>NC_090655.1:31037364-32237364 GCF_040937935.1 Hyperolius riggenbachi | reverse complement strand
GTCCATAAGTGGGAAACAAGTTCTGGATGTGAAGTGGTTAATGATCCAGAGGCGTCTCCCATCCTCCTTAGCAGAAGCGATTCAGCTGTGGGACCCCGAAAGTCTGCTCGTCACCAAGGCGCGCAGGCGCACTAGTGGTTTGCCGTTTGGGCTCCAGCAGAAATAGCTAAGCTCAATCAGGCCCGCTCTACTGCGCAGGCGCAAGCCGACTGGCCCTGCACAGTAGAGTGTCCCTGAATGGGCTCGCTAGATCTGCCAGAGAACGAGCAGTGAGCTGCTGGCTGCTGAAAGCCTACGTGCAGCAGCCAATGCTGTTATTATTTCTTACGTTTCACTGGGGCTGCCAGTGCTGGATCAGGCTGGCTGAGGATGACGGGGGAAGCCTCATTAGGATGCAGAACCTTCCCCCTCCCGAGGTAAGCATCAGATTTGTTGTTTTTTTCCCTGTATTTTGTTTTGTTTTTTTTCTAATTATAAGGTTACAGATTTGCTTTAGAAAGAAAGAAACAGGCAGCCTCCATATTCCTCTCACCTCCGGTTCCCTTTAATGCCTAGTACACACCATACAATTTTCTGTAAGATTTTCTGTTAGATTTACCTGCCAGATAGATACTTTCCAACATGTTGGAAATTATCTATCTAACCATCTATCTGCCGAGCAATTAGGCATTGTTCTACTCAGCAGGAGATAACCAGAAGACAATGCACCAGAGATAATAACCAGTCGCTACCAGCATTTTACAGAAATAATCTAATTACAGAAAAATCTAACAGAAAATTGGATGGTGTGTACTAGGCATAAAGGTCACCCGAGGTGAAAATAAACAAATTAAACATACAATTGCATCTATCTTCCTTCTCCTAAAAATGACTTTTTACAGCAGAGCGTCCAAGTTGGTTCCACCATGGCTTCAGCTGGACAAATCATGGTGGAGCGCTGAGCAGTGCGTGTTCCAAACACCCATAAACCACAGCAAACTTGTTTTTATTATGTCCACGTGTGCCCATTGAGGTAAATTACCTTTACCTTATAAAGGACACCCAAGGTGAAAATAAACTAATGAAATAAACTATTGTATCTATCTTCCTTCTCCTAAAATTGACTTTTTAAGATATTCCACAGTTTTATTTTATGTTTACATTTACTTTTTAAGTTTTAACTGTTTTATTGTTTTTGCTCAATGAGACATTCATTGAAGTATGCCAGAGCTAAAATCTATGAACTATTGAACCTTTTTTTTTTTTATCTCTTTCCTGCTTTCAGAAGCCATTTTCTGCTAGGAAAGTATTACAATTGGAATTTATCAGCGAGGGTCACACTGTAGTCACTTCCTGTCTGAGTCAGGACTTAGTCAGCCACTTACATACCTGATATTTAACTCTTTCAGGCAGAGAAAAAAAAAAAGAACACAGTATAGTTATTTGTGTGCTAGAGACTGTTCATAACCATGTCTATCTCATCATGTCACCTCGGGTATCCTTTAAGCCTGGTACAGACATCAAATTCTGATTGGACAATCACTGACCAATTTTACTACCTCCATGTAGTATGAGGGCCAGCATACTTCGAATTCTATCAACAGATTGCACAGGTATGCTTTCGAACTACAGGGAAGTGGTAGAATTGGTCAATCATTGTCAAATTAAAATTGTATAGGTGTATGTACTCAAAAGCTTGGTAGACCCCTTCAATTATGATTGGCCCATCACTGACCAATGTTACCACCTACATGTAGTATGAGGGTTTAGCTATACAATCTGCTCCGAGTATTAAATATCTGTTGACCCTCATACTACATGGAGGTAGTAAAATTGGTCAATGATTGGCCAATCATAATTGAAAGTGTGTACCGCCTGTTAGTCTGAGCATACACTGATGGTTGAACCAAGTGGTTATCAATACATTACTCCATTTCCATGGCTTTAAACTGTCCCTTTTTAGGACAGTTTTCAGTTTACCGCCTTCTTCCTTATTTGTCCCTCTTTCAAGACTAGATCTCTATGAACATATATGTATTTTAACTATTGAAAAAATGTTTTTATTCACATAGTTTAAATTGATATATTGCTTGTTTTCAAACTTTAAAGGATACCAGAACCAAAACAAAACCATGGAAATGGGGGGGAAGAGGGCGGGGAGGAGGGGGAGGAAGCATATACTGTAATTTGATGCCTACCGCTCCCCCGTTCTCTCTGCTCCCCCACATTGTATCTTAAAGCACCCCGGGATCTTCTAAGTCACCAGAGGGGTGAGTGTGTAGGCGCTGGCTGGGCTGCCAGTGGCCGGGAAAGCACTTAGCATGAAGTCATGCGCACGGTGTAGTGACGTCATGCGCAGTGCGCTCCCGCCCATGAGCAGCCCAGCCAGCACCTGTACAGTCACCCTGACTCTAGCGACTTAGACGATCCCGGGGTGCTTTCAGGTACAATGTGGGGGGGGGGGCAGAGTGAAGAACGGGGGGAGTGGTAGGCATTAGCACAGGTGACAGTATACGCCTGCTCTCCCCATTTTCCATGTTTTTTTCGGCTCTGGTATCCTTTAAGGGAAGGAAAAATCACTGATGATAGACAGGACGGGAGTGGTTTGAATGATAAAACTACATCTTTTGCTTTTGAATTCTGTGTGATATGCATGGTGAGGTGTATAGTGGGGCGTGTCTTAAAGCGTCCCTCTTTCTTACCTCAATAATGTTGGGAAGTATGCCATTACTGCAGCCACTTTTCAAACTGTGTTCCACCTCAAATGGTGGTATTCACAGAAACCATGAGTGCAGACATTGAGGGCACATTCACACTATGGGCGTTTTTGTCCTTTTTTCAAGCGCAGACAATTTTTAAAACCGCCCACAAAACGCTTGTGCAAAGAATCTCTATGAGAAGGTTCATAGCGTGGTTCGTGCGCTGTGCGTTCAGCAAAGCGGTTCCTGGATCATTTTTGGGGCGTTTTTGCTATAATGCAAGGTATAGGAAGAGCTCTAAATGCCCACAAAACCGCTTTAAGCGGCGAGTACGTTCGCTTTTTTTTTTAGAATAAATACATTGTATTTATTCTTTTCCGGGTGAAAGAGTTCACTTTCTGACTTGCGTCAGGTAATGAATCTCAAAGCTGTTCTGGCAAAGCTCTTAGAAAAGCGCTTTTTCAATAAAACGCAGCGCACAGTGGAGCGCCGGGAGGGGGGAAAGAAAACGACGCACAAAAACACAAAATGCTTGCGTTTGCGTTTGTAGGTGTGAATGAGGCCTCAGAAATTTCAAAATAAGTTAGTTATCATAAAGTCAATTTTGGGGGGGCAATTCTACCTCGGAGTTAAAATTATATAGCCAAAAATGAACATATCAAAGAATAAGATCATTGTAACTAAAAGCAAGAGCGTCACTGGGAAGGACTGGGAGCTTCTGTCCAGCAGAAGAGGTTAAGTATCGCCCGGGCCTCGGTGCTGTATCAGTGAGCAGGAAGATGCAATGGATAGCTTGGGGGGTGCGGGAGCTCTCCAGCGTATAATGAGACTCGGTGAAGGCAGTGGACACGTCAGTGCAGCTCCACAGGGCAGGCTATGGGATGGAATTATCCCGATGAATGATCAATCAGGAATCCCTGTCAGGATCAATCTCATCTACCCAGACTCCTCTGTGAGAAGAGCGCAGAATGCCGGAGTCTACAGTCTGTGAATGTTCAGTGGAATGCCTGAGAGGGAGCGCAGTACCGTACTGCTCAGGATGTGAGCGATCTGCCAATTCTGATCACAGGAAGACCTACAGAGCTGGCCACTCTTCTTAGCTGTGTCATCCTGATCATTAAGGGGAACTCCGGACTAATTACTAGAGATGGTCAATGAGACAATGACATGCCAATAATTCTGAGCTGATGCAGAATGACAAAGATTTTAGGCGGCTTGAAAATGAACCAATCCAATGAAGCCAAGGTAGGATTTTGACTGGTCCATTTTCAAGCTGCATGTATTTGCATAAAAAAAAAAACTTTCATCCCACAAACCATCCCTACTAATTACACACAATGGTCTAAAAGAAAAGAAACCGAAACAGGAAAATGGTGGGAATGAAATGCTGGGTACACATGATGCCATTTACCGTCCTATCGACAGGAATCGGAAGATTATTTCCAACATGTCCGATCTGCTCCCATTCGATATCGGGTTAAATTTTCCAAAGTTATCACCAGAAAATTGACTCCATAATTGTTTGAGATTAGTTTGGACATGTACACACGACACAACTTCCCCTCGGATTACCCCTCGATCGAGCGGTACATTTATTGTGTGTTTTCAGCATAAGCAATTCAGCAAGCCTGGACCGCACTCTGTAAAGGATTTTATTATTGTTATTTTACTGCTAAATAGCCTTCACCCCCTCCTGCTGCCAAGGATCCTCTTTCTTTCTTTCTTTGTAGCGAGCTCGCATCCTTGTACTCCCATGTATTGCGCATGCGCTAGTATGGTCACCAGATACCCAGTAGCCTGACGCTGCTTGTGAACAGAAGAAAAAGCTGCACACGGCTTTGTGCTACTGGGTATGCAGCATGATTGTGCTCATAGATCAACAGGAGCGCAACCACAAGAGCATGTCAGATAAGCGAGTGGGGGGACCAGGAGGAGCCAGAGGATCTGTGCACTATCCAGACAGGTATCTTTTTTTTCTCACTTCAGGTTCACTTTCAATAGAACCTGAAGAGAGAGCGATATAGAGGCCGACATTTATTTCCTTTTAAACAATATCAGTTGCCTGGAATCCTGCCAATTCGCCGCCTCTAATACAGGGGTGTCAAACTCAAATGCAAAGTGGGCCAAAATTGTACACTAGGACCTAGTCGCGGACCAACCTCAATGTCTACTGGCCACCTTCCTCCCTCATAAAGTTCCCTGGTTTCTAATGGCCTCCTCCAACCTCTATACAGTTCCCTGGTGCCTAAAGGTCCTCCCTCTCCTATACAGTTCCCTGGTGTCTAGCAGCCCCCACCCTCCCCTATACAGTTCCCTGGTGTTTAGTGGTTTCCCCCTTCCTCCCCCATATGGCTTCACCGGAGTTCTAGGGCTTCACCTCCAATATAGCTTCCCTGGTGGCCAATCATAATGCAAAATGGGGAAGCCACTTGAGGGCCAAATTTAATGGCTCTGAGGGCCAGCTTTGGCCCAAGGGCCGGAGTTTGACATGTATGCTCTAATACATTTAGTCATAGACCCTGAACAAGCACGCAGATCAGGTACTCTGACTGAAGTGTGACTGGATTAGCTGCATGCTTGTTTCAGGGTGTGATTCAGACACTACTGCAGCCAGTAATCAGCAACTGGTATAGCTTATAAGGAAATAAACATGGCAGCCTCCATACCCCGCTCACCTCCGGTCCCCTTTAACTTTCCAGGCAGAGGTTCATTCAAGTGAATGGAGCTTCAGATCACGGTACCTTAGTGGTACTGTGGCGCTGTACAAAGTAGGAAAGACAAAACATGGGGTACATAATACAGAGAATGGTGTAAATCGAATATGGACACTGGTACAAAATACAGAATTGATCATTACAGTGGCAAACGTAATGTAACATGATGAATAAAATGTATTACAGATTGCAAGATACCAAGACGCAAAAGGGTGTGAAATACCTGCCCTCGGAACTTTCACCCTAAAGCATACATGTCAAACTCCGGCCCACGGGCCAAATCTGGCCCTCCGAGCCATTGAATTTGGCCCTCAAGTGGTTTCCCCTCTTTGCATTATGTTTGGCCCACTCTAGACCACCAGGGAAGCTATACTGCAGGTGAAGCCCTAGAACAGGGCTTTTCAACCTGTGGTACGCGTACCACCAGTGGTACTTTACTATTGGCCAGGTGGTACACACCAGGTTTGCCTGCCACTTGTCCTAGTCCCATCTTGCATCCACAAAGTTCAGCTCCCCCTCGCTCACTCCTCGCTGTTCTACCCTGCGGCATACTTTAGACCTCAGATCAGTGGTGAAGAGAAAGCCAGGCAAACCAGGTGCACAGTGACAGTGACATCACTGCTCATTTCCTGTATTTGAAGTATACATGCTGTCACTGTGCACCTTTCTCCTGGCTGTCTCTTCACTGTGGTCAGGTTACCACTGATCTGAGTTCTGAACTGTTCTGCAGGGCAGAACAGCGAGGACCTCAGGGGGGGATGTCTCAATGCTAAAGAGGCTTCCCCATTCCTCCTCAGTAGAGGGGATTCAGTGATAGGACCCCCTGAAGATGTCCTTGTCAGCAAGCCTGCATGAGCAGTAGTGGCTCTCCGCTCGCATTTCGGTGGAAACAGACGTGCCTGATCGGGTCCACTCTACTGCGCAGGTGCACGGGTGGTACTTGAACATTTTCAGGTTATAAAAGTGGTACAATTAGTGAAAAGATTGAAAAGCCCTGCCCTAGAACACCAGGGAAGCCATATTGGGGAGGTAGAGGGGGAAAGTGCTAATTATTAGGGAATTATATGGGGGAGGGTGGGGGCCTCTAGACACCAGGGAACTGTATAGGGGAAGGAAGACCACTAGACACCAGGAAACTGTATAGGGGTTGGAGGGGGGCCATTAGACACCTGGAAACTTTATAAGGGATGGAAGTGGCCTCTAGACATTGAGGTTGGCCCATGACTAGGTCCCAGTGTACAATTTCGGCCCACTTTGTATTTGAGTTTGACACCCCTGCACTAAAGGAATAGGTGGAGGTGGGGAGGGGACAAGAGGTAGATAATTGTGTAGTATTTATACAGGCAGTGTGTTTTTAGGTTATCTAGTGAGGAACATAACTTGGCCAGAGGTAGAAGGGGGAATGGCCCAAGTTAAAGCATATGCTTGTTGGAAAAAGTGGGTTTTAAGAGAGCGTTTAAAGATTTCAAAGGTTGGAGAGTGACGGATGTGTTGTGGAAGGGCATTCCAGAGGAGAGGTGAAGCAAGCATGAAGTCTTGATTACATGTATGCGATTCTAGAGGAGGACAAAAGAAGGTCATGTGCAGATCTGAGATTGCGGTTGGGTTGGTATCTGTAAACTAGTGAGTAAACAGAACCACTGGGCATAATTTCAATAAAATCCAGGGCACAGGACGTGTCACTGTTAATACGGGTTAAAATGAAACCTTATAGAATCCCTGAAGCTGCATCTGAAGAGGTGAGAGAGGCTACCCAGTTGTACAGAACACAGATCCATTGCTATATACCTCTGCTATATCCACACAGCGTGTACATTACCAGGGCCGAGGGAAGGTCCTCAATCCGCAATAAAGTATAAACATTGCTAGAAAAGGTATTTGAGGGTTTAGAGAACATTATGCTCCCTCTAACACTCGGCTGCAGGCGGCATATCTCGCACACTGACATTTACAAATAGAAAGCCATGTTTGATCAAGACTTCTGTGCTGAAATTAAACACTTAAATGTCAGAGTGTTATGACTACACATCCTGCATAATCCCCCAGTGATTATCAGCAACACCTCACTGACCCTCCTAACCCCCCATCCTTCATATTATCCACTGCAGAGACAAATCCACCCCTTGTGGCCAAGCTGCAGGGAGACACAGGACGGAGGACTATAGTTTTAAAGAGGCCCTGTACTGACATATATTAAAATGCAGTACATTATTCAGGACACCCACTTTTACTGTAATTTTACTGGCAACAGTATATATATATATATATATATATATATATATATATATATATATATATATATATATATATATATATATATATATATATATATATATATATATATATATATATATATATATATATTTTATATCTGTGTACTGAATGTAGCCCCTTCCTCCCAGTGATGCTTAGCCTAGGCTGTTTAGCTACACAGAATTCTCCTCCATGGCATTCTGGGAAACATGCAGGTAGAGGAACCCCTGTGAAATGCGTTGCAGAATTAATAAAACGTTGAATCCCAAGTATTAGCCAACCGGCCTTTGAGGTTTGCCACAATCTTCCTGATTGCACCTCCACCCCGATACATTATGTCCAGCGGCTGCTCAATCTTTTTGGAAGGCCTTTGAGAGCAGGTCCATATTTACAGCTGGGGACTCGTCAGCTAATTTGCCAGACATACACGTTGGTACGGAAAGACTCCCTGTGCATTAATGCCTGCAAACGCCCAGTCCACACAGGGACACAAGATCTTACCGCTGGACACTTGTTCAGGTATCTCCAGCCATCTCATTCAAGTGAGGGCGTAGGGTCTGCCCTATTGCTGCGACTCAATGCACGCTTGCCCCTTTTATCCTTTCTTTTAGGCAAAGGGTAACTTTACCTCAGAAAGCAGAAGCTGATTGATTAGTCTGTTCAGCACCGACTTAATGGCCAAACTACTCGTTTAAAAATACTTGGGCACTGGCTGCTAAAAGTAAATATAAAAAGCAGATCTGTAGCATGTATTATGCACTGTCTAAAAAGTGCAGGGCTTTATTTTGGCTAAGCATTAGGTTTACTTTAAGGGTTCGTTCACATCAAAGAAGTACTAAAATGCATAAGAAACTGTATGCATATCTTTTCAGTAGGTCCCACAGTGATTCAAATTTAATAGCATGCATTTCACACAAAAATGCATACAGCAGCGTGTTTAAAAGTACAACGTATGTGAATGCATTAGTGGGAATATTAAATATCTTCCCTATGTGAAACCTTTCTCAACCTCAGATCAACAGGATAGAACATCTTGACCATCCCTAGAGTGCAACTCAAAACCTTTGGAGCTAGTGCCTTTTGTCATGCTGCCTCTACCCTTTGAAACACCTTGCCACATTAAATCAAGACAGCTCCAAGCCTGGAGGAGTTTAAATCAAAAACTGAAAAGCCACCTGTTATTCTGGCATTTATGATCACAAAACTCTTTCTCCTGTAGACATCACTATATATTGATCTGAGACAAGCTTATTCGCTTTAGATCTTAAGGGAGGAAAGCACTTTACAAATGTTTTGTTGTGAATGAGCCCAGAATATCCACTGTCAAAAGCCCCAGTTTTCCACAGCCTGTTACTCAGCAGTGGCGGCACAAATGGCAAAGTAAAAGCAATTTCTTCACGATGATAAACGACTGCCTGGCATTTATACTCCCCTCTGTTCAAAAGTGCCTGGTGCAGAAAAAAGTCAATATCGCACTAATGACTATGGAATCCTAGAGGTATCGCTCTACTCAATATAAACAAAAGGCAGAGCTGTTTAGATAAAAACATGTTATTTTATCTTAATAAACATTTTAGAAAGCCAATACAACGCAGCACCTCAGAGAGGAGATTTGATTTTCATCAATAAACAGCACACTGGTAATAAGTGGATCAAGTGTGGAGATTTCGCCATCTAGTGGACATATTTGTTTATGACTGGAGAGAATGTCACATTCTATCACAGCTAGGAAAATGCTTTATTATTACACAACTATGTACTTATTTTTGAAGTGCCAGGAAAAGGAAAGGAAAGGGGGATTAAAGAGGGCAGGGTGCCAACCAACCACCCTTCCACATCTGTTCCTTGAGTAAAGAGGGCTTCAGACTCAACTCTCCTCCCATGAAATCCTACCAACATTCAGTACCATGACAATGAATGAAAAGCAGGGCTGTGGAGTCGGAGTCGGGACAATTTTGGGCATCCGGAGTCTGGGTTGGAGTCGTTGATTTCATAAACTGAGGAGTCGGAGTCGGATGATTTTTGTACAAAATCCACAGCCCTGTTAAGTATTAGACTAAGGAGTCGGAGTTGAGGAGTCGGAGTCTGAGACATTTTGGGTACCCGGAGTCGGAGTCGTGGTTTCATAAACTGAGGAGTCGGAGTCGGATGATTTTTGTACAAAATCCACAGCCCTGTTAAGTATTAGACTAAGGAGTCGGAGTTGAGGAGTCGGAGTCTGAGACATTTTGGGTACCCGGAGTCGGAGTCGTGGTTTCATAAACTGAGGAGTCGGAGTTGGAGTCTGAAGATTTTTGTACCGACTCCACAGCCCTGATGAAAAGGCCGAAAAAAAAAAAAAAAAAAAAAACAGACACTTACCTATCCCTGTCCTCTCTTGTTTCCCCCCTCCCCCCCCCCAACCCCCTTTCCAGCATTGTCACCCCCGTTGTGTGTACTCGACCAATTGGTTGAATACATGTCTATGAGCAATTGGGAGGTTTCGTACTGCATATGCATGAGCGCACAATCACGCAAGCGCAGTATGGAGCCACCACCCCCATTTAATGTGCGGCCTTGGAACCACTCGTGTATCCAAGAGCTTCTAAGGCAGCAAATGAAAAATGGGGATGATGGCGCTGGAACGAGGGGTACAAGAGAGAACAGGGAAGGCTCTAAAGAAGACAGAGTCTTCCCTGTTCCTAGGTACATATCTTTTTTTTGCCTTTGCACTCACTTTTAAAGAGGCACTGTAACAACATACAGCAAAATGCAGAAAATTATTCAGGATACCCACTTTCTCGGTAATTGTTCTGGTTTCAGTATCAGAAATATATTGCCGTATATTGGTATGTAGCCCCCGCCCTCCTAGCGATGCTTAGCCTAGGCTATTTAACTATGCGAAATTCTCCTCCAGTCAATCCTGATGGGAAAAGCTCTGTGGGTGGGGCTGCCATTCGGCTCACTTTTATACTGATCAGACCACAGAGTGGATGGGTGCTGCTCAGCCAGTCTGTGCTGCAGACAACAGCTAGCGAGGAGACTACTGGCCAAGAACCTAAAAAGACATTTGACACCAGCCATTCAACAGGAATGGTCAATATTATACTAATAATTAGGAGTTGATGTAAACTATATGGAAATGTATGCAGCCTGGAACTGCAGCTGCTGTATCTGACTGGTCCATTTCCAAGCTGCATATATTTTCTTAAAATCTGCATCAACTTAGAAATTAGCAGCATTTCGCTGCACCATCCCTACACAATTAACTAAATAGCCCCCTCATTAAACTTTTCTCCATTTTTCATTCACTTAGGCCCGGTTCACATTGGGATTAAAAGCGAAATGGATATGATAATGCGGATCTGTAAGGCTTCGTTCACACTGGCTAAGGGATTCGTGAAATCGGATCTGATCACCGGTCGATCGGATCCATTTTCACTTTCTATACTTGCACCTCCTTGCGTCTCACGTTGCGTCACATGACTACCACACTTCCTCCTTCAACCCAGAGTTTGGTAGTCACATGACGCGATGTGGGACGCAATAGGGGAAGAAGAAGGAAACCTGGTAAGAAAGACCCTCCCTCCCTCACCCACTCAGGTACACAATCCCCCCTAGACCCCCACTCCCAGTGGAGCATCCCCACATCCCCCAGATCCCCACCCCCAGTGGATTAGCCCTCTGAACGGTCTGTTTCTTCACTAGTGTGAAGAAACGTTCCGTTCTCTCATTGCCCCCTGTGCAGGGCTTCATCTTCCGTTTACGATCCGCTGGGCTTAGTGGTCCGGAAAATTTGGAACTACAGCAAAAGTAGTGTTGCATTCAGCGGAACGTATGCAATGGATCCGTACAAAAGGGCGCATGTGAACGGTTCCATAGGTTAATATGGATCTGTTTGCATCCGTTCCGTTTGAACAGTATCCATTCCGTTCTGCTTGTTAACGCTAATGTGAACCAGGCCTTAAAGAGAAGAATAAAAAGTGCACAAAGCAGAAGAAATTCATCTTCATTTCAAAATCCCAACCAAACACTGTACCAGCAGCATCGTTTATTCATTGTGATAAACAGATAAACAGCAGGCCTAAAGTCCCCGACCAGGGATCTGGCTGGCAGATCAACTCGGCCAAGCACTGAGGGCATTGTTCTGCCCACTCATCCCACCTGCTCCTTGCCACTCCGTCATGCGCTGCACCATCCGCTCTCCTCCCACCTGCATAGCCGTAAGGTGCCCACTAATTATACAATTTTGATTGTACAATCTTACCATATCTATGTAGCAGAAGAGTAAACAGAATGAATTTACTTTTAGGTAGTTCTTCATATTACATAGAAGTGGTAAGATTGTACAATCAGGATTGTATAATTAGTGGGTACCTTTAGATTGTAAGCCTTTGGCAGGGTCCTCCCCTCCCTAGTGTATTCTACAAGATCGTGTGCTCTTTTCCTATGACCCCCTCATACAGTGGCTTGCAAAAGTATTCGGCCCCCTTGAAGTTTTCCACATTTTGTCACATTACTGCCACAAACATGCATCAATTTTATTGTAATTCCACGTGAAAGACCAATACAAAGTGGTGTACATGTGAGAAGTGGATCGAAAATCATACATCATTCCAAACATTTTTTACAAATAAATAGCTGCAAAGTGGGGTGTGCGTAATTATTCAGCCCCCTGAGTCAATACTTTGTAGAACCACCTTTTGCTGCAATTACAGCTGCCAGTCTTTTAGGGTATGTCTCTACCAGCTTTACACATCTAGAGACTGAAATCCTTGCCCATTCTTCTTTGCAAAACAGCTCCAGCTCAGTCAGATTAGATGGACAGCGTTTGTGAACAGCAGTTTTCAGATTTTGCCACAGATTCTCGATTGGATTTAGATCTGGACTTTGACTGGGCCATTCTAACACAGATATGTTTTGTTTTAAAACATTCCATTGTTGCCCTGGCTTTATGTTTAGGGTCATTGTCCTGCTGGAAGGTGAACCTCCGCCCCAGTCTCAAGTCTTTTGCAGACTCCAAGAGGTTTTCTTCCAAGATTGCCCTGTATTTGGCTCCATCCATCTTCCCATCAACTCTGACCAGCTTCCCTGTCCCTGCCTAAGAGATGCACCCCCCCGAGCGTGATGCTGCCACCACCATATTTGACAGTGGGGATGGTGTGTTCAGACTGATGTGCAGTGTTAGTTTTCCGCCACACATAGCGTTTTGCATTTTGGCCAAAAAGTTCCATTTTGGTCTCATCTGACCCTTCTTCCACATGGTTGCTGTGTCCCCCACATGGCTTGTGGCAAACTGCAAACGGGACTTCTTATGCATTCTGTTAACAATGCCTTTCTTCTTCCCACTCTTCCATAAAGGCCAACTTTGTATAGTGCATGACTAATAGTTGTCCTATGGACAGAGTCTCCCACCTGAGCTGTAGATCTCTGCAGCTCATCCAGAGTCACCATGGGCCTTTTGACTGCATTTCTGATCAGCACTCTCCTTGTTCGGCCTGTGAGTTTAGGTGGACGGCCTTGTCTTGGTAGGTTTAAAGTTGTGCCATATACTCCTTCCATTTCTGAATGATTGCTTGAACAGTGCTCCGTGGGATGTTCAAGGCTTTGGAAATCTTTTTGTAACCTAAGCCGGCTTTACATTTCTCAATAACTTTATCCCTGGCCTGTCTTGTGTGTTCTTTGGACTTCATGGTGTTGTTGCTCCCAATATTCTCTTAGACAACCACTGAGGCCCTCACAGCGCAGCTGTATTTGTACTGACATTAGATTACACACAGGTGCACTCTATTTAGTCATTAGCACCATGTCTATAGGCAACTGACTGCACTCAGATCAAAGGGGGCCGAATAATTATGCACACACCACTTTGCCGTTATTTATTTGTAAAAAATGTTTGGAATCATGTATGATTTTCGTTCCACTTCTCATGTGTACACCACTTTGTGTTGGTCTTTCATGTGGAATTCCAATAAAATTGATTCAGGTTTGTGGCAGTAATATGACAAAATGTGGAAAACTTCAAGGGGGCCGAATACTTTTGTAACCCACTGTACTTGTATTACTGGGCCTATCTAACCAGCCCATATCCCATGATCATGAATCTTGTACCACTTGTCTTGCAAAACTTTGTTCTATGTTGTATAACCTTGTTATGTCTGTTTATATTTATTGTTCAGGGTTGCTTAAGATGTTTGGTGCTTTATAAATACAATTAAAAAAAAATAATAATAATAATAATAACAGAACGCACAGCCTCACCCTACTTGCAAACTGTCCAGAGGCCCTGATACCTGGGAAAGTGGGCAGGACTTGCGAAACACATTTGTATTGACGTGTCCTGCCAATAAAGGCCTTTTGCTTTTGATACTACGTGAATATGTACTTCTAACGCACGCACGCACGCACACACACACACCTGAATATCCCTAGTCAGGGAATAGGGCAGTCTGCTCTATACTTACACTCACAACACTTGTCTCTAAGTGGAATCTGGTGAAAAGCACAACACTCCCTACAGGATGGAATACTCACCGAGCCTCCAGCCAAATCCTCCTAGTGGGCTCTTGGGGGCTTTCAGATGTCCTCCCACCATGCCACCTGATCGGGACACATATGTGACATGCCGGGAGCTGTGCACGGATGCTAGGAGCTACAGGATGTTGCTGAAGGCTCGGCGAGTATTTTATGGCTGGCAACCTCCCCTCCCCAAAACAGTCCCCATGCCAGTTAGTTGAAACGTCAGATTGCCTGAGCTCTGGATAACAGGGACTTCGCTGTACTTTTCTGTGCAGCAAATCTGACACCACAATAGTGAATTCAGCAGCTGTATGTGAGAAGTCTGGAGGAGGTAGTAGCTGAGACAATATAGCCTTCATGATATTACCATTTACAACTTAATAAGCTTAAAAAAATATAACCGATGTACAGAGCCACAGATGTATATTTCATGTTCTAAATTGTTTCTGCGTGGACATGGAATGTACAGCAAATCCGAAGTGAAAATGAATGGATTAAATAAGTGTATTTATAGTCTTAATCCTTAATGCAGTAGCAGCAATATAAAAATCTGCACTCCTTTATTCTTAAATTACTGTGTATTGCTCACCCTCAATAGGACTTTCCTGGCATCCCAGGATCCTAAATGACATGAAAATCGGTGCAGCAACAAGCATTCCCAATCAACGATTTGAATGTATTGTTTGAGCATGCTGGGAAATCTCAGGTCGACGTGGTCAATCGGGTGTGCAGCAGTTACGGAGTGCAATATGGCATCAGACCTTCCCCACCTCCCCACCCAGTGGCTGTCCCCACAAACATGTTAGGTGTCCCCCGGACTAAAATCATCAGTCCGGCCGCCCCGCCGTTAGTGTCCAGCCACTTCCACATTCCACCCCACACGGCACCAGCGTATAGCACTGGTGCGTGTGTGATGTCACACGTCAGTGCTATAAGCCAGCAACATGTGGTGCGCAGAAGCAACTGGATGGATATTTCAATGCAGGGCTCCGTGGGGGCGAATATAACATTTGAAGGGGCAGCCGTGGAGTCAGTGAGGCAGTGGATGCAGCATCACAAGGCTGATTTCTGAAGGATGTCGTACTGAAACCAATCCGGAATCAGGCTGCTCTATATGGCCAGCCACAGATCTCCCTCTGAACACATTCTGTCAGAGAGAGAGATCTGTCTCTTGGTCGATCTCCCCAAACATTGCTATATGTATGGGCATCTTTATCATGTTACAGGTCACTTCATATTACAACCTGTTAAAGTGTAAATGTCGGGCATAACATCAAAAATCAAGTCTTTATTTTTATAGGGTAAAAAAGTAATAAGGATGTTAACCAGGCACTCCAAAAGTTAAAATCAGTATTACTTTTCTTGATGATAAATGCTCATTCCCCACTTTACCTGACTCTTATTTGGTACACACAACATTTGGTACACAAAAAGGAAGTTGCAGGGCATGCTGGGTTGTCTTTATTTGCTTCTCTAATCTCCCCTCAGACTTAACTAATGCAGCCTGATAGGCTGAAGCCTCTTTCCCTCCTGTTTTCCCCTCCCACACCTCTGTTCCTCTCTGATTGGCCAATATGTCTCATGCTGGGATAATGCACTTTCTATAGTGAAGGGCGGGCAAATCAGGCAGAGGAGACTAAGGGAGGAAATGACATCAGAATTGGCTTCAAAATACAGACTAACCAGCAAGCTCCTGGTGAACCAGAACTCATTGGAGTGTGTGAGGGGCTACAATGGTCCTAAAAGCCCCCTTACTAAAATGCTAAGAAAAACAAAAGTTTGCTTTCTTAAAACAGAAAGAATTTGCGATAATTCAGGTTGGAGTGAGCTTGAGATGTCTCCCAGTACATCACTGCTGAATATATGCAAATTAACCATTGTTACCCTTAAAAGCTAAACACACCTCCAGAACCGCTGGAATGCAATGATGCGTCAGCTTGTTAATTTTTACAGCGCCATAATAATCCAACTTGCATACAGACTGTTTCAGATTGTTTGATCCTCATCAGTGCATGGCATGGAATAATTTGGCAAGCCCTACTCCATAGAGCCAAATTAATCCATGCCATGCACTGCTGAGGATCAAACAATCCGAAACAGTCTGTATGCATGTTGGATTATTATGGCTCTGTACAGATTAAAGAGACTCTGAAGCGAGAATAAATCTCGCTTCAGAGCTCATAAATAGCAGGGGCACGTGTGCCCCTGCTAAAACGCCGCTATCCCGCGGCTAAACGGGGGTCCCTTCACCCCCAACCCACCCCCCGCAAAAGTGTGTCGTAAAAAGGTCGCAGAATTTCCCTTCCTGGAGGCAGGGCTAACGGCTGCAGCCCTGCCTCCAGTCGCGTCTGTCAGCGGCGCATCGCCGCCTCTCCCCCGCCCCTCTCAGTGAAGGAAGGCTGAGAGGGGCGGGGAGAGGCGGAGATACGCGCTGACAGACGCGCGTGGGGCAGGGCTGCGGCGGTTAGCCCTGCCCCAACCAGGAAGCGCTCCCCGGGTGTATCGAGGGGGATTTGGGGGTGAAGGGACCCCCGTTAAGCCGCGCTATAGCGGCGTTTTAGCAGGGGCACACGTGCCCCTGCTATTTATGAGGTCTGAAGCGAGATTTATTCTCGCTTCAGACTCTCTTTAACAAGCTGACACATCATTGCATTCCAGCGGTTCTGGAGGTGTGTTTAGCTTCTAAGGGTAACAATGGTTAACTTGCATATATTCAGCAGTGATGCACTGGCTTCAAAATAGCCACACTTAAAATGGGAAATGCTAATAAGGATTTTCTCTTTTTTTACTGTACAAAAATCACTAAAATCAAAACGTGGACAGTGCAATACATATGTTATGTAAGTAGAGCAAGTATTTATCTACTTATATATGTGTTTTTTTCTGAGATAGTATGGCTGACAGCTCCTCTTAAATGGCAGTGTCAGAAGGCATGTGCGTGTATAGAATGAGGTGGTTACTGCTTACCGTTTTGATGGAAGTTCTGCTTTTTTCCTTCCAGGGGGCGCTGCTGATCTCCAATGTGCAATGGATGTAAGTTTCCTGGTCATAGGAGCCCAAGATCAGGAGTCTAAATAGAGAATTCATTGCATTAATGTCAATGTACAAAATCGCACAATGCAGTGAGTACATTTTACCACAAGGTGGCAGCATGACTCACATCTCTTCCTCACCGAGCCTTAGACAGTAGTTTCAGCATTGTCCCCTGTTTATTTGCCCTCATACCATGTGATGAAACTTCAAATCAAATATACATTATTATATCATGAATTGCAAAAGGAGTAACATTTCCTCATCAACTGAAAGCAACATACAAATCTTATCACAGCAATCCATTACTGAAAAGAGTTATTAGTACTTAAAGAGACATTGAAGCGAAAAAAAAAAAAATATAAGGATTTGTATGTGTAGTACAGCTAAGAAATAAAGCATTAGGAGCAGAGACATAAGTCTAGTATTTTTTTCCAGTACAGGAAGAGCTAAAAATCTCCAGTTATCTATGCAAATTGCCATTGAGCTCCACGACTTCCAAAGTCGCAGAGACTCTGTTCTAAAGGTTGTTATCTTAACTGTATTTTTTTTTCTTTTGCAGAGAACAATTCAGAACAGGTGAAAAGTTCACTGCCTGTTCTGTAAAAAAAAACATTTAGAATGCTGAGTAGTGTGTAAACTGCAGATATTAGAGAATGATGCAATGTTATAAAAAAAAACTGCATAATTGAAAATAAAAATGAGAATTTTTTTTTGCTACTAATGTTCTAGTAATTATCTGTACTACACAACCAATTCATTATATCATATATTTTTTTCCGCTTTAGCGTCTCTTTAACCACTTCACCCCAAGGAGGTTTTTACCCTAACGGATAAGAGCGATTTTCACCTTTCAGTGCTCATCCCTATAAATTGCCAATAGCTTAATCACTACTAATCACAATGAAATGATCTATATCTTGTTTTTTTCACCCCCAATTTCTATGCATTTTAAAGGGGAAAACAAGGAAAAAAAATACACAATTTCTCCAATTTCATCCAATATATTTTTAATATAAACACTGCTACTGTACATAAAACCCACACATTTTATCTGCCTATTTGTTCTGGTTAAAACAAGATTTTAATTATGTCGCTAGTACAAAGTATGGTGACACTATAGTATTTGGAAATAAAGGTGTATTTTTTTTGGGGGGAGGGGGGGGTTTCCACTATTTTCACGTGCACAGGAATGCACGTGCCATGCATGCGCGCACAGCAGCAGCATATGACATTTTAAAACGTCCTGGAGCCATTAAGAGGCTCCAGCAGGAAGTTTTAATACATCTGCATGTCACTAAGTGGTTAAGTTATTGTTATTATTGATTGATATAGCGTCAGCATCTTCCGCTGCGCTGTACTATAGCATACAGGGTATAACAGTACAAAACATACAATACAAACAGTTGATACAAGACAGGAGTGTATAACAGCTAAAACAGTGAACAAATTAACAACATATTTTACACAGCGGTGGGAAGTATGTACACCCATTACACAGCATTGTGAGATGAAAGGGAAGAGAGCCCTGGCCAAAAGGCCTTACAGTCTAAACATTTGAGGTATAGGACAGTAGGTAAAGGGAAGCTGTGTATGGGGTGGTATAAATGGTGGTTAGTGGGGGGTGTCCTAGGTAGGAGTATGCTTGCCTGAAGAGGTGAGTTTTCAGATTGCGCCTAAAAATAGTAAGTGTGGGTGAGTGGCGGATGTGTTGAGGGAGAGTGTTCTAGAGGAGGGGAGAGGATTGAGAGAAGTCATGTAAGTGGGAGTGGGAAGACGTGATCAGGGAAGAAGACAGAAGGATATCGTTGGCAGAGCGGAAATTGCGTGTAGGATGGTATCTGGAAATACGTTGATTAAGATAGGAAGGAGCTATGTTGTGGAGAGTTTTGTAGGCGAGAGTAAGGATTTTAAATTGTATCCTTTGTGTAACTGGCAGCCAGTGAAGGGACTGACAGAGGGGGCTTGGGCTGGAGAAGCGTGAGGAGAGGTGGATGAGTCGTGCAGCAGAGTTCATAATAGAGTGTAGCGGGGCTAAACGGTTGTCAGGGAGACCGCAGAGCAGAGAGTTGCAATAGTCTAGTCGGGAAATGATCAGGGCATGCGCCACAAGTTTGGTAGTGTCCTGTGTTAGAAAAAGGCAGATGTGGGAGATGTTTTTTAGGTGGAGGTGACAAGAGGAGGAGAGTTTGTCAATGTGTGGTTTGAATGAGAGACTTGAATCCAAAATTACACCTAGACAGCGAGCCTGAGGGACAGGCGATATGGTGCCATCAACAGAAATAGAAATGTCTGGCAGGGGCATGGATTTGTGAGGTGGGAAGACTACTATTTCAGTCTTGTCCATATTGAGTTTTAGAAAATGGGAGGACATGAAGGAGGCGATAGCATTGAGACAGTCTGGGACATGAGCTGTTAAGGTGTCCAAGTCAGGTGCTGAAATGAAGATCTGGGTATCGTCAGCATATAGGTGATATTGGAAACCATAGGAGCTGATGAGCTGACCGAGACCATATGTGTAGATGGAGAAAAGGAGAGGTCCGAGGACTGAGCCTCGGGGAACTCCAACAGTGAGGGGACGTGGAGAGGAGGTGGTGTCGGAGTAGGCAACTCTGAAGGTCCTCTCTGAGAGGTAGGAGGAAAGCCAGGAGAGAGCAGGACCCTGAATGCCCATGGATGAGAGGATTTGGAGAAGTAGGGGGTGGTCCACAGTGTCAAAAGCAGAAGAGCGGTCTAGGAGGATAAGAATAGAGGCCTTTAGATTTAGCAGCTGCCAGGTCATTGGTTACTTTAAAGAGACACTGAAGCAAGAAAAAAAATATGATATAGTGAATTGGTTGTGTACTATGAATAATTACTAGAAGATTAGCAGCAAAGAAAATATTCTCATACTTTTATTTTCAGGTATATACCGTATATACTTGGATACAAGTCGATCTCATGTACAAGTCGACCCCAATATTTGAGCCTCTTAAACTGGATTTTTTTAGAGGCTCAAGTACAAGTCTACCCCTCAAAGTTAATGGCTTGCACTTGGGGACTAGGAGGGGTTAATGGCTTGCACTTGGGGACTAGGAGGGGTTAATGGCTGCACTGCATAAAGTATTGGGACCATTAATCCCTCCTGGCCCCCAAGTGCAGCCATGGATTGTCTCTCCCCCACCATGCACACTGCATGGCACTTGTGACAAGGGGCATTGATCCTCCTTCCCACCCACCATCACCCAAAGGGCAGCCACCTCTCTCTATCCCCCTCTCCCCCCATGTACTTACACGTAGAGTAACACTGCCGTAGAAGTGAAGTGGTTGCCGTGGACTTTAAAGAGAATCTGTATTGTTAAAATCGCACTAAAGTAAACATACCAGTGCGTTAAGGGACATCTCCTATTACCCTCTGTCACAATTTCGAGGCTCCCCGCCGCATTAAAAGTGGTTAAAAACAGTTTTAAAAAGTTTGTTTATAAACAAACAAAATGGCCACCAAAACAGGAAGTAGGTTGATGTACAGTATGTCCACACATAGAAAATACATCCATACACAAGCAGGCTGTATACAGCATTCCTTTTGAATCTCAAGAGATCATTTGTGTGTTTCTTTCCCCCCTGAGGGGGGAGTGCATAGCAGAACCACAACACTGAAGAACTTGGCAGCCTTCCAGACACAGGCTGACAAGTCTGACAAGGGAAAGATACATTGATTTATTACAGAGACTGTGATAGTACAAAGTGCTGCAGTAAGCCAGAACACATTAGAATAGCTTTTGGAACTTGTAGGATGATAAAAAACAGGATGCAATTTTTGTTACGGAGTCTCTTTAAAGAGAATCTGTATTGTTAAAATCGCACAAAAGTAAACATACCAGTGCGTTAGGGGACATCTCCTATTACCCTCTGTCACAATTTCGCCGCTCCTCGCCGCATTAAAAGTGGTTAAAAACAGTTTTAAAAAGTTTGTTTATAAACAAACAAAATGGCCACCAAAACAGGAAGTAGGTTGATGTACAGTATGTCCACACATAGAAAATACATCCATACACAAGCAGGCTGTATACACCCTTCCTTTTGAATCTCAAGAGATCATTTGTGTGTTTCTTTCCCCCTGCAGCTATCGTCCACTGAAGTGTCAGGCTGTTTCTTCCTGCAGAGTGCAGACAGCTCTGCCTGTATGTAATTCCTCAGTATGTGAAAGCCCAGCCAGGTCAGAGGAGGATTTATCCAGCTTGTAAAAGATAAGAGAGAAGAGAGAAGCTTCCCTAATCTAAATAATACACAGGCAGTGTGCAGAGAGGGGCCTGGAGTGGGGAGATGCATCACAGAACCACAACACTGAAAAACTTGGCAGCCTTCCAGACACAGGCTGACAAGTCTGACAAGAGAGAGATAAGTGGATTTATTACAGAGATGGTGATAGTAGAACGTGCTGCAGTAAGCCAGAACACATTAGAATAGCTTTTGGAACTTGTAGGATGATAAAAAACAGGATGCAATTTTTGTTACAGAGTCTCTTTAATCCTCCCTCCATAGTAGTTGTAAATTTAACAACTTATGCCCCAAATGAGAGGGCACCTTTCTCTCTCTCCCTCCCTGCTGTGCACTAGTGGCCGGGTAATTAGAGCTTCCGTAATCGCCGCAGTAGTGAAGTGGTTACTGGAGACTTATCTCCCTCCCTCCATCACCCAAAGTGCAGCCGCCTCTCACTAACCTCCCCGTGTGTAACTGAATGCAGAGAAACATCGCAGCAGAAGCGAAGTCATTTCCCTTCCAGCGCCGGGTGCCATGCCCGCTCATCTTCCTCACTCGCACCGCATCATGTGACTTCGGGAGGCGGCGCTACGTGCATCGTAGCGCCGCCTCCCGAAGTCACATGATGCGGTGCGAGTGAGGAAGATGAGCGGGCATGGCAACCGGCGCTGGAAGGGAAATGACTTCGCTTCTGCTGCCATGTTTCTCTGCATTCAGTTACACACGGGGAGGTTAGTGAGAGGCGGCTGCACTTTGGGTGATGGAGGGAGGGAGATAAAAGTCTCCAGTAACCACTTCACTACTGAGGCGATTACGGAAGCTCTAATTACCCGGCCACAAGTGCACAGCAGGGAGGGAGAGAGAGAAAGGTGCCCTCTCATTTGGGGTATAAGTTGTTAAATTTAGGACTACTCATGTATAAGTCCAACCCCCCACTTTTATACTAGGAGTTAGTCCTAAATTTCTCGACTTGTATCAGAGTATATACGGTAGTGTTTTTTCTAACATTGCATTATTCTATATTATGTGCAGATTACACAACACTCAGCATTCAAAATGAGTCTTTCAGAGCAGTCTGTGAAGTAATGACCTCTCCTCTAGCAGAGAAAAAGTAAACAGTTCACTTACAGTTGAGATAATAAAAGTCAGATAACAGCCCTCTCCACGACTAAAGGCCCATACACACGTCGGATTTCCGCGGACGACGGGTCGTTTGAACGTCTTGTCGTTCGCCCGCTAAATCGGGCGTGTGTACAGGCTGTTGTTCGCTTGATAAGGGTGAGTTTGAGCGATCCGCCCGACAGGACGTTCAAGCGACCCGTCGTTCGCGGAAATCCGACGTCTGTATGGGCCTTAAGACTTAGTCGGAGAGTTAATGGCTTGTTTGCATAGAGATAACAACTGGAGTTTCTTAACTCTTCCTGTACTGGAAACAATTAGACTGATGTATCTGATCTTAATGTTTTATTTCTTAGCTGTACTACACATACAAATCATAATATCAATTTTTTTTTCGCTTCAGTGTCTCTTTAAGTAGGGCCGTTTCGGTTGAGTGGCTGGGGGCAAAATCCAGATTGGAGGTCATCAAACAGAGAATTGGCAGTGAGGTGACGGACTAATGGCCCATACTCACGGGCGAGAAATGTGGCCTGTCGCCAGCACACGTGAGCGTGTGGGCGACAGGCCGGCGACAGCTTCTCGCCAGGTCCCTCCACGTACACACGCGGAAGAGGGACCAGCGGCAAGGCGGAAGCTGTCGCTGACGTTCCTCCTCCCCCCGCCGGAAGCTCCATGTACCTACATGGAGGTTGCTGTCGCTAGTCCGCGTACTCACGCGGACTAGCGACAGTTGCGGCGGGGGGGCAGCGGCGACTGTCGCCATGCGATTGAAAGTTTCAATCGCATGGCGACATGAGCGGCGGGCGACAGTTCGGGGTGCGCGCGTGTGCGACGGCCCATACTCACGGGCGACCTGTCGCCGCAACACGCGCGCGCCGCGTGTTGAGGCGACAAAAGTCCCTCGTGAGTATGGGCCACAAGTCAGTGTAGACGTGGCGCTCAAGTAGTTTAGAAGAGAAGGGGAGGAGAGGAATTGGTCGGTAGTTGGGCAGGGAAGAGGGGTCAAGAGAAGGTCGCATTGCCTATACAAAGCATTGTACGCGAATCGTACGCGATGTCCGAAAAAATGATACAGGACCTCAGATTTCACGCGTACGAACGTGTACGAAAATTCGCATAGAGTGGAAACGGCTGCATTGACTAACATTAGTTTTAAAATCTATGCAAATTTTCTGAGCAGAAAAACTGACACAAAACGCACAAGTGGAAACCTAGCCTTATAAGGGCTTGTTGGAAGGAGGATGGAACTATGCCTCTGGTGAGAGAAAGGTTGAAGAGGGTGGTTAAGGCAGGTGAGATCGTAGAGGATAAATGAGTAATGAGTTGAGAGGGCATGAGGTCAAGGGGGCAGGTAGTGGGACGCGATTTAGAGATGAGAGGGGAGACAGTAAGTTCAGTTAGTGGTGAGAAGGTTGTCAGGGAGGATGTAAGTTGTGGTGTATGTAGGGAAAGAGGAGGCTGCTGGTTAAAGTTTTTTCGGATGTTAGTGATTTTATCACTAAAGACGGAGACAAAGTCCTCGGCTTTGAAAAACCTCAGGCAAGTTATTTTTACGCCAGCGCCGTTCAGCTCTCCGGGAGAGAGCAGAACGATGAGTAAAAGTGGCCATACGATACATAAAAAATATTCATTACTACTAAAATTCAATCAAAACAAGGAGCTGTGCAGAAAAATATAAAGTTTTGGGTTTTTTATTATTCGGGTAGGAAGTCTGATCGAATTTACCTTTTTTTAATTCATATTAGACAATCAGTAGTGGTGGAAAATTGTGATCAATGTAAAATTGAATGGTATAGGACATATTATCAGTTTATTTATAGACCCAAGAAATGTTTCCACATTTTACAATCATGTTTTTCACAATTGGGGTAGAACTGAACATGAACAGAACTGAACTTGAAAAGAAATACAAAAATGGTATCATGTGAGGCCACCATGAAGGAGCACTGAAGTGGGAAATAGTAAGCATTTAAAATCTGACAGAACCAACAGGTTTTGGTCTAGTCCATTTCCTCATAGGGAATTCTCAGGGCTTCTTTGTTTTCAAAAGCATTTCCTGAACGGCAGTTGCGAAGCCTGAGAATCCCCCATGAAGAGATGAACTAGGCCAAAACCTGTCGGTTCTGTAAGATTATAACTGCTTACTTTTTTCGCTATGGTGATACTTTTAAAGTAAACCCAAGATGGTTTAGAAAAGAAAAGAGCGTTGCCCAAGAATAAGGAATCCACTGGATCCTCCAGAAGCTTCCCACATCCAGCATGAGACCGACCGCCACTGGCTAGGGCCACCTGGCAGTTCACAGGTATGCTCCTCTCCATGCACAAAGGTGGCTGTACTGCGGCTCTGTGAAGTATTGCCACTTCTGCCCCGTAGCACGGAGCCACTCAAGGATGAGTGGCTGTGCCATACTGTGCAGACGTGCTCAAAGTAAAGCCACGCCCATCCACGGCAGGGAGCGCGGCCAGAACAGATCAGACAAGCTCATGTCAGATATCTTCAGAGGGTCAAATACACAGCAGCGGTGGGGGGCATAGACAACAATCCCACCCACCCTTCCCACCAATAGGAAAAAAAAAAAAAACACACCACAAAAATAAGAATCGGCCGTCGATGGTGATCGCGCCGTCACCATGCGTGGCAAGGATCCCTAGTTCCTACAGACTCCATTGTGTCAGACATGCCTTACGTATCACATGTTCTGTGTCTGGGATTATTGTGTGCCGTACAACGATGCATTCTGCTCACTGCAACTGAGACCGTTCACAACAAACATGCAAATTAGAAGCAGCCTGTTGCCTTCAAAGTGGACCTGAACTCACAACTTTCTCTCTTCTCTGAAAGATAAGCATGAGCATAATAACCTTTAAAGAAAAACATTCCATTGTTTCAGCCGATACAAATCCTGAAATAAATCTGCACTGTTTCTATTTCCTTTATGGAAGCAGACAAACGGTTAACATCCTGTGTTTACATATTGGCCGTGTCTGACAAATTTCTGTGCTGACACAGCTGAGAGATCAATTAAGATTTGTGGTTAGTGGCTGGATAGTGTAATGGTTAAGGGCTCTGCCTCTGACACAGGAGACCAGGGTTCGAAACTCGGCTCTGCCTGATCAGTAAGCCAGCACCTATTCAGTAGGAGGCCTTGGGCAAGTCTACCTAACACTGCTACTGCCTATAGAGTGCGCCCTTGTGGCTGCAGCTCTGGCGCTTTGAGTCCGCCAGGAGAAAAGCGCAATATAAATGTTCTGTGTTTGTTTGTTTGTTTGTTTGTTACTTGAAGTCGAGGGGAATTAGGCAGGCTCTTCTCTCTAAAACCACACAGGGTGGATTTCTCGGTTTTCCTTGTGTTCTGTGCAAGAGTTCATGTCCAGTTTAAAGAGGATCTGTCAGCCATACTATCTCAGAAAAAACAACAACACATATTTAAGTAAATAAATACTTGCTCTACTTACATAACATATGTATTGCACGGTCCACATTCTGATTTTAGTGATTTTTCTACAGTAAAAAAAAAAAGAAGAAGAAAAGAAAAGAGAAAATCCTTCTTGGCATTTCCCATTTTAAGAGTGGCTATTTTGAAGCCAATCCTGATGTCATTTCCTCCCTTAGTCTCCTCTGCCCGATTAGCCCGCCCTCCACTATAGAAAGTGCATTGTCTCAGCATGAGAAATATTGGCCAATCAGAGAGGAACAGAGGTGTGGGAGGGGAAAACAGGAGGGAAAGAGGCTTCAGCCAATGAGGGGAAATAGAGAAGTGAAAAAGGACCCCCCAGCATGCCCTGCAACTTACTTTTTGTGTACCAAATTTTGCACGTACCAAATAAGAGTCATGTAAACTGGGGAATGATCATTTATAAACAAGAAAAGTAATAGTGATTTTAAAGGGAAGGTCCAAGCAAAATAGAAAAATGAGTTTCACTTACCTGGGGCTTCTACCAGCCCCATGCAGCCATCCTGTGCCCTCGTAGTCACTCACTGTTGCTCCAGTCCCCCGCTGGCAGCTTGCTGACCTCGGAGGTCGGCGGGCCGCATTGCGTACATTTTTACGCATTCCCGCTAGTGCAGGAACATTAAATACATTTTTACGCGTTACTGGTTTAATGCGTAAAAATGTACGCATTAAACCACTAACGCGTAAAAATGTATGTGTTAATGTTTCTGCACTGGTGAGAATGCGTAAAAATGTACGCAATGCGGCCCGCCAACCTCCGAGGTCAGCAAGCTGCCAGCGGGGGACTGGAGCAACAGTGAGTGACTACGAGGGCACAGGATGGCTGCATGGGGCTGGTAGAAGCCCCAGGTAAGTGAAACTCATTTTTTTATTTTGGTTGGACCTTCCCTTTAACTTTTGCATTGCCTGGTTAGCATCCTTATTACTTGTTTACCAGATAAAAATAAAGAATTGATTTTTTATTTTATGCCGACAGTTACACTTTAATAAGCTGTCATTCCGCTTCTGTATTTGTGTACAGGAGATGCAGCGAATCAGCCCAAGTAGAGCCAAGGCCTCATTCACACTACAGAACACATACACGAATTAGTGAGTGCCTTGCCATCACACAGAATGCATGTCGTGGTGCGCAGACCTCAGCAGCCATACCCATCGTGAAGCGTGTGCGTCATGCGATAAAATGTTTCCATTATTTATTATTAGTTATGGACTTTCATGTTACCATATGGATCATACCTAATGTGCATTGCGTGAAAACTAACAGCGCAGCACATAGTGCGAATGAGCGCTAAGAGTAGAGCTCAGTTCTAAAGGCAGAGGCGGGTCATGGCACACTGCGTCAGTGCTGTCCTGCTTGTCATCACGGTTCAGGTTACAGGTCATGTAAGTATTTTTCAGCATAAAGGGTTAATATGTAATGTCTGTATGTATTTATTTTTAGGCATTCATTGATTGCTACTTATACTCAATTATTTATTTGTTGTTTGCTGCTGCAGAAGCAAGTTTGAGCTGTGAAACGTGCGTCAAGTTTCAAGCAACAAATCAATAAAGAGAAACATGGCTGGATGCAATAGTTTATAATAATGTATTACGGTATGTACAATCCTGTCTTATGAAGAAGATCCGGACAGCTGCTGCAGGATGGCGCAAGGCTGGAGGAGGATCTGTTGCCTGCAAGGTGGGCTTTGATAGTATTACTGCAGTACAGAGTGGAGATAAAGGTAACTGCACACAACCATGCTGGAGTAACAGGAGTTATTGGGGGCATTATACAGGGTGCATACACTGCTGGATGATTACCATCAGGAAGCAGGAGAAGGGGGTTATTAGTTATCAGTACTGTACTTCATCCTCTGCATTTGTGTAAGGCGATGTTATCACATACAGTACAAACACGCCATGTACTCCTTGTTCACACTCTATACAATGCTTCTGTACCAGCTGCCCACACTCCCTCCAGTACTAGAAGTCTACACTCCCTCCTGTGCCAGCAGGCCACACTGCCCTCTGTGCCACCGTACTTTCTCCAGTGTCAGCAGGCCACACCACTCCCTCCAGTGTCAGCAGGCCACACCACTCCCTCCAGTGTCAGCAGGCCACACCACTCCCTCCAGTGTCAGCAATCCACACCACTCCCTCCAGTGACAGCAGGCCACACCACTCCCTCCAGTGACAGCAGGCCACACCACTCCCTCCAGTGTCAGCAGGCCACACCACTCCCTCCAGTGTCAGCAGGCCACACCACTCCCTCCAGTGTCAGCAGGCCACACCACTCCCTCCAGTGTCAGCAGGCCACACCACTCCCTCCAGTGTCAGCAGGCCACACCACTCCCTCCAGTGTCAGCAGGCCACACCACTCCCTCCAGTGA
This sequence comes from Hyperolius riggenbachi, assembly GCF_040937935.1. Taxonomy (NCBI): domain Eukaryota; kingdom Metazoa; phylum Chordata; class Amphibia; order Anura; family Hyperoliidae; genus Hyperolius; species Hyperolius riggenbachi. The sequence continues at coordinate 32,209,006 of NC_090655.1, read as the reverse complement.
CAGCAGGCCACACCACTCCCTCCAGTGACAGCAGGCCACACCACTCCCTCCAGTGTCAGCAGGCCACACCACTCCCTCCAGTGACAGCAGGCCACACCACTCCCTCCAGTGTCAGCAGGCCACACCACTCCCTCCAGTGTCAGCAGGCCACACCACTCCCTCCAGTGTCAGCAGGCCACACCACTCCCTCCAGTGACAGCAGGCCACACCACTCCCTCCAGTGTCAGCAGGCCACACCACTCCCTCCAGTGTCAGCAGGCCACACCACTCCCTCCAGTGTCAGCAGGCCACACCACTCCCTCCAGTGTCAGCAGGCCACACCACTCCCTCCAGTGTCAGCAGGCCACACCACTCCCTCCAGTGTCAGCAGGCCACACCACTCCCTCCAGTGTCAGCAGGCCACACCACTCCCTCCAGTGTCAGCAGGCCACACCACTCCCTCCAGTGTCAGCAGGCCACACCACTCCCTCCAGTGTCAGCAGGCCACACCACTCCCTCCAGTGTCAGCAGGCCACACCACTCCCTCCAGTGTCAGCAGGCCACACCACTCCCTCCAGTGTCAGCAGGCCACACCACTCCCTCCAGTGTCAGCAGGCCACACCACTCCCTCCAGTGTCAGCAGGACACACCACAGAAGGCAGTGTGGCCTTCTGTGGTGTCCAGTGCCAGCAGGCCACACTGCCCTCTGTGCCACCGTACTTTCTCCAGTGTCAGCAGGCCACACCACTCCCTCCAGTGTCAGCAGGCCACACCACTCCCTCCAGTGTCAGCAGGCCACACCACTCCCTCCAGTGTCAGCAGGCCACACCACTCCCTCCAGTGTCAGCAGGCCACACCACTCCCTCCAGTGTCAGCAGGCCACACCACTCCCTCCAGTGTCAGCAGGCCACACCACTCCCTCCAGTGTCAACAGGCCACACCACTCCCTCCAGTGTCAGCAGGCCACACCACTCCCTCCAGTGTCAGCAGGCCACACCACTCCCTCCAGTGTCAGCAGGCCACACCACTCCCTCCAGTGTCAGCAGGCCACACCACTCCCTCCAGTGTCAGCAGGCCACACCACTCCCTCCAGTGTCAGCAGGCCACACCACTCCCTCCAGTGTCAGCAGGCCACACCACTCCCTCCAGTGTCAGCAGGCCACACCACTCCCTCCAGTGTCAGCAGGCCACACCACTCCCTCCAGTGTCAGCAGGCCACACCACTCCCTCCAGTGTCAGCAGGCCACACCACTCCCTCCAGTGTCAGCAGGCCACACCACTCCCTCCAGTGTCAGCAGTCCACACCACTCCCTCCAGTGTCAGCAGTCCACACCACTCCCTCCAGTGTCAGCAGTCCACACCACTCCCTCCAGTGTCAGCAGTCCACACCACAGAAGGCAGTGTGGCCTTCTGTGGTGTCCAGTGCCAGCAGGCCACACTGCCTTCCTTCTGTGCCACCACACTCCTTCCAGTTTCAGCAGTCCACACCACTCCCTCCAGTGTCAGCAGTCCACACTACTCCACACTCCCTCCTGTGCCACCCCACTCCCTCCTGTGCCAGCAGTCCACACCACTCCCTCCAGTGTCAGCAGTCCACACTACTCCACACGCCCTCCAGTGCCACCACACTCCCTTTAGTGCCAGCAGCCCACATTCCCTCATGTGCCACCACACTTCCTCCAGTACCACCAAACTCCCTTCTGTGCCAGCAGCCCACACTCCCTCCAGTGCAAGCAGTCCACATTCCCTTTTTTGCCACCACACATTCCTGTGACTACAGAACACATTCCCTACTGTGCCACCACACTATCCTGTGCCAATAGTCTACACTCCCTCCTGTGCCACCACACTCCCTGCTGTACCGGCAGCCCACATCCCCTCCTGTGCCACCACACTTCATCCAGTGCCACCAAGCTTACTTCTGTGCCAGCAGCCCACACACCCTCCTGTGCCCTCAGTTTAAACACTCACCCACCTGTGCTTGCAGAACACCCTTCCCTCCTGTGCCCCCAATCCACACAGAACGCAGTCCCTCCTGTGTTCCCAGTGTGCAGTGCCACCCACAATAAACATAGAGCAAGCCACATTATTGGACCTTCCAAAATTACCACAGTGCCTCCCTGATGCTGGATTCCAAGACCTGCTGCTACATAGGGTGAGAAGGAGAGAGAACAGCTAATCTACAGGCATACACTTCTCAATATTTAAAAAAAAAATGTATGTTAAAAAACAGTCAAGCTTAAACACAAAAAAAATAATCTTGTAAATAAAGGCCTTCTTGATCATCGCTTGTTTGCGCTATGGAGCACTGGTAGGGAAATTCAATTCCACAGCCCAGCAAGCAGAAGGGGACATCACTATCAGAGCAAGTGACAGCTGCATGGAGCCTTCCTCCTCACCCCTCATGCTCCACCCCTGCGTTACATCATTGTCCCTCCTCCCTAAGCAGAAAGAGGCGGGGCAGAGCACCAAATCTGCCATCAAGACTTCTATTGGTTTTGGGCTCAGATTCTGGGGCTCCTAGAAAACAACTTGGGATATAAAATAGATACAAATAAGTAATTTAGGGTTATATGCCAAAGGAAAAAAAAACAAAAAAACCGCATATTCAGTTTACCCGGATTTATGCAATTCATGCAGCAAGTTGCGCAAATAGCATACCTCACTTCATACATGAATCACTTACATTTCTTGTACAATGTAATAACCAAGCAGCTTTTATGAAGCGGTGAACAAAAATTGACATTTTGGCAGGGCTGTGGAGTCAGAATTGGAGCCATTTTGGACACCTGGAGTCGGTGTTTTCAATGAACTGAAGAGTCGGATGATTTTTTTTAACCAAATCTATAGACGTTGTAAAAATTAGACTAAGGAGTCGGAGTCGAAGAGTCGGATGATTTTTGTACAGACTCCACAGCCTTGGATTTTGGGAAACAAAGATGTAGAATACTTGGACTTTGCAAAGTCTTTTGCTACAGTGTTTCCCACGATAGCATGGTGCAGAAATTGAGCATACCGGGACTAGGAGAAAATGTGTGTATGTGGATACAGAACTGGTTAAAGTGGATCCGGGATAAACTTTTACTCATTGCATGATTGTGTTCCTTTCATATACCGTGTTTCCCCGAAAATAAGACCCTGTCTTATATTAATTTGTCCTTCAGAAGATGTGCTAGGGCTCATTTTCGGGGAGGTCTTACATTCTAGGGGGTAGCCAGATCTCCCTTTAGTATATAGCCAGATTCCTCCTGGCTATAGCTAAATCCCCATTGTATTGATCCGCCTGCCTGCCCGCCGCTTCGCCTCCTCAGTTCCCGCCTGCTCACTTTACCTCTTAAGTTCTCGGCTCCCGGTCCCCTCCATTAAGAAAGTCGAGATCCCCTGCTGCTTTTCCCCCCGCATAATTCACACCGCGGATTAGCAGTAAAGGCAGCTCATGTAGTCTGGTAAGCGCTGCCCTGTACAGGAAGTTATCTCTGTTTACTTCCTGTATAGGGCGGCGCTGTTACCGGACTACATGGCTGACGTCACCGCTAATCTGCGGTGTGAATTATGCGGAGGATAAGCAGCAGGGGATCCGGACTTTCTTAATGTAGGGGAATGGGAGCTGAGAACTTGAGAGGTAAAGCGGGTGGGCGAGCGGGCGGGCGGGGGGTCAGGGAGCAGGTCCCCAGCGCCGGCTATGTCCCTGGCACTAGGCCTTATATAAGGAGGATGGCTTATATTTCGAGCATACTCGAAATATAAGCTAGGTCTTATTTTCAGAGTAGGTCTTAAATTCAGGGAAACACGGTAGTTTATAGGGCATTCCGCAAGCCAAATACTTTTTTGTTTTGTTTCAATTCTCCAATTCCCTATAAACTAAACAAGCCTCGCCCACACCTTCTCCAGAGTGCCTCTAGAGGGAGCTCAGTCTGGGCAAGAGGAGGAGGAGGTGTTAGTAGCCAGAGATTTCAGAGGCAGAGGGGAGGAGGGAGGAGGATGAAGTTTTCACAGGCTGAGGGCTGGAAACACAGATCAGTTTACCTGTGTGTAATGATCACAAGCAGAACATGGACGCTCTCATTGTATCACAGGAATAAATAAACTGTTGAAGCGGTTTGCAGCTAGATTTGCTGTGTAAACTATCTAAACTTTAGATAAGATATAGACAAGTTATTTGTTATAGTTTGTTTTTCATCTCAGATCCGCTTTAAGGGATAGAAGGCAAAAAGTGGTGGTAAAACTGTTAGCAGTGGGGCCCCGCAAGGGTCAATGCTAGGTCCAATTCAGCAATTATTGATTTAGTAGACGAAATACATAACAATGTAGTTATCTTTGCAAGTGAAACAAAATTATGCACAAGTATCAACATTAAGAAAGACCGTGAAATCTTACAACAGGATCTTGACAACATGGCCATATGGGCAGGCACGTGGCAGATGTAATTTAATGTTGATAAATGTAAGGCCGTGCACCTTGGATGTATCAATGGTAGAGCACCATCCTCTATAATAAAATCCCTGTGTCCCTGTCTCTGTGTAGCTGGGTCCCTTCTTTTTGATACTGCGCATGTGCACAGCACAGACCTAGCCTCACAGAGACAGGAGGACAGGGCCAGGGAGTTGGGCGGGCGTGAGCGGGCGGCGGGTGCGTGTGCAGTACATGCGGCAGCGACAAACACAGACCCTAGAGCCCGTTTTCAAACGGGCTTGGGTCTGCTAGTATAAAATAAATGGCATACAGCTGAGGACACACACTTGGAGAAGGACTTAGGACTACTGATTGATAACAATAGGGTATTGTACAGTGTTCGCCATCAATTGTAGGCAAATAAATCAGCAGGACTGCCAGGCAACTGATATTTCTTAAAAGGAAAAAAAATATAACAGCCTTCATATTCTTCTCACTTCAGTTGTCCTTTATGCTGGGAATACACGCCACGGTGCGTTTTTGAGCCATTTAGATGGCTCGATTGATCATTTCCGACATGTCCGATCTCACGCCCGATCGATTCCGCGCTCGACTCCGCATAGGGAACAATGGGAAAAGATAAGAAAAACGAATGGAAAGTAAAGAGAATCGGGCGCGAAATCGAGCGGGCGGAAGAATTGAGCCGCAGAAACGCATTGTGTATTCCCAGCATTAAGGCTAATTGGCCAAGGCCTTGTAAGGGCTCGTTTCCACCATAGCGAATCCGCATGCGGCGCCGACATGCGGATTCGCTTGGTACATTGAAGTGGCCGGGGCTGTTTCCATATGTGCGGCGTGCGGGAGCGATTTGGCGGCGGGCCAAATCTGCACGACGGGACCCACAGAATTCGCCTGCGTCGGGAATCCATGCGAATCGCCACTAATGTATTTAATAGGAAAAACGCATGCGTTTTTTACATGCGTTTTTACCCGCGATTCGCGTGCGATTTTGCACCTTTCAAATGTTATTTTGCCCTGGCAGAGTCATGGTTAATTTCGCATGGCACCCTGCCATGCGAAATCGCACGCGAAATCGCGGGTAAAAACGCATGCGGAAACGCATCCGCATGCGTTTTTACAAGCGTCGGGATGCCGGCGAAATCGCGTCGCAACAGTGGAAACGGGCCCTAAGGGTTTTCGCCTTCCAAGGATCAACTGGGAAAACTGGGATATGTGTAGGTTCAGGGTGGTGTTTGGTTTTCCCCTCCTTTCTGGTTGAACTTGATGGATGGATGCCTTTTTTTTTCCAACTAATCTATTTAACTATGTTGGTCTGAATCACACACCTCATGCATGCTTGTATCAGGTGTGTGATTCAGATCAACATAGTTACATTATTAGATAGATGTTAGATATACTTAGTTAACAAATGCAATCAGATAAGCAAATACAGTGGCTTGCAAAAGTATTCGGCCCCCTTGAAGTTTTCAACATTTTGTCACATTACTGCCACAAACATGCATCAATTTTATTGGAATTCCACGTGAAAGACCAATACAAAGTGGTGTACACGTGAGAAGTGGAACGGAAATCATACAGTATTCCAAACATTTTTTTTACAAATAAATAAAAGCAAAGTGGGGTGTGCGTAATTATTCAGCCCCCTGAGTCAATACTTTGTAGAACCACCTTTTGCTGCAATTACAGCTGCCAGTCTTTTAGGGTCTGTCTCTACCAGCTTTGCGCATCTAGAGACTGAAATCCTTGCCCATTCTTCTTTGCAAAACAGCTCCAACTCAGTCAGATTAGATGGACAGCGTTTGTGAACAGTAGTTTTCAAATCTGGCCACAGATTCTCGATTGGATTTAGATCTGGACTTTGACTGGGCCATTCTAACACATGGACATGTTTTGTTTTAAACTATTCCATTGTTGCCCTGGCTTTATCTTTAGTGTCGTTGTCCTGTTGGAAGGTGAACCTCCGCCCCAGTCTCAAGTTTTTTGTAGACTCCAAGAGGTTTTCTTCCAAGATTACCCTGTATTCAGCTCCATCCATCTTCCGATAAACTTTGACCAGCTTCCATGTCCCTGCTGAAGAGAAGCAATCCCAAAGCATGATGCTGCCACCACCATATTGGACAGGGGGGATGGTGTGTTCAGAGTGATGTGCAGCGTTAGTTTTCTGCCACACATAGCGTTTTGCATTTTGGCCACAAAGTTCAATTTTGGTCTCATCCGACCAGAGCACCTTCTTCCACATGTTTGCTATGTCCCCCACATGGCTTGTGGCAAACTGCAAACAGGACTTCTTATGCTTTTCTGTTAACAATGGCTTTCTTCTCGTCTGACTTCCATAAGAGCCAACTTTGTGCAGTGCATGACTAGTAGTTGTCCTATGGACAGAGTCTCCCACCTGAGCTGTAGATCTCTGCAGCTCGTCCAGAGTCACAATGGGCCTCTTGACTGCATTTCTGATCAGCGCTCTCCTTGTTCGGCCTGTGAGTTTAAGTGGACGGCCTTGTCTCAGTAGGTTTACAGTTGAGCCATACTCCTTCCATTTCTGAGTGATCGCTTGAACAGTACTCTGTGGGATGTTCAAGGCTTTGGAAATCTTTGTGTAGCCTAAGCCTGCTTTAAATTTCTCAATAACTTTATCCCTGACCTGTCTGGTGTGTTCTTTGGACTTCATGGAGTTGTTGCTCCCAATATTCTCTTAGGCCTGGTGCACACCAAAAACCGCTAGCAGATCCGCAAAATGCTAGCAGATTTTGAAACGCTTTTTCTTCTTTTTCTGCGGCGTTTCAGCTAGCGTTTTGCAGTTTTGTGTAGCGGTTTTGGTGTAGTAGATTTCATGTATTGTTACAGTAAAGCTGTTACTGAACAGCTACTGTAACAAAAAACGCCTGGCAAACCACTCTGAAGTGCCGTTTTTCAGAGCGGTTTGCGGTTTTCCTATACTTAACATTGAGGCAGAAACGTCTCCGCAATCCAAAACCTGCAGCAGCCCGGGAGTATGCGTTTCTGCAAAACGCCTCCCGCTCTGGTGTGCACCAGCCCATTGAAATACATTACCCAAGCGGATCCGCACCCGCAAGCGGATCACAAACCGCAGCCGAACCGCTCTGGTGTGGACTAGGCCTTAGACAACCTCTGAGGCCGTCACAGAGCAGCTGTATTTGTACTGACATTAGATTACACACAGGTGCACTCTATTTAGTCATTAGCACTAATCAGGCAATGTCTATGGGCAACTGACTGCACTCAGACCAAAGGGAGCTGAATAATTACGCACACACCACTTTGCAGTTATTGATTTGTAAAAAATGTTTGGTATCATGTATGATTTGTTTCACTGCTCACGTGTACACCACTTTGTGTTGGTCTTTCATGTGGAATTCCAATAAAATGGATTCATGTTTGTGGCAGTAATGTGATAAAATGTGGAAAACTTCAAGGGGGCCGAATACTTTTGCAAGTCACCATATGTCAGCCTCCATAACCCTCTCACTTCAGGTGTCCTTTGAAAGCATTCCAAATAGAAATAAGTAAAAATCAGTAGATAAATTGCATGCCCATATACAGTGCCTGGGATTAGTTCTATGTAGTAGTTAGTTGACATACATGGTGTATATTTAAGTATCTGCTAAGCAATCCTCAGCTTCCTGTTGTTCAGTCCTCTTGTAAATCCTGTTGAAAAATAATCTCTTTGCAAATTGTGGTTTGGACCATAATATATGTGAAAATTATATTTAGTGTTAAAACATAAGGCATTTGCAATAATTCAACTATAAGTGAACATATGTTGTTACCCACAATGCACCGCTACTGAATATGCAAATTATCTCTTTATGCCTCTGAACCCAGGCTTACCTACAGAACCACTGGTGTATAGCATGCCTATAAGCTTTACATTTAACAGAGCCACATCAACCCCAGATGCAGACAGCCTGTTTTGTTTGTTTTCAAAGCATTTTATTAAGTTGTAATTTAGAGTACCTAGAATTCTATATTACATACAGACAGCCTGTTTTGGACTTTTTGTCCTCCTCAGTACATGGCAGGGATTGATACGGCAGTATGGGATAGGGCTTGGACCAGAACAGAGTAACCAAGCAGTTGAGGGTGACGCAAAACCACTAGGAAAACCACTAGGAAAGCATAGGGGACTAAAAGTCTCTTAGTCCCCTATACTTGTGTAATGATTTTGGGTGAGCTTGGGTACTCTGTCATAATAATATACGGTAGGTTAACCACTTGCAATACATAATCACATATATATATATATAGATATATATATATATATATATATATATATATGCATTATTACCGTCAAGTTGAAGTCAGTAAAAATGTGTTATATAATAAGAGTTACTTGTGTTCTGTTTGTCCTATGCATTGGATGTAATGCTAGGTACACACCATACCATTTTCTGTTAGATTTCCGGTTAGATTTCTTCAAACATGTTGGAAAAAAATCTGGCAGGTAAATCTACCAGAAAATTGTATGGAATATACCTAGCATGGCATCAATTCATCAAAGGCTGCTAGGTACACACCATACAATTTTCTGTTAGATTTACCTGCCAGATTTGTTTTTTCTAACTTGTTGGGGAAGAAAAAAAAAAATCTATCTGGCACGTAAATCTAACAGAAAATCTTACCGAAAATTGTATGGTTTGTACCTGTGCTGGGAATACACGTTTCGTTTTTTAGGTGATTAGATGGTTTGATAGATAATTTACGACATGTCCGATCTCCCTTTCAATTCTTTTGCCGCTCGATTTCTAGATGGGGGCGGGCCGTGGCAAGTTAGTGGGGGTGGCCACAGAGTTTCAGAAGACTTCAAGAAACATGGCTGTGGCTGTCTTTCAGATGGAGGGGGCGGAGTTTCTGTCATTGATGAATTACAGACATCCGGGTGAGTGATTAACCCTACCACCCGGCCAATCTGTGCAGCGATAATAGAGAGCCTTACATTGCAGGATGTCCACTTTACCCTGGAAGTAGTCTATAAAGCGGGTCTGTAGTGAAAATAACATAAATAAGACTGCTTATTTTTTACAATATTCAATTGAAAATAGTTTGGTCAAGGTTTGTAAAAATCTTTCATCTCCTCAATTTACATTCTGAAATTTATCACAGGTGGGTGTGACAATCCAGCCCCGCGATCCCGTCGAGATCTGCTCCCGTTAGCGTACGCAGGAAGTACGGGCGCAGACGGACAACGAAGACCGGTTGCTGGATCGTCAGAGGGAAGAAAGAAAAAGCGACAGAGCGTGCCAATCCCGTCTAATCTGCTCCCGTTAGCATCCGCAGGAAGTACGGTGAACAGACTGATCATAAAGATTGGTCGCACAGCTGCCGACAATATGTAATGGGACAAACATCCACCAATCCCGTATTACTAGGCCACTGTTGCCATGCAGGTCTCATGCACTAGAGACTGCTGGAGGCCAATTCATTGTGTGCGTAGTAAACGGTTAAGATTGGTTGGAGGTGCCCATACATGTACAATTCTGATTGTATATACAATCGGTAAACTAAAAATATCGATTTCGCGCTGGAAATCGGGTAAATACACTGCCACCACTCTCTCGTGTTCTGTAGGGAGGAAAGAGACTCCCGCTATCATAATACGGTAGCCAGCCCAATCACGTTCGACATGCTCCAGTCACCATTCGGGGAATAGTCACATCCGACGGCTTAAAGACTGTGAGCCATGTGACGTTAAAGAAAGGTTACTGGGTCCCTATATGATGCAATCTCGAATTGTATTTACAATCGAGAAACGAAAGTTATCGATTTCGCACAGGAAATATGGTACTAGATAATGCTAGAAGGAAGAAACGGTTATTTACAACCTAGCTAGCAAATCAACAATTTATAAGCAAATCATAAAACAATGCAGTAGTATGACTGACTCTTCAGAGGGCAGATTCGTTATGGCAACAATCAGATGACCAGAAAAGGCACACGACTAAACGATTAAAAATCGTTAGTTTATTTCTAAACTACATACACACAGCTTATTTTAGAACAGATTGATTTGACAGAGAGAAGAGATGAAAAGAAACAGAATGTCAGAATATACAGTTCAAATACCGTTATTGGTAGTCCATGCGGCAATCGCAAGTCTTTGGCGAAAGTCCAAAATGGCGGTTGCCATGCGGCCAACAGGCCTTTGTTAGAAATAGTTCCAAGATGGAGGTTTTGGCCCGTGTCTTTGCGGGCTGCCAGGATGTTACTAGGCGTCAGATTAAAAGGTAAAGGACAGAATTTAACGATAACAATGATATTAAACTTGGGGGGTTTAGAGTGAACGGTGACCCCAAAATGCATATCTCTGGTTTGGCAGGGCTTACCTGTAATTCGGAAACATCCAATTGTGTGGTTGGTTCCGAATTTCATAATAAGCGGGTTCTAAAGGCCGTTGCCTATTTGGAAAGTCATCTTTATGACAAAAGATGGATTTCAAATTTGTAGATGGATTTCATATTTGTGAGATCACAGAAAGGTCAGCTGGGAGATGGATTCTCTTTAATCCTTCAGCTGAAGTAATCCCGAGAGAACCCCCTGCTGTGATCGGTTCCTACCAGTCTGGTGGAAGGGGCGGTTTATTAGCTTCTGTTCATCTAATCTCTGATGGATGAGCTATAACCTTTCCAGGGAGGCTGGTGGGAACCGCTTTAACACCAAGGTAAGAAGAGCTGTAATTAGAAGCTACCAAAGAGCCAGGGTTTGTTAGCAGCCAGAGAGTAAGAGAAAAAAAAAGTGGATTTTAAACCAACAAATGTCAGTTTGGTTGGTTTGCGAAGAAACTGGCGTTCGTAACCCCATGACGCATTCGATATGTCATATCGATGGCGTCACAGTGGGGACATCTTAAGTCTTGTCTGTCAGGTGATCTCTGAATAATGTTTACTAGAGTTCCATGCACAAAGGGGGAAACTGCTTACTTGGCAGTTGGAAACAATTATTTCCCACAATGCAGCAAGGTTCACAGACATGAATCGTTAGGGCCATGGCCCTGACATCACACTGTGGGAGGGGTTTCACCACAACATCAGCCATACAGATATCCCTAATGGTCTATTTGAGAAAAGGTAAAACTTCTCTCACGAAAGGGGGTATCCGCTACTGATTGGGATGAAGTTTATTGCTTGGTCAAAGGTTCTCTTTAAAGGACAACTGTAGTGAGAAGAATATGGTGGCTGCCATATTTATTTCCTTTTAACCTCCCTGGCGTTTTAATTCCCGCGGCCGCAAGGGTTTTTTTTAACCTAATTTTTTTTTTTAACCACTTGCCGACCGCGCACTCATACCGCGCGTCGGCAAAGTGGCAGCTGCAGGACCAGCGACGCAGTATTGCGCGAGCGGCTGCTTCCTGTCAATTCACGGCGGGGGGCTCCGTGAATAGCCTGCGGGCCGCCGATGGCGGCTCGCAGGCTAAATGTAAACACAAGCGGAAATAATCCGCTTTGTTTACATTGTACGGCGCTGCTGCGCAGCAGCGCCGTAAGGCAGATCGGCGATCCCCGGCCAATCAGCGGCCGGGGATCGCCGCTATGTGACAGGGGACGTCCTGTCACTGGCTGCACAGGACGGATAGCGTCCTGTGCAGCCCGGAACACCAGGGGGGCCAGGTAGGAGAGGGAGGGGGGGGAATTTCGCCGCGGAGGGGGGCTTTGAGGTGCCCCCCCCCGCAACACCGGCAGGCAGGAGCGATCAGACCCCCCCAGCACATCATCCCCATAGTGGGGGAAAAAGGGGGGCGATCTGATCGCTCTGGATGCACCCTGATCTGTGCTGGGGGCTGTAGAGCCCACCCAGCACAGATCACAAATAACAGCGCTGGTCCTTAAGGGGGGGTAAAGGGTTGGTCCTCAAGTGGTTAATCATGTAGCTAGCCCAGCGCTAGCTACACGATTTCCCCCCTCCCTGCGGAATCTCTCCCACCCCTCCGATCGCGGCCGGCGATCAAGCCCATCAGGAAATCCTGTTCTAAACGGATTTCCTTCAGGGCTTCCCCCGTACGGAATGACGGCATCGAGTCTCGATCCACCCCATAGCGCAGCTTAGCGGCGATTCGCCAGGCTGCGCAAGGGGTCTGCGGGGGGGGGGGGGGGGGCCTCTTTCGCGTAGGGTAGCGATGGATCAGCGGCAAACGGAGAAACACGCAGCTAGCAAAGTGCTAGCTGCGTGTTTAAAAAAATAAATAAATAAATAAATATTCAAATCGGCCCACCAGGGCCCGAGCAGTGCCCTGTGGCGTTACTGGACGAGCTGAGCTCGTCCGTAACGCCCAGGAGGTTAAACAATACCAGTTGCCTGGCAGTCCTGCTGGTCTATTTGGCTGCAGTAGTGTTTGAATAACACCAGAAACAAGCATGGAGCTAATCTTGTCAGATCTGACAATGTCAAACCCACTTGATCTGCTGCATGCTTGGCAACTGGTATTGCTTAAAAATAAATAAATATGGCAGCCTCCACATCCCTCTCATTACAGTTGTCCTTTAAGTGAGTTTGAAGCGGATTTAAAAAAAAACAAAACAGATTTTCACCTAAGGCAGTGATCTGCAAACGTGGCTCTCCAGCTGTTCAGGAACTACAAGTCCCACAATGCATTGCAGGAGTCTGACAGCCAGAGTAATGATTCACAAAGGCGAATGCTTTGTGGGAAATGTAGTTCCTTAACACCTGGAGATCCAAATTTGCAGATCACGGATCTAAGGAGAGGGAAGGGTCTGGGTACTATAGAGCCTTCCCATTCTCCTCCTAGTGTCCTCATTACCCTGCAAGCTCCTCCATTTGAATCTCCCGAAGTGGACTTTGGCATTCTTAGGAAGCACTCAGGGTTCCGAAGACCGGGGGCTCTGTACTGCGCACACGCGTGTGCAGTACAGATTGGCCCACCTTCGGAAGCCTGTGCACTTCCTAAGAATGCCAAAGCCAGCCCAACGCGAAAGAGAGCAGTCCACAACCGAATGATCGTAGACTGCTACTGGGGGAGCCTGCGGGGGAACATGGGGACCAGGAGAGGAAAGGGATGGCTCTATAGGACCCAGAGCCTTGCCTCTCCTTAGGCGAGTATCTGTTTTGTATTTATTTATTTTTTAAAACCTGCTTCAGACTTCCTTTAATGGGGTGAAAAAACAAAACATATTTTAGTTTTTTGGTTTTTTTTTAACCTGCCAACTATGCATTATTTATTGTGTGTTGGTAGGAAAGTAGGTGTGTAACACATTCTGCACTTAGGAGGAAGGCGGGGAGGGGAATTCCTCCACTCCAGTGTAGACTGTATGACATCAGAGGTATAACCCATGGAAGCAATATCCTTATGCTGTGACAAGGACATGATAAAGTTTATGAGCAGTGCCAGCCAGGGATGGGTGTCAGTGACACGGATGTGGCTCTGTTCCAGGAAGAGAGGGAGCGCGCAGTAAATCATTCCCCCACCGCCACCCTGTTGTCTGACAAAACACTTCAGGTCATTGAGTAAATTATGAATCTCGTCCATGAAATATTAATAGCCCTGGAAACCAGACTCGCGTGTTACACAATGAGGCCCCCGCGCTGCCCACGGCAGATGGCATCCAGCACGTGGCAGCTGGTAACGGATCCCCTTTATGGAGGCACAGAGGCCTGATTAGCACAATGAGTTCTGAAAACCCCTCGGAGCACAGAGAGACGAACACAAAGGGTGCTAATGAGATTAGCAGCCATTACAGGCATGGCGGGTCACGGCGAGCTCTGGACACAAAGCTCAGCCAACAGAAATCAATAGTAATCCTGTTTCTCCCTGAGATGTTTACAGCAGCACAGAGCTCTGCATGGCTCTATCTCCCACTGGATGGCCAGTCTGGCAACTCCACCCAGTAACAGAGAGTGGGAGGAAGATGAATCAGCAGATGCCTTCTTATACATACAGGAGATGGTAATATAGGCCAGCTATGATAGATCTCTGCCCATCCCACTGACTATGGTGATATCTCTGCAGTAGTCCGACTTCCTCCCCTCCCATAATGATTAGACTTCCCTGCAGTAGCTTGTGTCTCCTATCCTCTCACAATGATGAGGATTTCCCGGCAGTGGTTTAAAGGGAACCAGAGGTGAGAGTGATATGGAGGCTGCCATATTTATTTCCTTTTAAACAATACTAGTTGCCTGGCAATCCTGATCTATTTGGCTGCAGTAGTGAACTGAATTACACCAGAAACAAGCATGCAGCTAATCTATTCAGGTCGGACAATGTAGTCAGAAACTCCCGACCTGCTGCATGCTTGTTCAGGGTATAGTATTAGAGGCAGAGGACCAGCAGGGCAGCCAGGCTTCTGGTATTGCTTAAAATGAAATAAATATGGCAGCCTTCATATTATTCTCCTCTCGGGTTCCCTTTAAAGGTAGCAATACATCTAGCGATGACGGGCAGATCTACCAAGAGACAAATCTCTCTGTAATCGGATCTGATTAAAGAGAGATCTGTCGGCTGCCCATACACCGGCAGGCCAATTCCCAACTGATTTGATGCCGGAATCAGCCTTGTGACGCCACATCCACCACCTCGCTGGCTCAACGCTGTCCGCCTAATATCCAATGTACACCCCCCCCCCCCCCCCCCCGGTGCCCAGTGCAGTATACATGACCTGTTCATGTCCACAACTGGCTCTGGGCTCAGTCCTCCATCCATACACACGCCTCATGTGGTTACCGGTGTACACGTGGACGCGTGAGGCACCACGCCCATGTTACTCCGGCAACCATGTGCAGTGCGTTTATGGACTTGATAATTATCGAATCGGATGGTCAATCTGCCGCCAAGTCGATAGATATATGGACACTACGTCTCCTCCCCTCCCACAATCGAGAGATTTCCCTGCTGGAGTTTAAAGTCTCCTTCCCTCTCACATAATGGAGTAATTACAGCCCAGCATTTGAGAATGGTCTCAGCCATATACAGCAAAGATATCAAGTATCTGGATTATTGTGTAGAAATGTCAGCTTTGGGTGCAAATAAACTTGTATTTCCACATGTGTAAAGTACACCATATATCATGGCCACGTTGCCTGCGGCATACTGCGCAGGCGAAGTACGCCCCGGGCAACATGGCCATGGTTGACAGCGGCGATTCACACAGGCGCAGTAAGGCCGACCTCAGGGGTCAACCTCTGCACTGTGCGGGGAACCCGGGACGCCGGCGGAGAGCAGGACAGTCGGCTGCAGAAAGCCCCAGATGAGTAAAGCTTTTTTTTTTTTTTTACATTTTGCCTGATGACTCCTTTAAATAAAAAAGTAAAAAAGTTTAGAGTTTAATTAAAAACCAAAACATAAAAAGGTTGAGGGTTTGGGAGAACCCATCATAAAAGGAATACATGTCCCATATCTAGAATACATGTTGACAATGTTCATTTAATTATCTGAATAGACATGGTGCAGAGTAGTAGGGCAGCGGTACCACCCAGAGATAATTTGGTTCTGCATCTTTTGATAATAGAAGATTTGTAGTCTATGAATATGGCAGCCTCCTTATCCCTCTTACTACAAGGTCACTTTAAAGTGGAACTAAACGAACTTATTCACTGTGCTAAAAGATGATATCAGCAAGAAAACTGTTAGGGGGGAGGGGGGGGGAATTCATTACAATCTATGAAAATCCTAACAATACTTAGATTTACTTCACTAGAAGCACTGAAAGGGTTAAAGTGGACCCAAATTAAAAATACAAGATTTCTGAAATAAAATATATTTTCTAAATTATAATAATAAATAGCAACCTTTTTTCAGCTGCATGATGACAAATATAAAATATTTTACATTTATTGGAGGAACCCCTCCCTTCCTTTCAAATTGTCGGGATTTTTCCGGCAAACTGGTGGAGTAGATGGTGTCTGGCAATGGAGGAATTGCTAATGGCTGCCCCCAGTATAATCCTAGCTATGAAAAGAGAAGGGTGAAAAGCATGCACTGAAATGATCATAGTTTTGAAGGAGTGTTTATTTATCTTTGTATGTGTCAGAGTGGTGCAACTAAATATTTTTAATTAAAAAAATGTTTGGTTTGGGTCCGCTTTAAGTCTATGTTTACACAGGGCATAAAATGCAGCACAGCTCTGATTCACAGCTGCTGATAAGACACTCTGATCTAGCTAAACAAGAACAGCCCAGTGAATTTATTCAGCAATTATATACGAAATAAAGACTTTGCATTGAGCGCAGTGCTAAAATTTGGGTCCACTTTAAGAGATTTAGAGATTTTGCTCAATAGAGTGAAGAGCAGATGAAGACCATTTGGAAATAATATTTCCAAGCAAAAGACTGCCATTTAAAGTGGAAACTGGCTCTGCACTCGAACTAACGGGAACATTTAGGATTTGAGGTGTTGACGAAATTAAATACTGTATTACATTTTGGCCTTTAAAATTAAAGACCATAACAAACCAGCTAGCTAGTTGCTGAACATCTTCCTCTGCCCAATAAGCAAGCAGAGATGGCAGCTTTTAATATATACATTTACAACACAAACAATTGTGGCATGAATAAAACACAAATAAATGCTTTATTATTACAGAGGGTGTGCAGTGATAGGTGGCATTTAGCTGTGCTTAATTTATACAGCCAATCATCTGCAAAGAACCTGAACTCTTGCACAGGACAGAAGGAAAACACATGGAAATGCACCCTGTATGTATGTAGGTACTCATCTGTGACTAATCACAAGTTGTAATTTGAACTCTCAGCTGTGTCAGCTGACTGCAACAGAGAGCAGCTAATTTGTAAACACGGGATGTTAACAATATGTCTGCTTCCATGAAAGCAGGAGCCAAGCAGCCTGCAGATTTGTATCAGCTGTAACAAAGAAATGTTTTTTGCTTAAAGGTTATTATGCTGTTGCGCATCTTTTAGAGCAGAGAGGAAGTTCTGGTCTGCTTTAAAGGAGAACTGTAGAGAGAGATATATGGAGGCTGCCATATTTATTTCCTTTTAAGCAATACCAGTTGCCTGGCAGCCCTGCTGGTCTGTTTGGCTGAAGAAGTGTCTGAAACACACCAGAAACCAGCATGCAGCTAATCTTGTCATATCTGTCAAAATTGTCAGGAAAAAAAAAAACGTATCTGCCGCATGCTTGTTCCAGGTCTATGGCTGAAAGTATTAGAGGCAGAGGATCAGCAAGGCTGCCAGGCAACTGGTATTGCTTAAAAGGAAATATATATGGCAGCCTCCATATACCACTCACTACAGTTCTCCTTTAAGGCCTCTGTAACAACTGCATATTTGAAATGAACTCAGCCTCCCTTTCTTTTTGATCTCCCTATATCTCTCCTTTGGAAGTAATTTCCCTACAGAGAGATATGCTGTGCTCTGGGGTCATAACAGTCATCACTCAGGTTCTAGTGCACTCTCCATGGCATGATAAAGATCATATCTGCACGATGAATAAAGTGAAGGATAAGCAAACTTAGAAACAAATGCAGTTATAGTGGATTACGGATATCTGCCCATGAACAGATCTGCCAAGCCTCAGATTGTTCTTTGTGAACATGTGCAAGGGAAAGTTTAGTCCTGCTGCTCAAACTGCAAAATGACTTTACCAGGGAGTCTACCAGTCCAAAGTAAAGAATGACTGGGTCTCTACCTGGATTTATGCAGTAATTGCAAATTTATTGAGGTAACATAACCACAAGACACATTTCGGCCTCTGGGCCTTTTTCCCACAGGCCGAAACATTGTGTTTTTTTGTGGTTATGGTACCTCAATTTGCACTTACTGCATAACTCCAGGTAGAGACCTGGCCATTCTTTAATATGGACTTTGTTAATATGTGGCCTCTTCTTTCCCAGCTGTTTGTACATACTCCACTGCAGCTGTTTCTGCGCACATTTTTCCTACAAACGCCTTACTGCTGTCCCTAGTGGTGGGAGGCTGGATTAAGGGCTCTGCCTCTGACACAGGAGACCAGGGATTTCAATCTTGGCTCTTTTAGTTCAGTAAGCCAGCACCTATGGGCAAGACTCCCTAACACTGCTACTGCCTATATAGCGTGCCCTAGTGGCTGCAGCTCTGGTAATTTGAGTCCACCAGGAGAAAAGCGCAATATAAATGTTCAGTGTCTACTTAAAATGAAACTAAACTGAGTTTCCTTTCTGCTCTAAAAAGACTAGCCACAGCACAACAGCTTCATTGCAATTTATGGTAACCCTAAAAAAAAAAAAAAAAAAAAAAAAAAAAGGAGTACAGAACAGTGTTGCCAACTCATCCCTTTAATTACTGACACATCTAAGTTATACAGGTTCTGGGGCTATTTGCACATAATCAGTGGCTTAACTGCATCTACCTAGCCCCAAAACCAGTATAATTCATATGTGTCAGTAATTAAAGGGATGAGTTGGCAACACTGGTACAGAAAGGGTCAAGCATCAATGTTTTCCTGTATGGGGAAAGCTGCCTTGGCAGAGCTCCTGCAGTCTATTAACAGCTGCTGATAACTTAGATCTGGCTAAACAATCAAAAAAACAGAGCAGTGGATTTCTTCAGCAGCTACAGTATATGTGAAATAAAGACTTCATTGTGTGCTGTGCAAGAGTTCTGGTCTGCTTTAAGATGCGTACACATGCACTTCTGGTGTCTCCTGTAAGATCAAGCTTGAGCTAGGTCTATACAGACATGTTGCTCAGTTGTACCCAAATGGTGAGTGCCGTTTCTAATGGAGAAAGGAGAAGGATGACAGAGCAGCACATGACGGAGTAACTCCTAGCAGACGTAAGGAAGCTCAGACGTCTTCAGGCCCGTACCCACTATGCAATTTTTACCATGATTTTCTGATGACCGGTGATTTATGAGCGATAAGCTATCCTTTCTGCGATCTCACAATGTGGGTACAAGCACGCAATTACACAGATGATGTTTGGTGATGTGCGGTGATAACGACCATCACAGCAGAGCGGATCTTTAAAGGACAACTGTTAGAGGGATCGGGGGGGTTACTTACCTGGGGCTTGTAATGGTCCCCCGTAGACGTGCTGTGCCAGGGCAGCCACTCACCGATGCTCCAGTCCCCGCCTTCGGTTCACTTCTGGAATGTCCGACTTTAAAGTCTGAAAACCACTGCACCTGTGCGGCCGTGTCCTCACTGCCATTCACTACACCAGCAGCATACGGCGCAGGAGCAAACTGTACTGGGCCTGCGCAATACACTCCAGATGATGTTAGCAGGAGCAAGGGCGTGGTCACACAGGCGCAGTGGTTTTCCCACTTTAAAGGAAATTCCAGAAGTGAACCGGAGGCAGGGACTGGAGCATCAGTGAGTGGCTGCGCGGGCACAGGATGTCTGCAGGGGACCATTAGAAGCCCCGGGTAAGTTCAACTTTTTTTTTCCCCCCTACCCCCCTATAGTACTCCTTTAAGATCCCCCATGACTCCCGCGATTGTTTATAACTCGTTAACACCCGTCGTGTGCGGTCATGTGTTCCCGCAGGTAAAAACTATGAATCTGGAAACATCTAGACTCTCAAGCAAGGTGGTCTTCATTGGCCACCACAACAGAGTTCCTTCCAGCATAAGTCAGCAGCTTAAAGGGGTTCTGTGGGTGTTTGCTTAGGATAAAAACCGCCACTTACCTGGGGCCTCTATCAGCACCCTGTAGCAGTAATGTCCCACGCCGTCCTCCAATCTGCCGTTCCCTGCCGCTGGCATCGGGCATTATTCATCTGTCATAGCCGAATAATGTGCGCTGCCTTTCATGGCATCAGAAGCTTACTGCGCCGGACGAAGTTTTCTTGTACTGCGCCTGCGCAGTAAGCTTCTGATGAGGCGGGCGGGAGCGAGCACGGCCGCGCAGCCGCAGTTGGATGGCGTGCAGCACTAGACGGGACCAGCGGCGAGGAATGGCGGATCGGAGGAGGACAGCGTGGGACATTACTGCTACAGGGGGCTGATAGATGCCCCAGGTAAGTGGCGGTTTTTATCCTAAGAAAACACCCACAGAACCCCTTTAAAGATGGAGGAGGGAGAGGAATGACAAAGAGGTCAGAACAGCAGGCAGTAGCTACAGGGGTTGGACAAAATAATGGAAACACCTAACATTTTGGCATCATAATCTTTGAACATGTTTTAAGCAATCAAAACTTGACATGTTATTTTTTGGGGCTTTTTTTTTTTGTTATTTGATATGTTTAATTAAAATAATTGTTTTTAACAGATATTTAAACCAAAGTTGGTTAAAATTTATAAAAGTGGCAGATCTCTCAGACTTTCAAAGAGGCCAAATTGTTGGTGCGCGTAACTGAACCTGCCTGAACGCTTGGCATTTCAAGATGTACTGTCTCAAAAAGTAATGACTGCCTTTGAAAGAGAAGGAAAAACATCCTCAGCAAAGCACAGTTGTGGCCGAAAGTCGAAGTTGTCTGAGAGAGACGTTGGACTCTAAATCAAATGGTTAGAAAAGCTCGTAAGACCACGGCTCCTAAAATCACTGCAGAGCTGAATGAACACCTACAGAACCCAGTTTCTACAAAAACGGTTAATCGGGAGCTGGAAAAGTTGGGGGGTCGTCTTATACGCCCAGTCGTCTTATACGCCGGAATATACGGTATATAGCGCCAACATATTCCGCAGCGCTTTACAAAGCACAATAAGACGACAAGGGGAACATAAATACAACTAACAAATGTACAGCAGAGTTCCAAGCAGCACAAATATTGTGACGTAAACATTATACCTGTGAAGTGCTGAGTAGCAATGTGTGCAATGCTGCAGATAATGTTGATGCTGTATGTGATTTTTTTAAATGACAATGTGACATCTGACACCTTTGCTGCGCTACAAAGCGCTTGATGCTTTCGCAGAGATACCTGCGGAAAAAGATAAGCATAACTGTCAGATCTGACAAGATTATCTGCAAGCTTGTTTCTGGTGTGATTCAGACACTACTGCGGCCAAATAGATCAGCAGGGCTGCCAGGAAACTGGTATTGTTTAAAAAAAGATAAATATGGCAGCCTCCACATAAATATGGCAGCTATCACTTCTTGCTACAGTTGTCCTTTAACAGGCAGCCCAGGCAAGGAAGCAAAACCAGAAACTCGTTATCCCACAGTCTCTGTTACTATAAAACACCAACAACTTTCTAACCGTGTTTCCCGTTGTGCTTTGGCTAAAAAAGGGGAAGTGGAAGTCCAGAAGTGATGTTTTATTACTTGCAAGAGAGAAGTAAGAGATTGCTTTAAAAAGTAAAGGTAATTTACCTCAATGGGCACACGTGGACATATTAAAAACGAGTTTGCTGTGGTTTATGGGTGTTTGGAACACGCGCTGCTCAGCGCTCCACCATGATTTGTCTAGCTGAAGCCATTGTAAATGTGGAACTCCGCTCACACCTCCGTCCACCGACAGTGCAGGAAAGCAGGCTGCCAAGACCTCTGAATCTGGTGTTCACTTCCCAGTGGACCTCCTCAGAGGTCAACTATCTTGACCTCACACTGAGGGGGGACCCCTCTTCTGCCTCTGTGGTTTCAAGCACGTACCGCAAGCCGTGTAGTGGCAACTCCACCCTGAGGGCCAATAGCTGCCATCCACCCCATACCATCCGTGCTGTTCCCGTGGGTGAGTCGATCCGGGCACGCCGTAACTGTTCTGATGGCTCGGCCCTCGGCGTGGAGCTGGACACTGTGGGTTCTCGTCTCGGGGAGCGTGGCTACCCCAGGTGGATGATAGAGAGGGGTAGGAGGCGGGCCTTGATTAGAACCAGGGAGGAATTATTGACTCCTGGCTCCCGCCGAACGCAGTCACGATCCAACAAAGACATGACTTTTGTGACTACCTATAGCCAGAAATATAAACAAATCACGCAGATTGTGAGGAAATCTCTTCCTGTGCTGCAGGCGGACGAAACGCTCAATCAGATCATCAAGCAGGGAGTTAGATTTGCTAGTAGGAGGGCTCCCACACTTGGGAGCATCCTGTCACCTAGCCTTCTCCCTTCCAGTACACAACGACCGTGTTGGCTGACCACCCCTGGCTCATATAGATGCAATTTCTCAACGTGCCACTATTGTAGTGTCCACAAACCCACCCGTTCTATTGTTTCTTTTTGCAATGGTAAAACCTTTCCCATCAAACAATACATGAACTGTGACACTAGGTACACAATTTACCTTATCTCGTGTTCCTTATGCCACACCCAATATGTGGGGTGCACTACTAGGCACCTCAGACAACGTATAGCTGAACACTACAGGGGGGCTGGCTGGCTGACCCTAGAGGTGTCCAATGTAGCAAAGCACTTTAGATCAGTTCATTCAGGTGACATGTCCTCTTTCTCATTTCAGGGTATTGAGCGTGTCCTAAGGCCTGTGAGAGGGGGGGACGTTTACAAACGTCTCCTTACCAGGGAGGCCTATTGGATTTTCCAATTAGGGACACGCTCACCGGGAGGACTTAATGCAAGATGGGACCTTAACACAGTCACTTAGAGTAGATCAAATGACCACCCTTGTCTTTTGTTTACATATCTATATATGTTTTAATCTTGAATCTCTTGAAATTTATGAAGAGGATTTAACTCATGCTGCCTAATGTTATATGGTGCTTCGCATGCATTTACATTTTTATGCTTCTTATAATGCTTTTATGTAATAGATTATTTCAGTGTGGGGACCTTCTGTGTGTCTTTTTCTCCCCCCATTGTTTTATATGCACTTTTCTTTGTTTGTGGGTGGGGTCTATTGAGCATGTGGTATCGGGTGTAACCTTACTCTATATAGGAGTCACCCTTTCTCATGTGCGCCTATGCTATGATTAAGGGCGTGTAACGCCCGAAACATGTCAGCATGTGGTGCTGGCTTTTAGCTTGTTATGTGTAACGATTGAATAAAGCCATATTGATTCTACCGACATCGTGCGGACTTCACTTTCTACTAGCTGAAGCCATGGTGGAACAAACTTGGATGCTCTGCTGTAGGACAGCACCCTCGTTGTACAATGCTCTGCAGGCCCGTATCTGTGAGTGCTATACTGAAGGAGAAACTAAATCCAGCAATACGCTGTGAAAGAAGACGCAGAGGAATGCTGTCTAAACCAGTCTTGCGACAACAAGAATGTTTGGAGTGCTCAACAAGTGCAGAACCCGGGGAATATGCAACATTGCTATATACTACAAATCAATATGTAGTAAAAGATAAAAAACCCATAATCAAGTAGGCGTTCTTCCTACTACAAAGCCACATTGATATTGGATAGATAGATAGGTAGATAGATAGATATTACTGGAAATACAAGAAACAACTATCAAATGCCTATTGAGTTATATACAAGGCAGTGGCGTCAGTACAAATTATTTGACTGAGCCATTCTAACACAGATATGTTTTGTTGTAAACCATTCCATTGTTGCCCTGGCTTTATGTTTAGGGTCGTTGTCCTGCTGGAAGGTGAACCTCCGCCCCAGTCTCAAGTCTTTTGCAGACTCCAAGAGGTTTTCTTCCAATTTTGGCTCCATCCATCTTCCCATCAACTCTGACCAGCTTCCGTGTCCCTGCTGAAGAGATGCACACCCAGAGCATGATGCTGCCACCACCATATTTGACATTGGGGATGGTGTGTTCAGAGTGATGTGCAGTGTTTTCCGCCACACATAGCGTTTTGCATTTTGGCCAAAAAGTTCCATTTTGGTCTCATCTGACCAGAGCACCTTCTTCCACATGTTTGCTGTGTCCCCCACATGGCTTGTGGTGAACTGCAAATGGTACTTTTTATGCTTTTCTGTTATCAATGCCTTTCTTCTTGCCACTCTTCCATACAGGCCAACTTTGTGCAGTGCACAACTAATAGTTGTCCTATGGAAAGAGTCTCCCACCTGAGCTGTTGATCTCTGCAGCTCGTCCAGAGTCACCATGGGCCTCTTTATTGCATTTCTGATCATCGCTTTCCTTGTTTGGCCTGTGAGTTTAGGTGGACGGCCTTGTCTTGGTAGGTGTACAGCTGTGCCATACTCCTTCCATTTCTGAATGATCGCTTGAACAGTGCTCCGTGGGATGTTCAAGGCTTTGGAAATCTTTTTGTAGCTTAAACCTGCTTTAAATTTCTTAATAACTTTATCCCTGACCTGTCTGGTGTGTTCTTTGGACTTCATGGTGTTGTTGCTTCCAATATTCTCTTAGACGACCTCTGAGGCCGTCACAGAGCAGCTGTATTTGTACTGACATTAGATTACACACAGGTGCACTATTTAGTCATTAGCACTCATCAGGCAATATCTATGGGCAACTGACTGCACTCAGACCAAAGGGGGCAGAATAATTATGCACACCCCACTTTGCAGTTATTTATTTATTTGTGAAAAATGTTTGGAATCATGTATGATTTTCGTTCCACTTCTCATGAGTACATCACTTTGTATTGGTCTTTCATGTGGAATTCCAACAAAATTGATTCATGTTTGTAGCAGTAATATGACAAAATGTGGAAAACCTCAAGGGGGTCGAATACTTTTGCAAGCCACTGTAGTTATATTACCGCCAGTTCTGTAGAAATCAGTGCTGGACTCACAGAAGCAGAGATGGTTACCTATGACTGACCGCAGCAGAAGCCAATAGAAACAGCCTCTGTTTCCTGCAAGTCCCCATGATGCATTTTGATAGGACCCGCAGGCTTCTCTGGCAAGTCTAGCTTTTCTACTCCCAGGCAGCTAGCAGAGAGATCAGGGAACAAAAGAGGCTTCCCCTTCTACCTTCAGCAGTTTAACCTCTTAAGTTCCTGTTCGAAGATGCAGAGGAGCTAGTAGAGAAATCACCTAAGCAGGGTATGTGTAAAGTCTCCTGCAAGTTCATCTAAGCTGTGGCAATTGAATAAAATGTTAAAACATTGGACAAATTCAAAGCGAGCAGAGGCAGTATACCAAACAAAACAAAATATATACATCTACAGGGATGTCAGCAGGCCATTTAAGGTGGCCACTAACGATCCAATTTCTAGCGAAAAATCGTTTGAGCGATCAGAAATTCTCACCAGAAGTGAAATTGTTCACTACACCATTAACTAACCAATCTTTGCTTCCTAACTATCACAACCAACAAGTAAATCCAAATTTTGATTCGACGAAAATCCAATCGAACGATGAGCATTGATAGTGCTCATCAATGGAGATTATTTACAACCAATCCGATCAGAATTTCTGATCGTTTGAACGATTTTTCGCTAGAAATTGGATTGTTAGTGCGCACCTCTAGTATTGTACTGCTCTGCACGAAGAACAGCATGTAACAACAGACAACTCCACACTTCTGCTGTTAGAGACAATGGGCTTCAGTAAATTACCAAACTTCTACCACACCTGTGAAAATATTGATGAATTAGCTAGCACATTAAAATCTAAAATACTGAATGCGGTATTTCCCAGACTTATTTTTTTTTTAATCCAACAGCCTTTGATGAATTGACGACAGCGTGTCCAAAATAAAGGTTTGATTAAATGAAACGTCTGCTACTTTCTGGTTGACCCTCATATAATTTATATACACACACACACACACACACACACACACACACACACACACCTTTGCTACATATAAATGTGTGTACTTATTTGAACAGTATAATTCTGTGCTTTTTCTCTTCTTTCTGTGCTGGCTTTTTCTTTGTGCACTGTATGTATTGTGGCATACTGTATATTTGCAACACTGTGCATGGTACATTTTATCCAATGCCATATTCCAGACTTGTATAGTAGTTTCTATTTCCTTTTTACTGGCTCATGATGCCCTTTGTCCTGAGGTGGGTGGGGCCTATCACTGCACAGACATCCTTATCTATACATATTCTGTGATGGCTTATCTGTAATCTGTGTGCACACCTGGCCTTGAGCTTTCATTCTCAGGGCTTGTACACACCTGTGACGGATATCGCCCGTGGGATACCAGGACCTGATCTCAACGCTGGGCTGCAACAAACACGCGTCATCTGTGTTGCTGACAACAAACTGTGTTGCTATGCGTGGGGGAGGGGGGGCATGGGGGCGATGAGCATGCATGCGTGACATGATGTGGTGGGCGGGGAGCAGAGTGAAGAATGGGATCGGTGTTGCTGGGGTTCAGTAGATCCATCCAGTGGATCGCTCACAGGTTAGGGGATGGGGCTGTCGTACACACACCTGATTGTCTGCTGAGGCGGTCATTAGAGTCAGGTGTGTGTACAAGGCTTCAGTTGCAGACATACCAGATCACCCCTTATGTACTATATTTTGTCCTTTTTCTACCCAGTTCAATTTCACTTGGTAGCGCGCCCAGGCTATGCATATGCATAGGTAGGATTTAGTTAGTGTTAGGTCCCCTCCCATGGAGGAAAGACTTCTTCGACAGTGGGAGGGACAAGTACTTAACAAGTTGCATGCAAGCTGTTATAGGAAACTAACATCCTCCAAGTGGTAGACAGGTCATGTGTATGCTCAGTGTGTATTTTATCCCATAAGTGGGGCTTGCACTCTTTTGCAGGTAAGCACTCATCTGTTTTTAAGTAGCGTTGTTCATTTCTTTGCTACCCAGTTCAATAATTTCCTCAAAAGAGAACTGTAGTGAGAGGTATAAGGAGGCTGCTATATTCATTTCCTTTTAAGCGATACCAGTTGCCTGGCTAACCTGCAGATCCTCTGCCTCCAATACTTTTAGCCCTAGATCCTAAACAAGCATGCAGCAGATCAGGTGTTTATGACATTTTTGTCAGATCTGACAAGATTAGCTGCATGCATGTTTCTGGTGTGATTCACACTACTGCAGGCAAATAACCCAGCAGATCTGCCAGGCAACTGGTATTGCTTAAAAGGAAATAAATATGGCAGCCTCCATATACCTCACTACAGTTCTCCTTTAAAGGAGAACTGTAGCGAAAGGTATATGGAGCCTGCCATATTTATTTCCTTTTAAGCAATACCAGTTGCCTGGCAGCCCTGCTGAGCTATCTGCCTGCAGTATTGACCGAATCACACCAGAAACAAGCATGCAGCTAATCTTGTCAGATCTGACAAAAATGTCATAAACACCTGATCTGCTGCATGCTTGTTCAGGGTCTATGGTTAAAGGTATTAGAGGCAGAGGATCAGCAGGACAGCCAGGCAACTGGTATTGCTTAAAAGGAAATAAATATGGCAGCATCCATATACCTCTCACTACAGTTCTCCTTTAAAGCAAACCTGTAACATTTTAAAGCAAAAAAGTTAGATACTTATATCCTCCAGAGTTAAGGTGCCCATACACTCGTCAGATTGGCAGCAGATAGATAAGAAATGCATCTGATGATCTATCTGATGGGTTTTTATAACATTTTTTACCAGGATAGAATTCCAATAGATTTCAGTTTGAAATCTATTGAAATTCGATCGGATGGCAATTTTTTGCCATCAGATTTCCATTAAGGCCAATGCAAAATGATAAGCAATCTCATCAGATCGACCTAAATTTTCCACCCTGCCAGTTCGATGGAAAGCCATCGAAATCGGCCATCGATCGGTCGATTGGCCAACCGATTTGCGATCGATCGATCGATCGGTCGGCCAGAAAATCGGCTGAGTGTATGGGCCCCTTTACCCCACCAGGCCGATCCAGGGCTGGGACCACTAAAGCTCACAGGGGCACAGACCAGAACGGGCTCATACTACCGTGCAGGTGGGGGCCATTGACAGGGGCTTGTCCATGGTTTTTGCCAGGACCAATCGCTAGAACAGCCATTTGGGGCACTTTGTTTCCCTACAGATTAATCTTTAAAGCATACACGAACTCAGGATCACCAACACCATCTAAAGCGATCAGCAAGTTTCCCAAAGCAATTCCACACATACCACTTATTTGCACAACTCAGCCCATTTTCACAAGATAATGGTTTTGCATTTGTGGACTACTATAGCGAATGTCCCCATGACACAGAGACAATTGTCTGCTGCCGTTTTACGGCATTAGTAAAAAAAAAAAAATTAAAGAAGACCTCCAGCGTAAATTTAAGTTATTGTTCTATCGAATTACAAAAGCTGCAATTTCCTTTACTCAACCCCTTCGCCCATATTAGGTGAAGGCCCCCGCCCCATCATGCAATAACGCCATGGTATTGTTTTCAGGAGGCTGGGTTTCCTCCTCCACAGCCCAGCCTCCAGCTCTGTGGCCAGAGCATAATCATACAACATTTGTCCGACATTCCTCTACCTCATTCCGCATTGCAAACAGAACTGCACCATTGATTTTTCCACCGTCGGGAGATGTCCCAGTGTTGGGGGTTTCTGCCCCAGCATAAATGGTACACCGCATGCATGTCAATCCAGCCTCTGGGGGAGGAATCAGACAGATGCACCCTTACCCTAGTCACATCCTCCAGGAAGTGAGGAATCCGCTCAGCTGTGTGGAGTGCTGGCCAGCACTGACTTCTCCCAGACAGGGGAGCAGCTGTTGAATGATACTAATGGCTGCTTGTCAGCTATTGATCAAGGGACAAAATGATCTGCAGCCGAAGAAAGAGGACAATACCGCTTTACATGAGGCAGAGCTAAGATCTAATAACCTATTACAAATCTGTCTGATGAATAAATCCTTGGTGTATTTGCCTTCTTAAAACAGAAGAAAACTTGCAATAATTCAGCTGCAAGCGATAATTTGTGATTACCCACAATGCACCACTACTGAACAGGCAAATGATCTCTTTTCGTCCCTGTAAGCCAGGCTTGCATCCAGAACCACTAGTGTATAGCAAGCCTATAGCTTTAATTTTACACAGCCACATCAACCCCACATGTAGACAGCCTGTTTTGGACTTTTGGTCCTCATCAGTACATGGCAGAGATTGATATGGCTGTATGGGATAGGGCTTGGATCAGAAATTAAAGCTATAGGCTTGCTATACACCAGCGGTTCTGGATGTTTGTCTGGCTTACAGGGGCGAAAAGAGATAATTTGCATATTCAGTAGTGGTGCATTGTGGGTAACCACAAATTATCGCTTATAGCTGAATTATTGCAAGTTTCATTCTGTTTTAAGAAGGTAAATTACACCAAGCATTGCTTGTTATTAGGAGGGCTTTTCGGTCTCTTTTATCCCCCTATACATACCTAGTGGTTTGGGTCATCCCCAGCTGCCTGGTTACTCTGTTATGAATACATCCTGAAACTTAGCAGCACAGATAACTGTACGAGTGTCCTCAGTCCTGACTGCGGTCCCGTCTTCTGTAACCTCTGGATCCCAGGAGCATATTTCCAGACTCACACTTATTGGGCAGCACGGTGGCGCAGTGGTTAGCACTCTCGCCTAGCAGCGCTGGGTCCCCGGTTGGAATCCCAGCCAGGGCCCTATATGCACAGAGTTTGCATGTTCTTCCCGTGTCTGCATGAGTTTCCTCCGGGCACTCCAGTTTCCGTCCACATCCCAAAAACATACATATAAAGTTAAATGGCTGCCTTCTAAATTGGCCTGAGACTGCAATACATACACTACACGATACATACATAGACACATGACTACGGTAGGGATTAGATTGTAAACTCAAGACAATATACTCTGAGTCCGTACAGCGCTGCGAAAAGTGTCAGCACTATACAAATACTAAGTAATAATAATCTCACTTAAAGAGAATCTGAAGCCAGATTAAAAATGGCTTTTTACCTTATATACATGTGAGGCATGTTTGCCCCAGCTAAACCGCCGCCATCCCGCGGCATAACGAAGGGTCTTTACCCTTTAAATCCCCTCTGTAGTGCCCGTGGATCGCTTCCGTGAGAGGCAGAGCTATGAGTCGCTGCCCTGCCTCTCAGCGCGTCTGTCAGCCCAGATTGCTGCCTCTCCCCGCCACTCTCGGTCTTCCTTCGCTGAGAGGGGCGGGGGAGAGGCAGAGATCCGCTGATGACAGACGCCTGTGAGGCAGAGCTGCAGCTCATAGCCCGGCCTCACACGGAAGAGTAGAGGGCAGCAAAATCCACGACCAAGAAAGTCGTGGATTTTCCAGGGGGGATTTGGGGGGTAATGATCCCTTGTTATGCCGCGGGATGGCGGCGTTTTAGCAGGGGCAAACGTGCCTCTGCTGAATATAAGCTAACAAGCCATTTTTAATCTGGCTTCAGATTCTCTTTAAAGACTTTTGCAGTTTATGCTCCTTTTGAATTGCCTGATGAAGTGGGAGATGCCCACAAAACGCGTTGCACTTGCACTTTCTGGAGTATACAAATAAATCTTGAATTTACACAACATTCGTAGTGTGTCCGCTTAGAGGAGGTAAGCCCACCACGGCCTCCTCTCGTTTTAAAAAAATTTAGACTACTTTATCTGGTGCCTCTGTCTGCTTATATAGTTCCTGAGTCCACCCTTGGTGGAGGGGTGTTGCCTCTTACTTCCTATCTACAGAGAGAGACCTCTTAATCCTGAGTGGGGAGGGGTCTAATCTCACCACCTGCTGAAATAGTGGTCACCTAGTCCTAGACTGTAACCCACGTTTGTGAGTATAAATACATACATACTTGCCATATCCATTTACCAGTACGTACTACACTATATTGGGCTCTCTGTGTCTTAATTTTGTTGTTGGGCGGAGTTTGCGCAGTAGTGTGTGTGGCCTGGCACAACCCCCTCGAGCATTTACAAGGGAATGATGGAGAACGGGGGGAGGGAGGGGAGCAGTGGGCATGAAAGCTGCTGCCCATACATGCCTGTTCCACCCATTTGTACAAAAGACTTCACCTTGTGTATCCTTTACTCTTCTTACTCAGGTTTCTTTTCAATTCACTCATGAATACATTATCTGCTTGGAGCTTAGTACTCGGCTAATAAATGCAGTAGCTGATGACTGTAATTAATCCAATTCCAAGCAGCATAAATTTGCATAAAATGAATACATTTGAATCAACTCAAAATTATTAGCATCTCCCTGACTATCTCTACCAAGGTGTTGGTTCACCAATTAGCAGCTCCAAGCTCTGATAAGCCTGTGCAGAGCTGGGGCAGAATCTTGCTACTTCTGATTGAACAGGCTTGAAAATATTTTAGGAAATTTTAGCTATCGTTACACCTATCCCTGGCTACCTATGCTGCTAACCACCTACTACTTGGCTACTACCGCTGGCTACCTATGCTGCGACCACCTATACCTGGCTACCTATGCTGCGGCCACCTACTACTGCCTACACCTATCCCTGGCTACCTATGCTGCTAACCACCTACTACTTGGCTACTACCGCTGGCTACCTATGCTGCGACCACCTACTACTTGGCTACTACCGCTGGCTACCTATGCTGCGACCACCTACTACTTGGCTACTACCGCTGGCTACCTATGCTGCGACCACCTACTACTTGGCTACTACCGCTGGCTACCTATGCTGCGACCACCTACTATTTGGCTACTATCCCTGGCTACCTATGCTGCGGCCACCTATACCTGGCTACCTATGCTGCGGCCACCTATTACTGCCTACACCTATCCCTGGCTACCTATGCTGCGGCCACCTACTACTGCCTACACCTATCCCTGGCTACCTATGCTGCTAACCACCTACTACTTGGCTACTACCGCTGGCTACCTATGCTGCGGCCACCTACTACTTGGCTACTATCCCTGGCTACCTATGCTGCGGCCACCTATACCTGGCTACCTATGCTGCGGCCACCTATTACTGCCTACACCTATCCCTGGCTACCTATGCTGCGGCCACCTACTACTGGCTACACCTATCCCTGGCTACCTATGCTGCGGCCACCTACTACTGGCTACACCTATCCCTGGCTACCTATGCTGCGGCCACCTACTACTGGCTACACCTATCCCTGGCTACCTATGCTGCGGCCACCTATTACTGCCTACACCTATCCCTGGCTACCTATGCTGCGGCCACCTATTACTGCCTACACCTATCCCTGGCTACCTATGCTGCGGCCACCTACTACTGGCTACACCTATCCCTGGCTACCTATGCTGCGGCCACCTACTACTGGCTACACCTATCCCTGGCTACCTATGCTGCGGCCACCTATTACTGCCTACACCTATCCCTGGCTACCTATGCTGCGGCCACCTATTACTGCCTACACCTATCCCTGGCTACCTATGCTGCCGCCACCTACTACTGGCTACACCTATCCCTAGCTACCTATGCTGCAGCCACCTACTACTGGCTACACCTGCCCCTGGCTACCTATGCTGCCGCCACCTACTACTGCCTACACCTATCCCTGGCTACCTATGCTGCGGCCACCTACTACTGGCTACACCTATCCCTGGCTACCTATGCTGCGGCCACCTATTACTGCCTACACCTATCCCTGGCTACCTATGCTGCGGCCACCTACTACTGGCTACACCTATCCCTGGCTACCTATGCTGCGGCCACCTACTACTGGCTACACCTATCCCTGGCTACCTATGCTGCGGCCACCTACTACTGGCTACACCTATCCCTGGCTACCTATGCTGCGGCCACCTATTACTGCCTACACCTATCCCTGGCTACCTATGCTGCCGCCACCTACTACTGGCTACACCTATCCCTAGCTACCTATGCTGCAGCCACCTACTACTGGCTACACCTGCCCCTGGCTACCTATGCTGCCGCCACCTACTACTGGCTACACCTATCCCTGGCTACCTATGCTGCGGCCACCTACTACTGGCTACACCTATCCCTGGCTACCTATGCTGCGGCCACCTATTACTGCCTACACCTATCCCTGGCTACCTATGCTGCGGCCACCTACTACTGGCTACACCTATCCCTGGCTACCTATGCTGCGGCCACCTACTACTGGCTACACCTATCCCTGGCTACCTATGCTGCGGCCACCTATTACTGCCTACACCTATCCCTGGCTACCTATGCTGCGGCCACCTATTACTGCCTACACCTATCCCTGGCTACCTATGCTGCCGCCACCTACTACTGGCTACACCTATCCCTAGCTACCTATGCTGCAGCCACCTACTACTGGCTACACCTGCCCCTGGCTACCTATGCTGCCGCCACCTACTACTGCCTACACCTATCCCTGGCTACCTATGCTGCGGCCACCTACTACTGGCTACACCTATCCCTGGCTACCTATGCTGCGGCCACCTATTACTGCCTACACCTATCCCTGGCTACCTATGCTGCGGCCACCTACTACTGGCTACACCTATCCCTGGCTACCTATGCTGCGGCCACCTACTACTGGCTACACCTATCCCTGGCTACCTATGCTGCGGCCACCTACTACTGGCTACACCTATCCCTGGCTACCTATGCTGCGGCCACCTATTACTGCCTACACCTATCCCTGGCTACCTATGCTGCCGCCACCTACTACTGGCTACACCTATCCCTAGCTACCTATGCTGCAGCCACCTACTACTGGCTACACCTGCCCCTGGCTACCTATGCTGCCGCCACCTACTACTGGCTACACCTATCCCTGGCTACTTATGCTGCGGCCACCTACTACTGCCTACACCTATCCCTGGCTACCTATGCTGTGGCCACCTATTACTGCCTACACCTATCCCTGGCTACCTATGCTGCGGCCATTTATTACTGCCTACACCCATCCCTGGCTACCTATGCTGCGGCCACCTATTACTGCCTACACCTATACCTGGCTACCTATGCTGCGGCCACCTATTACTGCCTACACCTATACCTGGCTACCTATGCTGCGGCCACCTATTACTGCCCACACCTATCCCTAGCTACCTATGCTGCAGCCACTTATTACTGCCTACACCTATCCGTGGCTACCTATGCTGCAGCCACCTACTACTGGCTACACCGATCCCTGGCTACCTATGCTGCGGCCACTTATTACTGCCTACACCTATCCCTGGCTACCTATGCTACGGCCACCTATTACTGCCTACACCTATCCCTGGCTACCTATGCTGCGGCCACCTACTACTGGCTACACCTATCCCTGGCTACCTATGCTGCGGCCACCTATTACTGCCTACACCTATCCCTGGCTACCTATGCTGCAGCCACTTATTACTGCCTACACCTATCCGTGGCTACCTATGCTGCGGCCACCTACTACTGGCTACACCGATCCCTGGCTACCTATGCTGCGGCCACTTATTACTGCCTACACCTATCCCTGGCTACCTATGCTACGGCCACCTATTACTGCCTACACCTATCCCTGGCTACCTATGCTGCGGCCACCTACTACTGGCTACACCTATCCCTGGCTACCTATGCTGCAGGCACCTATTACTGCCTACACCTATCCCTAGCTACCTATGCTGCAGCCACTTATTACTGCCTACACCTATCCGTGGCTACCTATGCTGCGGCCACCTACTACTGGCTACACCGATCCCTGGCTACCTATGCTGCGGCCACTTATTACTGCCTACACCTATCCCTGGCTACCTATGCTACGGCCACCTATTACTGCCTACACCTATCCCTGGCTACCTATGCTGCGGCCACCTACTACTGGCTACACCTATCCCTGGCTACCTATGCTGCGGCCACCTATTACTGCCTACACCTATCCCTAGCTACCTATGCTGCAGCCACTTATTACTGCCTACACCTATCCGTGGCTACCTATGCTGCGGCCACCTACTACTGGCTACACCGATCCCTGGCTACCTATGCTGCGGCCACTTATTACTGCCTACACCTATCCCTGGCTACCTATGCTACGGCCACCTATTACTGCCTACACCTATCCCTGGCTACCTATGCTGCGGCCACCTACTACTGGCTACACCTATCCCTGGCTACCTATGCTGCGGCCACCTATTACTGCCTACACCTATCCCTGGCTACCTATGCTGCGGCCACCTATTACTGCCTACACCTATCCCTGGCTACCGATGCTGCCGCCACCTACTACTGCCTACACCTATCCCTGGCTACCTATGCTGCGGCCACCTACTACTGCCTACACCTATCCCTGGCTACCTATGCTGCGGCCACCTACTACTGGCTACACCTATCCCTGGCTATCTATGCTGCAGCCACCTACTACTGGCTACACCTATCCCTGGCTACCTATGCTGCGGCCACCTATTACTGCCTACACCTATCCCTGGCTACCTATGCTGCGGCCACCTATTACTGGCTACCTATGCTGCGGCCAACTACTACTGGGGTGGGGGGCACATTATTTAATGTAAGGGGGGGCTGGGTCCAAATAATTGTAATAATACCGTGGTATTTTTTTTTTTGACGATTATCATACCGTGGAATTTCATACAGGTGAAACCCTATACACATTGGTAGCACTCACCTACTACACTCCATCAGTGTGACTTTGAGCCGCCCCTCAGCTAGTCCCAGGTCCTGTAATGTCAGTGTACGCTCCTCCTGCTCCTCAGCCGGCACTTGCACCTGATACGGGAAGAACGGTTTGTATCTGCAGAAACAGGCAGAGAAATCTTATATAAATAAACTGCAGAGATATGAATTCGGGGTGATCATGTCCTCATTTTCCATGTTTTACTTGCAGGCCTTTGCTCAACTTTATTTCCTTGAGTTTTCTTTAAAGATAATCTGTAACGTCAAAATGTCCCCTGGGGGGTACTCACCTCGGTTGGGGGGAAACCTCAGGATCCTAATGTGGTTTCCAACGCCGTCCTCCGTCCCTCAGGGGTCTCGCTGCAGCCCTCCGTTTAGCGGTGACGTCAATATTTACCTTC
Organism: Hyperolius riggenbachi; assembly: GCF_040937935.1. NCBI lineage: Eukaryota > Metazoa > Chordata > Amphibia > Anura > Hyperoliidae > Hyperolius > Hyperolius riggenbachi. Next base: position 32,173,014 of record NC_090655.1, on the reverse strand, counting down.
CCGGCTCCTGCGCAGGCGCTCTGACGGCTGTCGGCTCCGAAGTAGGCGGAAATACCCGATCGCTGTCGGGTCTGCTCTACTGCGCAGGCGCAAGTCTCCGGCGCCTGCGCAGTAGAGCAGACCCGACTGAGATCGGGTATTTCCGTCTAGTTCCGAGCCGAAAGCAGCCACAGCGCCCCCGCTGGAGCCTGCAAAGGTAAATATTGAATGGACAGTCAGGTCTATCGACGGCTGTTCGGAGGGCTGCAGCGAGTCCCCCGTGGGACAGAGGATGGCGTAGGAAGCCTCATTAGGAACCCGAGGTGACTACCCCCCAGGGGATATTTTTGATGTTACAGTGTCTCTTTAAAGGAGAGGTTTTCTCATCTTAGCTAGAAAATCAGTTTTCAGCATTTTGTAGCAAGTATTAAAGAGGGCACTTAGACCCAGCAGGAAACTTCATAGGGAAACTCCGCTAACTGCTAGGTTTCAGATAGGCTGTAGTAAACTTTGCCCACACTATTCAGCCAATCACAACACTTCAAGCTATAGAGGGTGCTGTGATTGAAGAACTGTTCCCTATGAGATTTCTTGCTGGGTCCCCTGAACTAGACTATCGACTTAAAAAGTAGGCAAGAAAAGTAATATGTAAATTTGGAACAACTTTATTTAAATACTTTTGCTTGCTGGAAATAAAAATATACCTATATGATAAAGGGTGAATTACATTTTTTATACAGATTGTAATAATTAACAAGGGCAAATGGAATAGTGGTAGTGACAGGGGAATATGTGAAAGAGAAAGACCTAGAAAAGTAAAAATTAGTGGGATAAGAAAGGAGGTGTAATATGTAGGACAGAGGCAGCAATAGGGGTGGTATGTGGTGCAGATATGGGGTAGTAGTACTAGTAGTTGGCTGATGGGCTCTGCCTCTGACACAGGAGACCAGGGTTCGAATCTCGGCTCTGCCTGTTCAGTAAGCCAGCACTAATTCAGTAGGAGACCTTTGGCAAGTCTCCCTTACACTGCTACTGCCAATAGAGCGCGCCCTAGTGGCTGCTGCTCTGCTCTGACGCTTTGAGTCCGCAAGGAGAAAAGCGCAATATAAATGTTATTTGTCTTGTCTTTGTCTAGTATCTGTGGTATAGGAATGATAGCAGTAAAAGGTATGTGGCATAGTAAAAGCAGAAGGAATATGTGAGATAGAAACATTAATAAGCTAGTAGTAATAAAGGATAGAGAGAATAGTTGGTCTGCTACGCAAGTGATACCAGTAGTATGTGGGATAGAGAAAGCGGTATGTATGATATGTGCAAGGATATGAGTAGTAGCATGCTGTGCAATGGCAGTAGTCAGTGGGACAGAGGCAGTGGTAAGGATATGATACATAGAAATCATGGTTGTTATATGTCGGAGACTGGTGATAGTATGTGACAGACACAATAACATGGGTTGTAGTTTGCAGGATAGAGATGGTAGTAGTACTATGTTGAATAGAGGCAGTAGTATGATAGATAGAGATTGTGGTTGTTGAATGTAGTAGTGATAATACATATAACAGACACAGTGACATGGGTTGTAGTTTGTTAGATATAGTGGTACAGTGTTCTCCCCAGGCTCTTTTAGGTGGGTGCTCCACCCGGCTAGTTTTGGTGAGCATCCAGCTGTCATCGGCGCACCTCCTCCTATGCTGTAAGCAGACTTGTGCAGAGAAGTGCTGGCCCTGTATTCTCATCTCGCCCCACCCGGCTACTTTTTCATGCCACCCAGCTACAAAAAATCTCTGGGGAGAACACTGTGGTAGTAATATGTTGGATAGCGGCAGTAATATGATGGATAGAAATTGTGGTTGTTGTATGTAGGAAAGTGGTTCTATTATGTACGACAGACAGTGACATGGGTTGTAGCTTGCTAGATAGAGATAGTGGTACTAATATGTTGGATAGCGGCAGTAATATGGGCAGTAGTATGATGGATACAGATTGTGGTTGTTGTATGTTGGAAAGTGGTTCTAGTATGTATGACAGACAGAGACATGGGTTGTAGTTTGCTAGATAGTGATAGTGGTACTAATATGTTGGATAGCGGCAGTAATATGATGGATACAGATTGTGGTTGTTGTATGTAGGAGAGTGGTTCTAGTATGTATGACAGACACAATGACATGGGTTGTAGCTTGCAAGATATAGTGGTAGTAATATGTTGGATAGCGGCAGTGATATGGGCAGTAGTATGTATAATAGAGACAGTGATATGGATAGTAGCATGCTGGATTTAAACCGTTGTAGGAGTACATGGGACAGAGAGGAAGTTTGGGTTGTTTGTGGGATTGTGGCAGTGTGTGGAAACATGTTAATAATATGGATAATAAAATGTGGAGCACTAGTCTACATTAGGGGACCCAGCAGGGTGTGAGTGGGTCGATGGCACACTCTTGAGCTTTTAGGTGCCCAATAGGTTCTAGTAAACTATTTGGTCAGTCATATCGCTTCGAGCTGGGTCCCTAAAACTAGACTAGTGCCAAATGTGGGATGGTGGCATCGATAGTTGCAGTAGTATTAAATAAATAAAATAAATCGTATGTAATATAGTGGCAGTTATAGAGGTAGCAGTGTGTGAGATAATGGCAATTATAGTGGTAGTAGTACATAGGATAGTGGCATGTAATATAGTGGCAGTGATAGAGGTAGCAGTGTGTGAGATAGTGGCAATTATAGTGGTAATAGTATATAGGATAGTGGCATGTAATATAGTGGCAGTGATAGAGGTAGCAGTGTGTGAGATAGTAGCATTCATAGTGGTAATAGTATATAGGGTAGTGGTATGTAATATAGTGGCAGTGATAGAGGTAGCAGTGTGTGAGATAGTAGCATTCATAGTGGTAATAGTATATAGGATAGTGGCATGTAATATAGTGGCAGTGATAGAAGTAGCAGTGTGTGAGATAGTAGCATTCATAGTGGTAATAGTATATAGGATAGTGGCATGTAATATAGTGGCAGTGATAGAGGTAGCAGTGTGAGATAGTGGCATTCATAGTGGTAATAGTATATAGGGTAGTGGTATGTAATATAGTGGCAGTGATAGAGGTAGCAGTGTGTGAGATAGTGGCAATTATAGTGGTAATAGTATATAGGATAGTGGCATGTAATATAGTGGCAGTGATAAGAGGTAGCGGTGTGTGAGATAGTGGCATTCATAGTGGTAATAGTATATAGGATAGTGGCATGTAATATAGTGGCAGTGATAAGAGGTAGCAGTGTGTGAGATAGTGGCATTCATAGTGGTAATAGTATATAGGATAGTGGTATGTAATATAGTGGCAGTGATAGAGGTAGCAGTGTGAGATAGTGGCATTCATAGTGGTAATAGTATATAGGATAGTGGTATGTAATATAGTGGCAGTGATAGAGGTAGCAGTGTGTGAGATAGTGGCATTCATAGTGGTAATAGTATATAGGATAGTGGTATGTAATATAGTGGCAGTGATAAGAGGTAGCAGTGTGTGAGATAGTGGCATTCATAGTGGTAATAGTATATAGGATAGTGGTACGTAATATAGTGGCAGTGATAGAGGTAGCAGTGTGTGAGATAGTGGCATTCATAGTGGTAATAGTATATAGGATAGTGGTATGTAATATAGTGGCAGTGATAGAGGTAGCAGTGTGAGATAGTGGCATTCATAGTGGTAATAGTATATAGGATAGTGGTATGTAATATAGTGGCAGTGATAGAGGTAGCAGTGTGTGAGATAGTGGCATTCATAGTGGTAATAGTATATAGGATAGTGGTATGTAATATAGTGGCAGTGATAGAGGTAGCAGTGTGAGATAGTGGCATTCATTGTGGTAGTAGTATATAGGACAGTGGCATGTAATATAGTGGCAGTGATAGAGGTAGCAGTGTGAGATAGTGGCATTCATAGTGGTAATAGTATATAGGATAGTGGCATGTAATATAGTGGCAGTGATAGAGGTAGCAGTGTGTGAGATAGTGGCATTCATAGTGGTAATAGTATATAGGATAGTGGTATGTAATATAGTGGCAGTGATAGAGGTAGCAGTGTGTGAGATAGTAGCATTCATAGTGGTAATAGTATATAGGATAGTGGTATGTAATATAGTGGCAGTGATAGAGGTAACAGTGTGTGAGATAGTGGCATTCATTGTGGTAGTAGTATATAGGATAGTGGCATGTAATATAGTGGCAGTGATAGAGGTAGCAGTGTGTGAGATAGTGGCATTCATAGTGGTAATAGTATATAGGATAGTGGCATGTAATATAGTGGCAGTGATAGAGGTAGCAGTGTGTGAGATAGTGGCATTCATAGTGGTAATAGTATATAGGATAGTGGCATGTAATATAGTGGCAGTGATAGAGGTAGCAGTGTGTGAGATAGTGGCATTCATAGTGGTAATAGTATATAGGATAGTGGCATGTAATATAGTGGCAGTGATAGAGGTAGCAGTGTGTGAGATAGTAGCATTCATAGTGGTAATAGTATATAGGATAGTGGTATGTAATATAGTGGCAGTGATAGAGGTAGCAGTGTGTGAGATAGTGGCAATTATAGTGGTAATAGTATATAGGATAGTGGCATGTAATATAGTGGCAGTGATAGAGGTAGCAGTGTGTGAGATAGTGGCATTCATAGTGGTAATAGTATATAGGATAGTGGTATGTAATATAGTGGCAGTGATAGAGGTAGCAGTGTGTGAGATAGTAGCATTCATAGTGGTAATAGTATATAGGATAGTGGTATGTAATATAGTGGCAGTGATAGAGGTAGCAGTGTGTGAGATAGTGGCATTCATAGTGGTAATAGTATATAGGATAGTGGTATGTAATATAGTGGCAGTGATAGAGGTAGCAGTGTGTGAGATAGTAGCATTCATAGTGGTAATAGTATATAGGATAGTGGTATGTAATATAGTGGCAGTGATAGAGGTAGCAGTGTGTGAGATAGTAGCATTCATAGTGGTAATAGTATATAGGATAGTGGTATGTAATATAGTGGCAGTGATAGAGGTAGCAGTGTGTGAGATAGTAGCATTCATAGTGGTAATAGTATATAGGATAGTGGCATGTAATATAGTGGCAGTGATAGAGGTAGCAGTGTGAGATAGTGGCATTCATAGTGGTAATAGTATATAGGATAGTGGCATGTAATATAGTGGCAGTGATAGAGGTAGCAGTGTGTGAGATAGTGGCATTCATAGTGGTAATAGTATATAGGGTAGTGGTATGTAATATAGTGGCAGTGATAGAGGTAGCAGTGTGTGAGATAGTGGCAATTATAGTGGTAGTAGTATATAGGATAGTGGTATGTAATATAGTGGCAGTGATAGAGGTAGCAGTGTGTGAGATAGTGGCAATTATAGTGGTAGTAGTATATAGGATAGTGGTATGTAATATAGTGGCAGTGATAGAGGTAGCAGTGTGAGATAGTGGCAATCATAGTGGTAATAGTATATAGGATAGTGGCATGTAATATAGTGGCAGTGATAGAGGTAGCTGTGTGTGAGATAGTGGCATTCATAGTGGTAATAGTATATAGGATAGTGGTATGTAATATAGTGGCAGCGACATAGCGGTAATCATAGTGGTAGTAGTTAGGGATGGTCAAAGAAATGCAAATCATGGGGAAGTCCTATCAATCTAATTGGTTGCTTGTGCAACAGGTCTCCAATAACATGGATATGTTGTAGTAATGCTACGCCCACACTGTTCGGCCAGTTACAATGCTTCAAGTTATACAAAGTGTCGTGATTGGAGAACTCTTCCCTATAGAGTTTGCTGCAGGATCACCTTAACCAAACTAGGAGCTAGTATGGTTAGGTGACCCAGCAAAGTCCATAGGGAAAAAGTTATCCAATTAGAGCGATGTCTACAACTTCAAGCATTCCAATTGGCCAAATAGTGTGGGTGTATTATTATTATTACAACCTAGAGGTTCAAGAGGGTGCTTTCCACCCAATCACATTAGGGAAATTTCCCTATGGACTTTCTCGCTGGGTCACCTAAACCATACTAACTCCAGTAGTAATATAGGCATCAACTATACCTATAGGTACTGGTAGCAACAGAGACAATAATACACGAGGCAGTGGTAATGCTAAGGACAATATCCTGTTAGACATTGTTACATTATGAGTAGTTATACCTGATCTTATAGTTGGGGAAGGTGTGCTTTTTCCGGACCACTCTCTTCAGCTGGGTGATGATGATGGAGGTGAGCTGTGGCATTGGTCGTCCCTCAAACTGGCTGTGGACCTCAAAGTCAATGAGTGGCTCTTCCAGGAAGCAGATAGACCAATGGCTGAAGGGAAGGCGGCTGAGCACCAGGCGAAGTCGACCCTGTAGGCGGGACAGGCTGACCGCCAGGAAAGCGGACTTCCCAAAGAGTAGTTCCACATTGATTGCTAAGCGAAAGCCTCCGGTGTAGTCCATCTCTAGCTCAAAGCTGAGCTCTGGGGAAAGGGGATCCGCAGGGGAGGTGCTTGGGGACAGAAGGCGGATACCACTAATCTCAGGCACCGTCTCCCCCAGGCTCAGCTCGCGCACACTCAGCCCTTCCAGGAGGCGTCCGGCGGTGCGCGACTGCAGAAGCTCTTCCAACTCCACGCGGATCTTCCGCAGCAGCCAGCGACGCACCTCTGCAGTGTCGCGGAGCTCTCGAAACAAGAAGAGAAAGATTGCATTGAGAAAGTGACAGCTCTCCGCCCCAGCCTGGCCAGCCAGATAATCCTTCAAGGGCAGCTCAGAGCCCAGGGCAGGGCGAGGGATGGAGGCCGGCCGCCGGTACAGCAGCTGCAGCAGCACCAGGGCCAGCAAACAGCCGGCCACAGCGGCCAGCAGCAGAGCCAGCACCATCCCGGCCCGACACTGCGACCCGACACCCCGCCCACACTGACTACTGGGGAGGCGGGGCGGGATCAGACGCGTCACGTGACGCCGAGCACAGCCGCTGAGTGGAGGGGGAGGCCGGCGCCGCGGTGCTCACGTGACTCCGCTTCCCGGAACCTATCTGTAGGAGTGAGGGCAGCAGAGGGTCACATGACTCCCAGGCTGCGCTGTCACCGGAGAAGCCGAGGAGGGCGACGGAAGGTCAGCTGACTGCGTCTACACGCCGCTGATTGGAAGAATACTGTAACGTAGCGCGTGTGACGTCACAGAGTTCCCACACGTACTGCTGTGTCTTCTCTTTTCAGTGGCTGTGCTGTGAAGAGGCGGAGCAAGAGATGACGTGCTGCCATGGTGACAGTGGACCGCGGTGCTGAAGAACATCTGTCTTTGCGCATGTGCGGAATTTGCGGTAGCGCGCTGCCGCGATAAATAAGGCGCGTCCCCGCGATAAATAAGGCGCGTCTACGCAACTGGGCGCGCGCGTTCGTCCCTCCCCTGTGTCAGTGTAGCCCAGACTCATTTAGAGCCTTACCTGCTTTAGTAGTACAAAATACCGTATTGACTTTTTTAAATTGTACAACAATGAATGCTAGTTATTATATTACTGTTCAGCGTAGTAAGAGGTTTCCATGGATCCAATTCAATTCAAGCACTTTTGTTTTTAATGAAATTATTTATATTTGACAATTTTATTTAAAGAGGAACTCCAGTGAAAATAATGTAATATAAAAAAGTGCTTCATTTTTACAATAATTATGTATAAATGATTTAGTCAGTGTTTGCCCATTGTCAAAGCTTTTAAATCCCTGATTTACATTAACATTTATTACATGGTGACATTTTTACTGTTGGCAGGTGATGTAGCTGCTGCATGCTCTTTTGGCAGTTGGAAACAGCTGTAAACAGCTATTTCCCACAATGCAGCAAGGTTCCCAGACAGGAAACTTCCAAGAGTACGTACTCAGAGTTTCTTGTGGGAGGGGTTTCACCACAATATCAGCCATACAGCGCCCCCTGATGGTCTGTTTGTGAAAAGGAATAGATTTCTCATGTAAAAGGGGGTATCAGCTACTGATTGGGATACAGTTCAATTCTTGGTCGGAGTTTCTCTTTAAAGGAATACTTAAGTCTAGAAAAAAAATGACATTTACTAGTAGCCGCCGGCGGGGACAGGACGATCGGAGCTGGGCTGCGAGGGCACCATCCAGCTTCGGGGGGCTGAGGGATGCCCCAGGTGAGTAAATGTCATTTTTTTTTCTAGACTTAAGTATTCCTTTAAGTTGTGTTGATTAATAGATTCATCTGAATCGAATTTATTCACGAAGTACGACCAAAGTCAGACCCGGATTTATAATTTATGGTACACACAGCGTTGTATTGTAGTAACAGAAGTTAAGGACATGCATTTATAAAAAAGATGGTAATAGAAGAAACAAAGGCGTGATTTTTATCACTGCCAAATAAGCTTTTTTTCTCATTTTTTCTTATTATTTTAAGGGAACGCTGTCGCATTATTTGTATTTTATGGAAAGGCATATAACATATTCATAGTGCTACCATATTATGATTTATTTATATAGCACTGACATCTTCTGCAGCACTTTACAGAGTATATAGTTATGTTACTGACTGTCCCCAGAGGAGCTCACAATCGAATCCCTAACATATTCATAGTGCTACCATATTATGATTTATTTATATAGCACTGATATCTTCTGCATCATTTTACAAAGTACAAAGTCATGTCACTGACTGTCCTGAGAGGCGCATACAATCTTCTCCTACCACCATTTTGTGGGAGAGAACGCTCGCTTATGTGTGTTTACTGCGGGAAAAAATCCTGCTTATTTATTTGAGGGTAACTTTACGCATATTTAGGGAGGAAATGTGGGACCACTGACTTTGGGTTGCACCTTTGTTAGGAATTTTTAACTGGCCATGGCCATTGCTTGTTGTGGTCATGCCCACTGTTTGTTGTTGCCACACCCATTTTTGCAGGGTCCAATGTCCTTTGGGTGGGGGACCTCACAGGTCTGAAGTGCCTAGTGCAGAACAGACCCTCAATACAGCCCTGACTGTACCCTTCCTTGCTATCTTTGCTGTATTCCAATACTCTGTGTCTCTATATAGTAGGTAGTCCTGTCCTTGTATCATATTCCAGCTCCCTGCTGAACCTCTTGTGGCTCTTTCTGTAACATTTTTGTTTATCTAGTAAGGTGTGTGCTGTGCATGTTACAGGGAGCTGGAGGGTCACATGAGCATTTTTTTTGCCCCGGTCTCTTTTATGGAGGATTAAAATCCAACTTTCTCCTGGTTAGTCTGGTTTGCCGTGGAATGACCAGTTGTGTGACTTGTCAGTCCAGATTCCACAGTTAGACAGATGACATCAGATCATAAGTCATGACTGAATAGCAGATTAGGGCCTTTTCACTGATTGTTTTCATTGGTTTATTCACACCACTGCCTTTTTCAAGCACAGAGCATGTTCATGTGGTAGATGCAGGCTTGTTGCAGTGGTATAAACAGATTGTGTACTAAAATTGGAAGTGGTAAAATTGACTAATCAAAATTGGATGTGTGTACCAAGTTTTAGATCATTTTTAGTGTTTTAAAGTACACCTGTAGTGAAAAAAATGCCCCTAGGGGTCCTTACCTCAGGAGGGGAAGCCTCTGGTCCTAGAAGAGGCTTCTCCGTCTCCAGAGGATATCCAGCACCGGTTCCCCTGAAAATATCCTTGTCTGCCCTTGTCGGCAGTGCATGCATGCGCTTCAGTGGCTCTTTGCTCGGGCTCCTGCGTAAATAGCTGAGCCCAATCTAGTCCGCTCTACTGTGCAGGCAGAGAGCCGCTTGTGTGCTTGCGCACACTGATGATGTAAATATTATTGCTGCTGTTCGCTCGGGGGTCCCAGCACTGCAACGAGCTGCCTGAGGGGGGAAGGGGCGGGGCACACCTCATCAGGCTTCCCACTCCCAAGGTAAGTACCATATATACTCGCCTATAAGCTGACCCGCTTATAAGCCGAGGTACCCACTTTTCAGCTCAGAAACCAGACAAAAGTGATTGACTGGTGTATAAGCCACCTCCCCGGTATAGCCCTCTCCACAGTAGCCAAATGTGCCCTCAGTATATGTCAGTCCCCTTACCATAGCCAGATGTGCCCCAAGGATGATACAGCTGTGTCTCATGATGCCACTAGATGGCATCATAGATATGAGACACAGCAATTGCCACACAGGAAGAATCCCTAAACTCTGAACAGCTGACAATGCTGCTTGCATGTTCTGCTCCACAAGACAGGGGACACAGGTTGTCTTGAGCAGTATAATCTGCACGCCATGTTGCCGTGGATGAAGGGCAGGGACACAGCAGGGAGCCAGCTGGCAAGAGCAGGATCCCTAGTACATGATTCTTACGCTCCTCTGTCAGTAACAAAACCTCCTCCACCATCCAGTCTGCTCCACTTACTTGCATATAAGTCGAGGGGGTAACTTTTCAGCATATTTTTTTGCAGAAAAATTAGGCTTATACGTGAGTATATAAGGTAACCCCCAGGGGCGCTTTTCTCCCTACAGGTTAACTTTAAATTACTTCTTAATTATTTAACACCCTGGTGTCACCTGAAAGAGAACCTGTAACAAAAAAAGTTCCCCTGGGGTGTACTCACTTCGGGAGGGGGAAGCCTCAGGGTCCTAATGAAGCTTCGCCACCCCTGTAGCTGCAGGCAATCCAGCACTGGCTCCCCCGAAGTGTCCTGGAATCCTCCCTCGACAAGCCTGACATCCGCTGATAAGCGCCAATTTATTTACCTCCCTGGCTCCAGCAGGGGCGCTGTTGCGGCTCTTCGTACGGAGATAGGCGGAAATAATCGATCTCCGTCGGGTCCGCTCTACTGCGTAGGCACAGCAGACTTGCGCCTGCGCAGTAGAGCGGGTCGTCAGCGATTGGCTATTTCCGCCTATCTCCGAGCGGAGAGCCGATACTGCGCCTGCGCTGGAGCCAGGAAGGTAAATGTTTACAGCCCCACTGTTCAGGAGACTTTATCGCCGCCGCCGCGTGACCGAGGAGGACGGGGGAAGCCTCAATAGTATCCGGAGGCTTCCCCTTCCCGAAGTGAGTACCCCACAGGGGAAGGGGTTTTTTGTTACAGTTTTTCTTGAACAGCATTATCCAGGAGGACGTGGGCAGAAAAACTGGACAGAGGTTTTAGCCCTTCCCAATTCTACCTAACATTTAGAACTTTATAGGAGTCAGTGTAAACAGTTCATATAGAGTGTTATCTGGGACTGGTCAGTGTAATTTGCCTTATTAACTTCCCCGTCGTTTAATTTCCCGGCAATTTTATACCAAAAGCGGTACAACTTTTTCAAAGTGTTTCTTTATATTGTAAGCAGTTTTGTGGACCACTTGCAAGTTGCCTTCTCACAAGCTGTCTCCAAGCATATGTACAATATAAAAAAAAGCACTTTTTTTTAATTAAAATGTTTAATTTTTAACTCTGTAATCGATTGAGGTCCGCACAATCTTAAGACGTCATCAAAACTTTATTATGACAAAGTTAAAATCATAGTGCTATATGGCAGCAATAGTCAGCTGTTTCGGGCTCCTGCCCTTCTTCAAGCCGCCCAGCATAAAGTACATACAACAAAACATGGCTATATATACAAAATCCACCACCAATCACAACAGAGCATGCTGCAAGCAGACCTAATAGGAAACTGCTACTTAGTATTTATAAGTCCCACCATGTGATTGAGCAAAACTAATCTCATTGGTCGCTGCCTATTCAAAAATATCCTGCATAGATATAACACAATGTGCGGATCAATAAATCGCACCAACTTACATTATACATCCATAGGCAGTGACATACATCTAAATAAGCAAAAATTTAAATACAACCGCCACTCACACGATCTGTCTGCAAAAATCAGTTTATTAATAGAAATACAAGTGAAAACCAACCCATATAAAAACATGAACCCCCATAAAAACAAGATGTGGGCATTTAAATGTAATTTCTGTCTATCACCTCCCCTAACTGTATGGGGAACACCCTCAATCACCATGACCTGTAATTGGCTCACATTGGGCCTGATTCACAAAGCGGTGCAAAGTGTTTGCACGCCTGTGAAAAGCCCTTTATCACGCCTAAACTCAGTTTAGGCGTGATAAAATGAAACTCGCGTGAAATTGCGCGCAATCGCGCGGCGTGCAGTGCGGGCGATACGCCCATTAAATCCTATGGGCGCTGCGCGCGGAACTGCACGATTGTCTTGCGCGCGGGACTTTGCGCGCGATAAAGAGCACAAAGCGGTGCTAACTCAGCGGTGCAAAGGTTATCACGCTGTCATGATCGCTGCTGCAGCAGGTATTGCTGGAAGTAGTAGTGCTGCAGCTCAGGTAGTTCTGATCTCTTTCCATGCAAGCTGCATAGCTTTGTCTGCCTTTCCCTGCTGTCAGCTTGTGACTGATTATCATTCACCTGTGTGGGAATCTGCATGTCTGCTCCCATTGGATGACCTCAGTATAAAGATCTGCTTCCTGCAGGACTCCTCGGGTTTTCATAGCTTCAGTTTAAGCCTGTCTTGCTGTCGCTTCAGCCCCCGATCGTGTTTCTTGTTCTAAAGATACTTTGCTGGTTTTGCATCATATATTGGTTCATTGCCCATATATATGCATACCAACACGTTTATTATTTTCCTTGTATTCGTGTTACGTTGATACATCAGTGACGCTGATATATACGTACACGAACTGTTTATATCCTGTGTTCAGCTAGTCAGTTCTAGCACGTTGATCACCCGTGCTGAGCTAGTTATCCTGTTCCTGGTCCTGTTTGTGGATTGCGTTCATCTCTGCGAGGAGATAACGAATCCTTCTGAATCCTGTCCTGTTACCGTTTGTGGATTGCGTTCATCTCTGCGAAGAGATAGCGAATCCTTCTGAGTCCTGTTCCCTGTATCGTTCCAGTCCTAAGTCAGTGTTCCTGCTTATGTCATATATCGGTTCATTGCCGGTATATACATATGTTAGTCAGACGTTACAAATAGTTTCATTGATAGCTGTAATTGTAATACGCTAGGAAATCATACTATTTGTATATTTATCTGTGTTACGTTCATCTATCTTGATCCTGCTAATCCTGTCCTGTCTTTGTGAGGCACGCCATCGCCGCTACGCTTTGGCTGCCTCATTCCAGTCTGTCTTGTTGTGGACGCTTGCTGTCACTAAGTAGCGGCTAGCTAGCAAGCGTTCATTCTGTCTTCCTGTTCTGATCTCCTCAGTTCTGGTTTATGCGCTCAGCGCTACTTTGCGCTGAGACGTTATAGCGAAAGCATTGTTTGTGGCTGTCGGATCTGCACCGGCTCTGTGCGCCACAATCTCCTTTTGGAGTCAGTCCTCCCCTCCACTATACTAGGGATAGCCTGTTTCCTTGTGCTAGTGTGTGTACCTCCTCCACGTCAGCTCATGCGTTGCTTGCTGACTGTGGAGAATACACCACCAAGCCTTACATTATGAAAACCCCATTACCAATCCCCATTGTGGGGGGGATTCCCAGAAAGTATGACACTGTTAATTATGGTTCCTGTTCCTTTAAGAAATTTGAAGAACTTAACTCTGAAACAGAAAATGAGTTTTTCTCTGAATGTGCCAGGTTCCTGGCCAATCCCGATCTCCAAGCGACTCCTGTTTCAACCTGGGCACTCCAGCTAGTTTATATTTTGTTTAAAGGGCAATTGTTTCAGTGGGCATTTGATGTTCTCAATCATTCCGATTTGAAAGAGAGACCGCTGGAATTTCTAGCGTTTGTGATCCATAACTGGTTGCGCATAGATCCATTGCCTTTTCCTCTAAATGAACTCCTGGCAGCAGGCCAATCAGCTTCCCCTTCAATTGTTTGCAAAAATGATCAGCAAGCAGAGAGTGTTCCTGATAATTTTCCTGCAGCTTTGAATAAATCACCAAAGGCAGCAGGGTCTAAGGCAAAACGCAAACGTTCTAAGAAACGTGTCCGATCTGCAGAGTCGTTATCCTTAGCGACTGAGACCTATAATGAGATTCTGCCATTAACAGATAATGAAATGCAATTGTCTTTCAGGGGAGTTAAATGGACTTATGAAACTACTAATGAACTTTCCTCCCTGGCTAGGGAAAATAAAGATTTGTGTTTAAAAGAATTATCTGAGTATGATTATGAGGAGATATTACAGAGTATTGAACAAATCAACTTATTTGTGAACCAAGGGAAGTTTGCATACACTACAGTTCAACACTTGCTACAGGTATTGGAGATTCTTAAGAATAAGGAATCTGCCAATCACCTGCTAATTAACCCTATACATGTGCCTGCCACAATCATATCTGCCAACTGTGATCAGCCTAAATGTTTCGCTGTTAAGTATGCATGGGATCCTCCATTCGAGAGGGGAGAGATGGAAGCCCTGGTCTGTGAATGGAAGAATGATTCAAGTTCATTTTGTCAATTTTACAGTGCAAAAAGTGAAATGGTATTGAATGCATGCATTAAGTCAGCCTATAACCTAATAGAGACTGGTGTGTGTAGGTATGACTGTGTGGCTCCTTTGATTGATGTGTGGGAACTGATTTTGGATGATTTTTATGTGACTCCGAATTCGCAAATATGGCGTTCTGACCCGCCTGCTTCAGCACCTTTCGCTGATTCAGCAGGTGATTCGGAGCTCTTTTTGTGTGAAATTGAAGTTCCTGCAATTCCACCCTGTACCATGGATAACTCAGTGTTACTTCCCAGTAAAACAGAAGCCACTGATACTTTCTTAACCTTGCCCTGCACAAATTTCTCAGCAGAGAATCCAGAGGTCCTGCTGACTTCCGAGTCCAGTCTAGCCAGTACTCATGAGTCTTTGTTCAGTGAAACAGACACCAGAAAAATCTTGCCTGCCTCTGCAAACACTTCTGCAGAAATTACCTGTGTTAATAAAGTTCAACTCCTGTCTGATCCAGCAGATGCCAATAGATGCACTACATCAGTTTCCGAGTCCCAGCAATCCTGTCTAGAAACCTCAGAACCCCAGCATCTGAATTTTCCAATTTTACAAATGAATGGTGATTCAGATGCGCAAACATTGTGTCTTGATCTTCCTGTTTCTACACCTCGCTCTAGTTTCGTGAATAGCTCAGAGCATCTGCTATGTGAACCTGAAATCGCAGAATTATTACCTTGTTCAGAAAATGTTCCAGTAAATTTGCCCTGTATCGTGAATAGCTCAGAGCATCTGCTATGTGAACCTGAAATCGCAGAATTATTACCTTGTTCAGAAAATGTTTCAGTAAATTGGCCCTGTACCATGAATTGTGCAGTAGATCTCTCCAATGAAACTCAGGTCACAGAATCATTATGCTGTCCAGCAGGTGCTTCCATGGTTTTGCCCTGCAATATGGACTGTTCAGTGATCCTGTCCAGTGAAGCTGTGGTCGCAGAGTCTTATGCTTCACCCAGTACTTTGGATACTTCAAACCCTCTAGCAGAGGAGTCTGAGGCACTGCTTACCTCAGTTGGTGTTGCAGTAATATTCACTTGTCTAGCAGCTGTTTTGGAATTACAGTCTGCTCTAATAAAACTTGATGAATTTCTGCCCAGCAAAGCAGAAGCCATTGAAATATTGTCCTCGTCAGCAAGTGTGTTAGATACCTTGCCCTGTACACAGTCTGATTTAACCAATGTTGTTGAGTCCCTCTCCAGTGTTGTAACAGCCGAGGAACTCCAGCCCTGTCCTCTGAATGTTTCAGAAGTCTTGCCCTGTAACATGGATAATTCTGATTCTCTGGTCAAAATAATAGAAATCTCAGAATTTCAGTCCGGTCTGATGAGTGTTCCTGAAACCCAGCCCTGTATCCTGAAAGATTCTGGTTCTCTGGCCGCTGTGGCAGAGGTTCCAGAGTCCCCTTCCTGTCCAGGGAATTCCTCAGTTTTGCCTAGTCCAGTGGGGGCTGCTGCAATACTGACTTGTTCTGCAGCGCCTCATGAGCTCCAATCCAGTGTATTAGATGAGTCTCTGTCCAGTCCAGAGGTAGTTGTGGAGTCCCTATCTGGTTCAGTGCATACATCAGAAGATTTGTCCTGTCTTGTTAGTGCCCCTGAATCTGATTTGTTACTGACTTTGCTGGAATCAGCGACATCTAAGTCTGATCTTGCATTCTCGTGTAAAAGTCCAGTAGTTGCGAAGTCTTGTCATGATGATTTTTTTTTTGGCCAGTCCTGGTTTTGGTCCTGTCTTGGCTGACCCTGAGGCTCACAGTTCCTTGACATGCCCAGAGGTTTCTCTTGTGCCAGTGTGCCCAGATGTTCTTTGTGTGCCAGAATGCCCAAGTGTGTCTAAGGTGTTAGCGTGCTCTGATGCTTCCTTAGTGGGAACATGTTCTGATGTTGCCAGTCTGCCTGCATGCCCAGAGATGGTTCTGGTCCCTGAAAGCCCTGATCTTGATGTTTGTCCTTGTGGCCCTGACTCGGGAATTGCCCTAGGTTCCATAGGGGTTCTTGATAGTTCTCCATGTGAGCCTAAGGGGCATTCTGACCTATGGGGATCTCTTTGGAGCTTCAAGGTGTTCTGGGAGGTCTCTGAGAAAACTTGTCCTGGTGCCTTGGACTGGTTCAACAGTGGGTTTTGTGTTGGTAAAGACAGTCCCGGTGGGCATTGCAAAGGCTTTGGCGTTTTTGAACGGTTCCTGGAAGGCGGTGGGTATCGCTCAGGGAGTTTCGGAGGGCTTTCTTCTGGAAATCATGGTTCTGATGGGTGTCACACTGGGGCTTGTAGTACTGATGGGCATGGTTCTGTAGGTTCTGGTTCTGATGGGTCAAGTCTTGTGGGGACTGATTCTGGAATTCGGTCTTGCCGGGCTGTCCCGGTCATCATGAATTATCATTCAGACTGTTTTGTTGGGAATTTCAGTTTTGAAAAGCGTCTGGAATCCGCTTTTAAGGGCGGGGGTACTGTCATGATCGCTGCTGCAGCAGGTATTGCTGGAAGTAGTAGTGCTGCAGCTCAGGTAGTTCTGATCTCTTTCCATGCAAGCTGCATAGCTTTGTCTGCCTTTCCCTGCTGTCAGCTTGTGACTGATTATCATTCACCTGTGTGGGAATCTGCATGTCTGCTCCTATTGGATGACCTCAGTATAAAGATCTGCTTCCTGCAGGACTCCTCGGGTTTTCATAGCTTCAGTTTAAGCCTGTCTTGCTGTCGCTTCAGCCCCCGATCGTGTTTCTTGTTCTAAAGATACTTTGCTGGTTTTGCATCATATATTGGTTCATTGCCCATATATATGCATACCAACACGTTTATTATTTTCCTTGTATTCGTGTTACGTTGATACATCAGTGACGCTGATATATACGTACACGAACTGTTTATATCCTGTGTTCAGCTAGTCAGTTCTAGCACGTTGATCACCCGTGCTGAGCTAGTTATCCTGTTCCTGGTCCTGTTTGTGGATTGCGTTCATCTCTGCGAGGAGATAACGAATCCTTCTGAATCCTGTCCTGTTACCGTTTGTGGATTGCGTTCACCTCTGCAAAGAGATAGCGAATCCTTCTGAGTCCTGTTCCCTGTATCGTTCCAGTCCTAAGTCAGTGTTCCTGCTTATGTCATATATCGGTTCATTGCCGATATATACATATGTTAGTCAGACGTTACAAATAGTTTCATTGATAGCTGTAATTGTAATACGCTAGGAAATCATACTATTTGTATATTTATCTGTGCTACGTTCATCTATCTTGATCCTGCTAATCCTGTCCTGTCTTTGTGAGGCACGCCATCGCCGCTACGCTTTGGCTGCCTCATTCCAGTCTGTCTTGTTGTGGACGCTTGCTGTCACTAAGTAGCGGCTAGCTAGCAAGCGTTCATTCTGTCTACCTGTTCTGATCTCCTCAGTTCTGGTTTATGCGCTCAGCGCTACTTTGCGCTGAGACGTTATAGCGAAAGCATTGTTTGTGGCTGTCGGATCTGCACCGGCTCTGTGCGCCACAATCTCCTTTTGGAGTCAGTCCTCCCCTCCACTATACTAGGGATAGCCTGTTTCCTTGTGCTAGTGTGTGTACCTCCTCCACGTCAGCTCATGCGTTGCATGCTGACTGTGGAGAATACACCACCAAGCCTTACACACGCCTAAAGTCTTTTAGGCGTGATAACTGAGTTATCACCGCTTTGTGAATCAGGCCCATTGTGTCTTGCAATAGTAAAATGTTCCGATACCGCCTGATCCATATTTTTATTAAGAATTGATGCTAACCTTTTCCTCAAATTTTGGGTGGTCTCACCAATGTAGCATTTGCCACAAGGGCATTTGATCATATATAGACCACCCAACTAGCATCACAGGTAAATATACCGTGAACCTTATATTTATTACCTCTTGTTGGGTGAAGGTGTCCCCTTTGATAATACTATTACATAAATGACATGATAAACAGGGAAATGTGCCACAACCCCCTGACCATTGTGAAAGGACTAACAGCTGAATGTACAAATTTACTCCTCAGAGAGGGTGCTCTTTTATAAAAAAAATAATGGCAAGTGATTAAATTCTCTAATAAATGGAAGAGAATAACTAAGGATGTTCCAATTACGACGTATACAATTTTCCACTTCATGACTAACTGTATTGAAAGTGGACACAAAGGCCACCCTCCCATCAGTACGATGTCTTCTTTATAATTGTTGTTAGATCCACTACCTTTCTTCAACTGTTCAGTTAGAATATTGTCAGGATAACCCCAATTTTTAAAACGATCTACCATGTCAAGCAACTTAATGGACCTCTTTTCCTCATCCCCCACAATTTCATTAATTCTCTGAAATTGCCCACCTGGGATGTTATAGACATTATCTCTCAGATGAAAACTCTGGAAGTGAAGAATGGAATTACGATCTGTTTCCTTTCTAAAGAGATTAGTTACCAGTCTGCCATCTTTCTTCGACACCATAGTATCTAAATAAGAAATATTTTGTAAATCACAATTAATAGTGAATTTGATGGTATTCTTGTAGGGAATCAATAAATTCAATTAGTCGAGCGTGGCCCCGCCCACACACAGACGTCATCGATGTAATGCCACCAATATTTGGCGTATTTATGAAACAACAATGAGGTATAGATAGAGCCTCCTCATAGAGGCCCATAAATAAATTAGTGTATGTAAGGGCCACACTCGACCCCATCGCTGTTTCCCTGCGCTGTAGAAAAAAATGTCCATCAAAATAAAAATAATTATCCCGTAAAATGACATTCAATAATTTCAACAAAAACGATCTTTGTTGGTCATCGAGGTCAGAATAAGCAAACAGATAATGTCCGATCGCCTCTACACCACCATCATGAGGGATGGAGGTGTAGAGGCTCTCAACATCTAAAGTTACCAGAAGCCAATCATCACCTACAGGGTCCAAACAATGCAGAAGATCAAGAAACATTGCAGTATCCTTGACATATGACGTTAAACTAGTGACAAAGGGCTGAAGAATACGATCCAAAAATTGTGCAAGAGGAGAGAACACAGAATTAACAGCACCAACAATAGGCCGTCCTAGGGGACGTGACAAATTTTTATGAATTTTGGGGAGGGTATAAAGGAAGGGTGTTAGCGGATGCTGATTATTATTATTATTATTATTTAGTATTTATATAGCGCCGACATATTACGCAGCGCTGTACAGTGTATATATATATATATATATATATATATATATATATATTGTCTTGTCACTAACTGTCCCTCAAAGGAGCTCACAATCTAATCCCTACCATTGCCATATGTCTATATTATGTAGTGTAAGTACTGTAGTCTAAGGCCAATTTTTATGGGGAGCCAATTAACTTATCTGTATGTTTTTGGAATGTGGGAGGAAACCGGAGTGCCCGGAGGAAACCCACGCAGACACGGAGAGAACATACAAACTCTTTGCAGATAGTGCCCTGGCTAGGATTTGAACCAGGGACCCAGCGCTGCAAGGCGAGAGAGCTAACCACTACTCCACTGACAAAGATCACTACCTATAATACCCTGTCTATGAGACTCAACCACAAGTGTCTCAATCTTCTGCATGATTTAATGCACAGGGTTACCCAGCTTCTCATAAACCTCCCTATCACTCAATTGATTATATATCTCCTCCTTGTAGTATTCAAGATCTAAAAGTACTACTGCTCCCCCCTTATCTGCTGGCCGTATGATCACATTGTCGTTTTGTTCTAAATTTTTAAGACCCTTTCACTCATCTTTAGTCAAGTTATGCTTCACATGGTACTCTCCTGATCTAACTGTCCTCTCTACGGCCTGTAAGTCCCTTGTGACACGTTTAATAAACAAATCAATGGCCGGATGACTATTAGGATTGAATGCGCTTTTAGTCCTAAGTCCCGAACCCTGTAAATTGAGGCGACCTTCTTGCTCAGGACCAACAAATGTTGGTCTGAAATCTGGTCGTGGAGTCCCCAAAAAATTTGTAAGTTTTAAAGTTCGAATAAATCTGTGCAATTTCATGTCAAGTGTAAAAAAAAGTCAGGGAAGTTAGTTGGACAAAATGAAAGTCTATACTCCAGAATCTTAGTCTCTATGGGAGTCAAAACATGTGAGATATTAACAAAGGAAGGCTCTTCTTTCAGCGATACCGCAATTGGATGAGACTCCTTACATTGGTGCTTTTTGTGTTTCTTGCCCCCTCTCCTTTTACCCCTGCTCCTCTTACAGGGGAAGGATCCCGGAATGACAAAAAAATCAGATGAAGATGCACCACACTCAGAAGTCGCAACATCAGAAGGATTAGGGCGATTATTCTTTTTATCCTTCTTCTTCTTTGGAAAACGTTTAGGTTGTCTATTATTGCTAGGAAGACGTCTCTGCCACCCATACACATAACAAGTGGTGTAATCGGCTTCGTCCCTCTGGAATTTAGGCCTCTTAACCTCCTCAATACTGAAAGTAAAGCCATTCGGATACTGTGTGCTGCTTGTCATCGCTGCGGGGTAAGATTGGTGATACCGTCGGATGCGTGGACGGAGTAGATCTTATTTAGATGTATAACTTCAATCAATGGATGCCTGGATAGCAGATGAACAGGTGTATGAGACCTGTGTGAGTTGCCGGTGCCTAGTCTCAGCCGGATTGCTCTAACGGCTTAGGATACATCCAGACAAATAAAATATCCTGGCGGTACCCAGGAGGAAGGTCGTGCACATCTGACTCCGTGCTAGAGGGTTTTGAACATTAGTGTGCGGTGCCATTGCTAACAAATGTTTAATTTTTATTAAAAATGTATTAAAAATATTTTTCTATTTTTTTTTTTTTTACTTTAATGTTTGCTACTATGGGCTCTAGTGCTGCCCTTAGCTTTTTTTTTTTTTTTTTTTTTTTTTTACATCTTTATATTGGATCCAATACAGATTTTAGTATAGGATCGAATATAAAAAATTTGAATTTGCTGCCTGATGTGATGACAATGCGTGTGCCCGACACCAGAGGGCGCAAGTAGCATCATTAGAGAGACATGTCAGGAGATGTGATCGACAGGGGACAGGAAGCGGACAAAGTAAGAAGAGGCGATCATCACAGCAAAGAAGAAGGGAATACGCGAGCTGAGAAGCCGCAAGGTGCAAGAGATGGATCCAGCCTGATTCGTCTTTACTGACAGTAGCTATTTTTTTAGGACGAGTCAGGCTCATACAGAACGATAGGAAGGTTAAAGTGAACCTCCGGACTAAAAATCTACTCAGCAGAACTGAAAAGGCTTTGTGTTTCTTTAACAGTTTCACAACATCAGAACGTTGTTTTTCTTACCAAAGCATCATTTTTAGCTGCATTTTTAGCTAAGCTTCACCCATCAAAGAAAAAAAAGCCCTGGCTATTTTTCCCTGATGCTGTGCAGAGCATGACGGGATTTCCTATGTTGTTGTTCACGTTGCTTAGCAACTGGGAGAGGCGCTCAGGACACAGGAGAGTTGGAACTGTGTCTCATGCTCCCTGTCACCTCCTTTCAACCAAAAAGATGTCTGCCATCATGAAATCAAACATTTGCCTGTTCTTTTAAAACAGGGTGGGTAAGAGATTATATTACCTATCTATTTTAATTAACATAACTAATGTAACTTAATGACAGTATGTTTATTTAGGCTGCAGTTCCTCTTTAAAGGGAAGGTTCAGGGAGGGAGGTAAAAAAATAAAAATCAATATCCACTTACCTGGGGCTTCCTCCAGCCCGTGGCAGGCAGGAGGTGCCCTCGCCGCCGCTCCGCAGGCTCCCGGTGGCCGACCCGACCTGGCCAGGCCGGCTGCCAGGTCGGGCTCTTCTGCGCTCCAAGGCCTGGCACTTCTGCGTCCCACGCAGCCGCGCTGCGCCTGCGCAGTACAGCCCGGCGGACGTCCGATGACGTCAGCGCGGCTGCGTGGGACGCAGAAGTGCCAGGCCTTGGAGCGCAGAAGAGCCCGACCTGGCAGCCGGCCTGGCCAGGTCGGGTCGGCCACCGGGAGCCTGCGGAGTGGCGGCGAGGGCACCTCCTGCCTGCCACGGGCTGGAGGAAACCCCAGGTAAGTGGATATTGATTTTTATTTTTTTACCTCCCTCCCTGAACCTTCCTTTTAATACAGAAGGTATTTGCGATAATTCAGTTCGAAGCGAACATCTGTGGTCTCCCACAATGCATCACTAGCGATGTAACAAACATTTCAGCAAAAGTTTGTGAACAGGCAAATCTGGTGAACCGCCATAGAATTCAATGGGCAGGTGAATTTTAAAACCTATAGGGACTGTTTCTGGCCACAAAAGTGATGGAAAAGTTGTTCCAAGGGGCCACCTCACACCTGGACCGGACCTGGAGAGGGATCCATCATGGCAAAAGTCCCACCAAAAATTACGTAGTTGACGCAGAGTTGTGTTTTAATCTCTAAAGGGCAGAAATCACAGTACATTCCTAAATTTGTGGAATTAAGTGCTTTAAAACGTCCGGCGAGCGTACACTTCGATAAGAAAGTGCAAGGGTTATGCCCGGTTCACACTGACAGACAAACGCCGCGTTTAACGCACGACAAACAACCGCAAAGAGCTTTAGTGATAACATCAGGTGAGCAAATCATTGTTTTTACTAGTTGACACCTCCAGGACATAAAGGTTAGTCCTCTCGGCGGCAGTCTTTGTGTAGTGGTGTGTAGTGGCTGCCATGCTTGTGCGAACATTCGCGGGAGTGCAGGCGATCGCAGTTTTCCAGCCCCTATGGTCGGGCTGAGATAGTTCAATAACAGTTAAGTGACCAAAAAAAAAAAATAACTGATTCTGCACTAAGGCCTTATACAGGGGGTGGTAGTGGATACTAGATGTCAGTAGTGGTGGTGAAGAATTATTGGGTTATGGTCGGTGCACTACTAGGACCAGCAGACCTGTCTCCAACAGCTAACGTGTGCACTGGACATACTGGATTGCAATATATCAATAGCAAGAAAAAAAACAGCCCTCAGCAGGGTGAACTACTGTAGCACTAATAACTGACTTCACCTGTCTGCCACAGCTAAAGTGCACTGTGTGGATCCACTGAACACCAATATCACAAGATCAAAACAAAGTCTTTAGAACGGCTCTGGGGTTATGTAGATGGTGAATTGGTACTGTAGCAGCGCAGCTTAATGTTCTGTAGTGCGCGCTATGCACGCCTTACATAGCACTCACTGCCATGTAAGGAGCGTGCCTTCCTGAGTTACGCGTGTTCACTCGTGGCCGCTACTGTGTTCCTTTGCATTGTTATGTAAATTAATACAGTAGCGGCCACAAGTGAAGTATCGCGGTATCGATAATTCACAGGAGCAGGACCACCCACAGTTAATGTTACGCACATTGCTAAGGAAGCAATGCGCGTAACTAAGGAAAGCACGCTCCTTACATGGCAGTGAGCTCTGCTATATAAGGCGTGCATAGCGCGCGCTACAGCATATTAAGCTAAAGCAGCACAGCTTGATGAATCAAGCCCAATATTTTTTCCACTCGACCAAAGAATCATTTCACATCGATTTGCGCCACAAACGGCACTGTTTTCTATACAATTCGATCATAAAAATTGCGTCGAAAGATCAAATGAGGGGAAAATTGTACCGTCAACCATTTATGCCGCGTGGACGTGAGCCTCAGCTGCCACAGCCGCAGGCGCTAGTCACGTCCCTGCAGTTTTGAGTGCTTTGCAGACGATCGTGCGGGCAAATGCCCGTGATCGCGATGTTGCCGATCGTTAGATTTATGAATGAGAACAAAGTTCCCATTCATTAATCTCCCCGCAGGCCACTGTGATTGCTTTCAGCATCACTTCCCTAGTTACAATGTAGCAACACATTGTTTACTGTAGCGTACTGATTGTGCTAATAGGATTTTCTCAGCGGAGACATCTTGTGGGCAAATAGTAAAATTACACTACTACTGACTTAATGAAATTAAAAAAAAATGAATCTGTATGTCAAGAGGGCATATTATTATACATTTATGGGCTAAAAATTAGTGATAGATGTAAAACTGAAAAAAATTACCTTTATTTCCAAATAAAATATTGTCACCATACATTATACTAGGTATATAATTTTAACGTTGCAAACGTGGACGAATGGGCAAATAAAATGTGTGGATTTTAATTAGGGTAGCATGTGGTATTTTAATTCTATAATAGCCGAAAACTGAGTAATAATCATTTTTTTTCTTAATTATTCAAGTTAAAATGCATTTAGAATAAAATAATTCTTAACATAATGTACCACCCAAAGAAAGCCTAATTGGTGGCAGAAATAAACAAGGTATAGATTGTCACACGCCCCCTAGTGGCCGGACCGCACAATGCCTTCCAATTGATTTCAGCACACCGACCATGGAATCTCGTGGACGCAATCGATGAGCAGAAACCGTTGGAATTTTGGCAACAGACAAAGCAGAAGGAGGCGTGTGAACTATAAAACACAAAATACTAGGCTGCGACCATCTCTGTTTAAATGGGAAGAGAAGCCCAATCTGCCTGATACTAAGACCTGCAAATAAAATGGTTAAAACACACCCTATTCTGGCTAATAACAACACTTCTTGGTAGTGAATCTTCAGAAAGCTAGGATTCGTTCTGTGTGGCTGAATAGTAGGTTTAGCTGAGAAATAAATGACTTTAGTGTCTTTTATTAAAAATGCAATATAAATAATTAATATATACAGAAAATCATTAAAATCAACAATTAAAGAGAAAGTAAGCCAGTATAAAATAAAAGGGAAGAAAATACGTATACTTAAGTTCAGGTGAAAATGTCCTATTGGGAGAGCGCGTTAAGTTCCTTTGTTTCCGGATCAGAGTTCAGACAAAATGGCCGCTAGCTCAGTCCTCAGGCCAGCAGCAGGTTTTCGTAGCGATGGAATATGGAGGACTGGGGGAGGAGTCCCTGTCGAATGACCCACATTTTTGGGTGGGGTCTCAGGTTCAGCCCAGGGGCTGGACAGGGTGCAGTTAACCTTCTGGGTGGGACATTTGTGTCCGCCAAATATGACATCTTTCATATTTCAGCTCACGCTTCCCGCACACACATAACAATCACAGATTCATATTCCTCAGAATATGACAGTTCATATGACATCAAACTTTGTTCTGGCACAAAGTAACTGAATACCTCGGGTTCTGGGGATGTCCGTGCCACCAATTTAATATTAAAATATTAACTAGACCTGGAACAGCGGAATGATATAATTTTCATACCTCTCATATAAACGGTATCCCTTAAACACGCAAAAATCATATACTACATTTATTTTTAATGTTGGTGGAATGGCTCCAGCATGTCTGGTGCCACCAACTGGTATCCTTTCAAATAGCATGTTCACACTTAACTGTGATCTGCCTGTGAAGGGAAACCCTTGTTAATTAAACAAACATTGAGACAGTCAGAGACAAAAGTGGACTTCATGAAAAGAGCTCTGATATCAGCTGAGATGCCAGATTCCCAAAGGAAGACCCCCAAGGCTTTAGGTCTGCTAGGAGTAAAGAGGGGTTTTGGGAAGGGGAAATTGTTTGACCATAATTCACCCATTACACCACCTTCACTAGGTAATTTTTACCCAACCGCCACAATTGTATCACACAATTCCAAACGTGACAAGATTGACGTGAAAAAATGTAAGGATTATTTTATTGATTGCTCGGTGACTATACCAAAATGTAAAAAGCGTGTCAAAGCACAGCATATAAAAAACAGCGCTGTTGTACAAAAACTGCGTCACACCTCCAACCAAACACACCACAGAGACACACCACACGCATACGGGCCCACAGAGACTGTAGCAGGTCTCAAAAACCTCAGGTCACAAGTCCATTGATGAAGAGCAGAGTTCCTCCTATTTGCGTAGCAAAGCAAGGCAAGGCAAGCAAAGCACTGCCAAGCAGTCCGAAGTTTGGAAGCACAGTCACACAGGACTTGTTAATACTCACACCTCTGGCAGCTTAAGTGAGATCCGAGGTTCAGGACTTTAGTACCTCTCTACAGGGGCCCCTGCATCTGTATGTATTGTCCCCCGTCCACCGACAGGCTTCCCATCCGTGCTGGCATCTCAAACAAGACTGTAGCAATAAGGTTTCCACTCAGGCTCTCGGCGTTCAGTCGTGCTCTGCGGTCTTCCTCCGCCTCTGCACCACTAGGGAAGATTTCCGCTTCCGCTCGGTGTAGCCCAGCAGAGCCAGCCGGTTTGGTTCCCGCACAGGGTGATCAACATCAGGACTTGAGCCTGCCAGAGGCGAGGGACGCTCCGTGGTGCGCCAGATCGGCGGTGCAACTGCAGCACAAGCCGCCTACTAGTTTCGACCGGCGTTTCCGGTCTTCCTCAGGGCGTGGCCTATTGTATGGGGGCCAATCCTTTTACAGGTTCCTTTGGCTCCTCCTCTACTACGCTGGTCAAGCAAGTGTGACCGTTGATCTCATCCCACCAGAAAACATTCATGTTTCCCATTAGTTCCACTACAGTTCCTCTCACACTCGCCCATCATTATATGGACACACACATAGGTCCTATTTCACATTAAGTTTTTCTCACCAGCAGTTAGATAGACAGATCCGAGGCAAAGGGTAAGGAGAAAGGAGGAAGAGGGAAAAAGGAAAAAGCAGAAAGAGAGACAGAGGAGAGAGAAAGGGAAGAAGGGAAAAGGATCAGGGGAGGCGGGGGGGGGGAGGAGGAATGGGGGGTGAGAGAGGGAAGGGGTGGGGGCGGGAAGGGTTTTTAGGGGGGGGGGGTTTACAGAGGGGAGGGTTTTTTGAAAAGGAAGGGGAATTGGATGGGGAGGGGGAAAGGGAAGGGAAAGGAAGGGAGGAGGATTGGACCGCACTGTTCAAAGGGATTCCTGCAATATTTGGAGAAATACACACCTCTTCACTCAAACACCCTCCATACAGCAAGGGTCATAGTCAAAGAAGGAATAATTCATCTTTCAACGTTATTTTGCATATATCAACACTCACTGCAACTCTGCCCATAGGGGAAGTCCTCACATTTTTGTGTGTTTGTTCCAAACCCCTGATTCTACGTGCGCAGCACTATACTAAAAAGAAGTAAGTGCGTCTTCTACTCCATATCTCACAGGAAACTTTTAAGGGAAAAGTCCACATTTAGGCCCTGTGGATGCCTCGACCTCAGTCGGTACATCCACATCGCCTCCCGCTGCAGCAGCATTGCTTCCGTTCTCTCCGTGCGCATGGAGGCCACCAAGGTATCAATGCACAAGGCACGAATACCGACGATGGAGCCATTATGTACATCCTGGAAATCTTCTGCTATAGGGGATTTCCTTTCCCCACTAGCAATGTTTCCAATGTGTTCCAACAGTCTTGTTTTGAATGCACGTGTCGTCATACCGACGTAGTATTTATTGCACGGACATATAATCAGGTAAACAATCCACGTCGAGTTGCAATTAAAAAACGCTTTTAGCTTATATTCCTTTGCATGGTCCTGGGAGAGGAAACTATTGGTTCTCAAGACAAAGGGGCAGGCCTTACAGGATCCACAACGAAACATACCAAGCGGAGGGGGTATGCGGTCTAGCCAAGTCCCTCCCTCTTTTTTGGACAATTCCGAATGAACCAGGACATCACGCAAGTTCCTGGCTCGACGAGCCGTTACCAAAGGTCTAGGCCCCACTATTTCCCTAATCCCAGGATCTAACTGCAACACTCTCCAGCAAGTCCCCAGGGCTCTATTCAATTCATCCCAGTGTGCATTGAACTGGGTTACTATCCTAGTACAAGCTTTAGTTCCACCATCAGCTGCGGGACGAGCACGGGGACGGAGCAATGATTCACGTTCAGTGCGAAGTGCTCGATTTAAACTCCGACGCAGTGCCTTATGTGGATAGCCTCTTTCACGAAATCGTTTGTACATCTCCCTAGACTCGCATTTGAACTGCTCAATGTCTGAGCAGTTCCGACGAATTCTAAGGAACTGTCCCGTCGGGATCCCGCCGATCACAGACCTCGGATGGTGGCTTGCCGTGTGGAGGAGTGAGTTTCCCGCGGTGGGCTTCCGGAATGTCCTAGTTGTCAGCCTATTATTCACCCTCACTATCTCGAGGTCCAGAAACGTAATCCTCTCTGGATCCACCGAGAACGTGAGGCGTATATTGCGTCTGTTGCAATTTAGAGCAGACACAAATTCCTGGAATCCCTCCGCGGACCCCCTCCACACGACGAGCACATCATCAATGTATCTTAACCAAAGGGCCACACCCCCACGGAACAGCTCATTCCGATACACATCCTGTTCCTCCCACACCCCTAGATGGAGGCACGCGTACGCCGGAGCAGGCTCGTACTGACCCAGCGAACCACCGAGGATTTGCTCGGTGGGCCCCGCCTCCACATCTCCGGTGGGCCCCGCCTCCAGCCTGGGGTGAACAAATCACTGCCTCTGCCTGCAGGAGAAAGATTCTCCTCTCAGCGTTTTGATCAGTCACGCTGAGAGGCTGCTGCAGGCTCAGGCTGGGCTGTGTCAGGGTAGCTCCGCCCCCCATGTGATGCTGGGCTGGAGCGGCAAAGTTCAAAGACTCCAGCCCAGCGTGAGATTTACATGGAGCTGCTGTCAGTGGAGCCGTTCAGCCTAGACTACTGCCGAGGCCAGGAAGGGAAGCAAGAAGAGGCTACAAGGAGGGAGGCAGGGGCGGACATACAGCAGTGCAGATACAGGGGGCCCTTCAAGTTCAATTACTTGAAGGGCCCATTAAGATTCCCTCTCGCTACATTTAGAACCCGCAGCAGAGTCCTGCAGAGAGCATGAGGCTCAAATAGCAGCCTGGAGTGAATGCTTTGCCACCCCCCTTTTTTCCTCCTTCCCCTCCTCCCCAGGCTCTGGCTCCCTAGTGCTGAGATAGACGTCAGGCATACTCACGCTGACCTGACGTCTCTACACCATGTGAGGCACCAGCGCGGGAAATACAAGAGCCAGAGAGAGGATGAAAAACTAATGGAGCGAGGGAATGAACTATTGAGCAGCCAGCCATCCGTGACAAGCAGGGGGAGAGCCCAGACAGACAGCTGAGAGAGGAGCTGCAGCCAGAGCCTGCAAGTGACAGCCACCCAGAGAACGTAGCTGCCATAGCCAGCCCAGCAGAGTGCACAGAGAGCCAGTCCAGTCACATGACAGAGGGAGAGGAGGTAATGTACACTGCTCTGTCATCTTCTTTTTGCCCATACATAATCTCTCTTTTCTATAACACTCTATCTGCCTACCCTCTGTTTCTCTCTCTGCTCACTCTCTGTTCAGCCTCTCTCTCTATCCCTCTGTCCCTCTCCTTCTCAACCTGTCTTTTTCTGTGCTGCCCACCTACTGACCAATAGAGATGTTGGCGAACGGTTCCTGAACCATTCGCCGGCGAACATCTCCCCTTGTACTACACCTGCGCTGGCCCGGCAGTGCGTGTCCTAGATTGCGCTCCTGTTGGCGGGCACTTTCTGCGCATGTGTGTAACGTCATGAGTGGCGTCACGCTCATGCACAGGGAGTGCCCAGCCACAGGCGTACGATCAAAGTGATCCGGAAGTAGTACTAAGCCCATAGAGATTTGCCCGCGAATGGTTCGGGCCATCTCCACTGACCAACTCTAACCATCAGTCCGTCTCTTGCTGTCCACCCACTGACTATCTGCTGCCCCTTTCCCCGTCCATCTCTTTCTCACCTATGTTTCTCTCTGCTCCTCTCTCTCTGGTTTATCTCTGTCTGCGACTCTGTCTCTCTCTCCGTCCATTTCTCTCTTCCTCTCTGTCCATTTCTCTCTGCTACTCTCTCTCTCTCCATCTCTCTCACCCTCTGTCTCTCTCTCTCTCTCTCTCTCTCTCTCTCACCCTCTGTCTCTCTCTCTCTCTCTCTCTCACCCTCTGTCTCTCTCTCTGTCCATCTCTCTCTCTCTCTCTCTCTCTCTCTCTCTCTCTCTCTCTCTCTCTATCTGTCTCTCCATCTCTCTCACCCTCTGTCTCTCTCTCTCTCTCTCTCTCTCTCTCTCTCTCTCACCCTCTGTCTCTGCCTCTCTGTCCATCTCTCTCTCTCTGTCTCTCCATCTCTCTCACCCTGTGTCTCTCTCCGTCTCTCTGTCCATTCCTCTTGCTCTGCCTCTCTGTCCATCTCTCTCTGCTCATCTGTCTCTCTCTGTCCATCTCTCACCCTCTGTCTCTCTCCGTCTCTGTCACCCTCAGTCCCTCTCCGTCTCTCTGTCACCCTCCGTCTCTCTGTCACCCTCCGTCTCTCTGTCACCCTCCGTCTCTCTGTCACCCTCCGTCTCTCTGTCACCCTCCGTCTCTCTGTCACCCTCCGTCTCTCTGTCACCCTCTGTCTCCGTCTCTCTGTCACCCTCTGTCTCCGTCTCTCTGTCACCCTCTGTCTCTCTCTCTCTCTCTGCCTCTCTGTCCATCTCTCTCACCCTCTGTCTCTCTCTCTCTCTGCCTCTCTGCCCATCTCACTCTCACCCTCTGCCTCTCCGTCCATCTCTCTGTCACCCTCAGTCCCTCTCCGTCTCTCTGTCACCCTCAGTCCCTCTCCGTCTCTCTGTCACCCTCAGTCCCTCTCCGTCTCTCTGTCACCCTCAGTCCCTCTCCGTCTCTCTGTCACCCTCAGTCCCTCTCTGTCACCCTCAGTCCCTCTCCGTCTCTCTGTCACCCTCAGTCCCTCTCCGTCTCTCTGTCACCCTCAGTCCCTCTCCGTCTCTCTGTCACCCTCAGTCCCTCTCTGTCTCTCTGTCACCCTCAGTCCCTCTCTGTCTCTCTGTCACCCTCAGTCCCTCTCTGTCTCTCTGTCACCCTCAGTCCCTCTCCGTCTCTCTGTCACCCTCAGTCCCTCTCCGTCTCTCTGTCACCCTCAGTCCCTCTCCGTCTCTCTGTCACCCTCAGTCCCTCTCCGTCTCTCTGTCACCCTCAGTCCCTCTCCGTCTCTCTGTCACCCTCAGTCCCTCTCTGTCACCCTCAGTCCCTCTCCGTCTCTCTGTCACCCTCAGTCCCTCTCCGTCTCTCTGTCACCCTCAGTCCCTCTCCGTCTCTCTGTCACCCTCAGTCCCTCTCTGTCTCTCTGTCACCCTCAGTCCCTCTCTGTCTCTCTGTCACCCTCAGTCCCTCTCTGTCTCTCTGTCACCCTCAGTCCCTCTCCGTCTCTCTGTCACCCTCTGTCTCTCTCTCTCTGACTCTCTGTCCATCTCTCTCACCCTCTCTCTCTCTCTGCCTCTCTGCCCATCTCACCCTCTGCCTCTCCGTCCATCTCTCTGTCACCCTCAGTCCCTCTCCGTCTCTCTGTCACCCTCAGTCCCTCTCCGTCTCTTTCACCCTCTGTCTCTCTGACTCTCTGTCCATCTCTCTCACCCTCTGTCTCTCTCTCTGCCCATCTCACTCTCTGCCTCTCCGTCCATCTCTCTGTCACCCTCAGACCCTCTCCGTCTCTCTGTCACCCTCAGACCCTCTCCGTCTCTCTGTCACCCTCAGTCCCTCTCCGTCTCTCTGTCACCCTCAGTCCCTCTCCGTCTCTCTGTCACCCTCAGTCCCTCTCCGTCTCTCTGTCACCCTCAGTCCCTCTCCGTCTCTCTGTCACCCTCAGTCCCTCTCCGTCTCTCTCTCACCCTCTGTCTCTCTCTGCCTCTCCGTCCATCTCCCTCTCTCACCCTCTGTCTCTCTCACCCTGTCTATCTCTCTGCCTCTCTGTCCATCTCTCTCTCACCGTGTCCCTCTCTGCCTCTCTGTCCATTTCTCTCTCACCCTCTGTCTCTCTGTGCCACTGTCTTTTCTCACCCTCCGTCTATCTCTCTCCCCCCCCCCCCCTTAAGGTGGGTACACACGTCAGATAAAAGTCTTTGGAAAATGAAAGATCACAGACTAATTTTACCCCCTTTCATGTAGTATGAGAGCCATACCTACAGTCTATTCTATGGAGCTGAACTCCCCATCAGATAAAAATCTTTGCAAGATGCTGCACACAAAGATGCTGTACACACACAACAGATCAGTATCTGCAAAAGATCAATCCCTGCAAAAGATCTGTTCCTGCAAAATGCATTCATAGTCTATGACATCTGCAGATCCCATGCACACCTTGTTTAATGGACATTCATCTGCAGATCAGACAATTATCTGCCGATCTGAAGATCCAACCTGGTGGATCTGATCTACAGATAATTGTCTGTTAAACAAGGTGTGTATGAGATCTGCAGATATCATAGACTATGAATGTATTTTGCAGGAACAGATCTTTTGCAGATACTGATCTGTTGCATGTGTACAGCATCTGTGTGTGCAGCATCTTGCAAAGATTTTTATCTGATGGGGAGTTCAGCTCCATAGAATAGACTGTGCAGAGTATGGCTCTCATACTACATGGAAGGGGGTAAAATTAGTCTGTGATCTATTATTTTCCAAAGACTTTTATCTGACGTGTGTATGCACCTTAACTCTCTGCTTCTCAAACCACCCTCTCTCCCACCTTCTGTCTCTCGTATTTCACCTCCTAGTGACCCATTGTTGCTGTATTGGTCACTTGTAGGCCTTGTGGTTGCTGCATTTGTTATTTGCTTGCAATCTCTTAATTCCTAAGTATAGCTAGTCTAATGTCTTAGATTAGTATTATTATTACCACCATATTGTTGTTTTTTATATAGCAGTGACCTCTTTTGCAGCACTTAGTACATAGTCGTGTCTCTGACTGTCCTCAGAGGAGATCACAATCTAATCCTACCATAGTCATAGTCTAATGTCCTACCATATTATTATTATGTATTTATATAGCACTGACATCTTCTGCAGCACTTTACAGAGTACATAGTCATGTCACTGACACTGTCCTCAGAGGAGATCACAATCTAATCCTACCATAGTCATAGTCTAATGTCCTACCATATTATTATTATGTATTTATATAGCACTGACATCTTCTGCAGCACTTTACAGAGTATGTAGTCATGTACGTGTCATGTCACTGACTGCCCTCAGAGGAACTCGCAATCTAATCCATGTCATATGTATGGTAACTAGGACATTACTTTATAGTAAATGAGGGGGACTCTATACAAAGTTTTGCTGGGCAGCAGTGTTTCTGAATTACAATGTTGCTAAGTTCATGTACATTTGGCCATGTCCATGATACATTATGATCACGCCCACCGGTCATGCTCCTTTTTTTTTTTTCACCACAATCATGGGATGTGTGGGCCCCAGGTTGAAATTTCTTTGGTGGGCCCCCAGGGTCCCAGTCCGACCCTGCGCCGGAGCGCACGCCGCCCCCATGCTTGTCCCCCTCAGCTGGTGGTAGTACCTTCCCTCAAACACAAAAAAGTTATTGTGTAGGACAAAGGACATGAGATCCACTATATAGGAGTTGTGTATATCATGCAGGGGAAAGGTCTCAAACAAGACATATTCAAGAGCCTCCAATCCGATGGTATGGGGAATTGATGTGTATAGCCCCTCGACATCTATCGATGCCAACATGCAATTATCATCCATTGTGAAGCCATTCAGTTTATTTAGAACTTCCATCGAGTCCCTTACATAAGAGGGTAACCTCCTTACCAAGGGCTGCAATTTCTGATCCAAGTATCTTCCCACTGCCTCACAGGGTCCTGCTACTGCCGACACGATCGGGCGACCCGGTGGAGGCATGACACCCTTATGTATTTTAGGGAGGATATACATGGTCGGCCTTGTAAATTCCTCAACCTTCATATAACTGTATTCTGCAGCATTAAGGATGCCATGCCTCAAACCCAGGAGCAACCGATAGTTCAGCTCATCTACAACATGCCAAAAGGGATCACATTCAATTCTATTGTATGTTGATGTGTCACCGAGCTGCCTGTAAATCTCCTCAGTGTACATACATCTGTCCATCAAAACTGTGTTCCCCCCTTTGTCGCTAGGCTTGATTATCAAATCCTCACGACTTCTTAGATCCTCCAGTGCCCATCTCTCACCCGGAGTGAGGTTATCCTGCCCACCCGGGGCATCCCACTTAAAGGCTTGAATTTCCTGCTCAAAAAGTTCCAAGAAAGTACTCAGATAACGGTTTGAAGCCAAGGAGGGCATATATTTAGATTTTGGACGTAGTTTTATATGTGTGGGAGATTCCACCACAGACAACCAATCATCATCTAATTCACCAGCCCGACCAGTGGAAGGGACACCCTCTCGCTGGTCAAAATCAGCACCCTCAAATTCCAATCTGAGCTGAACCCTTCTAAGGAACATAGTTACATCCTTAAAAATGGTGAATTCATCTTCCTTCCCAGTGGGTGAGAAGGACAGCCCCTTTTCCAAGAGCGAGAGATGGTCACCGGTAAGGGCAACACTGGACAGATTAATTACCGATTTTGACAGGGCAACACCTCCACTCCTCCAATCCTTCCACTCCTCAACTCCATTTTGGACTGACTCACCGTCTGGCTTGTTCCCCTCACTGACTCCTCTCTCATCTCCGCCCCCATCCCTCTGCCAACTACCTCTCCTTGATTTACGATTGGCTCTTCCTCCTGCACCACCTCCTTGGTCAAGGGATTCTCTCCCAACTCCACATTTTTCAGGATACCTTTGGGCTGCACGGGGGTCTCTAAAAAAGTGACCGATCTACCCAGTTCCTCTCCTTCAGATGCATCAGCCTCTGATCCCAAGGTTTCTCCCGGACGATGTGGTGGACCTTTCCCTTTCTTGCGTCGTTTCCGACTCAATTTGGTGGTTAAAGGGAATCTTTCTTTAGTCATCCAATCCAACCTATCTTGTTCAAACTTTTTTTGTTTGGTCCTTCTTAAATATGCATTGCTAGGACCTAAACATCCAATTTTGATTTGGCCCGTTAACGAACAATCGGTGCAGGAAACCGATTGTGATTGCGTTTTCTTTTCTCACGGCTCTTCCGTGACATAGATCATCTGTTTGTGATAAGTAGTGATAAAGTTAGTAGGGAATGAAAGGGAGGAGCACTGACATGGGAAAAATCCCTGTCGCCCATAAGGTGAAAAATACCCACGGGCTGAAATGGTAAATGGGCACCTTAAAAGAGACCGAAAAGCCCTCCTGCTAAAGAGCCAACACTCAGTGAAATTTGCTTTCTTAAAACAGAAGGTATTTGTGATAATTCAGCTTTAATTGATCACCTGCGGCGGGGACAGAGCAGCGTGACCGGCGGGAGCAGCGGATTTTAGCGGCGATTCGTCTGTAAGCGGCGGTTTACTGTACCAGCGCCCTCTGGTCCTTAAGGGGGCAGAGGGTGCTTGTACTGAAGTGGTTAACTAAGAAAAAAATAGACATATTTAACACTTTCAGGACCGGCCGGGAGGCTCATTTGAGGGGTCAGGCAGCCGGATCCTGTTAGGGCTTGCTGAGCCAGATATCCTCCCCTTTCACCAGCAGCCATTACTCACCTTCTAGGCTCCAGTGATGAGCCGCTGTGAACACCTCCGCTCTCGCTGACATCCCCGCTCGTACTGACCCTAAGTCCCGGGTCGCATCTTGATGACATCAGCTGTCAGGTGTCATATGACAGCTTAATCTCCCCTCTCGGGTGCGCACGATCGCGTCGGGGAGCGATAACGGCGGGTGGGGTAGAACCTACGCCACATCAGGCTAGAACAGCCACAAGTGCCGCGTAGAATCGAATGCAAGCGGACCCCAAAAGGTTAAATTCATTGAGTATTTTACATATTATACATATTCTTGTAGTGCTCAGTTGTGTTGCAGAATAATTCAGCATGTCAACTCACAGCCCTACACAATGCTATGGTCCTGTTCACAGTACTGTGGTGTAATAAATTGCATTATTCTAACTCACTGCATGCAGGCTTTGTATTACAGGACAACTGAACTGTGAAGAATGTAAAGGCTGCCATGTTTATTTCCTATTAAACAATACCAGTTGCCTGGCAGCCTTGCTGGTCTATTTGGCTGCAGTAGTATCTGAATAACACCAGAAACGAGCATGCAGCTAATCTTGTCAGATCTGACAATAATGTCAGAAACACCTGATCTGCTGCAAGCTTGTTCTGGGGCTATGGCTAAAAGTATTAGAGGATCAGCAGGACAGCCAGGTAACTGGTATTGTTTAAAACAAAATAAATATGGCAGCCTCCATATCCCTTTCCTTACAGTTGTCCTTTAGGGCCCATTCACACTAGAAGCGATTTTCTGAGCGTTTTGCGATTGATTAGCGTTTTTTAAAATTGTTCCCATTCGCTTTCATTAAAATCGCAGCAATTTTGCAATCGCGTACGGAAAAATCGCTGCGATTTTAATGAAAGTGAATGGGAGCGATTTTAAAGACCGCTAATCAATCGCAAAACGCTCAGAAAAGTGCTTCTAGTGTGAATGGGCCCTTAAAGGATACCCGAACTGACAAGAAATTCCCCTTTTTTTTACCCCTTTCTTGCTCGCAGAAGCCATTTTCTGCTAGGAAAGTGTTTTATAGTTGGAATTTCTTATCATTGAGGGTCACAATGTAGTCACTTCCTGTCTGAGTCAGGACTGAGTCAGCCACTTACATACCTGATATTTCACTCTTTCAGACAGAGAAAGAAAAAAAGGAACACAGCCTAGTTATTTGTGTGCTAGGCACTGTACATATGTCTATCTCATCATGTCACATGTCAGTTCGGGTATCCTTTAAAGTCTATGCCCAGTCTCCATTGCAGTTCACACGCATGCATTTTGCAATGGACTACTGTGAATCCAGCCTTAGAAGTCAATATAAAAAGATGTATCAATATACTTGCTCTTTAGGACTGATTGGAACAGCCAAATTCAGATGTCATCGAAATTCGGTGCTCCGCAGACAAATACTGAATTTTGTGTTTCGATTTTCTTGGTTAATAGCAAATAGTAAATGCTATCATCACTAAATGTTGGCACATATATTATGGAGATCAGTAGGAATGTAGTAAAAAATGAATTTGTAGAGACTGTAGAGGAGAGAGATTTTGTAGAAACTGTAGAGAGTTGCTTTGGTGGCCACCAGAAAAGGCTCAGCAGCCACATTAGACCCCCCAGAACAGACTTTGCACATAGACTCTGCCTTAGAGCCTTCCCATTCCTCTCTGCTCCCCGTCATTCCACTGGACCCCCCATTCCAGCCTTTGCCTTTGCTGGAAAAGAGGCCTTTGCGTCTCAGAGTACTTCTTAAGAGGAGTAGCTCCGCACTGAGCATGCCCCAGCGCGGACTCGCAGTATGGAGCTGCTCGTCTTCAAAAGTACTCATATACCCGAAGACGCAGCGGATGGGAGATTTGAGCAGGGGACCCAGTGGAACTAAGGGACTCAGAGAGGAACAGGAAGGCTCAAAGGGATCAACAGCCTTCCGTCCTTATAAG
This sequence comes from Hyperolius riggenbachi, assembly GCF_040937935.1. NCBI lineage: Eukaryota > Metazoa > Chordata > Amphibia > Anura > Hyperoliidae > Hyperolius > Hyperolius riggenbachi. The sequence continues at coordinate 32,135,293 of NC_090655.1, read as the reverse complement.
TGAGTATCTAACTTTGCAGTTGTCCTTTAAAGGGCAACTGTAGGGAGGCTGCCATGTTTTTTTTGTCCTTTTGTGCAATACCAGTTGCCTGGCTGTCCTGCTGATCCTCTGTCTATAATACTTTAAGTCATAGACCCTGAAAAAGCATGCAGCATATCAGGTGTTTCCGACTTCAATGTCAGAACTGACAAGATTAGCTGCATGCTTGTTTCTGGCGTTGTTCAGACAATGCTGCATTCAAATAGATCAGCAGGACTGCCAGGTAAATGGTATTGCTTAAGGGGAAATAAATATGGCAGCCTCCATACACCTCTCCCTAAAGGGGACCATACACCTAACGATTCTGCCGCCGATATACAGCAGATTCGATCACTGTGATCGAATCTGCTGTGAAATCGTTGCGCATACACTGACAGAACGATCAATTTCCATCCGAAATCAATCGTTCCCGTCAATTCCCCTCGATCCGTCCGTGCGGAAGATTATTCTCGATCGCCGGCGGGTCGGGAGTGCGTCGATAGCGGTGTTCGAGTGCCCGACGAGCGACGCAATACAGCTGCAATACATTACCTGCTCAGCGGGCACGACTCCCCCGGTCTCCGCTGTCTTCTTCTCCGCGCTGGTCTCCGGGTCCGGCAGGCTTCACTTCTTCCTGTCCCAGCAGGAAGTTTAAACAGTAGAGGGCACTCTACTGTTTAAACTTCCCCCAGACAGGAAGAAGTGAAGCCTGCCGGACCCGGAGACCAGCGCGGAGAAGAAGACAGCGGAGACTGGGGGAGAGGAGCAGGTTATGTATGCGGGCATGCGGGCGGGGGGCAGCGGCACCACCACCACCACAACAGATTGTGATCTTTTTCATGCTGAAGTCGGTTCTCAATCTGTTTGCAGTAAAGGTAGCCATACGATCCCTCTCTGATCAGATTCGATCAGAGAGGGATCTATCTGTTGGTCGATCTGATGGCAAGTCGACCAGTGTATGGCTACCTTTAGTGTCATGTACTGTGCAGTGGAGAGGAGATGGTGAGATCAGCAGGAGGTCTCTACTGTGGGGAAATACCGTCACAATCAGCGCCACGTTAAATGTTGGCGCTTTATAAATCAATAATTATAATTGGCTGTAAAACCCTAATGCAGCCGATGGGTATTATCCCGGGCGGGGTCAGGTGCGGAGGATAGGATGCCTGTACAAACATCAGATTGTGGACCAAAGTAATCACAGGCCATGGTTCTCTGTGTGACAACAATATCTTGTCTGTACAAGGATTTGATCCTCTCTTCCTCTGTTTGCCCCGGATGAAAGGCTACTGAGGCTGCCCCGATAATCCCTCATAAACTGTAAATTGGCGCCCACACCCAGGCTGCGGCGGTTTCTTCGCCTGCTGCTGGAACGCTGGAGGCTTCAGCTGCACATACACTCTCCACCACAATTACAGGCCTCGCTGTGTACATTGGCTGCTTGTTACAAGGCGTATTGACACAGTGACCTGTCGCTCAGCAGATACGCACGGTGTTTGCACAAAGTATCAGCTTTTTGTGTACTCATCCCGAGGAGCGTTTCACTGGTGACAGCCAAATGTCAGAGTTCAGAGGCCGCAGCGCACACAGAGGCCATTATTACCTCTTTATTGAGATTATGATGATTGCTGGATGAGGTAGGCACTGTCTCCTAGCCGCGTTAATGAGGGCCCATTCACACCACTCCGTGCTATTGTGCAGGAGGGTGAAAGCTCAGCTCTTTATTGCACATTATAGCCTTTAAAATGTTATTTTACATTTTAAAGTGTCTGGCGGTTGTATTACGAGAGGACAATGTCACGGGATCTCGGGGAATGTATATAAGGCTAGATACACAGTGAGGGCTTGTTCACACTAAGGGCGTTTTGCGTTTTTTTAAGCGCTGGCGATTTTCAAAATTGCCCTAAAAGCGTTTGTGCAATGATTCCCTATGAGAGAGTTCACATCTGAGCGGTTCGTTTCCGATCCGCTCAGCAAAGCTCTACCTGTACCATTTTCTGAGTGTTTTTGCTCAATGGAAGGTATAGGGAAATCACAAAGCACTTGAAAAAGTGCTTTATATGGCGATTTCCCAAGCGCTTCTATGAATAAATACATTGTATTTATTCTTTTCTGGGTCAAAGAGTTCATTTGCGTCAGGAAGAGAAAATAATCACTCCGCAAAAGCTCTTTGAAAAGCGCTTTATACAAAATCGCAGCACGCAGCTAAGCGCCGGAAGCAGAAAAAAAATACGCCCAAAGAATTGATGATTGCTGCTGTCAGCGATTTTTATTTTAGATGTGAGCAAAGCCTGAGCATTGTGTTCCTTGTGACAGCAGGAACGCAACAGAACGGGAAAGCTGCGCCACGCGTTCTGTGCATTGCGTCACATACAGTGAAGCATACAGTCAATAAAAAAAATGCTTCACTGTTAATGTGTGCGTTTTGCAGTGGTGCTGCATGCAGTGCATTATGTTACTGCACGCCATTAAACCACAATGCACCCGCCGCACTGTGAATGTCGCAAAGGTGGTGCATTGCAGTGTGGAGTTACAAAGCAGCCGTTATGCCGTACCGCAAAGCCCCACTATGAACGTAACCTAACCAAGGTGTATCTAGTATTGGAGCCCAATGTTAGTGTTTAGTTGTCAGCTGGTCCGAAAACATGCTGTTTGCCAAAACCATTACAATGTATTTAAATAACACCTTCAATCATAATACATGCAAGTTCTGAACCACGCATGCGCCGTGGAGAGTACACATTAGTGGACGAGCGTTTCCTTATGCTGCGCACGCACAGTTTCAAACTGATCGTCACTGGGGGAAACTTCAGAGAGGCTCTTTGACTGAGAGAGCCAGCTGAAAACTGGGCATGGGGTACAGGAGGGCCCCAAAGACAACGAGCAGCATCAGACATCTCAGAATGAGGGAATCTAGTTTTTCGGGGGCTTATTAGCAAACAATTCAAATTATCACCCAAATCAATTTATCTGTTTGAACAGTAGAGTCCCAGTTATCTGGAATTCAACTAACCAGCAGTCTCAACCATCCAGCACAAATTGGTGAAGGCCAACTTCTAAAGGTCTATACCCACGATGCAATTGTTTAGCTGACTTTTTCACGATGGGCGACTTTTTTTTATATCGAACTACCATTTTTTTATGATATCATGTAACCTTGTTTAATGAAAATTCATTAACCAGCCGGGCGGTATGGACAAGCTCAGCTCGTCCATCACCGCCGGAGGCTGCCGCTCAGGCCCTGCTGGGCCGATTTTCATCAAATAAAAAGCAGCACACGCAGCCGGCACTTTGCCAGCCGCGTGTGCTGCCTGATCGCCGCCGCAGCGCGGCGATCCGCCGCGTGCAGCGGTGAAGGAGGGCCCCCCCCCCCCCAGCCGCCTGAGCCCAGCGTAGCCGGAACAAAAAGTTCCGGCCAGCGCTAAGGGCTGGATCGGAGGCGGCTGACGTCAGGACGTCGGCTGACGTCCATGACGTCACTCCGCTCGTCGCCATGGCGACGAGGTAAGCGAAACACGGAAGGCCGCTCATTGCGGCCTTCCGTGTTACTTCTGGCCGCCGGAGGCGATCAGAAGAACGCATCCGGAGCGCCCTCTAGTGGGCTTTCATGCAGCCAACTTTCAGTTGGCTGCATGAAATAGTTTTTTTCTTATTAAAAAAAAACCCTCCCGCAGCCGCCCTGGCGGTCTTAATAGAACGCCAGGGTGGTTAATGGCTCATTCACAATGGAGGCGTTTTTAGGAATTTTTAAGTGCAGGTGATATGTACAAATCGCCCTAAAAGTGCTTACACTATGCTTTCCAGTGAGATAGTTCTCATTGGGGCGTTCTGTTTGCTTGCCGCTGACAAAAGAGCTGCATGGACCATTTTCAGGGCGATTTGCCCTGAATGGAAGGTATAGGGAAATAGCAAAGCGCTTTGAAAAAGTGCTTTGTATAGCAATTTCGCCAGCACTTTAATGAATAAATACATTGGGCTTGATTCACAAAAGGGTGCTAACTTAGTTAGCACGCCTAAAAGCCCCTTGGCACACCTAAAGCCCTTTAGGACGCGCAAAGTTTTGTGCGCTAAGTTAGCGTGCGTTTAAGCGGTGCGCGCAAAACATCGCACCGGGTGCAGTCGCACCCGATGCGAAGTTTTGCGCACACACAGCGCAGCGCTAAACTTTGCACGCGATCAATAAAAGCTTTGGGCATGCTAACTGAGTTAGCACCCTTTTGTAAATCGAGCCCATTGGATTTATTCATTTCAGGGGGCAAAGTAATCACTTCCTGACTGATGTCAGGAAGTGATTTAAATAATTGCTCTGCTAAAGCGCTTATAAAAGTAAAAAAAAAGTAAATAGAAAAAATAATAATAATCGCTCAGTGCGGGCAATAGCGCGAGCGCAACGCAGTGTAAACAAGGCCTTAATGATGTTTAGCGATGTGCAGCTATTGTGACCGACATGTCGGCTCATTACACAGCGATCGTTCAGATACCCATTGACCTCCATGGAAATTTTACTGCGATTGTTTACACTATCATTTAAACGAACATTTGCGCCAATGTTGCCATGATAGTGAAGATGGATCGGGAAATGAATGTTGGTCGCCGCAGATCCCCCGATCCATCTTCACATGGGTACTTATTATCAGGCTGCTTGTGGTTTCTGCTGTGCTTAAAGGGGAACTGAAGAGAGAGGTATATGGAGGCTGTCATGTTTATTTCCTTTTAAGCAATACCAGTTGCCTGGCAGCCCTGCTGATCCTCTGCCTCTAATACTATTAGCCATAGCCCCTGAACAAGCATGCAGCAGATCAGGTGTTTCAGTGGCTCAGACTTTAAAGTCAGATCTGACAAGACTAGCTGCATGCTTGTTTCTGGTTTTATTCAGATACTACTGCAGAGAAATAGACCAGCAGGGCTGCCAGGCAACTGGTATTGATTAAAAGGAAATAAACATGGCAGCCTCCATATACCTCTCTCTTCAGTTCCCCATTAAAGACTGGGTCTCACGGCTCCCTCAGGCCTCGTTCCCATTGCGTTCCGATGGCGTGTCCGTTAGCGTTGGCAGTTTCTTGAGGCATTTTTTTCCTCTCCCGGCGCTTGGGTGACCGATGCGTTTTTGTTAAAAGCGCTTTTTTAAGCGTTTTTTTAAGAGCGGTTCTTTAATTCACTCCCTGACGCAAGTCAGGAAGTGAACCCTTTGACCCGGAAAATAATAAATACAATGTATTTATTCTTAAAAACACGAACGCAATCGCTGCTCAAGCAATTTTGTGAGTGTTTTGCGTTTTTCCTATACCTTCCATTCAGAAATGGTCCATGCAGCGCTTATGTCAATTGACAGCGCACGGAACGCCCCAATCTGGACGACACCATAGGAAAGCATGCTGTAGCCGCTTTTAGGGCGCTTTTGAAAAATCGTCAGCGCCTCCAGTGTGAATGAGTTGATATACATTCAGTTACTGTATTTTAACCTCTCTGTGACCGCCTAACACCATATGGCAGTGGCAGAGTGGCTCTGTTGTTCCTCTGCGCCACCATATGGCGTCATCTCACGAGAGGCGCGATTTGACGGGAGCTTGCGCTCGTGTCTCTCCCATAAATAAACAGAGCGCGGCTGATCAGTGCTGGCAGGCTGTTTTTTCTATTTAAATATATAAAAGTATTTATATAGTGCTGACATCTAACACAGCGCCCCCTAGAGTGCACTGGGCAGCATTGCAGGAAGCGTGAGCGGTGGAATGCAACGCCTGGACTGGAAGGATATAAGTAATTGCTTCCCCGCTCCTCTCTGGGACAGTAATGCTGGGAAAATAGCTGGAGGGGGAGCACAGATGGGGGAGCCCCAGGTGAGGGGGGTCCAACCCTCATCCCCACCGCTGTGCGCGCTGCTCCCCCTTCCTAGCTGCTACCTCCTCCAGCTCGTACAGGGGGCCATGGGGGGGGGGCATCGTCCTCACAAGGTTGCCTCAGGCAGGAAAACGTCTAGAACCGGCCCTGTATTTGCTCTTTGGGGAGGAGGACTTTGAAAAGTTCATGTTTTGTTTTTAAATGACTTTTGACAAAATAGATGTTTTCGAACGTGTGATCCTGGAGTTCCAGCATACAAACATACCTCCCAACTTTTTAAGATGAGAAACAGGGACACTTGAAGATACGCCCCTACCCCATCTCCAGCCACGCATGCCATTACAAATTCAGAGGCAAAAGATGCAATTTTAGAATTCAAACCACACTCGTCTTTACTATCAACCAGGGCCGGGCCGAGGCATAGGCTGGAGAGGCTCCAGCCTCAGGGCGCAGTGTAGGAGGGGACGCACAATTTATTCAGCTGTCATTCCCAATTGTGTATGAAGCAGAAAGAAATAAGAAAAAGGGATACATGGCAGTGACTGCAGGTCAGATAACTTGATATTAAGGTGTTGAGGAGGTTGTGGGCCCTGTGGCCCTCTTAGTCTAAAAGCAATCAGTGTGTGACGGCTGGGGTGGGAGGGATGGAGGGGCGCACTTTGGTGTCTCAGCCTTGGGTGCTGGAGGACCTTGTCCCTGCTCTGCTATCAACACTAGTTTTTCTTCATATTAACATTTGAAATTAAGAAACATCAATTTAAGGGATGGGAATGAATTAACCTTCCTGGCTGTAAGCCCGAGCTGAGCTCGGGCTATGCCGCGCAGGAAGATATCCCAGCCCCTGGTTGGGCGATTTGGGCCATTTAAAGTGCTGTACGCGCAGCTAGCACTTTGCTAGCCGCGCGTACAGCTTGATCGCAGCCGCTCTGCGGCGATCGCCCGCACGCAGCGGCAGAAGAGGGCCCCCGCCAGAGCCCTGCGCTGCCTGGACCAATGAGTTCCGGGCAGCGCTATGGGCTGGATCGGGTGCGCCTGACGTCAGGACGTCGGCTGACGTCCATGACGTCATTCCGATCGTCGCCATGGCGACAGGAGAAGCCAAACAGGGGAGCGCGTAATATACGCGTTCCCCTGTTTGCTATAGATGCCGGCGACAATCGCACTAGAGGGACACATGCGCCCTCTAGTGGTGTTTCATGTAGCTACCACTCTGGTAGCTTTACATGAAACACACAAAAAAAAAAAAAAAAAAAAAGGTTTTCTGCCTGTTTTGCAGAAAAATTAAACCGCCAGGGAGGTTAAACACATTTTTCAGTAGAAAAATACACATATTTACACAGGTCTGTACATCAGTCCTGAAAGAGGGACAAAAGAGGAAGAAAGAGGGACAGGGGAATGTGTTCCCAAAGAGGGGCTGTCCCTCTGAAAAAAGGGACAGTTGGAAGCCAGGATATACAGTAAATGCAGTGTGCTTTCTATAATGCACTGTGGAAAATATCAACCCGATAAAAAATGGATAGTGGCCTTAGTAGTTCTGTTTTCCTTTAAAGGAATACTGTAGGGGGGTTGGCGGAAAATGCGTTGAACTTACCCGGGGCTTCTAATGGTCCCCCGCAGACATCCTGTGCCCGCGCAGCCACTCACCGATGCTCCAGCCCCACCTCCAGTTCTCTACTGGAATTTCAGACTTTAACCCTCTTGGCGGTATGAAAAATACTGCCAGGGGGCAGCGCAGCAGTTTTTTTTAAATTTTTTTTTTTTTTAAATCATGTAGCGAGCCCAGGGCTCGCTACATGATAGCCGCTGCTCAGCGGCATCCCCCCAGCCCCGCCGATCGCCTCCGGCGATAGGCGATCAGGAAATCCCGTTCAAAGAACGGGATTTCCTGGAGGGCTTCCCCCGTCGCCATGGCGACGGGGCGGGATGACGTCACCGACGTCAGCGACGTCGGGACGACATTGGGAGACCCGATCCACCCCTTGGCGCTGCCTGGCACTGATTGGCCAGGCAGCGCAGGGGTCTGGGGGGGGCGCGCGCCGCACCGGATAGCGGCGACCGGGCGCGCGGCGGCGATCGGGGTGCTGGCGCAGCTAGCAAAGTGCTAGCTGCGTCCAGCAAAAAAAAAATTATGAAAATCGGCCCAGCAGGGCCTGAGCGGCACCCTCCGGCGGCTTACCGAGTGTCCAGCACGGGGTTACCGCTAAGGAGGTTAAAGTCTGAAAACCACTGCGCCTTTAATGCAACTATGTATAGAGGCAGGCGTGTTGGCAGCTCTCCCTACTGGGAAAAAAACAGACACTTAGGGCCCTTTTCCACTAGCAATCGCTAGCATTCGCACTAAAGGCTAGCGATTGTGATTCAGCAAAAGTACAACATTTCCTGGCGATTTCCCAACGTTTGCAGAAATCTTTCCACGGCGCGATCGCGATTTAATAAAAAACAAATCGTGGTAGTGGAAATTACCTACCGCGATTCCTATGTTATTTAGCAAACCGTAACAATTTTAAAATCGCTAGCGATTTGCGATGTAGTGGAAAAGGTCCCTAAATGCATATGAGAGAAGCAACAACAGTAAGGCTGTGTTCCCACTTGAGCTGAGAACGTACATATTTATGTCCGTTCTCCTCTCATTGCAAAAATGACAATGAATGGCTCCTATTTTACATATCACACTGGTCAGGCTGCAACAGATCCTTGTGTATGGGACATTAGGCTACTTTCACGTGGTGCGGTGCGATTTTCCTGCGGCGTGAACAATTACCAATGTTTTACTATCGTCATTACAACTGTAAATATTTATTGTTTTCATTTGTCATCCAATTCACTAAGGTATTTATTGTTTAGACATATATCAGCTTCACCCCGCACCCATTTTTTTTCCTCACGCCTCTATTTCATGCACGCCCCTGGCCTGTATAACTAACTACAGCATGCATATGACAGCCACAGGGACAGATTTCTGGAAAGGCCACTGTAAGGAACTCACCTGCTGGCTCCTGCGATGTTCCGTCCTCGGCAGCCTCGCACGCGTCCTGGCACTTCCTCTTCAAGGCGATGCACTTCCTCCTGACCCGTCCCCGGCGTCCCTGGTAACCAGGACGCTCGGGGAATCCATGGTGACGTCAGTAGGCGAGTGTCTGCCAGCAGACGCTCATCCTACACATTGAGACGTAGGAAAGTTTAGTGTCAGCTGACACGTCGTCAGCTGACACTTTGATTAGAGCCTGCTGTGATTGGTTACTGTGGGTTAGGGCCAGCCTGGGGCAGGCTCTAAGAGTATTTAAACTCTTGTCTCTCATTCACTCATTGCCCGTGATATCAATCAGTACGCTGGTCTGCTGGGCACTTTGTCACTCAGTGATAAACTTATTATTGTATTTCAATGCGACTTCATTACTCAATTATTGTATACTAGCAGACCCAAGCCCGTTTAAAAACGGGCTCTAGGGTCTGTGTTTTTTGCCGCCGCATGTACTGTGCACACGCGCGCACCCGTCGCACATGTGCACTCACCCGCCGCACAAGTGTGCACGCACGCACCGCACGCACACCCTGTTGCCCGCTCACACGCCCGCCTGGCTCCCTGGCCCCATCCCTGTCCTCCTGTCTGTGTGAGGCTGGGTCCTGGACATGATATAGGGGCTGCTGCATATGAAAAGGATGCTGAAAATCGTGAGAAACATATAAAAAAGGGAAACTGATGTTAAAGGATACCCGAAGTGATGTGTGACATGATGAGATAGACATGTGTATGTACAGTGCCTAGCACACTAATAACTATGCTGTGTTCCTTAATATCAGGTATGTAAGTGGCTGACTCAGTCCTGACTCAGACAGGAAGTGACTACAGTGTGACCCTCACTGATAACAAATTTAAACTATAAAACTCTTTCCTAGCAGAAAATGGCTTCTGAGAGCAGGAAAGAGATAAAACGGGTCAATAGTTCATAGCGTTTAGCTCTGGCATAGTTCAATGAATGTGTCATTGAGCAAAAACAATAAAACAGTTAAAACTTAAAAAGTAGATTTAAACATAAAATAAAATTGTGAAATATCTTAAAACGTCATTTTTAGGAAAAGGAAGATAGATACAATCAATTATTTCATTAGTTTATTTTTGCCTCGGGTGTCCTTTAAAGGAGCTGTTCATTAGAGAAAGATGCTGCTGTACATGGATGATACACGTGGAAGAGGGGGACGCACATAGAATGGAAAGAGCACTTCTACACAAGAAAGGGGAGACACAACATACTCCTAAGGGCACAAAAGGTATGAATCTAGGCTTAGACAGCCACATAACAATTCTCCAATACCAGCTACTTGGACTGTTTCCTGAGAACATTGTAACTGTACTCTGTAAGTTATCAAGTTTGTATATTACATCTGTGAATCATCCATACATCCAGCAACAAATAGGATAGGTTTTCCTGTATATGATCCTACTGTATTTTAAAGAACAAGTGACACCCATGCTAACCTAGAAATAAAAAACGCATACATAATTAGGTAAACAATGCATCTGTTATGTACTACTTATATAACAGATGCATTGCACTGGCCATGTTATGATTCCTGTGAATTTTATAAAGGAAAAGCAGAGAATCCTATTCTAGACAGTTTCCATCTTGGTTACCTTTGAATGAAGCTAATCCTGACATCATTTTCTCCCTGACTCCTTTATCTCCTCTTGCTAATGGTGTATTAATTACTCACACTCCTCCCAGAGTCTTCAGACACTCCCACTGAGGTCTATAATGTATTAGGAAGTGCACTGTCTTATGTCATTAGAAGGAGGGAGAAATAAAGGAAAGAGGGGGAATATATTATAGATAAAAAGACTCCCCAGCATGCAACTGTTTTGCCAGGTGATGGCAGTGGCAATTAATGGGCCAGTGCTCCTAAGGTATGTGATAACTCCAAACCATAACAGCAGAAAAAGGTTTTGAAAGTTTTAAATGCAGGATTAGCATCTTTATCACTTAATACACTCAGACCAGTTGCTGTTGAAATCTGATTTTTATAGTGACAGTCCCGCTTTAACAAATAAGTAAAAGAGGAAGTGCAAGTATGTAGTATTACTGATTAGCGCCCCATTTTAAGTTATTTTAAGAAAAAGTACCCAACACTTTAAAATATTCCTGGACCTAGGTACAAAAGTTTCTCTAACAATAAAGCTAACCATATACAAGTCCATAACGGTCCGATCCAGCAAGTTAGGTTTAAAGCAAACTGTCATTTATAATTTAGGTACTCTTTAAAGCCCCAATATACATCACATGACATCAGCGCCTTGTGGAAGAATGCTGGTGCATGCTGCAGAGTGAGGAGGAGAGAGTGGTGGCAAAGTATGTGCATGCTAGGCTGCTACTCTCATTACGGTGGCCACAGGCAGGCCAGACTTGTGGCGGGAGGTAAGTGCGATCAGGTTGTTTATTTTACATGGGGCCCCACAAAGTTTTGCAGGGGGGCCCTATGCAGCCTAGTTAGCTCCTGCACCAAACCCCATCATTTATGCTGGGTTCTGAACGTGAAAATCAAAAGCCTCTCAGTCGTTCATGGCCCCCATAAGATGTGCTACCTAAACTATAACAGCAGACCCCTCTGAGAGCAGTTGTTGTTTTCACCTTGTCCAGATAAGCGCTTAGCTCCTTTCAAAGCAGACACTCCTCTGACAGAGATATTCCCAGCTGCACCTTATTGAGGGGGGCTTGGCACCTCAGGGGTTCAGGCGAGAAGGTAGCGGGCTTGGACAGAGACGGAGCGCGATTCAGAGCTTCAGCCATTAGCAAAGGCGCGGGGGTATATTGGCATGTTTCAGACAAATGATAGCAATCATCTTAATATAAGTGTTCCAGTTCAATGCTGTTCAGGCTGTAATAATTCACAAATTGCTCCCAGCTGCGTCCAACTGTCAGAAACCCTCAACGGGGCCACAACTGTCAGCCGATCCTCTGCTAAAAAGTGTATTGGAAGAAGCAGGAGTCAGACAAGAAACAATCGCAGCAGTATTGGGCGGCTGACAAATCGCTGTGTCCCCTCGCAGCTCCCAGGAGAACGCTCTCTTCTGACGGGGAGTTAATTGGGGTCCCCCCTTCCCTTTAGTAGGGTAAAATGGAGGGATCTCTGGCTAGCTGTTATCACAGCTTGCCAGATATTTATTGAGGCAGAGGGGTGGGTGACCTGGCAGAGGGGTGCATAGCCATTTCTCACGGATACCTCCAAAAGAGGCTTGTGATAATGAGTAAAAAAGTGCTTACATTGTAAGGGAGGAGGCATGCAGGAAGAAGTATGGGGTGGCCTTCAAGTAAGACGTCTCCTGTAGTTGTACTCATCCCTCTGTGAGAGCTCTTAAAGGACACCTTAATTGAGAGGAAAATGGAGGAGGACATATGTATTTACTTAATATAACAATACCAGCTTCCCAGCTGTTCTTCTGATCTCTTTAGCTGCGGTAGTGTCTGAATCAAATACCTGAAACAAAACTGAAGTTAGCCTTCTTAAAACAGAAGGTATTTGCAATTATTCAGGTTGGAGTGAGCCCTGAGGTGTCCCACAATGCATCACTGCTGAATATGCAAATCATCCCTTGTTATCCCTGAAGGCTAACCTCACCTCCAGAACTGCTGAAATGCAATGATGTGTCAGCTTATTAATATTACAAAGCTAAATTAATCCAACAGGCATACAGTCTGTTTTGGATTGGTTGATCCTTATTATTGCATGACATAGATTATATTGGCTCTATAGGGTAGGACTTAACCTCCCTGGCGGTAAGCCCGAGCTGAGGTCGGGCTATGCCGCCGGGAGGCACCGCTCAGGCCCCGCTGGGCCGATTTGCATAATTTTAGCTGCGACTGCGAGTAACCTCCGATCGCCGCCGATCCGCCGCTATCCGTCGCGCCGCAGCCACCCCCCCAGACCCCGTGCGCTGCCTGGCCAATCAGTGCCAGGCAGCGCTGTGGGGTGGATCGGATTCGCCTTTGACGTCACGACGTCGGTGACGTCATCCCGCCCCGTCGCCATGGCGACGGGGGAAGCCCTCCAAGAGATCCCGTTCTTTGAACGGGATCTCTTGATCTCCGATCACCTTCGGCGATCGGAGGGGCTCGGGGGATGCCGCCGAGCAGCGGCTATCATGTAGCGAGATGTTGTCTCGCTACATGAAAAAACAAAAAAAAATAAAAAAAAACGTATTTGCTGCCCCCTGGCGGATTTTAATAAACCGCCAGGGAGGTTAAAAGACCCAGAGTTAGATCTTGCACAGCAAGCACATGGTGAACTAGAACTCCCAGGAGTGTGTAAGAGGCTGAAAGAGACCAAAAATCCTCCTTACTAAAATGCTATGCAAAACAGGACTTTGCCCTCTTTAAACAGAAAGCATTTGTAATTATTCAGGTTGGAGTGAGCTCTGATTTCGCCCATATAGTGCATAACGTTCTCGTTCACCATGAGCTTACTGGGCAACCTGTAAACCTGAAACAAGCATGCAGCTAATGCAGTCAGAATTGAGTCAGCACACATGATCTGCATGATTGTTCAGGGTCTGTGGCTAATGCTTCATTCACACTTGAGATAAAAGTCTTTGGAAAAGGCAAGATCACAGACCAATTTTACCCCCTTCCATGTAGTATGAGAGCCATACTCTGCACAGTCTATTCTATGGAGCTGAACTCCCCATCAGATAAAATCTTTGCAAGATGCTGGACACAAAGATGCCCGTACACACTCAAAAGATCATTATCTGCAAAAGATCTGTTCCTGCAAAAGATCCATTCCTGCAAAATGCATTCATAGTCTATGATATCTGCAGATCCTCATACACACTTGGTTTAACAGACAATCATCTGCAGATCATCTGCAGATCAGATCCACCAGGATGGATTTTCAGATCTGCAGATGATTGCCAGATATGCAGATGAAGTCTGTTAAACAAGGTGTGTATGAGGATCTGCAGATCTCATAGACTATGAATGCATTTTGCAGGAATGGATATTTTGCAGGAACAGATCTTTTGCAGATAATGATCTTTTGAATGTGTACGGGCATCTTTGTGTGCAGCATCTTGCAAAGATTTTATCTGATGGGGAGTTCAGCTCCATAGAATAGACTGTGTAGAGTATGGCTCTCATACTACATGGAAGGGGGTAAAATTGGTCTGTGATCTTGCCTTTTCCAAAGACTTTTATCTCAAGTGTGTATGAAGCATAAGGGCTGGAACCCACAGGAGCGCTTTTGGCAGCGTTTTGGCAGCACTGCGATACGCTAGCAGTTTGCCAAAACGCTGGGCTAATGTTAATGAATGGGGCAACTTCCACAGGAGCGTTTGCGTTTCTCAGAAACGCAAACGCAGGACGTGCAGCATTTTGGGAGCGTTAGCGCTTCAATGTAAAGTATTGAACCGCTAGCGGAAACGCTCAGCAAAACCTAAACTGAGCGGTTTTGCTAGCGTTTTGCGGTTCAGCACACTGTAACAAAATGAAAAATAATTCACAGGACCAATCAGGATAAAAACGCAAAACGCAAAACGCTAGGCACCCGCTGGGGAAAATAATACAATGTTGCAAAACACGACCAAAAACGCGCATGAATCCGCTTGCAAACCGCTCAGACAAAACGCTAGCGGTTGCGTTTTGCGTTTGCGGTTTTCAGTGGGTTCCAGGCCTAAGAGTACTAGAGACAGATGATCAGCAGGATAGTCAGGCAACTGGTATTGTTTAAAATAAATAAATATGGCACCCTCCATATCACTCTCAGATCAGTTTTACTTTAGAGGACACATGAAGCGAGAGGTATATGGAGGCTGAAATATTTATTTCCTTTTAAACAATGCACATTGCCTGGCTGTCCAGTTGATCCTCTGCCTGTAATATTTTCAGCCATGGATCATGAACAAGCATGTATATCAGATTATAGGGGATAGAGGCACCCAGAGAAGATAAAATGCGTTAAAAACAAATAAAATGAATAAAGTGAGGTGGCTTACCTCAATGAAGACAAATTTGCGTATTAATAGAATTTTATTGCACTAGCAACGCGTTTCGTGGGTGCATACTAACTTCCTCAGGCCAAATATCAGAGCCTAATAGTGCTTGTAGCCACAAATAAGGTGCCTCATTTGTGGCTACAAGCACTATTAGGCACTGCTATTTGGCCTGAGGAAGTGGGTATGCACCCACGAAATGTGTTGCCAGTGCAATACATTTCTACGTGAATTTGTCTTCATTGAGGTAAGCCACCTCACTTTTTTCATTCTAAATGTTTTTAACACATTTTATTTTCTCTGGGCACCTTATTTCCCTTTATCCTGTGCTTTCACCCTCCTTTTCGGAGGGGAATCATCCCTCTTTGACCAGTTTAGGTCATTTGAGGTTTGCTTTTTATCAAGCGTGCGACCATCACCAGCTCTCTCTGGTCACCCGAGCGGAGTCGGGGTTATACTCTACATCTCCACCTGCTTCTAGTGGTCGGTTGCCCTTCTCCATCCTTCTGCATATTTTATATACTACAAAAAATGTCTACATGCGCTTAAAGTGCAAATCTGATTTTTCTTTTTATTGGATAAAACTCCTCAATAAAAACCTCAATTACTTATACCAAATATTGCACTTTAAATAGTCACTCATTCAACCTGCACCACTTTTTCATTCACATACTAGAAGGGCCCTTCTAAAAAAAGTCCGATGAACTCTTTAAAAATCAAAGTCAAATTGGTCAAAAAAAAATTAAAATGAAAAAAGATCAAAGAGATATCAGATAATGTATGGAGAACAAAAATGTTGCTTTCTCATGTAAAAGATATTTGCTCAGTGTTGTCCTAGAATAGTTCCCCTATGAAGTGTCCTATGTACATCAAGTTTCCATCACCGCATAGGTTTGTTCTTCATTCAATATGGGTAAGGGCTGGTTCACACGGGCGTCTGCTGAGCTTTTGCTTGGCATTGCGTTCAAACGCCAGCGTTTAAACGCCAGCGTTTAAAAGCTAGCTTTTGAAAGCTTTTGAAAAGCGTTCAAGGCTAGCAGTTCTGGTCTCTGCTATTGTTTCCTCGCGTTTAACTGCCTCTGAAGGCAGCATGTTGCTTTTGAGACTAGACGCAACGCTGGGATCTACTGCCAGGCTTTCATGAAAGCCTGCAAAAGCCAGCTCTAAACGCTCCCATTCACTTGCATGGGATGGCAGTAGATCCCAAAAAACGCTGCGTCTAAAACGCTGCGTTAAACGCCACAAAAACGCCCGTCTGAACCAGCCCTTACTCGTCCTAGTTCAATCTGTAAAAACAGAGGTGCCACACTCACAGTTTGGTCCGCTGATGTCCTCAGGTATTTGCAAGGTACCCTCAATGGCTCTCTCCGCGGTTGCAAGACCGAGACTGTCTGTTGTCAGACTACTCACGTTAGCGCTGGTCTCCAAGTACACGCCTACGTCACTTCCGTGTGGTAGACACAGTTGTCCGCTTGCCGCACTTCCAGCCGCTTCTCGCTCGTATTGGATATGTTCGGGTGACGTCACCACCATAGAGTCCGCTGGAGCTTAATGCACAGGATACCGCTGCGTGCTTCTGCGGATAATCCAAGTTCCAGCAAGCTCCTTAATCTTAGAGAGTGTATATATTTTAAAAAGTCTAAAACCTCAATGCATTTCAGCCATTTAGCAGTGGCCTTCCTCAGGAGGAATTTGTAAGTCTGAGGTCCCGATTCTCCCTGCTTCTTAAATATCAACTCGCAGATCGTCCAACCCCCTTATTCATGGGGTCATAGGTCATAATGGGCTGAGCAATTTTCTCCGATATTATCCCTTGCTGCAGTCTCACACAACCGACCGTATATTTTATATACTTCTGGTAATGTGACATATTGCATCATTTGGGCTCCTGTTGTCTCTGTGTTTTCTTTTTGCAGGGTGCAAATTTTATTAACCCTACTTTTTAACTATGCAGATCAGATGTTGTGGACTGATGTCTGACTAGATTGGTTGACCAACACTAACCTCCCCTCCTAATGCCTAACACTTACTTACCCTCCTAATGCCAAACTCTAACCTCCATCCTAATGCCTAACACTAACCTCCCTCCTAATGCCAAACTCTAACTTCCATCCTAATGCCTAACACTAGCCCTCCCTCCTAATGCCAAACTCTAACCTCCCTCCTATTGCATAACACTAACCTCCATCCTAATGCCTAACACTAACCTCCCTCCTAATGCCTAACACTAACCTCCCTCCTAATGCCTAACACTAACCTCCCTCCTAATGCCTAACACTAACCTCCCTCCTAATGCCTAACACTAACCTCCCTCCTAATGCCTAACACTAACCTCCCTCCTAATGCCTAACACTAGCCCTCCCTCATAATGCCAAACTCTGACCTCCATCCTAATGCCAAACTCTAACCTCCCTCCTATTGCATAACACTAACCTCCATCCTAATGCCTAACACTAACCTCCCTCCTAATGCCTAACACTAACCTCCTTCCTAATGCCTAACACTAACCACCCTCCTATTGCATAACACAAACCTCCCCTCCTAATGCCTAACATTAACTTCCCCTCCTAATGCCTAACACTAACCTCCCCTCCTAATGCCTAACATTAACTTCCCCTCCTAATGCCTTACACTAACCTCCCTCATAATGCCTAACACTAACCTCCCTCCTAATGCCTAACACTAGCCTCCCTAATATTGCATAACACTAACCACCTCCTAATGCCTAACACTACTACAACAACAACAACAACAAATAACATTTGTAAAGCGCTTTTCTCCCGTGGGACTCAAAGCGCATAAGCATGGCTCCGACCATCGTGGTACAGGGGAAGAATTTTATAAATCTGGAAATGCCAGGCTAAACAGGTGGCTTTTCAGTCTGGATTTGAATAGCTCCAGGGATGGTGCTGTCTTTACTGGGTGTGGTAGGGAGTTCCAAAGAGTAGGGGCAGCATGACAGAAGGCTCTGTCTCCAGATTTTTTGAGGTGCACTCTGGGAGTGACCAAGTTTATAGAACTTGCTGATCTGAGGTTGTGAGAGGTGTGGTGCAGCTTCAGCAAGTCCTTCATGTATCCAGGGCCCAGATTGTGCAGGGATTTGAATGTCAGCAGTCCAATCTTGAAGAGTATTCTCCATTCTACTGGTAGCCAGTGCAGTGAGCGAAGGATCGGTGTAATGTGACAGTGGCGAGGCTGGTTTGTTAGCAATCTGGCAGCAGCATTCTGCACTAATTGCAGGCGACGCAAGTCTTTTTTGGGGAGGCCAGCATAAAGGGCATTGCAGTAGTCCAGCCGTGATGTGATGAAGGCGTGGACTAGGGTTTGAAGATCCTCTGGGGGAATCAGATGTTTAATCTTTGCAATGTTCTTCAGATGAAAGAAGGAAGATTTAACTACAGATGAAATTTGGTTTCTGAAACTCAATTCCCCATCGATTAGTACGCCAAGGCTGCGCACAAGGTTGGAGCTGTTTATGTCTGAATTCCCAATCCTGATTGGTGTTGCTTTAGGATAGAGCTGTTTTGATGGCGAGTGCTGGCTTTGGACAAACAGGACCTCAGTTTTGTCAGCATTCAGTTTCAACCAGTTATCATTCATCCATGCCTGAAGCTCAGCTAAGCAAGAGTTTATTTTTGGGGTAGGGTCTGTTCCACCAGGTTTGAAGGACAGGTATAGCTGTGTGTCATCGGCGTAGCAGTGGTACGTCAGGCCATGTCGTTGGATAAGTGTACCGAGTGGCAACATGTAGATTGCAAACAGCAGAGGGGATAGGATTGATCCTTGTGGCACTCCGAATTGTAGAGGTGCAGGTTTGGACATTATAGGTCCTAGGGATACTCTCTGTGTTCTGTCAGTCAGGAATGATCTGAACCACTGGAGGACTGATCCACTGATGCCACAGTACTCCTGCAGTCTGTTAAGCAGGATTTCATGGTCCACTGTATCAAAAGCAGCTGAGAGATCCAACAGGATTAGGATGGAGCATTCCCCTCTGTCCCTTGCCATGAGCAGATCGTTGCAGACTTGGATGAGGGCTGTTTCACAGCTGTGGTGTTTCTTAAAGCCAGATTGTAGAGGGTCCAGGATGTTGTTTACTGACAGCCTGGTTTCAAGTTGCAGATAGACAGCCTTTTCAATAACTTTACCTAAGAAGGGGAGGTTGGAGACAGGTCTGTAGCTGCTCATAGCATCTGGATCCATGGAAGGTTTTTTGAGAAGGGGCTTGATGATTCCTTCTTTTAGAGAGGTAGGAAACCTCCCTGCTTGCAGAGAGCAATTTACTATTTTGTGAAATGCTGGACCAAGCAGGTCAGGGCATTTCAGCATATGTTTAGTTGGTCCAGGGTCCAGGTCGCAGGTTGTCTGGTGGAGACGACAGAGGGTGTCTGAGATCTCTTCCTCACTAATACTTTTGAAATCAGTCCAGGGTGTTAGGTTGTTTTTGCAGCTATTTCCATTAGTTGCATGAGTCTTGGGTGCTGTGGACTGAATGAGAGACCGAATAGAAGATACTTTGTCAGCAAAGTAGCAGGCAAATTTCTCACATAGCTCCTTTGAGGGAGTTATAGTGGGTTTTAGACAGGATGGATTACATAGTCTATCAACTGTGCGGAATAGTTGGGCTGGTCTGTTGGCGGCCTTTGCGATCTCCTGTGATAGGTAGGAGGATTTTTTCTTGGTGATCGCATTTTGGTAGCTTTCCCGGTGAGAGACAAGGGTGTGTTTATCTTTTGAATTCTGAGATTTTCGCCACTTCCTTTCTAGTCTGCGCACTTCTTTTTTAGGTCCTTTAGTGAGCTGTCAAACCACCGTGCATGGTGAAGTGGTGTAGATCGTTTGATGCGAACTGGAGCGAGGGCGTCATAGGCAGATGACACTGCATGGTTGTAAATCAGGACCATGGAGTCTGGGTCTGCGCAATGATTGGTTAATGCGTCGAAGTTGAGGATATTCTGAACGTGCTGGGGTGAGACATCTTTCAGTGAACGGTATTTTATGAGTTCTTTCCCTCTGTGTTTTATCGCTGGTGCTGACAGAGAGAAGTGGATGGTGTGGTGGTCTGACCATACCACTGGGTTTATATCCATGTGTGATATTAAAAGTCCGGAATGAAATATAAGATCCAGGGTGTGCCACTAACCTCCCAATGCCTAACACTAACTTTAACTTCCCCTCCTAATGCCTAACACAAACCTCCCTCCTAATGTCTAACACTAACCTCTCTCCTTTTGCATAACACTAACCTCTCTCCTTTTGCATAACACTAACCTCCCTCCTAATGCCTAACACTAACTTACCCTCCTAATGCCTAACAGTAACCCCTCTCCTAATGCCTAACACTTACCCTCCCTTCTAATGCCTAACCGTAACCACTCTCCTAATGTCTAACCTCCCTCCTAATGCCTGACACTAACTCCCCTCCTAATGCCTAACACTAACCTCCCTCCTAATGCCTAACATTAACCTCCCTCCTAATGCTTAACACTAACCTCCCTCCTAATGCCTGACACTAACCCCCCTCCCAATGCCTAACACTAACCCTCCCCTCCTAATGCCTAACACTAACCACCTCCTAATGCCTAACACTAACTTCCCCTCCTAATGCCTAACACTAACCACCTCCTAATGCCTAACACTAACCTCCCTCCTAATGCCTACCACTAACCACCTCCTAATGCCTAACACTAACCACCTCCTAATGCTTAACACTAACTTCCCCTCCTAATGCCTAACACTAACCCCCTCCTGATGCCTAACACTAACCACTCTCCTAATGCCTAACACTAACCTCCCTTCTTATGCCTAACACTAACCTCTCTCCTTTTGCATAACACTATCCTCCCCTCCTAATGCCTAACACTAACCTCCCTCCTAATGCCTAACACTGACCTCTCTCCTTTTGCATAACACTAACCTCCCCTCCTAATGCCTAACACTAACCTCCCCTCCTAATGCCTGACACTAACCTCCCTCCTAATGTCTGACACTAACCTCCCTCCTAATGCCTAACATTAACCTCCCTCCTATTGAATAACACTAACCACCTCCTAATGCCTAACACTAACCTCCCAATGCCTAACACTAACTTCCCCTCCTAATGCCTAACACGAACCTCCCTCCTAATGCCTCACACTAACCTCCCTCTTATTGCATAACACTAACCTCCCCTCCTAATGCCTGACACTAACCTCCCCACCTAATGCCTGACACTAACTTCCACTTCTAATGCCTAACCTCCTTCCTAATGCCTAACACTAACCCCCCTCCTAATGCCTAACACTAACCCTCCTCCTAATGCCTAACAGTAACCCCTCTCCTAATGTCTAACACTAACCTCCCTCCTAATGCCTAACACTTACCCTCCCTCCTAATGCCTAACCGTAACCCCTCTCCTAATGTCTAACCTCCCTCCTAATGCCTGACACTAACTCCCCTCCTAATGCCTAACACTAACCTCCCTCCTAATGCCTAACATTAACCTACCTCCTACTGCATAACACTAACCACCTCCTAATGCCTAACACTAACCTCCCAATGCCTAATACTAACTTCCCCTCCCAATGCCTAACACTAACTCTCCCTCCTAATGCCTAACACGAACCTCCCTCCTTATGCCTCACACTAACCTCCCTCTTATTGCATAACACTAACCTCCACTCCTAATGCCTGCACTAATCTCCCCACCTAATGCCTGACACTAACTTCCACTCCTAATGCCTAACACTAACCCTCCTCCTAATGCCCAACACTATCTCCCCCCCCTCCTAAGCCTAACACTAACTTACCCTCCTAATGCCTAACAGTAACCCCTCTCCTAATGCCTAACACTTACCCTCCCTCCTAATGCCGAACCATAACCACTCTCCTAATGTCTAACCTCCCTCCTAATGCCTGACACTAACTCCCCTCCTAATGCCTAACACTAACCTCCCTCCTAATGCCTAACACTAACCACCTCCTAATGCCTAACACTAACCACCTCCTAATGCCTAACACTAACTTCCCCTCCTAATGCCTAACACTAACCCCCTCCTGATGCCTAACACTAACCACTCTCCTAATGCCTAACACTAACCTCCCTTCTTATGCCTAACACTAACCTCTCTCCTTTTGCATAACACTAACCTCCCTCCTAATGCCTAACACTAACCTCTCTCCTTTTGCATAACACTAACCTCCCCTCCTAATGCCTGACACTAACATCCCTCCTAATGCCTGACACTAACCTCCCTCCTAATGCCTAACATTAACCTCCCTCCTATTGCATAACACTAACCACCTCCTAATGCCTAACACTAACCTCCCAATGCCTAACACTGACTTCCCCTCCTAATGCCTCACACTAACCTCCCTCCTAATGCCTAACATTAACCTCCCTCCTATTGCATAACACTAACCACCTCCTAATGCCTAACACTAACCTCCCAATGCCTAACACTGACTTCCCCTCCTAATGCCTCACACTAACCTCCCTTCTTATGCCTAACACTAACCTCTCTCCTTTTGCATAACACTAACCTCCCCTCCTAATGCCTGACACTAACCTCCCCACCTAATGCCTGACACTAACTTCCACTTCTAATGCCTAACATCCTTCCTAATGCCTAACACTAACCCTCCTCCTAATGCCTAACACTAACCTCCCTCCTAATGCCTAACACTTACCCTCCCTCCTAATGCCTAACCGTAACCCCTCTCCTAATGTCTAACCTCCCTCCTAATGCCTGACACTAACTCCCCTCCTAATGCCTAACACTAACCTCCCTCCTAATGCCTAACACTAACCTCCCTCTTAATGCCTAACACTTACCCTCCCTCCTAATGCCTAACCGTAACCCCTCTCCTAATTTCTAACCTCCCTCCTAATGCCTGACACTAACTCCCCTCCTAATGCCTAACACTAACCTCCCTCCTAATGCCTAACACTAACCTCCCTCCTAATGCCTAACACTAACCTCCCTCTTAATGCCTAACACTAACCCTCCCTCCTAATGCCTAACACTAACCACCTCCTAATGCCTAACACTAACCACCTCCTAATGCCTAACACTTACCCTCCCTCCTAATGCCTAACCGTAACCCCTCTCCTAATGTCTAACCTCCCTCCTAATGCCTGACACTAACTCCCCTCCTAATGCCTAACACTAACCTCCCTCCTAATGCCTAACACTAACCTCCCTCTTAATGCCTAACACTAACCCTCCCTCCTAATGCCTAACACTAACCACCTCCTAATGCCTAACACTAACCACCTCCTAATGCCTAACACTAACCACCTCCTAATGCCTAACACTAACTTCCCCTCCCAATGCCTAACACTAACTTCCCCTCCTAATGCCTAACACTAACCACCTCCTAATGCCTAACGCTAACCTCTCTCCTTTTGCATAACACTAACCGCTCTCCTTTTGCATAACACTAACCTCTCCTCCTAATGCCTAACACTAACCTCCCCACCTAATGCCTGACACTAACTTCCCCTCCTAATGTCTAACCTCCTTTCTAATGCCTAACACTATCCCCCCCCCCCCCCTCCTAAGCCTAACACTAACCTCCATCCTAATGCCTAACACTAACCTCCCTCCTTTTGCATAACACAAACTACCTCCTAATGCCTAACACTAACCTACCCTCCTAATGCCTAACACTAACCTCCCTCCTATTGCATAACACAAACTACCTCCTAATGCCTAACACTAACCTCCCTCCTAATGCCTAACACTAACTCTCCCTCCTAATGCCTAACACTAACTCTCCCTCCTAATGCCTAACACTAACCTCCCTCCTATTGCATAACACTAACCTCCCTCCTATTGCATAACACTAACCTCCCTCCTAATGCCTAACACTAACCTCCCTCCTAATGCCTAACACTAACCTACCCTACTAATGCCTAACACTAACCTCCCTCCTATTGCATAACACAAACTACCTCCTAATGCCTAACACTAACCTCCCTCCTAATGCCTAACACTAACCTCCCTCCTAATGCCTAACACTAACCTACCCTACTAATGCCTAACACTAACCTCCCTCCTATTGCATAACACAAACTACCTCCTAATGCCTAACACTAACCTCCCTCCTAATGCCTAACACTAACTCTCCCTCCTAATGCCTAACACTAACCTCCCTCCTAATGCCTAACACTAACCTCCCTCCTAATGCCTAACACTAACTCTCCCTCCTAATGCCTAACACTAACCTCCCTCCTAATGCCTAACACTAACCTCCATCCTATTGCATAACACTAACTACCTCCTAATGCCTAACACTAATCCCCTCCTAATGCATAACACTAACCACTTTCCTAATGCCTAACACTAACTCTCCCTCCTAATGCCTAACACTAACCTCCCTCCTAATGCCTAACACTAACCTCCCTCCTAATGCCTAACACTAACCTCCCTCCTAATGACTAACACTAACCTCCCTCCTATTGCATAACACTAAGAGACTAGTGAGAGTGTCTGAGGGCTGGAACTTGGGAGGGCTAAAGAATCATCAATCAGGAAGCAGGGTAAGGGAGGATATTACATCACAATTGGCTTCATACAAGACAGTCAAACATGGAACCTGCCATGAGCTGTCAGGAGCATCAATCTCTGCAAATACTATATAAAAATTCTGTGAAATCCAAACGTGGACAGTGAAATGCATATGTAATGTAAGTACAGCCAATATTTAGCTACTGATATGTGTCTTTTTTTCTCTGAGACCCTATACCTAACAGCTCCTCTTTAACAGTTTCACAGCATCAGAACCTTGTTCTTCTTACCAAAGTCTAATTTTTAGCTGCACAGAAGCTAATCTCCGCCCCATCAAAGAAATCTGCCTGGGCATTTTTCCCCTGATGCTGTGCAAAGCATGATGAGATTTCTAATGTTGCTGTTCTCGTGCTTAGCATGCGCAGCTGGGAGGGGTTATCAGGACACAGGACAGTTAGAACTGTGTCTCATGCTCGCTGTCACCTCCTTTCAACCAAAAAGATGGCTGCCCCCATGAAAAAGATGGCTGCCCCCATGAAATCACAAACATTTGCCTGTTCTTTTAAAACAGGTTGGGTAAGAGATTATATTACCTATCTATTCTAATTAACATAACTAATGTAACCCAGAGCTGAAAATGTAAAACTATTTTATACATACCTGGGGCTTCCTCCAGCCCCATCTGCTCCGACCGCTCCCACGCTGCCGTCCTCCGCTGCCCGCAGCTTCGGGAACCGGGTCCCCGTGACTGACGTCACGGCCAGCTACGCAGGAGAAGTGCACCCTCTACGTATCTCTCCAGCGGCTGCTGGAGAGATTCGCAAACAGCGCACCTCTCTTATGTCAGACTGGCTCCAACTGACGGAAGTGCGGGGACCCGGTTCCCAAAGCTGCAGGCAGCGGAGGACAGTGGCCTGAGATCGGAGTGGATGGGGCTGGAGGAAGCCCCTGGTATGTATAAAATCTTTTTAATTTTTCAGCTCTGGTACACTTTAATGACAGTATGTTTG
This sequence comes from Hyperolius riggenbachi, assembly GCF_040937935.1. NCBI lineage: Eukaryota > Metazoa > Chordata > Amphibia > Anura > Hyperoliidae > Hyperolius > Hyperolius riggenbachi. The sequence goes on along the minus strand of NC_090655.1, from coordinate 32,109,959 downwards.
TTTAGGCTGAAGTTCCTTAATCCAAACTTCTTGTCTCCTACTAATCATTATCTCTTCATAGTAGCCAGCATGCAAAATACTGTGACTATGAGTGACCACAAGATGGCAGCAGGGCTCCATGACTTTAACTGTCCACCATGCTGTGATTCTAGCCACTAGGAATCAGCGTTGCTCCACTGGTGCCAGTATTTGAAATGATGTAACAATGTATGACCAATAGGTGTCAGCATAGCTTCAAGGCTGAAGTTACCAGACAGTGAGCAAAATGGTATCAACACTGCTCTATAGGTGCCTGTATTTGAAATGTTTTGACAATCTGTGACCACAAGGTGTCATATTTGCTCCATAGTTGCTCCTATTTGAAATGCTATGGCGGTGTGTGACCACAGGGTGTCAGCATGGCTCCATGCCTGGTACAGCCTGGCTTCTGCTGCCCCTTTTATGTCACTCTATGAGTCTCAGTAGTTTTATGATATGATTCTTTTATTGGGAATTTTGTGGTTTTTATTGCTTGCAGGAAATAACCTTCTCTGAGTACTACACACACTGTAATTTATGGCTCGGTGTCCTAAATAGTCACTCATGATCAGCGCTAATAAAATCTTTATTTTCTGTATAAAGCTGTGTGAAACTGATGTAATTGCTGCATCGTGTCTTGTGCAAGCAACGCCAAGACCCAGGGTCATGGCCTGCGAACCGCCAGAGGTCACGGGGTCATGGGTACGGCCTGGATCAGCACCTGTGGCCCCCTCGCTCTGCAGCTAGGGGCCCCGAGCCTCACAGGCACTCTCACATCCCTGTTTGTTTATGGAAGATGAGCAGCCCTGATTAGTCTTGTTAAACAGTCTGTAGGGGGCTCCGGTTGGAATAAAGCCCGAGGCCAGGAAGCAGCTGAGTGTGGCCTGAGCAGCAGGTGGTCACCAGGAAGAAATATGGCAGCCGTGCCGCCATAATGTGCTGATTATGGACAGCCAGTGCTTGCAGTTACCACCTGCTGCGTGGAAGCAAAATAAACCAAAGCCAGCGTAATGTATTAGAAGAAACAATCACACATCTTCAGTGATTCTAAAAGACGAACTGTAATAAAAAAGACATAATGAATTAGATTTGCTTATTTTTTACAATATTCATTTACAGATTATTTAGCCAGTGTTTGCCCATTGTAAAATCTTTCCTCTCCCTGATTTACATTCTGAAATGTATCACTGGTGGTGGCATCTTTAGTTCTGCCAGGTAACCTGTACGGAATGTTCATTACTGAGAGTTATGTGTACAGAGGGAGATACTGCTTGCTTAGCAGTTGGAAAAAGCCGTTATTTCTCATGATACAATAAGGTTCACAGACAGCAAACTGCCATACAGACCCCCCCCCCCCCCCCCCCCACACACACACACACACACACACAATGATCTAGTCAAGAAAAAGTAAAAATTCCATGTGGGAAAGGGGGTATCAGCTACTGATTGGGATGAAGTTCAGGTTTAAGGAGGAACTCCATTGAAAATACTGTAATAAAAAAAGTGCTTCATTTTTACAATAATTATGTATAAATGATTTAGTCAGTGTTTGCCCATTGTAAAATCTTTCCTCTCCCAGATTCACATTCTGACATTTATTACATGGTGACATTTTTACTGTGGGCAGGTTATGTAGCTGCTCCTAGCTGTTTTGGCTGTTAGAGACAGCTGTAAACAGCTAATTCCTGTCTGTGAACATTGTTACATTGTGGCAGTTTGCCCAGAGTACCGCGGTACTCAGAGCTTCTTGTGGGAGGGGTTTCACCACAATATCAGTCATACAGCGCCCCCTGATGGTCTGTTTGTGAAATGCAATAGATTTGTCACGTAAAAAGGGGTATCAGCTACTGATTGGGATAAAGTTAAATTCTTGGTCGGAGTTTCTCTTTAAGTTCCTCTTTGAGACAGAACCAAGCTGACCCATCCATGGAGTCCCGCTGGCATCTACTGCCTGGGAACGCATGTGCTGAGTACTGCACCCACTCCTGGCTGCAAATAGCAAGAAAAACATTGCAGTGTGTGACGCCTTCAGAGGCACATTTCATGCCATGTGGGTTGTGGAAGCCGTTTTGGTAGGGGCTCAGTGTACACATATACAGTGTATATAGAACACTATCCTTTATAGTTATCAAGAGGTCCTGCCTCTAATCTATAGATAGCACTCAGGACTAAAGGGTGCATACAAACATCCAAATTTGAGTGGTCATGATTGCCAACAGATGAGAGCCAACAGATTTGCGTACATGGTGTCTGAATTACACACCTGAAACAAGCATGTGGCTGGTGCAGGGCCGGGCCGAGGCATAGGCTGGAGAGGCTCCAGCCTCAGGGCGCAGTGTAGGAGGGGGCGCACAATTCATTCAGCTGTCATTCCTAATTGTGTATGAAGCAGAAAGAAATAAGAAAAGGGGATACATAGCGGTGACTGCAAGCCAGATAACTAGATATTAAGGTGTTGTGGGCCCTGTGGCCCTCTTAGTCTAATAGCAATCCGTGTGTGACAGCTGAGGTGGGAGGGATGGAGGGGCGCACTTTGGTGTCTCAGCCTTGGGTGCTGGAGGACCTTGTCCCTGCTCTGGGCTGGTGTAATCCAGTCAGACTTCAGTCAGAGTACCTGGTCTGCTGCATGCTTGTTCAGGGTCTATGGCTAAAAGTATTAGAGGCAGAGGACGAGAAGAGCAGCCAGGCAACTTGCATTGTTTAAAGGACAACTGAAGCAAGAGAGATATGGAGGGTGCCATATTTATTTCCTTTTAGGCAATACCAGTTGCCTGGCTGTCCCGCTGATCCTCTGCCTCTAATACTTTTAGCCATAGCCCCTGAACAAGCATGCAGCAGATCAGGTGTTCCTGACATTATTGTCAGATCTGACAAGATTAGCTGCATGCTTGTTTCTGGTGTTATTTAGACACTACTGCAGCCAAACAGACCAGCCGGGCTGCCAGGCAACTGGTATTGTTTAACAGGAAATAAATATGGCAGCCTCTGTACTCTTCTCACTACAGTTGTCCTTCAGCCTCCATATTTCTCTCACCTCGGGTTCCCTTTAAGTGTTAAAAGTGTGTACGTAGCTTTAGGCCTTCCATTGTTCTGTTCAGCACTATACTCTAACCTTAGTAAATTAGGGCAAAAAAAATATAAAGACAGCTGAGTTGCTAAGCTTCTCTGCTAGTAACTGAATTTGGCCATCTTTTTAAAGGGACACTTAAGTCAAACAAAAAAAATGCGTTTTACTCACCTAGGGCTTCCAATAGCCCCCTGCAGCTGTCCGGTGCCCTCGCCGTCTCCCTCCGATCCTCCTGGCCCCGCCAGCAGCCACTTCCTGTTTCGGTGACAGGAGCTGACAGGCTGGGGACGCGAGTGATTCTTCACGTTCCCAGACACATTAGCACCCTCTATGCTGCTATATGGTATATGATATATGCTATAGCAGCATAGATGGCGCTATTGTGGCCAGGAACGCGAAGAATCACTCGTGTTGGATCTGAGATAAACTTTTACACTTTGCATAATTGTGCCCCTTACATGTAGTTTATAGGGCATTCCTCAAGCCAAATACTTTTTTTTGTTGTTGTTTTAATACCCTAATTCCCTATAAACTAAACAAACCTCGCCCACAGCTTGTCCAGCACTAAGGCATTCTGAGTCCCATGTAGCAAGTGCTCATGGGAGCTCAGTCTGGGGAGGAGGGGACATTACCAGTAAGAGATTTCAGAGGCAAGGGGGCGGAGAGGGGAGGAGGAGAGGGGAGTGGAGTTTTCACAGGCTGAGGGGTGGAGTTGCAGAGCAGCTTGCTTGTGTGTAATGATCACAAACAGAACATGGCTGCTCTCATTGTTTCACAGGAAGAAATAATCATATACTTTTGGAGCTGTTTGCAGCTAGATTTGCTGTGTAAACTATCTAAACTTTAGATAAGATATACAGACAAGTTACTTGTTATAGTTAGTTTTTCATCTCAAATCCGCTTTAAACAACCAATAGGGATGCTTTAAAGGTCAAGTTAACTTTCCTCCTGACACAAGGGGGGTTACCTCCTGTCACCTGAACTAATTTGCCTAATGTTCTTGTGGATGTCACTCTGGAACACAGAAGATAATTTTGCCATGCGGTTTCCACCGAATCACCTCTGACCCGTGTATCATCACAAGTTCATTTTATATTGCTAAGGTTTACTTCTAGGTCATTTTAAGGCGTGCCTCACAGGCTGTCTGCATCATAATGTGCTGTAAATCTATGAGTCATTTTTGAGCTACTACTCAATAAGCACAAGTGGATTTTTTTTACATATTTGAATCTGATTTTCTCACATTATGTTGTAAAAGAAAAAAACAGCAGGGTTAGCACTAATATGGGGCAAACTGAGCAGTTTCCCAGGGCTCTGATCTAGTTAGGGGCCAATAAGTCAGGGATCACAGAAGTCACAACAGCCACAAAACACCAGGGGAAGGCCTGACTGGGGCCCTTTTCATACCCACTGCCTCAATGCAGGGGTCAACAAGGAAGTGTGAAAAATGCAATATTCTTGCATGTTACATCAGTGAGTTTCCACTAATCCTCTCCTGACTCAGTCATTTCCACCCAGGCAAAGGATCAGCACACCTCTTGGCAAGTAGCTTTTTTTTTAAAGTAGCTTTTTTTTAAAAAAAAAAAAATCCTTTTAAAATATGAACACGGTCAAAATTTCCCCTCTGCTCTTGTGTTTTTTAGGTGCCTGAAAGAGTTACTAAAAGTTACTTTCATTATCTCCTGGAGCCTTATTATATGACTTGAGACATTAGAAAGCTGTGCTCTCTCTCTCTCTAGCTGTGAGATTTTCCCTTTGATGTAGCACAGAGGATAAAACAATTTGTTCAGTAAGCAGAGCAGGGAGCTTATCTTGATGATAGCAGCATTGAACCTGAGCAGCAGAGATCTGTTTTTATCACATGCACTACTCTGCACCTATACTGGATATGACATCCCATGTACAATGGCTGCTTCTGTTAGTAGCTGTACCGTGTAATGGATTTATGATTTTTACTGATTTAGCTGAATTCTGTATAAGTTATTCAGATTCACAATGTACTGGTCACTAAAAGTACACTTCACACATGACAATAAGGCCAGTGTTAAAAAAAACTAAAACAAACAAACAAAAAAACACTAATATTTGACAAAAAGAAAAGTACCTCTTTCTTGTCATGAATATTTGTAGAGCCTTGTCTTTCATATTATTGTAGATTCAGGTTGAACATTGAGAGTCTGTTGTTTTCAGTCAGACGTGCCCTGCAGGAATGAGATAAGAGTTGGTATTATGGCACAGCTAAAAACATAGACTGCATATGTAATCAGCAGCCCATGTGCCCCTGTGCAGAAATATAATTACGTGTTACACATACTGTAGAAACAAGGTTTATGTCACGTTATGGCACACATTGATCGCATTATTTAAATTTAATTCTAGTGGACTTGATGTCTTTGGCCCCTTAAAGAGACTCTGAAGTGAGTCTTATGCTGAATACACATGGTGCGTTCCCGCACTTGATGCCCCACTCGATTCCCGTCGATTCCCAGCCGCTCGATTATTTCCGACATGTCCGATTCGCGTTTCGATGGATCGTTAGGTTGATTTGGCATACTTTACATGAGAATCATCGAAAACGCGATCGGAAATGCTCGGAAATAATCAAGAGGCCGGGAATCGAGCGGGGCATCGAGTGCGGGAACGCACCGTGTGTACCCAGCATAAAAGCATGTTGTTACTGGGTGCTGCCACCCTGACTGGACGTTGATTCAACATCCGCGCTAACGAACCGTCCTGACACGATCGTGCGCACCAGAGAGGGGAGATTAAGCTGTCATATGACAGCTGACATCTCCCCTCAGTGATCAGCAGCCATCGCGTATGGCTGCTGATCATGTGATCACTATGATCGCCAGCGGATCATAGTGATCAGTTACAAAGCTGCGGTGGTAGGGGGGAAAGAAGAGGATCTACTCACCTTCCTGCCGTTCCCCCGACGATCGGCGTTCCCCTGGCTTGATGACGTCATCAAGCCGCGACCCGAAACTTAGCGTCAGTACGAGACCGGAAGCCAGCGAGAGCGGAGGTGTCTACAGCTGCTTATCGCTGGAGCCTGGGAGTTGAGTAAAGGCTGCCAGCAATACGGGGGACACCTGGCCACCCAGGGGGACCATACCTACGTGCCCACAGTAGGGATCCGGCTGCCTCACCCCCCAAACGCGCCCCCCCCCCCTCATGTAAAATGCCTGGTCCTTAAGGGGGGGTAGGCAGCTGGTCCCGAAGGGGTTAAGGACCACAGATTTTTTTCTTAAACATTGAGTTGTTCTCACTGTGATCACATTATCAGGAGCCAATGCAATCAGCTCCAGACCGGTGTACGGAGCCAGCCCCGTTTCTAGGGGCATGCAGGCCGTGCAACCGTCCTGAGCAATATGAGGAGGGGGGGCGCTGTGATGGAGAGGGGAGCTGTGACGAGGGCAGCCATCAGGGGGGACAACTGACACTGCAGTGAGGGGCCCAGGGCTTGTGGGGGCCCTGGAAAGCGCTGGAAGGGCCGCATGTGCTGGCTGCGGGCCTGTGGCTCACTAACCAGCACACCGTGTTCCAGCACTGAGAGAAGAGTGACATCAGCGCTTTAACGTGGGGAACAGATGAGTGAGCCTGCTACAGCGAACTTTCTATACTGGGGCACCACCTATATCTGGCTACAGGCTACCTATACTGGGCCACTGCCTATACCTAGCTACATATACTGGGACTGGAACCACCTATACCTAGCTACCTATACTGGGGCACCACCTATACCTGGCTACCTATACTGGGGCACCACCTATACTTGGCTACGTTTACCGAGGACACCACCTGTATCTTTCCCCTGTCAGACTTGTCGGCCTGTGTCTGGAAGGCTGCCAAGTTCTTCAGTGTTGTGGTTCTGCTATGAACTCCCCCTTCCAGGCCACTCTATGCACATTGCCTGTTTATTATTTAGATTAGGGCAGCTTCTCTCTTCTCTCTTATCTTTTACAAGCTGGATAAATCGTCCTCTGAGCTGGCTGGGCTTTCACATACTGAGGAGTTACAGACAAGGGCAAAGCTGTTTGCAGGAAGAAAAGAGCAGCCTGAAACTTTAGTGTATGAGAACTGCAGGGGGAAAGAAACACACAAATGATCTCTTGAGATTCAACAGGAAGGGTGTATACAGCCTGCTTGTGTATGAATGTATTTTCTATGTGTGAACATACTGTACATCAACCTACTTCCTGTTTTGGTGGCCATTTTGTTTGTTTATAAACAAACTTTTTAAAAACTGTTTTTAACCACTTTTAATGCGGCAGGGAGCGGCGAAATTGTGACAGAGGGTAATAGGAGATGTCCCCTAACGCACTGGTATGTTTACTTTTGTGCGATTTTAATAATACAGATTCTCTTTAAAGCTTAAGATCCACCTGGAAGCTGAGGTGGCTTTTATCTGGTGAGCGTATAGAGAGACAGGAAGTGGGTGTATTGGAATGTGGCACGTATTGTTTCACGGACACATAGACACGGAGGTGGTGGTGTGCTATAGGCAATCTTCAGATTGAACGTTATCACCCTATGTAGAGTCTCTTTATGTGTACTTTCAGGTGCGGAGAGAGCAGCAGTAACTATTGGATTATTTGAACAAGCGAATCGTGAACAGGATTTGGGGACTTTAGGCGCAATTGTATATCTTGAATGTTCTCTAATTGAAAGGCGGTGTGCAGGGAAGGTCGGAAATGCCAATTTTCGATTTCACAGAAATTTCGATTTTTTTCAATTTTGCATTTTCCAATTTTCAAGGAGTATTTTATTAGTCATTTTTTTCCATCAGAGAATGATGCAAAAAATGTTATGATTGGTCTGTAATTAAAATTTTGCAGAAAAATTCTGCATTCTCAGTTTGGCCCAATGCTTCCGAGTTCCGTGACTGGGCTAAAATTACTGAGTTGCCGTAAAACGGAATTCTGCAGAATTCCAATTTCTGTTTTCTGATTTCCGTTTTCCAATTTGTGATCAAAAATGCAGATTTCTGATCGGAAATGCAGAAATTTCAATTCCGTGGAATGCAAAAGAGCATCCCTAGATCTACTAGATCTTTCAGATATTCCCAGCACACAGCACAGGAATGGAGGAATTTGAACTTTCTCAACTGGCTGCGCACACATATTCAAAGATAGTATTTGTGGTCTTTGGCTTAAAGGAAAAGTCTAGGAAGAAAAAAAAAAGAGCTACTTACCCAGAGCCCCCCCCCCCTAGCAGCGTCCTGTGCTCTCGCCGCAGCTCCGGTGGCTCTCAGTCCCCTCTCGTGCAGATGCCGACCTCGCCTGGTCGGCACCTACTGCGCCTGCGTGAGAGTCTCTCGCGGTTGCACTGACGTCATCTGGAGGATTCTGCTCAGGCGCAGTAGATGCCGACCTGGCAAGGCCGGCTTCTGCCCCCCCACCGGAGCTGCGGCGAGGGTACAGGGCGGATGCCAGGGGCTGGAGAAAGCTTCAGTTAAGTAGCTCTTTTTTTTTTCTTTCAGGACATTTCCTTTAAAAAATAATCGTTTTCGTGTGTATGCCTTCTTTTCAACAATTGGTCGTTCAAACCTTCCTGACAATTTTACCCCCTCCATGTAGTCAGGGGTGCCTCTAGTCATTTTGTCACTCCAGGCGAGAAAACCTGTGGCGCCCCCCCAGGAAAATAATCATAATGCAGCATCGTTTCACCAGAAAATAATCATAATGCGGCAGTGTTTCATCAGAAAATAATAGTAAGAATCGTAATTCACCAGAAAATAATCGTAATGTGGTAGTGTTTCACCAGAAAATACACTTATTGCAGCAGCATTTCACCAGAAATTAATCATAGGGCAGCAGCGTTTCACCAGAAAATAATCGTAATGGGGCAGCGTTGTCAGAAAATAATCGTAATGTGGAAGCGTTTCACCAGAAAATACACGTAAACAAACATAAAGCCGAGCATAAAATGGAAGAGAGTGCAGAGGAACAGAGAGGGGTAGAGACAGCATAAGATGGAAGAGGGGGCAGAGGAACAGAGAGGGGAGAGGGAGAGACAGCACAGCACTAAAGCACAGGTTTACAGCTTTACCAGCCTACAGCCTAACCAGCTTTCAAAGAAAACTCTAGTATCAAAAGAGCAGGGCACATTCTAGCAGTTATAACAGTACTGGGAGTCTGCAGACAGGACAGGAAGTGTTCTTAGCAGCCTGCCTGCATACCTTCTCTTCTGCCTGTGCATGCAGCTTATCATCTCTGGAGTAGTGATGGGTCGTTCACGAATGACAAGAGCCGGTTCTCAGTTTTGAAAGAGCCGATGCCTCAGCCGCCCCACAGAGCTCTGCTTTGCTCTGCAATAAAGGGCGCTGAGGCATGTTGGGAGATGTAGTCCTCCTCTTGCAGCTTGTAGGAGTGTATGGGGCGGAGCAGAGCAGTAGCAGGAGGGATTGCCCCAGTCAGAGAAGCAGTCTGGAATTGTCATGGAGACGGGGGCGGGGCTTTTACTCCGATTCTGAGTGGTGTTTAGTGATATTTAATGAAGAGCCGATTCAGAGCTGTAAGAGCCGGCTCTTTAATGGGAGCCGATTCAGAAGAGCCGATTCTCTGAAAAGAGCCGGAATTCCCATCACTACTCTGGAGCAGAAACTTCCCTTCTCCCGGGCTGTGTTGCTGTCTTGTGCGGGGGCCCAACACGGACACATCACATTCTTCTCTCTGTGACTGCATCTGTCCCCTGGCTGTCTCGCTCCAGTGTCTGTGTGCAGCCAGTGACACAGGTGGGGGGTCAGACTGTCGGGGGCATAAGCTGGCTGGCCGCTGGCTCCTGGTTTGACTGGCGTGGGGCGGAGTTAAAGGCTGGGCCACACGAGGTAAACACTTTACCTGTGTGGCTACTGAGAAGAAGGGGCACGGCTTTAAAGAAGGAGCCTGGCAGAGAAGAGCAGTATTGATTGCTCTATTGGCTGGGGAGAAGTGGAGGTGGAGGCACTGCTGAGCACATGGTAGCGTGCCGAGCACCGGGGACTGAGTCGGGAGTTAATATATTAAAAAAAAAAAACATGGTCACGGTAGCAGCGGCGGGGGAATGCGCCTCACCACCTCATGGCGCCTCACCACCTCATGGCGCCCCAGGCAACCGCCTATACTTGCCTGGTGGGTGGGACGCCCCTGCATGTAGTATGAGTGCAACAGATTTTGAATACTATGAATAGATGTGTGGGTAAGCTCTCAAACTACTTTGAAGTGGTAAAATTGGCCAATCAAAATTGAATGTCTGAACTTAGTTTTAACATAAAAAACAAACATACAAAGGGTAATACATTTATCCATTTATCAAGCAACTTTCCTAAAAAGTTACAGCAGCTGAACACAGAATTCAAAAGATAATATTAAGTGGCATTCAGTTACAACAATGACATTTGTAATGATTATATATATATAATATGTTATATAGCGTATTGTACTTAAGTGGCATTACCCCTTAATTATAAATTCCAGGCCATTATAAATAAAACAATTCAATTCCCAAGTTCAGGTTATTTGATGTACCTAATTAAAACATTAAAAAAATCACATTACCGGTAATTTGCAAAGGCATTGGGTAACCGTTAAAGAGACACTGAAGTCTCTTTTTTTTACCTTATTTTCTTATAAAGTCCTCTTCAGCATTAAATTCTAAGCGGATTTGCTGCATTCCCGCGGCAGAACGAGTGTTTTATTGCCCAGAAATAGACCTGCAAAGTTCCATGACTTTGCAGGTTGCAGATTTTGCTGCCCGGGGGAGACAGAGCTTTGCGCAGTAGCTCTGCCTCCTCTCCAGTCAATCTCCGCCGATCTCTGCCTCTTCTCGCCCCTCTCAGCGAAAGAAGACTGAGAGGGGCGGGGAGAAGCGGAGATCAGTGGAGATTGACTGGAGAGGAGGCAGAGCTACAGCACAAAGCTCTGCCTCTACCAGGAAGAAAAATCTGTGAGCCCAGGAACTTTGCAGGGCTATTTCTGGGCAATAAATCACTCGTTCTGCCGCAGGGATGTGGCGAATCAGCTTAGAATTCCGCTGAAGAGCTCTTTATAAGAAAATAAGGTAAAAAAAGTGACTTCAGTGTCTCTTTAAGCAGGCCATACACACATTGGTTCTTACCAGCATATTTGATCAATCTGACACTTAGAAATCTATAGTGCAACAAGCCGCATCAATCGTAGTTTTGATCTATTCATGGCAAAAAATGTATCAAAATTACTATCGGTCAGAAAAATCGTGGTAGGAGAGCAGCGGTAGCTCGATGGCCCATCGCGTTGCACGGAATCAAACAGTGCAACACTGCAGTTCAATAGATTTTTTATAGCTTCCATGGTGAAATCAATTGAAAATTTGTGCGCAGTGTAGAAGGTTAATCGATCCCCCGCTGATCCGATTCTAATCAGAAAGGGATCAACCTGTATGTCACAATGGGTGGCAATCTATGCATGTATGGCCACCTTTACTGCAATATAAATTTGACGTTACTTGTTGCATCACAGTTGGCCAGGGTATAACAGCAAACAATCTTGTAATGATCGCTGCTGCAGCAGCTATTGCTGGAAGTAGTAGTGCTGCAGCTCAGGCAGTTCTGATCTATTTCCATGCAAGCTGCATAGCTTTGTCTGTCTTTCCCTGCTGTCAGCTTGTGACTGATTATCATTCACCTGTGTGGGAATCTGCATGTCTGCTCCCATTGGATGACCTCAGTATAAAGATCTGCTTCCTGCAGGGTTTCCTTGGGTTTTCATAGCTTCAGCTTAAGCCTGCCTTGCTGTCGCTTTAGCCCCCGATCGTGTTTCTTGTTATAAAGATACTTTGCTGGTCTTTGCATCATATATTGGTTCATTGCCAATATATATGCATACCAGCACGTTTATTATTTTCCTTGTATTTGTGTTACGTTGATACATCGTACACGAACTGTTTATATCCTGTGTGCAGTTAGTCAGCTTTCCAGCACGTTTTGGTAGGTTGCGCGTACCGTGACCACCCGTGCTGAGGTAGTTACCCTGCTCCTGGTTCTGTTTGTGGATTGCGTTCATCTCTGCGAAGAGATAACGAATCCTTCTGAATCCTGTTCTGTTACCGTTTGTGGATTGCGTTCATCTCTGCGAGGAGATAACGAATCCTTCTGAATCCTGTCCTGTTACCGTTTGTGGATTGCGTTCATCTCTGCGAAGAGATAACGAATCCTTCTGAATCCTGTTCTGTTGCTGTTTGTGGATTGCGTTCATCTCTGCGAAGAGATAACGAATCCTTCTGAATCCTGTTCTGTTACCGTTTGTGGATTGCGTTCATCTCTGCGAAGAGATAGCGAATCCTTCTGAGTCCTGTTCCCTGTGTTACTCCATTCCTAGTCAGCGTTCCTGCTTATGTCATATATCGGTTCATTGCCGATATATACATATGTTAGTCAGACGTTACAAATAGTTTCATTGATAGCTGTAATTGTAATACGCTAGGAAAACATACTTATTGTATATTTATCTGTGTTACGTTCATCTATCTTAATCCTGCTATTTTCTGACAATCCTGTCCTGTCTTTGTGAGGCACGCCATCGCCGCATCGCATTGGCTGCCTCATTCCAGTCTGTCTGGTTTTGGACGCTTGCTGTCGCTAAAAAGCCGCTAGCTAGCAAGCGTTCATTCTGTCTACCTGTCCTGATCTCCTCAGTTCTGGTTTATGCGCTCAGCGCTACTTTGCGCTGAGACGTTATAACGAAAGCATTGTTTGTGGCTGTCAGATCTGCACCGGCTCTGTGCGCCACAATCTCCTATTGGAGTCAGTCCTCCCCTCCACTATACTAGGGATAGCCTGTTTCCTGGTGCTAGTGTGTGTACCTCCTCCACGCCAGCTCATGCGTTGCATGCTGACTGTGGAGAATACACCACCAAGCCTTACATTATGAAAACCCCATTACCAATCCCCATTGTGGGGGGGATTCCCAGAAAGTATGACACTGTTAATTATGGTTCCTGTTCCTTTAAGAAATTTGAAGAACTTAGCTCTGAAACAGAAAATGAGTTTTTCTCTGAATGTGCCAGGTTCCTGACCAATCCTGATCTCCAAGCGACTCCTGTTTCAACCTGGGCACTCCAACTAAGTTATATTTTGTTTAAAGGGGAATTATTCCAGTGGGCATTTGATGTTCTCAATCATTCCGATTTGAAAGATAGACCGCTGGAATTTCTAGCGTTTGTGATCCATAACTGGTTGCGCATAGATCCATTGCCTTTTCCTCTTAATGAACTCCTGGCAGCAGGCCAATCAGCTGCTCCTTCAATTGCTTGCAAGAATGAGCAGCAAGCAGAAAGTGTTACTGATAATTTTCCTGCAGCTTTGAATAAATCACCAGCAAGGTCAAAGGCAAAACGCAAACGTTCTAAGGCCACATACAGACATCAGACCATAGTCTTTGGAAAATGAAAGATCACAGACCAATCTTACCACCCTTCCTGTAGTATAAGAGCCATACTCTACACAGTCTTTTCTATGGAGCTGAACTCCACACCAGGAAAAAAATCTCTGCAGGCTGCTGCACACACAGATGCTGTACAGACACAAAAGATCAGTATCTGCAAAAGATCTGTTCCTGCCAAAAATCCATTCCTGCAAATTGCAATGATAGTCTATGAGATCTGCAGATCATCATACACACATGATTTAACTGACATTCATCTGCAGATCAGATCCACCAGGATGGATTTTCAGATCTGCAGATCTGCAGATGAATGTCAGTTAAATCATGTGTGTATGATGATCTGCAGATCTCATAGACTATCATTGCAATTTGCAGGAATGGATTTTTTGCAGGAACAGATATTTTGCAGATACTGATCTTTTGTGTCTGTACAGCATCTGTGTGTGCAGCATCTTGCAATGATTTTTTTCCTGGTGTGGAGTTCAGCTCCATAGAAAAGACTGTGTAGAGTATGGCTCTTATACTACAGGAAGGGTGGTAAGATTGGTCTGTGATCTTTCATTTTCCAAAGACTATGGTCTGATGTCTGTATGTGGCCTAAGAAACGTGTCCAATCTGCAGAATCGTTATCCTTAGCGACTGAGACCTATAATGAGATTCTGCCATTAACAGATAATGAAATGCAATTGTCTTTCAGGGGAGTTAAATGGACTTATAAAACTACTAATGAACTTTCCTCCCTGGCTAGGGAAAATAAAGATTTTTGTTTAAAAGAATTATCTGAGTATGATTATGATGAGATATTACAGAGTATTGAACAAATCAACTTATTTGTGAACCAAGGGAAGTTTGCATACACTACAGTTCAACACTTGCTACAGGTATTGGAAATTCTTAAGAATAAGGAATCTGCCAATCACCTGCTAATTAACCCTATACATGTGCCTGCCACAATCATATCTGCAGACTGTGATCAGCCTAAATGTTTCGCTGTTAAGTATGCATGGGATCCTCCATTCGAGAGGGGAGAGATGGAAGCCCTGGTCTGTGAATGGAAGAATGATTCAAGTTCATTTTGTCAATTTTACAGTGCAAAAAGTGAAATGGTATTGAACGCATGCATTAAGTCAGCCTATAACCTAATAGAGACTGGTGTGTGTAGGTATGACTGTGTGGCTCCTTTGATTGATGTGTGGGAACTGATTTTGGATGATTTTTATGTGACTCCGAATTCGCAAATTTGGCGTTCTGACCCGCCTGCTTCAGCACCTTTGGCTGATTCAGCAGGTGATTCGGAGCTCTTTTTGTGTGAAATTGAAGTTCCTGCAATTCCACCCTGTACCATGGATAACTCAGTGTTACTTCCCAGTAAAACAGAAGCCACTGATACATTCTTAACCTTGCCCTGCGCAAATTTCTCAGCAGAGAATCCAGAGGTCCTGCTGACTTCCGAGTCCAGCCTAGCCAGTACTCATGACTCTTTGTTTAGTGAAACAGACACCAGAAAAATCTTGCCTGTCTCTGCAAACACTTCTGCAGAAATTACCTGTGTTAATAAAGTTCAACTCCTGTCTGATCCAGCAGATGCCAATAGATGCACTACATCAGTTTCCGAGTCCCAGCAAATGAATGGTGATTCAGATGCGCAAACATTGTGTCTTGATCTTCCTGTTTCTACACCTCGCTCTAGTTTCGTGAATAGCTCAGAGCATCTGCTATGTGAACCTGAAATCGCAGAATTATTACCTTGTTCAGAAAATTTTCCAATAAATTTGCCCTGTACCATGAATTGTGCAGTAGATCTCTCCAATGAAACTCAGGTCACAGAATCATTATGCTGTCCAGCAGGTGCTTCCATGGTTTTGCCCTGCAATATGGACTGTTCCGTGATCCTGTCCAGTGAAGCTGTGGTCGCAGAGTCTTATGCTTCACCCAGTACTTTGGATACTTTAAACCCTCTAGCAGAGGAGGCTGAAGCACTGCTTACCTCAGTTGGTGTTGCAGTAATATTCACTTGTCTAGCAGCTGTTTTGGAATTACAGTCTGCTCTAATAAAACTTGATGAATTTCTGCCCAGCAAAGCAGAAGCCATTGAAATATTGTCCTCGTCAGCAAGTGTGTCAGATACCTTGCCCTGTACACAGTCTGATTTAACCAATGTTGTTGAGTCCCTCTCCAGTGTTGTAACAGCCGAGGAACTCCAGCCCTGTCCTCTGAATGTTTCAGAAGTCTTGCCCTGTAACATGGATAATTCTGATTCTCTGGTCAAAATAATAGAAATCTCAGAATTTCAGTCCGGTCTGATGAGTGTTCCTGAAACCCAGCCCTGTATCCTGAAAGATTCTAGTTCTCTGGCCGCTGTGGCAGAGGTTCCAGAGTCCCCTTCCTGTCCAGGGAATTCCTCAGTTTTGCCTAGTCCAGTGGGGGCTGCTGCAATACTGACTTGTTCTGCAGCGCCTCATGAGCTCCAATCCAGTGTATTAAATGAGTCTCTGTCCAGTCCAGAGGTAGTTGTGGAGTCCCTATCTGGTTCAGTGCATACATCAGAAGATTTGTCCTGTTTTGTTAGTGCCCCTGAATCTGATTTGTTACTGACTTTGCTGGAATCAGCGACATCTAAGTCTGATCCAGCATTCTCGTGTAAAAGTCCAGTAGTTGCGAAGTTTAGTCATGATGATTTTTTTTTGGCCAGTCCTGGTTTTGGTCCTGTCTTGGCTGACCCTGAGGCTCACAGTTCCTTGACATGCCCAGAGGTTTCTCTTGTGCCGGTGTGCCCAGATGTTCTTTGTGTGCCAGAATGCCCAAGTGTGTCTAAGGTGTTAGCGTGCTCTGATGCTTCCTTAGTGGGAACACGTTCTGATGTTGCCAGTCTGCCTGCATGCCCAGAGATGGTTCTGGTCCCTGAAAGCCCTGATATTGATGTTTGTCCTTGTGGCCCTGACTCGGGAATTGCCCTAGGTTCCATAGGGGTTCTTGATAGTTCTCCATGTGAGCCTAAGGGGCGTTCTGACCTATGGGGATCTCTTTGGAGCTTCAAGGTGTTCTGGGAGGTCTCTGAGAAAACCTGTCCTGGTGCCTTGGACTGGTTCAACAGTGGGTTTTGTGTTGGTAAAGACAGTACCGGTGGGCATTGCAAAGGCTTTGGCGTTTCTGAATGGTTCCTGGAAGGCGGTGGGTATCGCTCAGGGAATTTCATGGGCTTTCTTCTGGAAATCATGGTTCTGATGGGTGTCACACTGGGGCTTGTGGTACTGATGGGCGTGGTTCTGTAGGTTCTGGTTCTGATGGGTCCAGTCTTGTGGGGACTGATTCTGGAATTCGGTCTTGCCGGGCTGTCCCGGTCATCATGAATTATCAGTCAGACTGTTTTGTTGGGAATTTCGGTTTTGAAAAGCGTCTGGAATCCGCTTTTAAAGGCGGGGGTACTGTAATGATCGCTGCTGCAGCAGCTATTGCTGGAAGTAGTAGTGCTGCAGCTCAGGCAGTTCTGATCTATTTCCATGCAAGCTGCATAGCTTTGTCTGTCTTTCCCTGCTGTCAGCTTGTGACTGATTATCATTCACCTGTGTGGGAATCTGCATGTCTGCTCCCATTGGATGACCTCAGTATAAAGATCTGCTTCCTGCAGGGTTTCCTTGGGTTTTCATAGCTTCAGCTTAAGCCTGCCTTGCTGTCGCTTTAGCCCCCGATCGTGTTTCTTGTTATAAAGATACTTTGCTGGTCTTTGCATCATATATTGGTTCATTGCCAATATATATGCATACCAGCACGTTTATTATTTTCCTTGTATTTGTGTTACGTTGATACATCAGTGTCGCTGATGTATAAGTACACGAACTGTTTATATCCTGTGTGCAGTTAGTCAGCTTTCCAGCACGTTTTGGTAGGTTGCGCGTACCGTGACCACCCGTGCTGAGGTAGTTACCCTGCTCCTGGTTCTGTTTGTGGATTGCGTTCATCTCTGCGAAGAGATAACGAATCCTTCTGAATCCTGTTCTGTTACCGTTTGTGGATTGCGTTCATCTCTGCGAGGAGATAACGAATCCTTCTGAATCCTGTCCTGTTACCGTTTGTGGATTGCGTTCATCTCTGCGAAGAGATAACGAATCCTTCTGAATCCTGTTCTGTTACTGGTTGTGGATTGCGTTCATCTCTGCGAAGAGATAACGAATCCTTCTGAATCCTGTTCTGTTACCGTTTGTGGATTGCGTTCATCTCTGCGAAGAGATAGCGAATCCTTCTGAGTCCTGTTCCCTGTGTTACTCCATTCCTAGTCAGCGTTCCTGCTTATGTCATATATCGGTTCATTGCCGATATATACATATGTTAGTCAGACGTTACAAATAGTTTCATTGATAGCTGTAATTGTAATACGCTAGGAAAACATACTTATTGTATATTTATCTGTGTTACGTTCATCTATCTTAATCCTGCTATTTTCTGACTATCCTGTCCTGTCTTTGTGAGGCACGCCATCGCCGCATCGCATTGGCTGCCTCATTCCAGTCTGTCTGGTTTTGGACGCTTGCTGTCGCTAAAAAGCCGCTAGCTAGCAAGCGTTCATTCTGTCTACCTGTCCTGATCTCCTCAGTTCTGGTTTATGCGCTCAGCGCTACTTTGCGCTGAGACGTTATAACGAAAGCATTGTTTGTGGCTGTCAGATCTGCACCGGCTCTGTGCGCCACAATCTCCTATTGGAGTCAGTCCTCCCCTCCACTATACTAGGGATAGCCTGTTTCCTGGTGCTAGTGTGTGTACCTCCTCCACGCCAGCTCATGCGTTGCATGCTGACTGTGGAGAATACACCACCAAGCCTTACAAATCTTTTCCTTTTTTTTCCCCCTCCCCTTTGCAGCAGTCTAAACTTGATCTTCCTCCATTAGTCATGTGGTACCCAGAGTTACAGATTACCCAGCAAGCTCATGGTGAATCAGAAATCCTAGGAGTCTGTAAGGGGCTACAAAGGACAAAAAGCCCTCTTAGGGCCAGTGCACACCAAAAAGTACTAGAGTAATTGCAAACTCTCAGCACTTTTTCCGAGGCGATTTTAGGCATGTGTTTAGTGATTTTCTATTCACGCCTAGCGATTTTTGGAGCGTTTTGGTGTAGTGTTTGTCAGAGCCGGGACAATGTCCTCCAGCACCCAAGGCTGAGACACCAAAGTGCGCCCCTCCATCCCTCCCACTCCAGCTGTCACACACTGATTGCTATTGGACTAAGAGGCGCCACAGGGCCCACAACCTCCCCAACACCTTAATATCTAGTTATCTGGCCTGCAGTCATTGCCATGTATGCCCTCTTCTTATTTCTTTCTGCTTTATACACAATTAGGAATGACAGCTGAATGAATTTTGCGCCCCCTCCTACACTGCGCCCTGAGGCTGGAGCCTCTACAGCCTATGCCTCGGCCCGGCCCTGGTGTTTGTTATTTTTTGTTACAGTAGAGCTATAACGGAACAGCTTCTGTAACAAAAACGCTTGGAAAATCGTTCTGATCTAGCACTTTTCAGAGTGATTTTCCACTTTCCTATACTTACCATTGAGGCTAAATCACCTCAGAAATGAGCAATGCTGCAGGACTCGCATTTGCGTTTGGGGAAAAAAGCTCATCAATCTGGTGTGATCCATCCCATACAAATACATTAGCCAAGCGCTTTTCAAAGCAATGGCGTTTCTAAAAGCGCTCATAAGCGCTCTGTGTGCTGCACCAGCCCTTACTAAAAGTGATTCATGCCTTGGTGGGGGCGGATCTAACTGCAATTATTTCTGCAGCCACACCTCCCTAAAGACTACAGGTGGCCCATACACCATACAATAAAATGAAATTTGATAAAAACGATCGGTTGTCGCAAAAAGTCGAAAGCTTTTTTTTTTTTCATTGGTTCGAGGAATCTGATTTCATTTCCCGTTTTTATTCAATAAAAGAAGATCGGGAGTGTTGTATTTTTCTGATACATTTTTATGAAAATTGAATGGTGTGTGGTAGATTGTCAATTACCTGATGTACAGACCCAAGCATTTTTAATCATTTTTTTCATAATTGGGGAAAATGTATCATATGTGTGTGGTACACTTGTCAGATTTTTGAAATGTTGCAGTTGCTAATAATGTTGTGCTTTTCTCTGGCTAATCTGCAAATGTAATTAATGCCAGCCAGGAGATACTCTCTGGGCTGGTGCACACCAAAACCCGCTAGCAGATCCGCAAAATGCTAGCAGATTTTTAAACGCTTTTTTTTATTTTTATGAGGCGTTTTGCTAGCGTTTTGCGGATTGCTGCTGCGGTTTTCAGTATAGTAGATTTCATATATTGTTACAGTAAAGCTGTTACTGAACAGCTTCTGTAACAAAAACGCCTGCAAAACCGCTCTGAAGTGCCGTTTTTCAGAGCGGTTTGCGTTTTTCCTATACTTAACATTGAGGCAGAAACGCACCCGCAATCCAAAAAATGCCTCACCCAGGCATTTTTCGTTTCTGCAAAACGCCCCCCGCTCTGGTGTGCACCACCCCATTGAGATACATTGACCAAGCAGATCCGCAGCCGCAAGCGGATCTGAAAACGCCCAAAAAGCCGCTCGGTGTGCACCAGCCCTCTGCCTGTGTCTTCACTATGCCTCCTCCTTTTCTGCTGAAATGACTCAGCTGTTTTGCCTGGGTGATGTGTCTATTCAGCAGAGGGAGGGAGCAGGATAAAGACACAGGCAGAGAGTGTCTCCTGGCCGGCAATGATTACATTTGCCATTTAGCCAGAGATAAGCAAGGTTTTACTGCTCTCTGCAGTGAAAATACATGTTTTTACACACAGGGAATGTTTGGGAATGCATGTCAAGTGTTTTTTTATGTAGTTTAGTTTTTGTAGTATAATCCAACTTTAATGGTAACCTCTTCCTGACCCTAACCTTAACCTCATAACCCCAACATTTAAAAACAACCTCCCCCTACCCTATCACCATACCCCAAACCCTTGTCAGCCCCGTTTCTATGGGCAGGCCAGACGGGCGCCCACCCTGAGCGCTGAGAGGGGGCACAGTGATGGAGGATGGAGCCGCGGCCACACTGAGATTCATCCGCAGAGCTCACCTCCATACTCTTCCCTCTTTGCAGAATAAAGGCAGCAGGAAGCCTCGTATGTGCAACTCATCTCCCTGCTCATTCCAATCACTGCTCACTTGCTGCTGATCTCCGCCTGCATAGCCGCTTATACACGCTGTAACTCCTGCTTAACGGGAAGTAGAGCGTGTATAAGCAGCTATGCAGACAAAGGAGCCCAGTGGCAAGTGAGCGGCGATTGGAACGGGAAGGAAGGTGAATTGCTCATACCAGGCTTCCTGTTGCGCTTATTCGGCAAAGAGAGGGGAGCACGGAGGGAAGCCCCGGGGAGGGAGAGAAGTCAGGCTCCCCTTCACGCGACTGAGTCTCAGTGTGGCTGCGGACCCCCTCTCCATCAACCATACGGGGAAGGGCGGGGGGCACCAATACCTAACTTTTGCTTGTCCACCAATGACTACTAATGACTTCTAATATCCAAACATCACAACCTAGTGTGCTGCCCTTGGGCTGCCACTAATGCGCAATAAGTGGGCAATACATTGTGGAACATCCTTGCATGTGACTCTTCTCTCTTCCAGGCTGAATGAGTCATCTGAGTGGAGCTCTGTCATGCCAGAGTCACTCTGCACACAATGAAGATGTAGAAGGATCAGCAGCAGTAATTGGCAGGACTTGGCTCTGTGGTGTGATATTAGATGCAGTCACATGACCACTTTGCAGCTGAGTCATGTGCAATCTTGTTAGGAGTTATGTCAGGACAGTGTCATTGTCTTCCATACATTGTACAGGAAGTCCCCATCCCTAGTCTGCTCAGGGCAAGGTGGTTCAAGGGCTCCTCCGTGATACGTTCTTTAGAGCATTGTAAATAGTTATTCCTAAAAAAACATTATAGGGGCCCTTTATAAACACATGGTGATACAAACACACATTGCCACTTTTCTTTTTCAACACTTTTCAAAAATCTGGTCACCACCATTACATTCCTGATCAATGTTCAGCTGACAATACAACCCAACATCGATTGAGAGCCCTCCTTGTGTCATAGATTTATGATGGATTCCATGTTATCTGATCTAACATCTAACCTACTAAAAAGGTTGCGGAAGAACACATCTGTCCTCCCTACAATTAATCCTGAATCTTGTCTATCCGTCTCACGCTTCCTCATCTGCTGTTCCTCTCTCCAACTCTCTACAATGACTATCATGTCACCACAGAATCAAATTCAAGCTTTAAAGGATACCTAAGGTCAAGCCCGGATTTACCTCACATGCCTGTAGGCACAGATGTCCTGGCACCCTAGATTTCACCCTCCATGAACCTACCAACCCCCACCAAACTGCACAGCAAGTGTACTGGCTGGCCCTGCTGTCACTTCTCCATTACTTCCCTTCCCGTCATAGGTAGCTACAGGTGCTCTTTAGTATTAGGTAGCCAGAAGTACACTAAGGTGCCCCAAGTATTAGGTAGCTAGAGGAACCTCAGTATTAAATAGCTAGTTATAGTTACCTGTGCTGCCTTCTACCTCAAAGCCGTCCTAAAGACCCCAAATCATCCAACTTCCAGCGCGTGGCTCCACGAAAGAGAGAGCAAAGAAAAACATCAAGATGTTTACTGGAGTTTACTGGAGTAAACATCTTGGCATGTTTCTTCAGGTAGGGAGGGGAGGCGGGGCCACACGCTGGTAGTTGGGTGATTTGGGGTCTACCGGACGGCTTAGAGGGAGAAGGCAGTGCAGGTAACTATAAAGGAAGGCTGCAGGATTTTAACAGGAAGGCTGGAAATCCAATTTAAAGCGGGATTGTCACCATAAAAATCAAATTTCAACAGCAACTGGTCTGAGTGTATTAAGTGATAAAGATGCTAATCCTGCATTCAACACTTTCAAAACTTTTTCTACTGTTTTGGCTTGGAGTTATCACATACCTTAGGAGCACTGGGTCTTTAATACCCATTGACATTCAGTTGTATGCTGGGGGTTCTTTTTGTCTATAATATATTCCTCCTCTTCCCTTTATTTCCCTGCCTAGCTGCCTAGCTGAAACACGATCCTCTGCTTACTTGTGTTTACAAGCAAGGCTGAGGTGACTCAGCGATTGGAGGAGAAAAGAAAAAAAAAGTTAAGGGAAGAAATGACATCAGTATTTAGCCTCAAACTGTGGGCAAAAGACATGGTTCCCACCAGGAACAGAATTCTCTTAATTTACTATATTAAATTCACTGAATTCAAAACATGGACAGTACAATACATGTGTTATGTAAGTAGATCAAGTATTTATCTACTTATATATGTTATGTGGGTTTTTTCCCCCTGGCATAGTATGGCTAATCCTCCTGCTTTAAAGAGAATCTGTATTGCTAAAATCGCACAAAAGTAAACATACCAGTGCGTTAGGGGACATCTCCTATTACCCTCTGTCACAATTTCGCCGCTCCCCGCCGCATTAAAAGTGGTTAAAAACAGTTTTAAAAAGTTTGTTTATAAACAAACAAAATGGCCACCAAAACAGGAAGTAGGTTGATGTACAGTATGTCCACACATACAAATTACATCCATACACAAGCAGGCTGTATACACCCTTCCTTTTGAATCTCAAGAGATCATTTGTGTGTTTCTTTCCCCCTTCTGCTCTCATGCACTGAAGTTTCAGGCTGCTCTTTTCTTCCTGCAAACAGCTTTGCCCTTGTCTGTAATTCTTCAGTATGTGAAAGCCCAGCCAGCTCAGAGGACGATTTATCCAGCTTGTAAAAGATAAGAGAGCAGAGAGAAGCTGCACTAATGTAAATATCACACAGGCAGTGTGCAGAGAGGGGCCTGAAAGGGGGAGTTCATAGCAGAACCACAACACTGAAGAACTTGGCAGCCTTCCAGACACAGGCCGACAAGTCTGACAGGGGAAAGATACATTGATTTATTACAGAGACTGTGATAGCAGAAAGTGCTGCAGTAAGCCAGAACACATTAGAATAGCTTTTGGAACGTGTAGGATGATAAAAAACAGGATGCAATTTTTGTTACAGAATCTCTTTAAAGCAGGAGGATTAGCCATACTATGCCGGGGGGAAAAAAGTATATATAAGTAGATGAATACTTGATCTTCTTAACACATGTATTGTAACGTCCACATTTTGATTTCAGTGAATTTTATATAGTAAATGAAGATAATTCTGTTCCTGGTGTGAACCATGCCTTTTGCCCACAGTTTGAGGCTAAATCCTGTTGACATTTCTTC
Source organism: Hyperolius riggenbachi (assembly GCF_040937935.1). Taxonomy (NCBI): domain Eukaryota; kingdom Metazoa; phylum Chordata; class Amphibia; order Anura; family Hyperoliidae; genus Hyperolius; species Hyperolius riggenbachi. The sequence goes on along the minus strand of NC_090655.1, from coordinate 32,086,192 downwards.
CCTTTTACTTTTTTTTTCTCCTCCAATCGTTGAGTCACCTAAGCCTTGCTTTTAAACACAAGTGAGCAGAGGATAATGTTTCAGCTAGGCAGCAGTCTGCTCAGCCAATCAGTGAAAAGCAGGAAGGTGAGAGGGTTATTGGCAATGGCACAGAAAAGAGCCTGGGAGACTAAGTGAATATAATAACAGCAGAGAGATTCCTGAATAGATTGGAGAGCTTGTACTTGCAGAGAGAGATTTCTGGCAGCATTTTAAACATACTGCAGTGTTTAAATAGAATTTGGTTTTGTGGCTGACAATCCTGCTTTAAAAGGGAATTAATAGTGATTTTCTTTTTATTATTTGTTTTATTAATTCATTGGGATTAGTATTTTAAAAAATTATTTTCTTTATTTTTTTCTTTTAGTCAGAGAAATATTAAAATATTGCAAATGAAAATGTGAGATTTTTAGAGCTCCACCTGTTGGTTTGACTGGCAAGCTACAAATGCATTAGCACAGTGGTGTAAAGATAGAAAAGTATATCTAAAGTACCTCAGCGCAAATGGATCTGGAAAATACCCACGTACAGCAGGATTGCTACAGTACCTGTTCCTGGAGTTTCCCACCTCTGGAGATGTACGGGGTGTGCTCGAAAGATGCTAAATCTTGCTGTAATCCCGACAAACAGAGTGCTGCTGGCAGTTAGTGGATAACGCCAGGCCCGCTCCGTAGTTGTCAGATGGTCACGCTGGACGGGTCTCCGGCTCTCCTGGTCATGTGATCACGCTCCTTCCGGTTGTCTCTCCTCTATGCGCTCCACAGGCGTCCCTTGCATGTAAAGGGCAACGCCACGGTGTGGCTGCAGAAGGAATAAAAAGACAATAGTGCACACCCTGGGGGCAAACAGACCAGGCGCAGGAATCCACTTACTGGGAATAAACTCGTTTAAGAGCATATATTGCAACGTAGCCTCCACGTCCCGACTCGAGTTTCGGCTCTCGCCTTCGTCAGGGGGTGGGGCTACAAACATAGGAGGTCATTTTTATTTACATAGCTCCTCCCTTCACACAACGAGGAGCTTAAAATACAACAATGTACAATTACAGAGTAAAAATTATGCATAAAAACAACTGTGCAGGGGCACATAACAAAATTAAAAGTATCTTAAAGAATTTTAAATGAACAATTAATATCTTTAAAAGAGCGGTGAGAATCCACCAATTTTACTCATCTCTTATAAAACAATTCAAGTCAATATTGGCATTCAAGCCATGGGGTGACAGACTCTGCAATTGGAAAATCCAGCGGGTCTCCAGCTGGGAAAGTCCTTTAATCACATTGCCACCCCTCCAATGGGGCTTTATCAGATCTATTCCATAGCACCTTATACCTGTTGGATCCCTATTATGGAACTTTGGGAAGTGTTCTGGGACACTGTACTTTTTTATCTGGGTGTCCAATGTTGTAAATGTATTCTGAACACCTCTTCTTTACACGTCCGCGGCGTTGCCCTTTACATGCAAGGGACGCCTGTGGAGGGCATAGAGGAGAGACAACCGGAAGGAGAGCCGGAGACCCGTCCAGCGTGACCATCTGATTACATCTACGGAGCGGGCCTGGCGTTATCCACTAACTGCCAGCCGCACTCTGTTTGTCGGGATTACAGCAAGATTTAGCATCTTTCGAGCACACCCCGTACATCTCCAGAGGTGGGAAACTCCAGGAACAGGTACTGTAGCTATCCTGCTGTACGTGGGTATTTTCCAGATCCATTTGCGCTGAGGTACTTTAGACATACATTCCCCCCATTGTGCTGTGAAGCCAGCCCGCCATCAGCAGCATTTCTCCTTTTCTGTGCTGCTATTTTTGTTCCATTGTAAAGATATAAAAGAGAATAGTAAGGCCTGGTTATCAGTCACCTCACCTTATCTGGACTTTGGGTGGTGCAGCAGGCACTTAAGGCCTAAAGGTAGCCATACACTGGTCGATTTGCCATCAGATTCGATCAACAGATAGATTCCTCTCTGATCGAATCTGATCAGAGAGGGATCTTATGGCTACCTTTACTGCAAACAGATTGTGAACCGATTTCAGCCTGAAACCGTTCACAATCTGTTGTGGTGGTGGTGCTGCTGCTGCTGCCGCCGCCAACCCAACCCCCTCCCCCCCACCCCCACCGCCGCATACATTACCTGCTCCACCGGCGCGACTGCCCGCGGTGACCGCTGCTCCGTCTCCGCTCTGGTCTCCAGGTCCGGCATGCTTTACTTCTTCCTGCCCGGCAGGAAGTTTAAACAGTAGAGCGCCCTCTACTGTTTAAACTTCCTGCAGGGCTAGAAGAAGTGAAGCATGCCGGACCCGGAGACCAGACCAGCGCGGAGACGGAGCAGCGGTGACCGGGGGCAGTCGTGCCGGCGGAGCAGGTAATGTATGCGGGCTCTATTGCGTCGGTCGTCGGGTACTCGAATGCCGCTAGCGACGCGCTCCCTACCCGCGGGTGATCGACGGTAATTTTCCGCATGGAGCGATCGACGGGATCGGACGAAATAGATCGAAGTTCGGCGTGTTGCGGGAACGATGTGACAGCAGATTCGATCCCAGTGATCGAATCTGCTGTCGATCTGGCGGGAATCGGCCTAGTGTATGGCCAGCTTAATTCTGCTAGTGCTGAATTTGTCACAAATCTGTAGCGTTTCCTCGCAGGTGAGAGGAGCAGGGAAACACTGCCTATCTGTTCAATGGCTTTTGCATCCTCGTCATGCATTGTGGCAGCCGGGTACACAGCATATCACCGCTGGAATTTCAACCTGCGGCACAGAAATCTGCAGCATACCATCCAGATTTGCGATCTGGACGGTATGCTGCAGATTTCTGTGCCACAGGTTGAAATTCCAGCGGTGATATCCTGTGTACCCGGCTGCCACAATGCATGCCAGGAGATGGAGCTCATTGAAGTGATTACGTTTCCTGGCCAGGAGATGTAATCACATCAATGGGAACTAGCAGCTCCCAGCATGGGTGATACAAAAGACCCTGCAAGGGATGCAGCTGCAGGGGGGGGGCAGAAGCCACAGGGGGGGCCTGTCCTAAGAGAATGACAACTAAGGACAAGGAGAGAAAAAACTCTCTGCGCAATTGCTCTAATGACTGCTCAGCCACTGATAAGGAATCATACAAAGGTTTGCAGACAAAGATTTATAGACAGTCCCTATTCAGTGTGAAGCAGGGACTTGTGTACAGTCCTGTTCCATCTCCAGCTTTTCTACCCCTCCCTAAGTGCTGTGTACTAGTGATGCTTGAGGAGTCTGGACACAGAGGAAAAAACTTTCTATTCTCTGCACATTTGTTCTAATGACTGTGTGTGTTTGGGGAAAAGGGGGGGGGGGGGGGTTGGTGGAGGGTGCCCCATCCAAATTTTTTCAGGGGGGCCCAGTGATTTCTAGTTACACCCCTGTCTCCAAGCATTCATCATGTGTCCCCAGTATGCATTGCAGCTGCCGGGGACATACTTAATCACTGCAAGAACCTTACCAGTCCGCAGCATGGGTAGATAAAAAATGGAGGCCTTAATATACACAAGGGGCAAACAGGGCCGTAACTACAAATCACGGGGGCCCCCAGCAACACTTTGATGGGGCCTCCCAATGTTCACCTCCCTTCTCCTTGCCTTCCCTTGGTGCCATCCACAGCCAGGGGGCCCATCTCACAAGGGTCATAAAACAAGTGTGGCCATCATGATCTTCACACCCATAACAAGTGTAACCACAAAACACCGGATCTGAAGTATCGGAGGGAGAGAAAGGTTAGTAGCCTCCCCAGTGGCAGGGGCTCCTACCTGTAGTTACACTTCTTGGGGCTACTGAGCAGCCCTACAGTAGGTAAGTAAATGCCAGCTACCGCCCCCCAAAGCTGCCACAATTCCCTTAGGCCTTGTTCACATTACACGCTTTACCGTCCATATTTTGGAATTGCATGCGCGAGGCCCGACACGCACGGCATCAGAAGTGCATAAACTGCACTGTCTGATGTTCACACTGCATGCGTTGCGGACCTGTGCGCTCCGCAAACACATGCCATGCGCATTTTTTGCCCAAACGCATGGCTGTCCCATTCACTACAGTGAATGATAATCAGCCATGCAAACGCAGATGGTGTGCGATCGCAGCCCCGTTTCTATGGGCGTGCGACACGTGCCATCGCCCGGGGCGCTTTATTTTGCGGCAGAAGGGGGGCGCAGGAGCGGGAGGAACAGACATAATAGTTACAACTCACCTTCTTCAGCCGTTCCCCCGCAGTTTCAATGTCTTTCCTCTCCCAGCGTCCGTCGCCTGGTAACAGCGCCCCCTGTGATGACGTACCGCATGTCATCACAGGGAGCGCTGTTACTGAGACAGATGCAGGGAAAGGAAGGACATTGAAGCAGCGCGGGTTCGGCGGAAGGAGGTGAGTTGTAACTATTATCAGGGCAGGCAGAAGATTGCTTGGGGCGGGTGGGGAGCCGCTGGCAACATTTTTTCTTATTAGCACATAGCCGACAGAGTCCGCAGTTCTGTCTGTTCCCAGCCGCTAGCTTTGCACACAGACATAAGAAGAAGAAACAGTGGCTGCCTCTACTAGACGGAAGTCTCTATGCTGCTGGGGCTGCCAGTTCCACAGATCAGAAACCCACAGGGGACAGGCATAGAGTGAGATCTCCAGAACCACAGCAGCTACAGTATATTTCCTGGAGGGAAGAGAGAGAGAAAGCACGGCGGGGGAGGGAGAGAATGATCAGCTGATTAGCTCAGCTGATCGGGACTGGAGCTCACATGGACACGGGGAGAAGCAGGGCTCTGTATGCAGCCTATCACAGTGCACAGCAGAGAGGCATAAAGATGCAGGAAACTAGATGATCTGATTCCTGACAGGGGATGCCTTCTGTGGCTGCATGCTTGTGAGTAGCTGTTGTGACTGTATGCTTGAGAGTGCACCCTCCCCCCTTTCTCCAAAGTAGCATTTGTTCCCCTCAGCATGTAGTCCCACTCCATAGAGGCACCACAGTTACCAGCATGCCCCTCCTGTCCATAGAGGCATCACTGCTCCCAGCATGCCCATTCACAGAGGCACCACTGCCCCCAGCATGCCCCCCCTGCACTATAGGGTCACCATACCTCCCAGCAAAAACCACCTCTATATACAGGCACTACAGTTCCAAGCATGCCCTTCCTCCTCCATATAGTATCGAGTTGTCCCTTAGGGCTGGCTGGAGGACCCCCTGGTTCCCCCCCCCCCCCCCCCCCCAAAGTGATTAGTGGCTCCCTGGAGCCTCTGCAGCATATTCGCAGAAGAGCACACTTAACTGTACAGCTTGCTTCTCTGTGTTTTATCCTCCTTCAACTCTCTGACCCAGTGACACATGAATGCAGTCCACTGCAAATACAGGGGCCCTGGGGAACCACTATTCACATTTGAGGGGACCTGGCAGCCAGCTCTGAGGGACAACCTAATACTATATGGAGACTGAGAGGCATGCTGGAAACTACGGTGCCTCTGGAAGGGAAGTAGCATCATGGGAGCTGTAGGGCCTCTGTGGAGGGGTAGGGGCATTTTGGCAGCTGTATTGCCTCTATAGAGGGGGGCATGCTGTGAGCTGTTGTAGGTTTGCCCTTAAGGAAAAAATGGTCTTGGCTAGCCCCTTTAATTTCTACCCTTACCTGGCTAACCTATTCACTCTGACCACCCCCTCAGTTCTGGCTGCCCCACTCTATCCTTTTTTTCCTAACTCCTACCTCACTGATATCTCCTCGCCCTGACCACCTCTTTAGTTACTGCTCCTCTCCACCCTTACAAGCCCCCCCCAACCCCGCTCGGTGTGTATGGATCTTTGGGGGGGGGGGGGGGGGGATTGAATCCGGCCCTGACTATTATGTCCGCATCCCCCGCTGCTGTGCTCCTCTCCTGCCACCCATACCTATTTAACCTAAACTGCGGGAACCTACCTATTTAACCTAAACTGTAGGAACCTACCTATTTAACCTAAACCGCGGGAACCTACCTAACTAACCTGTATTGCGGGATCCTGCCTATCTAACCTAAACTGTGGGAACCTACCTATCTAACCTATACTGCGGGCACCTACCTATCTAACCTATACTGCAGGAACCTACCTAACTAACCTATACTGCGGCAACCTACTTAACTAACCTATACTGCGGCAACCTACCTAACTAACCTATACTGCGGCAACCTACCTAACTAACCTATACTGCGGGAACCTACCTAACTAACCTATACTGCGGGAACCTACCTAACTAACCTATACTGCGGGGACCTACCTATCTAACCTAAACTGCAGGAACCTACCTATCTAATCCATACTGGGGGAACCTACCTATCTAACCCATACTGGGGGAACCTACCTATCTAACCCATACTGGGGGAACCTACCTATCTAACCCATACTGGGGGAACCTACCTATCTAACCCATACTGGGGGAACTTACCTATCTAACACATACTGGAGGAACCTACCTATCTAACCCATACTGCGGGAACCTACCTATCTAACCTATACTGAGGGAACCTGCCTATCTAAACTATACTGGGGGCATCTACCTATCTTACCCATACTGGTAGCAACTATATGGGCTACCCTATACTGGAGGCACCTACGTAGCTAACCTATACTGCGGGCACCTATGCCTGGCTCCTTGGGGGGGGGGGCGATTTTTTACACTCTCGCCCTGGGTGAAATTTAGCCTAGAAACTGCCCTGTGCGATCGTATGCGTTGCGTTCCGATCTCACAGCCATCTACGTTTGGCAATGTACAAGGCCTTAGGGGAGGTGCTATTGAGAAGTTTTCAAAACTTAGTGCACAGTTCCCTTTCATTTACTGCTACAGTACAGTCATAAGCCTTAATTCATTAACAATAACGCCAGGGCCGGCCCTAGACTTTTTGCCGCCTGAGGCAAAATGAGAAAAAAATTGACCCCCCCCCCCTATTGGGCCTAGCGGTGGTGAGGGGGGTCGGATTAGCGTGCTTAGTGTGCCTAGGGATGTTATTAGGTCATGCTACCTTATTAGCGACCGCTAGTAGATATAGCTTGTGCTGTTCAAGCGCGTTACTCAGGGCCGGCCCGCTCATGAGGCGGGGTGAAACATTTGCCTCAAGCGGCAGATCTGGGGGGGCGGCACCCGGCCGTCCATGGATGCTAGGCCCGCCCGCCGAGCTGGAGGGGTAGCTGGCAGAAAGAGGGTATTGGGCCTAGCGATGGGGAGGGGGGGTCGGACCCCCCCTCACCTGGGTCCCCCGATCTGCGCTCCTCCTCCAGCGTTAACTACCAGCCTACATATGATGAAGAGGCAACGGGCGGGGGAATCACTCACCTCTTCCGCGTTCCATCGTGCGCTCCACTGACGTCACTTCCTGCAAGGCCGTCCACTTACAATACAGTGGGCGGTGTTGCCGGAAGTGACGTCAGTGGAGCACACGATGGAACACGGAAGAGGTGAGTGATTCCCCCGCCCGTTGCCTCTTCATCATATGCAGGCTAGTAACGCTGGAGGAGGAGCGCAGATCGGGGGACCCAGGCGAGGGAAGGGGTGGTCTGACCCCCCTCCCCACCGCTAGGCTCAATACCCCCTTTCTGCCAGCTACCCCTCCAGCTCGGCGGGCGGGCCCAGCATCCATGGACGGCCGGGTGCCGCCCCCCCCCCAGATCTGCCGCCTGAGGCAAATGTTTCACCCCGCCTCATGAGCGGGCCGGCCCTGAGTAACGCGCTTGAACAGCACAAGCTATATCTACTAGCGGTCGCTAATAAGGTAGCATGACCTAATGACATCCCTAGGCACACTAAGCACACTAGTGGCAGTGTAGCACACGTAAGTAAGCAACATCCGATGCTTATAATAGCCGTGGGGTAGTGATGTATCGCTACCTCGATATCTCACTAGCACAGCCGCTACTATGTGTATCGGCCATTACTTACTTACGCATGCTACACTGCCACTAACGTGCGTAGCGTGCCTAGGGTTGTCATTAAAGGACAACTGTAGTAAGAAGAATATGGAGGCTGCCATATTTAAATCCTTTTAAACCATACCAGTTGCCTGCCAGCCCTGCTGATCTATTTGGCTGCAGTAGTGTCTGAATCACACCAGAAACAAGCATGCAGCTAATCTTATCAGATTTGACAATATTGTCAGAAACGCCTCATCTGCTGCATGCTTGTTCAGGGTCTATGGCTGAAAGTATTACAGGCAGAGGATCAGCAGAATAGCCTGGAAACTACCGGTAGTGTTGTTTAAAAATTAATAGATATGGCACCAGGCCCGGATATGTACTCTTTACCACCCAAGGCCACTGTCACCAGCCACACCCCTTCAGTATAGGTAGCCTGATGACTCCTCCCCCTTCCCTCTAGTATAGGTAGCCTGATGACCCCTCTCCCCTTCCCTCTAGCATAGGTAGCCAGATCATCCCTCTCCCCTTCCCTCTAGCATAGGTAGCCAGATCATCCCTTTCCCTCTAGTATAGGTAGCCTGATGACCCCTCTCCCCTTCACTCTAGTATAGGTAGCCAGATCATCCCTCTCCCCTTCCCTCTAGTATAGGTAGCCTGATGACCCCTCTCCCCTTCCCTCTAGTATAGGTAGCCAGATCATCCCTCTCCCTTTCCCTCTAGTATAGGTAGCCTGATGACCCCTCTCCCCTTCCCTCTAGTATAGGTAGCCTGAGGACCCCTCTCCCCTTCCCTCTAGTATAGGTAGCCTGATGACCCCTCTCCCCTTCCCTCTAGTATAGGTAGCCTGAGGACCCCTCTCCCCTTCCCTCTAGTATAGGTAGCCTGAGGACCCCTCTCCCCTTTTCTCTAGTATAGGTAGCCTGATGGCCCCTCTCCCCTTCCCTCCAGTATAGGTAGCCAGATCATCCCTCTCCCCTTCCCTCTAGTATAGGTAGCCTGATGCCCCCTCTCCCCTTCCCTCTAGTATAGGTAGCCTGATGATCCCTCCCCCTTTCCCTCTAGTATAGGTAGCCAGATGACTCCTCCCCCTTCCCTCCAGTATAGGTAGCCTGATGACCCCTCTCCCTTCCCTCTAGTATAGGTAGCCTGATGACCCCTCTCCCCTTCCCTCTAGTATAGGTAGCCTGATGACCCCTCTCCCCTTCCCTCTAGTATAGGTAGCCAGATCATCCCTCTCCCCTTCCCTCTAGTATAGGTAGCCTGATGGTCCCTCTCCCCTTCTCTCTAGTATAGGTAGCCTGATGACCCCTCCCCCTTCCCTCTAGTATAGGTAGCCTGATGACCCCTCCCCCTTCCCTCCAGTATAGGTAGCCTGATGACCCCTCCCCCTTCCCTCCAGTATAGGTAGCCTGATGACCCCTCTGCCCTTCCCTCGAGTATAGGTAGCCTGATGACCCTTCCCCCTTCCCTCCAGTATAGGTAGCCTGATGATCCCTCTCCCCTTCTCTCTAGTATAGGTAGCCTGATGATCCCTCTCCCCTTCCCTCTAGTATAGGTAGCCTGATGACCCCTCCCCCTTCCCTCTACGGTAGCCTGATGACCCCTCTCCCCTTCCCTCTAGTATAGGTAGCCAGATCATCCCTCTCCCCTTCCCTCTAGTATAGGTAGCCTGAGGATCCCTCTCCCCTTCCCTCTAGTATAGGTAGCCTGATGACTCCTCCCCCTTCCCTCTAGTATAGGTAGCCTGAGGACCCCTCTCCCCTTCCCTCTAGTATAGGTAGCCTGAGGACCCCTCTCCCCTTCCCTCTAGTATAGGTAGCCAGATCATCCCTCTCCCCTTCCCTCTAGTGTAGGTAGCCTGATGACCCCTCTCCCCTTCCCTCCAGTATAGGTAGCCTGATGATCTCTCTCCCCTTCCCTCTAGTATAGATAGCCTGATGACCCATCTCCCCTTCCCTCTAGTATAGGTAGCCTGAGGACCCCTCTCCCCTTCCCTCTAGTATAGGTAGCCTGATGACCCCGCTCCCCTTCCCTCTAGTATAGGTAGCCTGATGACCCCTCTCCCCTTCCCTCTAGTATAGGCAGCCTGATGACCCCTCTCCCCTTCCCTCTAGTATAGGTAACCTGATGACCCCTCCCCCTTCCCTCTAGTATAGGTAGCCAGATGACTCCTCCCCCTTCCCGCCAGTATAGGTAGCCTGATGACCCCCCCCCTTCCCTCCAGTATAGGTAGCCTGATGACCCCTCTCCCCTTCCCTCTAGTATAGGTAGCCTGATGACCCCTCTGGCTATAGCTAAATCTCCATTGTATAGCAATTGTATATATCCTCCTTATATAAGGCCTAGTGCCAGGGACATAGCCGGCGCTGGGGACCTGCTCCCTGACCCTCCGCCCGCCCGCTCGCCCGCTTTACCTCTATGCTCCCTGTCCCCTCCATTAAGAAAGTCTGGATCCCCTGCTGCTTTTGCTCCGCATAATTCACACTGCAGATTAGCGGTAAAGGCAGTTGATGTAGTCTGGTAAGCGCTGCCCTGAACAGAAAGTTATCTCTGTTTACTTCCTGTACAGGGCGGCGCTGTTCCCGGACTACATGGCTGACGTCACCGCTGATCTGCGGTGTAAATTATGCGGAGGATAAGCAGCAGGGGATCCGGACTTTCTTAATGGAGGGGACAGGGAGCATAGAACTTAAGAGGTAAAGCGAGCGGGCGGGCGGGGGGTCAGGGAGCAGGTCCCCAGCGCCGGCTATGTCCCTGGCACTAGGCCTTATATAAGGAGGATGGCTTATATTTCGAGCATACTCGAAATATAAGCTAGGTCTTATTTTCAGAGTAGGTCTTAAATTCGGGTTAAGACGGTATTAATGAATCAAGGCATAGTATTCTGCTCAGAAAACAGGGTGGAGCATCAAGCGGTTGCAATGTTTACTTTCGATATTCATTTGGTTCTTATGAAAAAAACAAAAAAACAGCATTTATAGTGATGCACCTTAGTCGCCACCAAACTTTAAGGCAACTTTTTGGAACACCCGGTACAAAAAGAACAAAAACAACCCAGCATTTATTTAGAACACACAATAACTAGTGTAACATCAATGGATTGAGACTGCAATATTTATACCCACCACACGATGGCAACCTCACCCCTCTTTCAGAGCTAAAGGAAGTGGACAGAGGGGGGGATGGGGGGAAGGACAAGAGGAAGAGAGAGGACAAAGGATGAGGGGGAGGACAAAAGGAGGAAGGCTGGAGAGACATGTGGGTCTCTCTGTCCCAGCCTCTGCGTAAGAGATCTTCGTGTGCTTCAGAGGAACGGACCAGGGCAGAAAGAGGAGTAAAATCAGGCTCCAATTGATGCGATGAAGCCAGGATAGCAGGAGGGCTGATAGTTGGATCCCGAAACAAGCCACCAGCTTGGAGGGAGGAATCGTCTCACCCAGCCCAGAGGACAAGCCATTCCTGAGTGTTGCTTGCTGCAGCGACGAGACGGGTGAGAGGCCTGCGGCCACAGTACTTTGGGTTTAATTGTGCCTTCGCCTGGCGAGCAAGAAGGGGCCCCTGCCCCTCTCATCTCAGAGTCCTTTGGAGAGCTGGTCATGCCATGTGGATTACAAATACCTTCTCTTGAAGGTCTGAGCGCTCCAACTTTAACTTGAATGGGCGCTATCGCTAGCAGACTTTATAGCAGTTTCACCACTGGCCAGTGGTTAGTCAGGGTTTGAAATGTTCAGCTAAGGGCAGTAGCTAGTTGCACCTCCTATGCTATTTGTGTGAATTGCATATAACTGTTTGCCTGTTTGATTGTTAAGAATAGTACACTAGTGTTGTCCCTCTCTCACCCAGTGCATTAAGGGGCAGAGTCTCTTCACGGGTGGACAGGGGAACAAACTCTATTTATGACTGTTGCACTATTGAACTGCTGTTTCTGCTTCACTAACCCACTGTCACTAAGCTGTTGCTTTTATCTGATGCCATTGTACCCCTATACCATTGTGAATCCTGTTTGCCCACACCCTTCTCACAGGGCATCTTGTCTGCCCCTAATAAAACCCCTTATAGTTATTGGTGTGTCTGAGTATTAAAGGGTCCTCTCACAGGACGGTTCATCACTAGGGACAGTAGGAGAACCCAGCTCTTAAGCTGGCCTTACACTGGCCCGATTTGCCGCCGTTTCGACAGCAGATTCTATTACTGGGATCGAATCTGCTGCCAATCGTTCGCGCTACACGCCGAATTTCGATCCCCTCGATCGCTCCGTGCGGAAAATTACCGTCGATCGCCCGCGGGTAGGGAGCGCGTCACTAGCGGCGTTCGAGTGCCCGACAACCGACACAATAGAGCTTCAATACATTACCTGCTCCGCCGGCTCGACTGCCCCGGTCACCGCTGCGCGGTCTCCGCTCTGGTCTCCGGCATGCTTAAGTTCCTCCTGCCCGGCAGGAAGTTTAAACAGTAGAGGGCGCTCTACTGTTTAAACTTCCTGCCGGGCAGGAAGAAGTAAAGCATGCCGGACCTGGAGACCAGAGCGGAGATGGAGCAGCGGTGACCGGGGACTTTCGTGCCAGCGGCGCAGGTAGTGTATGCGGGCGGGGGGTGGAGCGGCGGCAGCAGCACCACCACCACCACAACAGATTGTGAACGGTTTCAGGCTGAAATCGGTTCACAATCTGTTTGCAGTAAAGGTAGCCATACGATCCCTCTCTGATCAGATTCGATCAGAGAGGGATCTATCTGTTGGTCGAATCTGATGGCAAATCGACCAGTGTATGGCTACCTTTACAGCAGCTCCTGTGGGAGTCAGTGCTACACTAAGTAAAACAAACATGATAAAAAGACACTGTATTTCCTTTCAATGTTCCATGCTTGTGGCTCTAGAATGTTGACAGTTGGAGCAGCTGATGGGAATTCACTTTTTTTCGACAATTATCATTCCTGCCAGTGTGTAATTGTTGGCGTGCAATTGGCACTGGCATGTTACCGGCTTTTAAATCTTTATTTGGATATAAAACGGTCAGAAATGCTTCTTGTCCTCACTATTTACTTAATAACTATAATCATTATGAGCCGCTGCCGAACGGCGTCTCCTCCGGTCCTCCCTAACTGGAAGTGCGGCTAGGGATGGTGCCAAACGTAACCCGTCAGTCAGGCTCACACCTCGCACAAAGCAGGTAGGACAGGTATGGGGCGCCGATGGGGGTGGGGTACACGCCCAGCCCTGTCTGAGTCCTCAACAAGCGCCTCTCTGAACACTGAACTTCTGACCTCCGCAGATGGACTTGGCTTGGCAATGTGTCTCCAAGATGGCCGATCTCTGCCATTCCCAGGGATGGTGGGTAATCAGAAGCATCACAGTGACAGTTCTCTCCATCATGAATGAAATCTAATGTGCAGGTTCAGACTTTATGCTCCTCTCAGAACTGATCGTAAAGGGGTGAATTAAGTCATAAATCCAGTTCCTACTTGTTCTTGACTGCTCAGTAAGACAATATACTGTTATGTTCTTTCCCTTCTGCGTATGACTTCACTGGCACCAAATGCTGCGCCTGGTATCTCCCGATGTATGTGTTGTTCTGAGGGGTATGTGCTGTTTGCTTATGATGTGTTGAGAGGTATTGTTATGTGGTGAGTGTCTATACGTGTGTATGTGTGTGTGTGGGAGGGGGGGTTTGATATGTGTATTTCTGGTACAGTGGCTTGCAAAAGTATTCGGCCTCCTTGAAGTTTTCCACATTTTGTCATATTACTGCCACAAACATGAATCAATTTTATTGGAATTCCACATGAAAGACCAATACAAAGTGGTGTACACGTGAGAAGTGGAACGAAAATCATACATGATTCCAAACATTTGTTACAAATAAATAACTGCAAAGTGGGGTGTGCGTAATTATTCAGCCCCCTGAGTCAATACTTTGTAGAACCACCTTTTGCTGCAATCACAGCTGCCAGTCTTTTAGGGTATCTCTCTACCAGCTTTGCACATCTAGAGACTGAAATCCTTGCCCATTCTTCTTTGCAAAACAGCTCCAGCTCAGTCAGATTAGATGGACAGCGTTTGTGAACAGCAGTTTTCAGATCTTGCCACAGATTCTCGATTGGATTTGGATCTGGACTTTGACTGGGCCATTCTAACACATGGATATGTTTTGTTTTAAACCATTCCATTGTTGCCCTGGCTTTATGCTTAGGGTCGTTGTCCTGCTGGAAGGTGAACCTCCGAACCAGTCTCAAGTCTTTTGCAGACTCCAAGAGGTTTTCTTCCAAGATTGTCCTGTATTTGGTTCCATCCATCTTCCCATCAACTCTCACCAGCTTCCCTGTCCCTGCTGAAAAGAAGCACCCCCAAAGCATGATGCTGCCACCACCATATTTGACAGTGGGGATGGTGTGTTCAGAGTGATATGCAGTGTTAGTTTTCCGCCACACATAGCACTGCATTTTGGCCAAAAAGTTCCATTTTTATATCATCTGACCAGAGCACCTTCTTCCACATGTTTGCTGTGTCCCCCACATGGCTTGTGGTAAACTGCAAACGGGACTTCTTATGCTTTCTGTTAACAATGCCTTTCTTCTTGTCACTCTTCCATGAAGGCCAACTTTGTGCAGTGCATGACTAATAGTTGTCCTATCGACAGATTCCCCCACCTGAGCTGTAGATCTCTGCAGCTCATCCAGAGTCACCATGGGCCTCTTGACTGCATTTCTGATCAGCGCTCTCCTTGTTCGGCCTGTGAGTTTAGGTGGACTGCCTTGTCTTGGTAGGTTTACAGTTGTGCCATACTCCTTCCATTTCTGAATGATCGCTGTGCCCCGTGGGATGTTCAAGGCTTTGGAAAACTTTTTGCAGCCTAAACCTGCTTTAAATTTCTCAATAACTTTATCCCTGACCTGTCTGGTGTGTTCTTTGGACTTCATGGTGTTGTTGCTCCCAATATTCTCTTAGACAACCTCTGAGGCCGTCACAGAGCAGCTGTATTTGTACTGACATTAGATTACACACAGGTGCACTCTATTTAGTCATTAGCACTCATCAGGCAATGTTTATGGGCAACTGACTGCACTCAGACCAAAGGGGGCTGAATAATTATGCACACTCCACTTTGCAGTTATTGATTTGTAAAAAATGTTTGGAATCATGTATGATTTTCGTTCCACTTCTCACGTGTACACCACTTTGTGTTGGTCTTTCACGTGGAATTCCAATAAAATTGATGCATTTTTGTGGCAGTAATATGACAAAATGTAGAAAACTTCAAGGGGGCCAAATACTTTTGCAAGCCATTATTTGGGGGCCAAATGCTTTTGCAAGCCATTATATGTGTATAGGTGTTTTTGGAGGGGGGGGGGGGCAGGAGATGCATTGTTATATGGGGTTGTTGTGTAGTGTGTGTGTTGGTGTGTGTCATTTTTTGAGGCCCCTTTTACACTAGGCTGTTTTCATTGTGTTGTGTATGCTAGTCTGCACACAGTGTAACATAACAGCAATGAAAATCTATGGAGCCTAGTACACATATTCCATCACGTCCCATTGTACCGAAAGTGCCCGATTCGCTGCATTCACAGTTGGACTTCTGGGGAAACGCAGCAGAACTAATGTAAGTCTATGAGTGATGCATACATTTTAGACTGATTGGTGGAGGCAGTGAGGCGGGCATGCACGGAATGACTTTTGAAGAGGAACCCGGGAATCCCAGTGATGTACTTTCTGTCCAGCAGTGAATATGTCACTGGGCAAGGGGCAGCAACGGCAGGAGAGGGGCATGCGGGGAGGGGCACTATGCATATGATCCTGTTGCCGCACTCTGACGCAGCGTCATATGAACGATTATAGGGGCGGAGCATTGCACTGGCCAGGTATAAAACGGCCTGAATGTACATGATTTTGAAGTAACACAATCCACCAGACCAGTAGGCCTGCCTGGGGCCCACTACAGAGCGGCAAATTCTGATTCGCGATTTCTGGAGTGATTGCAATTTTTCCCGCAGACATTGGATTTGATTCACTAAGACAAGTAACATGCCTTATCCAAGTTAACACGCCTTATCTGAGTTAGCATAGCCAGGGCGGGGCCGAGGCGAGAGAGGCTTAGGGCGCAGTGTAGGATGGGGCGCACAACTCACTCAGCTATCATTCCCCTATGGTGTTTGAAGCAGAGAGAAATCAGAAAAGTGGATACATAGCAGTGACTGCAAGCAAGATAACTAGAGATTACGGTGTTGGGGGCCCTAGGGGGCCTCTTAGTCTAATAACAATCAGTGTGTGACGGCTGGGGTGGGAGGGATGGAGGGGCACACTTTTGTGTCTCAGCCTTGGGAGCTGGAGGACCTTGTCCTGGCTCTGAGCATAGCAAGCGCTACGAACCCGCAGCCGATGGGCGTGGCCACAGCTGGAGCCCCAGGAACGCCTAACGCCGATCGACGTAAAGTCCTGGGGCAGGGATTTGCAGGACTCCGCCATCACTCTCCCAACCGCCGTCTATTTTGTCTGTACAGCGCTGCGATCTACAGCGGCGCTGTACTGGGGGAGACAGAAGCGATCCGCTGTCATAGGCTGAAGCCTATGACAGCCGATCGTGCTGATTGGCTGACGGGGGGAGGGAGGGTTATAAAAATAAATTTAAAAAATAACAAAATTTAATTAGTGAAATAAACAAATAAATATTTGTAAAAAAAAAAAAACGAAAAAAACACTGGGGGGGGGGGGGTCAATTACAACCCACCAAAAGATAGCGGGGGGGGGAATCACTTGTGTGCTGAGTTGTACGACCCTGCATCGGGCCCTTAAAGCTGCAGTGGCCTATTTTGTTAAAAATGGCATGGCCTTTAGGGGGGGTGTAAGCCCATGGTCCTTAAGTGGTTAAAATTGCAAAGTGGAGAAAACTCGGGAGAAAAAAGCTAATTGCATGTGGGCCTATGTGTTTACTATGTTTACAAAGATTAACTGTACAGAGATTCACTGAGATCTGGAACTCTGCAGACATTCACTGAGACGCAGACAGCGATCACGGTGGCCTGCAGGGAGATTAATGAATGGGAACTTTGTTCACATTCATAAATCTAACAAGCAGCGATGGAAATCGGTGGCGGAAGGAAGCGCGACGGCTCTATTTAAGAATAAACACTGTTTTCCCAGAACGTCCTCCTGACAGCACCCCTCCTATGAGACTTGTCTCCCTCCCAAACTTTGGACAGGAAGCTAGAAGATACAAATTTGCATAACAGGCAGGCAGGAGTAGTATATAAAGATGTTACTCACAAAAGGTATTCAGTTGTTTTTCCTGTCCCGGACGGGACGCTTTGAGAGGTCTCCAGGTGCTACTACGTCAGGCGGCGAGTGCAGCGTGCAGCGCGGGCATAGTAAGGCTGAGCAGGGGACTCAGCTGGTCCAGCGCACAGCGTGGAGGAGGCTTCTCCTAGAGATGCGGAAGCTTTATGGCGGCAGGAGCGCGAAACCGGAAGTTCCGGGTGGAAGTGACGTCATGCGCATGCGTCCCGCATGACGAGTCAGCTGACGGCATAGCGGCAGGGGCCGCGGCGGTGTTAAGATTGACTTCAGCGGCAGGTAATTAACAGGGGTATATATATGTGAATGTTAGCCACGATCACCATTGCTGTCGGTGATCATGGAGGACGCTGTAGGCCCTTCTCCTCTGACTTCTGCGGAGTCTGGCGCTATCCCCTCTCTGGTGAGCTGTAATTTTTCAGACTTTGAGGGAGTTGATTTGTAATCATAGGTCCACCTTGTAAGGCTGACAGTCTGTCTTTATTTCTTTTTAGCCTAAAGCCCCAAAAGGGAGAGAAGGTGGTAAAGGAGGAATCCCCAGTGGTATTTAAGGACTTGATGGGATGGATGCGGTCTGAGATGGCCTCGGCCATTAAAGAGATAAAGGATTCAGCAATGGCGGAATCTACAGTTCCTTCTACTTCTGCTGCTGATACTGTGCCTGCTCCCTTACCAGCCCCGGTGATTGAGGGGCACAGTCAGTTAGAGGCTTCACCTCATCAAGTTGCAGCTAAACGTAAAAGAAAGGATAATGAATCAGGGGATTCAGATTTATCTGGAGAGGAAGGAGAGATTTCATCTTTGGAGGAGATTTCTGGGGAGGAGGAGGAAAACCCAGAGGTTACTCAGAAGTTTGCTTTCGCACCCAACTTAATGAAAGACTTGTTGTCGGCAAT
Source organism: Hyperolius riggenbachi (assembly GCF_040937935.1). Lineage (NCBI taxonomy): Eukaryota > Metazoa > Chordata > Amphibia > Anura > Hyperoliidae > Hyperolius > Hyperolius riggenbachi. Next base: position 32,068,087 of record NC_090655.1, on the reverse strand, counting down.
GCAAAATACTATGGGGATAACAGTGGAGCGGAAATCTTTGACCCCCTTGGATCAGATGTACGTGAGTTTGGCGGAACCCCAGAATTGTTTCATCCCAGTCCATTCCTCTCTAAAGTCAATGATTGGGAAGGAGTGGGATGACCCTGAAAGGAGGGCATTTTGGCCCAAGTCTCTTTCTCGTCGTTATCCTTTCAGTCCGGAAGATCAAAAATTCTGGGGTCCGGTTCCCAAACTGGACCCGTCGTTTTCAAGGGTGTCGAGAAAATCCGATTTGCAGTTTGAGAACTTTGGGAATTTAAAAGACCCCATTGATAAAAAGATGGACAATCTGTTGCGTAGAGCTTGGGAGTCAGCATCTTTAACATTTAAACCAGCAGTGGCATCCACGGCAGTGGGACGATCCCTTAAAGCTTGGCTCACGCAGACTCAGTCTAAGATAGCTTCGGGGGTGCCCAGAGAAGAAATTTTAGAGGACTTTCCAGATTTGTTTAACGCTACTAATTACTTAACTGATGCAGCGGATGATACGGTTAAATTAACGGCCAGAACAACTGCCCTTGTCAACTCGGCAGGGAGAGGTATATGGGTAAAAACATGGCAGGGGGACAATTCGTCTCGCTCCTAGTTGTGTGGTTTGCCCTGTGAAGGTGAACTGTTATTTGGTTCAAAGCTAGACCAGACGCTAGAGAGAACCTCAGATTATAAGAAAAATTTTCCGACCAAAAAGAGAGCTTTTCAGTACAGGGGCCCAGCTCGCAGCGGCAACAAGGAACCTGAGGCAAAGATCCCACCTAAAAAGAAGTGGATTCCAAATAGAAACCAAAAAGGGAAGGCTCTTTTTCCCCGGTCCAACCAACCCAATAAGCAATGACGCCAGTATTCCAGTAGGGGGAAGGCTTTCCCACTACTACGAAACATGGTGCCAGCGGTTCACAAGTCAGTGGCTCTTGAAAATAGTGTTGGAAGGTTACAAGATAGAATTCGAGTATCCCCCACCTCTGCAGTATGTGGTAACTCCACAGCCAAAATCACCAGACCAAAGGAAGGCATTACAGGAGGAGGTTGCTTCCCTTCTGGAAAAAAGAGTGATCCGAGAGGTACCATCCTGCCAGAGAGGCCAAGGGTTCTACTCACCAGTTTTTCTGATAAAAAAGCCTCAGGGAGCCTTCAGATTTATTCTAAATTTAAAGGGGTTGAACAGGGCCGTAAAATACAGGAAGTTTCGAATGGACAATGTGAAGTCTGTAATAACCCTGTTGCAAAAAGACTGTTTTCTAGCTTCTCTGGACCTCAAAGATGCCTACCTGCATGTACCAGTTCATCTAGAGTCCCAGCAATTCCTAAGATTTGCAATTCACCTACAAGAAGAGGTAAGACATTTCCAATTTAATGTGTTACCTTTTGGGCTAGCTTCATCACCTTGGCTGTTCACAAAGGTGATGGCAGAAGTTTTGGCAGTCTTGAGGTGTAGGTCCATTAACATCATTGCTTACCTAGATGATTTATTGATTTGGGGTAATTCTTTACAGTCTGTAAGTGATCAGGTTAAGATATGCATTGATAGTCTAGAGTCTTTAGGCTGGTTAATTAACTGGTCAAAATCGGCGCTAATACCCAGCCAATCTATGGAATATCTGGGGTTTATTTTTTCCTCCCGCCAGCAGAGTATTTCTCCCAGAAAGAAAAGTTTCGGCAGTACTTAATTCTGTTCTTTCTTTTCAGAAATCAAGGTCCATCAGTATAAGAAAAGCCATGGCACTTCTCGGTCTGTTAAGCTCAGTCTTCCCTGCAGTACAATGGGGTCAATTCCATGCCAGGAACCTGCAGTTGTGGATACTAAGGAGCTGGAACAGGAACATTTCAGCACTAGAAAGGAAGATTCTGATCCCATACGGTGTGAAGGTGGTTTTTTCCAGTACAAAGAATCATAACGACGGATGCCAGTACGTGGGGGTGGGGCGCTCACATGGACTCTCTACCAGCACAAGGGCAGTGGTCCAGGGCTATGGCAATAAGATCCTCCAACGGCAGAGAACTGGAAGCAGTATGGAGAAGCCTTCAATTCTTCAAGGATCAAATCAATCAGTGTCATGTCCTGATCAGGTCCGACAACAGCAGTGTAGTGGCTTACCTGAATCATCAGGGAGGAACAAGAAGTCGTCGGTTGTGGTCTCAGACAGCAAGGATTCTGCATTGGGCAGAGAGCAACTTAACATCCGTCAGAGCAGTTCATTTGAAGGGGACTTGCAATGTTGTGGCAGACTATCTCAGCAGGTCAGCGATATTACAAGACGAATGGTCTCTGAATCCAGAAGTATTTGTTCAGATCAGCCAGGCATGGGGCACCCCTGCAGTAGACTTATTCGCAAGGAGACAAAATTCAAAGTGTCTAAAGTTTTGCTCCCTGTATCCAAAGGACAATCCGTGGGAAATAGACGCTTTCTCGATAGAGTGGCGGTTGAACCTGATGTATGCATTTCCCCCAATACCTCTGATATCAAGGGTTCTGAACAAGATTATGCAGGACAGAGCACAAGTAATTCTCATAGTACCTTTCTGGCCGAAAAGACCGTGGTTTGCTCTGTTACAGAATTTAGCGATGTGTCAACCAATAATGTTACCAGTCAGAACAGATTTGTTGTCGCAGGGCCCAGTTCTTCACCCGGACTTCAAGCGTCTTCACCTTTCAGCATGGAGATTGAGTGGGGAATCCTGAAATCAAAGGGGTTTTCGGATAAACTTTCTGAAACGTTAATACAATCCCGCAAGAAGGTGACGAGGCAGATTTATCAGAAGACATGGAAAATTTACTGTGAATGGTGTACAAGGAAAGAGAAGGATTCTAGACTTTCCGCCTCAGCTCTGGAATTTCTTCAGGATGGATTTCAGATGGGGTTAAGTTCCAGCACTCTTAAAGTTCAGACAGCAGCTTTGAGTGTATATTTAGAGAGAAGATTAGCTCAGGAGGAGTTTTTTCTTCGTTTTTTTCAGGGAATTAAACGTCTCAGGCCTGTGGTGATATCTAAGGTGCCCCCTTGGGACTTGAATGTGGTGTTACAGAGTCTTTGTGAACATCCCTTTGAGCCTCTGGATCAGATTCCAGATAAATTTCTGACGTTGAAAACGGCCTTTCTTCTGGCAATCACCACAGCCAGGAGAGTCAGCGAACTTCAGGCCTTATCCATTAAGCCACCTTATTGTACCATCTCGGAGGATAGGATTACTCTACGTCCAGACTTTGCATTCCTTCCTAAAGTGACTTCAAAGTTTCATCGATCTCAGGAGATCTTTCTGCCATCATTCTGTGATAAACCAACTAATGAAAAGCAGAGGAAGCTTCATTGTTTGGATGTTAGAAGGTGTATCCTTCATTATCTTGAAAGGACTGCATCTTGGAGAAGATCAGATGCCTTGTTGGTGCTGTTTGCGGGGAAATTCAAGGGGAGGCAAGCCTCTAAGACATCAATTGCAAGATGGATCAGACAAACTATCACCGCGGCTTATCAGACTCAAGGGAGGCCTTTACCGACCTCAATTAAAGCTCACTCCACAAGAAGTGTATCAACATCTTGGGCAGAGAGGGCAGGCGCCTCGATAGAGCAGATTTGCAGAGCGGCCACCTGGGCCAGCCAAAATACGTTTGTCAAACATTATAGACTAAACTTATTAGCCAATACTGATCTAGCATTCGGAAGAAAGGTGTTGCAGGCAGTAGTCCCTCCCTAACTTATAATGTTCTTGTTTATCGTCTCATAGGAGGGGTGCTGTCAGGAGGACGTTCTGGGAAAGCCAAGCTTACCTCGGGTAATGTCTTTTCCAGTAGTCCGAGTGACAGCACCCCTCCGGCCCACCCTAATAAAGGGCATAATTAAATTAATCGTTTCAGCAGCATTTGGTGTCCGTGTCTTTTTTTATAACTGAATACCTTTTGTGAGTAACATCTTTATATACTACTCCTGCCTGCCTGTTATGCAAATTTGTATCTTCTAGCTTCCTGTCCAAAGTTTGGGAGGGAGACAAGTCTCATAGGAGGGGTGCTGTCACTCGGACTACTGGAAAAGACATTACCCGAGGTAAGCTTGGCTTTTGAACAACTTTTCTCGGCGGACATGTTCGGATTAGCATAGGGGACTTTTGTCCCCTGCAGCCAATCCCCCCTGCTACCAGCAACATCGCGACTGCTGACATCTGCCCGCACAGTCGCGTGCAAACCCCCCCAAACTGCAGGGACGTGACTAGCGCGACTAGCGCGATGTGACTAGCGCGTGAAGCTCACGTCCCAGCAGCAGAAATTAAAGTTAAAATGCGGCGTCTCATGGAAGAGTGGCGCCTCTGTGAGGATGAAGTCAGGAGTGCATGGAGCAACGGACTGGCACAGGAGCACGTCCACCAGCACAAGTGCCAAAGACTCTGTAGAGGCCCCAGGGAGCAACAGTTAAGTTTGGAGTTGATCGGGGGGGGGGGGGGGTGGAAGGTATTGGTTTGCAGCCAGCTCAGGGGCCATGGGGGGAAATTTGCCTGCAACAAAGGGACCCTAATGCAGCTTTTTGGTTGGGGGGCCTCTTGGGGGTCCCCCGGGTTAATTTTTGCCCGGGTCCCAATTATTACTAGCCCTGAACACAATATATACTGTATATATACCTTGATTTGATAATGCCCCGTGCTTCCCTTGAAAAGTGATTTTTGTGACAGGTCCACTTTAATAGCAGCTCTGTGCTGTTTTATCCCTTGTTAATTGTCCCTTCATCATTGGCGGTTTCAGCAAAATTACACATAAATGATTCATTTTTCATCTCGTCCTTTTCAGGCTCTTCTATTATCAGGTGGCCTCATTAGGGCTTCCGGGGCTTTAGCTGTTAATGATTATTATCTCTGCCGTTTACTTTAGAAGGGTCAGTGATTGGGGATTTGCTGTGAATTTCACAGAGTGATTACACTGAATCTTCTCACGTCTGATCGATAATTATCAGAGATTGCAGCTGCCGGAGTCACAAGGAGATGTCCATTATTACAGTATAGCTATTCTGTATATTGAGGCCTGCATTACTAAGCTTAATCCCGGCTATCGCTGTTACCCAAGTCAGAGGCAGCACAGTGCAGACAGGAATGCTGGGGGGGGGGGGGGGGGGGCTGTGATTTCCTATGGTGGTCATGGCCGAATTTCAGGCAAGGCCACAAAGGCCATGGCCTGGGGCACCAGTAAAGCAAGGGGCGGGCTGTGGCCAGCAGGGTGTCAGTAGCAGTTAGCATGCCAAACTTTTGTCCTGCTACACAGAGTTTGCAAATAGTGGTAGGCGGCTACCAGCAGCCAGATCGGGCACTCAGGGGATGAAGGGGCAGCGAACGGGCTCTTACAGTGTTCTCTGAGCTGCCTGCCACTCAACGAGCGGCTCGCCAAGAAGCTTACAATCTAATTCCTGCCATCATGTCACTACCTGCAACTGTCCTCAAAGGATCTTATTATGTAATCCCTGCCAGCACTTCACTAACTGTCCTCAGAGGAGCCTACAATCTAATCCATGCTGAGGGTAAGGTACAGTGACCAGATTTTTCTTGGCTCAACCTGGGATGGGGGGGGGGGGGGGGGGTGTAGCGCTAGGCCAATAAATGGCATGTCCATGACCACGGTGGGCGTGTCTGCCTGCACAGGACACTCCCGGCCACTGGAGTGCGACGGCACGGCCACACGCTCGTGCAGGCGCATTAGATGCCGACCTGCCAAGAACGGCATCTGCAATGGAGGGGACACCAGAGCTTTGGCGAGGGACCTATCGGCTGCCAGGGGCTGGAGGAAGCCCCGGGTAAGTAGATCTTGTTTTTGTATTTTTCTTGAATTTGTACTTTCAGCTAAAAGAGAACGAGAAGTAATGACCCTTTCAACGTCCTGCAGTAAAATCTCATTAGAAGCCTTATCTCGCTGTTTCTTAGCTGGTTTAGCTTCTATTTACTTTTTAGGAAACCAGAATGAATTTGCCAAGCTGTTAACAAGTTCTTTTGCATAGATAACTGAAGTTTTTTAATTCTTGCTATACTGGAAAACAAAAAGGGACTTCAGACAGTGTCCTACAAGAGCTAGTATTATATGTGTATATGTTTATCTCATCATTTCACATGTTACTTCAGGTACAATTTAAAAAAAAAATAGTAATAAACCACAAAAAAAGTTTGCAGCCAGGTCACACTGGGTACGTATATGGCAGAGCGGGGTCCATAAATCTTGCGTACAGACAAGGCACCAACTCCCTGACTCATCTCCATTCCCCGCCATGCGACCTCGGGAACATGGCCGCTGCAGCGGTGATGACAGCAGCGATGAGCGAGATGTGCGTTGCATATTTTCTCATCTGAACTCTCTAATAGGAAACAGGCCAGTGATACCATCTGTCAGCCCGCAGAAAGAATTTCTGTTTGTTTGTTGTAAAAGAGAGAAAATTACCCCCGAAAATCAAACACATTCCAGGGAACGTTGGAAAATAACAGCTGCCGATTAATTAAATACTCCTCCATGTGTGTGAGAAATAATATTTGCTCTCATTCGCTTATGATAATTGCTTATTTCTGTCGCATCTTCACAGGAAAAGGGTAAATATGTATACGTCGGGGCAAAAACACCACCGGTGCCATTCTTGCCAATCACCAAGGTGCCAAGCCTTCTATCCGCAGCATCACAGATGCCATGTGGACCAGTAATGACAGGATTCACATATTTGGAGACAGAGGACTGGGATGATTCACCAAAGATAGAGAGCATACGTGACTCAGCAGGTCTGTACTCTTTCTAATTAAAGGATACCTGAAGTGACATGTTACATGATGAGATAGACATGGGTATGTACAGTGCCTAAAACACAAATAACTATCCTGTGTTCCTTTGTTTCTTTCTCTGCCTGAAAGAGTTAAATATCAGGTATGTAATTGGCTGACTCCGTCCTGACTCAGACAGGAAGTGACTACAGTGTGACCCTCATTGATAAGAAATTCCAACTATAAAACACTTTCCTAGCAGAAAATGGCTTCTGAGAGCAGGAAAGAGATAAAAGGGGTCAATGATTCATAAATATTAGCTCTGGCATAGTTCAATGAATGTGCCATTGAGCAAAAACAATAAAACAGTTAAAACTTAAAAAGTAGATTTCAACATAAAATAACACCGTGGAATATCTTAAAAAGTCATTTTTAGGAGAAGGAAGATAGATAAAATTGTTTATTTCATTAGTTTATTTTCGCCTCGGGTGTCCTTAAATTCTCTTGGGTCATATCAGAGTCATGTATTACAGATGGGGTTTGGGATTGTGTTGTTGAAGACTTGCAGTCACATACAGGACCCACAGCAAAAATGTATCTTCCGTAAATCTAGCAAAACCTACATATATTACAGTGATTTAGACAGTCCCCTGCAACTCTACTTACAAACGACTTGAGTTACAATGTTTCAGAGATAAAAACTGTCTTCATGTACATAATATGCAATACTGTTTCAAGAGATAACAACAGAACAGAACATTATGTAACTGACAGTAATACAGATTGTCACTTCAGGAGAGCGACAATTTAATCAGTGGGTACAGTCTCTAGAGCTTATGAGATACATAGACAGTACTGTTTTTTTATTGTATATTTGTGTTGTTAAATGTTCAGTATTGTAAATTGTGTAAAGTAGGTAGTTTAACTAGTTGACCACTGAGGGGTTTTTCAATCTTGAGGACCAGAGCAATTTTCACCTTTCAGCGTTCTTCCCTTTCATTCGCCAATAACTTTATCACAACAAATTGATTTATACCTTGTTTTTTTCAACACCAATTAGGCTTTCTTCGGGTGGTACATTATGCTAAGAATTATTTTATTCTAGATTCATTTTAACAGGAAAAACAAGAAAAAAAATTGAATTTATTATTTTTTTTCTGTTTTCAGCCATTGCAGTTTTAAAATAATACATGCTACCGTAATTAAAACACTAGTATTTTATTTGCCTATTTGACCCGGTTATTACACCATCTAAATTATGTCCCTATCACAATTTATAGTGACAATATTTTATTTGGAAATAAAGGTGTATTTTTCAGTTTTGCGTCCTTCACTAATTACAAGTCCATAATTGCAAAAGGAAACAATAACAACAACAACAACAAAAACAGAAATATACACTATTGACATACATTAATGCACTATTAATGTTTTTATTTTGTTAACTATGGGAGGGGAGGTAAGGGCTTAATTATTGTTATATTACATGTATTTTACTGTATTGGAAAATTTGTAGGTGTAATTTTAGTTTTTGGCCACGAGATTAGTAGGAGTATTTACTTTTGCCGGCATACACGCATTACAGGAAGTAACAAGTGTATGCTAATGTTCATTTTTGCCAATGAATGCTGGCATCTCATTGATGCTGGTATTCATTGATTTTGGGGACTTAGATCAGTGAAAGGGAACTGAGTTCCCGTTGACTGATCTGTACACTAACGGATGGCGACCAGAATGGTGCACGGGAGCCAATGGGAGCGCACCAGTTAGGCTCTTCTGGGCATTTGCAGAGGGGTCATGCATGCACAGAAGACCCAACTGATGCGACTGAGTAATTACTGATTACCTGGATAGCCGGAGAATGGAGACACTCGGGAGGACTGCAAGGGACTCAGCGGTGGTTGTGGGGCTGGAGGAAGCCCCGGGAAAGTATGAAATCTTTCTTTATTTTCGTCTCAGGTACACTTTAAGAAACTGCCCCCAAACGAATGAGAGGGCCTGGAATGTGGTGTGCATACAAAACACAGACACTGTTCTAAGAACTAGGAGAAGGGATCAAAAAACAATAATCTTTAAGGCTAAGTTCAGAATATGTGCGTCATGTGCATCTTAAGTGCTGTCAGGTGCCTCAATGCAGAATGTTTGTTTATTCACAAGCCCCCTAGTGGCCGGACCGCACAATGCCTTCCAATTGGTTTCAGCACACAGACCATGCAATCTGTGGTCGCAATCGGTGCGCAGAAACCGCTGGGATTTTGACAGCAGACCGACTAGAAGGGAGCCTGTGAGTTACGGTAATACAAATTACACACTATTTCAGGGTATAACTGCCAACACCTCTGTTACCATGGGACTGAGGAACCCACTGACTGGCTGACTCTAGACCTGCAAATAGAAAACTGTTAAACCCACTCTATTTTATCTAGCTATCCACAATAGTAGCGACTCTTCAGAAGCTAGGGTTTAGTTTTGTGTTGCTGAATAATAGGTGCCTCAACACAGTTTATGTTGAACTGCCCTGACCTGTTTGTACCCGTATTCCTCAAACTTGTAAACTGTTCCTTACAATCAGGGATATTTCCTGCTTTTCTGAAGGAAACAATCATCAGGCCTCTCCTCAAAAAACCCTCTCTGGACCCAGATGCAATGACCAGCTACAGACCTGTCTCTAACATTCCCTTTCTGGGTAAGCTAATTGAAAAAGCCGTATACCTCCAGCTTGAAGCCAAAATCCTACAAAATAACAGTGATGACCCATTCCAGTCTGGCTTCAGGAAACACCACAGCACGGAAACTGCCCTCATCCAAATATGCAACCACCTGTTAATGGCAAGAGACAGAGGAGAGTGTTCCATCCTCATACTGCTAGACCTCTCTGCAGCCTTTGATACAGTTGACCATGACATCTTGATAAACAGGCTACAGCAATACTGTGGCATTGATGGCATAGTTCTTCAGTGGTTCCAATCCTTCTTGAGTGGCAGAACCCAAAAAGTGTCTTTGGGGCCCTTCCGGTCCACCTCTGTACCACTTAAGTACGGGGTTCCCCAGGGCGCAATCCTTTCTCCCCTGCTTTTCACAATTTACATCTTACCGCTTGGAAAACTAATCCAAAGACATGGCCTGACATACCACTGCTGTGTGGACAACACCCAACTATACATTTCCTTGAAGCCTGGTGTGACAGACCCAACTCCAACTATAAACGCCTGCTTACGTGAACTACAGCAATAGATGAGTGACAACTGGCTGAAACTAAATGCAGACAAAACTGAAGTCCTTCTGATCGGAGGGCTGAGCATGATAACAAAACAACTTAACTTGCAGTCTTCACCACTGGGAATAGGAGGCACGGATCTACGCAGCTCTGATCATGTGCGTAGCCTGGGAGTTCTAATTGACGGGGATTTAAACTTCAGGACTCACATCTCTGCTGTGGTGAAATCATCATATTTTTTCACCTGAAATCAAGCACCTCATCCCCCCAGAAGATCTACCAACCTTAGTTCATGCCTTCATTAACTCCCAACTGGACTACTGCAATGCTCTCTACACTGGCCTTCCAAAAATGGACTTGTACCGCCTACAGCTGAATACTGCTGCCCGACTATTAACCAACCTGTCACTGCCACATAACGCCAGTCCTGCACTCCCTTCACTGGCTACCTATAGAATGGAGGGTCCTATTCAAGATCGGCCTACTGACATTTAAATCACTGAATAATCTGGGCTCTGGATACATGAAAGAAATGTTGCAGCAATCTCCGCAATCTCAGATCCACAGGTTCTAATAATCTAGTCATACCCAGAGTCCACTTGGAAACTTTTGGTCCCAGAGCCTTCTGTCATGCTGCTCCTACGTTTTGGAACTCCTTACCTCAACAGATCAGGACAGCTCCATCCCTGGACGTGTTTAAATCCAGACTGAAAACCCCCCTGTTCAGTTTGGCATTTGCTGAAATATAACTTTTGTTGTGTGAATACGTCATCCTACTACCAACTAATGAATCTGAGAGAGCCTAAGCGCTTTGAGTCCTATGGGAGAAAAGCGCTATAGAAATGTTATTGTATTGTATTGTATTTAGTATTCTGAAGCCAGTAGAAAATATACCTGGCTACCAGAATGCTCTGGTAGGAGAATTCCACATAGCTAAACAGCCTAGGCATCACTGGGAGGGTAAGGCTACATATACAACAATATATAGATATAGATAGTGTTTCCCATGCTGTAACCAGGATAATTCATGTAGAGGTAGCTATCCTGAATAATTTGCCACATTCTACTATATGTCAGTACAGCGCCTTTTTAATATAATTGTACATTTTTATTACATAAATTAAGCAAAAATAAAAATCTTTAAAATGAATAAAATGTAGGCTATCGTCACAAATGGTCAATGATGTGCTAATGATTAAGGGACAACTGAAGTGAAAGCTATGTGGAGGCTGCCATATTTATCTTAAAGGGAACCTGAAGTGAGGAAAATGATTTAAAATAAACACATGATGTAGCTGCAAATGAATATTACATACTAACCTCACTGTCAGTTCTTCTCAGAACTCACCATTTCCTTCTTACAGGGATCCCTTCCAGTTCTGACAATATTTTGTCAGAACTGAAATACACCAGTTGCTTTCAGTTATAGATCAGATGCTGTCAGTTACAACTTAATGTGCAGCGTAATGCCCATCCTTCCCTATGGCTCAAGTGGGTGATATTACAGTTTAACTGTGTGCTGACCAGGAAGCTGTTAGAGGGTAAGGGCCATTTTTAAACTGGAGGATGGAGAAATCCATTGATCACAGTGGACAAATGGGACGCAGTAGAGGAGAAAGAGATTGAGTAGTAGACTACATGGGAGATAAGTATGACCTGTGTATGGTTATTTTGACTTTTATTTTCAGTTCATATTTATTTCAGTTCATAAAATATTCATATTTATTTTCAGTTCAGGTTCTCTTTAAGCAATGCCAGTTGTCTGGCTGTCCTGCTGATCCTCTGCCTCTAACACTTTTAGCCACAGACCCTGAACAAGCATGCAGCATATTAGGTGTTTCTTACACTATTGTCAGATCTGACAAAATTAGCTGCATACTTGTTTCTGGTGTTATCCAGACACTATTGCAGCCAAAGAAATCAGCAGGATAGCCAGGCAACTGGTATTATTTAACAGGAAATACATATGGCAGTATCTATGTCACTCTGACTTCAGTTGTCCTTTAATGCAAATTATTTGCAGCTTAGAATCAGGTCAATGCAAATCAGCAGAAAGTGTATTTGTTTGGCTCTATTCCAAGCTGTAAATAATCTGCATGAAATTTGCATGTGAGGCAAAATTATTATTAGCATCTCTAGCTATCATCAGACTTGGCTCCGGAGTTCCCAGCATCACAGCTCCCCCCTGAGGCCAGAATAGCATAACACATCTCACCACAGCTCCGTCCTCAGTGGAGTCTGAGCCCCAGATGTCTCCAATCTCCAGCCAGCCTCACGTTATCAGATCTGTGCCTGGCTTTCCAAAGTGACAAACAGTACCATAAAATGTCTATTTTTACAGTTCTTATCATTTATTATCTATTAAAATTTCTTTGGCGTTTGAGTTAAACATTTCTAAAAGTAGAATCGTCATTGAAACACATTTAAGATCTATTAAAGAGAATCTGTACTCTAATATTCTTACAATAAAAAGCATACCATTCTATTCATTATTTTCTCCTGTGCCCCTCTGTGCTGTTTCTGCCACTCTCTGCTGCAATCCTGGCTTGTAATTAACAGTTTTAGGCAGTGTTTACAAACAAACTAACCAGCTTCTAATAGGCTCAGCTAAGCATAGTGTGTGAGTCATTCAGAGTGTGCAGGGGGCCTGCAGAGGGTGTGTATCGCTTCTACCAATCACAAGCAGCCCTGCACATTCCACACAATCAAGCCCAACAAACAGGACAGAGGAAAGATACATTGATTTATTACAGAGACAGTGCAGTTAGGAAAGACTGCAGTAAGCCAGAGCAGATTAGAACAGGCATAGGAACTTATAGGATAGAAGAACTAAGGCTGAAAAATTTGTTACAGAGTCTCTTTAAAAGCAGACCTCATGTTGTTTTTAGTTATAGAAGTAAAAGAGATCAGTTTAAAATAAAACACCAACCAAAACTTGGGATATTAAAGGACCACTGTTGCAAAAAAAATTATATGCTTTAAAATACATATTTATTAAAACACATATACTATATACTGTATATAAAATGTTAATTTCACCCAAAATAAAATGCACTATAAATTACTTTTTTCCTAAGTTGCTGTCACTTGCAGTATGTAAAAATATGACAGATTTGATTGGTTTTAAACTAGTCCATCTCCTTATGGAGGATTCTCAGTATTACCTTCATTTTTTACAAATTCACTCCCTAGAAAGCATCTATATAAGACATCGGTCTGCTTCTGTAACGATCGGTGTCAGCACACAGAGAGAATCTGATTATTGGTGATCTGCAGTATCACCAAGAATACAGATATATACCTGATTATTGATGATCTGCAGAATCACCGATAATCCAAGTATAACTAACCTCTGGACACCTTTATAGCGTGAGTGTTTGGTGCAACAGTAATGACTTTGAGCAGGACCACCCGAGGAGCAGGTGGTCTATTTGGCATTAAAGGCAAAGTTGCCTTTAGAGAAGTACAGAGACCTTTCAGCAGCCTGGAACCTCCAAGGGGTGGAGTCCCAGGGTGAAGGTAGGTGGGACCTGTAAGTGAGTGACACCTGAAGGTGGATGTCACTAGCAGGTCTGGAGACTATCTCTTAAAGGGAGAGATAGCTCTCAAGGTCGGGCAAGACAGGTCGGCAACACACAGACAGATTAAGTACAAAGGCAGAAGACTGATTCGGTATCCAAGGCAGGCAGGGTTTGGCAACAGGTAATCAGATATACGTAGGTACCGAATCAGAAAGCAGAGGGATAGTCAGGAATGCAATAGGTCATAACAGATATCAACAATGCCTAGTCTTGGGTGTGAGGTCCGTGGTCTCTACACCCTGGAACTAGTCTGGAGTATAACAGACTGATAACACAGAGTCCCTAGTCTTGGGTGTGAGGTCCGTGGTCTCGACACCCTGGAACTAGTCTGAGGTATAACAGAATGATAACACAGAGTCCCTAGTCTTGGGTGTGAGGTCCGTGGTCTCCACACCCTGGAACTAGTCTGAGGTATAACAGAATGATAACACAGAGTCCCTAGTCTTGGGTGTGAGGTCCGTGGTCTCGACACCCTGGAACTAGTCTGAGGTATAACAGAATGATAACACAGAGTCCCTGGTCTTGGGTGTGAGGTCCGTGGTCTCGACACCCTGGAACTAGTCTGAGGTATAACAGAATGATAATACAATAATAAACAGAAGTAATCTGGCTCAGTGTGAATTCCCAGGTCCTCCTGGTTCTAACACACTGTTGGATCTGACTACGGTCTGAGTGGTTCAACATAAGTGTTCGCAACGGCAGACAACCTGAGACTGGCCAGCAGTGACTATATATAGAGCAGCGCTCTCCGGCGCCACCCATCTGCGATCAACCAATAGCCACCTGCTTTGAGATCAGCTGACCAACCTGGTCAGCTGATCCCTCCCTGTTTGTCATAAAGGTTCTGCCTCTCAGCGCGCGCGTATTCCTCAAGCCGTGTAAACTAACAGACCCAGTCACACCAGACGCACGCAGCCACGGACAAACCGCCGCGCTGGACGCGGAATCAGCCGCCTTGCCTCCATTACACGCGGCTTTTTTTTCGCGTTCTCTTACAGCTTCCCTATTTGTTTGCTGTTTCGTCAGTTGGACTTAGCAGCTGTAGTTCAGAAAGGGCTTTTTGTAATCAAAGAAATAACAGAAAATCTGTCAGATTTTTACAGAAAATACAGATCTGTCAGATTTTTACTACTTACTGTAAGTGACAGTAACATAGGAAAAAACGACGGTCTCCTATCAAAGGCCGCGGTCTTTCTTTGCAAAAAAAAGTTTCTTGTCCTCTTTATGGTTCGTGGAAGCGAGAGCGATCACTTCCAGGACAAAAATAACAGTTTTCACTGTAAAACTACATCCACATAAATTTTTTTGTAAATAAACATATATTATTACATTTAAAATTAACTGTTTACCTCCCACACCAAAAATTACCCAAATATTTTTTTTTTATAAAAAATAAAAAAAATACAATAAAAAACAAACAAACAACATAAATAGTTACCTAAGGGTCTGAACTTTTTTAATATGCATGTCAAGAGAGTATAGTGCTATAATTTTTTTAAATTATAAGCTTGTAAATAGTGATGGACACAAATTGAAAAAATGTAAAATATTGGCGCTATACATTGTGATAGGGACATAATTTAAATGGTGTAATACCCGGGACAAATGGGAAAATAAAATACATGGGTTTTAATTACGGTAACATGTATTACTTTCAAACTATAATGGCCAAAATCTGAGAAATAATGATTTTTTTTCTATTTCTTTCTTAATCTTCCTGTTAAATGGATTTAGAATAAAATAATTCTTAGCAAATTGTACCACCCAAAGAAAGCTTAAATGGTGGCGGAAAAAACAAGATATAGATCATTTTGTTGTGATAAAGTTATTGGCGAATGATAGGGAAGAATGCTGAAAGGTGAAAATTGATCTGGTCCTCAAGGGGAAAAACCCCTCAGTGGTCAACTAGTTAAACTACCTACTTTAACCACTTGAGGACCACAGTCTTTCTACCCCTTAAGGACCAGGCACTTTTTTTCCATTCAGACCACTGCAGCTTTCACGGTTTATTGCTCGCTCATACAACCTACCACCTAAATGAATTTTGGCTCCTTTTCTTGTCACTAATAAAGCTTTCTTTTGGTGCTATTTGATTGCTCCTGCAATTTTTACTTTTTATTATATTCAGCAAAAAAGACATGAATTTTGGCAAAAAAAATGATTTTTTTTAACTTTCTGTGCTGACAGTTTTCAAATAAAGTAAAATTTCTGTATACATGCAGCGCGAAAAATGTGGACAAACATGTTTTTGATTAAAAAAAACCCATTCAGTGTATATTTATTGGTTTGGGTAAAAGTTATAGCGTTTACAAACTATGGTGCAAAAAGTGAATTTTCCCATTTTCAAGCATCTATGACTTTTCTGACCCCCTGTCATGTTTCATGAGGGGCTAGAATTCCAGGATAGTATAAATACCCCCCAAATGACCCCATTTTGGAAAGAAGACATCCCAAAGTATTCACTGAGAGGCATAGTGAGTTCATAGAAGATATTATTTTTTGTCACAAGTAAGCGGAAAATGACACTTTGTGACAAAAAAAAAAGTTTCCATTTCTGCTAACTTGCGACAAAAAAAAATGAAATCTGCCACGGACTCACCATGCCCCTCTCTGAATACCTTGAAGTGTCTACTTTCCAAAATGGGGTCATTTGTGGGGTGTGTTTACTGTCCTAACATTTTGGGGGGTGCTAAATTGTAAGCACCCCTGTAAAGCCTAAAGGTGCTCATTGGACTTTGGACCCCTTAGCGCAGTTAGGCTGCAAAAAAGTGCCACACATGTGGTATTTCCATACTCAGTAGAAGTACTATAATGTGTTTTGGGGTGTATTTTTACACATACCCATGCTGGGTGGGAGAAATATCTCTGTAAATGACAATGTTTTCATTTTTTTTACACACAATTGTCCATTTACAGAGTTATTTCTCCCACCCAGCATGGGTATGTGTAAAAATACACCACAAAACACATTATACTACTTCTCACGAGTACGGCGATACCACATGTGTGGCACTTTTTTGCACCCTAACTGCGCTAAAGGGCCCAAAGTCCAATGAGTACCTTTAGGATTTCACAGGTCATTTTGCGGAATTTGATTTCCAGACTACTCCTCACGGTTTAGGGCCCCTAAAATGCCAGGGCAGTATAGGAACCCCACAAATGACCCCATTTTAGAAAGAAGACACCCCAAGGTATTCCGTTAGGAGTATGGTGAGTTCATAGAAGATTTTATTTTTTGTCACAAGTTAGCGGAAATTGATTTGAATTGTTTTTCTTCACAAAGTGTCATATTCCGCTAACTTGTGACAAAAAATAAAATCTTCTATGACCTCGCCATACACCTAATGGAATACCTTTGGTTGTCTCCTTTCTAGAATGGGGTCATTTGTGGGGTTCCTATACTGCCCTGGCATTTTAGGGGCCCTGAACCGTGAGGAGTAGTCTTGAAACCAAATGTCGCAAAATGACCTGTGAAATCCTAAAGGTACTCATTGGACTTTGGGCCCCTTAGCGCACTTAGGGTGTAAAAAAGTGCCACACATGTGGTACCGCCGTACTCAGGAGAAGAAGTATAATGTGTTTTGGGGTGTATTTTTACACATACCCATGCTGGGTGGTAGAAATATCTCTGTACATGACAATTGTTTGATTTTTTTACACACAATTGTCCATTTACAGAGAGATTTCTCCCACCCAGCATGGGTATGTGTAAAAATACACCCCAAAACACATTATACTACTTCTCCTGAGTACGGCGATACCACGTGTGACACTTTTTTTGCAGCCTAGGTGCGCTAAGGGCGGCCCAACGTCCTATTCACAGGTCATTTTGAGGCATTTGTTTTCTAGACTACTCCTCACGGTTTAGGGCCCCTAAAATGCCAGGGCAGTATAGGAACCCCACAAGTGACCCCATTTTAGAAAGAAGACACCCCAAGGTATTCCATTAGGTGTATGGCGAGGTCATAGAAGATTTACTTTTAGTCACAAGTTAGTGAAAAATGACACTTTGTGAAAAAAAACCCAATAAAAATCAATTTCCGCTAACTTTTGACAAAAAATAAAATATTCTATGAACTCGTCATACACCTAACAGAATACCTTGGGGTGTCTTTTTTCTAAAATGGGGTCACTTGTGGGGTTCCTATACCGCCCTGGCATTTTACGGGCCCAAAACCGTGAGGAGTCTGGAAACCAAATGTCTCAAAATGACTGTTCAGGGGTATAAGCATCTGCAAATTTTGATGACAGGTGGTCTATGAGGGGCCGAATTTTGTGGAACCGGTCATAAGCAGGGTGGCCTTTTAGATGACAGGTTGTATTGGGCCTGATCTGATGGATAGGAGTGCTAGGGAGGGGTGACAGGAGGTGATTGATGGGTGTCTCAGGGGGTGATTAGAGGGGAAAATAGATGCACTCAATGCACTGGGGAGGTGATCGGAAGGGGGTCTGAGGGGGATCTGAGGGTTTGGCCGAGTGATCAGGAGCCCACACGGGGCAAATTAGGGCCTGATCTGATGGGTAGGTGTGCTAGGGGGTGACAGGTAGTGACAGGAGGTGATTGATGGGTGTCTCAAGGTGTGATTAGTGGGGGGAATAGATGCAAGTAATGCAATGGCGAGGTGATCAGGGCTGGGGTCTGAGGGTGTGGGCGGGTGATTGGGTGCCCTAGGGGCAGATGGGGGTCTAATCTGATGGGTAGCAGTGACAGGGGGTGATTGATGGGTAATTAGTGGGTGTTTAGAGGAGAGAACAGATGCAATGCACTTGGGAGGTGATCTGACTGCGGGTCTGCAGGCGATCGGATGGTGTGGGTGGGTGATCAGATTGCCCGCAAGGGGCAGGTTAGGGACTGATTGATGGGTGGCAGTGACAGGGGGTGATTGATGGGTGGCAATGACAGGGGCTGATTGATGGGTGGCAGTGACAGGGGGTGATTGATGGGTGATAGGTGATTGGCAGGTGATTGACAGGTGATCAGTGGGTTATTACAGGGGAGAACAGATGTAATTAATGCACTGGTGAATTGATAAGGGGGGGTCAGAGGGCAATCTGAGCGTGTTGGCGGGTGATTGGGTGCCCGCAAGGGGCAGATTAGGGTCTGATCTGATAGGTAAAAGTGACAGGTGGTGATAGGGGGTGATTGATGGGTAATTAGTGGGTGTTTAGAGGAGAGAATAGATGTAAACAATGGATTTGAGAGGTGATCTGATGTCGGATCTGCGGGCGATCTATTGGTGTGGGTGGGTGATCAGATTGCCCGCAAGGGGCAGGTTAGGGGCTGATTGATGGGTGGCAGTGACAGGGGGTGACAGGGGGTGATTGATGGGTGATAGGTGATTGGCAGGTGATTGACAGGTGATCAGTGGGTTATTACAGGGAAGAACAGATGTAATTAATGCACTGGCGAATTGATAAGGGGGGGGGGGGGGGGGGGTCTGAGGGCAATCTGAGCGTGTGGGCGGGTGATTGGGTGCCCGCAAGGGGCAGATTAGGGTCTGATCTGATAGGTAACAGTGACAGGTGGTGATAGGGGGTGATTGATGGGTGATTAGTGGGTGTTTAGAGGAGAGAATAGATGTAAACAATGGATTTGGGAGGTGATCTGATGTCGGATCTGCGGGCGATCTATTGGTGTGGGTGAGTGATCAGATTGCCCGCAAGGGGCAGGTTAGGGGCTGATTGATGGGTGGCAGTGACAGGGGGTGATTGATGGGTGATAGGTGATTGGCAGGTGATTGACAGGTGATCAGTGGGTTATTACAGGGAAGAACAGATGTAATTAATGCACTGGCGAATTGATAAAGGGGGGGGGGGGGGTCTGAGGGCAATCTGAGCGTGTGATTGGGTGCCCGCAAGGGGCAGATTAGGGTCTGATCTGATAGGTAACAGTGACAGGTGGTGATAGGGGGTGATTGATGGGTGATTAGTGGGTGTTTAGAGGAGAGAATAGATGTAAACAATGGATTTGGGAGGTGATCTGATGTCGGATCTGCGGGCGATCTATTGGTGTGGGTGAGTGATCAGATTGCCCGCAAGGGGCAGGTTAGGGGCTGATTGATGGGTGGCAGTGACAGGGGGTGACAGGGGGTGATTGATGGGTGATAGGTGATTGACAGGTGATCAGTGGGTTATTACAGGGAAGAACAGATTATTATTATTATTATTATTATTATTTAGTATTTATATAGCGCCGACATATTACGCAGCACTGTACAATGTATATATATTTATATATCTTGTCACTATCTGTCCCTCAAAGGAGCTCACAATCTAATCCCTACCATTGCCATATGTCTATATTATATAGTGTAAGTACTGTGGTCTAGGGCCAATTTTTAGGGGGAGCCAATTAACTTATCCGTATGTTTTTGGAATGTGGGAGGAAACCGGAGTGCCCGGAGAAAACCCACGCAGACACGGAGAGAACATACAAACTATTTGCAGATAGTGCCCTGGCTGGGATTCGAACCGGGGATCCAGCGCTGCAAGGCGAGAGAGCTAACCTCTACGCCAGATGTAATTAATGCACTGGCGAATTGATAAGGGGGGGTCAGAGGGCAATCTGAGCGTGTTGGCGGGTGATTGGGTGCCCGCAAGGGGCAGATTAGGGTCTGATCTGATAGGTAAAAGTGACAGGTGGTGATAGGGGGTGATTGATGGGTAATTAGTGGGTGTTTAGAGGAGAGAATAGATGTAAACAATGGATTTGGGAGGTGATCTGATATCGGATCTGCGGGCGATCTATTGGTGTGGGTGGGTGATCAGATTGCCCGCAAGGGGCAGGTTAGGGGCTGATTGATGGGTGGCAGTGACAGGGGGTGATTGATGGGTGATTGACAGGTGATTGACAGGTTATCAGGGGGGATAGATGCATACAGTACACAGGGGGGGTCTGGGGGGGTCCTGGGGAGAATCTGAGGGGTGGGGGGGTGATCAGGAGGGGGCAGGGGGCAGGGGGGGGGATAAAAAAAAATAGCGTTGACAGATAGTGACAGGGAGTGATTGATGGGTTATTAGGGGGGTGATTGGGTGCAAACAGGGGTCTGGGGGGTGGGCAGGGGGGGGTCTGAGGGGTGCTGTGGGCGATCAGTGGGCGGGGGGGGCAGATCAGTGTGTTTGGGTGCAGACTAGGGTGGCTGCAGCCTGCCCTGGTGGTCCCTCGGACACTGGGACCACCAGGGCAGGAGGCAGCCTGTATAATACACTTTGTATACATTACAAAGTGTATTATACACTTTGTAGCGGCGATCGCGGGGTTAACATCCCGCCGGCGCTTCCGTATGGCTGGCGGGATGTTACGGCGGGTGGGCGGAGCCAGTTGCCGGGGGAAGCGCGCGTCATCAAAGACGCGATCGCTCCCCCGGCATAGGAAAAGGACGCAACGCCCTAAGGCGTATTGCGGTCCTTAAGGCATCCACTTTGCCGCCGCCCATGGGCTGTGGGCGGTCGGCAAGTGGTTAAAGAGAAACTCCGACCAAAAATTAAACTTTATCCCAATCAGTAGCTAATACCCCCTTTTACATGAGAAATCTATTCCTTTTCACAAACAGACCATCAGGGGGCGCTGTATGACTGATATTGTGGTGAAACCCCTCCCACAAGTAACCCCTCCCACAAGAAAAGTTCGAACTTTTGTGGGAAATAGCTGTTTACAGCTGTTTCCAACTGCCAAAAACCATGCAGCAGCTACATCACCTACCAACAGTAAAATGTTCACTGGAGTTCCTCTTTAAACAATTTACAACACTGACCATTTAACAACACAAATATACAATAAAAAACAGTAAGTAATGATAAAGTTATTGGCGAATTAATTGCTCGGATGCATAAGGTGAAACAACACTGTAGGCTGAAGTGGTTAACTGCTGTGATCTACGTTACGTTGAGAATAAAAACCCACTTTATTTCCTCCAATACTCTATTCTATATTTCTAAGATTTAAAGCGGGGCTACAGTCTTGTCTGCTGAAAAGGTACCAATACAATATCAGATATTTTTTTATAGAAGAGGGCCCTTTTTCTTCATGGAGATTATTTTTTCAACTTCTGTACAAAATTATTTTTCAGCACTTAGCAAAAACAAAAAATAGCCAAAAGGGTATTATTAAACTAGGAACTACCACAGGTTATTTCCCCTTAAAGGATACATGAGGCAGTTTATAAAGACTTGAACTGCACAAGCGACCCAGCTATGGGTTACAATCTTACAGAAGAGACAGCGGCAGCCTTGAGAACGGTGAAACTTTAGGGTGAGACCTTATAGACTTCTAGGGGCTTGAAGTAGCCCCAGGTGAGAAAAAAAAAATATTTCCTAGGTTTGCCTCATTTCACGCTCCTCCCACTCATTTGCCAATAACTTTATCACTATTTATCATACCTGAATGATCCATATCTTTTTTTTGTTGTCGTTGAATAAACTAGGCTTTCTTTGGGTGGTACCTTTTGTTAATAATTATTTTATTTCCTGTGCATTTTGAAGGGAATAAGAAGAAAAAAATGCATAACAGTCATTGGTTTTCAGTTTTAAGCCATTAAAGTTTAAAAATAAAAATTGCAACTGTAGATAAAACCCACATTTTTATTTGTCCTGGTTATTACAACATTTAACCACTTTTCCTCTCCCTGGGATGAGTATCTACATCCCTGAAAACTGCACTTGAGCTCCCAGGAGCATAGATACTCGTCCCTCACTGTTTATGCATGGCGTGCACGCCTACAGCCTCACGCGGTAGTGCACAGATTGGTGAATGGGAAAATACATTCCCAAGGCCAATTTAAAGGGAACCTAAACTGAGAGGGATATGGATGTTTCCTTTTAAACTATACCAGTTGCCTGACTCTCCTGCTGATCAATTTGCTGCAGTAGTATCTGGATCACACACCTGAAACAAGCATGCAGCTAATCCAGTCTGACTTCAGTCAGAGCACCTGATCTGCATGCTTGTTGAGGGGCTGTGGCTAAAAGTATTACACACAGGATTAGCAGGAAAGTCAGGTAACTGGCATTATTTTAATAGGAAAAATCCATATCCTTCTCAGTTTAGGTTCCCTTTAAGTGTCTAAAGTGACAATGATCACTGTTGCAATGAGAAACAATAATCATAACATTGGAGATGGCAATAACTGTCTTTTTCTGCTGTCTGGAACACGCCTGGAGCTGCGTTCTAACCAGACAGGAAAATGTGGCCAAAAAGAATATTACAATAAAAAATAATAAAATATACATTTCCTTTCCCTATAATCTGCCCCCTGCCCCCATATAACACAATTCTAAAAAAAAAATAAAGTGAGGGAGTTTAAAATTCTCTGGTTGAACTCGATGGACGTATGTCTTTTTTCAACCAAAATAACTACCGTATGTAACTATGTAAATTGTTACTTTATGGGACTTAGCTTTTTAAATACTGTAAATATGACATGAGGGTGTATTACTGTTCTTTTTGCAATTTAGGGCTTATAATTATTGATAGGGTACAATAAGAAAACCAAAATAACAAAATTGAAAAAAAATACATCTTTATTTCCAAATGAAATGTCGCCATACATTGTACTTATGGCTTAATTTAACCATAATTTGAGCGTGCCCAAATCTTGGGAGCGTACCTCGCCTGCCACACCCGATGATGAGGGCGTGTTTCTGCCCAGGTGCAGAAGACGCTAATCCGTCGGGGGTCAGCAATATTTTAGAGGCTGCCAGCGGGACCTGAGATGACTGACGCTGCGGCGAGGGACACACGTGACTTCTAGGGACTGAAAGAAGACCCAGGTAAGTAAAGCTAGATTTAATTAATCGCCTCGGATATACTTTAACTCTTTTGGGCATGGAATTATCTAGAACTTCACAGATTGCTACTGGAGTCCTCTTCCACTCCTCCATGACAAAGTTGGTGGATTTTAGAGACCTTGTGCTCTTCCACCTTCTGTTAAAGGTTACCCCGCAGATGCTCAATAAAGTTGTCCCATGAAAAGACATAATAAAATATTTACAAAATGTGAGAAGTGTACTCACTTATGTGAGATGCAGTAAATACCTAAAATAGTTGTTTAATACATTTATTTATACAAACCTTTACACAGCTGCTGAAATAAGAACAGATGATAATAAAGGTTTATGGTTTACACTAAAAATTGTTCCTCTAAAAGAGGCACTTAATATGTGTCTTCAAGGACAAGCAGGCACAGATGCATAGGAGTCCTCCCAACCCCATCCACTTGCTGTGCTAAATTTATCGTGTGATTAGGGAGAAAAGTAGATCATAGGCACCAGATTGCACAGTAGCTTGGGGGTAACAGGTGTAGGTGCTGTGCCTCCAGATAGAAGATACATTGATTCCAAGCAAGAGAAACTACATCCGGGCACAAGCTCTGCAGTAAAATGGCACCTTAATTATAATCTTGCCTCTGAAGAAGTGGGCCTTTGAGCCTGCGAAACAGCTGTCAGGCTAAACTCTCACTTGTGTATGGGGAAGCTGGGGATGGAATAAAGGCACCACTTTACTGCAGAGCATGTGCCCGGATGTAGTTTCTCTTGCATGATGTCCTAACTTTATGATCATCTCAAGAATACTCTAGACATGCCTACCAAGGACTCTGCAGGACTTTGCTACTGTGAAGGCGGGTCACACTTATTGCGGGATAAAGAAATGATTGGCTACAACCGGGCAGTGGGATTGTTCTTGAAGTGGAACAAAAGTACAAAGAGTCCTTCTTCCCCCCCCCCCCCCCCCCCCCCAATCATCTTATCTTCTCTTCCCCTTTCCCTCAGCTAGAACTTCTTTCATATGACCCTTATTTATTATTTAATAAATAAAATATCTCCATATTTAAATATTCAATTCATTGATCGTTAGGCCTTTCAAAATAGAGCACATTCTGGCCCAATGTATTTTGCAAAATACTGAAGGGTAGAAGGTTGGACTGGGTAACCTTGAGATTTGGGATGTCTACTAGGAATGAACTTAAGAATCCAGTGACATCTGGTCCCATCCAGACATTCATGGCTGCAGATAAGAAGTTCTTCCCCTACAGGCCATGCGATATCATGGAAACCGTTTATCAGATAAGTGATTAATCTTCAGGCCAGCGGCGCAGGAGACATTAGAGGCTATAATGAGCCCCGGTGTGGAAGATTTGGGAAGAATGGCCTCAGACGTCTTTGTAGTGTCGGGCTTTTGTCCTGTCCGGCCCTCCCGCCTCCCTCCGAGCTGCTGTGATCACATTAAATGCTTTCTCCAGCAGGACATTACAAGTGCTATTATCAAGGCATTTCTTCATTAAATGTCAGCTCCCTCCTGGCCTGCTGAAATGTATTTAGCCTCTGACTCGCCGTGTGTAAGATCATTTATGATCTCTTAATCTGAAGAGGGAAATCCTCTTAGTTATTTAGCTAAAGGCTTGCCTGAATAGGCCGCTGGAGGCTCCCATGAAGCTGCCTGTTTATTTTTTCTATGGTTCCCACGCCGAGGGGTCTGATCTTCAGCACTAGATTAGCTCTCTGCCACTAACAAGCTTGTGCTTTCAGGTGGGATCATCCCAGTGGCTTTTCCTCTACCGTTCCCCCCTGCCTTTCATGAGCAACAAAGAGGAAATCCCATCAGAGCTGTCTGTTGTGCAGAGGATTGTGTGCCCCGTGTCTCTGCAGGGAGCTGAATTACTACATGTCTGGACAACCTGCTGTAACAAGTGCCCGTCTGACCAAATGCATTGCAGGAGGCTAGGCCATGGCCTGACCAGATGATGGAGAAGGTCAAGGTGGCCAGGCTGTAAGCCAACCACCTGATAGGACAGGACACAGGTGGGTACTGACCAATTGAAATGGCAGATGGTCAAGCTGTCAGGTAATTAGTTTACAAAATCTGCCTAGTACTGTTCTAGTACTTTGCAAAGCTGCAGCTCAGATCACATACAGGACAGGGCATTGCAAGGCAAAGAAAATCGGCTTGTGAAAATTCAGATAACATCTCTAATCATTGATTGTATGAAATGACAAGTCACAAAAATAAAGCTTGGTTTACACTTACCAGAGTGGCAATATATATGTATGGTAAGGATATGCCGTACCCATGGGCATAACTACAAAGCATGGGGCCCCTGTGTGAAAATTTTATGGTGCCACGACCACCCTTCCTAAGTTCCACCACCTCTCTTTCCCCCATCCAATAGCAGAATAACACAGAGGAAGGCTAATACTCGCTCCACTCTTCTTCACCTCCCACCTGCAGATCCTGCCACTTCCATCTTTGCAACGTTGCCAAAATTTACCCGTACATACCCCCTGACACGACCAAACTCCTGGTCTCCACCCCCTGCAATCCGCTATGAATGCAGCTAGGCTCATTCACTCCTCCCCTGTTCCTCTTCAGCGCCCCTTCACTGGTTCCCTATCCCCCTCAGAATTACAACTGCTCTGTATGGCATACAAATCCATCCACCATACCTCCACTTTGTGCATCTCGGATCTTGTCCAGAGATACTCCCCAACACACTCTTTCTGTTCCTTCAAGACTCTACGGATGACTTCACCTCACTTCACATGCTCCAGAATGTCTCCAGAGCAGCCCCTACTCTATGAAACTCCCCCCCCCCCCCCCATCAGGATCACACCCTACCTCCCACTCCTTCAAGCTGGCCTTAAAGACCCATCTGTTCATCATTGCTTACCCGCCATTTTCATAGCTCTAGCTCCACCCCTTATGTGTCCCAGTCACCCCTCCTTAGATTGTAAGCTTATTTGGCAGGGCCCTACTCCCTGTGTGCTCTTCTCTGCCAGCATAAGAACTTAGTGACTCGTCTGCTATATTTATCCCTACATTGCAATCTGCGCACCACTGTTTATCGTTATATCACTATCTTGTGTACCATTTTTTCAGCTCTAGGACACGGCGGACAGGTGAGCGGTTAGGGAGGGACCCCTGTGGGAGGAATGCCTGCACGGGACGGTCCTGCTAGTGACGTAATCTTGCGATTGCGTCCAACTGAAGCTTCCCACCTGAATGCTAATGGCTGCTAGATGTGGTATGGCAGGTAAAGGGTGTATGACAGTGCATCCTGATTGGCTGACGAGCGCCTGCTGACCACTTAAATGTAGCTGGATGCATGTACTGCTGTGTTCTATTGCTTGTGTGTGTCGAATGTACCATTGTTTAACTCTGTACTGTCCCTGTGTAAAATTGTTTAACCCTCCTGGCGGTTTGCTAAAAAATCGCCAGGGGGCAGCAAATCTTTTTTTTTTTTTATTTTTTTTTTTTTTTCATGTAGCGAGACAAAGTCTCGCTACATGATAGCCGCTGCTCAGCAGCATCCCCCCAGCCCCTCCGATCGCCTCCGGCGATCAGGAGATCCCGTTCAAAGAACGGGATCTCCTGGAGGGCTTCCCCCATCGCCATGGCGACGGGGCGGAATGACGTACGTCGTGACGTCAAAGGGGATTCCTATCCACCCCATAGAGCTGCCTGGCACTGATTGGCCAGGCAGCGCACGGGGTCTGGGAGGGGGGGGTGGCTGCGGCGCGACGGATAGCGGCAGATCGGCGGGTAGCGGCGGCGATCGGGCACTGCACGCAGCTAGCAAAGTGCTAGCTGCGTGCAGCAAAAAAAAAATTATGCAAATCGGCCCAGCGGGGCCTGAGCGGTGCCTTCCGGCGGCATAGCCCGAGCTCAGCTCGGGCTTACCGCCAGGAAGGTTAATGTTGTAATGGCTCCACTATCCTTTGTTATATGTTAACGCTTTATAAATAAAGTGGGGAATGCTGTAGATGTGATATACTTAGACTTTGCTAAGGCCTTCGACACTGTTCCCCACAAAAGTCTGGTGCAAAAGATGAGGATGCAAGGACTGGGGAAGAGTCTGTGTGCTTGGATAGGGAACTGGCTAATGGACAGAAAACAAAGAGTTGTGGTCAATGGATCATACTCAAAATGGGAGACTGTTAGCAGTGGGGTCCCACAGGGGTCTGTACTGGGTCCAGTGCTCTTCAATTTATTTATTAATGACCTAGTGGATACAGTAGTGAGCAATGTTGCTATTTTTGCAGATGATACAAAATTGTGCAGAATCATCAACTCTAAGGAAGATAGTGTTATATTGCAACAGGATCTGGATAGGATGGCTATATGGGCACATACATGGCAGATGAAATTCAATGTTGACAAATGTAAAGTCATGCATTTTGGTCGTACCAATGGTCTAACACCATACAAAATAAATGGGATACAGTTGGGGACATCAAACTTGGAGAAGGACTTAGGAGTACTCATCGACAACAAGTTAAATAATCGTACTCAATGCCAAGCCGCTGCAGCTAAAGCTAACAAAATTTTGGGATGCATTAAAAGGGAAATAAAAACTCGAGATGCTAGCATAATATTGCCCCTGTTTAACTCTCTAGTAAGGCCACATCTGGAATATGGAATTCAGTTCTGGGCACCACATTACAAAAAAGATATTGCAGTTCTAGAGCAGGTGCAGAGACGAGCAACAAAATTGATACGTGGGATGGAAGGTCTCACTTACCAAGAAAGGTTAGATAAACTGGGTTTATTTAGTCTAGAGAAAAGACGCCTTAGAGGAGATCTAATTAACATGTATAAATACATCAGAGGGCAATATAATAGCTTGGCGGATGAGCTTTTTGTCCCTAGGCCTTCTCAAAGGACTAGAGGACATGATCTGCGCATGGAGGAAAAACGTTTTAGCCATTTATTTAGGAAAGGGTTCTTTACAGTAAGAGTGATTAAGATGTGGAATGCATTGCCACAGGAAGTCGTTATGGCAAACTCTATACCTGCATTTAAAGGGGGCTTGGATGCTTTCCTTGCGTTGAATGACATCCATGGCTACAATTACTAGGTAATGCCAATGATGTTGATCCAGGGATTTTATCTGATTGCCATCTGGAGTCGGGAAGGAATTTTTACCTTGTAAGGGTTTTTTCGCCTTCCTCTGGATCAACAGGGATATGTGAGGGAGCAGGCTGGAGTTGTACTTTGTACTGGTTGAACTCGATGGACGTATGTCTTTTTTCAACCAAAGTAACTATGTAACTATGTAACTATGTTATAATAATGATAAATTTAGATAATACAAACAACAAGCACATAGCAAATACTCGCCCCCTAACTCAGCCAATAGTATCAGACTCCCAGCAGTGTCAGCTCCCAAACAAAAAAAAAAGTATTTCATATTCCATTTCACCCCCTCACCCACAACATCTTATTTCCTTTAAAGGACCTCTGTCGCGAAAATCTAAAAAATGTAAAATACATGTAAACCTATACAAATAAGAAGTACAATTCTTCCAGAGTAAAATGAGACATAAATTACTTTTCTTCTATATTGCTGTCACTTACAGTGAGTACTAGAAATCTGACATTACCGACAGATTGTGGACCAGCCCATCTTCTCATGGGGGGTTCTCAGGGTTTTCTTTATTTTAAAAGCACTTAGTGAATGGCAGTTGCTCCGTCCAACTGCCAAAAAAGTGTGCAGCGAGCAGGGAGGCTGGCCAGCATCTTTGTATAAATCTTTTTCAGGGAGTGTCTTTATAAAGAATAAAGGCCATGCTGAGAATCCCCCATAAAGAGATGGTCTAACCCAAAACCTGTCAGTAATGTCAGATTTCTACTACCTACTGTAACAGCAACATAGGAGAGAAGTAATTTATGGCTCATTTTACTCTGGAAGAGATGTACTTCTTATTTGTATGTGTTTTACATTTTAAAATTTTTGCGACAGTTCCTCTTTAAGCCCTCCTAAAAAGAACATTTCGCCATGAAAACGAGGGCAGAAGACACACCTGTTATCCCTTATCACAGATGGTCAGCAGGCACCACACACCCTAAGATTGTTAGTGTGACATCAGGCAAACAGGATGAGTCACTAAAGTGCGGTAAACCTACCTCACCCAAGTAGCACGGGATAAATTTAGCACCCGCACGCTATGCGCAGTCCTGTCAGCATAGTGTGTGCTGTTAAAGCGGACCCAAACCAAACATTTTTTTAATTCAAAATATTTAGTTGCACCACTCTGACACATACAATGATAAACACTCCTTCAAGCCTATGGGCATTTCAGTGCATGCTTTTCACCCTTCTCTTTTCATAACTAGGGTTATACTGGTGGCAGCCATTACTTCTGAGCTTAGTAGGAGGTTTTAGATCATGGGTGTGTTTGTAATCAGCTACCCTCCCTCACAGGGGCGTCGTCTATGTGAAATCTCACACAAGCTGAGATCACCTCCCCTGTGACATCATCAGTAGCAGCCTGTGTTTTGTTTTTGTTTTTTATCTCCTCCACCAGTCTGCCGGATTCTGTCCCGGCAATATGAAAGGAAGGGAGGGGTTCCTCCAATAAATGTAAAATATTTTATATTTGTCATCATGCAGCTGAAAAAAGGCTGCTATTTATTATTATAAGTTAGAAAATAGATTTAATTTCTGAAATCTTGTATTTTTAATTTGGGTCCACTTTAAGTTACGCCTGATCCTTCTAACTGCTGCACTATGTGCTGTAGTGTGACCGCAATACTTCACTAGTGCGGCCACTACTATATTAATTAACGTAGTAGCACCCGCGCTTGTGAAATATCACATTCGCGCTACAGCGCATTGCGCGGAAGGTAGAAGGATCACGCGTAACTTAAAAGCGCACGCTATGCTGACAGGATTGCAGCAGGCCTGGATTTACATTACAGGAGCCTATATGCACAGATGTCCTGGCACCCCAGACTCCCCCCTCCATGAGCCTACAATATCCCCACCGAACAACAACACAAGTGTGCTGACTGGCCCTGCTGTCACTTCTCCCTTACTTCCACTGCCCAGCGTAGGTAGCTACAGGTGCCCTTTAGTATTAGGTAGCCAGAGGTACCCTCAGTATTAAGTAGCTAGAGGTGCCCCATTGAAAGTAAATCTCATTGGTGAAATGCTGAGAGTTGGTTGAGTAACCTCTCATGTACACTCCCCTCAAAACTCTGTATAGTAATGGAGAGAGGAAGGGAGGCACTCAGGGAGGAAAGTAAGCCGCCTTTCCATCATTAGGCGCCTGTAGGCAGGTGCCTATAATGCCTTATGGTAAATCCGGCCCTGCAGGATTGTGTGTAGCATGCACACGCTAATTTACATTACTGAGTCTATTATTCTGTAAAAGGAAAGGGGAAATGGGAAAAATATAAACTAACAAAAGTCCCAGTTCATGTGCTCACACACGGGATCATCAATCGGTGTGATACAGGACCCAGGGGCGTAGCAATAGGGGTTGCAGAGGTAGCCACGGCATTGGGGCCCTTGGGCCAGAGAGACCCCGAAGGGCCCTCCCTCAACTACAGTATTAGCTCTCTATTGGTCCTGTGCTCATAATAATCCCTTCTATAGATACTTGGAATATTGGTAATCATTAACAAACTATTCCCCATCCCCTTCTTGCACCTCTGATACTGTAGTTGCCATTGGCAGGTTTTGGTGCGCCGTATCAATTGTTATGTATAGAGTGCTTGGGGGGCCCCAATGTAAAACTTGCAGCGGGGGCCCACAGCTTCTTAGCTACTCCACTGACAGGACCGATCTCCGAGTAATGAAGAGCAACCATAAAATTCATGTACAGTATATGTAAACATACTCCCAAGAAAAAGGGTTCGTAGGTAAATGTCCGCAACCATAAGCGAAAGTTTGCATCCGTGCCTGCGAACGCCCGCCTCCATGATAGAATATCTGAATTCATAATTAGCACCACAAAAGGTACAATCAGACAAGTATGGTCACATGTAAGTCCATTTATGGTCATACTGCCAGTGATATGAATTGTTCTCTTTTAAGTGGTTTTATTATGTTTGTACTACTAGATCGTATTAATAAATATTGTTATACTTTACACATAGAGAGGTGCTTTACATGGGCAATTTAGTGTCTTTCCTTGCATATTGTCTGCCCTGGCACACTTAGAATCCAGAGTGCAGATCTATCTTGTGTATACAGACAGTTAGCGGAGGCCAGGATACCGTCCATACCGTCCCACCGAGGCAACAAGTGTAATAAGGACACTCGTCTCCTCGGTCTCATCATTCACTGCAATAATCAGGACTTTACACCCCGTGTGTCAGCAAATACCTCGCTTTATCCCTCATGACCCTCAATGACTTCTTCATTACGGGCTAATTTGACGTTCCCCTCCAGTCAGCGGCTAATGATGGCGTGTTAGGTTATTGACATTCACAGCTGCTCCGGTAATATTATAAGTGTGCCGGCATTCCTCTCTCTTCAATGACCGGATAATTGGAGGAAATAAGAGAAGTCGTCACCGAGATCTGTGCAGGGAGCGGCTTACAGACTCCCACACGCATTTATCAGTTCTGCAGCCCAGCAAGAAGTCCAATACAGAGAGTGGCAGATTTACTGCAGCAGGGCTGTCTGATTCATAAATCCCTTCTCTACAAAATACTGCATTAAAATGGTATGAAACTCAACATTTCGTCCTTGCTCTAAAAGATTCTTTACACCATAAAACCTACTATGAAAAAAATAAAATGGTAGCAATACAGCATTCAAACAGTTAAAGACAGCACTTTCTTCTTCAGTGGGAAGCTTAAAATTCAAATCTTAAAGTTAATGAAGTGATTCAATTATCATGTTTATGTCTCCTTATCAGCCGCAATTAGTAAACATTCCTGGCAGTGTTTCAGCCACACACAAACAGAAGGTGTACTCAGAAGACAAGTCCATACTGGATACATTATAATATATAAATACAGCAGTTATGCAATAAATTACAATGGCACCTTTTCAGAGCAGATAAACTGTACTTTGGGAACTTGTAATTTGTAAATGGATGATAATATGTGAGCACAAAAGCAAATATGATAACTGTATGGGTAATAAATAGTAGGAAAATCACATTTTTATTGTTAAATCCCGCTTTAATGGAGCAATACTGAAGTTGCTGTAACTAACTTCCTTTTCAAATTTTCTCCTTGCATGGGTGTTTAAAGGGGCACTATGGTGAAAATTGTAAAATTTAAAATATGCGCAAACAGAGACGAATAAGAAGTACTTATTTCCAGAGTAAAATGAGCCATAAATGATTTTTCTCCTATGTTGCTGTCACTTACAGTAGGTAGTAGAAATCTGACAGAAGTGTCAGGTTTTGGACTAGTCCATCTCTTCATAGGGGATTCTCAGCAAGGCTTTTATTCTTTATAAAGATATTCCCTAAAAAGGATTTAAACAATGATGCTGGCCAGCTTCCCTGCTCGCTACACAGTTTTTTGGTAGTTGGACAGAGCAACTGCCATTCATTAAGTGCTTTTGAAAATAAATCCCTGAGAACCCCCTATGAAGACATGAACTAGTCCAAAAATAGTCAGATTATACTACCTACTGTAAGTGACAGCAAATATGTTTGCACATATTTAAAATTTTACAATTTTTCGCCATAGTGCCCCTTTAAAGAAAATTAGAAAATTTTCGAAAGGGGCACAAACATTTTCTACCCCTGATGACGGTGGAACCCGAAACGAGTCAGGACGAGAGTAGGCAGTGATCAGTATACACGCTTGTTGGATACATGAGAAAAGTACCACTGATGTGGGAAGTGCATTCAGCCAGGTAGGGTCCTAAGTGGATTGGGACCCTTTTGTATGTGAGTGAATCTTTTTTGAGTATGAATTGTTCATTTTAATATTAAAGTATAAGCCGATACCTGATGCCACTGAAAGGAAATTCCTCTTTGTTGTCTCCATTCTTTCACTTTGGAGTGCAATCCACTGGGAGAAGCAAAAGAAAAACTCAGTTAGGCTCCCTGCACACTGCAAATCCGTTTTGTGATTCCGATTCCGATTCCGTTTCCAATTGGCAATTCCAATCTTCTCTGAATGCAGTCAACAGAAAAACGGAGGAAAAAACGCAGCATGCAGTAACGATTAAAAATTGGAATCGGAATTGGATGTAAAAAATGATTAAAAATCGGAATCGAAATCGCATGCAGTGTGCAGGGAGCCTAAGTGATGAGTGTAATCACCTAATTACGGTTACATGGAACTTCACTTAATTAGCAAAATTACGTAGTAGCAAAATTTTGTAATTCCGATCAGTTTTCGTAATTACGATTGTTTCCGTAATGGAAACAAGTCAGAATTTCGAGTTTAACATGGAAATTTGTGTTCCAGTCCGGAACCTCCTGATACATTTTAAGCGACAGCACATACAGGGGCCTTTGCATTATCAAATATTGCAAGGCCCAATACCAAGTGTCTCAGCATGCTTGACCGCTAAGTGCACCTGTGCACAAAGAGCACCTGTCTTAGAAGTGGCTGCAGGTAAAGCCTCCTGATACATTTAAAGCAACAGGCACGTGCAGGAACCTTTGCATTATCAGTAACTGCATTCAAATGACATTCCTGAGTTTCGTAATTACTTACATTTTCATAATTACTATTAGACATAAAATTACGTCCATTTTCATAATTAAAATAACTTTGTTTCTATAGAAAACACTAAATTTCACTCATCAGGGGCCCTGATGAGTATTTGATACGAAACGCGTTGGGCGGAGCTTAAGGACGTGGACTACAGCTCGTCTTGTGGATACTATATGCGCATAATTTTATGGGAACATGTGAGTGCAATTCCTTTTAACTTTTTAAATTAAAGCAACAGTTTTACGCTATGAAGACTCCTCTTTAGCAGGGCCGGCCTTAGGTTTCACAGCGCCCTGAGCAAAACCTGATTTTTGTGCCCCCCCCCCCTCATCCTCTTCCCACATGCATATACACGCATGCACGCACGTATATACACACATACAGGCCCATGTGGAATTCACCTTTTCTCCTGAGATATCTCTTAGGACAGTGGTTCCCAACCTTTTTGACGTTGTGACACAAATGCTCAGTCTCTGTGACACGTCACGTATGTATAATGGAAAAAATACTATTAATAACCACGAATGGATGGAAAGAGTGCATTATCCTGAATACACTTAAAAATGAAGGCTAGCACCTTTCAGGAATATTAATAAAAACAGTCAGTGGGACAGTTAGCCGCCTCCCCCCCATTTAGAATGAAAGCACAGCACTGACAATTTGCACCACGCGTTATAGCCGCAGTGCGCCCCCCCAACGCCCTCAGACTCAGTATAGGTAGGTAACCAGGAATAGGTGCCCCCAGTATAGGATCTCATGAATAGGTGCCCTCAATATAGGTTGCCAAGCAAAGGTGCCCCCAGTATAGGAAGTCAGTTGAAGGTCTCCACCCCCCAATAGGTAGCCAGGCGTAGGTGCCTCCAGTATAGGTAGCCAGGTGTAGGAGCCCTCAGTATAGGTAGCCAGCTATAGGTCCCCTCAGTATAGGCAACCAGCTATAGGCGCCCCCTTGGAAGCCGGCGCCCTGAGCGACCGCTCAGGTCGCTCATATCAAAGGCCGGCTATGCTCTTTAGTCAATAGGTTGTAAGCTTGATGGATCATTGCTGTGATGGAGGTATAAACTGGTGAGGAAACAACGAGAGTGGAACTCATTAAGCGCTATAGCTAACCTATAGTTTGTCAGCATTTGTAAAAGGTGAGAGGCTGGAGATCTTGGTGATATTTATGCAGCACAGTGTGGTGGAAGGTGAAAGCTTTAAAATCACTGGAGAGTAAACGCACATGCTGTCTGTGGGTTGGCAGCCATTACAGAGGGTGAGGAGCTGTGATACCTGTCTGTGGTGGGACCACATGAGAATTTCATTACACGTGGTGTAGTTATATGTTATTTACAGAATCACGCTATGTTTGTTTGTTTATTTTTTCTATGTTTACAAACTGGAGCATAAAGGCACAGAGGATTGAAAGATTTGGGAATCCATTGAGAGCGCAGTGTCCGTGGAAATCTAAGAACGCCCATCACTGCCGATATCGTAGCCAGAGGTCAGCTACAGTATATGATAGCCGATCTCTGGCTTCAGTCATCATCACTGCATTCCCCACCGCTAGCCGGACTCTGGTTATATAATAGCCAAATTAAGTTACATCGTGCCCAAATTACCTTCTTGGCACTACCGTAGCCACTAATTACATTGTGCGCAAAATGCCCAAATCCACAGGCGCGCTATACACCCACATTCTCCACTTCGCCTGTACACACATTACAGTCCTTAATGAATCCTGCATCCACTGAAAATCTATGTCCAGGGTATCGAGGGATTTGATCCCTCTCTGAACAGATTTAGGTCAGAGAGGGATCGATCTGTTTCCCACATTGGGTAGCAATCTATGCGTGTATGGCCACTTTAAAGCATACCTGAAGCAAAAATAAACGAATGTATCAGAATCATAATGAATCTATGCAAAAGAGCTTCTCTGAGCTATTTAATTCACTGGGTGGAATACAGTCCTGTTTTCTGAAGCCCTTTATACAGCCAACAACACAGTGAGAGAGAGCATGAGATAAGGTTTTACTGCAGGAAGGTTCAGAGGATCATTTTTTCTGCTTTGTTTTACAGCTAAAAAGAGACACAGTGTGGTTTCTAAACTGCAAATATGACAGAATCACGCAATGTTATTAAAAAAAAAAAAAGCTATATAACTGGAAATAAAAATATGAGACTTGTTTCTTTACTACTAATAATCTATTCATTATCCATACTACACATACAATTCATTAAATAATACGTTTTTGTTTTGTTTTTTTGCTTGTGGTTTGCTTTAAGAAGACATTGAAACCGATGCTGATAGTATCGTATGTGCAATAAAGAAAGAATAATAGGCTTGATTGCGCACAGGAAACCTGTTTGTTAATCGCCAGAATCGCCACTGCCTTTGTGTCCTGCCCTGCTTCTGCCAGATAGCGTTATACCCCACAGATATCTATCCAGAAACACAAGATGATGTAAAGGAATGAGTATGTGAGCATTCAGACTAGTAACTAACAGCTGTGTGTGTTTCTGCCAAGTAACCAGCTGTACAACCTGTTGCTAAACATGAAGAGATGTCTTTGAAGGAAGCCAATCTGTAGCAATTGGCGACAATTATCATTTCTCTTTCTGTCTTGAATGTAGCATCCTAATCTTGGTTTTCTCTAGAGGTTCTTCCTCACGTCTCTTAAAGAGACTCTGAAGCGAGTTAAAAACTTGCTTTTTAGCTTATAATCAACATGGGCATGCTTGCCCCAGCTAAAACGCAGCTATCTTTGTTACAGCTGATACAAATCCTGCAATAAATCTGCAGTGTGTCTACTTCCTGCTTTCATAAAAGCACAATAGTGATTAGTCACAAATCAGGGGGAATTAGACAGGCTAAATCAGGCATGGGCAAACTTGGCCCTCCAGCTGTTAAGGAACTACAAGTCTCACAAATAGGGTAGAGTCGGAGGCGCCCGTGACAAGTAACTAGTGTGTTGTGCACTTCGATAAGTAATGGCTAGCAGCCACGCTGGTGGTAATATATAATATATATATATAAAAAGGATGGTCCTACCTTAAATGAAGCAGTCCATCCACTGAATAATATAAAGAATATCTAGCTTTATTGGGCACTTTAAAAATGACAACGCGTTTCGCGGAACAACCGCTTCCTCAGGTCGAGTGGTGTGCCCTAAGAAACATATACACACAGAGCACTTAAGATAGTATACAGCTTAACCCATAACAATAAAAACATATATATATAAAAAAGTAAAAAGGAGAACATAATATCTGTATATTTGCACACATGTATCGCTGTGCTGATCGGACAGTTATGTTAAATACAACTGGTGTAGCCCTATTGATGTAATCTGCGTCACAAAGTGCATTTAACAATCCTAAAGGGATATATATATGTGTATGTGTAGCGAACCATATACATGGGGCTATCCATAATGATACCTCAATTCACCACATATGTTGGTTTTTTAAATGGGTGTAGTGTCTGGGGACACCTAGGATGTACTGCTTCGGGGTATTGAATAAATAGGACGTAAAACATTTTTTAAAAAAACAAGTTACACCAATTGGTAACGACCAATAGTATTTAGGTTTAGAGAGTGCATATATAAATTGCTAGGGCTTACCTCCAGGTAGAAGGGTAACTATCTCGGGCGCCTGTGTATAACGGCGCTCGTGTCCTGGGGATTTAAATACAAAAAGATTACTTCCTGATAGCTCCTGGACGAGTTGCGTAGCGCCACCGCGTAGCGTATGGCGTACAACGTCATCGCGCCACGTGACGCGTGACGTCATTGGGAGAAACGCGGCCACCCGCTCTGAGCGGGGAGCGAGCAGGGGCGTGGTTAGGATATGTCTCTCTCTGTTTCCCAGCAACAGTAAACAAGCTGGGAAACGAGTCTCCATCCCCCAACTCTGGAGGTCAGAGTGGCTCCAATGGTAGCCTCCATTTTGTTGGAGCCTGCATTACAAACGTCCATCTATTTTGATAGATATATGCTCAGTTACTTAGCATTACCTTAAAGGTTCTCTGCACGTGGCCTAGCTAACATAGCCTTGTATATACAGAAATAAAGTTAAGATACAGTAATGTATATTGACAAGAAACAGAATAAATAAACACATATATATGTATATATGATTATACATAAAAACAAAGATAAAATTATGTAAAAAAACATGTATATGCGCGTTCTGTTAAGCAACCCAGACATATATACATGCACATATGCCACAACGTATATACACACATGGGGGTAGGATAACATAAGAGGCAAAAGCCTCCAAATTATTATATTCTTTAAAAACCACCTAGTAGATTTGATTGAGTGGTGCCACAAAGGGTCATAAGTTATTTCAAAACGGTGCACTGATATCGCTGGAGCCTATGGAGGACAGTAGAGGGGTGCTTATATATGCTGTTAAACCTAATTTTTTAACACTAAAGTTTCGTTGTATATGTGTTATTTCTCAATGGGACTTAGAGCGGGGGGGGGGGGGCTATCAAAGGTCCTATGTGGGGGTAGCTGATAGATTTCTTATGATCATATCAGGAAAATAGCATGCTACTACTAAGAGTGTCTCAAAGATTATGTTCAAGGCAGATGTTTAACCCCTCGGGTTGTAGGGTGCCTAATTTAAAAATCCAGTGCATCTCCCTACTTCTAAGTTTTCCAGCTCTGTTTTGGGTTGTTTCTGGGATTTGTTCAATTGGGCAGATGGTCGTGTCTTCATGGTTGCAATTATGTAGGGTTTTGTAATGTCTCGAGAGGCCATGTTTTAGGTAGCCCCTCAAGATATTCCTCCTGTGTTGTCCCCATCGTGTGCGAAGTTGTTGGGTAGTACGTCCCACATATTGGAGTCCACATGGACATGTTATTAAGTATATGACAAAATCACTTGAGCAGTCCATATTTTGATATATCAAGTGATTTATTCGTGTTGTTTTAGAGCAGAAATCTGTAGCTTGTTGGCAGATTTTTTCACAGCATAAGCATCTTGGTTGTCTGCACTAGCTAATCACACCCCGTTTCTGGCTAGCTATCTGAACTTCCTCTGTGTTCTGTTTTTTGCTGTTAGTAATTCGACTCGGAGCCAGTATATTTTTTAGTGTTTTGGCCCTGCGGTAGATTACTCTTGGTTTTAGTCTGAGATCAGCTTTGAGTAGGGGGTCTACTTGTAGGAGTGGCCATGCTTTTTCTAGTATCTGTTTTATCGCTTGATGTTGGCTAGAGAACCTTGTGATAAAGCTTATTTCGTTTTTTCCTTCTTTGGTACTGGTATTTTTCTCTGTATGTACCAGGGAGTTTCTATCGGTGCATCTGGCTTTTCTCTTTGCTTCATTAATCAGTTTCCTAGGATAATGTCTGGCGGCAAATTTGCTGGTGAGGATTTTTGCTTGTTTATCGTAGGTTTTGATGTCACTACAATTTTTCCGGATCCTAAGGAACTGTCCATATGGAATATTCTTCTTCCAGGGTTTATGATGACTGCTTTTGTAATGAATGTATGAATTCGCATCCACGGACTTAAAGAAATTCTTAGATTTTATTGTTGATCCGTCGTGATACAGCGTTAGGTCCCGCCCTTTTTTCTACCCTACTATAGTTGCACCTAACAAGACGGTACTGGAATTATTCAATATCCGTTTGCGGGAAGGAAAGACCAGTGGAAGACCAACAACTACCCCTAAGGAGGATGGACCTACTAGAAGACCGACAACCACAACGGACCCGTCTGTTTGACCAGTTCAGGAAATGCAATTTTAGGCCCGATTCATCCCCATTGTCTGACCAGACAGATGAAACAACAAGGGACGAACCTCAAATACCAGACCTAAGCCCCATGTTCTTTGATCTAGAGAAACTGTTAAAAACTGAATTCTTCAATCTTGCAGATATTGAAATGCAATTAACTTATATAGAGGAAAAAATATCGCCTGGGGGCCTGAGAGTCCCCACTGAATCTCCCTTCCCAGATGATCCAGTCTTCACCAAAGATTGGTATGAATACCTTGAACTATGTTCAAGGGGCAAGATGGAACGCATTATCACCAAACGCAGAACCATCATTTCTGAATTACAACCACTAATCCAGGCCCAGAAACTCCGAATGGCAGGGTATGCAGATTCTGATCAATATAAGTCTTTTTCTTACATATTAATCAATAAATTAAATAGATTTGAGGTAGCTATTACTGAGAGCAAACTGGGCAAGCTGAATAGAGATAGGAATCTCTATTTAAATAACCAACAGAGAAAGTCCAGACCGAGACACAAACCACCAGGGGCCCCTATACCTGGCAATGAATCACATATAAAACGAGCAGATACACCAAATAATAAGACCGATGTTGTACCAACACTGGCAACAAGAAGCCCACACATAGAGCCACATCATCAAAACCAGGAGCAGGCACCTGTCCAGACATCAGCAGCTGGAAGCACTGACTATGGAAAACCGAACAAACTACAACTAAGAGTGAAACAAGCACCTAAGCTTGGCAAAACAGTCCCACATAAGAAGCGGGGACCTACGATCAAAGACCCAATTCAAAGAGTCAGACATTCCGCCAAGAATACCGGTAGACTACGAACCCCGAAGAAACAAAACCCAGTAGTAAATTCATCAATATCAGGACCATATTCTACACCAATAAGGGACATAACTCAGACCAGCAGAACAGAGGAGGAATCAGAGACTTTCAGTACACCTCTGACAAATCCAATATCTAGGAATGATAGGCCCAGAAGCAGCCGGCCGTCCTCTCCAATTATTTCTCCCGAATTGTTGGAACTGACGATCCACGCCAATTCACAAGAAGAATATCTACACAACTCAGATGAACGGAAGAATGATGTATGAAGGATAAGGAGTAACAGAGGCGCCAGATTAGTGTAAAATGTTTAAAAACCGCTTAAAAGGAGGGGGGTTGGTGGTTACCACCCTCAGGTAAAGAGTGACCAGCCAATGAGTCATATATAAATGAACATTGAAATTTATTTTAAAATCTCCAGGCAAGCAACGCGTTTCATGGGTCCAAAGCCCGCTTCATCAGGCAATCGATTTGGAGACATACACGACTGTGTCAGTGGAAGGAAAAGCGCCTACTGGGACACAGCTTTGGACCCGTGAAACGCGTTGCTTGCCTGGAGATTTTAAAATAAATTTCATTGTTCATTTATATATGACTCATTGGCTGGTCACTCTTTACCTGAGGGTGGTAACCACCAACCCCCCTCCTTTTAAGCGGTTTTTAAACATTTTACACTAATCTGGCGCCTCTGTTACTCCTTATCCTTCATTGATCTAGTCCACCCTTGGTGGAGGGGTGTATCCCCGTTTTTTCCTGTCTACAGAGAGCGACTTCTTAAACCTGAGTGGGGTCAGGTTATAATTCTCCCCACCTGCACCATCAGTGGTTGCCTTAGTGGTAACCCTGACTTGTGAGTATATCTCTTATTGTTATTTTAACTCTTTCCATTTGACAAAACATACTACACTATATTTGGCTCTCGGTTCTCTCCTTTGCATTTTTCAAGGAAGAATGATGTAGCCCATACGGAAGAAAGAGAGCCTCCTAAAAGTGGCTCGGCTGTCCCTGTCCCCATAGGGAAGCCAGCAAGGAAGATTACGAATGCACGACTACCTACAATCTCGAAAAAGAAACTAAGTGAAAAGGAAACACAACAGAATCAAATTACAG
Organism: Hyperolius riggenbachi; assembly: GCF_040937935.1. Classification (NCBI taxonomy): domain Eukaryota; kingdom Metazoa; phylum Chordata; class Amphibia; order Anura; family Hyperoliidae; genus Hyperolius; species Hyperolius riggenbachi. The sequence goes on along the minus strand of NC_090655.1, from coordinate 32,026,451 downwards.
ATTTTTTCAACAGTACACAAGAGCGACCGAGTACCTCTGAATCATTCTCTACAGGTGGCACGTCTTCATCGTCTTTTTTAGAATTACCTACAATCCTGGGGGAGACGCCGCCTCTATACCCCAGGCTCCAGGACACACTGTGCAGACCAGCTCCGTTGACGATTTCCTCACCATTGAGACCTCTAAAAAGAATGGCCCCAAGCTCAGAAAGAGAGGAAGGAGAGGAGGCAAAAAGAACAAATCGAAAGGCCTCACTGTAAAGGCAGACCCACCATCAAGGGATCCCCAACTGAAGTCCATTTTCAATTTATCCAGCTATAAATTAAGTACGATAGAAGAACAGGTACTCATGAAGGGACTCTCCTTCTGCCCAACAAAGACGTCTAACCTGTACGAACTTTTTGTAGATCTGAATTCTTTCATTAGGAAATTGACTCTGAAAAGATACTTCAGCGCTAAATTACTGCAAACCCAAAAGACTACACAAGACCGTATACTATCACCCATAATACTTAACTCTAATGAACTAACCTCCACTATCTATGTTGACCAAGAAGAATTAGCTTTTGAGAAATACATCCATACGAAGTTGAAAAATAAATCCACATTTTTCCCTACCTCCCACAAGGGGCCGTATGTAGAGGCCTTCTATAGACGGGTCATGGAGGATCTTAGCAATATGGACACCAGTGTAGACAAAAGGAACCTCACGAAGAATGAGGAAAGAGCGATGAAGAATCTGGAAACTAATGGAGAACTGATAATCAAAGCAGCAGATAAAGGAGGAGGTATCGTATTGATGGACAGGAAAGATTATCTGGCGGAAGCCAAAAGAATACTGAGCGATAAAGACTACTACAGAGTCTTAGACACCGATCCGACCAAGGATTACCTGAAAACCCTGTCAGATCTGACGAAATGGGCAGCTGAAGAGGGCATTATAAGCAAACAAGAAAAAGACTTCATCCTGATCCCAGACCCAGTTATGGCACATTTCTATCACTTACCAAAAATTCACAAATCCCTAAAAGATCCACCTGGACGACCAATCATAGCTGGTATCGAATCACTCACTTCCCATCTGTCAGAGGTTATAGACCAGCATCTTCAACCTTATGTCAAGAATCTGCCATCATATCTCAAAGACTCCACACACCTCCTGTCTGATTTGACTGATATTGAGTGGAAACGGAACTACAAGTGGGTAACCCTGGATGTCACAGCACTGTATTCCAACATACACCATAGAGTGGGCCTGGGAGCCATTTGGCACTTTTTATTACAAGACAAACTTATGCCATATAAACAGAAATACTTCCTGATCCATGCTATCTCATACACATTGACCCATAATTACTTTAGCTTTCTAGATATCATTTATCTACAGACTAGGGGCACAGCTATGGGGACAAATTATGCTCCCAGCTATGCTAATCTCACGATGGGACTATTTGAGGAACGTCTATTGGGCCATAACAATCCCTTCACCTCCAATATAATAATGTACAGAAGATTCATCGATGATCTTATCTTCATCTGGGATGGGGATGAAGATTCAATAAAAAGTTTCTGTAAATATCTGAATAGCAATGACTGGGGTCTTGCTTTCACTTCTAATTACAGTAGTAGTCAAATTGCATATCTAGACCTAACGCTGTATCACGACGGATCAACAATAAAATCTAAGAATTTCTTTAAGTCCGTGGATGCGAATTCATACATTCATTACAAAAGCAGTCATCATAAACCCTGGAAGAAGAATATTCCATATGGACAGTTCCTTAGGATCCGGAAAAATTGTAGTGACATCAAAACCTACGATAAACAAGCAAAAATCCTCACCAGCAAATTTGCCGCCAGACATTATCCTAGGAAACTGATTAATGAAGCAAAGAGAAAAGCCAGATGCACCGATAGAAACTCCCTGGTACATACAGAGAAAAATACCAGTACCAAAGAAGGAAAAAACGAAATAAGCTTTATCACAAGGTTCTCTAGCCAACATCAAGCGATAAAACAGATACTAGAAAAAGCATGGCCACTCCTACAAGTAGACCCCCTACTCAAAGCTGATCTCAGACTAAAACCAAGAGTAATCTACCGCAGGGCCAAAACACTAAAAAATATACTGGCTCCGAGTCGAATTACTAACAGCAAAAAACAGAACACAGAGGAAGTTCAGATAGCTAGCCAGAAACGGGGTGTGATTAGCCAGTGCAGACAACCAAGATGCTTATGCTGTGAAAAAATCTGCCAACAAGCTACAGATTTCTGCTCTAAAACAACACGAATAAATCACTTGATATATCAAAATATGGACTGCTCAAGTGATTTTGTCATATACTTAATAACATGTCCATGTGGACTCCAATATGTGGGACGTACTACCCAACAACTTCGCACACGATGGGGACAACACAGGAGGAATATCTTGAGGGGCTACCTAAAACATGGCCTCTCGAGACATTACAAAACCCTACATAATTGCAACCATGAAGACACGACCATCTGCCCAATTGAACAAATCCCAGAAACAACCCAAAACAGAGCTGGAAAACTTAGAAGTAGGGAGATGTACTGGATTTTTAAATTAGGCACCCTACAACCCGAGGGGTTAAACATCTGCCTTGAACATAATCTTTGAGACACTCTTAGTAGTAGCATGCTATTTTCCTGATATGATCATAAGAAATCTATCAGCTACCCCCACATAGGACCTTTGATAGGCCCCCCCCCCCCCCCCCCCCCCCCGCTCTAAGTCCCATTGAGAAATAACACATATACAACGAAACTTCAGTGTTAAAAAATTAGGTTTAACAGCATATATAAGCACCCCTCTACTGTCCTCCATAGGCTCCAGCGATATCAGTGCACCGTTTTGAAATAACTTATGACCCTTTGTGGCACCACTCAATCAAATCTACTAGGTGGTTTTTAAAGAATATAATAATTTGGAGGCTTTTGCCTCTTATGTTATCCTACCCCCATGTGTGTATATACGTTGTGACATATGTGCATGTATATATGTCTGGGTTGCTTAACAGAACGCGCATATACATGTTTTTTTACATAATTTTTTTACATAATTTTATCTTTGTTTTTATGTATAATCATATATACATATATATGTGTTTATTTATTCTGTTTCTTGTCAATATACATTACTGTATCTTAACTTTATTTCTGTATATACAAGGCTATGTTAGCTAGGCCACGTGCAGAGAACCTTTAAGGTAATGCTAAGTAACTGAGCATATATCTATCAAAATAGATGGACGTTTGTAATGCAGGCTCCAACAAAATGGAGGCTACCATTGGAGCCACTCTGACCTCCAGAGTTGGGGGATGGAGACTCGTTTCCCAGCTTGTTTACTGTTGCTGGGAAACAGAGAGACATATCCTAACCACGCCCCTGCTCGCTCCCCGCTCAGAGCGGGTGGCCGCGTTTCTCCCAATGACGTCACGCGTCACGTGGCGCGATGACGTTGTACGCCATACGCTACGCGGTGGCGCTACGCAACTCGTCCAGGAGCTATCAGGAAGTAATCTTTTTGTATTTAAATCCCCAGGACACGAGCGCCGTTATACACAGGCGCCCGAGATAGTTACCCTTCTACCTGGAGGTAAGCCCTAGCAGTTTATATATGCACTCTCTAAACCTAAATACTATTGGTCGTTACCAATTGGTGTAACTTGTTTTTTAAAAAAATGTTTTACGTCCTATTTATTCAATACCCCGAAGCAGTACATCCTAGGTGTCCCCAGACACTACACCCATTTAAAAAACCAACATATGTGGTGAATTGAGGTATCATTATGGATAGCCCCATGTATATGGTTCGCTACACATACACATATATATATCCCCTTAGGATTGTTAAATGCACTTTGTGACGCAGATTACATCAATAGGGCTACACCAGTTGTATTTAACATAACTGTCCGATCAGCACAGCGATACATGTGTGCAAATATACAGATATTATGTTCTCCTTTTTACTTTTTTATATATATATATGTTTTTATTGTTATGGGTTAAGCTGTATACTATCTTAAGTGCTCTGTGTGTATATGTTTCTTAGGGCACACCACTCGACCTGAGGAAGCGGTTGTTCCGCGAAACGCGTTGTCATTTTTAAAGTGCCCAATAAAGCTAGATATTCTTTATATTATTCAGTGGATGGACTGCTTCATTTAAGGTAGGACCATCCTTTTTATATATATATATTATATATTACCACCAGCGTGGCTGCTAGCCATTACTTATCGAAGTGCACAACACACTAGTTACTTGTCACGGGCGCCTCCGACTCTACCCTATCTGACGTTATACCCCAACCCGGGGTTACCACTTTGGCAAGTGGATCTTTTAAAGGAGCAGCGACCTTCCAAGGACAAGGCCGAGCAGGGACGGTACTTCCCTGCATGCACATCAAGTGGTTGCTTGTCTCACAACCCAATTTTGTGAGTATAACTATATAAGAATTTTCTCTAAGGAAACCATCTGAGACTCACAATATTGCACTAGATCGGGCTCCTGGTTCTTCTTACCGCCCTTTTTTCTACCCTACTATAGTTACAAGTCTCACAATGCATTTCCCTTTATGAGTCATGACTGTGGCTCTAAGACTCCTGCAATGCATTGTGGGACTTGTAGTTCCTCAACAGCTGGAGGGCCAAATTTGCCCATGCCTGGGCTAAATACATACAGGGTGCATTTCTTTATCTTTTCCTTCTGTCCTGTGCAAGAGTTCAGGTCCACTTTAACTCTATATGGACCACAGGCTTTATCTTCTCCCCCCCCCCCCCCCCCAGTGACAAGCCTATTGTTTACAAATTAGGCCACTGCAGCTTTAAGGGCTCATACAGCTCAGCACACGAGTGATTCTCGCCCTCCCCCCTTTCTGCCCACCAACAGAGATTCCTGTTGGTGGGCTCTGATGGCTGCCACTTTGTTTATTTATTAAATTTTTTATTTGTTGTTGTTTTTTTTTAATAAATATTGCTATTTTTTACTTATGTTTCCTCCCCTCCCCCCCCCCCACCAGCCAATCACTGCGATCGACTGTCATAGACATCAGTCTATGAGAGCAACTCGCTCCTGTGCCTCCAGAGGGGACAACCGAGTGACACGGCTGTCCCCAGTACAGCGCTGCCGTATATTGCAGCACTGTACAGTGTAAATAGACGCCGGTTTCGCTGTCTAACAGTCTCCTATGGCGATCGCCGCTGGGAGACTAATGACAAAGTGGAGCTCCGTCATTTAAGCGGGATCTCCTGCAAAACCCCGCCCCTAGGGCCGGATTTCTGGCAAGGCCACATAGGCCATGGCCTAGGGCACCAGAAGTTTAGGGGTGGCTCAGTGAGGGGCCGGAAAGCTGTTCTATGCAGTCATCCCTATCTACAAGAACAGCTTTAACCTTTGAACTCTCTGTCCTGCACTTGTGCCATCCCTGCACGACCTGTAAGCTCTATTCTGCAGGTATACATCAGTCTAACTCTCATGGTGACGCAATGGTTCCATCATTAATGAGATGGCAAGCATAACATAACATTTCAAAACATAACTTCTAATTTATACACGTATTACTAAAATAGCTATTGTCTGTGACACCAATGATGGAAAGTAAGGCAAATTCTCATTGGGGCACACAGAGATAACAACCATACAAATGGTATAGTTGGCCTTGGGCGGTAAAAAGTACAAATCCGGCCCTGCCCGCCCCAGGACTACACGCCAATTGGCATTGAGTGGTCTTGGAGCTGCCGCCGCGTTCACGCCAACTGGCTGGGAGCGGTCGGCTAAAGGTTAAGACACAAACAATTAGGATGTCCTAGCTGGCACCTGTGTCCACTACCTGATCGTTGTGCACGTGGCAGTACATTAAGTCTAGGTAGAGCACCCAGGGCACCTTGGCTTAGTAAGGGTACTTACTATGTACTTTGACCTCTTAACGCCATTGCTAAGGCCTAATACACAGTGCCAGGTGACAGCTATATTTCCCAGCAGACTTGCATCTGTCCAGGGCTCCCACAGAAGGTTCCCAGCATGCACTGCTCCCTCGCTGCAGCACACACTTGTTGGATTCGATCATCCTCCGGTCTAATCACTGCTCGGAAATCCAATCTGCATGTTACATGCTGTCTGACATAATGATGCAATTGTGTATAAATTGCACACAGATTGCCCTGTCACAACAATGTATCAGAGCTGCGCTGTGTTTGGAAGGACCGAGCCCCCCGAGATGCCGGCGGATCCGGAGCCCCTGACATGTTTTGGGGGTCCCATCGGAGTGATTGACGCCTGGATTTCCTCTCGGTGATGCTTGGACGTGGAAGAATAGCGGGCGTCGGGCTCCTAATTGGCTGCGATGTGAGTGAGAGTCTCAGTTACGGCTGCTGGAGAGCCCAGAGCCGCTTCCTTCTGGCTGTTGTGTCTGCGATAACAGATCGGGGACAAGTACACCAATTACTTCCAATAAAATTAATTAAATATGTAATTAACGAGGGCAGCCAAACCCTTCCAATTAGTGTCATTATATTGGCTGCTAGACAGAGGGGGATTCTCACTGCATCATCATAGGGGGGATCAGTTTCCAACAGACATAATAATATTCTGCATAGAGGAATACTATGGTAATAGCACTGTCAGTCTCTCTATAGCTGTAGGTCTGAGTGTGAGATGTGTGATCTCTCCTGCCTCAGGATTAAAGTGTACCTGTGGTGATATGTGGCATGATGAGATAAATGTGTATGTACACTGCAAAACATATTAACCAAACTGTGTTGCTTTTTTCTTTTACAAACCTTCAGGTTTGCAAGTGACAGTTTCTCTCGAGTTTGAACCTTGTCAGATTATAGGGTAACCTTCACTGATAAGGAATTACAGACATAAAACTCTTTTCTGGCAGAATACAACTTCTGAGAGACGGGGTAGATAAAAAAAAGGTCAATAGTTTATATATTTACTTAAAGGATAATTGTGGGGACAGAGCTGAATAAAAGTTTTGATCTTGTCTGCTGCATAAGGTATCTGGGCTGCGACTTCCTTTTCCCTCCGATTGCCTCCAACAGTCTGGACCGGGGCCCCAACCCTTCCCTGGGTTGCCATTCTTGACCCGGAAACTGCTGCGCATTACACACTGCACCTGCGCAGTTTGGCACACTGCGCACAAACTCACATCCTGGACTTTCCGGGTCAAGGATGGCGACCGACGGGAGGGTCGGCACCTGCTATACAATGCTGCAATTTGCATTTCCACACGCCCCCGGCGCCTGCGATCCTGTCACTGCCGCTAATCAGGCTCCTCCCGGTGCCGAAATGTGCCTTCTTTGCTGCATATCACAGCTTTGCGCCAGAGGGGGGGTTGAGGTTTAGGAGAGGGGGGCAGGGTTAGGCACCCCCGGTTAGGGTATTAGTTTTAGGCACCATCTGGGGTGGTCTTAGGTTTAGGCATGGGGGGTTCATAGATTTAGGCACCACCAGGGGGGTTAGGCATCGGTAGAGGGAGGGTTCTGTGTGAGAGTAGGGTTAGGTTTAGCTATAGTAAAATATTGGTAAACATTACCAATATTATATTATCGGAATCCAGCAACAGAATATAGCTTATTGTAGTCCCCTGCATCCTTTTTTCCAGGCGTCTCTTTTTCATTAATGCAAGTGGGATCCTTCCCTTTTTTTGTACAGTAGCTCAATATAGGCCTCATTTCCTGATGGTTGGAATTTATTCCCTTTAAAGATAGAGTTATATATATATCTACCAGGCTTGGAGCTATTTCCTGCTGCAGCATCTTATGAAATTCTGAGGGGTACTCGTCAGGCTCTGGGGATTCCTAGTTGTCTGATTACTGGTTTAATTGGTGGCTATCACCTCCTTGGCATGGGGGAATTAAGCTGTTCTAAATCTTTATCTGTCGAAGTATCGAGCCCTACCTCATTTAGCCAGGCTCTACCAGTAGGGTGAGTGTCAGGTCCCGTGTACAGAGACTGGTAAAAATCTTCGAGGACAGCATTCATGGCCAGATTTCAGGAAAGGCGACAAAAGCCATGGCCTAGGGCACCAGGAAGGCAAGGGGCGGGCTGTGGGCAGCAGGGTGGGAACATTCGTCGTGGTAGGTACACAGAGTTTGCACATAGAGGTGGATGACTACCAACAGCTGAATCTGCCACTCAGGGGATGAAGGTGCAGCGAATGGGCACTTACAGTGATCTCTGAGCTTCCTGTCATTCGCCAGGGGCGGAGCAATAGGGGTTGCAGAGGTAGCCACCGCATTGGGGCCCTTGGGCCAGAGGGGCCCCAAAGGGCCCTCCCTCAACTACAGTATTAGCTCTCTATTGGTCCTGTGCTCATAATAATCACTTCTATAGATACTTTGAATAGTAGTAATCATTAACAAACGGTTCCCCATCCCCCTCTTGCACCTCTGACACTGTAGTTGCCATTGGCAGGTTTTGGTGCACCGTTTCAATTGTTATGTATAGAGTGCTTGGGGGGGCCCCATTGTACAAGTTGCATCGGGGCCCACAGCTCCTTAGCTACGCCACTGTCATTTCGCCAAAGAGCTTACAATCTAATCCCTGCCATCATGTCACTAACTGTCCTTAGAGGAGCCTACAATCCAATCCCTGCCGTGTTGGGGCGGGGGGGAGTTTAGGATGCTGTCGGTCTCAGGGCAGCTGGTGATAATGGGCCTTGGGTAGTAAAAAGTACAAATCCAGCCCTCACAGCGTTAACATCCTTGGGCTGGTGTACCAATTGCCCTGTCTTGGTTATAAGTCCCGGGATGACTGTGGGAAAGTATGGGCCCTTAACTAGTGCTGCAAGACTTACCACCAAACGAATGGAAGCACAATTTCTGGTAGAAGCACCTTGCTCGTTTGCCATTGAGTCCTATTGAGGGTTGAGGAGCTTTGTTTGAACGTTAGGTAAGCTGACCTAACTTTGTTCACTGCCTCCTGGTAAGCTTGGGTAGATTTTTTTTTCTCCTCTCTGTCAGGTATATGATCTCGCCACGCATTACTGCTTTGGCAGTGTCCCAAAAGAGATGGAGATCGTCCCTGTGCTGTTCATCATCCCAGAAATATTACCAGCCACCATGCTTTTATACTTTGTGTTAACTGTTGCTGAGGGAACCTCCATATGATGTCAGTACCCCTAGGTATTTTTTCAGCCAGGTCTGCATACAGGTGAGTGGTCTGAGATGAACATATCTGAAATCTCTGCCTCTATGAGCCTATTGACAAGATTTTTTACCCAGGAAGAGATGATTAATGCTGGAGAAAGATGTGTGGACATTGGGGTAGAAAACATATTCTCTGTCATATGGGAAAACTTCCAGGTGTCCATTAGCTGCAGGTAATGAACCATGCTTGCCAAAGGAGACAATGTTGTTCTATGTGTTGCAACCTTTGTTTGGTTCAATCTATCCTCCTGAACATCTCCCTCCCATAGCCTTGTCATTGTCATTATTAGCTAAAGTCTCCTGAATATTTTGGATAAACCGTGGAGTGTTTGCATTGGGAGCATATACATTGTGAATAACAAAGATGTCATTAGGCAGATTTAAAGAGGAACTCCAGTGAAAATATTGTAATAAAAAAAGTGCTTCATTTTTACAATAATTATGTATAAATGATTTAGTCAGTGTTTGCCCATTGTAAAATATTTTAAATCCCGGATTTACATTCTGACATTTATCACATGGTGACATTTTTATTGTTGGCAGGTGATGTAGCTGCTGCATGGTTTTTTGGCAGTTGGAAACAGCTGTAAACAGCTATTTCCCACAATGCAGCAAGGTTCCCAGACAGGAAACTGCCAAGAGTACGTACTTTTCTTGTTTCTTGTGGGAGGGGTTTCAACACAATATCAGCCATACAGCGCCCCCTGATGGTCTGTTTGTGAAAAGGAATAGATTTCTCATGTAAAAGGGGTATCAGCTACTAATTGGGATAAAGTTCAATTCTTGGTCGGAGTTTCTCTTTAAGTATACACAAGCCCATCTGCCCTCGTCATCACAGCAGAGTTTGTTGGCACCCTTTACCTGATCAGGATTATGACCCCTGCTTTTTTCCCATTTGCCGGGGAACCTAAGCTATGTGCCACCCACTTCTTTTGCAAAAATTTGATCTACTTTACACCCAAGTGCCTTTCTTGTCAGGGGCTTAACTACAGGGAAGCAGTTCAGGTGTTTTTGCAGCTACACATGTTATGGGTGTAAAGATCAAAGTTTTGTTGGGGGCCACGATTTATAGCTATGCCCCTGTTGTAATAATGATATGTCTGCTTGCAGATTTTTTAGATGCTTTAATATTTTAGCCCATTTTAAAGGAGATCGTATACCCTTTACGTCCCATGAGATACTGTATATGACATTAATTACATTTCTAGGTGAGTTAATTAGACGGGTGGGCTTGTGTAGCATAGATAGACATTTCTGTAACTTCAAGACAGAGCTTCATGTCATACTGCTCCTACCCTTTGGAATTCCCTACCACACCCAGTAAAGTAAGCTCCATCTCTGGAGGTATTCAAAATCCAGACTGAAAAGCCACACGCCTGGCATTTGCAGACTTGTACAATTCTTTCTCTGTACCACAATTTACCAATCAAAAAATTACTGGTCTGAGCCATGCGTATGCGCTATGAGTCCTACTGAAGAAAAGAGCTCTACAAATGTTATTTGTTGTTGTTATTGTTGTTAGCATGAATAATAGGGATGTAGAGGGAAATCTCTACAATATAGGGTGATATGAAAGAAATTGTAGAACTTGCACAGTTGTTGAAGAGGTGATCGGCTTGTGCAGCTTTTATAAACGGTCCCCATAATATGTGTAGTGAGTTCAGTGATGGAAAAAGGCGATCAATCAGCAATCCTCAGTGACCCCAGCTACACCGCGACTGGGCTGGGATAATTGGCCAGGAGTACTAATTGACGGATGTACATACAACACATTTTTGATGCTGCGGCAAGCTGACCCCGGTGTCGCGGGTGTGAAGGCTACAATGACAGAAGGGTCTTGGATGCCGCCATCTCTCTTACACTCACTCAACCAAATTTAAGGTCACCTTCATTTGCTACTTTATACTTCAATCGCCATCTGCTTGGCTGATATCTAACAACATCCACATAGAATATAATCACTCCACCTCGCTAGAAAGCAAAGGGAACCTCCTAAACTCAGAGCTAATACAGTATACTAACTTTTTATTCTACTTAACGGCCCTTATTCAATTCACTTTTTCTCCTTAATTTTCCCCTAGGAGATAATTTTTCATCTGTTTAAAATGACTTTTATTCAACAAATTGAAAACAACCAAAAAAAGGGTTAAAAAAGTACAGTCAAAATTATTCTGGGTATGTTCTTGCTTGCTGGTGGCTTAACCTTCCTGGCGGTAACACCGCGCAGGAGGTTTTCTCAGGCCCTGCTGGGCCGATTTGCTTAATTTTTTTTTGCTGCATGCAGCTAGCACTTTGCTAGCTGCGTCAGCACACCGATCGCCGCCGCCCCGCGCTCGATCGCCGCTATCCGTCGCGCCGCGCCCCCCCCCCAGACCCCATGCGCTGCCTGGCCAATCAGTGCCAGGCAGAGCTGAGGGGTGGATCGGGACTCCCAATGACATCACGACGTCGGTGACGTCATGCCTCCTGGCAGAATTCATTAGACCGCCAGGAGGGTTAAAAGACATTGGCCCATACGCAATAAACTTTTTCTCCTTGGAGATATTTTCAAACTTCTCTGTAAAATGTCTTTTAAACCACCATCAAGCAAGAAAATACTCAAAATAATTTTGGCAGTACTTTTCCATCTACTTTTTGACATTTTTTGTCAGTTGCAGACTTCTAAAACGTTATTTAGCCCGAAGATAAAAAATGATCTCCTAGGAGGAAACTGAGGAGAAAAATGTAACCGCATACGGGCCACTTTATTAATAAGCTGTGGAAATATTACCTAGGAGAAAACTCAGGAGAAAAAAAATGTATTGAATGTTATGTCTCTGGAAATTGTGTACAATAGTAGGGCTGCAATAGCAAATGATTTATCTTGTTTTCCATTTCATACTTTACAGAATTTATTATTATTACATCTGTGCTATGAGATGTGTAAACAAACATTACTAGCCTTATAATTCTCCAATTCTATAGGTGGCCATACATGATTTAATCAAACGGATACATTTACTGTTTTTTTAGATATCAATGATTGATTGTATAAGGAAATCAAAAATATTTGTTTTTTCAACTGAGAATAAATGAGCAGGAACAAGCCACAGCCGTCTACGACAGCGTACAACAATTGTGATTGGGCAGGGTTCTCCAATTATTGGTGGCAGGCGCGTTTCTAGGGCCGTGCAGCCGCGTGGCCGCCCTGAGCGCTATTGGGAGGAGGGAGCTGTAATGGAGGGGGGAGCCGCAAACGCAGGGAGAGCAGTCCGACCTCTCCCTCCCTTCCTCTACCTGGGCCGCCCTCCATGCTCCCCCCCTCGGACTGCAGAGTGAGAGCGCAGGGAAGTGCTGTATACAGCTACATCCAAAAGGCTGCTGCTGCACACTCCTGCGGCCGATCTCATGTGCTCCCACGTGCTCCCGTGCTGGCTCTGTTAGCCCGGAGATCAATGAATAGGAAAACAGTTCCCATTAATTGATCTAAGTCCCCGTTAGGAAGACCAGCAGCTTCTATGAGAAGCCGCAATCTTTCTGAACAAGAAAAAAAAATTCACGTCCTCATTACACTTCCTATACATCCTGTAAGAGCGCTCGCTTACAGGATGGGTAAAAAAATGACTGAGGCCATCTTGTGACCAAACAGTAAAACTACATCTACATAAATTTTTTCCTATTTAACACAATAAATGACATTTAAAATTAACTGTTTACCTTCCACACACCCAAAAATACCCAAATAAGATTTTTAAACCCCCCCCCCCCAAAAAAAAAAAAAATTACAATTAAAAAAAACAAAAACATAAATAGTTACCTAAGGGTCTGAACTTTTTTTAATATGCATGTCAAGAGGGTATATTACTAATATTTTTTAAATTATAAGCTTGTAAATAGTGATGGACGCAGAACAGAAAAAATGGACCTTTATTTCCAAATAAAATATTGGCGCCATACATTGTGATAGGGACATAATTTAAATGGTGTAATAACCAGGACAAATGGGCAAATAAAATATGCAGGTTTTAATTATGGTAGCATGTATTATTTTAAAGCTATAATGGCCGAAAACTGAGAAATAATGAATTTTTTCCATTTTTTTCTTTATATTCCCGTAAAATGCATTTAGAAAAAAATAATTCTTAGCAAAATGTACCACCCAAAGAAAGCGTAATTGGTGGTGGAAAAAACAAGATATAGATCAATTCATCTCTCAATTCACACTCTAACTCTCTGTCAATCACCCTTTCCACAGTCCTACCTTATGTGTCCCCCCACCCTTTAGATTGTAAGCCTTGGCAGGGCCTCCCCCTTCCCTTAGGGTGTCCTTCTTAATTTTAATACCCCGGCAATTACACCCTTCTCATGGACTAACTCGTACTTGTTTTGCCGGGTCTCTGTAAACCGCATTTTATACCCTGATTGTATGTATAACCTTGTGCTATGTTGTATAACTGTTTGCTACCTCTCTGTCTGTCACCCCTTCTTGCAATGTATGTATCCCTATTTATTGTCCAGCGCTGCGTAATATGTTGGCACTTTATAAATACAATAAATAATAATAATAATAATTGTGATAAGTAGTGATAAAGTTATTGGCAAATGAATGGGAGGTGAAATTTGCTCGGATGCATAAGGTGAAAAACGACTGAAGGCTGAAGTGATTAAGTGTGAGTGGTGATCGAGGCTAGCTGTGGGGAATGATTAAGGTTAGCTGTAAGGGGAGTGACTAAGGTTGAGCACGGGGGAGAGTAAGGTTAGCCGGGGGGGGGGGGGGATTAAGGTTAGCCGTGGAGGAGACATGGTTCAGATTAAGCATGGGGGGATAAGGTTAGCTGTGAGGGGGAGGTGATTGTTAGTTGTTGGAGGTGATTAAAGTAAAGCATGGGGGGGTAAATAAGGTTAGCTGTGGGGGGGGGGGGGTTTAAGGTTAGTTGTGTAAGGTAATTAAGGTAAAGCATGGGGAGTAAGGTTAGCCGTGGGGGGGTGATTCAGGCAAGCTGTTGGGGTGAGAGGGGTGATTAAAGCGGAATATAACCCTGCATTTCAACTTTGCTCTAAAACATTATTTACAGTATATTATATGCAACCAGCATTTTTTTTTTTTTTTACTAGATCAGCATTGGAAGGGTTACACAGGGCTTTAACCTTCCTGGCGGTAAGCCCGAGCTGAGCTCGGGCTATGCCGCGCAGGAAGATATCTCAGCCCCTGGTGGGGCGATTTGCTCCATTTAAAATGCTGTACGCGCAGCTAGCACTTTGCTAGCCGCGCGTACAGCTTGATCGCCGCCGCTCTGCCAGAGCCCTGCGCTGCCCGGACCAATGAGTTCCGGGCAGCGCTATGGGCTGGATCGGAGGCGTCTGACGTCAGGACGTCGGCTGACGTCCATGACGTCATTCCGATCGTCGCCATGGCGACAGGAGAAGCCAAACAGGGGATCGCGTTATATATGCGTTCCCCTGTTTGCTATTGATGCCGGCGACGATCGCACTAGAGGGACACATGCGCCCTCTAGTGGTGTTTCATGTAGCTACCACTCTGGTAGCTTTACATGAAACCAAAAAAAAATAATTAAAAAAAAAAAGGATTTTTGCCTATATGGCAAAAAAAATTAACCGCCAGGAGGGTTAAAATTCCTGGAGATTTCTGCAGACGCATCCGAAGCTGACATAGATACATTTTGTTTACATAAATGTATCTAAGTGTTGAATGTGACTCATCTCTCTGACTGAGATGGAGTTGGAGGACAGCCAAAGAGTGTGGCTAGCTGTTGGGGTGAGAGGGGTGATTAAGGTTAGCTGTGGGGTGGACATTCAGGTTAGCCTGATGCAGATGATTAAAATTAGGCATTGGTAGTGGGAGGATTCTGTGTGAGAATAGGGTTGTATTTAGCTAAATTTAAAAACATGGTATTTTCACTGATATATTGGGGTGTCACCCAGGGCAGAAATAGAAATATGCATCCCAACAAGGAAAACTGGGAAGACGGGACAACAGAACTTTGCCACATTATTTTTGTCACACTTATCCATGCTAATTAGTACCCCTCTCCCTGGTTCAGCCCGGGTATGGTAATAGTGCGCATCAAGCCAGCCCACAGCACAGAATTGTGCAAGGCCCTGATATAAACTCTGCAAGTTGGGGTGAAAGTTCTGCAGTGACCCTCCCCATCACATGGCACTTGGCACAGTGCAGAGCAATAAGCTGATATGATTGCAGATCTGTGTGACAGACAAAGGCATTTGTATGATACTCAATCCTTGTATATTTCTCTCCAGAGACCGATTAGAGTGCAGCGCGGGTTATACATAGCCTCACGCCTCTCAACACACAATCTGTGCTCGTCTCCATCACTTGCCAGCAGGCGGACTTAACCCCTCGCACCCCAGGGCCTCGGTCACTGACGGTCTCTAATAACAGCCAAGGTGCTGCTGGACAACAGTCCTCTCACATTACCGACTGGCACCACCAGCGTTTCTGAAACTCCAATAAGTGATAAAGCAGAAACACCCACACTCAATGACGCACTGACAACAAAAGGCGCTCATAATAGATAAAGTATGTAACCAATAAAGAAAGAGGATTGGCTCTTGGGTGCATAAGAAATTACAAAACGATCTTTATTGTCTAAATATTAACACACAATTAGGTACATATACATAACTAGAAACCCCCTTAAAAACAAGTGAATAATCCCACTGGGCACAATATGGGATAGTGAGGCTGCAGTCCTCATAATACCTAACAAGAAAAAAGAGTTCCACTCCAAGTAAGAATCCACAGATGATGAATGAATGTACAAAAAATGGCTAGTATGAATCCACTTGTAAGAAAGATGCTAGGCCTCAGAAGATCCAATCATATCACAGTGAAGCTGGTTGTTACACACATGTCAAACACCCACATCATAAAGGGGTGTATTTTTATTCATATGCTGTGACATAGGTGGCAGAGACCTGGGTAGGCCACAGACTGTTCCTGTATGCTGACAAGTAGGTTATAACAGTCCCCCAATCGCAGGGATACAAAGTCTTGTATACAAGTGAGCACAGCACAATGCAGCACGCCAAAGCTCAATCAAGTGATGCCAGTGATGGAATTTTAGCAAGCAGCAGATGACAAACATGCCCTGCAAAGTTTTATAGTTACCATCCTGTAGTGCAGGTAATAACAGTCCCCCAATCGCAGGGATACAAGGTCTTATGTACAATGCAGCAAGCCAAAGCTCAATCAAGTAATGCCAGCGGTGGAATTTTTAGCAAGCAGCAGATGACAGGCATGCCGTGCAAAGCTTCATAGTTACCATCCTGTAGTGCCTAAAATGGATCGATTGCTGAAATATGAAAATGGAGTGGCTCACTTGTATGTGCCCAGGAGATGTAGCTGCCCGAATGTCTTACATGTTTCGCCGCACTAGCGGCCTTTTCAAAGACAAGCAGCAAATGAAGAATCACTTCTAAACGCCAAGATGGCGTTTTTGAAAGCCGGTGCGGCCGTGCACGCCCCGCCCCCCTACGCCCACGTCGGACCAAACGTCCATAGAGCATGTGGGCGGCGACCCGCTGGAGCGCAGAAGCGCTCATGCGTGCCTCAAACAGGAAGCGACTTATTGCATCCCTGTGAGGCTGGATGACGGGACGCCTCGCACAGCCCAAAGGCGGGCGGAAGTGAGAGGAGGGGCGGGCACCAGCCCCTGTCGGCAATCTGGGGAAATATATAGCTTTGTTTATCAACAAAGCCAAACAAGCTAACTAGCAAAAATATAATAAAGAAACTAACACAATAATATTGCTAAAACAAACATGGCACATCCCTCAGGACCAAAAAGGGTCCAAAAAGGTGTGACTTCAAAAAACATATAAATACTGACATATAAATATGGGTTGCAGTCATGAGAGACTCTATAGGGTGGGATGGCAGCGCTATTTTGGCACCTAATGGCGCCCAAGGACGTATAAGATGGAAATAAAGCCAAAATTCACCCCGAGTGACTCCCATGAAGCCAAACAGGCAAAAAACCCAAAATTTAAATTGAATCAAATTAAATTCAGAAAGAAGAGGAGAGACACATGTCAATAATAATAAGCTAGGTGCTATGTTGTAAATGCACAATGAACATGCACAAGCAAGTATGTGCATATACGTGTACATCAGAGCACCAGATTACATACAGGCCAAGAAAAAAATACATATATGTATATACATATTCTTGCCACATCTGGTGGGAAAACATCAGGCAACAGGCAAGATCGACCGGAAGCCCAGCAAACTGAGGGGAGACAAGGTGGAGAAAAGGAAAGCGGAGCAGCTAGACGGATATAGAGACTAACCTGGTAAAAATACTCGGTAGTTAACCACCCTGGCGTTCTGATTAAATCGCCAGGGTGGCTGCGGGAGGGTTTTTTTTAAATAAAAAAAAAACTATTTCATGCAGCCAACTGAAAGTTGGCTGCATGAAAGCCCACTAGAGGGCGCTCCGGAGGCGATCTTCCGATCGCCTCCGGCGCCCAGAATAAACAAGGAAGGCCGCAATGAGCGGCCTTCCTTGTTTTGCTTATATCGTCGCCATAGCGACGAGCGGAGTGACGTCATCGACGTCAGCCGACGTCCTGACGTCAGCCGCCTCCGATCCAGCCCTTAGCGCTGGCCGGAACTTTTTGTTCCGGCTACGCTGGGCTCAGGCGGCTGGGGGGACCCTCTTTCGCCGCTGCTCGCGGCGAATCGCCGCAGAGCGGCGGCGATCAGGCAGCACACGCGGCTGGCAAAGTGCCGGCTGCGTGTGCTGCTTTTTATTTCATTAAAATCGGCCCAGCAGGGCCTGAGCGGCAGCCGCTGGCGGTGTTGGACGAGCTGAGCTCGTCCAGACCGCTCAGCTGGTTAATACTATCATTTAAACCTCTGGGTTCTGTTGCTTTCAGTTCAAAAATCCATTTGGATTCCAACTGGAGAAGTTTTCTATCAATGTCTCCGCCCCTAGGATGCAGATGTACCCGGTCCAGGCCAATGAAACTGACAAAACCGGAGTTCCCTCTGTGTTCGAGATGTACATGTCTGGCAATTGGGGACTTAAAGTTACAAGTAGTAATGTCACCGATATGGTCTTTAATTCGCTCTTTGAATGCGCGTGTCGTTTTGCCAACGTAAAAACAACCGCATTTGCAATATAATAAATAGATAACTCCTATGGTGTTGCAATTAACGAAATGTCGCAACCACCATCTACGACCATTCGGTAACATCACTGACTTGCCTACCCTCAAATACCGACAATAAACGCATCCTCCACATGTATATGTCCCGGTGACCATGCAATGTTTGCGGGAACCCATTCTACCCCAGAAGTGGCTAGAAGTGAGCATATCCCTCAGGGTCTGGCTGCGTCTATAGGTTACCTGCGGGGTGGGAGTTACAAAGTCTCTTAAAGACCTGTCATTTGACAGAACGTGCCAGTGCCGATGGAGTATGCGCTCCACCTCCTCCTGATTGTTAAAGCGAGTGATAAGGCGTGATGTATTTGGAGTGTCAGCCTCCTTGTTCTTTTTTGTAAGCAAAACCGTGCGATCCGTCGCTTTAGCGCGCTTATAGGCTTTCTTGAGCCAACGATCTTTATATCCTCTTTCTCTGAAACGGGAGCAAAGCAATTTCGCCTCCCTCTCAAAGACGGGATCTTCTGTACAATTTCGTCGTACTCTAAGATACTGACCAGTTGGTATTCCTCGTATTATATGTTCAGGATGAGCGCTCTCTGCATGTAAATATGCATTGGATGCTGTAGGCTTACGAAATAATCGGGTGGATACATATCCATCGGCACTGACGTCAACATTGATATCAAGAAAAGGAATCGACTGCTGATCACAATCCATGGTAAACTTAAGATTCCAATCATTTTGATTGAGAATTAACATAAACTCATCCAAAAGGGGTTTACCACCTGTCCAGAAAAGGACCACGTCGTCAATGTACCTGTGCCACGACACAATGTGGCACAGGTACTCGACCAGGGAGTCCTCCCCGAAAAGGTGCCGCTCCCAATCCCCCAGATACAGGTTAGCCAGCGACGGGGCACATGTGGTCCCCATCGCTGCCCCCTGTACCTGGAGGTAGTACACATCATCAAATGTGAACACATTATTTTGCAAGATGAAAGTGAGCAGGTCTAGAAGAAGCTGATTATGTGGGACCTCGTCATTCCCCATCTCACACAGAAAATGACCCACAGAATCAACCCCCCGTTTTTGAGGGATACTGGAGTAGAGGGCCTCAACATCCAGGGTCACCAGGAGTGTATTCATCGGTAGTTGCATACCCTCGAGAATTCCCAAGAGGTGCTGTGTATCTCGCACATACGAAGGTAAACGATGGACATGTGGCTGAAGATGTTTATCTACATATATGCTCACCTTTTCCGTTAAGGACCCATTGCCAGACACAATGGGTCGACCAGGTGGTCTAGATAAGTTTTTATGCACCTTCGGTAGAGCATAGAAGGTTGGCACCACTGGGTGCTCAACCTTCAAAGTAGAGCCAACTTCAGCAGTGATGATGCCTTGCATCACCGCTGCATCAATGATATCAAACAAAGTTCGCTGATTCCTGATGACCCTGGATGCAGAGACCCGCCGGTACCACTCCCCATTGCTCAGTATTCTTTGACACATGTAAGTATACTGTTCCGTCCTCATGACCACCACATTCCCTCCCTTATCCGATGGCTTAATGACCAGATCTTTATTATTTCGCAGCTCCGCAAGTGCCAAAGTTTCATCATATGAGAGATTGATTGGTTCATTTTTTCCAATCCCTAACCTCTGTATGTCTTTCTCAACCGAGGACACAAAAGTATGTACACTGGGGCACAGGGAGAAGGGAGGGAACGCGACGGACCTGGGACGGAACTGTTTGTTAATTTGTTCGCTAACCAATCTACTGGATGGAGTTGACCCAAAAAGGTCCTCATCTTCATTGTGATCATTTTCTTCACTTAATTTAACCAGGTCCATAAGAGCGCGATAATCACGGCTGGACCAATCCTTCCAGTCCGAAATAGCACCCCCCAAGGGTGATTCACTTTTCCTTTTGTGAAGCATTTTGAGGGTTAAATTTCGCCCAAAAAGGTGTAGGTCCTTCACAAATTCGAATCTATCCAGGTTGCTCTTGGGGCAAAACCCCAAACCCTTAGATAGAAGATCAATAGCACCCCTAGATAAACTTTGACCTGATATGTTGATCACCTGTAAATCAGCGTTACTAGCCAATTGGTCTATCTGTGAAGGACAGGTTGGTTTCATGCGACTAGATCCCGGTCCTCCTCTAAAAAACCCGTAGAGGAGGACTGAGAGCCTGAGTAGCCACATGCCCCCAGACTGGATCCACATTCTTCTTCTTGTGAATCACTAGCACTAGCCGTGAGATATTTACTTATTGGACCAGTTTTTATTTTATTCTTTAATTCTTTTTCTTTTTCCAAATCCTTCTTTTTCTTTTTATTATCACGCTTTTTATCAGAGTTAGGGGGGTTACTACCCGTGATTGATCTAGTTATGGGTCGATTGGAAATGTGTGTAATTTGTCCCGCTGAAGACAGCGAGGCTTCACTCCCCTTACTCACAGACGAATCTGTATCCTCTGCTGCACCAGAGTCCAAAGGAGTGTCTGCAGGTCCCTGTGGAGGCGGATTCCTTGGGGGTTTCTTGGGAATAATGGGTTTCTTGCCCTTAGGAGGAGCACTGCCCCACCTGTAGGCATAGCTCAATTTGTATGCAATTTTATCCCGTTCCAATTTGTTATCCTTTCTGACAACAAGTTCTTTATTGTATTTCTCAATATGTTTTTTTAGGTTACTGTTTCGTTTTAGAAATAGAGGATGTTCCTGGACCTCCGACAGAGAGTCCAACACATCCGTAATTTTTTTACCAATAGATAACAAATCCGCCTTTTCCAGGTCCTGCATCAACTCTAGCATGACCCTGGAGCAGCTTTCAAAGTTGTTTTCCCATTTCTGTTTAAAATTCTCAGGTAAAGTTTTCTTAAAAGGGAAGATTTGTATCCTTAGCCATAAGGGTGCCTTTCCCTCCAATAGATAACTATCATTAAATTTGATGTTCCACCAGGTTCTACTCTTTTGTTCGTACAGCTTCTCCTTTTACGGAAACTAGAATTGATCAACTGCTCCGCATTCCTTGCTCCCCTTTCCCGGGCACAGTCGTCCCCCACCTGCTGCACAATCTCCTCCCACTGTAGCATGGCCACAAAAACCGTGTCTCAAAAAATGACCCCTTCAGACTGAAGAAATAATCTCTTGACCAAACACCCCACTGGGGCTAGACCCCTGAATTATTAAATTGTAATGACTCTATTTTATGTGGAATGTAGTCAAATGAGATAAAAAATGAATTATTAGAAGAATATGATCTTAATAATTATTTTCTTATGCATCATGCCAACAAGTATATATGTAACCAATAAAGAAAGAGGATTGGCTCTTGGGTGCATAAGAAATTACAAAACGATCTTTATTGTCTAAATATTAACACACAATTAGGTACATATACATAACTAGAAACCCCCTTAAAAACAGTGAATAATCCCACTGGGCACAATATGGGATAGTGAGGCTGCAGTCCTCATAATACCTAACAAGAAAAAAGAGTTCCACTCCAAGTAAGAATCCACAGATGATGAATGAATGTACAAAAAATGGCTAGTATGAATCCACTTGTAAGAAAGATGCTAGGCCTCAGAAGATCCAATCATATCACAGTGAAGCTGGTTGTTACACACATGTCAAACACCCACATCATAAAGGGGTGTATTTTTATTCATATACTGTGACATAGGTGGCAGAGACCTGGGTAGGCCACAGACTGTTCCTGTATGCTGACAAGTAGGTTATAACAGTCCCCAGTATAACAGTAGATAAAGGGGGAGATGACTGGTGTCAACTCTGACGTCTACTCTCTGAGGATTCTGGGAGAAAAAATGTTTACAGGACAGTTCTTACTTCTTTTAATATGTATATTTACTGTTTCAAGACCGTATATAGTTATATCTTTGTATTATAAAATGCAAGTGTCCCTGCGTCGTCAACTGAATGGTTGTGTGTCCCTGGCTTTTTTGTACTGAGCATGTGCGCAGCCAGGGCAGTTAGGACGCAGGGCCGGATCTGACAGTTTGCTGTCTGTGGTTCACAGATGTTCTCATTGCATTGTGGGAAATAACAGCTTTTTCCAAGTGCCAAGCAAGCAGCTCCCTGTGTGCATATACTTCAGACAGTGGTGGGGAACGAGCAAGCGGGACGCGTATGTGTGCGCATTGCAGGGGTAGCAGCTGTAACCTAGCGCCCGTTTTTTAATGGGCGGGCCTTTTTACTAGTTAAATATATACCGTGCTTGTTTATGTTTAATCTTAGGTTTAACTACACTGGCTTTAACGCACGCCTGCCGCGATCACACGCATGCAGTGAGATAACTCATCTGTGTAATGATAGCTAAGTTTTATGTACCAATCAGGAGGCAATTTCATAGGCTCCTGCCCCTGTGATCAATGTGAGCCAATCACAGTGATCACAAGGTGAGAAATGTAAAATGAAAAGTGCTCTGGACAGAGCACCTTGGTACTAAGGGACGCAGAGTCACCACTTGACGCATTTTTCCAGAAGGGACCGCAAAACATTGGCGCGCAGATGCAATGAAAGCCTATGAGAATGTACCGCGTCCGCTCTCTCTGCTTTCACTGCCCCCATCTTCAAATACTCACATCTCTCAGTACTGACGCTGATGACTCCTCCACCCGGTCCTGAAGCTGGTACACAGATCAGTGCCCGGCAGAAGCATTGGGGCTTCCCACTGTGAATACTCAGCAACAGGAAGGATTCTCATTGGTTCATGGAAGCGGCAGCCCCATGCTCCTGCTGGCCTCCGGTCCATTTGCCGGCTTCGGGACCGAGTGGAGAAGTCAGCAGCGGTGAAACCAGGGGACATGTGAGTATTTGCGAGCTGGTGGATAGTGGCAGGCAGATGCAAAACAAGTCCTAATTTCATGATTAGGAAAATTGCTACCCTGCCTACTCATTTAATGTCCTTACAAGAATGATGAGCCTAGATCTCAGTCTCCAGTTGTTTTATAAACATGCTCTGGTTTAAATCTACTAATCTAGTGCTCTGCTAGTTCTGTTGTCACCTTAGTTTAAGCATCAATATAGTTTTACACATTGAAAGCTGGAACCCAATAGTGTGATTTTTTGAGCATTTAGGGAGTGATTCAAACTGCTAGTGATTTTTCTAAACGCTCAGCTAATGGTAATTGATGGGCCAAATTCCACTGGAGCGATTGCGATTACCAAATCGCAAAACGCAGGACATGCAGCATTTTTAGCGTTTAGGGTTAGCGTTTCTGCAATGTAAAGTATATAAACTCTGGCCTAATCGCTCATCAAAACCTACACAGGGCGATTTTGCTAACGTTTTGAAGTAACTGCACGCTGTAAAAAAAAATAAAATTAATTGAAAGGACCAATCAGAATTAAAAACGCTAATCGCTACACAATCGCTGGCAAAAACCTTACACTTTTTAAAATCGCTCTCAAAAACGCTCATGAAATCGCTTACAAAATGCTCATACAAAACGTTAGCGATTGCGATTAGTGATAGCGTTTTGTAGTGGGTTCCAGGCCTGAATATGTTGTGTAGATGAAAAGTTTGTGTTTTCACCCTTAAAGTGTACCCGAGCCTAAGCTTACATTAAAGGGGCACTATGGCGAAAAATTTTAAAATGTAAAATATGTGCAAACATAAACAAATAAGAAGTACGTTTTTTACAGAGTAAAATGAACCATAAATTACTTTTCTCCTATGTTGCTGTCACTTACAGTAGGTAGTAGAAATCTGACAGAAGCGACAGGTTTTGGATTAGTCCATCTCTTTATAAGGGATTCTCAGGAATTTATTTATTTTCAAAAGCACTTAGTGAATGGCAGTTGCTCTGCCCAACTGCCAGAAAACTGTGTAGCAAGCAGGGAAGCTGCCCAGCATCATTGTTTAAATCCTTTTTAGGAAATATCTTTATAAAAAATAAAAGCTTTTCTGAGAATCCCCTATATAAGATGGATTAGTCCAAAACCTGTCCCTTCTGTCAGATTTCTGCTACCTACTGTAAGTGACAGCAACATAGGAGAAAAGTAATCTATGGCTAATTTAACTCTGGAAAACGTACTTCTTATTTGTCTATGTTTGCACATATTTTAAATTTTACAATTGTTCGCCATAGTACCCCTTTAAGAGATTGAACCCTCAGGATCCTATTGAGGCTTCCCTCGCTACTCCGTTGTCCCCCTTCGCTGAGCGTGGCCTCCCAGAATATTAGCAACAAGGCATTGTCGTTAATCTTCCGGCTGATCGTTTACGCAAGTCACGTGATGTTGCGTGTACCCGCCAGCAGGGAGATGTATCGGGGAACATTCGGAGGCTTCGCTGTGATCCATCTTCCTTCATCGTTAGGTGAGTATTCGGGCCCATTTCCACTATACCTAAGCGAATCTGCGCAGAAAAAAACACCTGCGGATTTGCATGTGTATGCGAATTCGTGTTCATCTTCATGCGAATTTGCATGCGTACGCGCATTTTTTTATTTATTACATTTTACCGTCAACATTCATTACTATTGACTTCCGCATGCGTAAACGCTTACGTGTAAATGCATACGCATTAACGCAAAACCGCTTACACTGCACGGAAAATTCTGACAGAGGCGGATGGGGTTTTTGTCGCCTGTGGGGGTAAGTGAATTTCGCCTGTAATGGAAACAGGCCCATTGACTTGTATATGTCTTGCAGAAAATGCATGCAGATGCGCATTAGTGGAAACGGGCCCGTTTAGGGCTATTATTGGACCCTTGGTTACTTCTAAAGGGGTCTTGTTGGAACCCAGGGGTCTAACCATACCTCCAGGGTCCTGAGGGGTGTTTTAATTACTGGGTTAAAATATGTGTGTTCCGCAATTGTCTCCTCTGATTGCTCAGATCTTACAAGCCAGGACACAGTTCCTGGTTATTGCAGCATCCGCTTTTTCTGTCTTACTCTTTCTCTGACATTCCAGCATAGGGAGGGATTACACTCCCCCAGGGCAGTGGGAGGAGACAAAGAAGTACCACTGGAGCCTTATTACCTTGCATGGGAGGATAAATACCCCCTTTTATGCACCCTCTCTGTGATACGCTGTCTTGCGGTGTGATGATGAGCTCTTCTGTGCAATATACACACTGGTTGTTCGTCACCTTCTGATTGCTAATATTTAATGTGTACCTATTCTATATAGTATGTAATAATAATAGCCAGGTCCTGGCATGTCAGGATTATGTCACCGGCAGAACACTCAGCACAGCAGTAAATTTACACAGAGTCTAATGTCACTATAAACAGACGATTAGTAATTACGTTTGCATATGGTGATTACTATTACTAACTAGGCTGCTTCCGTGCAGGACATCCTCTTTAGCGCAATCATCATTCTTACATCTCTATAGAGATAATTACAATTCTTTATACATACGGTAATATCTCAATCTTTACATTACATTTTTTTTCAGAGCACTTTAACTATTCATATGTTTACTAATCCTACAGTTATGAACCTCTGCATGGAGTTTGTTCTTCCTATGCTTGTTTGCTTGGGTTTCCTGCAAGCATTCTGGTTACCTTCGATATCCAAATAAAATACTAACAGGTTAATTAACGTTCTCCTGGTGACAGTGCAGACACTGTGGTAGGTGTGGGGACAGAATTTATGAAAAAATATTATTGGGTAAGGTCCTTTATAATGTGAAGGATCAAAAACACAGTCCTGTTTTAGGGCAATCCACCTTGCCCACCGTAACTAGTATATTGCTTTAAGAAAAGGACTCGTATCAAGATGCAATCTCAAAATTACAAAAAATTCTTCATAAAAAAGATTTTATTGACACATATACAAAAAGGTGTATCCAAAAGTATAAAAGAAGCACAGTTCTTGAGTAAATAGTGGGTCCTCATAGAGCCAAAGACAAAAAGATGATATCTAATTTAGCTTGGTAAACAATTGCAGTTACAACGGGTATTGATTTTCAAGGCTTGGATACTTTTGGATACACCTTTTTGTATATGTGTCAATAAAATCTTTTTTATGAAGAATTTTTTGTAATTTTGAGATTGCATCTTGATACGAGTCCTTTTCTTAAAGCAATATACTAGGTGTGGGGACAGTGCAGACACTGTGGTGGGTGTGGAGACAGTGCAGACACTGAGGTGGGTGTGGAGACAATGCAGACACTGTGGTGGGTGTGGAGACAGTGCAGACACTGTGGTGGGTGTGGGGACAGTGCAGACACTGTGGTGGGTGTGGGGACAGTGCAGACACTGAGGTGGGTGTGGGGACAGTGCAGACACTGTGGTGGGTGTGTTGACAGTGCAGACACTGTGGCAAGTGTGGGGACAGTGCAGACACTGTGGTGGGTGTGGAGACAGTGCAGACACTGTGGCGGGTGTGGAGACAGTGCAGACACTGTGGCGAGTGTGGAGACGGTGCAGACACTGTGGTGGGTGTGGAGACAGTGCAGACACTGTGGCGGGTGTGGAGACAGTGCAGACACTGTGGCGAGTGTGGAGACGGTGCAGACACTGTGGTGGGTGTGGAGACAGTGCAGACACTGTGGTGGGTGTGGAGACAGTGCAGACACTGTGGTGGAGGTGGAGACAGTGCAGACACTGTGGTGGGTGTGGAGACAGTGCAGACACTGTGGTGGGTGTGGAGACAGTGCAGACACTGTGGTGGGTGTGGAGACAGTGCAGACACTGTGGCGGGTGTGGAGACAGTGCAGACACTGTGGCAGGTGTGGAGACAGTGCAGACACTGTGGTGGGTGTGGTGAGAGTGCAGACTTTGTGGTAGATATGGTGACAGTGCAGACACTGTGGTGGGTGTGGGGACAGTGCAGACACTGTGGTGGGTGTGGAGACAGTGCAGACACTGTGGCGGGTGTGGAGACAGTGCAGACACTGTGGCGAGTGTGGAGACGGTGCAGACACTGTGGTGGGTGTGGAGACAGTGCAGACACTGTGGCGGGTGTGGAGACAGTGCAGACACTGTGGCGAGTGTGGAGACGGTGCAGACACTGTGGTGGGTGTGGAGACAGTGCAGACACTGTGGTGGGTGTGGAGACAGTGCAGACACTGTGGTGGAGGTGGAGACAGTGCAGACACTGTGGTGGGTGTGGAGACAGTGCAGACACTGTGGTGGGTGTGGAGACAGTGCAGACACTGTGGTGGGTGTGGAGACAGTGCAGACACTGTGGCAGGTGTGGAGACAGTGCAGACACTGTGGTGGGTGTGGTGAGAGTGCAGACTTTGTGGTAGATATGGTGACAGTGCAGACACTGTGGTGGGTGTGGGGACAGTGCAGACACTGTGGTGGGTGTGGGGACAGTGCAGACACTGTGGTGGGTGTGTTGACAGTGCAGACACTGTGGCAAGTGTGGGGACAGTGCAGACACTGTGGTGGGTGTGGAGACAGTGCAGACACTGTGGCGGGTGTGGAGACAGTGCAGACACTGTGGCGAGTGTGGAGACGGTGCAGACACTGTGGTGGGTGTGGAGACAGTGCAGACACTGTGGTGGGTGTGGAGACAGTGCAGACACTGTGGTGGGTGTGGAGACAGTGCAGACACTGTGGTGGGTGTGGAGACAGTGCAGACACTGTGGTGGGTGTGGAGACAGTGCAGACACTGTGGCGGGTGTGGAGACAGTGCAGACACTGTGGTGGGTGTGGTGAGAGTGCAGACTTTGTGGTAGATATGGTGACAGTGCAGACACTGTGGTGGGTGTGGTGAGAGTGCAGATACTGTGGTGGGTGTGGTGAGAGTGCAGACACTGTGGTGGGTGTGGAGACAGTGCAGACACTGTGGTAGGTGTGGGGACAGTGCAGACACTGTGGTAGGTGGGGTGACAGTGCAGACATTGAGGTGGGTGTGGAGACAGTGCAGACAATGTGGTGAGTGTGGAGACAGTGCAGACACTGTGGTGGGTGTGGAGACAGTGCAGACACTGTGGTGGGTGTGGAGACAGTGCAGACACTGAGGTGGGTGTGGAGACAGTGCAGACAATGTGGTGAGTGTGGAGACAGTGCAGACACTGTGGTGGGTGTGGAGACAGTGCAGACACTGTGGTGGGTGTGGGGACAGTGCAGACACTGTGGTGGGTGTGGAGACAGTGCAGACACTGAGGTGGGTGTGGATACAGTGCAGGCACTGTGGTGGGTTTGGGGACAGTGCAGACACTGAGGTGGGTGTGGGGACAGTGCAAGCACTGTGGTGGGTGTGGAGACAGTGCAGACACTGTGGTGGGTGTGGGGACAGTGCAGACACTGAGGTGGGTGTGGGGACAGTGCACACACTGAGGTGGGTGTGGATACAGTGCAGGCACTGTGGTGGGTGTGGAGACAGTGCAGACAATGTGGTGAGTGTGGAGACAGTGCAGACACTGTGGTGGGTGTGGAGACAGTGCAGGCACTGTGGTGGGTGTGGGGACAGTGCAGACACTGTGGTGGGTGTGGAGACAGTGCAGGCACTGTGGTGGGTGTGGGGACAGTGCAGACACTGTGGTGGGTGTGGTGAGAGTGCAGACACTGTGGTGGGTGTGGGGACAGTGCAGACACTGTGGTGGGTGTGGGGACAGTGCAGACACTGTGGTGGGTGTGGAGACAGTGCAGACACTGTGGTGGGTGTGGAGACAGTGCAGATACTGTGGTGGGTGTGGAGACAGTGCAGACACTGTGGTGGGTGTGGAGACAGTGCAGACACTGTGGTGGGTGTGGAGACAGTGCAGACACTGTGGTGGGTGTGGAGACAGTGCAGACACTGTGGTGGGTGTGGTGAGAGTGCAGATACTGTGGTGGGTGTGGAGACAGTGCAGACACTGTGGTGGGTGTGGAGACAGTGCAGACAATGTGGTGAGTGTGGAGACAGTGCAGACACTGTGGTGGGTGTGGAGACAGTGCAGACACTGTGGTGGGTGTGGAGACAGTGCAGACACTGTGGTGGGTGTGGAGACAGTGCAGACAATGTGGTGAGTGTGGAGACAGTGCAGACACTGTGGTGGGTGTGGAGACAGTGCAGACACTGTGGTGGGTGTGGAGACAGTGCAGGCACTGTGGTGGGTGTGGGGACAGTGCAGACACTGTGGTGGGTGTGGTGAGAGTGCAGACACTGTGGTGGGTGTGGGGACAGTGCAGACACTGTGGTGGGTGTGGAGACAGTGCAGACACTGTGGTGGGTGTGGAGACAGTGCAGACACTGTAGTGGGTGTGGTGAAAGTGCAGATACTGTGGTGGGTGTGGAGACAGTGCAGACACTGTGGTGGGTGTGGAGACAGTGCAGATACTGTGGTGGGTGTGGAGACAGTGCAGACACTGTGGTGGGTGTGGAGACAGTGCAGACACTGTGGTGGGTGTGGAGACAGTGCAGACACTGTGGTGGGTGTGGAGACAGTGCAGACACTGTGGTGGGTGTGGTGAGAGTGCAGATACTGTGGTGGGTGTGGAGACAGTGCAGACACTGTGGTGGGTGTGGAGACAGTGCAGACAATGTGGTGAGTGTGGAGACAGTGCAGACACTGTGGTGGGTGTGGAGACAGTGCAGACACTGTGGTGGGTGTGGAGACAGTGCAGACACTGTGGTGGGTGTGGAGACAGTGCAGACAATGTGGTGAGTGTGGAGACAGTGCAGACACTGTGGTGGGTGTGGAGACAGTGCAGACACTGTGGTGGGTGTGGAGACAGTGCAGACACTGTGGTGGGTGTGGAGACAGTGCAGACACTGTGGCGGGTGTGGAGACAGTGCAGACACTGTGGCAGGTGTGGAGACAGTGCAGACACTGTGGTGGGTGTGGAGGCAGTGCAGACACTGTGGTATGGTAGGTCTGAGAGACCAGAGATCTTTTCTACTGGCTTTAAAGCTCTCAGTAAACAAACATTCAACAGAGGTATATATGTATCTGAGTCAATTTTTTTCAATTCTCTTTATAAGAAAATATAACATCCCTTATAGTTATTTCTTATTAGTTTCATATAATTTTTAACTTTAGAATATAGAGCTTCATAATGATATTTGCTGACATGTCATATACAATTTTGAGTATCCTCTTTTATGTCATTTTAGGTCATCTTCATCTCTAGGTCACTATCTCTATCGCTGTCTCGCCTACGGCCTCTGTGCAATCACATGAAAATTGGGCACAAAAATATGAGTTGGAGGGCCTCTTTAACTCTCGAGCTTGTTTTAACAAAAAACAGTGTTCATTTCAGCCTAGACCTCTGCTGCACAGGAAAGGGTTGTTTGTCTATCTTCCTCTGGAGAAGGGGCAATAAAGCTCCCACAAGCAGATTACCCATTCTACTTCAAAGCGAGACAAGAGAAGTCCAGATACCGGTGGTGAATTCCTTCACAGACCAGTGATACAGTTACTCCAGTACTCTGACAGAGGGAATGACTTTTAATTCACCTTGAATAAAAGAATAGTTAGTTAACACCAATAATCAGCTTGCCGTAGATGCTAACCATGTCCAAATTAACAGACAGGCGCTAAACCTGAGCTGGAGGTATTTGAACCACCAAGCGACTGTCTACCATCTGCTCTGACGGAAATATTGTTTTATCTGAAATGAAATATGAAAATTCATATGTGTTTGGTCTCTAATTACAGCAGAGAACACAAGGAATACACCTGTATCGTTCTCTGCGGGTTCTGATCAACTGATGTTGAGCTTTGACCATTTCAGTTATTTCATATTCTTTTCTGCCTGTCATGACAAGGGGGTGGAGAAGGGTCATGTGGCAGACACAGCACATCTCCTCTTACAATCTCCACCCTCCAGCGGGGAAAGGGTTAAAACCTGCTGAACACCGGCTGGGAGAGGAATAGGCTCCAACCATCCATATACCATCTAGGAGTGGCTGTTATCCATGGACTTCTATTCAAAGAACTTTCCATGATTGAACTATACTGTATTGCTTCTGTTTTGGACTTACAATTCCAAAGGACATATGCTAACTTGACAGACTGCTCATGACATTATATTCAGCTATTTTCACGCTTATTCCTTTTATTTTTGTATCGATTTGTTTCAATTGCTATATTTAGTTTATGCATTCTTTTTTAAAAGTGCTTGTTCTGAAAGCTTGTAAAGGTTCCCGTTTCCTGAGAGAACGTTACCATAACTGTTTTGATATTAATATTGTTATTTTTGCTATCTGTAGAAAAGTTGTTGAATGAACCCTTTTTCTTACAGGAGTTAGACTGTATTCGCACGCTAAATTGCGAATTGGTGGCAGTGACCTGGTCTCTATATGAGATCACAGATTGTTTTGATTGTACATACGATTGAAATTGAACTGTGTGTGGACTCACCAACCAATCCAAAAGGTTACTTTGCTTGCAGTGCCGAATGCCTTCAGCATTCCCTCAGGGTCTGAGGCTGAGTGGTAAACTGCGGCAAAGGGAACAGGAATTGGATGGTGACCGCATTCCGTCACAATCCCTTTATTATTATTTAGTATTTATATAGCACTGACATCTTCCGCAGCACTGTACAGAGTAGCCTTGTCACTTAACTCTCCCGGAGGGGGAATAACAATCTAATCTTTACCATAGTCATAGGTCTATGTATGTATAGTGTAGCGCATGTATTGTAGTCTACGGCCAATAGGGGGGGGGGAGCCAAATTAACCTATCCATATGTTTTTGGTATGTGGGAGGAAACCAGAGTGCTCAGAGGAAACCCAGACAGGCATGGGGAGAAGATACAAACTCTATGAAGGTAGCGCCATGCTGGGATTCGAGCCGGGGACCCAGCGCTGCAAGGCGAGAGTGCTATCCACTATGCCACCGTGCTGCCCATCAAATTATTTATGAAAATTAAAATAATTGAAAGAATATTTTTTTTTTGTTTTTGTTTTTAAGATGCACTTCATCATTTTTTTTATAACCCCATTTCCGAAAAAATGTGGACGCTATGTAAAACGTAAATAAAAAGGAATGCAGTGATTTGCAAATCATCTTAACGCTTAATTTAATTAAACATATAATTGTACAAAACAAGTCATATCATATGTTGACATTAAGAAACGTTATTGTTTTTTGAACATGATATACAGTAGATTAAATATGAGACATGTAAGACAATGTGGGCTTACCCTACATGTTGATTTTCTTAATTCATAACTGTGTCTGTGCAAGTTATATATGATGTGGTCTAATCCAACTGGTCAACCCTCACCCACATAGCCGATATGTGCTTACTGTTTTACCGATTTCTTCGATCAAAGCCTATCCAATGATATTTGGTATTAATAACTGCCATCATTTTTTGTACTGAATCCCTGTCACCTTTGGTATGGTTATACGTTATGCACCATTGGTTTTCTACTACTTGCAATCTCAAATAAAAGCCTTTTGAAACTGAATGTGATGTCACCAACATGTTTCAAACGATTTGGGACAGGGCTACAATAACTAGTAATGTGGGATTCTAAAAATAAAATACAAAATAATAAAATGATACTTGGCAACAGGTCAGTGACATGATTGGGCATAAAAAGAGCCTTTAGAGCACAGGTCTCAAACTCGCGGCCCGCGGGCCATTTGCGGCCCTCGATACAATATTTTGCGGCCCTCGCCGGCAAAAAGTTACTTATAGTTCGCTTCAGTGTTCCCAAGTAATCCGCCGCATCCCCGCCACTAAACGAGGGCTGCAGAGCCCCCAAATTGCCCGGGGGCAATCCGCCGGCATTTCCTGCAAGGGGCAGAGCTTTCAGCTTCAGCTCTGCCCCTCCAGACGTCAATCGCCGCACAGATCGCCGCCTCTCCCCGCCCCTCTCTGTGAAGGAAGAGTGAGAGGGGCGGGCAGAGGCGGCGATGCCGCTCAATCAGTGCGGGAGCTGCTGATTGATTGATTCCCTTATGCGGCCCAGCCTCATCCTGACTTTGCCTCCTGAGGCCCCCAGGTAAATTCAGTTTGAGACCCCTGCTTTAGAGAGAGACTTTTTAAGAAGTAAAATTGTGGGGAGGTACACCAGCTCGTGAAATACCACATGAGCAAAAGTGCAACAGTATAAGCATAATGTTCCTCAATGAAAAACTGCAAAGAATTGTGTGATTTCATGATCTGATCTACAGTACGCCATATTCAGAGAATCCTCAATACACAAAAAGCAATGCTGAAAGTCAATATTACATTGCTGTTATCATTACAACATCAACAACAACAAAACATTTGTAAAGTGCTTTTCCATCATAGCACTCAAACTGTCTAAACTTGTCTCAGATCAGTACATAGTTGCTGTTTGTGATGAGTTACAGGGGAAAGTTATGTGATCATAAATGCCAGACTAAACAGGTGGCTTTTCAGTTTTGATTTAAATGCCTCCAGGGTTGGAAATGTCTTGATTGGGTGTGGCAAGGCATTCCAAAGGGTAGGGGCAGCATGACAGAAGGCTCTGGCTTCAAAAGTTTTGTCTAGGGCTCTGGGAGTGGTCAGGTTTCCTGTTGATCTGAGGTTATGAGAGGTGTGATGCAGTTACAATAAATCCTTAAAGGACAACTGAGGTGACATGTGACATGATGAGATAGACGTGTATGTACAGTGCCAAACAGATAACTAACTAGGCTGTGTTCCTTTTTTTCTTTCTCTGCCTGAAAGAGTTAAACATCAGGCATGCAAGTGACAGTTTCTGCTCAGGTCAGGACTGGGTCAGACTATATAGCATAATAAGTAATTACAGCCATAAAACACTTTCCTGTCAGTAAATGGCTTCTGAGAGCAGGAAAGAGATACGAAGGGTCAATGATTCATAGATTTGAGCTCTGGGATGCATTAATGAAGGTGTCAGTGAGCAGAGACAATGAAACAGTAACAATTTAAAAACTAGATTTAAATATAGAATAAAACTGTAGGATATCTAAAAAAGTCATTTTTAGAAGTGGGATAGATTCTATCATTTATCTCATCAGTTTATTTTCACCTCGGATGTCCTTTAACAGATTATACTTCACTTGCTGAACAAATCCTTCAGCTATCCAGGGCCTAGGTTGTGTAGAGATTTGAATATGTAGGCCAATTTCAAAGAGAGTACTCCATTTTGTGGGTAGCTGATGTAGTGAGCAAAGGATCAGTGTTATGTGGTAATGGCGGGTTTGGCCTGTGAACAGCCATCCAGCAGCATTCTGCACTAGCTGCAGGCGGCGTAGGTCTTCATTTGGAAGGCTTGCATAGATTGCATTGTAATAGTCCAGTCGTGATGTTGATGAAGGTGTGAACTAGGATTGGACGATCCTCTGGAGGTACAAGATGGCTAATTTTTGCTATTTTCATCTTTAATGGGCTCTCCTCATGCCCACCGCTTCCCCCCTTCTCTCCCGTCCCCCTCCGGTACAGCCTACCGACCCCCCACCTTACTTCCTGGTCAGGGCTGACTGTGCAGGCACTGCCTGGCGATGTACTTGTTCGCGTGAGCCCGGAAGTAAGTTCGGGGG
Organism: Hyperolius riggenbachi; assembly: GCF_040937935.1. Lineage (NCBI taxonomy): Eukaryota > Metazoa > Chordata > Amphibia > Anura > Hyperoliidae > Hyperolius > Hyperolius riggenbachi. The sequence goes on along the minus strand of NC_090655.1, from coordinate 31,991,734 downwards.
GTCAGTAGGCTCTACCGGAAGGACACAGAGGAGAACAAGGGAAGCGGGGAGCATGAGGAGAGCGCACTTTAGGTTGTGCTAAGGTATCCTTTATGCTACTCGTGCTATGTGCTCTAATGCAGCTCTAATTTTAGGTTGCGCTATGGTATCCTTTTATGCTGAATGATATATACAGGTTTAAGAGCAAGATATACTACCATCTAGAGGACTTCAGCCTTTCTTAGTAAGACAGTGTTAAAGTGAACCAGATACGAAGCACCCTCATGTATTTTACCATATATATCAGTGGGAACATTAGAGAAAACTCCTACCCTGCTCTCTGTTTCATCCTTCACTGCTCAGCCTGCTTGTTACCAGCCCTGATAAAATCTCCCACTGAGCATTCAGTCTGGCTTAGCTCAGAAATCATTATAGATGAGTCAGTCTTCTCTGATGTCTTTTCAAGCCCCGATCCTGTTCTGTATACTGCAGCATCACAGAGAGCAGTGATGAGATGGGAGGAGCTGCTAAGGGTATATTGAAAAACGTTTTTTTATCTATATTTGTTAGTCATAAGAGGTTTTTATAAACAGTAATTTCATTTTGACTTAAATCAAATAAAAAAAAAATAGTTTTACTCACCTGGGGCTTCCCTCAGCCCCCTGCAGCTGTCCGGTGCCCTTGCAGCATCGCTCCGATCCTCCTGTCCCCGCCGGTGGCTGCTTTCGGTTTCGGCGACAGCCGCCAACAGGCTGGGAACGCGAGTGATTCTTCGCGTTCCCAGCCACAATAGCACCCTCTATGCTGTTATTGCGGCCTTCTTGCCGCAATAACAGCATAGAGGGCGCTATTGTGGCTGGGAACGCAAAGACTCACTTGCGTTCCCAGCCTGTCGGCGGCTGTCGCCGAACCCGGAAGGAGCCGACAGCGGGGACAGGAGGATCGGAGCGATGCTGCGAGGGCATCGGACAGCTGCAGGGGGCTGAGGGAAGCCCCAGGTGAGTAAAACTAATTTTTTTTTATTTGACTTAAATATCCCTTTAAGTCCAGACTGAAAACCCACCTGTTCAGTTTAGCATTTGCAGAAATATAACTTTTGTTGTGTGAATACTTCATCCTACTACCAACTATTGAATCTGAGAGAGCCTAAGCGCTTTGAGTCCTATGGGAGAAAAGCGCTATAGAAATGTTATTGTATTGTATTGTATAAAGGATTTGAAAATCATTGCATTCTGTCTTCATTTACTAATTATACAGGTTTTTTTCTTGTTTTTTTTAGATAACAGAAGATAGATGATGATGATAATAATAATAATAATAATACATTTTAGATAACCGAATAAGATAACAAAACGCTGTGGTACCAAATTTTTGGTGTGTGTTATTACACTGTGAATATTTTTTTGTGGCCTAGAACTTACAGCACCTATTCTGGACAGAAAGAATATTCTAAAGAGCTCCCTCTGCCGTTTGACATCTGAGTACCATGATAAAAATGTGCTGCAATCACAACCCCCAATCCTCACCCCAAAATATATATTAGTAGTATTATTAAGAAAAAAGTGTTTTCAGTGTGGCTTCGTATAGTTAAAGGGAATTTGAAGTGAGAGGTACATGGATGAAATCTGTAACGATTGGTGTAGCAAACAAAAGTCTGGTTATTGTGTGATCTGCAGTATCACCAATAAATCAGACACTATACCTGATTATATGGTGATCTGCAGAATCACCAATAATGCAAGTATAGCTAACAAGGTAAGTGCTTGATGCAACTGTAATCCTGATCAGATTTGGCAGAACCTCACCAGAGGAGCTGGTGGGTACTGTCAGTAATGAGCCTCACCAGTGACAAGGGCTCACTGGTGAGTAGAGTAGTCAGACAGATCGGTTCAGCAACAGACAGGAGGATACAGTACAGAATCGGCAGGCAAAAGGATAGAGATAATTCAGGCAGAGTCAGCAACAGGATCAGATGGGCTAAAGCGGAAGAGAAGTCAGAAGAGAGCCAGAGCCAGAGTCATACACAGGTAATCAAGCAATAATAACAATAGTAATAACAATTCCTAGTCTTGTGTGAAATCCTGGTTTCCTCCCAGATCAAAGCGCACCGGATCTATCTAAGGTCTGAGTGCTCACACGTAGCATTCGCAACAGCAGACAGTTTGCAAGTGATTCCCGGAGGCTTAAGAAGCGGAGGAGACCCCCTCGGCCACGCCCACACCCATCAGCCAATCGGAACTGCCGAGAGTCTCCTCTCAAGTCAGCCGACCGGCAGGTCAGCTGACGTGCCTCCTCCCTGCATAAAGGTCCTGTCTGTGCGCGCGCGACAAAGCCACCCTATGAGCTGCTGACAATCCCCTCCTCGGCGTGCTAGACCCCGGAGGGACGGGAGAAACGCCCGACAGGGAAACCAAGCAGCTTCGGGGGCATCCTGACTGCCCGCAGCTGCATCTCCAGAGAATGTTACAAAACCATTTTTATTTCATTTCAAACAATACCGCAGATACTGCAGATTATAGTAAATGTACATTAATTAGCAACACACAAGGTTTACTTTTACAATAAAAATAATTAAAAGTACCCAAGTGAATTGGATTTAGCTCCATTTCCTCTTATGCAATTTCATTCGACAGACACCTTTTCCAAACATATCTAATGGTGCTAGTAAAATAGGGCGCACAGGGATAGTGGACAAAAAGGGCGCCGCCATAGACTGCAATGCAAAATATCGGCTATTCAGCACCCGACAGGAAAAAAGGGCGCCCGAGAAATAGCGGTTACAGGGATCGTGTTAACAAAAGTTTTCGTTTACAGAATAAGGTTTATAACAAATATCGTTTACAAGTTCGTTTTGAGTTTGTGTTATACTTATTTTTTCGTTTTTGAATTTCGCTTATATCAGTTTTACTTATTTTTTCGTTTAAAAATTTCGCTTACAAAAGTATAACAACTAAATTTTCGTTTACACTTCTTTGATCATTTAAAATTTTGTTTTCATATGTATAATGCGTAAATACCGTTTTCAACCTTATTGTATTAGAAATACATCGCTTTTGGTATTAACTTTGTTTTTACACTTATAATGCATTGATTATAGTTACTTAAAATATCGCTTTTAATATTACTGTTATTTTAAGATTTCTAATGCTTGTAAGGCTATCTATTGTATTGTATATATTTATATATACTTTTCTCTATTTATAATATTAATGTATACGTGATTTTAAGGCTATTTTAAAGCTATTTATTCTATTACAAATATATAAATTATTTTATTCATGTTATTTGTAGAGAAGCATTTTAAGGATTAAATATATTATTATTTATATGTGTTTAGGGTGTTTGTGCGGTGGGGATGGTTAGGTTTAGGCATTACCAGGGGGTTCTAGGGGTTAGGGATAGGTACAGGGAGGGTTAGGTATAGTTACAGTATAATATACGCAATCAGGGGGTGGTTAGGGTTAGGCACCACCAGGGAGGTCTTAGGGTTAGGCACCACCAGGGAGGTCTTAGGGTTAGGCACCACCAGGGGGGTCTTAGGGTTAGGCACCACCAGGGGGGTCTTAGGGTTAGGCACCAACCAGGGGGGTCTTAGGGTTAGGCACCAACCAGGGGGTCTTAGGGTTAGGCACCAACCAGGGGGTCTTAGGGTTAGGCACCAACCAGGGGGGTCTTAGGGTTAGGCACCAACCAGGGGGTCTTAGGGTTAGGCACCACCAGGGGGGTCTTAGGGTTAGGCACCACCAGGGGGGTCTTAGGGTTAGGCACCACCTGGGGGGGGGGGGGGTCTTAGGGTTAGGCACCACCAGGGGGGGTCTAGGTGTTAGGGATAGGTACAGGGAAGGCTCTGTGTGAGAGTAAGGTTAGGTATAGTTACAGCACAATATATGTAATATATACAATTTATTAAATTATATATATTTAAACAAAGAGGGGTCTAGGGGTTAGGGATAGGGATAGGGAGAGATCTGTGTGAGCCTACAGTTTGGTATAATTACAGTAAAATATCTGTAAAACCTACCATTGCATTGCTATGCTTAATACAAGTGTAAATATCGTTTTTGTTATAGACGATATTTGACGTTTCTTTTCAGAATTCGTTTGTTGTTATAGACAGTATTTTGCCATTTCATTTCTGTTAATTTAACCTATTTAGCACTAAATTTTCGTTTACAACCCCTTAAAAGAAAAATATGGTTTTGCATTAAAACTTAAAATTTCGGCTATACCCCGCACCCTTTTTTTCCAGGCGCCCTTTTTTGATACACGCATATCTAATATCCTTTGGTTACTTATAAGAGATAGTAAGGAAGTAGCTGGGAGGGAGCAGCAGACAGTCTATCCCTACATGCATAGAACTTCTGACCCAGCTCTCCTCTTCTCTCTACTAATAGATTAACTCTTTGTGGTCAGCACTGCAGCTGAAGAGAGTCTTATCTACATGTTCCTTTTAAATGTGTAAAAAAAATTAAAATTTTTGCTTTATAAAAAGCTGAGCTGGAATGAACTGTAGCTTCAGTACTGGAGGGAGGTGAGCAGGGTCAGGTGACCTACTTTATGCTGGCAGCAAGGAGATAGAGGACCCTCCCCTATGCCAGTCACCTGAGTATTTTAAATATATTTATTGCAAAAAGTGCCACTAAAAACTTTGTGCATTTCTCATTAAAATACATTTTCTATCTTGTGTACTAAGAATGGAAGGCTGAAGTGAATACAGTTATTAAAATTACTTCTCGATTTCAGGGTGCAGGAAGCTATGATTTAGTCATGTCAAATTATTCAAATATTGTAGGTGTTAAACAGCCTATAGGTGGAGCTGCTCAGCTACTAACATTGCAGTATGATTCCATTAACGGAGATGGCCACATAGTAGTACTGTAACCAGGCCCGGATTTACATCACAGGAGCCTATAGGCACAGACGTCCTGGCACCCCAGACTTCACCCTCCAGGAACCCACAACCCCCTGCTGAACCGCACCACAAGTGTGCTGACTGGCCCAGATGTCATTTCACCCTTACCTGTCAGGTAGCTACATGTGTCCCTTAGCATTAGGTAGCCTCAGTATTAAGTAGCTAGTGGTGCCCCTGACTGAAGGGAGATCTTGTCAGTGGAATGTCGAGTGCCAGGTGACTAAACTCTCATTTACCTTCTGCGCGGAACTCAGCATATGGAAGGAGGGAGGCACTAGGGGAGGGAAGTGAGCCGCCCCTCTATCATCAGGTGCCTAAAGCATACCTCCCAACATTTTGAAATGAGATAGTGGGACACTGAGGCCACACCCCCAACCACACCCCTGACACACCCCTAGTCACGCATACATCATTTCATATGATTTTTTTTTCAATTAAAACCACAATGGGCATTTAAATTTAAAAAAAAATAATATACCCTACCCGTGGGTGGGTAGGAGGGTGATGGTGCCTGTGGGTGGGTAGGAGGGTGATGGTGCCCATGGGTGAGGAGGAGGGTGCCCCTGGAGAGGAGGGGATAAAAATGATCAAGGCACCAGCCGGGCGGATGCGGTGTGTGGGATGCGGGTCTGGCATCATATTCTCCCTACCTCTGAATGTGCCCCCCAGTGTCCCCCTGTTTGCAGGGTAAAGTGCGCAGCGGAGTGGGCTGTCATTTTATCATTGCTCCTCGTGTACCGGCATCTGGCTCTTCTCTTCTTCCCGCTTCCTGTGACGTCACAGGAAGTAGAGTGAAGCCAGATCCAGGTACGCGAGGATGAATGGTAAGATTAAATGACGGCCCGCTCCGCTGCACAAGCTTACTCTGCAAACAGGGGGGACACTGGGGGGCACATTAGGAGGGAGGGAGGGAGAATATTATGCCAGACCCGCATCCCACACACCGCATCCGCCTCGGTCACTTTTTTTTCACATCTGACCCCAGCCAGCCAGGACACTGGGGGGGGGGGTCATAACGGGAGAACGGTAGAGCCCCCCCAAATCAGGACTGTCCCGCAGGATTCGGGACAGATGGGGGGCATGCTGTTGGAACGTGCCTACAGTGCCTTATGGTAAATCCGGCCCTGGCTGTAACTGAAAACAAATGTGTCTTACTGATTATTGGGGAGTTTTAGTGAAACAGGAAATTTGGGTGCCCGCTATCGGCAGGAACTTGGGCGTGGCTATAGGTGCCAGTACCGCACAATATACAGTACATTGGCACCTACTTTTTGGTACTGCTTCAATTGCAGAGTGCTAAAAAAATTATTTTAAACAGAATAAGAGGGGGCCCCCCATGGAGAGGCACCCCTCCCCCCTCCCCTTCAATTCCCAGCTATGGCCATGTTAAGACGCAAATCCCATTTTTTGGGGCAATGACACAATTCATGTTTTTTTTCAAAATGTCAGTAAAAAATATAATTTGTCAGTAAGTTTTTGATCTATGTCAGTAAAAAAATAAATTGAAAGGTTGGCAGCACTGGACTCATTCAGCACCTTGGGGGGCCCGCTTTGGGTTGCTTGGTCAGTAATCTGAAACTGCAGAGTGTCAGCAAAGCAGAGCAAAGTTTCTGTTACCCCTCCAGGTTCTCATGTCACATCATTGGGTCAGAACTGCTTAGCATCTGTTCTCTGTGGCTGCATCCAGGGCCTCTCATCATGTGACCAGTCAGTACATGCCAGCCAGTCACATGATAAGAGTCGTCGGCTGAGGAAGGGTGGAGTAATCTGGCTACCTATACTGAGGGGGTATCTAGCAACCTATACTATGGGGAATATCTGGCTACCTAATATGGTGGGTTATCTATACTGGGAGGGGTCATATGGCTACCTAAAGTGGTCGGGGCATCTGGCTACATGTACTGGGGGTTCATCTGGCTAACCTATAGTGGGAGGGGTCATCTGATTGCCTATAGTGGGAACGGTCATCTGACTACCCGTAATAGAATCCTTTCAACAGGGTGGTCTGGGGCTAAATGTATTGCTCTGCTTGGGGCCCAGGATGGTCTTAATCCAGCTCTGCATAAGGGTCATAGTAGCTGAGTCTCATTCATAGGACATTACTATCCCTGGCTGTCAGCTGCAGTATTGGAGCTGCACATGAGAAGGGTTAGGCTTTGGGGACTCCAGGCTTACCTGAAGTATCATTGTTATGTTTATTGTATTATAATTGCTTTCTTGAAGAAACAAGCTACAAGTGCCAATTGGAGACCATGGAGATCTTATTTATTGTTAATAAATATAACCCTTTCCTTTCCATTTGCTGCTTCCTTTGGTTTTCTAATACCCAGTAATAGCAAAAAAATAGACAATTTCAAATCATTGCAACTCTGTTAATGTACAGGACTTTCTCCAGTTCCAATCTTCCTGATGGTGTCATTGGCGCTCTGTTTTTTTTTTTCCAGAGGTCTCCACAAAGTTTGGGGTTGAATTTCAGCATCCCCAGCGCCGTGTTTATGCATAATGTAGTAAAGCTGTTTTATGGTATACTGAACAATGAGGCTACATATAATGAGCTGTCAGGCCTGAAGACAAAAGTTGGACACATGTCCAACTTTTTCGACCACATGCTGTCGAGTGACTGATAACAGCTGGTTTGCCCAATCCGCTTAGTGGATCTGTTGAACCAACTGTCATTCAAACGACTGTCAGGTCCGTACGTGTGTGCAAATGACTTCTAGTTGTTTGTCCAACTAATAGACGTTCAAACACACAGTGGTTTGATCAGTTGTTTCATCTAGTCCATTGTTCTATCTAGTCCATTGTCCATTATCAAGTTGGTTAAACGACATGTAAATTAGGTAAATTAGCATATCAGCCGCTTTGTTGGCCAGTGTGTACATGACGTCTGAACAACTTGTTGCTTGCAAACGACCAGTTTAAACGACAATCAGGCAGAAAGTTGGATGTGTGTACGCACCTTAAAGGTAGCCATACACTGGTCGATTTGCCATTAGATCGACCAGCTGACAGATCCCTATCTGATCAAATCTGATCAGAGAGGGATCGTATGGCTGCCTTTACTGCAAACAGATTGTGAATCGATTTCAGCCTGAAACCGATCACAATCTGTGGAGCCGCCGCTGCCGCCTGTCCCCCCCCCCCCCCCCCCCCGATCATACATTACCTGACGCTGGCTCCCGGGCATCTTCTCCGCATCTTCTCCACGCTGCACTCGCTCCATCCCGGCGCTTCCTGTGTCACTCCGTGACCAGGAAGTTCAAATAGAGCGCCCTCTATTTGAACTTCCTGGTCACTGCAGTGACAGGAAGCGCCGGGATGGAGCGGGTGCAGCGCGTAGAAAATGCGGAGAAGACGCGGAGAAGACGCCCGGGAGCCGGCGTCAGGTAATGTATACCTGATCGGATCGGCCGCCGCTAGCGACGCGCTCCCTACCCACGGGCGATCGAGGGTAATTTCCCGCACGGCGCGATCAACGGACCGATCCGATTTCGTGAGGAAATCGGATTGGCGGGTGCGTTTAGCGCGAACGATTGGCAGCAGATTCGATCCCAGGATCGAATCTGCTGTCGAAACGGCCGCGAATCGGGCCAGTGTATGGCCACCTTAACTGTCTCTCAGCCAAAGCAAGCTATAGAATTTCTACCTTTCCAAGGACCTAACACTCACAGCATCCCTCCAAACAGGCTTACCTCTAACGCCTAGCTCCATGCAAAAAACAAAGTATTTTTGCAGCTGCTTAAAAAGACTCTGAAGACTCTTTTTTTACCTTATTTTGTTAAAGAGACTCTGTAACAACAAAAACCTCCCCTGGGGGGTACTCACCTCGGGTGGGGGAAGCCTCCGGATCCTAATGAGGCTTCCCACGCCGTCCTCTGTCCCACGGGGGTCTCGCCGCAGCCCTCCGAACAGCCGGCGACTGTGCCAACTGTCAGTTCAATATTTACCTTTGCTGGCTCCAGCGGGGGCGCTGTGGCGACTTTCGGCACGGAAATAGACGGAAATACCCGATCTCCGTCGGGTCCGCTCTACTGCGCAGGCGCCGGAAACTTGCGCCTGCGCAGTGGAGCAGACCCGACGGCGATCGGGTATTTCCGCCTACTTCGGCGCCGAGAGGCATCAGAGCGCCTGCGCAGGAGCCAGGAAGGTAAATATTGCGTCACCGCTGTACGGAGGGCTACAGCGGGACCCCCGAGGGACGCAGGACGGCGTGGGAAGCCTCATTAGGATCCTGAGGCTTCCCCCACCCAAGGTGAGTACCCCCCAGGGGCCGTTTTGTCGTTACAGTTCCTCTTTAAACAATCCTCTTCAGCATTAACACCCAAGTTGAATAGCAGCATCCCCGCGGCAGATGAGTGATTTATTATCGAGATAAAGCCCTGCCGCGGGGACATCTTGTGGCCAAATAGTAAAATTACATCTACTTTTTTTTTCTGTAAAATACCTATTTTGACTATTTTTTTTCATTTAAAATTAACCCTTTACCTCTTAGGCCCGGTTCACATTAGCGGTGGCCGTCCGGAATCGCCGTGCCGGAGCCGGACCGCTTGCAGAACGGACGGAACGGACGCACGGCAATAGCAATGAAAGCCTATGCGTCCGTTCACATGCGTCCGTTCTGCCGGACCGGAGCCGGACCGGATCCGAACCGGATCCGGACTCCGGCGTCCGTTCCAACATGCGCTATTTTTTGGTCCGGCTCCTCCGGCAGCCGTATCCGGAGCGGAGCCGGACTGCACCATCCGGCCAATACAAAGCAATGAGAGCCGGAGAGCGCACAACACACTGGCTACAAAAACCGGACGTTCTACCCCACTTCCTATGCATTTTGGATGGGGACCACATGGGCCAAGCATTCAAAGAGTGGGGCAGCAGCGATTTCATGCTGGAGCTCGTTTTGGCAGCAACATGTCTGATGTCTGATAACGAGGAGGCGAACAACAGGAAGGAGAGAATTCCCTGGTTTACGAGTAAAAAATGCCTGGATCCATGGTCCCAACTGCAGTCTCTGTATCCACGGATGGTCTCCACACGTCCACCTGTCTCCAACAATGACCCCAGACCCTTCTGCTGACCTCCCAGACCCCAGGTATTTACAGGATGGTATCTCCTTAAGAAACCGGATCCGGACCGCAACCGTGTTCACACCGCACGGAAACCGGATGCAAACGGACCGGATCCGGACCGGATCCGGATAGGAACCGTACGGATCAGGTCCGGTCCGGCTCCGGTGCGGTCCGGACATCCGGTGCGGTTTTGACAAAACCGCAAGTGTGAACGGGGCCTTACACTCCCCAATAGTTACCCCAATTTTTTTTTTCTAAAAAAATAAAAAAAAATAAAAACTTTACAAAAATACATAGAGTTACCTTAGAGACTGAAATTTTTAAATATACATGTCAAGAGGGTATATTACTGTTAATTTTAAAACTATGGGCTTGTTAACGGATGCAAAACTACGGATGCAAAACTGAAAAAATGCACCTTCATTTCCACCCAAAAATATTGGCGCCACACATTGTACTAGGGAAAAGTTTTAAACGTTGCAATAACTGGGACAAATGGGCAAATAAAATGTGTGGGTTTTAATCACGGTACCATGTATTATTTTAAAACTATAATGGCTGAAAACTGAGAAATATTTAATTTTTTTCCATTTTTTTTCTGTTAAAACACCTTTAGTATAAAATAATTCTTAGCAAAAAGTACCCCTCAAAGAAAGGGTAATTGGTGGCGAAAAAAAACAAGGTATAGATCATTTTGTTGTGATAAGTAGTAATAAAGTTATAGGTGAATGAATGGAAGGAGCGCTGACAGGTGAAAATTGCTCTGTTTTTTTAAAGGGAACCTATACTGAGAAGGATATGGATTTTTCCTTTTAAAGTAATACCAGTTGCCTGACTCTCCTGCTGATTCTGCATTTCTAATACATTTAGCCACACCCCCTCAACAAGCATGCAGATCAGGTGCTCTGACTGAAGTCAGATTGGATTAGCTGCATGCTTGTTTCAGGTGTGAGATTCAGCCACTACTGCAGCCAAAGAGATTAGCAGGACTGACAAGCAACTGGTATTGTTTAAAAAGGTATTGTTTAAAAGGAAACATCCATATACTTCTCAGTTAAGGTTCCCTTTAAGGGGAAAAACCCTTGGAGGTGAAGTGGTTAAAGGGAAACGAAGGTGAGAGGGATATGAAGGTGGCCATATTTATTTACTTGTAAACAATGCCAGTTGCCTGGCAGCCCTGTTGATCTTCTGAAATAAGTACTGTCTGAGTCAAAACCCAGGAACAAGCATATGGCTATGGAACTGGCGTAACAATAGGGGATGCGACCCCTGCCCCCGCTCGGGGCTGTTTTGGGGGGCTGGAGGGGTCGCAGTATGAGGGGAAATCCATGCCCACAGTTGGCGGGGAGGGGGGACGGTCCCCCCCCCCCCTCCCTTACCTCGGGGCTCTCCCCTCTGCGCTCCCCTCCAGCTTAATGAGTGTCCGGGCAGCGGCGGGCAACGGCTGATACATACCTTCCGTCTTCCGTGCGCTCCAGCGTGCGTTCCTCACTCTAGTCTCTGACGCGACTTCCTGTTTTATATGCGACTTTCTGTTTTATACAGGAAGTCGCGTCAGAAACTAGAGCGAGGAACGCACGCTGGAGCGCACGGAAGACGGAAGGTATGTATCAGCCGTTGCCCGCCGCTGCCTGGACACTCATTAAGCTGGAGAGGAGCGCAGAGGGGAGAGCCCCGAGGTGAGGGAGGAGGGGACCGTCCCCCCCTCCCCGCCGACTGTGGGCATTGCTTTCCCCTCATGCTGCGATCCCTCCAGCCCCCCAAAACGGCCCCGAGCGGGCCCCGGGGGGGGGGGCGCTCAGAATTTCTGCAGGGGGGCCCGGTGGGGCCTAGTTATGCCCCTGGTCTATGGCTAAAAATATTAGAAGCCAAGGATCAGCAGGAGAGCCAGGCAACTGCTTTTGTTTAAAAGGAAATAAATATGGCAGCCTCCATATCCCTCTCACCTCGGGTTTCCTTAAAAGCGATAGTTACAAAGTGTCTGTATTGGTCTTTAGCAGTTCCTGTCAGTAATTAATGACAATCATCTGTCTCCTTATCTACAGGATAGAAGCAGGCATATTACAGGAACAAAAAAAATCTTGCAATGTATGAAGATGACATAGAAGGTCACAGAAAAATTAACAAATGACCATTTGAACTTCAAACGCTGAAAAGATAGAGATCTACGATGGGTGGTGGAACTTTGGGCCCCGAGTGACGTTCTGACATGCGGTCTCCATTCCGTCTCTTCCAGGTCAGAGCCCCGGAGACAAGGACATGAACTGGACACGGGAGGGCAGAATTAGACTGAACAGGAAGTGCAGCCCCGAGGCTCCCCAGTGCAGCTGTTGTCATCGTTCACTCTATAAACTTATAAAGCAGATGTTAATCATTACAGCACATGAAAAGAAGGCCATGGGATTAGGCAAGTGACGAACAAGAAATGGGACCGCGAGATTTATAATGGGCCAAGACAAAAGCAACTCAGTGAAAGTCCTCCTCGAGCCCCGGAGCCCTGAATTAATCAGCATAAAGCATCTTCCCCAAATGAGCGGCCTCTAAAAGCATCGCAGCGTCACAGGCCTCCGACTACAAACAGGGGGCTTCTCTTGAAGATCCGCGCAGATAACTTTTATCTTGGCTCCGAGTGAGGAACCGCTGCCAAAGAAGTGCGGCCTGTTCACGGAAAAAAGAATTTCTTGAATTGTTTCGCAGTTTGGCTCGCTCTCACAACCCCTAATTACAATTCGCCCAAATAAAATCCAAAACGGTCAGGAATCCAGCTAGCCCCTTAATGACAAGCCGCCCCGTGATTGATGCCGCTGGCTCCTTCTCTCCACCATGTGTTTCCAAAACACGGCTTAGGAAGACGGAGGACCCAATGAAAGCGGGAACTGTATGAAGTCACCCAAGGAAGAGGAGGCGGGAGGGGGGGGAAATAAGGCCGTGACACATGTGAAAAATGAAGGCTACGGGGTTCTGCGTCCGAGTGACCGCGAAAGAACACAGCGCCGATAGGTGTACGAGGATTACAGAGGGATGATGAGATGAAAAGATGAGGATATTAGGCCTGTGTTATGGAACGATTAGATCCAACAGCTGCAGGAGGAATAAAGACATGACTCTGGTATATAAATAGGGAATTACCACACTCACTGTCACTGTGAAGATTGCAAATATGTAAAAAGCATCACATGGTCCGCATTGTTACTGCAGGCACCCTCTCCAAACCAGAGCTAGTTACTAAGCATCATGTGAGTACATCATCACTAAAATCCCAGCTCCAACCCCCAGATATGTAGGAAATGTCAGGTGACCCACGCTGTCCCCACAATCACAGCCAGTGACACACCATTTTTCCAGTGTCGCCGCCAGGGCCAGATTTGTAATGTTTAGACCACTGTTTAGAGCTCAATTCCCACTATCGCCAGTTGTCCCTTGACCAACAGCATTTTACCCCCACCCCCATAACTGGCGCACACTTTTTCCCCAGCAGACATACAGTGTTAGAGAAACCGTAACCAAGAATTGAACTTCATCCTGATCAGTAGCTGATACCCCCTTTCCCATGAGAAATCTTTTCCTTTTCTCAAACGGATCATCAGGGGGCTCTGTATGGCTGATATTGTGGTGAAACCCCTCCCACAGTGTGATGTCAGGACCATGGTCCTGACAGTTTCCTGTCTGTGAACCTTGTTGCATTGTGGGAAATAGCTGTTTACAGCTGTTTTCAACCGCCAAAAAAGCAAGCAGCATCTCCTTCCACTGACATCACCTGTCAGCAGTAAAAATGTGACCATGTGATAAATGTCAGAATGTAAATCAGGGAGAGGAAAGATTTTACAATGGGCAAACACTGACTAAGTCATTTATACATAATTGTAAAAATGAAGTACTTTTTTTTATTACATTATTTTCACTGGAGTTCCTCTGTAACTGTATAGCTGGGTGATGCTCTGTGATGTGCTGCTCTTTAATGTCACACACGCGCCCATGTACACGCCGGCAACCACGTGGGCCATGTGGATGGAGGTCGGAGCACGGAGCCAGCAGCGGACACCGACAGGTAAAGTATACTGCACAGGCCTCCAGGGGGCACATTTGTACATTTGGAATCGAATCGATCGGTCCCCAAGCCACTCATGTATGGCCACCTTAACAGTGACCTACAGTATGCCTGGTACACACCCGTTAGATCGACGGGTTAAATTGACAATTTCTGACAAGTCCGATCTGATTTTCTATCATTTTTCTGATTTATTTTGTATACAAATGATCGGAAATTATCGACCCAGTGATCTGAAGAGAAATTCCATGGTGTATACCAGACATAACACTGGGGGACATTTATCAAGAGTGTCTGAGACAAAATATTGGTAGGTTTTTAGAAATCCATGCAGAGCTGTCTCAGACATCTTAAGAAATCATTAGATAGTGCAGATTCCTTCTAAAACTGTTGTAAAATAGGAGGAGCTAGGAAGGTCTCTCAGACAGTGCAGTGTGTGAGGGGAATTGCTGTTGCTGAGGTAACCAATACATCTACTGTATTGATACCAGCAGGCTCTGAGGAGGAATTCAGCAGGGGGGAAGAGCGCCTCACAAATCATGTCTAGCCTGCACTCTGCATGATCTGTAGAACTGCTATAAAGCACTTCTTAAAGCGATTTTAAACTCTGGCAAAATATTCAATAAAAATGTGTTTTCCTACTTTATATAACCCATACAATTATCATATTTGTCCTTTGTGCACAAGTATTATTATTCATTTAGAAATTATAAATTCCCAAAGTTCAGGTTATTTACTTTGAAAGCTGCTGGTTCATTTTATTCATAACTGTTGTATTTCTACTGTAAATGCAGCCAGCAATGAATTCTGAGCAGTGTTTTAGTTCATGACTCATTAGCAGAAGCTTCTGCACAGGCAGAGAATGTTCACTTATTTTTATCAAGTGAAAAATGTAAACGCAAGATAAGGTTATCGCCAGTTCAGATGTGGCTGCCCCTGCAGGAGAAAAAGTCAGTCCTGTGATTTAACCCTTTGAATGCTGTTTTACTACAAAAAAAATTGTGTTAGTATATTATATGCTGTAAATAATCTTCTAGAGCAAAGAAGAAATGCTGGATTTCATTCCACTTTAATCTGCGACAGTTTGAGGATGGATTTGCACTTTTCTTAAAGAGACTCTGAAGCGATTTTTAAAACAGCTTTTTACCTTATATTCTACATGGGCATGTTTGCCCCAGCTAAAACGCAGCTCTCCCGTGGCAGAACAAGGGGTCTTTACCCCCCAAATCCCCCCCTGCAAAATCCACAACCAACTTGGTCGTAGATTTTGCTGCTCCTGGAGGCAGAGCTTTCGGCTGTAGCTCTGCCTCCATGTGCGTCTATCAGCGGCGGATCTCCGCCTCTCTCAGTGAAGGAAGACTGAGAGGGGCGGGGAGAGGCGTCGATCAGCGCTGATAGACGCGCTGAGAGGCAGGGCTGCAGGCCTGCAGCCGTTAGCCCTGCCTCAAGCAGGAAGCGATCCCCGGGCACTACGGAGGGATTTGGGGGGTAAAGACCCCTCGTTCTGCTGCAGGAGAGCGGCGTTTTAGCAGGGGCAAACATGCCCATGTAGAATATAAGGTAAAAAGCTGTTTTAAAAGTCGCTTCAGAGTCTCTTTAACTGTAGTGCAGCTCTAGAAATTCATGCTAAACTGCCACTATACCTAGGATTTAAGAAGGTTCTTATTACCATGCATAACTGGTCTCCCTGCTGGTTAGAACAGTTTAAGAAGAACAAATGCTTTGATAAATCTGGCCCACAGACTCTTGAACAAGTCATGCAACAGTTAAAGGAAGCAATCAAAAAAAAAAAACCTTGCACGTTAAAGGGAACCTTAACTCTAAAAAAAAAAAAGAAATAAGTTTCACTTGCCTGGGGGATCTTCCAGCCTTCTGCAGCCATCCTGTGCCCTCGCAGACACTCATGGCTCTTCTGGTTCCCCGCCTCCAGCTAGTTTTGTTTTTGCCGACTCGGAGGGCCGTCACGAGTACCTTTGCACGCATTCCCACTGGTGCAGGAAGCTATTGCGGACATAAACACATAAATTTTTACGCATTACAGATGCAATGCGTACATTTTTACGCTTAACGCGTAAAAATGTATGTGTTGATGTCCGCGATAGCTTCCTGCACCAGCGGGAATGCGTGCAAAGGTACGCGTGATGGCCCTCCGACTCTGAGTCGGCAAAAATGAAACTAGCTGGCGGCGGGGGACCGGAGGAGAATGTGAGGGCACAGGATGGCTGCAGGGGGCTGGTAGATGCCCCAGGTAAGTGAACCTGAACTGAAAATAAAAAGTAAAAATAACCATACACAAGTCATACTTACCTTCTGTGTAGTCGCTACTCAATCTCTTTCTCCTCTCCTGCGTCCCATTTGTCTACTGTGATCAATGAAATTGTCCATCCATTTTAAAAATAGCCATTACCCCCTAACAGCTTCCTGGTCAACACACTGTTAAACTGTAATATCACCCACTTGTACCATAGGGAGACATGGACATTACCCTTGCACATTCACTTGTAACTGACAGTTGCTCATATATAGTATAACTGACAGCAACTGGTATATTTCATTTCTGACAAAATATTGTCAGAACCGGAAGGGATCACTGTAAGAAGAAAATGGTGAGCTTCTGAGAGGAACTGACGGTGAGGTTAGTATGTAATATTCATTTGCAGTTACGTCATGTGTTTATTTTAAATAATTGTCCTCGCTTCAGGTTCCTTTAAGTTCCCATTAACAGCTTAACAGGGAGGAAACAAGAGGTAAAGGAAAAAATAAGCAAGTTGTATTTTCAGAGGCGGAGAGATTCAGTGAAAGATTCTGCAAAAATAACACCTTGGTCATTGGCTGAAGAGAACAGCTTAAAGGGAATCTAAAGTGAAAATAAACTTATGATATAATGATTTGTATGTGTAGTACAGCTAAGAAATAGAACATATATAACAATAGAAGTAGCAAAGATATGAGTCTAATATTGTTTCCAGTACAGGAAGAATTAAGAGACTTCAGTTGTTATCTATGCAAAAGAGCTTCTCTGAGCTCTCAGAGAGCTCTGTCTTCTTAAGCTTTTATTTAAACTGTCTCTCAGGGCCCATTCACACTAAACACACTTTTCTGAGCGTTTTGCGATTGATTAACTGTTTTTAAAAACGTTCCCATTCACTTTCATTAAAAACGCGGTAAAAATCGCAGCGATTTTTGTGTACGCCATCGCAAAATCGCAGCAAATTTTCCACGATTTTTACAGCAATTTTAATGAAAGTGAATGGGTGCGATTTTAAAAAACACTAATCAATCGCAAAACGCTCAGAAAAGCGTTTCTAGTGTGAATGGGCCCTCACTGTATCTTTTAAGTTTTACTACAGAGGAAAGTTGAAAAGGTCATTAGCTTTGCTCTGTGAAATCATTTAAAATGCTGAGTGTAGTGTTTAATCTGCAAATATTAGAGAATGTTGCAATGGTATAAAAAAATTTTTTATTTTTTTTAAAAAGCTATATAACTGAAATTAAATTATGAGACTATTTTCTTTGCTACCGATGTTC
This sequence comes from Hyperolius riggenbachi, assembly GCF_040937935.1. Lineage (NCBI taxonomy): Eukaryota > Metazoa > Chordata > Amphibia > Anura > Hyperoliidae > Hyperolius > Hyperolius riggenbachi. The sequence goes on along the minus strand of NC_090655.1, from coordinate 31,974,201 downwards.
TATCAATTATCTGTACTACACGTACAATTCATTATATCATAAGTTGTTTTTTTTTTTCCTTCAGTGTCACTTTGTTAGCTAGTTTGTGTTCTTGCTTAAATTAATTTTGAGGGTACACCTAAAAGTTTAATCTGGGTACACACTATGCTGGCGCATACCATATTCATACTGTATGGATGCATTGTATCTCTCTGCAGGGTTTCCTGCAACTCTGGAGTAGAAACATGCCATTGAATAAGAGTAGGTTCACACTTGTTCTAAAAACGTATCTGTGGCTCCGGTTTTCAGCCCAGATCAAAACCAGAGCCACGGATACCGAGGTTAAAAATAGCAGCCGTCTTGACTTAAAAAAAAAACGGATCCATCTGCGTTCAGGGCCAGGGATCTGTTTTAAAAACCTGAATGGAAGGTCTGGATTTTGCAACATTTTCATGGACAGTGGTAGTGAAAATGAATGGTAAAAAGGATCCCCCTCTACACAGGCATCTTTGACACAGAAACGGATCCGTTTTCTCTGTCCCAGGGGAGGGGGGCCGCCATGCTGGAGGGGTTAGCAAGCAGGAGAGGGGGCAGCGGCGGGGAGTGGGTCACCCCCCCCCCTCCCTCACCTGGGTCCCTCCTTCCCCGCTCCCCCTCCAGCTAGTTCCATTAATTAAATCATTTAAATCATTGTATTAAAATGTATAAGCCAAGCAGCGAGCAGGGAACTTACTTCCTTGCATCCCACCGCTCGCCGTCACTTCCTGTAATGCCGCCCTCTGTAGTTCATTGGGCAGCAATTAAATGATTTAATTAATGAAACTAGCTGGAGGGGGAGTGGGGATGGGAAGACCCTGGTGAGGGGGGGGTGACCCCCCTTCCAGCCACTGCCCCTGCTGCGCCCCTTCCTGCTACCCCCTCCAGCATGGCAGCCCCCCCCCCCCCCCTGGGGACGTGTCCACAGACTGGAAACATAGCTGCACAAAAGAAAAAAAAACATTTTCTCTCAAGACGGAGAGAAAAAAAAATTGTTTACAAAAACAGATCCGTTTGAAAACCGATCTGATCTGCAACGGACAATTGTGGAACTAGCCTAAATGGCAATACAATCCACAGTCCAGAAAATGCAGTTGAGTTTTCAACAGGGAAAGAGAGTCAAATGGAGCAGTTCAACGTAAATTGGCCCATAAAAAATGATTGCAGCCATCAACCGGTCGGTTTGCAGTCCACATCCTAGTCCATGAAACTGCACTGCCATGACCATAGCATGACCTGAGCATCAGGGTTGGAGAGTAACAAGCTTTGTGTGGGAATTCCAGGTAAGGGGAGAAGTTTGCGAGAAGTCCTGTAATGTGAATGTGAGCAGTTGCAGGTGGATCTGGTTCAAAATATGGATTACACCTTCAGGTGAGGTATATCTGTGACATTTGAGATATGTATAAAGTTCCTTATTCCCTTGTCTTCACCCATCATCCCAATTCACCATTAGCCTTGTACCCTATTTACTGTGTACGTTGGATGAAGGGGGTTTTAACACTTGTCTTTGCATTGTAATTTTTTTTGGGGGGGGTAGGGAGGCTATAATCACTCAAATGGTTACCCGGCTAATACAATCCCTGAATATGCAACTGCCTGTCCAACTTTCACATCTAACCCCCATTAGAAAAGTGTCAGGAGTTGGGCATTAATAGCTGATGCCCTCCCATCTTTGCAGGAGACCCTAAGCTGCCCACAATGCCCCTGTCCACTGCACTCCATGGGGTTCACCAGCACACACCCTCCTCCGATGTAGCGAGAGGTGAGTATGATCCCTGCCCAGATGTTCTGGGACGCAATGGGGGCCGACAGCCATGAATAACACAGGCAGGTTTTATATTAAAAGGCCAATCTGGTTTGAATTGATGGAGAACATCCTGGGCCGTTCTGACATATTTTCTCTCTTCATACAAATTCTTTGCTGGGAATGGCAGCCGGGGAGAAAAAGGTTCGCGGGAAGGTAACGCATGTGTTTACCATCCTCGGACGCATATAGGAACCAGATGCTGCAGAGATCGCTAGGAAAATAGATTGCGTCTAACACCCCGACTTATATTAAACGCGGTTCAATAAAAGGCTGAGACACCTCTCTCCCGCTCCGCGTGCGCTGTTATTCGTCCAGGGCTGAGACATTTTCTGCTCGTACGTATATAAAATAAATTGCGGAGGGCTCGCGAGCCTGCTTTTCATTACACTCCACAATAGGAGCAACTTTGCTAAATTAAAAGAGCCGTAATGAGTGATTTCTGCAACCTGCTCGGGCTCAGCCCATCTGGCCTTCATTTAGGGCCCTTTAAAGAAGAATTATTAGATTCAAATGGTCATATTTATATTGGGCAGATATTGGATGGCTTGTCACGGTGTGAACCTGCCGGGAGATTCGGCCTCTAATAGCGCACTTCACATTCCAGAATTACATGCTATTGTTTGCTGATGGCTGGCGCTGATCAAAAGAGGGTACTCATGTACACATAGACTTGCAGAGGGGAGGGCAGGAAATATGGAATGGGAAAGCTTGCCTGTAAACTGGCTAGAGTAAGGATCCTGGAGATTTCCCTGCAGTAGTTTGTGTCTCTGCCCCTCCCACAATGGTGAGATTTCCCTGCAGTAGTTTGTGTCTCCGCTCCTCCCACAATGGTGAGATTTCCCTGCAGTAGTTTATGTCTCCGCCCCTCCCACAATGATGAGATTTCCCTGCGGTAGTTTATGTCTCCGCCCCTCCCACAATGGTGACATTTCCCTGCAGTAGTTTATGTCTCCGCCCCTCCCACAATAATGAGATTTCCCTGCGGTAGTTTATGTCTCCGCCCCTACCAAAATGGTTAGATTTTCCTACAATAGTTGTGTCTCTTCTCCCTCCCACAATGATGAGATTACTCTGCAGCAGTTTATGTCTCCACTCCTTCCACAGTGGGGAGATTTCCCTGCAGTAGTGTATGTCTCCTTCCCTTCAACAATGGTTATATTTTCCTGCAGTGGTTTGTGTTTCCTCCCCTGCCACAATGGTGAGATTCCCCGGCAGTAATATTAAGATTGCCCTGCCGTAATGTGTGTCTCCTTCCTCTACTATAATTTTGGAATTACCTTGCAGTAAGTGCGTACATTTAAAAAAGTTGTGGTCAAATTTAGGCGCAATTTATCGGGAAAAGAAAAATATCGAAATTTAGAAATATCGATAATTTACCAGTATTTGTAATGTAAAATCATTAATTCCGATTATTATTATTACAGTTTTAAAACAGATGTGAGTTGAAAACGAAAATATAATAACGTTAAATATCGTAATGTAATTCAACAACACAGCTTAATCCAACCCTACTCTCACACAGAACCCTCCCCTGGTGGTGCCTAACACTAACCACTCCCCTGGTGGTGCCTAACCCTAACCCCCTATGGTGGTGCCTAACCCTAAGTATACCTAACCCTACTCTGACACAGAACCCTCCCTGTACCTATCCCTAACTCCTAGACCACCCTTGGTGGAGCCTAACCCTAACCACTTCCCTGGTGGTGTCTAACGCTAAGACCCCCCTGGTGGTGCCTAACCCCCCTGGTGGTGCCTAACCCTAACCCCCCCCCCTCCCCCGGTGGTGCCTAACCCTAACCACCCCCTGGTGGTGCCTAACCCTAACCACCCCTCTCGTGGTGCCTAACCCTAAAACTCCCCTGGGGGTGCCTAACCCTAACCACCCCCCCTGGTGGTGTCTTACCCTAAATTATTGTAAATACTTCATATATTATCATAAAATAGAAATGTCAAATATCGTTATTGCATCCGCACAGTGAATGTTATATTTTCGTAATTACAAAATTATCTTTATTTGGACAGAATTTGCTTACATTCCATCATTAAACACGTTCATTTACCGTTATTACACCAATAGACTTTTTAAGTTATCGTTATGACTCACATCGTTTTTCTTTATTTAGCGTTATGATATTTGTTCTGCTATATTATCATAAACTTTAAATAAGCGATATTACCGATTCCACAACAAAATTAGGAATATTACCGAGTTTACTTTATCGATTTATGTAAAATATCGATTTTAGGCACTTGCGCCCAAACATATGCAAAATTGAGTGTAAATTTACAAAAACGATAATTAACATTAGAAATATAGCCGTGCCCAAATCTATTAGCGCTATTTTTAGCTGATTTGCAGTAAGTTGTGTCTCTGACCCATCCACAGTGATGTGAAGAAATGGTGAATAAGAAGCAAATAATTCTAGCTTGCATACAATTTGCACAATATATGTATCCAAGCCAGAATTGTCATTGCTCCTCCTAGGATTTCCCTGCAGTAATTTGAGGGAACTTTCACAATACTCAGTGTCTCCACCCCTCCCACAAGTGTAATTTTTCCCTAGCACTTCCAGAGGGGCAACAGGGCCCCCAGAGCCAGATTTGCGGCAAAGAAGGGAAATTTGGGCGCATGGCGGCACGGACTATCAGGCCCTTCCAGACGACAAAATTTACCTTTTTTGCCACAAATCGCAGCCGTTGTAAAAGGCTCAATTTGAGGGAAAGAAGGGAAAGGCCATCACTGCAACCTACTGTATAGGCACAGATGTCCTGGCACTCTAGACTTTGTCCTCAATGGACCTTCAAACACCTGATGAACTGCACTGAAAGTTTGCTGGCTGGCCCAGCTATCATTTCTCCCTTACTTCACTTGGCCGCACCGGCGTACCTACCGGGGATGCGACTCCCTCAGCCGCAGGGGGCCCGGGGCTGCTCTGGGGTCCGCTCACTGTGCGTGGGGGGAGCGCTGCTCTGGACCCCCCAGCAGGGCCGGGCCGAGGCATAGGCTGGAGAGGCTCCAGCCTCAGGGAGCAGTGTAGGAGGGGGCGCTTAATTCATTCAGCTGTCATTCCTAATTGTGTTTTAAGCAGAAAGAAATAGGAAACGGGGATACATAGCAGTGACTGCAAGCCAGATAACTAGATATTAAGGTGTTGGGGAGGTTGTGGGCCCTGTGGCACCTCTTAGTCTAATAGCAATCAGTGTGTGACGGCTGGGGTGGGAGGGATGGGGGGCGCACTTTGGTGTCTCAGCCTTGGGTGCTGGAGGACCTTGTCCCGCCTCTGCCCCCCAGCAAGGTGCTCAACTGGCCGCAGCGTCTAATAGACGCTGCGCCAGTTCATTCCCCGCAGCCCCGCTCCAGCAGCCTGCATAGTCTCCGGCAGGCAGAGCAGGGCTACGGCAAGATGGCCGCCGAAGAAGCCCTACACTGGAGACTATTTGTGTCTCTAGTACAGGGCTTCGGCAGCCATCTTGCCGTAGCCCTGCACTCTGCCTGTCAGCGCGGGAGATGTGCTGCAGGAGGACTCGGGGAGCTGCGAGCCAGATGCCGGGAGAGGAGAAGACTTCTGTCAGGTAAGTGAATTGTTTTTTTTTCACAGGTGCATTTTCTTTTCTAGTGTCTGCTGCCTACATTACGATTTTCAGGTGTCTGCTGCCCACATTGTGATTTTCAGGTGTCTGCTGCCCACATTGTGATTTTCAGGTGTCTGCTGCCCACATTGTGATTTTCAGGTGTCTGCTGCCCACATTGTGATTTTCAGGTGTCTGCTGCACACATTACGATTTTCAGGTGTCTGCTGCCCACATTACGATTTTCTGGTCACTGCTGCCCACATTACGATTTTCTGGTGTCTGCTGCCCACATTACGATTTTCTGGTCACTGCTGCCCACATTACGATTTTCTGGTGTCTGCTGCCCACATTACGATTTTCTCGTCACTGCTGCCCACATTGCGATTTTCTGGTGTCTGCTGCCCACATTACGATTTTCTGGTCACTGCTGCCCACATTGCGATTTTCTGGTGTCTGCTGCCCACATTGCAATTTTCTGGTGTCTGCTGCCCACATTGCAATTTTCTGGTGTCTGCTGCCCACATTGCAATTTTCTGGTGTCTGCTGCCCACATTACGATTTTCAGGTGTCTGCTGCCCACATTACGATTTTCTGGTCACTGCTGCCCACATTGCGATTTTCTGGTCACTGCTGCCCACATTGCGATTTTCAGGTGTCTGCTGCCCACATTACGATTTTCAGGTGTCTGCTGCCCACATTACGATTTTCAAGTGTCTGCTGCCCACATTACGATTTTCAAGTGTCTGCTGCCCACATTACGATTTTCAGGTGTCTGCTGCCCACATTGCGATTTTCAGGTGTCTGCTGCCCACATTACGATTTTCAGGTGTCTGCTGCCCACATTGCGATTTTCAGGTGTCTGCTGCCCACATTGCGATTTTCTGGTGTCTGCTGCCCACATTACGATTTTCTGGTGTATGCTGCCCACATTAGGATTTTCTGGTGACTGCTGCCCACATTGCGATTTTCTGGTGACTGCTGCCCACATTGCGATTTTCTGGTGACTGCTGCCGTCATTGAGATTTTCTGGTGACTGCTGCCCACATAAGGATTTTCTGGTGACTGCTGCCCACATTAGGATTTTCTGGTGTGTGCTGCCCACATTATGATATTCTGGTGACTGACTGCTGCCCACATTAGGATTTTCTGGTGACCGCTGCCCACATTACGATATTCTGGTGACTGCTGCCCACATTAGGATTTTCTGGTGACTGATGCCCACATTGCGATTTTCTGGTGACTGCTGCCCACATGGCGATTTTCTGGTGACTGCTGCACACATTGCGATTTTCTGGTGAACTCTGCCCACATTACGATTTTCTGGCCCACATTACGATTTTCTGGTGAACACTGCCCACGTTACGATTGTCTGGTGAATGCTGTCCATGTTACAATTTTCTGGTGAACGCTGCCCACATTACGATTTTCTGGTGAACCCTGCCCACATTACGATTTTCTGTCCCACATTACGATATTCTGGTGAACGCTGCCCACATTACGATTGTCTGGTGAATGCTGTCCACGTTACAATTTTCTGGTGACTGCTGCTCACGTTACGATTTACTGGTGAACTCTGCCCACATTATGATTTTCTAAAGGCCCACATTATGATTTTCTGGTGAACTCTGCCCACATTACGATTTTCTGGCCCACATTACGATTGTCTGGTAAAATGCTGCCCACTTTACAATTAATTTACAGTGAAACGCTGCCCCATTACGATTATTTGGCACCTATGGGGGGGGCCCCATCCAAATATTCGCAGGGGGGCCCAGTGATTTCTAGTTACGCCCCTGCTTGGCCGTCATAGGTAGCTACAGGTGCCCCTTAGTATTAGGAAGCCAGAGGTACCCTCAGTATTAAGTAGCTAGAGGTGCTCCCAACTGAAGGGAGATCTCATCAGTGGAATGCCAAGAGCTAGGTGAATAACTTCTATTTATACTCCGGGACTCTACATAGGGCAGGGGGGAGGGAGGCACTAGGGGAAGGGAGTGAGCCGCCTTTCCATCATCAGGCGCCTGTAGGCAAGTGCCTACAGTGCCTTATGGTAAATCCGGCCCTGGCCTTGAGGCATCCGATAGAATCGCAGGCATGGGGCGGGTGGATATGCAAATTGCGGCATTGCATAGCGGGCGCGGAGAATGTGGAATGTTAGAGGTGTACTCACTTTTGTGAGATACTGTACATTTACTGTACAGTTGTGTTTTCACATTGCATATTGGCAGGGATATTTGCACTGCTAGTTGTTGTCTGCCTCCAGTCCTCTTGAGCGGTGACACAGTGGGCTCCTCTATATGAAGATTATAACGACTCTGCTCCCTCCTCTGCATGCTGTCTGTGAACTCTCGGGCCTGCGGATGCCTCACAGGTACAGATGACTTCTTGCCTTCTGCTAATTTGCTTGTAGATTTAACATTATCTAATAATAGAAATGAGACGTCACCTCCCATGCTGGGAATGTGTTTGGTCTACAGGCTGAGGGTTCATTGACAAGTGAAAAAAAGGCTTCCTGTGCAGAGAGGAATAACAGTTTATACTGCAGAACAGGTGATCCGTCGGTCAGTTCTGAAGCTAATATATCTCTACTTCCTTCCTGACAGACCTCCCAGCCTGTGTGCAGCTCTGAGCGCAAGGTGCAGCTTAAAGAGAAACCGTGACCAAGAATTGAACTTCATCCCAATCAGTAGCTGTTACCCCCTTTTACATGAGAAATCTACTCCTTTTCACAAACGGATCATCAGGGGGCTCTGTATGACTGATATTGTGGTGAAACCCCTCCCACAGGAAACTGCCAGGACCATGGTCCTGGCAGTTTCCTGTCTGTGAACCGTGTTGCATTGTGGGAAATAGCTGTTTACAGCTGTGTCCAACTGCCAAAAAAGCAAGCAGCAGCTACTTCCAGTGACATCACCTGCCAGCAGTAAAAATGTCACCATGTGATAAATGTCAGAATGTAAATCAGGGAGAGGATTGGATAGCTTTTACAATGGTCAAACGCTGACTAAATCATTTATACATAATTATTGTAAAAATGAAGCACTTTTTATTATACTATTTTCACTGGAGTTCCTCTTTAAGCCAGGCATTCATTATTAGATGCTGTTAAAGTGGACCTGAACTCTTGCATAGGACAGAAGGAAAACATAGAGAAATTCACCCTGGATGTATTTAGAGAGTTTAGCCTGTCTAATCCCCCTCATCTGTGATTAATCATAAATTGTAATTTGATCACTCCCCTGTGTCAGCTGACTGTCACGGCAGATAAGCCCATTTGAAAGCACAGGATGCTAACAATATGTCTGCTTCCATGAATCAGGAAGTAGAAACTTCAGATTTATTTCAGGATTTGTATCAGCCGTAACAAAGAAATGTTTTTCTTTAAAGGTTATTATGCCATTGCTTATCTTTTAGAGCAGAGAGGAAGTTCTGAGTTCAGGTCCGCTTTAATGATATTGATTGTATACTTGCTTGCCACCATGTATCAGTCGTGCTTATTGATTGAAATCAAGCTTATGTTCACTCCGTTGTAGCCTCAGTCTTAAAGCAGACCTGGACTCAAAACTTCCTTTCTGCTCTAAAAGATAAGCAGCAACATAATGACCTGTAAATAAAAACATTTTTTTTTTACAGCTTACAGAACTCCTACAATAAATCTGCAGTGTGTCTACTTCCTGCTTTCATAGAAGCAGACAAACATCCTGTGTTTACATATTAGCTGAGTCTGCCAAGGACTGAACGATTTCTGTGCTGAGAGAGCTGAGAGATCAAATTACACTTGTGATTACTTGAAGATGAGGGGGAATTAGACAGGCTCTCCAGGCTAAAAAAAACACAGAGTACATTTCTCTCGTGTCCTGTACAAGAGCTCAGGTGCACTTTAACCACTTCAGCCTTCAGAGTTTTTTCACCTTATGCATTCAAGCAACTTTCACCTCCCATTCATTCACCAATAACTTTATCACTACTTATCACAATGAAATTATCTATATCTTGTTTTTTCCGCCACCATTTAGGCTTTCTTTGGGTGGTACATTTTGCTAAGAATTATTTTATCCTAAATGCATTTTAACGGGAAAATTAGGAAGAAAATAGAAAAAAAAATATTATTTCTCAGTTTTCAACCATTATAGTTTTAAAATAATACATGATACCATAATTAAAACCCACGTATTTTGTTTGTCCATTTGTCCTGGTTATTTCAATGTTTAACCACTTAAGCCCACAGGGTTGAATTTTTTTTGCATCTGAGCAACTTTCACCTCCCATTCATTTGCCAATAACTTTATCACTACTCATCACAATGAATGGATCTATATCTTGTTTTTTCCGCCACCAATTAGGCTTTCTGTGGGTAATACATTTTGCTGAAAATGAATTTATTCTAAATCCATTTTATCAGGAATATTAAGAAAGAAATGGAAAAAAATCATTATTTCTCAGCTTTTGGCCATTATAGTTTAAAATTCATACATGCTACCGTAATTAGTACCCATGTACTTTTTTTGCCAATTTGTCCTGCTTATTACACCATTTAAATTATGTCCCTATCACAATGTATGGCGCCGATATTTTATTTGGAAGTAAAGGTGCAATTTTTCAATTTGCGTCCATCACTATTTACAAGCCCATAATTTAAAAAAAAAATATAATATACTCCTTTGACTTGCATATTTATAAAGTTCAGACCCTTAGGTAACTATTTATGTGTTTGTTTGTTTTTTATTATTATTGTAAAAAAAAAATTTTTAAATAAAAATTGTATGTGGGTAATTTTTGGTGTGGGAGGTAAACTGTATTTTTAATGTAAAAAAGTATATATGTCTAAAGGAAAATGTATGTGGGTGTAGTTTTACTATTTGGCCACAAGATGGCCACAGTCAAATAGTCCTGGGAGCGATCGAGAAAGGAGACACGGAACTTTTTGGCACGCAGAAAAGCTGCAGCGTCTAGAGAGACGCTGTCGGCTTTTCTCGGGGGGGATGCGATCGGTGAAAGGGATCTATAATCCCTTTCACTGTTCGCTCGGCTAACGGCAGGTAGCGGGAGCGTGCACGGGGGGGCCCGCGGGAGTGCGCGCAGCCTAACTGGATGAGAAATCTCGTCCAGTTAGGCTTAAGTGGTTAAATTATGTCCCTATCACAATGAATGGTGCCACAATTTTATTTGGAAATAAAGGTGCATTTTTTCAGTTTTGCATCCATCACTATTTACAAGCCCATAACTTAAAAAAATAACACTCTACCCTCTTGACATACATATTAAAAAGTTCAGTCCCTAAAGGTGCCCATACACTTTCTTTCCGATCAGATAATTTAGTTTGATTATCCCTTTAGGCCTCTTTCACAGTGCAACGTTAAAGTCGCACGTTATAAAAAATTATAACGCAGACTAACGCCCAGCAATACAAAGTCTGTGCGACATTCACAGTGCACACGTTGCGTTGTGTGTAACGTGTAGCAATATTTAGAAAGTGCTGCATGCTGTGCGTTTAGCAATACATTTGCTGCGTTATGTGTGTTGAACATGCTCAGTAAGGTTTTTTTTTTAAAAGTAACGCATGCGCTGTTTTCGTTCCATCAGTATGTGATGAAAACAGCTCACCAAGAAACACATAACGCAGTGCAAAATATCGTCCAATTTTATAACCTACATGCGCTGCATTAGGGGCATATTGTGCGACTTTAACGTTGCATCAAACACAACGTCCCACTGTGAAAGAGGCCTTAGATCGAATATAAAGATTTTTCCAACATGTCTGATCGGATTTTTATAGAAAAAAGGAATAATCGTTCATTTTTCTTGATCAAAAAAAGATTCTTTTCAACTTTCATTCGATCCGATTGTTTTGATCGAAAAAAATGGGAAAATAGAATGTTTTTATTGTACCATGTATGGGTACCATAAAGTAACTGTTATTTTTATGCAACAAAAAAAAATGGTACTATGGGAGAGTGTGGGAGGGAAGCAATTAATTTTACATGTAAGTGTGTGTATTTTTATTAAATGAAATGTATTTAGATGTAATTTTACTATTTGGCCACAAGATGGGCTCAGTCATTTTTTTCTATCCTGTAAGCATGCGACCATGCTTACAGGAAGTGAAGGGAGGATGCGAAACTTTTTTTTTCTTTAGAAAGATCACAAAGAAGCCGCCGATCATTCCAACGTGGAATTAGATCGCTGAATGGAAACTGCGTTCCAATTTATTGATCTCCGGGCTAACGGGTGGTGGCAGCGCGGGAACATGCGGGATCGCCCACGGGATCACGCAACAGCGGTGAAGGAGCCATTTGGACGTAGCAGCTAAATCCAAAAGACTTAAATGGTTAAAGAGGCACTGCAGTGATATATAGTAGAATACAGTAAATTATTTAACTTACCTACTTTCACGATGATTTTCCTGGTTTCAGCATCAGAAACACTTCCTATATCTATATATTGCTGTAGATTGCTATGTAGCCCATCTTTCCTAATTATGCTTAGCTTAGGCTGTTTAGCTATCCGTAATTCTTTTCCCAGAGCATTCTGGGAGACCAGGTATATTTTCACTGGCTTCAGAATTCTCAGAAACAAACATTCTACAGAGTTGCAACTGACAGGACTAAAGATGTTGCAGCTTGTCATAAATTTACAAATGTAAATCGGGGTGAGGAAATATTTTACAATGGGAAAACAATGAGTAAATAATGTATAATTGAATATTGGGGAAAAAAGCAATTTTATTAATTTCAGAATCATAATTATTTTATTTGTGAAAGACACAGCATATGTCATGGTGCAATTTAGGCTGCATCTACACGTGTAGATGCGGCGGCGATGTTCCTTATCAATCGAGCCGCATCCGACAGGACGGATCTCCCCACCGCCGATTCCCTGCTCGCTCCCCGCGAGGGGACAATGGCAGGGAATCGAGCGGAAGATAAGCGGCGCCGGCGGGGACGAGCGGGGAATCGAATCTGGCGCACGCACGGTGAGCGCGAACGCGGCGGGGACGCGGAAGAGGCGATCCGGCGGCTAATCGAGCCGCCGGATCGGAGCCTCATCTACTCGTGTAGATGAGGCTTAACAGACAGTGAGTAACATACATAGTAGACAGACATATATAGACATTAAGGCATAGTCACTTTCAGTAGTACACGGATAACAGAGAGGCAGGTAGCAGAGGCTGGGAGGATTTGCTGGGGAGGGGGCTGGAGTTTCGGAGGAGGACTGCTTCAGGGAAGAAGGTGTGTTTCTGTGACTGGGGGTTTTGGTGGGGATGGTTCTGTAGCGGTGGCTTGAATGGTGGAGGCTGAAGAAATGACTGGGAGGGGTGATGCGTTATTCTGTTTGCCCTGGACCTCGGTCCAGAAGTGTGTAGGAGGTCTAACGTAGACAGGGTGGACCCAATGATCCTCTCGTTAAAGTTTGTGCCTATCGCTTGCAGGTGGGCCTGCCTACCAAACGATGATGGGGGAGCAGAGTATAGATTCTATGGTGGCAGTGAAGAAGCTGGTCAGCAGCTCCTTCGGCATTCCAAACTTCCTCAGATGTCTCAGGAAGAACAACGTTCGCTGAACCGTCGTCTGGGCCTCCGTGGTGTTCTCCCCCATCTCAAATCGATGGTAATGGTGGTGCCAAGGAACCGAATGCTCAGAACCCAGAATGAAATCTATTGGAAATTGCCCTGCTGCCACTCTGTATATGCCTACCCCACACGTGCATTGTTGAAGGCTCACCTGTCCGTCGGCGCAAATCCTAACCTCCGGTGCCTGGTGTCACTGCGAGCACCTGTACCAAGAAGCACCAGGCGCATGAAGTGACTTTGCTATGTGTCCCATGGTACAGGCAATCGCGGTGGTGCCAGACAACAGAGGAGGCCAGGATTCATGGCGATGGACAGATGAGCCTTCAACACCGCACACAGGCAGAAGTAAAATTCAACTTTTATCACTTAAAGAAAACCCGAGGTGGGTTTGAAGAATATTATCTGCATACAGAGGCTGGATCTGCCTATACAGCCCAGCCTCTGTTGCTATCCCAAACCTCCCTAAGGTCCCCCTGCACTCTGCAATCCCTCATAAATCACAGCCACGCTGCTGACAAACAGCTTGTCAGAGCTGGCTGTGTTTATCTCTATAGTGTCAGTCTGCTGCTCTTCCCGCCTCCTGCAGAACTCCAGTCCCCACCTGCATCCCTTCCCTCCATGCTGATTGGAGGGAAGGGATGGGGGCAGGGACCGGAGCTATGCAGGAGGCAGGGGAGCAGCTGAGACTGACACTACAGATGTAAACACAGCCTCACAGCACGGCTGTGATTTATGAGGGATTGCAGAGTGCAGGGGGACCTTAGTGGGGTTTGGGATAGCAACAGAGGCTGGGCTGTATAGGCAGATCCAGTCTCTGTATGCAGATAACATTCTTTAAACACACCTCGGGTTCTCTTTAAGGTTCCTTTTAAGGCTAAGTTCACACTGAATGCTGCGATGTTCATCGGATGTCCAAAAACACTGCCTCACAACGCATGGCACCTGGTCCCTATTCATTTGTAACATGGGCATAACATGCACAATGTCTGGTAGTGCACAACTCTGCTCGTATTTGTATGATGGAACCTAACCCACTGCAGAGGCAACAAGCCAATATGAATGGATCAAAGGAAAGCGTTCACCGCTGCACTGCAAGCTGCCAGAGACAGTGCTGGACCCTTGGTTGCTTGATCCAGTCAATATTCAATGTAATAAGGAAGGTCTGCAACGATGTCTCTTCTTAATGCTCAATGTTTATTTAGGACATATCCTCATATCAGTAAAAAAGCACAGCTTAGCTGTGCTTTTTTACTGATATGAGGATATGTCCTAAATAAACATTGAGCATTAAGAAGAGACATCGTTGCGGACCTTCCTTATTACTTCCAATATGAATGGGCCCAGGGGTGTGTAACTAGAGGGGAGCAGCACGTGCGATTGCAGCGGAGCCCAGAGCTGTGGGGGCCTCAACTACTAACCATCCCTTCTTCTGATACAGGGGACTATACTCCTGATCAGGTGTTTTGTGGCTACACATGTTATGGGTGTGAAGATCATGATGGTCACACTTGTTTTATGACCCTTGTGAGATGGGCCCCAGGCTGTGAGGGTCACCAAGGGGAAGCAAGGGAAGTGGTGTGAACATTGGAGTGGCCCCATCAAAGTTTTGCAGAGGGGCCCCTTGAATGAGTAGTTACGACACTGAATGGGCCCATTCTGGGGCTGTTGAAGTTGCTGTGCGATTTTCTATAGTGTGAACACACCCTAACTTGTTTACTGCTCCTCTGTGGGTTAATTAAAATCTATTAAGTTCTTTAGAAATACACTCACGGTACACTTTAAGGTGGCCTTATTTGCCATACAATTCACCAGAAATGGTTTGTTACTGATGTTTGTCACCCTCTCGTGAAACTTCCTGGCTGAAAAATTAGCAGAATGTCTGAGATCAGCGGCATTACCTATAATCTATGAGATCTGGAGAAATGCGGAGGTGATAAGTCCAGTAATTCTCTGCCCACTGATAAGTTCTTCCTCTGGTGCCAGCAGGAGCGGCAGGGGCCCCGCACCACTAATCCAAGCATTTATCAGCCTGAGATGAGGGGTTACCGACTCCAAATCTTGTGTCCGAAGGCTGAAGGCCTCTAATGAGGACGGTCTGTCGCCTCTGTAATAACTCGGAGACTTCTCCCAGAAGATCCACCAACTTATCCCTCCAATTCGTAAATCCTGAAGAAATTGGAAGGTTCCGCTGCTCCAGCCACAGGCGGCATTTTGGGTTAATTATAAGTTGCAGAAAGGGTGTTAAAGGAGATTTCAGCCAATAATCTTCTAAAACCGCTGATAACAATGTCAGGGCTACCTGCAATCCCCTGCTCCTTCCCAATGATAGCCAGCGCCCGATGCTACAACAATATCAGGGCTGTTTTATTAACCCTCTCACTGATACGAGACTCAGGAGCTTCAGACAACAGAATGCTGGGCATTGGGGCTGCAAAGCAGACCCGCCACTAAATTCATGTTAGATGATCAGTTTTGTAATATAACTACTGGCAACAGAGAATTCTGTAAAGTAGAAAACCAAAGAACAGCATTTACATCGTAAACAGGTCATCTCGATACCTGAGCAACACGTATCAAACCATAAACATCTCATAAAGATCAACTGGAACCAAGATGCAAAGGCCAGGAAAAAAAAATGCAGCCCCTTGATATTCTGTAAGGGACTTCTGGCCCAGGTTAGCCAGGCGGCCCCCATAGTATCAATAAATGAAATAGAGTGATAGAAGGAGAAAGGGGAGAATTGAGGAAAATAAATAGAGAAGAACCAAGAAAAAGGGACGCCATTACCCCGCCATGGCAATATTGTATACCTAAACTCATCTCAACTCCTTTTTCCTTTCACCTGGGCCCATATACTCCTTCCACGGTCCCCAGATCTTATCAATCTTACTTTGCTAGTATTAGTTTAAGTAATAAAATAAGACATTTTTGCTTGCCACAAATATCATTGTTGCTTTGGAACTCTATCATGTGACCAACAGCCTAAGCAAATGATCACATGACTAGTAACTAATATGTTCTTTGAAGGTGTTTTAGCCAATCCATAATACAGAGAACATAGTGCACGTGGTTAAGCCACTTAAGGACCGGGCTATGTTCTTGTGATCTGTGCTGCGTGGGCTCTTCAGCCCACAGCACAGATCGGGTTTGAGGCAGGGCGAACAGACTTCCCCCCTTTTTTCCGCACTAGGGGGATGTCCTGCTGGGGGGGTCTGATCGCCACCGCTCACTTTCGCCTAGCGGGGGGTGGGCTCCTCAAAGCCCCCCTCCGCAGCGATTTTCCGCCTCCCTCTGTTTCCCTCCCTCCCTTCCTTCTCCGGCGATCCGTCCTGCGCCGCCTCTGATAGGCTTTAGCCTATCAGATGCCGGCGATCCCCGGCCAATCAGAGGCAGGGGACCGCCGATCTCCTTTACAGCGCTGCTGCGCTGTACGACGTAAACACAGGGGATTTCTTTCCCGCGTGTTTACAATTAGCCTGCAAGCCGTGATCAGAGGCTCGCAGGCTGTTCACGGAGACACCCTCCGTGAACTGGCATGGAAAGGCCGCTCGAACGAGCGCCCATTTCCATGGGAATCCACATACGACCTGCCGCCGCCTATCAGCGTTAGGCAGTCGTTATGTGGCTAAACTAAGAGTGCAGTGAAGAATAAAGATGTTCAGATATGCTGATTTCCGATTCTGTGGAAATTGCGATTTCCGAAAATGCCGAATACCAATATTGATTTTCAATTTACTGAAGCTTCTGAATAGTTACTCTAATTGGCTAAATACATCCAACTCAGAAGCACTGGACCAATAAGAGAATGCAGAATTCTCCTGCGAAAGTCAAATCACTGCGGTAATCATGGACCAATCACAAGATTTGTATGTTACCAAATATGTTTGTGGTTTTCCCATTTTCCCTGTATTTCACCACATTCTCTGATTGGTCCAATACTACTGAGTACTTCCTATTTTCCAAACTAAGTACATTTGGAAATAGTATTGGGCCAATCAGAGAATGCTGTGATTTACTGTGAAAATCAGAAAACAATGAACATTTTCAGCCAATCGGAAGACTCGAAAAAGAGATTAATTAGCACAACAATCCAGTATTCGTGGAAAAATTCTGCATTCTCTAATTGGTCCAATGTTTCCGTGTTCTGTGACTGGGCCAAAATTACCGAGTCCAATTACTGAATGGTGATTACCGAGTTACAATTTTCATTCCGATGGAAATTTCTGACCATCCTTAGTGAAGAGCAGTCTGGCTATCTACACTCGATATACACCCATTTATGCCCAGAGACGTTTCTACTTTATCAAATCCCCCTGCACCAGATTTGATGTTAGAAGTCATCTTCTAGTCAACTGTAGACTATCAACTATAGCAGAGTCTGTATTCATAAGGGGAATAATATGGCTGCACCTTGTACAAAATGCTAATACAATATTTTTTTAAAGATTCTTTATTTAGAATATTTTATCACATTAAAGAACATGAAACAGTAATAGAAAACAAAAAAAAAGAAATAACATACTATGTATATTAGCAAAAAACATAAGCAATGGCCAGCCGTCAGTGCCGACCTGATAAATTTACATCATAGTATGAACACATAACAGGCATAAGATAAAACCGAATGAAGTAAACCAGGCATAAAGAATAGTAAAAGCTACGCCAACATCTCACTGAACCACATGGCTGCCTCCATGTGTGCACAAGTGACACTTCCGTCTTAGACCCCCGATTTGGAGAAATTCAAGCTAGGGTGGGTCCAGGGCCCAATGGGAACATACACCCGGGCCCAACCATTTAATAAAAATAAATATCTGATGGAAGACCTATCACTTACCGCAATAAATAAGCCCAAACTATATAAGAAAACCTGGGCATATTGGAACTTCTTTAGACATTCGAAAGGAATTTGAATCAGCATTATTAAACACCTAGGCCTCCTATCTAGCGCCAGTATCGCTCTAACCTTGGTAGCTGATAGTCCAATTACTGCTATATGGGGAGACTATGTAAGAAATATCGTTAGAACTGTGGCTGCTGCATGGATGCCTTCTGAGGGTTATGGGGGTGGGGGGTGTAATACGTAAACCTCAGGTATATTTTGTCATACTTGGCATTCTTCTCTTGCCTTTAGTACATTTACTACTGCTATGTGTGCGATGTTAGAATATATGTTATATATAATTTGCACCGGATGCTACATTTTACTTGTTCCCTAATTCTCTAGAACGCATTGGACTATGTGATATCGCCACTATATTGTTTGAACTCTTCCACTTATAATACTGCAGTTTTAGAACCCAATACATTATTTCTGTGTGAAGAAAAACATTAAAGCGGAATATAACCCTGCATTTCAACTTTGCTCTAAAACATTATTTACAGCATATTATATGCAAAAAGCATTTTTTTTTACTAGACCAGCATTGGAAGGGTTAAACACAGAGGTTTAAAGTTCCGTGGAGAGATATGCAGAAGTTCAGATTGTTACATTCTATTTAGTTATATGTATCTATTGAGAAATGTTACACACTCTTTGGCTGTCCTCCAACTCCTTCTCAGTCAGAGACAGTGAGTCACATTCAACACTTAGATACATTTATGTAAACAAAATGTATCTATGTCAGCTTCGGATGGGTCTGCAGAAATCTCCAGGAACTTTAAAGCTCTGTGTAACCCTTTCAATGCTGGTCTAGTAAAAATGCTGGTTGCATATAATATACTGTAAATAATGTTTTAGAGCAAAGTTGAAATGCAGGGTTATATTCCGCTTTAATGGCTATGTAACAATTACTATAGCTAAATGTGACTTTCTTTTGATACACTGTATGTTAATTGATATTTTACCTGAAATAAAAAGAGTATTAAATAAATAAATAAATATCACTACGGGGTTTGTGCTACAAGGTGTAGTATTTTAGCCTGGCGGGTAACAGGAGAGATCAAATCCCTCTGACCCAAGGCTTCCCAGCACAAACATCAAACAATAAGAAAAGAGAAAGAATCCAGAAAAAGGAGAAAGAAGAAGAAAGAAGTTACCAAGAATAAGGAAAGAAAGATCAGGAGTGTAGGCTCGCGACCTCAAAAAGGCCATAGGATGTGTGAAAAGTAAGCTTTTGTAAAGAGTGGGGAGCAGAGGGGGGGGGGGACAGGGCACACAGAACTTCTCATCTAAATACGCCCCAATGTCCATGTATATCAACTCCCTCATTTTCAGAGTAAGAAAATTGCTGAGGCCCTTAAGTGCGTGTATGTTCAGCGAACTCATCTGTCTCCTCGTATCAAGGGGCCCATGTGCGGCTAATCTGCTCCTCTTTATCACGTATAGATTGGGTGAGGTTTTCCATTCTTTTAATATGTTGCACCTCTAAAAGCCATTCTTGCTAATACAATATTATACATCAGAGCTATGTGTTTTCTTGAGCATACATATAGATGACTGACAATGCTTCCCATTTGTAAATTATAAAAATCTCACCCCAGAAGGCACCTCTCCATGGGTGTTGCCACGAGCCATGTGCCTAAAGGGAAATCCAGCCGTGGGAAACTTCTAATGCTGTGAAGAGGATGGGGAAGAAGGGCTAAATATAATGCCTTCCTCGTTTTCCACAAACTGAAATGGCAACGAGATGATCACATAAACAAAAAAAACTCCTGTCTGTATTTAAGCAACCTTAAAGAGACCAGCCTCCGTTGCCCCATGGTGTGCCTCCAGGACCCCTCTGCGCGCCGCTATACCCCCCGCAGTGCTGGCGACACGCAACATGTCGCCAGCACAATGTTTACCTATGCGTTGTCTGTCAGCGCCGCTCCCCCGCCTCCTCCGCATCGGCGCTACCCGCCCTCGTCACTTCCCTCCTATCAGAGGGTAGCGCCGAGGCGGGGGAGCGGCGCTGACTGACAGCGCATAGGTAAACATTGTGCTGGCGACACGCTGCGTGTCGCCAGCACTGCGGGGGGTATAGCCGCGCACAGGGGGGTCCTGGAGGCACACCATGGGGCAACGGAGGCTGGTCTTAGTGTGCACAACCAGCCTCTGTGCCCCAGTAACATAATTAAATCCCACCTCGGGTTCTCTTTAAAGGGGCACTATGGCAAAAAAATTGTTAAATTTTAAATATGTGCAAACACATACAAATAAGAAGTATGATTTTTCCAGAGTAAAATGAGTCATAAATTATTTTTCTACTATGTTGCTGTCACTTACAATAGGTAGTAGAAATCTGACAGAAGCGACAGGTTTTGGACTAGTCCATCTCTTCATAGGGGATTCTCAGCAAGGCTTTTATTCTTTATAAAGATATTCCTTAAAAATGATTCAAACAATGATGCTGGCCAGCTTCCCTTCTCGCTACACAGTTTTTTGGCAGTTGGATGGAGCAACTGGCATTCACTACAGTGGCTTGCAAAAGTATTCGGCCCCCTTGAAGTTTTCCACATTTTGTCACATTCTACCACAAACATGAATCAATTTTATTGGAATTCCACGTGAAAGACCAATACAAAGTGATGTACACCTGAGAAGTGGAAGGAAACTCATACATGATTCCAAACATTTTTTACAAATAAATAACTGCAAAGTGGGATGTGCGTAATTATTCGGCCCCCTGAGTCAGTTAGTTTGTAGAACCACCTTTTGCTGCGATTACAGCTGCCAGTCTTTTAGGGTATGTCTCCACCAGTTTTGCACATCTAGAGACTGAAATCCTTGCCCATTCTTCTTTGCAAAAGAGCTCCAGCTCAGTCAGATTAGATGGACAGCGTTTGTGAACAGCAGTTTTCAGATCTTGCCACAGATTCTCGATTGGATTTAGATCTGGACTTTGACTGGGCCATTCTAACACATGGATATGTTTTGTTTTAAACCATTCCATTGTTGCCCTGGCTTTATGTTTAGGGTCGTTGCCCTGCTGGAAGGTGAACCTCCACCCCAGTCTCAAGTCTTTTGCAGACTCCAAGAGGTTTTCTTCCAAGATTGCCCTGTGTTTGGTTCCATCCATCTTCCCATCAACTCTGACCAGTTTCCCTGTCCCTGCTGAAGAGAAGCACCCCCAGAGTATGATGCTGCCATCATCATATTTGACAGTGGGGATGGTGTGTTCAGAGTGATGTGCAGTGTTAGTTTTCTGCCACACATAGCGTTGTGCATTTTTGCCAAAAAGTTCCATTTTGGTCTCATCTGATCAGAGCACCTTCCTCCACATGTTTGCTGTGTCCCCCACATGGCTTGTGGCAAACTGCAAACGGGACTTCTTATGCTTTTCTGTTAACAATGCCTTTCTTCTTAAACAACAAGTGTCAGCTCCAAGGCAGAAGGCGACCGCAGCCGAGAAGGACAATGTCCAAAAGTCCACACAAGCAATGAATATATAAAGTCAGCGCAGGTCTATAGTAATACAGCTTTCGTCATTTTCTGGTAAACAGGATCTTCGAACAAAAAGGTAAAGAAGCAAGGCTTACCAGATTCCAACAACCCACATTATAAGGTTGTAAACGAGTATGATAGATGGTCCGCAGAACTTTCAAATGGTGCCGTTTCACCAGCGATGTTGCACACCACAGATTCCTCCGGAATGCAGAAGATAGGTCGCAGAGACTCGCCAAAGGGGAGTCCAGTAGGATAGTGACATGAAAGAGATGTACGGCACATCTAAGTGTAAACCGTCTTTATTACATAACAAGTAAAACATCCTGGTTATCAATATATTTTGTACTGTACATACACATGTTTGTCACGTTACCTCAGGTACAGTTTCAGGCCTCTTTCACATTGCGACGTTAAAGTCGCACGTTAGAAAATGTTACAATGCAGACTAACGCACAGTAATACAAAGTCTGTGCGACATTCACGGTGCACACGTTGCGTTTGTGTGTAACGTGTAGCGTTATAAGAAAGGGCTGCATGCTGTGCGTTATACACGTTATTAGCTGCATTAGACTGTTTGCACATGCTCAGTAATGACCTGGAAGCATACTTTTCATGGCCTGTATGCTCTACTGTACACGACCGTAATGGGGCATTAAGTTGCGTTGTTGTAATTTGTGTTGCAACTTTTACGTCGCATAAAAATGCAACATCTTACTGTGAAAGAAGCCTAAGGGATATAAAGGGATAATTTACATGCATTGTAATATCTTTCTTGCTAACATAAAGCTGAATAATTTCAAATACCTCCTTTTTTAAAGAGGCAAATTTACATTTAGCCTAGGAATATACAAAGTGTGAGGCTGATTTATTGACCTTTTGTTGAACTCCGTAGAGTCATAATTTCTAGTGTGATGGAATTTAATTTCTCAAAGGTGAACACACTACAATAGAAGACACGTCAGGTAGACCCCAAATACAACAGTTTACAAGGTCCAGAAGGCTAGATAGACGTATGAGACCTCATTGGACAACTACACATTAAACACCAGTCATGCTTGGTATCTATAAACTCATAATGTCAATCTAATGAATTATAGGCTGATTTATAGATTGTAAAAGTCGACTTACACCGAATAACTTAAGCCAAATACACTTAAGGCAAATACACATAACCACTTAAGGCAAAATGGACATTTCAAAACATCCTTTTTGTGCACTTGTACCGTGCGGACCCGTTTTTTAAGTGGTTAAAGTGGACTTTTGCTGAGAGATTATGAAAGCTGCGTCTTGACTATAAAAAACACTAATTGCCTGAATATCACAATGACCTCCTTCCATCAGCAGCTTCAAGAGGGACTCCAGACATTTACACCCCACCGGACTACCCAGATGCCATATCGCCATGTGTTTGAACACACTTGAATATTGATCCCTATTTGATCCTTTATCTGTGAATACAAGTCCAGGCCGAGGCAGAGGCGAGAGAGGCTCCAGCCTCAGGGCACAGTGTAGGAGGGGGCGCACGACTCTCAGCTATTATTCCCCTATTGTGTTTGAAGCAGAGAGAAATAAGAAAAGGGGATACATGGCAGTGACTGCAAGCCATATAACTAGAGATGAAGGTGTTGGAGGGTTGGGGGCCTGGGGTGCCTCTAATAATAATATTAAGTGTGTGACGGCTGGGGTGGGAGGGATGGAGGGGCGCACTTTGGTGTTGCAGCCTTGGGTGCTGGGGGACCTTGTCCCAGTTGTCCCAGTTCTGTGTTACTATATACAGTCAGGTCCATAAATACTGGGACATTGACACAATTCTAACATTTTTGGCTCTATACACAACCACAATGGATATGAAATAAAATAAACATGATGTGGTTTAACTGCAGACTGTCAGCTTTAATTTGAGGGTATTTACATCCAAATCAGGTGACCGGTGTAGGAATTACCACAGTATTCATATGTGCCTCCCACTGCTCTCATGAAAGCAGGAAGTAAACAAACTGCAGAATTACTGCAGGATTTGTATCAGTTGTAACAAAGAAATCATTTTTTCTTTACAGGTTATTATGTTGTTGCTTATCTTTTAGAACATAGAAGCAGTTCTAACAGGCACAGTTCAGCCACATAAGCAAGGTACTTTTTACTGATTATCTGGCCACTAGGTGGTGCAGCAATCATAGATTCTGTACTCAGCCAGCGCACACTGTTATCTGACCGGTATATTGTCCAGTTTACAAATGGTAGACGGTCCTGTAAGCAGATTCCAGCAGGTGAGAAGCACAGGGCATTTGCTGTACCGTGAATAATGAGATACAAAGAGTGACAGCCAGTGAAATAGGAAACACTCTCTCGTCTACTTTCCCATGGTGCTCAGTGCCAATATTTCAATTACCCATCATGAGAGGGAGGGGGTGGCTGGACGCAGGGAACCTCCAGAGACCGAGCAACTCACGACTGTTGGGTCAATTTCTGCTGGTGATTACAGATCAATGTATACATTGAACAGGTATCTGATATCACACAGGCAATAGGCACTCCAAGTATACATAGAATATCTGCAGGACTGGGACATGGCTGGACTGGGTGACAGCAGGGTACACTAGGTTAGGATGGCTGGGATATTCACAGCAGACACTTAGTATGTTCATTATTGTATATATTCAGCAAAATGTATAAAACCCGTATCTAAGGCCCAACCCCAGGCCTACATTTTTCTACTCTTGTACGGGTACAGCTTTGTTTCATTTGCTTTATTTTAAAAGGTACCTGTAGTGAGTCCGTGTGTATGAATCCACAGTTATATTCTGAGATAAAAGTGTTTAATTAAAGGCCAGATGCTGTTTCCCTGAATATATACGGTAATATACCAGGCCTATGCTATTGTGTATAATCTCCTTGTTTAGTCACATTAATCACTTTAAAAGCTCAAGTCCTGGTGAAAACAACATTTTCAATATGAAATATTGTTATTGACATAGATCCCAACTGTCCCTCTTTGGGAGCCCTGTCCCTCTGTCCCTCTTTCCTCCTCATTTGTCCCTCTTTCAGGACTTCTTTCTATGTAAATATATATATTTCTCTACTAAAAAATGTTTTTGATTGACTCTAAACTTTATTCCCATCCTTTAAATTGATATATTACTCCTTTTAAAATGTTAATATGAGGTAAAATGAAGCAAGACAGAAAGGACCAGCGTGGTTTGAATTATAAAACAACATATTTTTCTTTTGAAATCTTCATGGTATGCTTGACTAGGGTTGTGACGGGGGCGTGATCAGGGGTGTGGCAGGGGGCGTGGCATAAGTGTCCCTCTTTCTCATCTCAAAAAGTTGGGAGGTATGTATTGACACCATTATTAAACTCTTTCCGTCTGGTCCACGCCGATTGGCGTGAACAGTGCGGCAGCCCCAGGACCGCTCCACGCCGATTGGGGTAAACGGCCGGGAATGGTCATTATAGGAGAGCCTGCATCTCCGCCTTCAGTCTCCCAGCAGCGATCACTGCTCGGAGACTGTTAGATGGCTAAACTGCTGTCTAATAGTACTGTACAGCACTGCGATCTAAGGCAGCGCTGTACTGGGGACAGCTGTGTAACACGACTGTCCCCCTGGAGGACACAGGAGTGATCCGCTGTGATAGGCTGACTGGGGAAGGGAGGGAGGGAGGGGAAATTGTTAAAGAAATAAGTAAATTTACTGAAGAAAAAAATTTTGTATAAAAAAAAAAATAAACAATGTGGGAGCAATCAAACCCCACCAACAAAGAGCTCTGTTGGTGGAGAGAAAAGGGGGGGGAATCACTTGTGTGCTGAGTTGTGTGGCCCTGCAGCGAGGTCTTAAAGCTGCAGTGGCCCATTTTGTGAAAAAAAGGCCTGGTCACTAGGGGGTTTAACACCGCGGACCTTAAGGGGTTAAAGAGGCACTGTTGTGACATCCTTTATAATAAAACCCCTGTGTCCCTGCGTGTGCTGTCTCTGTGTAGCTGGGTCCGTGCTTTTTGCTACTGCGCATGTGCGCAGCACGGACCCAGCCTCACAGAGACAGGGGGACGGGGCCAGGGAGCCAGGCGGGCGTGTGAGTGGGCGGCCGGGTGTGCGTGCGGCGGGTGCGCGCGGGTGCAGTTCATGCAGCAGCGAAAAACACAGACCCTAGAGCACGTTTTTAAACGGGCTTGGGTCTGCTAGTATAATATAATACAGTATATTATTAAGGATATCCAATTTTGTGTTAATTTTCCTGGTTGCAGCATGAGAAACGCTTACTATATACTGTATATTGCTGCATATTGGTATGTAACTCCGCTATCCTAGTGATGTTTAGCCTAGGCTATTTAACTATGCGGAATTCTCCTCTCAGTGCATTCTGGAAGACTAAGTGTATTTTATACTGGCTTCTGAACTCTCAGTAAGCTAACATTCTGCAGAGCTGCACCTGCCAGCAGTAAAGATATCACCACCTATCATAAATTTCATAATGTAAATGAGGGAGAGGAAAATGTTTACAATGGGAAAACACTGACTAAATGTATTAATTAATATTGTAAAAAAAAAATAAGCAATTTAATGTTATTTTCAGTACCACTTTAAGTGTTTTTTTGGGGCTTATTATTGTGTTATTATGTATTTATAGAGAAGCTGACTTCTGCAGCATTTTACAGGGTACATAGTTGAGTACTGACTGTCCACAAAGGATCTCACAATCTAATTTGAGCCAGGCAACAACAGTCCTATCTACGGAGTCTGCTTACACTGAGTTTTCTCCTAGTTGATATTTGAATAACTTTTCATAAAGTGCCTCATAAGGGGCCCATACACCTAACGATTTTCCCGCCGATATACAGCAGATTCGATCACTGTGATCGAATCTGCTGTGAAATCATTGCGCAAACGCTGACAGAACGATCAATTTCCGTCCGAAATCAATCTTTCCCGTCGAATCCCGTCGATCCGCCCATGCGGAAGATTTTGCTCGATCGGCGGAGGGTTGGGAGTGCGTCGATAGCGGCGTTCGAATGCCTGACGACCGACGCTAGTGGCAATACATTACCTGCTCCAGTCGGCGCTTGTCCCCTGGTCTCCGCTGTCCCTTCTCCGTGCTCGGCTCCTCCAGCTTCACTGAACTTCCTGTCCCCGCAGGAAGTTTAAACAGTAGAGTGCCCTCTACTGTTTAAACTTCCCTGGCAGAAAGTTCAGTGAAGCTGGAGGAGCCGAGCACGGAGAAGGGACAGCGGAGACCAGGGGACAAGCGCCGACCGGAGCAGGTAATGTATGCGGGGGAAGGGGGCAGCGGCAGCTTCACAGATTGTGATCGGTTTCATGCTAAAATCGATTCACAATCTGTTTGCAGTAAAGGCAGCCATATGATCCCTCTCTGATCAGATTCGATCAGAGAGGGATCTATCTGTTGGTCGAATCTGATGGCAAATCGACCAGTGTATGGCTACCTTTAAAGAGAACCCGTGGTGGGTTTGTGAAATCCTATTAGTACACAGAGGCATATTCTGTACAGAATGACCAGCCTCTGTGTCCTTCTATAGTGTGTGAAAAAAAAAAGATATAGATCATTTCATTGTGATTAGTAGTGATTAAGCTATTGGCGAATGAAAGGGATGAGCACTGAAAGGTGAAAATCGCTCTCGTCCGTTAGGGTAAAAGCCACTTTGGGGTGAAGTGGTTAAACAAGGTTTGCACTCTGAAATGTAGGTAAAAAAAAGTACAGCCAAAATTATTATGAGTATTGTATTGCCTGCTAGTGGCCTAAAAATAATTTTATTTATGATGTGAAAATATCACCTAGCAGAAAAATTAGGAAAAAAAAGTGAATTGGGTCAGACCCCATATCTTCTTCACAGCGTCATCTTAAAGCAAGTCTGAAGGGAAAATAAAAAACAAAAAAACAGATACTCACCTAAGGAGAGGGAAGGCTCTGGGTCCCATAGAGCCTTCCTGTTCTCCTCACGGTCCCCTTGTTCTCCTGCAGGCTTCACTCAAATCTCCCACCACAGGAGACTTCAGAAGCACTCGGGCTCTGTACTGCGCATGTACAAATGTGCGAGAGAGGGCGCTCACGCGTGCGCAGTACAGAGTGGCCTGTCCTCTGAAGCCCGACTGCTTCTGAAGACTCCCAAAGCCCAACCAACATGGAAGAGAGCAGTCTACGACCGATCGATTGTAGACTGCTAACGGGGAGCCTGCGGGGAAACTAGGGATGGTCGGAAATGTCAATTTCCGATTCTGCAGAAATTCCGATTTCCGCCAATGCCGATTACAGATTTCACAGATTTCCGATCGTTTTCCAATTTCCGAGTTCGGATTTCCGATTTCCGAGTAGTGGGTTTTTTGGTCATTTTTTGCATTCTCTGATTGGCCAAATACTTTTGAGTTGTTTCTGCATTCTCTGATTGGTCCATTGATTTCAAGTTCTGTGATTGGCATAAAATTACCGAATTGCAGTAATGCAGTATCCTCTGCAGAAATCCGATTTCCGAGTTCCGTTTTCCAATTTCCGAGTTCCGTTTTCAGATTTCCGAGTTCCAATCGGAAATTCGGAAATTTCAATTCCGCGAAATACGAATTGGCATCCCTAAGGGAAACGCAGGGATCATGAGGAGAGCGGGAAGCAGGGTTGTGCAGTCAGAGTTGGAGTCGAGGTGTCAGAATCTGAGTCATTTTGGGTACCTGGAGTCGGAGTTGGAGTCGGTGATTTCATAAACTGAGGAGTCGGGAGTCGGAGTCGGATGATTTTGTACGAAATCCACAGCCCCGGTAAGTATTAGACTAAGGAGTCGAGGAGTCGGAGCCATTTTGGGTACCCGGAGTCGGAGCCATTTTGGGTACCCGGAGTTGGAGTCGGTGGTTTCATAAACTCAGGAGTCGGAGTCGGAAGATTTTTGTATCGACTCCACAGCCCTGGCGGGAAGGATATATAGGACCTTCCCTCTCCCTAGGTGAGTATCTGGTTTTTTTTTATTTCTAAGTTCAGACTCCTTTAAATAGGCTCCACTTTCATAGATCACAGCTCGGCATATGAAATTGGTTCGGCCTGGATTTCATATGGTTTATTAAGTGTAGGGAAGCATGTTTCAACATGTGGTCCACAATTTAAGTTATACATTTTTATGTTTTATTAGACAAATGTATTGTTTTAAGACTTTACCAACCATGAGGGGTTCCCCCCGTTTATTTTTAATATGCTGAGTTGAGATATATGAAAAAAGAACCTATATTAGCCCTTAGTCCAGCCTGCTATTTATTTTTCATCTATAGGATAGTAGATTTGCAACAATTAGCAATGCATAAAGGCTTAAGGTGACCACACACAATAGAATAAAATGATCAGATTTTACAGCAATTTGATAAAAACGATCGGATTTTTCGAAAAATCAATAGGTTTTTTTTTTTGTTCGATCTGATTTCCCATTATTATGCGACACAAGTCTATTGGGAGTGCTGGATTTTTCTTATCAATTTTTATGAAAATTGAATGGTTTATGGTAATTGTCAATTTGCTTATACAGTATATACAACCAAGCAATTTTTTTCCTAATTGGGTAGAAATTGACCAACGCGTGTGTGGTATATTGGTCAGATTTTTTTAAATGCTACAATCAGTCAGAAAAAGTTATTGCAATTCTTGAGTTGAAAAGATATTTTCAAAATTGTATGGTGTATGGTGTACCTTTATGCACAGCATGTCTGAACTTAATGCAAAAACTACGCTGAGAATTCCTAGCTGGCTGGGTCCTGCTGCCATGAGAGTGGGAGTTGCCTTTAAAGTGCCCATAGATCTAGCAATGATGGGCAGATTGGACCAAGAGACAGATCTCTATCTGATCGAATCTGATTAGAGAAAGATCTGTTGGCTGTCCATACACCACAGGTCGATTCCCGATCAATTTCAGCATGAATTGTCCGCATCTGACGTTTCACCTCTGCCCCCCTAGAGTATAAATGTGTCCCCATGTATGCATTTATACATTACCTGTCTTATGTCACCCACCGCACGGTGCCCATCCGTACATTTGTGCAATACACGCTGCCGGTGTATAGCCGGCGTCAGAGCCGGGACAAGGTCCTCCAGCACCCAAGGCTGAGACACCAAAGTGCGCCCCTCCATCCCTCCCACCCCCCAGCCATCACACACTGATTGCTACTAGACTAAGAGGGCCACAGGGCCCCCAACCTCCCCAACACCTTAATCTCTAGTTATCTGGCTTGCAGTCACTGCTATGTATCCCCTTTTCTTATTTCTTTCTGCTTCAAACACAATTGGGAATGACAACTGAATGAATTGTGCGCCCCCTCCTACACTGCGCCCTGAGGCTGGAGCATCTCCAGCCTATGCCTCGGCCCGGCCCTGGCCAGCGTATGGCACGTGATGCATGTATGACGTCATACGTACCACGTGCTATATGCCGGCGGTGTGTATAGAGCAAGTAAAGGAGCGGGGGATTGTAAAGACGGATGGGCACCACACAGTGGGTGATACAGGACAGATAATGTATAAATGCACACACGGGGCACATTTATACACCAGGGGGGGCAACTCTGGGGGTTTTGTTGTGTTTGTCGCTCGTCCTGATATTGCTCGCCGTTACCGCTGTGCACCCGATCAACAGTGGCCTAACTGAGGAGCTTGTGGCCCCGGCACAAGTCTTACATGGGGCCCCAAGCACTCTATTGATATGAAGCCCCAAAACCTACCGAAGACAGCTGCAGTGTCAGAGAGGTGTAATCAGAGTAAGGAAACGAATTGTTAAGCATTACTACTATCCTATGCACTTATAGAAGTGTTCATTACTAGCATAGCACAAATGCAAAGCTAATAAGACAGATGAAGAAGGGCCCCTAATGGGCCCCTCTAGTCCAGGGGCCCTGGTGCGGTTGCAACCTCTGCTTCCCCTATTGCTACGCCACTTCGATCGACCACAACGGCCCGACATCTTGCAGCACCTTCCGATCGATACATGTAACCGATTTCGGCCGAAATTGGTCACATCGTTGATTGGGCATGCACTTGATGACACCAATTTTCATCCGATTCCATAATAATTATTGAATCAGATGGTCGATCGGCTGCCAAGTCCAGAGATGTATATGGGTACCTTTAGCTTGCAGACTTATTTCCTGCCTATGTAAAGGACAGTTGTGTATGTTTCTACGCATCACATTCTTCTTATTCCTTACATAGAATTGGGATGTTTCCCTATGACTTTTGTTGTGATTATATCATTCTTCCTTTAGCTTCCCGTCTGATAAGCCCTGCTTTGGGGTCTCCCTCCTGTACTCTGGCCTCTTATCAGTTCAGCTTGTCAGGCTGTGTGTCATGTGCAGAGAATGTCTTACTTCAGCATATAAATAATAAGACGCACTCATAAAACCGTCAGATCATTTCGAGGTGAAATTCCATTATTTGCTGAGGAAAAGATCGATCCCCTCGAGGCAGATGTATACGTCACATAGAATTTTGTACACAAATATTTTAGATTCCTTACCTTGGTGTTATCTGCAGAGACAGATACGTATAGCCACTTCACTGGCAGGAAACAGAGCAATGATGCGATAATTTGTTGTCGGCAACATCAACACCCTCTAATTCAGAAAGTCGACTCTAATGGCCCATACTCACGGGCTACAATTGTCGCCGCAACACGCGCGGGCACCCCGAACCATCGCTCGTCGCTGTTGTCGTCGGGCGATTGGCGCGGTCAATCGCCTGGCGACCGCAACTTCGCCGCAACCGTCGCTAGTCCGCGTGAGTATGCGGACTAGTGACAGCAACCTCTCGCCAGAACACGGAGCTTCCGGCGGCGGGGGAGGAACGTCGGCGACAGCTTCCGTCGCACAGCTGATCCCTCTTCCGCGTGTGCTGGCGACAGGCCACAAATGTAGCCCGTGAGTATGGGCCATAAGGGTGGTTTCACATTGCAAACTTTCGTTAGTGATGCGGTGCGTCGCGCCCAACACATTGCAACGCCAAAATCAAGCCTTCAGGGAATACCGCGTTACTACATGGTATTCCCTGTCTGGGATCTGGCCATGCAGAAAGTGACACGAGTTTGTGGTCACTTCCTGCTTCGGGGTATGCGGAAGTGCACGGAAGCATATTGTAAAAATATGCATCTGCACATGTGCGTCATAACATCATTGGACTGCCGCCAACATTTTTAAACACATACAAACAAACACAAAACATTGATATCGCGCTTTTCTCCTGGCGGGCTCAAAGCACAAGAGCTGCAGCCACTAGGACGCGCTCTATAGGCAGTAGCAGTGTTAGGGAGACTTGCCTAAGGTCTCTTAGGGCCCTTTTCCACTAGCAGTCGCTAGCGTTCACGCTGAACGCTAGCGATTGCTGAATCGCAAAAGTGCAGGAAACCTCCGGCGATTGCGTTCACGATTTTGCTATGCACTGTACTGCATAGCAAAATCGCGGCAAAGATCGCTCCGCGGCGCGATCGCGTTTGACAATAAAACAAATCGCGGTAGTGGAAATTGCCTACCGTGATTCCCATGTTAATGTGCAAACTGTAGCGATTTAAGAAATCACTAGCGTTTTGTGATTCAGCATCGCAAACGCCACTAGTGGAAAAGGGCCCTTACTGAATAGGTGCTGGCTTACTGAACAGGCAGAGCTGAGATGTGAACCCTGGTCTCCTCTGTCAGAGGCAGAGCCCTTAACCATTACACTATCCAGCCACCACCACACTATCCAGCCACCATAAACTAACATGACTTCCTGTCCGATGCAGGGCGACGCAGATACGCACGGCAACGTAGTTATGGACTTGCGTCATATTGAGCACTTCCGGTACACCACTACACAGTTAATGTGAACTTCCTCATACACTTTCATTCCCCAGCGTTAGCAGTGCGGTAAATTGCCGCAACGTCCCAGTGTGAAAGGCCCCTCAAGGTTCCCATTAACTGTACAATGCAATTTGTACCAATAATAAGCATCTTTACAGTGTAACATAGATTGTAATGAGATAAACAGATGGATCTCAAGGTGATATGAAGCGCAACATGCAGTGGCGTAGCAATAGGGGATGCAGAGGTTGTGACTGCACCGGAGCCTCTAGACCAGAGGGGCCCTCCTTCAGCCACTGTATAAGCTCTTCATTGGTGTAATGTTAGTAATTATCACCTCTATACGTGCTTTGAATAGTGGTAATCATTAATAAACTGTTATTCTCCCCTAATTACATGTCTCTGACTCTGTAGCTGTCCTTGGCTGCTTTTGGTGCTCCAAATCAATTGTTCTGTATAGAGTGCTTGAGGGGGCCCAATGTAAAACTTGCACTGGGGCCTATTGCGCCTTAGCTACGCCACTGTCTATATGCCATGACACACTATAGAGATATCTGTAACTGCAAAGCTTGACTATGACGTGATGTGCTTGTATCCCATCTGCTGTCATGTCTACTTTATAAAGTCAATAAAATTAGTTCTTATAGCAAACAAAAACGTAAAAATGTTATTCATATATCCATAGTAGATTCCTCTCTGGACACTTATGTTGCCTGGCCCCATCTTCCTGGACTCAACTTTAGGAATAAACAAACACATAAAAAAGTTTGTTGATCTCAGAAGCACCTCAGAGCATGGATGTAACGATTGGTGTCAGCACACAGAGTGTATCTGATTATTGATGATCTGCAGTATCATCAAAAATACAGATGTTATACCTGATAATATGGTGATCTGCAGAATCACCAATAATACAAGTATAGCTTGACACAGGACACCTAATGTAGTGTGAGTGTTTGGTGCAACAGTATAAGAAAGGTTATCTCCCGAGGAGCGGGAGATACAGACACTACTGCAGCCAAGGTTTCCCTGAAGAGCAGGGAATTGGACTGCGTTGCAGCCAGTGGACACCTGAGGTGCAGGTGGCCTCTGACTGTGTAGACACTAACCTCCTTAAGAGGAGGAGATGGAGATTGTACTGCAGCCAGGGATTCCCTGATGGCTCGGGAATCAGACTGTACTGCAGCCAAGGATTCCCTGATGGGCTGGGAATCAGACTGTACTGCAGCCAGTGGACTCCTATAGGTAAAGTCCCCTGACTGGACTGTAAGGAGGTCTTCCTGTGGAGCAGGCAGCCTTACAGCTAATGGACACCTATAGAGTTGGTGTCACAAGGAGTACAGTGAGGCTGCTCACCCAAGGGACGAGTGAAAGCCAGAAGGGTCATACAGGCCAGGTCGGCAACACACGAGCAGATAAAGTACAGAGACAGAAGACTGATACGGTATACGGGTACAGGCAAGGTTGGCAACGGGTAGACAGATAGGCAAGGTACCGAATCAGTAAGCAGGAGAGTGGTCAGCAAAGCCAGGGATCATAACAGGTATCAATATAGCACAATCCTAGTCTGAGGTGTGAGGTCCTTGGTCTTAACACCTGGGAACTAGTCTGAAGTATAACAGTAGTAACACAGTAATCTCCTAGTCTTAGGTGTGAGGTCCTTGGTCTCAACACCCGGGAACTAGTCTGAAGTATAACAGTACAATAACACAATAGCGCCTAAAGCAGAATCTGGCTAAGTGTGAATTCCCAGTTCCAACTGGTTCTAACACACTGTAAGATCTGACTGAGGTCTGAGTGCTCACACGTGAGTATTCGCAATGGCAGACAACCTGCAACTGACAAGCAAGTCCTATATATACTTACAGCGCTCCGCAGCGCCGCCCCAGCCACTCAGCCAATCCAGAGTCCAGCTGGGATCAGCTGATCGGCCTGATCAGCTGATTCCCCTTCTGCTGGCATAAAGGTCCTGTCACCTGGCGCTCTCCATCTGTGTGCGCTAGAAGGACCAGGCGAACCAGAGACATGTTGCTGCGCGGAAAAGGCCGCCGGCTTGAACGCGGAGACAGCCGCCCTGCCGCTTGCCCGCGCGGCGGCATCTCCGCTATTCATTACAATGGATACTTGGAAGATTGCTTGGAAGGGTAGAAGTTTGTTTCCAGGCTGTAGAGTCGGTACAAAAATCATCACTCCAACTTCAACTCCTCAGTTTATGAAACCACTGACTCTAACTCCAACTTTTCGACTTCACATCTCTGGCAGGGCTATAGAGTGGGTACAAAAATCATCCGACTCTCACTCTGATTCTGACTCCTCAGTTTATGAAACCACCGACTGTGACTCCAGGTACCAAAAATTGCTCCAACTTCTCCACTCCAACTCCACAGCCCTGGTTTGTTAGCACAAGGACAGTCTTTATTCATTCCAGAATGGCATATCTAGTAATCTGGGTGCCAGGCTATCTCTTAATTTATTGCATTGGCATAGCTTCAGGCAGCAATAGTTTTGGAGAGCTCAGTCTGTGACTGCCCTCTAACAGTCTGAACAGCAGAGTGATGTCATCCAAACTGTAACAGAAACCATGCCCACAAAGCCTGAAACTGTTTCAATGCAGCTGTTTCTGGTCATGTGAACAAAGGTTCAAGGCTGGATTTTTAGTTGCAGAAGCTTGGTTAATTTCATAAAAAGGAGTGGTAGATTTATTTTCTTTTAAAATGTATTAATCATATAATGGACACACCATAAACTATCATAAAAATTAAAATATATATATATATTTTGTTTTATTTACAGAAGTGTTATGTCTGAAATATAACTGCAGCTTTAAGAAGACAAGAGGATGTTATGGCTCTGAGAAAGCTCCCAGCATGCATGGGGTTGTTAAAAGGAACCTGTATTCTACAACTGGCTCTTCTCAGTGTGCAGTACCCCCTGCCAACAGTAGACTGCAGCAGAAAGCTGCTTTTGCTTTTATCAGGATGGAGCCTGGTGATGACAAGTAAAAAGTTTGTTTGTGTAGGACAGAGTCTTGGTAAGACCCACAAATATGTAGAAGTGTAGTTAGTAGGGTTGCCAGGTGTCCGGTTTTACACCGGACAGTCCGGTTTTTGTGCGCTGTGTCCAGTGCAAAAAGGCATGCTAAACCGGACAATTAAGTTGTCCGGTTTAGAGCCCCCCCCCCCGCAGCGCAGGAGGAGAACAGCGCAGCAGAGAGAGAGCTGGGAGCAGCGGTGGAGAAGGGGGGCAATCTCCCCCCCCCTTCCCTCACCTTAGGGTGCTCTCTCTCCCCCGCTGTCTCCTCCAGGATGATGTGCAGGCTGGCGAGTGGCTGCAGGCGGAACTTACCTCTGTGTCGCTCCAACGCCGGAAGTTCGGGTCCCGCAGCCGCTGAGATTCGACTCAAAAAAGATCCGGATCAAAGATCCGAATCATTCATGAGCCGGACAACACTAATCAGTCTGAATAGTGTTGTCCGGCTCATGAATGATTCGAATCTTTGATCCGGATCTTTTTTGAGTCGAATCTCAGCGGCTGCGGGACCTGAACTTCCGGCGCCTGCGACACAGAGGTAAGTTCCGCCCGCAGCCACCCGCCAGCCTGCACATCATATTGGAGGAGACAGCGGGGGAGAGAGAGCACCCTAAGGTGAGGGAAGGGGGGGAGATTGCCCCCCTTCTCCACCGCTGCTCCCAGCTCTCTCTCTGCTGCACTGTTCTCCTCCTGCGGGGGGGGGGGGGGGGGGGGCGGGGGGCACCTGGCTACCTAACCTATTCTGGGCACATATACCCCCTGGCTACCTATTCCGGGCACATATACCCCCTGGCTACCTATTCTGGGCACATATAGCCCCTGGCTACCTATTCTGGGCACATATACCCCCTGGCTACCTATTCCGGGCACATATAGCCCCTGGCTACCTATTCCGGGCACATATAGCCCCTGGCTACCTATTCTGGGCACATATAGCCCCTGGCTACCTATTCTGGGCACATATAGCCCCTGGCTACCTATTCTGGGCACATATAGCTCCTGGCTACCTATTCTGGGCACATATACCCCCTGGCTACCTATTCTGGGCACATATACCCCCTGGCTACATATACTGGGACATATATACCCCTGCCTACGTATACTGGGACATTTACACCCCTGCCTACATATACTGGGACATATATACCCCCTGGCTACATATACTGGGCACATATATCCCTGGCTACATATACTGGGAACACTGGCTGTTTGTCATTATGTGCATTTAGTGGTGAAAAGCTGTCTCTTTTGTGCATTTACTGGTGAAAAGCTGTCTCTTATTATGTGCATTTACTGGTGAAAAGCTGTGTCTTATTATGTGCATTTACTGGTGAAAAGCTGTCTCTTGTGCATTTACTGGGGAAAGGCTGTCTCTTATTATGTGCATTTACTGGCGAAAAGGTGTCTCTTATAATGTGCATTTACTGGTGAAAAGCTGTCTCTTATGTGCAGTTACTGGTGAAAAACTGTCTCTTATGTGCACTGGACCAGTACTACTGGTGAGGACAGTTAGTGACATGGCTATGTACTCTGTAATGTGCTGCAGAAGATGTCAGTGCGATATAAATACTATAATTTTTTTTTTAAAAAGCCCATTGCTTAGCCCCACTCTACATAAAAGTGTGCTTCTGACTCCGCCCCTAACTCCACCCCTAACTCCACCCCCTGTCCGGTTTTCTCCATCAGCCGACCTGGCAACCCTAGTAGTTAGTGGTGGAAAAAATGAGACATGTGGCTTGCGGGGAGCGCTGCTTCTGTGATAGGACTGCTTTAATGCTTGTTCCACCGTTGCAGGATCTGCTGCAGTGTCCACTGCTGATCCTGAGAGGAGGCATGCAAGTCATCTCATGCAATCCACTAACCTGCTTGCAGCAGGCCTTTTCTTCAACATACAAAGCAGAATGTATCAGGATAGCATAGCTTCCAACTGTCCCTCTTTTGGAGGGACAGTCCCTCTTTGGGAACCCTGTCCCTCTGTCCCTCTTTCCTCCTCATTTGTCCCTCCTTCAGGACTGATGTGAAGATCTGTGTAAATATGTGTATTTTTCTACTGAAAAATGTGTTTAATTAACTTTAAACTTTATCCCCATCCTTTAAATTAATATATGTGTCTTATATTCAAATGTTAATATGAAGGAAAATGAACCAGGATAGAAAGGACCAGTGGAGCTTGAATTATAAAACAGCATATTTTTCCTATGAAATCTTTATTTAATGCATGACTAGGGGTGTGTCAGGGGTGTGGCTTAAGTGTCCCTCTTTCTTATCTCAAAAAGTTGGGAGGTATGGGATAGGTCCACATTAGGCTGTGTTCCCACTTGTGCTGAGAATTGACTTTT
This sequence comes from Hyperolius riggenbachi, assembly GCF_040937935.1. Taxonomy (NCBI): domain Eukaryota; kingdom Metazoa; phylum Chordata; class Amphibia; order Anura; family Hyperoliidae; genus Hyperolius; species Hyperolius riggenbachi. Next base: position 31,936,697 of record NC_090655.1, on the reverse strand, counting down.
TTTTGGTGGTGGTGGTGGGGAGGGGGGGATGTACAAATAATGATTCTTACAAAACAAAACAAAAAAACTGTCATTCACTCACTGTATTGTGTTCAAAGAGAGCACTATTGTCCTTGAGTTGCAGTTTAAATAATCTTCAATTTTCTCTGCTTATCTCCACTCACTCACATAGGTAAGTCCGTTAGGCTGGCGAAAGCTTAGAGAGAACCCGAGGTGTGTTTCTGCCATCAATATTAGGACACAGAGGCACATTCGGCATACAATGCCCAGCCTTTGTGTCCTTATAGTGCACCCCCAGGCCCCCCCTGCGCTCTGCTGTCCCCTAATATAAAAACCACCAGGATAGCGACACACAGATTGTCGCTAGTCAGCTGTTTACATTGATGCTGTAAATTACCTTAGCTCCCCCGCCTCCTGCACATTGCCGCTCCCCGCATGCGTCCCTTCCTTCACCGCCTCTGTAAGCCGATTGGAGGAAGCTTATGGATGCGGGGAAGGAAGAGACGCAGGCGGGGAGGAGGCAGGGGAGCGTAGGCAAATGACAGCATCAATGTAAACAGCCAGCTAGTGACAATCTGCGTGTCGCTAGCATGGCGGTTTCATATTGGGGGACAGCAGAGGGGGGCCTGGGGGTGCACTATAAGGACACAAAGGCTGGGCATTGTATGCCGAATGTGCCTCTGTGTCCTAATATTAATGGCAGAAACCCACCTTGGGTTCTCTTTAAGTGTTCTGACATCTGCAGCTGAAAACTTCTGAAGGAAAATATCATTTTACAACATATAAACTACAGATGTCAGAGCCGGGATAAGGTCCTCCAGCACCCTAGGCTGAGACACCAAAGTGCGCCCCTCCATCCCTCCCACCCCAGCCGTCTCACACTGAGTACCCCCAACACCCTAATCTCTAGTTATCTGGCTTGCAGTCACTGCCATGTATTCCCTTTTCTTATTTCTCTCTGCTTCAAACACAATTGGGAAATGATAGCTGAGTGAGTTGTGCGCCCCCTGCTACACTGCGCCCTGAGGCTGGAGCCTCTCTCGCCTCTGCCTCGGCCTGGCCCTGACAGATGTTATTCCTTTTGAAAGCGCAGTTCAGTGACGTTGCACACAGGGCTGGATTTCTGGAAAGGCCACAAAGGCTGGGTGGCTGCAGCCAGAGGGGGCACCTGGACATGAAAGAGGGGTTGCTACATATGAAAGAGGCTGAAAATAGGGAGAAACATATGAAAAGGGAAACTGATGCCCAAGGAAGCTGTTTGTGAAAGAGATGGGCTACAAGTACACAGAAGATACACATGGAAGAAGGGCTGCACATGCAATGGGAGGGCTGCTGCACATGGAACACTTGGCCTAGGGGCACAAAGAATATAAATCCCGACTTGGTTGTGCAGAGTTCTCCCATAAAGTGGGTTCAGCATGCTGTGTTCCCCGGACATCATCTGATCGCACTTTATTGTGTGCAAACTGCCTGGTCTCGGCTAATAGTTGTATTTATTATGTATTTCTATGCATGCCTAAGCCTCTTTTTACATTTGTCCTAATTGCCAGCCCTTCTCATGAGCCATAAAGTATAAGCTGCATCTGGATTACCTCTTCTTCCTATCATAAATAACTGTCTGCTAAACATTCACCTTTTTCACCAAGTGCTCAATGTTACCTCTGTTGAAAGATTTGCTGGAAAATGTTCCATCGCTCCAGAGTTATGAGTCTTGTTTATCACCAGTGAATTCCTTATGGGGACATAGTAGCTACGTACTCCGCAGCCAGTCGGAGCGTGGTGCACATGTGCCGCCCGGCTGATCGCGCCCACCACCCTGCAGTCACCGGAAGCATTCTGCACAGCACAGAATGTTCCCAGCCGCGAGAGCGAGATGGGGAGCGTGCTTGGCCGTGCAGCGCCTGCACCGACTGGCCGAAAATAACACGGCTGCTACAGGAGAATCCAGGAAGCTTTGGACGCCGCCGAGGGAGCAATCTGTGTGTGAAGCGGGCTGGAGGAAGCCCCAGGTATGTATAAAAGTTTTACTTCCCGTCACCTCAGGTACACTTTAAGCTTCACTGGGAATGTGGGGTTACATACCAATATTCAGCAAGTTATAGCTGTAGGAAGTGTTTCTGATGCTGAAGCCAGGAAAATTACCATAAAAGTGGGTATCCTGAATTATTTACTGCCTTCTATCATATGTCACTACAGGGCCTCTTTAAAATCCCAAATCAAATTTTCATCAGATTTGATGGAGGGAAGCTTTGCGTTCATTCGATTAGCTTCCGAGGGTGTACAGTGAAATTTGTACTGAACAACCGAATTTGTACTTACTGTTTTATATACTCACCTTAGATTTTCCTCAGCCAAAATGATGGTTCCTGATAGTCCTGGTAAAATGTAAACTGTGCACAAGTGTCCCCCAGAGCTCTTGTCTTCCTCTTCTGCAATCAGCCAGGATAGGCTGCCTCCCGAATGTGGTTTGTTTCCCGCAGCTTGCTTTCACACTTGTGTCCTCCCTTCTCCATAGAACAGAGCAGTGCCATTTGGCCTGGAGCCCAGCAGGCTGTGTGCACAGTCAGGAGAGTAACTACTGGTATATACAGTATCATGGGGCTCCTCATGATTGAAAAGATTCAGAATGTATTTTTTTAACTAAATACTGAATTTAAAAAAAAAAGTTAAATGTGCCGTGCATCTCTTATAGGAAACCCAAGATGAGAGACACATCGAGGCTGACATATTTATTTCCTTTTGAACAATGAAAATAGTATGATCCTCTGGCTCTAAAAGTGGCCATACATCAGGCAACTTGGCAGGCAACCGACCATGCAATTCGATTATTAAAATGAAAATCGATCCTGCCAAGAGCATGTCCGATCGACGATGCGATCGATTTTAGGCCGAAATTGGTATGATTGCCCATGCTGCAAGATGTCGGGCCGACATGCTGGATCCGGTGTGCGATATCGGGAGGAGTGATGAAAGTGACGGAATCCCCCATCCCCGAAGCATGAATACTTTACTTGGTGGTGCCTTTTGCTGTCTCCGTCCTCTTCCTCACATACATGCGCCCCATGTGGTTGCTGATGTATTGCACATGGGTGCATGCATGTGAGTAAAAGGATGGAGGCAGCAACTGACATCAACAGGTAAAGTATTAATGTACGGGGCACCGGCAGGGGGGAGGGCACATGTTACACGGAGACAGCGCCGGCGGGGCGGCATCACTAGATCTATCCCCAAAAGATTTCATGCTAAAATTGATCAGGAATTGGCCTGCGGTTTATGGTGCCCAACAGATCTCTCTTCGATCGGTGTAGCCATGGCTAGGGGTGCCGTTGTGGTGCTCAGCCACTGTGTTCTTCCACCTCTGACCTTTTTCCATAGCGAACATTTGGGAAAATAGCAGCAGGCAGTGCAGGAGACTGTACTACTTCCTGCACTAGATGTAGCACTCCTCCCCCTTCCTGTCCCGTGGGCAATGTGTCTCCTCGCTCTCTACACACAGCATACAGTGAGTGAATGTGCAGAGCAGCAGGGTGAGTAGAGAGAATGATTGCTGTGCTGCAGCTGGGACATTAGCAGGGAGACATTAGCAGGATGTTTAGTGCTTCAGAAGTTGCTGTAATACCAGAGTGCCCTGTACTATTGATTATTTATCCTGATCAGAGAAATTAATAAATAATGCAGGGCAGTCGGCTGTTGCATGAGACCAGTGATACCAGTGCTGACAGCCAATTTCTGTAGTGAGCAGAGAAGCAAGCTATAGGCAATTTAGATTAGCTTGATTGCGGGTAATCTTATCTCTTTTCCCAGCTCCCTCTCCCACCCTGTTGTCTTTCCCTATGACCCTTTCCTTTTTTTAGATTTTAGTGGATTCTTTTAACAGCATGTCCCTGTGTCCCTGCCAAACAGCGCTGGTGATGTCTTCTGTCCTGGTTAGAGGTCTTCCTGCCATTTCTCCTCTCCCACGTGGCTCTCTGTCTTGTGCCTCTACTTCTTTATCCCCCCTCCTCCTATGCACCCCCCTCTTTTGTATGTCCCCCTTTTCCTCAGAGTAGTTCACAATATAATTATACCATAGCCATAGTCTAATGTCCTACCATATCATTATTGTGTACTTATATATCTTCTGCATAGTACAGAGTACAGAGTTTCATAACGGTTAGCTCCGTCCACATCCTGGTGACTCCTTTTCATCCAAAATCACAAAATTTGCAGCGACGCACTCGGCACCCGGACCCTTCAACCTTCTCATCAAAAAAATTGGTTGGGTTTTTTTGGGGAGGGCGAGAGGTGTCTGTAAATAATCAGCACCGGCTGTCAAATTCCCTTAGTACGCCACTGATGTAGAACAGATATTTCTGACAAAAATCTGACAAGATTAGCTGCATGCTTGGTTCAGGTGTGTGATTTAGATCCTACTGACCAGAAAGATCAGCAGGACAGCCAGGCAACTGGTATTGTTTAAAAATAATTCAGTATGGCAGCCTATGTCTCTAACCCCGGGTTCTTTTTACGATTCAATACCTGAAGGATAATTACAAAAGCCTATTTAATGATAATGTACAGCCGCTACAAAGAACAGTTTTGCAGAAAATGACAGAAGACTGTTTAATCACAGAGTAATTATGACTTATAGATCATCACATTTGATTAATAAAATTTGGCTTCTGTGCTGTGTAAACAAGTATCTTCCAAATAAAGTGCAGTGTTATGACGCAGCATCGCCTGCTATGAACTGGAGCTGCAACCATCGTCAGGGTCATATCAGGACATAAAGATGAATGGGGAAACTTAGTAAATGTGCCATTTGTCATCCAAGCATTTGTTTTTCTATAAACAGAGACAAAAGGATTGTTTTCAGCATTGCAGTCCTTCCCCTAGAACAATAATTTATACGTATCTAGAGCACATGACCTGACTTTGCTGCACTGACCTGTGCCTACATTTACGATGCAAAGCCAGTCAACAGTGCCTGCTGTTAACTCCTTCAGCCGGGTTCTTTCAAATTGCACTACCAATAAGGATAAGTGGACTTTTCAAGTTCAGCCTCGTGGCGAATCTGCTCCGATCTTGCTCAGCCAGATTCTCCTAAGATCTGCAGCCAATTCTGGCTATGAAACCACTGTAGGCAAGAACAAGGATTTTCTATAGAAATTTATCGTAAGTAGACGTAGAAATCTCAGTACGATCGTTCGATTCATTTTACCCTATAATAGCAAATATTGCCGGCACCTTTTAATTATGGCTGAATAAAATGTATACTTAGCCATCGGTATTACAGCAATACATACCGTATATCCCTGGCAAAAGCAGTGAATTTGCCGCCAGCGTTTCCTGGACCAAACTTCAGTGCTTTTGCCAGGGATCGCTGTGCATCCGTACTTCCTGCAGTGCTTTCTGCTTGCGAGGGATCGCAATACTTCGCTAATGCATGACTATGCTAGCGATTCCACAGTGTCAATCGCAATGCCTGTAGCATTCTCACAGAAATTTCATTCAGGGAACAAAATTGCATTCTCTGAAATCGCCCCAGAAATTATACAGCCCTTTTCCACTACCCTGCATTTTGCAATCTGGTTCTGATCGCTAACGGATCGCAAAATGCAGAGTACTGTAAAACTGATAAGAACAGCAGTGGTCATTTCCATTAGTGCGATCCGATGGCGTCGCAATTTTGGCCCGAGCGCAATCGTCGTCCTGACACATTTCGGATGCAATTGAGCTCTACTATACTGAGTATAGTAGCTCAATTGCAATTGCATTAGTGAAAATCAGTTTGAAACGCGATTGCGATCACAATTGCAGTCGTGTTTCCTAATGGAAAAGAGACCTTTGACTGTAAAGAGATCCCTGGCAAATATACTGCAAGGATTTTTCATAAAAACAACCTAAAGAGAAGTAAAATGATCGTAAAGAGAACATTTTTACTTCTATTTACGATCATTTTGCAAATTGAATATGCCAGTTTTGCTAAACTGATTCGTGGGATTCTCGCAAACGGATCGAAAGTTAGATGAAAGCCTTGTGAAACTGCCATCTATAACTTAGTGCACCCCTATTTACCAAGATATTCAGATGTAGAAGGACAGCTTGAGACAAAGGGGCCCTGAGCAGAGGAATTAAATGAAGGTCTGAACTTACCTGGGGCTTCCTCCAGCCCAATTTTTATTCTTTTGCTCGGGGTCTTTTAACAACTGTACACTAACTGTACACTAGTGTACAATCTGTACACTAAGCTAAAAACATATTTACAACATTGCCTGGAGCCAGGGCCGGTTTAAGCAACAATGGGGCCCCAGGGCAAAATAAACCTGGGGGGCCCCCCCAACAGATACCCCGGAGCAAAAATTGGCATTAAGGGACCTTTTTTGCAGCTGGTATAGTCAGGGTTTGAAGCCCCAATCGGTCGGAGCTCCACATTCTGGCTACCCCAGCCTGCATGGGGGACAAGGGGTTAAAAAGTTTCAGGAGTGGGGACCCCACATAATTAAAAAAAAAAATTCCCACACTCTAAACATAAAAAAAAATGGGAAAATAGGAAAAAAATGCCAGGGATCTCATACAGCCATATTGCGGCTGTATAGCGATCCCTGGCCAAAGCGCTACGGATGCGTATGGACAGGGGGTAAACCCTGTCAGGAAATGTATTGCTCTTTCTTTGGATACATGTAAAATTACACTACCGTTAGGCACTAAAAGTGACATTTACCGCATTTAAAAGTATACTTTTTTCCTTCAAAACTTTAAAATCGATTTTCTCAAAAACTATAAGGTCTTTTTGAAAAATTGTTTATTACATTGTTATTACATGTTTCACTATTGTGTACAAACTGTTATAAGTTGTTATAGCACATTGAAAAGAGCCAAAAACCTTGTTTACACTGTACAGTATGTTTAATTCCAGAGTTGTCTGTAAGTAAAACATTTATGCACTCGTACCAGTATGTAGAATAAACGCTGGGCTAACAAATGGCTTCTGGAAATACGATCTGTTCGCTGGGTTCATAAAATTTTTTGCTGACTTTGGGGTAAAAGCAAAGAAACAAACATAGGCACAACCCCTGGGGTCACAACGCTGCAGCTCTGGCTTTGTGTGTCCCAACACAGAGAAGGGGGGCAAGGGGAGGGGGGGGGGGGTAGAGGCAGAACTGGCCAGCTAGAGCAGGGGAAGGGGCGTTTGCCAGAGTGGGTGTTTTGCAGGAGTGCCTCTCCTGCAAGAGACTCCCCTTCCCCTCACAGATTGCCGACAAGCAACTTGTTGCCAATTTTGGGGGGCAGAAAATGGCCCGGGGGGGGGGAGAGACACACAGAGGCATGGAATAGAGCAGGAAACATGCCTCTGTGTCCCATCTGCCCCCTGGCGCCACCTCATGTACACTTTAAAAATGAACCCATTAAACTGAAAATAAAAATATGAAACTCGTGTCTATGTTAGTAATGTTTATTTATCATTGGTAGTACACACATTAAAAGTACAATGAATTATTTCTTACGTTTATGTTGACTTCAGGTTCACTTTAATTGCCGTCAGTTTGGTGCCTCTACAGGCATTCTGTGCCTTATGTACCCGAATGAATGTTGGCAACAAGTAGTCAGCCATGCTGCATATTTTCAGCCATGTGCTTTCTGCCTGGCAACCTTCTTTCTCTCTCTGCCGCCTTGCCAACCCAGTCATTTCTGAATGGTTACGGCCTGGAAGGAGAATGTCGGCCACAATGACTATATTTTCTGGTTGAACTTGATGGAGGTCTTTTTTCAACCCAACTTAGGCCTGGAACCCACTACAAAACGCTACCGCTAATCGCAAGCGTTTTTAATGAGCAGTTTGTAAGCGATTTCATGAGCGATTGCTGGTGATTTTGGTAGCGTTTTTTAAAAGTGTCCGGTTTTGCCAGCGATTGTGTAGCGATTAGCATTTTTAACTCTGATTGGCCCTTTCAATTAATTTTATTTTTTTGCAGTGTGCAGTAATGTAAGAACACTAGCAAAATCGCTCTGTGTAGTTTTTGAGGAGCGATTATGCCAGCATTTATATATTTTACATTGCAGAAACGCTAAGCGCTAAAAATGCTGCATATCCTGCGTTTGCGATTTTGGTAATCGCAATCGCGCCAGTGGAATGTGGCCCATCCATTACCATTAGCTGAGCGTTTAGGGAAATTGCTAGCGTTTTGAATCGCTCCCTAAACACTCAGAAAATCGCTCTAGTGGGTTTAAGCCCTTAAGCTGGCCATACACTGGCCCGATTTACAGCCGTTTCGACAGCAGATTCGATCACTGGGATCGACTCTGCTGCCAATCGTTCGTGCTACACGCCGAATTTCGATCCATTTCGTCCGATCCCGTCGATCGCGCCGTGCGGAAAATAACCGTCGATCGCCCACGGGTAAAGAGCGCATCGCTAGCGGCGTTCGAGTGCCCGACGACCGACGCAATAGAGCCGCATACATTACCTGCTCCGCCGGCGCGACTGCCCCCGCTCGTCTCCGCTCTTCTCCGTCTCCGCTCTGGTCTCCGGCATGCCTTCACTTATTCCTGCCCGGCAGGAAGTTTAAACAGTAGAGGGCGCTCTACTGTTTAAACTTCCTGCCGGGCAGGAAGAAGTGAAGCATGCCGGGGCCGGAGACCAGAGCAGAGACGGAGAAGAAGAGCGGAGAGAGACCCGGGAGTCGCGCCGGCGGAGCAGGTAATGTATGCGGCGGCGGGGGGGGGGGGGGGGAGCGGCGGCAGCAGTACCACCACAACAGGTTGTGAACGGTTTCAGGCTGAAATCGGTTCACAATCTGTTTGCAGTAAAGGTAGCCATACGATCCCTCTCTGATCAGATTCGATCAGATAGGGTTCTGTCTGTTGGTCGAATCTGATGGCAAATCGACCAGTGTATGGCCACCTTTACAATGATTAGGAGTGAACATTTCAGCCAGGAAACCCTTGCTGTTTGCATGGGGTTCTCCAGCTGCTGCATACTGGCTGAGGTGCAAAGCACTGTACACACAGTATTATTATTCAGTGTTCTCTCCAGGCTCTTTTAGCTGGGTGCTCCACCCGGCTAGTTTTGGTGAGCACCCGGCTGTCATCAGCTCACCTCCTCATCCTCCTCCTATGCTGTAAGCAGAGTTGTGCAGAAAAGCACTGGCCCTGCATTCTCTCATCTCGCCCCACCCGGCTACTTTTTAATGCCACCCGGCTGGAAAAAATTTCTAGGGAGAACACTGTTATTATTATTTGGTATTTATACAGCACTGACATCTTCCACAGAGCTTTACACAGTATACATACTATTTTCACTTACTGTGCTTCAGAGGGGCTCACAATCTAATCCCGACCATAGTCATATATCCATTGTAGGGCCAATTTAAACTTATCTGTATGTTTATGGGATGTGGGAGGAGTACCCGCCAACCAGGGGAGAACATACAAACTCCATGCAGATAGTGTCCTGGCTGGGATTTAAATCCAGCGCGGCAAGGCGGGAGTGCTAACCACTACGCTACCAGTATACTTTTGTTAGACATAACGCTTGTTTGTTGTTTGCGCAGTCTAGGGGGTGCTACAAATGTGAGGGCTGCAAATGAAAAGCGAATGCTTCTGGCGATGCACATGTAAAGGAGAGGCAGCGGCACATGGAGGCTGCACATGTAGTATGGGAGCTGTACATGGAATATGGATGCTGCACCTGGAATATGGAGGCTGTACATGGAATATGGAGGCTGTACATGGAATATGGAGGCTGTACATGGAATATGGAGGCTGTACATGGAATATGGGGGCTGTACATGGAATATGGGGGCTGCACATGGAATATGTAGGCTGCACATGGAATATGGAGGCTGCACATGGAATATGTAGGCTGTACATGGAATATGGAGGCTGCACATGGAATACTGAGGCTGTACATGGAATATGGAGGCTGTACATGGAATATGGGGGTAGCACATGGAATATGGAGGCTGTACATGGAATATGGAGGCTGCACATGGAATATGGAGGCTGCACATGGAATATGGAGGCTGTACATGGAATATGGAGGCTGCACATGGAATATGGAGGCTGCACATGGAATATGGGGGCTGTACATGGAATATGGGGGCTGCACATGGAATATGTAGGCTGCACATGGAATATGGAGGCTGCACATGGAATATGTAGGCTGTACATGGAATATGGAGGCTGCACATGGAATACTGAGGCTGTACATGGAATATGGAGGCTGTACATGGAATATGGGGGTAGCACATGGAATATGGAGGCTGTACATGGAATATGGAGGCTGCACATGGAATATGGAGGCTGCACATGGAATATGGAGGCTGCACATGGAATATGGAGGCTGTACATGGAATATGGAGGCTGTACATGGAATATGGAGGCTGTACATGGAATATGGAGGCTGTACATGGAATATGGGGGCTGTACATGGAATATGGAGGCTGCACATGGAATATGGAGGCTGCACATGGAATATGGAGGCTGCACATGGAATATGGAGGCTGCACATGGAATATGGAGGCTGCACATGTAATACGGGGGCTGCACATGGAATATGGAGGCTGCACATGGAATATGGAGGCTGCACATGGAATATGGAGGCTGTACATGGAATATGGAGGCTGCACATGGAATATGGAGGCTGCACATGGAATATGGAGGCTGTACATGGAATATGGAGGCTGCACATGGAATATGGAGGCTGCACATGGAATATGGAGGCTGTACATGGAATATGGGGGCTGCACATGGAATATGGAGGCTGCACATGGAATATGGAGGCTGCACATGGAATATGGAGGCTGTACATGGAATATGGGAGCTGTACATGGAATATGGAGGCTGTACATGGAATATGGAGACTGCACGATATATGGGGCTGCACATGGAATATAGAGGCTGCATATGGAATATGGGGGCTGTACATGGAATATGGGGCTGCACATGGAATATGGAGGCTGTACATGGAATATGGAGGCTGTACGTGGAATATGGAGGCTGTACGTGGAATATGGAGGCTGTACATGGAATATGGAGGTTGTACATGGAATATGGAGGATGCACATGGAATATGGGTGTAGCACATGGAATATGGAGGCTGCACATGGAATATGGAGGCTGCACATGGAATATGGAGGCTGCACATGGAATATGGAGGCTGCACATGGAATATGGGGCTGCACATGGAATATGGAGGCTGTACATGGAATATGGAGGCTGTACATGGAATATGGAGGTTGCACATGGAATATGGAGGCTGTACATGGAATATGGAGGCTGTACATGGAATATGGAGGCTGTACATGGAATATGGAGGCTGTACATGGAATATGGAGGCTGCACATGGAATATGGAGGCTGCACATGGAATATGGAGGCTGCACATGTAATACGGGGGCTGCACATGGAATATGGAGGCTGCACATGGAATATGGAGGCTGCACATGGAATATGGAGGCTGTACATGGAATATGGAGGCTGCACATGGAATATGGAGGCTGCACATGGAATATGGAGGCTGTACATGGAATATGGAGGCTGCACATGGAATATGGAGGCTGCACATGGAATATGGAGGCTGTACATGGAATATGGGGGCTGCACATGGAATATGGAGGCTGCACATGGAATATGGAGGCTGCACATGGAATATGGAGGCTGTACATGGAATATGGGAGCTGTACATGGAATATGGAGGCTGTACATGGAATATGGAGACTGCACATGATATATGGGGCTGCACATGGAATATAGAGGCTGCATATGGAATATGGGGGCTGTACATGGAATATGGGGCTGCACATGGAATATGGAGGCTGTACATGGAATATGGAGGCTGTACGTGGAATATGGAGGCTGTACGTGGAATATGGAGGCTGTACATGGAATATGGAGGTTGTACATGGAATATGGAGGATGCACATGGAATATGGGTGTAGCACATGGAATATGGAGGCTGCACATGGAATATGGAGGCTGCACATGGAATATGGAGGCTGCACATGGAATATGGAGGCTGCACATGGAATATGGAGGCTGCACATGGAATATGGGGCTGCACATGGAATATGGAGGCTGTACATGGAATATGGAGGCTGTACATGGAATATGGAGGTTGCACATGGAATATGGAGGCTGTACATGGAATATGGAGGCTGTACATGGAATATGGAGGCTGTACATGGAATATGGAGGCTGTACATGGAATATGGAGACTGCACATGGAATATGGGGTTGCACATGGAATATGGAGGCTGCATATGGAATATGGGGGCTGTACATGGAATATGGGGCTGCACATGGAATATGGAGGCTGCACATGGGATACGGGGGCTGTACATGGAATATGGATGCTGCACCTGGAATATGGAGGCTGCACATGGGATACGGGGGCTGTACATGGAATATGGAGGCTGCACATGGAATATGGAGGCTGCACCTGGAATATGGAGGCTGCACCTGGAATATGGAGGCTGCACCTGGAATATGGAGGCTGCACATGGAATATGGAGGCTGTACATGGAATATGGAGACTGCACATGGAATATGGAATATGGAGGCTGCACATGGAATATGGAGGCTGTACATGGAATATGGAGACTGCACATGGAATATGGAATATGGGGCTGCACATGGAATATGGAGGCTGCATATGGAATATGGGGGCTGTACATGGAATATGGATGCTGCACCTGGAATATGGAGGCTGCACATGGAATATGGAGGCTGCACATGGAATATGGAGGCTGCATATGTAATATGGGGGCTGTACATGGAATATGGAGGCTGTACATGGAATATGGAGGCTGTACATGGAATATGGAGACTGCACATGGAATATGGGGCTGCACATGGAATATGGAGGCTGTACATGGAATATGGAGGCTGCATATGTAATATGGGGGCTGTACATGGAATATGGAGGCTGTACATGGAATATGGAGGCTGTACATGGAATATGGAGACTGCACATGGAATATGGAGACTGCACATGGAATATGGGGCTGCACATGGAATATGGAGGCTGTACATGGAATATGGAGGCTGTACATGGAATATGGAGGCTGTACATGGAATATGGAGGCTGCACATGGAATATGGAGGTTGCACATGGAATATGGAGGCTGTACATGGAATATGGAGGCTGTACATGGAATATGGAGGCTGTACATGGAATATGGAGACTGCACATGGAATATGGGGTTGCACATGGAATATGGAGGCTGCATATGGAATATGGGGGCTGTACATGGAATATGGATGCTGCACCTGGAATATGGAGGCTGCACATGGAATATGGAGGCTGCACATGGAATATGGAGGCTGCATATGTAATATGGGGGCTGTACATGGAATATGGAGGCTGTACATGGAATATGGAGACTGCACATGGAATATGGGGGCTGCACATGGAATATGGAGGCTGTACATGGAATATGGAGGCTGTACATGGAATATTGAGGCTGTACATGGAATATGGAGGCTGTGCATGGAATATGTAGGCTGTGCATGGAATATGGAGGCTGCACATGAAATAGGGAGGCTGCACATGGAATATGGAGGCTGTACATGGAATATGGAGACTGCACATGGAATATGGGGCTGCACATGAAATATGGAGGCTGCATATAGAATATGGGGGCTGTACATGGAATATGGAGGTTGTACATGGAATATGGAGGCTGCACATGGAATATGGGGGCTGCATATGGAATATGGGGGCTGTACATGGACTATGGAGGCTACACCTGGAATATGGAGGCTGCACATGGAATATGAAGGCTGCACATGGAATATGGAGGCTGTGCATGGAATATGGAGGCTGTGCATGGAATATGGAGGCTGTGCATGGAATATGGAGGCTGTACATGGAATATGGAGACTGCACATGGAATATGGGGTTGCACATGGAATATGGAGGCTGCATATGGAATATGGGGGCTGTACATGGAATATGGATGCTGCACCTGGAATATGGAGGCTGCACATGGAATATGGAGGCTGCACATGGAATATGGAGGCTGCATATGTAATATGGGGGCTGTACATGGAATATGGAGGCTGTACATGGAATATGGAGACTGCACATGGAATATGGGGCTGCACATGGAATATGGGGGCTGCACATGGAATATGGAGGCTGTACATGGAATATGGAGGCTGTACATGGAATATTGAGGCTGTACATGGAATATGGAGGCTGTGCATGGAATATGTAGGCTGTACATGGAATATGGAGGCTGCACATGAAATAGGGAGGCTGCACATGGAATATGGAGGCTGTACATGGAATATGGAGACTGCACATGGAATATGGGGCTGCACATGAAATATGGAGGCTGCATATGGAATATGGGGGCTGTACATGGAATATGGAGGTTGTACATGGAATATGGAGGCTGCACATGGAATATGGGGGCTGTACATGGACTATGGAGGCTACACCTGGAATATGGAGGCTGCACATGGAATATGAAGGCTGCACATGGAATATGGAGGCTGCACATGGAATATGGAGGCTGTGCATGGAATATGGAGGCTGTGCATGGAATATGGAGGCTGTGCATGGAATATGGGGCTGCACATGGAATATGGGGGCTATATATGGAATATGGAGGCTGCATATGGAATATGGGGGCTGTACATGGAATATGGGGCTGCACATGGAATATGGAGGCTGTACATGGAATATGGAGGCTGTACATGGAATATGGAGGCTGCACATGGAATATGGGGCTGCACATGGAATATGGAGGCTGTACATGGAATATGGAGGCTGCACATGGAATATGGGGCTGCACATGGAATATGGGGCTGCACATGGAATATGGAGGCTGTACATGGAATATGGAGGCTGCACATGGAATATGGAGGCTGCACATGGAATATGGAGGCTGCACATGGAATATGGAGGCTGTACATGGAATATGGGGGCTGCACATGGAATATGGGGGCTGCTTATGTAATATGGAGGCTGTACATGGAATATGGAGGTTGCACATGGAATATGGGGGCTGCATATGGAATATGGGGGCTGCATATGGAATACGGGGGCTGTACATGGAATATGGGGGCTGTACATAAATATTATGTTTGCAAATTTTTAATAAAAAGATTTGGGGGCTGTACATGGAATACGGGGGCTGTACATGGCATATGGAGGCTACACATGGAATATGGAGGCTGCTGCACATGGAATATGTGGAGGGATTGAATATAGAGGGTGGTGCAGCATAAAGCCTGGTAAACTCATCATTTTAATGGGCCAATAATTGTCCATTCTAACACTTCCATATTGTATGAGAGTTTATTTACACTGTATTTACCATACAAGTGGTAAAATTGGTCAGTGAAAATGCACACATGTGATAATCGTCAATGTTCTCTGAGTTCAGCGGCTGCTGATCAATTTTTCTCGGGCATCGTTAAGGATCCGTCCTCACAGATCCTTAACAACACTCGATGCCCGGGCATGACTGATCTGATAGCAATGCTATTTTTAAAACAGCCCCCCCCCCCCCCCCTCCCCCACCTGATAGCAGCCACTCCGTTGTCTGCCGATTGTCTGCCAATCATTTACCCTCCACCCCCTTCCATAGCAACACAACACTAGCCTCATAACTGATAATGCTATATCATGCATTACCACGCGGTTACATGGGAAGTGTACATTGTCCAGTAACGAACAGCATATCTTGCGTTATTCCTACGGATTTCCTCTGCAATGCTAACACGCCCAACGTTCTAGTACAATGAAATCACATGTGATTAAATTGTTTGACGAAACCTGTCAGTGTGAAAGTAGCCTAAATCAGAGTAAGGGCCCACCAAGAATGCTTCTGAGCGCTTTTAATAACCCCAGCCCTTTGAAAAGCGCTTTGCTAATGTATTTGAATGGGATGGATCAAACCAGAGCGATGTAATTTTCTCCAAAACAAAAACGCTGGTCCTGCAGCATTTGGGCCCTTTTCCACTACACAGCTGAATCGCAAAATCAATGTTAAGTATAGGAAAGTGGAAAATCGCTCTGAAAAGCGCTAGAACAGAACGATTTTCCAAGTGTTTTTGTTACATCTGTTCAGTTCCAGCTCTACTGTAACAAAACAAAAAAACAACCGCTACACCAAAACGCTCCACAAATCAATAGGCATAATTAGAAAATCGGTATGCACATACCTAGAATCGCCTAGAAAAATCACTTCAATAAGCGTATTTGCGATTATGCTAGCGCTTTTTGGTGTGCACTGGCCCTGATTGAGTCTTGTGGCAAAATTAACTTGAGCATGGCCAACTTGCCTGTACGTGGGTTGATAACAGACTGTGTGGTCATCGATCCTCCGCTGCTCCTCACTCATCATTCACAGAGATTTTGCAACTTGTCAGATCAACTTTTGGATAATAAATTGTTTGAAATCAATGAAAGTTGATTGATAGGATATGTATTGGATATAGTCTGCTTACACATCCAACCCAATCGATCACTTGGACTGAATCTGCCAGAGATTGATTGCCCCAACGTATCCAACTGTTGAATGTAATTGGCCGTGTTGGAAGACTGCCATGCGTGGGGGGGGGGGGAGGGGGTTAAATTACCCTAGAGCACTGAATTGCATCAAGCAGTACAATACTTAACATGCCCGTATACTAAGAGAATTTCCCCAGTAAACAGATTGCCCAGCAAGCTTATGGTGACTTAGAACTCCCAGGAGTGTGGGGCTGAAAGAGATCAAAAAGCTAATCTGAAGTTTGCCTTCCAGAGCGCTTTAGAGTGAGCATATAATGTCCCCCACAATGCATTACAGCTGAATATGCAAATAATCTCTTTGTTGTCCCTAAAAGCTAGCCACACCTCCAGAGCCGCTGGAATGCAATGATGTGTCCGCTTGTTAATATTACAGAGCCACAATAATAGATTAATGTGGCTCTATGGGGTAGGACTTGAAACATCCAGAGATCAACATGGCCGTTTTTTCGTAATTTCTGGTTGAAATCAATCTAACTTATCAAAGGGATTTGATAGAAGATCCTGCTCGGTCTTGCCTGTGGCCCCAGAGCCAGTGATGCCCATCCCCCCCTCCCCCCCTTTGCTCTTCCCCCAATTAATAGTGCTTCTCTGGGGCTCCTGCAGACTAATCACAGCAAAGTAAATTTACCTGTCTGGCTAGCAATTCCTCATGTGTCCTTCCATCTTAATCCCCCCCCCCCCCCCCCGGCCTGGAAGCAAATAAGTACATAAATACTGCCATGTCACAAGGCATCGAGGAGATGAAGATGGAAGGACACAGAAGGAAGCACTGGCCGGTCAGGTGAGTGGGCTCTGCTGCAAGTACTCTGCGGGGCTCCAGGGGGCACTATTAATTCGGGAAGAGCTCTGGGGGGGGATGAGTCTCAGCTGAAGGACACAGGAGGAAGCGCCGGCCGGACAGGTGAGTGGGCTCTGCTGCGAGTTCTTTGCGGGGGCCCAGGGGGCACTATTAATTCAGGAAGAGCTGGGAGGGGGATGGGCCTCAGCTGAAGGACACAGGAGGAAGCGCCGGCCGGACAGGTGAGTGGGCTCTGCAGCGAGTTCTGTGCGGGGCCCCAGGGGGCATTATTATTCAGGAAGAGCTGAGAGAGGGATGGGCCTCAGCTGAAGGACACAGAAGGAAGCACTGGCCGGTCAGGTGAGTGCACTCTGCTACAAGTACTCTGCAGGGCCCCAGGGGGCACTATTAATTCAGGAAGAGCTGGGAGGGGGATGGGCCTCAGCTGAAGGACACAGGAGGAAGCACTGGCCGGTCAGGTGAGTGCACTCTGCTGCGAGTTCTGTGTGGGGCCCCAGGGGGCACTATTAATTTGGGAAGAGCTGGGAGAGGGATGGGCCTCAGCTGAAGGACACAGGAGGAAGCACTGGCCAGACAGGTGAGTGCACTCTGCTGTGAGTTCTGTGCGGGGCCCTAGGGGGCACTATTAATTCAGGAAGAGCTGGGAGGGGGATGGGCCTCAGCTGAAGGACACAGGAGGAAGCACCGGTTGGACAGGTGAGTGCGCTCTGCCGCAAGTACTCTGCGGGGCCCCAGGGGGCACTATTAATTCAGGAAGACCTGGGAGAGGGATGGGCCTCAGCTGAAGGACACAGAAGGAAGCACTGGCTGGTCAGGTGAGTGCACTCTGCTACAAGTACTCTGCAGGGCCCCAGGGGGCACTATTAATTCAGCAAGAGCTGGGAGAGGGATGGGCCTCAGCTGAAGGACACAGGAGGAAGCACTGGCCGGACAGGTGAGTGCACTCTGCTGCGAGTTCTGTGCAGGGCCCCAGGGGGCACTATTAATTCAGGAAGAGCTGGGGGCGGGATGGGCCCCAGCTGAAGGACACAGGAGGAAGCACCGGCCGGACAGGTGAGTGCACTCTGCTGCGAGTTCGGTGCGGGGCCCTAGGGGGCACTATTAATTCAGGAAGAGCTGGGAGGGGGATGAGCCTCAGCTGAAGGACACAGGAGGAAGCACCGGTTGGACAGGTGAGTGCGCTCTGCCGCAAGTACTCTGCGGGGCCCCGGGGGCACTATTAATTCAGGAAGAGCTGGGAGGGGGTGGGCCTCAGCTGAAAGACACAGGAGAAAGCGCTGGCCGGACAGGTCAGTGGGCTCTGCTGCGAGTTCTGTGCGTGGCCCCAGGTGGCACTAATAATTCGGGAAGAGCTGGGAGGTGGAGGGGCCTCAGCTGAAAGACACTGGAGAAAGCGCCGGTCGGACAGGTGAGTGCACTCTGCTGCGAGTTCTGTGCGTGGCCCCAGGGGGCACTATCAATTCGGGAAGAGCTGGGAAGTGGAGGGGCCTCAGCGGAAGAACACAGTAGAAAGCGCCGGCTGGACAGGTGAGTGCACTCTGCTGCGAGTACTCTTCGGGGCCCCAGGTGGTACTATTAATTCAGGAAGAGCTGGAGGACCTCAGCTGATTCTGAGTACCTGTGGGAACAAAGGGGGAGAGGTGGTCCTACAGATTTAAACTGAAATCTATTTTCTGGACACCTGAAGTGAGAGGGATATGGAGGCTGCTATATTTATTTTGTTTTAAACAATACCAGTTGCCTGGCTATCCTGCTGATCTTTCATGCATCATCTGAACCACACACCTGAAACAAGCTTGCAGCTTATCCAGTCACACTTCAGTCACAGCACCTGATCAGGTTGTTCAGGGGGCGTGGCTGCAGGTAGCCATACATATAGCGATTTTGTTGTAAGATCAACCGTTTTATTTGATTTTTTTATGGAATCGAGCGAGAATCCAGTGTGTCCCAGTATGCCCATTGCTTAATAAAGTTGATCGCTTTGTCAATCAAATCAGCATATCAGCAATCGACTTTATTAAGCAATTGACTTCAGTATAGTTCATTAAAAAATCAATTGAATGGTGGCCCACACACTACAAACGATATTCTGTGTGGTTCACCCACACTAATTGATCTGACCAATGTTGCGTCTCCATGCTCTGAATGCAAAAATCGATTCAGAGTCGATCGAACGACATGTGAACAGTAGCCAGTTCCTGTGCTATCGACCAATATCTCGTATCCTGCTCAATCGACTAAAGGTGGCCATACATCTAGGGATTTGACTGTACGATCGACCATTTGATTCAAACATTTGATAGAATCGATAGAGAATCGAGTGTGTTCCAGTACGCCCAAACGCTGAAAAGTGGCTGATAGCAGGATGCAAGATATCGGTGGACCGCACAGGAATCAGCTACCGTTCACATCTCATTCAATCCACTCTGAATCGATTTTTTGCATTCAGAGCATGGAGACACAACATTGGTCAGATCAATTAAGGTAGCCATACATCTAGCGATGATGGGCAGATTTGACCACGAGACAAATCTCTCTCTAATCGAATCTGATTAGAGAGAGATCTGTTGGCAGCTCGTACCCTGCAGGATGATTCCCAATTGATTTCATGCCGAAATTGATCAGGATTCAGCAGTGGCTGGATGGTTAAGGGCTCTGCCTCTGACACAGGAGACCTGGGTTCGAATCGGCTCTGCCTGTTCAGTAAGCCAGCACCTAGTCAGTAGGAGACCTTAGGCAAGTCTCCCTAACACTGCTACTGCCTATAGAGCGCGCCCTAGTGGCTGCAGCTCTGGCGCTTTGAGTCCACCAGGAGAAAAGCACAATATAAATGTTATTTGTCTTGTCTTGTCTTGTCTTGTGACACCGCATCCGGCTGCCTTGTCACCCCGACCCTATCCCCCTTGTTAAATGTCCCCCCCCCGGTGCCCAGTGCAAGTTATACACTACCTGTCCTCCGCTGGCTCTGGGCGTACTCCGTTCTCCATACACGTGCACCACGAGGTTGCCTAGTAACAGGGCCACGTGTGTGACATCTGACGTCACACGTGCACCCTTAGTAGACAACCATGCGGGGTGTATGGAGAACGGAGTGTGCCTGGAGCCAGCGGAGGACAAGCAGAGGTCGCGGACAGGTAATGTATAACTTGCACTGGGCACCGAGGGGGGGGGGGGTGCGGGGTCAGCGCCGGGGGTTCTGCTACATTTGTCAATCACCCTGCTATCGCACAATGTTACCGCCATGCACCGGATCAAACAAGTCGGCCCTACATCTTGCAGCACCTGCGATTAACTAATGCGACCAGTTTCTGCCCAAAATAGGTTGCATTGTCGGTCGGGCATGCACTTGGCAGCACCGATTTTCATGAGATTCGATTATAATTGAAACATATGGTCAATCGGCCACCAAGTCGCCTGATCTATGGCAACCTTCGGTGAAGGTGAATCGTATAGGATATCGCTTTAGGCTCCCTGCACACTGCAAATCCGAATTGCAATTCCGTTTACGATTCTGATTTGCAATTTCCGATTATCCCTAAATGCTATCAACAGAAAAACACATTAAAAAAAATGCAGCCTGCTGGAACGATTAAAAATCGGAATCGGAATTGCATGTAAAAAACGATTAAATATCGAAATCGCATGCAGTGTGCAGGGAGCCGATTCTAGATTCTATAAAATGGTCACATCAAATGGTCGATCGTACCGCCAAATCGCTAGATGTATGGCCACCGTAACACGATTGCTGTCTGATATGGCAAAATCTGTTGTTCATTTTAAACGACTTTTCTTGAGCGTGTGTACATAGCTTTACCTTAAAGTCAATAGATTCTTGGCAGAATCAATGACCTATACTGTACAGGAATGTATATATATATATATATATATATATATATATATATATATATATATATATATATATATATATATATATATATATTAGCACGAGAAGGAGTAGGATGAAAGGTTTCTATCTTATGAGTGCTGGTATTTCAGGTTAGGGTGGAAATTAGAATTTTCTAATACACTGGTGTGGTGTGAAAGTTTTTGTTTTCTGAATAAGCTTCTGAGGAGCCCAACTGCGATATTATCACATAACTTGCAGCTGAGGTCCTCTTAACATGATATAACCCTGGACCGGGACAGGTGACAGCAATAATTGCTACAACTACTTCTAGGACCCAAATATAACGTCCCTCTGCCGCTAAAGCCACGTCAGAGCGCTGGGTGACAAAACTGGATCTAAACACACAAGTCAGAAATAACACCAGATGTGGTCATTCCGTTATTATTACTACATTCCCCTGATAATCCAACCCATTGTGCAAGAAAGGTGAATCAACTCAGGTCAGCCTCTGCGTCACCGGAGCTTACACTCTAAACACCCCCACACCCCTCAAATCATTAACAATAAAGAAATAACATAAATGAATATGGAGGTATAGTGATACTTCGCTCCTCCTTCCCAAATTCGTTACGAATATGCGATGCCTTTCAGAAATAAAATCATTTATCTTCTCCGGAACTTTTAATAGCTCATCTCAAAAATACATTTAAATATTTTTACTTCGTATCAACGATTAAAAAAACGAATTTTCTGTTCATTCACAAAACTAGAATAGGAGAAAAATTATGATTGATCGGGATAATTTAATGAAGAAATATTTAACAACAAAAAACATATAAATAAACAACGAATGCCTACAAAACACAGAAATAAACCGAAGTAAAATAATATCTACACAAGTAATATTGAAATAAAAAATAAAGGTAATATTTAAAAAAACGAAGATTTAAAAAAGTTCCAAAAGAATATATATAAAGACTAAAAAAAAGTTCCAAAAGAATACTCACGAAATCTATCGAATAATACCCCCCAAAGTTGGTTTAATATTATATTGGTGCTAGAGTATTTAATATTTAGTCTATTTTATTTCATTTAGAGGGAGCATAAATAATCTGCATGATATTTTCACAGGCACGGCGGAGATTTGAGGAAAGTGGGGAATAAAATTGCAATTACGCGTTGCGAGCGCGTTTGGGGTCACAGTGACGGCTGAATCGGGCCATAAATTGCGGCAGAATGGGGCGCTCGGGTGAGTAAATTGGGTGTCGCACTTTTAGTGAGTTAGCGCGGAACAATTGGCTCATATATTATGCCGGAGAATGGGCTGTAATTAGGCGATAATTCTGTGAACAAGCACATAATTGCTTCGCAAACAGGCGCGGGCTTATTGTGTGTTTTGGGACCATAAATCTTTTCACTGGAAGAAATGGCCTCCTGCTTCCATTAGGTATATTGTCTGATTCCCCGGCCCAATATTATCGTGTGTCTCCAGCGATCTGGCATCCCACCGTGCGATATTCTGGCGATCCCTGTGTCTTGTGCGATATTCATACTCTTTTACTGCAATTATTGGGGGGCAAAACCCGGCTCACTATGATGGGGGGTAGAGAACTATCCCACACAGTGTGAGAATTACCTGCAGATATTATCGTCCGCTGCAAATATACAAAACTAGTTATATCAGTCTCTGTCCACTGGAGCTTACACTCTAATCCCCAACACTGTAATAAAAATAATAAGTATTATCATTATTGCTAGGTAAACTTTAATCCAAATAACGAAATCAATAATAACACTAATAATAATAATAACAATCATACATATAAATATAATGAAATAATAATAATAATAATAATAATAATAATAATAATAATAATAATAATAATAATAATAATAATAATAATAATAATAATAATAATTGTTGTTGTTGTTATTATTATTGTTATTATTAGTATTATTATTATATGTATTCCACTTTCAGCTTTTATATTTAGTAGACATACAGGGTTTATGAATAATTAATAGTAAAATATATAACATTGTTTGGATTGTTCAGAGAACACTTCGGTCTCTTCACCGAATATGGCCACAACTTCCAAATAATGATAATTAATCGAGTATTATTGTAATTATTTCCCACTAATTGTTTTAATATTAATATTATTTTATTTTTATGAGTATCCTCATTATTTCGGAGCCATGGTCTCAGTGGCATGCAGACTTTCTGCGTTGTGCTGTTTGCCCCTAAAGTTCAAGAAATGTCGCCCCCCCCCCCCCCCCCCTCCCCCTTATGACAGCCTGCATTTACCCCTATCTCCACTAATCCACACAGTGTCCACTCTGCACCCTGAGATGCTGCTATAGTCTTCTACAAAGGGAAACACTTTTTTAAACTGTATTAATTACGGCGCAAACTCGACAAAATTATTTTCTGTATAATACTGGAAATGTACATAATATAAAAACACCGCTAGAGGGCGCCCTCTGCATACACAAAACAGACAGGAGGCCAAAGATACTACAACGCATTTACGTATTATATACACCATGTCCCCCAACTACACACTGCATACACTATCCATAGTACAATATACACAGTACAGTAAATCTTAACACACACACACACACATTACATCCGACCGAAATACACACTATACACACTATTCACACACACTGTACACATTATATCCCAAATACCCACTATGCACATTATTCACACACACACACACAGTACACACTATATTCCAAATACTCACTATTCACACACACTGTACACATTATCTCCCAAATACACATTATGCACATACACTGTACATATTAAAACTACCTACTGCTGTACATGCTATACATTATACCCAGCAACACACTACTCATAAACAATAAACACCTTGTACTTTAACTACATACTATTCAAATACACCATACACATTATATCCCAGCTACACACCATATGATGACATAAACTATACACATTATATGATTTATATCCCAGCTACACGCCATATACACTAATCACATGCGCTATACACATTATATCCCAGCTACACATTATACTGCAACTACCTTCTTCTGCACACACATTATAAGCAACTACACACCGCACACACTGTGCCCGTACACTATAAACATTGTATCTTTCCTAACTACACACTGCTGCACACACTGTACAAATTATTCCCATACTACACACTGCATGTTCTATATACATACTCACTACACATATACACTATTCTAACTACACTGTATACATTATACACACAACGCACACATAGTTAAGCTACACACTGTACACTCATATACACTATCCTCACTACCCTGTATACATTATACACACAATGCACAGATAGTCAAACTACATACTGCACACTCTATATATACACTCATATACACTATCCTCACTACACTGTATACATTATACACACAATGCACAGATAGTCAAACTACATACAACGCTACACTACACTGAGCACAATCTATATATAATATAGCACATACAAGCTCTACACGTTATGCACACGTCTACAACACTGTATGCAATACACGTATAGTCCATTTAATTTACACAGTCTTCTTCAAACACACAATAATTACAAACTACACAAATACATCCGATTCATATATACATGACTGTGCCCAACATGAAGTTCATATTGCGTACGCAACCAACACACACAAAGTACACATTCATACAGTGCCCATTGCATGCATACTCAAAACACACACACAGTATACATTCACACAGTACACATTGCATGCACACATCACACACACACACACACACACACACACACACACACACACACACACACACACACACACACACACACACAGTATACATTCACACAGTACACATTGCATGCACACATAACACACACAGTATACATTCACACAGTACACATTGCATGCACACATAACACACACAGTATACATTCACACAGTACACATTGCATGCACACATAACACACACAGTATACATTCACACAGTACACATTGCATGCACACATAACACACACAGTATACATTCACACAGTACACATTGCATGCACACATAACACACACAGTACACATTGCATGCACACATAACACACACAGTATACATTCACACAGTACACATTGCATACACACATAACACACACAGTATACATTCACACAGTACACATTGCATGCACACATAACACACACACACAGTATACATTCACACAGTACACATTGCATGCACACATCACACGCACACACAGTATACATTCACACAGTACACATTGCATGCACACATCACACACACACACACAGTATACATTCACACAGTACACATTGCATGCACACATCACACACACACACACACACACAGTATACATTCACTCAGTACACATTGCATGCACACATCACACACACACACACAGTATACATTCACTCAGTACACATTGCATGCACACATCACACACACAGTATACATTCACACAGCACACATTGCATGCACACATCACACACACACACACACACACACACACACACACACACACACACACACACACAGTATACATTCACTCAGTACACATTGCATGCACACATCACACACACACACAGTATACATTCACTCAGTACACATTGCATGCACACATCACACACACAGTATACATTCACACAGTACACATTGCATGCACACATCACACACACAGTATACATTCACTCAGTACACATTACATGCACACATCACACACACACACAGTATACATTCACACAGTACACATTGCATACAAATCACACACACATACAGTATACATTCACACAGTACACATTGCATGCACACATCACACACACAGTATACATTCACTCAGTACACATTACATGCACACATCACACACACACACAGTATACATTCACACAGTACACATTGCATACACATCACAATTTCTACATTGAATATACCCCAAACACGCTGTACGCATATTATATACCACCAACACTCCACACACGGGACACACACTATGCCTAATACACTGTACACATTACTTACTGTAAGCACTAAACACCAAGTGAACACATATAAGAACTATACAACACACACCCTATACATCTCAGCTATACACTGTACACAGTCCACACGTTTATGGGGAAAGCATAACACATAATTTATACATTACATACTATCTTCTCTTTTTACATACACTGGGCCCCACTACACGTGTAAACAGCAAAACATCATATACCAACCCCCAATACAGTATACTCACTGTATGCTATATGCACATATAGTATTATACAAGCTAGAGGCATATGCACACTCCCTTCATGCTATGCAAGTACAATGTGCACACTACACATGCCAGTGATTATGCACACAGTACATAGCTGCTGTATACATGGTTTACACACACTTTCCTGGCCGAGAAGATACACAGATTATTATTAGTTAGATAATTGGTAACTGTCACACAGCACATATATCACACCTCATTATTATATCCAAACTAGCTGGGAGTTGTGGATTCCGTATAGAGCGCATATCACAATGAGCACACTGTGCCTGCCCAGCACACACACAGCAGTTCAATCACACTCATTGGAGGCACCCACCGAACACACAGTGCACCTCCGTCACACACAGTGTACCCACTACACCTAGAGCTCCACCAGTCACACACACAGTGCACCTCAGTCACACACAGTGTACCCACAACACATAGGGCACCTCAATCACACACACACAGTGCACCTCAGTCACACAGTGTACCCACAACACATAGGGCACCTCAATCACTCACACAGTGCACCACCAGTCACACATACAGTGCACCCCCAGTCACACACAGTGTACCCACAACACATAGGGCACCACCAGTCACTCACACAGTGCACCTCAGTCACACAGTGTACCCACAACACATAGGGCACCTCAATCACACACACACAGTGCACCTCAGTCACACAGTGTACCCACAACACATAGGGCACCTCAATCACTCACACAGTGCACCACCAGTCACACATACAGTGCACCCCCAGTCACACACAGTGTACCCACAACACATAGGGCACCTCAATCACTCACACAGTGCACCACCAGTCACACATACAGTGCACCCCCAGTCACACACAGTGTACCCACAACACATAGGGCACCTCAATCACACACACAGTGCACCCCCAGTCACACACAGTGTACCCACAACACATAGGGCACCACCAGTCACTCACACAGTGCACCTCAGTCACACAGTGTACCCACAACACATAGGGCACCTCAATCACACACACAGTGCTCCCCCAGTCACACACAGTGTTTCTACAACACATAGAGCACCACCAGTCACACACAGTGCACCTCAGTCACACACAGTGCACCTCAGCACCCCCAGTCACACACACAGTGTACCCAAAACACACAACGTGCATCCCCAGTCACACACAGTGTGCCCACAACACATAGAGCACACACACATAATGAACCCACAACACATAGGGCACCCCAGTCACACAAAGTGAATGCCCAGTTAGAGTGAACACACAACACATAGAGAGCCCCCTGCACACACAGTGCATCCCCAGCACCCCAAGTCACACACAGTGCAACCACAACACATAGTGCACCCCCTGCACACACAGTGCATCCCCTGCACCCCAAGTCACACACAGTGTACCCACAACACATAGTGCACCCCAGGCACACACAGTGCATCCCCAGCACCCCAAGTCACACACAGTGCAACCACAACACATAGTGCACCCCCTGCACACACAGTGCATCCCCTGCACCCCAAGTCACACACAGTGTACCCACAACACACAGTGCACCCCAGGCACACACAGAACACCTCAGCACCCCAGGTCACACACAGTGCACCCACAACACATAGAGCGCACCCTGCACACACAGAACATCCACCAGCACCCCAAGTCACATGCAGTAGGACATACCCATATGAGTACAGAGCACCACTGAACACACAGTGCCTCAATATCATTCACCGAGGAATGCACCCCTACCCTCACAATGCACCCCCTTGTGCACACAATCTCCGTGTAACACACAATCCACCCCTTGTACACGCAATTTCCCTGTAACACATCACCAGAACACAATCTCTATGTCACGCATAATGCACCCCAACACACACACATTCCCCGTGTAACAAGCAATGCATAAAATACACACAATATCCACCCCAAAGTGCACACAGTCTCAGTGTGTTATATGGTACACGATATATGGTACATACTTTGCACCAATATCCATATCACGCGACGCTGTCCTACCACACCCGGAATATATACAGGGCAATCTACACCACAAGGCGTTTGACACGATGTATATTATACACTTCATAAATTATAAACATCCCATCAGATGTGGCGTGTACTAAAAGTATATATATATATATATATATATATATATATATATATATATATATATATATATATATGCTCTTTATATATTGTTAGTCTAGGTATACATGTATACATGAAGTGTAAAGGTATATAGTAAATGAAGTTGCCTATAGGGGACTGGCCGTCACCCATGTCTCTCTACTTATAATTTTTAATTCCTGGTCTCCGAATCCATACACGAGACATTGCTTAAATGTATGATTTTAGGGATAATGTATTATGAAACCCTCAAATGTCACATTGTATATCTGTACATATTACATATGTGATACACACTGCATACATATATACATCGCACACATATTACATAGATAAACCCGTCAAAAAAATATACAGATGATAAACATAGCGTGATATACAGAGTACAGAGTAATGCAACCATAACATTAAAGCAGATATACGTTGATGTACATGGTGCTTGCTCGTGATTTTATGTATAGAACGCAGATGTCTAATATGTATATGTGCGTGTGTGTATATATATATACACACAAATATATATCAGAGGAGAGCATCATGCAGTATATTTAACCCACAAGTCCAAACCAAGTGTAATTTTCATAGGTGTTGTACAATGTTATATTAAGCTATATCACACATGTATGGATGATTGTAATATGTAGTTGTGCAGATATGGTGTATATTGTGCAGAGATGTGAGTGCAGAGAGCTGTGCAGTCTGTTTGGAGGGGGGGGGGGGGAGATGTTATGTGATGTCAGTAGTGACATTATTAGCTACAATTAGTGCTGTCAGTGTAAAGGACTCTCCAGTCACTGTTTATTTACCATCAGCTGTCAATCATCCCCTGAGAGGCTGCGATTATCAGACACATACACAGAGCCCTCTGTCTCATCATTGCGGGGGATACAGTGTGCAATACACACAGGAGGGGGGAGATTGATAAATATACATATATACAGAACATTGTATGGGGCATAGATGTCAAGAATACACAGTGCTCCAGTGGCATTGATTATACATTCATTATAATAATTATTACAGGACGACCGTGTGTAATAATGTGATGTTAAGATATATATTTATTTCTCTATCGCGACAAGACAGCAGATATTATGCAGGCTGGTTGACTGAAGGACCGGCAGAGAATCTCCCCCGTCACTACATCCTCCAGTGGGACAGAATGTCCGTGTGTCCCGCTTGTAGAGGAGGCAGTGTGACAATATCGCAGGCTGTCACCTGTGTGTCTATGTGGCCTGCTGCTGGGACTGTCACTGTATGGCCACAGCACCTCTCTCTAGAATCATCCGTGTGTCTGGCTCTATACCTGTCGTGTGTACATTATGTGCTGCATTTTACTTCAAAGTCTACACTGGGGTTTTTTAAGAGTATGAAATACCCTGTATATAATAATATAAGGTACTCTGAGTTCCATGTACATCTTTGTTAATGCTTGTATGTTATCCAAACAGACGTACACACGCTAGGCTAGACCTATGGACCTATATATCCTACAGGACATACTCTATGCACACTGTATATATCAGTGCATATTGTATACGATATTGGTGCTATTGATATGTTATATTTTATAACACTGTATAATAATAATATCCCCTGCAATATTTATTGGTATAAGTCTATTATACAGTGCTGGTATTGGCTGCAATGTATACGAATGGGCACATGTATAAAAGAAGGCACATGCATACAAGGATTTATTTATCCTATATATATATATATATATATATATATATATATATATATATATATATATATATATATATATATATATATATATATATATATCGTACTGTAACACACATATTCGGTGCATTTCAGAAATGGTATGTCCAGTGTGTCCGCATAATAGGATGTTGTAATAATATACAATGTTTAGAGGTGTGATAGCATTGCTAGGATAGGTCCGCGCGATGTAATCTATATATGATTAATTGAAGTAATACATATAATTAAAGTTATAATAATACAAATAATTCTAGATGTGCTTACACGTAATACAGTTATTATCTATTGTTGAGCTCCTGTGATTATATTGTTATTACATTGGCCGTGTGTATGGATATATATGTATATAGACAGAGGTTGTGTGTACAGAATGGGTGTGCATTGCTTGTATCAGAGCAGCTTCATCTATTCTCTGCTACTGTCTCCCCTCCACACCATCGTCTTCCTATTAACAATAGAATTCAATAATAATCTAACAATTTAGGAATAGAGAAGGCGCAGAGATGTCTATGGAAATACAGTGAGGTATCTCCCGGTGATATTTCCCGAGTCTGTCCTGTGAGTGGAGTCTGATCGGCCGATGCATTGGCACAGATACCCCACTCTCTCTCTCTCAGGGATGGCAGAGACTGGCACGTACCTTTGTCTGTGTGTTATGGTGGCGCCCCCTGAGGGGCACCTCTAGTGCCACCACTACCTGCTGCCACTTCACTTTACAAGCTGGTAATTGGCACAGAGTCCTCCTCTGGTGCAGATCACAGAGCTGTGGCTGCAACTGGCAGGGGGCGGGGCCAGACCGTCCCGGGAGAGCCCTGGCGCACTGCAAGTCCCGGACTGGAGCTGCTGGCTGCACCCATCCATGTGTCCTGTGCAGTTGCTGCAGGCTGCCACACGGCCAGGAATTGCTGGGGCAACGGCCTGATTCTGCACAGTGCAATGCTGGAAGTACTGCCGCAGGTTATGTCCTGGCAGCAGATACCCTCTTATACTGGTGCTTAACTGGGGGAGCCTGGAACAAGAGGCACATAGAACCTGGTGCTACACTGAGGGGTCAGGAAGTATAGGGTACTAAGACTGGTACTGGTCTGAGGGAGCCTGGCATCAGAGAGGTACTGAACCTGGTACT
Organism: Hyperolius riggenbachi; assembly: GCF_040937935.1. Taxonomy (NCBI): domain Eukaryota; kingdom Metazoa; phylum Chordata; class Amphibia; order Anura; family Hyperoliidae; genus Hyperolius; species Hyperolius riggenbachi. The sequence goes on along the minus strand of NC_090655.1, from coordinate 31,905,326 downwards.
ACACTTTGGTAGCCTGGCATCAGAAGGGCACTGAGGCTGGTACTACACTGAAGGAGCCTGGCATCAGAGGGGCACTGAACCTGGTACTACACTGAGGGACCTGACATCAGAGGGGCACTGAACCTGGTACTACACAGAGGGACCTGACATCAGAGGGGCACTGAACCTGGTTTTACACTTTGGTAGCCTGGCATCAGAGGGGCACTGAACCTGGTACTACACTGAGGGACCTGACATCAGAGGGGCACTGATCATGGTACTACACTGAGGGACCTGGCACCAGAGGGGCACTGAACCAGGTACTACACTGAGGGACCTGACATCAGAGGGGCACTGAACCTGGTACGACACTTTGGTAGCCTGACATCAGAGGGGCACTGAACCTGGTACAACACTTTGGAAGCCTGGCATCAGAGGGGCACTGAACCTGGTACAACACTTTGGAAGCCTGGCATCAGAGGGGCACTGAACCTGATACTACACTGAGGGACCTGACATCAGAGGGGCACTGATCATCGTGGTACTACACTGAGGGACCTGGCATCAGAGGGGCACTGAACCTGGTACTACACTGAGGGACCTGACATCAGAGGGGCACTGATCATGGTACTACACTGAGGGACCTGACATCAGAGGGGCACTGAACCTGGTACAACACTTTGGAAGCCTGGCATCAGAGGGGCACTGAACCTGGTACTACACTTTGGTAGCCTGGCATCAGAGAGGCACTGATCATGGTACTACACTGATGGAGCCTGGCATCAGAGGGGCACTGATCATGGTACTACACTGAGGGAGCCTGGCATCAGAGGGGCACTGAACCTGGTACTTTGTGAGCCTGGCTTCAGAGGGGCACTGAACGTGGTACTACACTGATGGAGCCTGGCATCAGAGGGGCACTAAACCTGGTACTACACTGATGGAGCCTGGCATCAGAGGGGCACTGAACCTGGTACTTTTTGAGCCTGGCTTCAGAGGGGCACTGAGGCTGGTACTACACTGAGGGGCCTGGCATCAGAAGGGCACTGAACCTGGTACTGCACTTTGTGAGCCTGGCTTCAGAAGGGCACTGAACCTGGTACTACACTGAGGGACCTGACATCAGAGGGGCACTGATCATGGTACTACACTGAGGGAGCCTGGCATCAGAGTGGCACTGAACCTGGTACTACACTTTGGTAGCCTGGCATCAGAGAGGCACTGATCATGGTACTACACTGATGGAGCCTGGCATCAGAGGGGCACTGATCATGGTACTACACTGAGGGAGCCTGGCAGCAGAGGGGCACTGATCATGGTAATACACTGATGGAGCCTGGCATCAGAGGGGCACTGATCATGGTACTACACTGAGGGGCCTGGCATCAGAGGGGCACTGAACCTGGTACTTTGTGAGCCTGGCTTCAGAGGGGCACTGAGGCTGGTACTACACTGAGGGGCCTGGCATCAGAAGGGCACTGAACCTGGTACTGCACTGAGGGACCTGGCACCAGAGGGGCACTGAACCTGGTACAACACTTCGGAAGCCTGGCATCAGAGGGGCACTGATCATGGTACTAAACTGATGGAGCCTGGCATCAGAAGGGTACTGAACCTGGTACTACACTTTGGTAGCCTGGCATCAGAGGGGCACTGAACCTGGTACAACACTTTGGAAGCCTGGCATCAGAGGGGCACTGAACCTGGTACTACACTGATGGACCTGGCATCAGAGGGGCACTGAGGCTGGTTCTACGCTGAGGGAGCCTGGCATCAAAGGGGCACTTAGGCTGCTTCTACACTGAGTGGCCTTGCCCCAGAGGGATGCAGAGGAAACCATCCACTTAAAACACAGTAAGCCTGGAACTTCACTGAGGTGGTTTTCACAGAGTCACAGATTACCCAGCAAGCTCATGGTGAACCAGACCTCCTAGGAGTGTGTAAGGGGCTAAAAAGGACCAAAAAGTCCTCTTACTAAAATGCTATGCAAAGCAGAAGTTTGCCTTCCCAAAACAGAAGGTGGCTTGGACAGAGGGACTAAACACCTAGTTGGTACTGTGTCGGGTGTTAGATTGAGGGTGTATGTCTGGCACCAGAGTCACTCAAGGCCTGATACTACACAGACCGAGTTTTGCACCAGAGCCACAAAAAGCCTGATATTAGATCAGGGAGCCAGCACAGGAAGGTTGATAAACCAGACATATAGAGGGGTGTTAGGCCTACGCAGGATGCATGTTCTGTATTATAGATGGACACTGCAGAGAAATGACACCTGGCTCAGTGGGGCATGGTTTGTACTACAGACTGTGGAAGCCTGGTACAGATGGGTATGTGGCCCGCGTGAGATACATAGTCTTAGATTGTAGATGAGCACTGCAGACTAATGACGCCTAGCACTGAGGGGCGCCACTGGGCCTGCATTAAAGGTGAAAATAAACAAATGGAATAAACAATTGTATATATCTTCCTTCTCAAATGACTTTTTAAGACATTCCACAGTTTTATTTTATGCTTAAATTTACTTTTTAAGTTTTAACTGTTTTATTGTTTTTGCTAAATGACACATACATTAAAGTATGCCAGAGCTAAAATCTATGACCCTTTTTTATCTCTTTCCCGCTCTCAGAAGCAATTTTCTTCTATTAAAGTGTTTTATAGTTGGAATTTCTTATCAGTGAGGGTCACACTGTAGTCACTTCCTGTCTGAGTCAGGACTGAGTCAGCCACTTACATACCTGATATTTAACTCTTTCAGGCAGAGAAATAAAAAAAAGGAACACAGCATAGTTATTTGTGTGCTAGGCACTATACATACTCATGTCTATCTCATCATGTCACATGTCACCTCGGGGATCCTTTAAGTACACTACAGACTGTGGAAGCCCTGAACTGACAGGCACTGGGCCTATATCGGATACATAATCTGCACTGTAAAGGAATAAACTTTAAATATGAGTCGCTCAATGCCTGGCTATTTTTAGATCCCGGCACTGATATTTGGCCTGATGAAGTTAGTTGTGAATGCTCATGAAATGCGTTGCTTATTTCAAATACATTTTCTATTTATCCGTTATCTGTGTCATCCCTGAGGTGAGCTACCACTCAACTTTCATTTTAAAGATTTTTATGTAGTTTATCCTTCCTGGGCGCCTCCTCCCCTCCCTCATTGTATACTGTAAAGGGGCACTGTACAGTAAAGAGGCCTGGCACTGAGGGTCACTGGACTTCATGGGTTACACGTCTTCACTGTAGAGATGCACTAGAGAAAAAAGAAGCCTGGCACTGGGACTCCATGGGATACATGGTCTTGGCTGTAGGGGCCTGGCATCACAAGGGCTCTGAGACTCGTTCTACACTGAGGGAGCCTGGCACCCAGTGGCATAGCTAGAGATCATGGCACCCCATAACAAAAGATTCATGAGGCCAGCAGATGTAGGCACCCCTAAAAGACTACTGTAGGGGGCTCGGGGAAAAAGAGTTGAACTTACCCGGGTCTTCTAATGGTCCCCCACAGACATCCTGTGCCCGCGCAGCCACTCCCCAATGCTCCGGCCCCGCCACTGGTTCATTTCTAGAATTTCCGACTTTAAAGTTGGAAAACCACTGAGCCTGCGCGGCCGTGTCCTCGCTCCTGGGCCTGCGCAATACACTCCTGGTGATGTCAGCGGGAGCGAGGACACGGCCGCGCAGGCGCAGTGGTTTTCAGACTTTAAAGAGACTCTGTAACGTCAAAAAGATCCCCTGGGGGGTACTCACCTCGGGTGGGGGAAGCCTCCGGATCCTAATGAGGCCTCCCACGCCGTCCTCTGTCCCACGGGGGTCTCGCTGCAGCCCTCCGAACAGCCGGCGACAGAGCCGACTGTCAGTTCAATATTTACCTTTGCAAGCTCCAGCGGGGGCGCTGTGGCTGCTTTCCGCTCCGAACTACACGGAAATACCCGATCTCAGTCGGGTCCGCTCTACTGCGCAGGCGCCGGAAACTTGCACCTGCGCAGTAGAGCAGACCCGACGGCGATCGGGTATTTCTGTGTAGTTCAGAGCCGACAGCCGTCAGAGCGCCTGCGCAGGAGCCGGGAAGGTAAATAATGACGTCATCTTGTACGGAGGGCTGCAGCGAGACCCCCGTGGGACAGAGGACGGCGTGGGAAGCCTCATTAGGATCCGGAGGCTTCCCCCACCAGAGGTGAGTACCCCCCAGGGGATCTTTTGATGTTACAGATCCTCTTTAAAGTCGCAAATTCCGGAAGTGAAGCGGAGGCCGGGAATGGAGCATCAGCGAGTGGTTGCACAGGCTCAGGGCATCTGCGGGGGACCATTAGAAGCCCCGGGTAAGTTCAACTCTTTTCCCCCCCCTACCTCCTACAGTACTCCTTTAAGCAATGCGACCTGCGTCTACCCGAAGGATATGAGTTAACTGCACATTTTACATTCTCATGTATTCAACACTGCATATAGTACATGGGCACTGACAAAGTCAGAGGGTGGAGAAACACAAGAAAGTTATTGGTGAATACATTAAATACCCACTGGGCCCCCTCTGCTCCAAGGCCCCATAGCAGCTGCTATGGCTATTGCTACGCCCCTGCTGGCACCAGATAGAAGCTTGGCATAGTGGGAAGCAGAATTCTCTGTGCTAGACATTAGCTGTTTTTTTTTTAGCAAAATCTGTCTGAAAAACAACTGGGACAATATTCAAAATTGCATACAACAGAGCACTGGCCTAAAGGTAGCCATACATCATGTGACCATCCGATTTCATTATTATAATCGGATGAAAATTGGAGCCACCAATCGCATGTCCAATCGATGATGCAAGCAATTTGCAACCAATTTCAGGCCGAAATTGTTCGCATGAATCGGTCGGACATGCTGCAAGATGTAGGGACTTGCTCCATCGGGTGCACCGCGGTAATGACGTGCAATATCAGGACGAGCGACGAAACCCCGGTGATGTTCTCCCCAATGTATAAATGTGCTAAGTGTGCATATATACATTACCTGTCTTGCCTGTCCCCGTCCATCCTCCACTGCTCTTCTATTAGTGCATAGCATGCCTGCGCGTGTCACACAAGGGCAACGCTAGCAGCGTGTATGTGGCTAACAGGGCCGGGCTGGAGAGGCTCTAGCCTCAGGGCGCAGTGTAGGAGGGGGCGCAGAATTCATTCAGCTGTCATTCCTAATTGTGTTTGAAGCAGAAATAAATAATAAAAGGGGATACAAGGCAGTGACTGCAAGCCAGATAACTAGATATTAAGGTGTTGGGGAGGTTGGGGGCCCTGGTGTGCCTCTTAGTCTAATAGCAATCAGTGTGTGACGGCTGGGGTGAAGGGATGGAGGGGCGCACTTTGGTGTCTCAGCCTTGGGTGCTGGAGGACCTTGTCCCGGCTCTGGTGGCTAATAGAAGAGCAGAGAAAGACAGACGGACACCGTGACACAGGACAGGTGATGTATATACGCACACTTACAGCACATTTATACATTAAGGGAATAGCGGCGCTGTGTGGCGGACGTGGCAGGCTAGGCCGATTCCTGGCCGGTTTGATGCTGGAATCAGCTTGTGGCGTATGGGAAGCCGACAGATCTCTCTCTGATCATATTTAATTAGAGAGAGATTTGTCTCTTGGTCGAATCTGCCCATCATCGCTAGTTGTATGGCTACCTTTACTAATAGCAACCTCACTTCTAATGGCCAGTCATGTGCGCCACAACTGAAATAGGTGCCCATAAACAGTACAATATGTTCCTCAGATGCAATCATTTGATCAGATTTGCGGGATCATAAGTAATCAGAAGGTAATTATGGATTGGTCTTATAAACAGGTCGATTAGGGGGCTTTCTCTCTTTAAATATGTACGTAAAATCCAACATTCTGATCTGCAAAATTCTAAATTCCAATCCACTACAGAATCCTTTCTCATCGATTTTCTCCATACACTTTGTGGATTTCTGTACAATTTGATTGTAAATTGATTGATTGATTGATTGATTGATTGATTGAATGAATAATTGCATTTGAGGAAAATATTGCACCTCTAATGGGAAACTTTAAAATATAGGGCCTACCTTGCATCTGACTGAACATATGAAGTGAGCCAGCTTCATCTGAGCTTCCTGGACACCTATCAGGGGGTAGGGAGTGAATTGTATGAAAACTCTGCATGTGGAGGTTGTCAGTATAATAACTGGACAAAGTGATGGGTAATGCATTGTTCATACAGGAACAGACAGAACAGTGCAGAAGACTGTATGCATATAGGGGTACATGTGAGTGAAGGGAGGCTGCATTCATATTGAGGGAACCAGAAATGGAGAGGATACTGATTAGAGGTATTGGGGGAAGGCGTGAGAGGCAGGACTCAGACATACATTATATAAATAAAGGGCGATATTTTATACATAACTGGGGTACATTGTATGAGATATTGGTGTGAGCAAAACTTATGTATATAAAAAAGGAGGTATATTTGGGTACAAGATGCCCATATAAGAGGCTGCACAGAGATAATGGGGTGACAGGACTCAGATTTATAAATGATGAAGAGAGAACAATTCACTATGGCAAACCACAATATTTGGGGGTACAATACAGAATTGGAAATGTATATATATATATATATATATATATATATATATATATATTCTGGAGATACGAGGGAGCAGTTTACAGATATTGGTGGAGAGGACACTGAAATGTGATGAAGAAAGGATACCTATAGATAATAGTACAGTATACAGTAACGCTATAGAAATGTTGGTGAACTCAGCACATGATGGGACAATCGAACATATAAATTAGAGATGTAGGGTGCACACCACAGACATGCAGACACACCATACATATAGGCAGTACGATATGAAATATATAAAACGGTTGATTATATAGGGATAAAATCTAAAGGTAAGGGGGTGCACTGTGAAAATATGGTGTGTGTGTGTGGGGGGGGGGGGGGGGGGCAAGGACTAAGGCTCTGCGTGTAATAAGCAGATAAACTGTAGAGACATACTAATACAGTCTATGATATATGGCACACTGTATTTATATGGGGATACAGGTCTGGTGCATGTATAATAGAAGGGAATACGATCCATGCTAGATATAATGACTCTATACACACATTATGCATAGGATACAGTACAGAGAGAAGCACGCCATAGGAGGACAGTCAGATGGGCATAGCACATGTAGGAGTAGTCCCTATATACACACACTATACACAGGACACAGTATACAGAGAAGCACAGAGAGACACCATAGGAGGACAGTCAGATGGGCATAGCACATGTAGGAGGCGGAGACTGTTTCGGCCTCATTAGAGAGTGTCAGTGCCAGGGAAGGTACAGCCAGCAATCTCTGCTCCTTCCACTCCTCCGGATCCGCACCGGGTTTTGCCCCCTCCCGGGTGTTCGGGCGTCCAATGAGCGGGCGCAGGAAGCTGGTGTGTCATTAGTGGCACACACACACCCGCACACTTACACTCACACACAGACGGGTGGACACAAGTACTTGGAGCCCATGGAGGAGCTGCTGTGACCCGCCGGTGCCCACCACTCTGCAGAGCCCATCCTGAGGGGCCCCGGGGCCACCATGTTCCAGCCCGCCCCCAAGAGGTGCTTCACCATCGAATCTCTGGTGGCCAAGGACAGCCCGGTGCCCGTCAGCCGCCCGGAGGAGCCCATCCGACCCGCTGCCCTCAGCTATGCCAACTCCAATCCTATGAACCCCTTCCTGAACGGCTTCCACCCCTCTACCGGCCGGGGGGTCTACTCCAACCCAGACCTTATCTTCAGCGAACACCCTAACTCTGTGCACCCGCCCGTGCCCACCGCCTTGGCGCCTCACCCTCTGCCCAGCTCTCCTCACCCACTTTTCAGCTCTCAACAGAGGGATCCCTCAAGCTTCTACCCCTGGCTCATCCACCGCTACCGCTATCTGGGCCACCGCTTCCAGGGTGAGTTTCCTCCAAACTTCCACCATCTTACAGGGGGGCACATTGCTGGGGGAGAGGTGGGGAGGGGGGCATCTCTGGGCACTGAGAGGACGGCAGAAATGTTCCAGAGATCTGCCTGTGGGTAAATCACAGAGAGAGATATTTCCTATGCTCAGCACAGAACTCTTCAGAGAACTTTCTGCGTCCATCTGTGAGTGGCGTCCTCTCCCAGCTCCTCTGCACAATCCAGGGCCGGGGGTGCTGGGGAGGAGGGGGGGGAGTACGATCCGGGCGTACAATGGGGTGAGAGTGTGTGTGTGTGGGGGGTGGGGGAAATTCCAGTTTAGCCTGGGCTGAATACTTTTGTGGAGATCCAGAGAGAGACACATTGAGAGAATTCTGGAGCAGAATAGGGTGAGAGGGGGTATTCGGGCGTAGACTGGGGTGAGGGGAGCAGGATTCCAACGTGAAATAGGGTGGCGACTGGCGAGATTCGGGTGTAGAATTTGGGTAATTGATTTCAAATGTACACTGAAATACGAGAGAACGAGTCTGGTACAAATTAAGGCGAGAGGTGAAAAAAAAAATAAATCGGGTGTAATTAGGGTGTAACAATGAGAGTGTAAAATGGGGTGATCTGAGAGATTCGGGTGTAGAATGGGGCGAGAAAGTCTTGAGGGAATCCAGACTCTCTCCCAAGACGAAAACGAAACCGATCGAGCCGAACTACCAACTGCTTCCCAAACTTCCTGCAGCGGATACAATGTATATACAATATACACAACTGCAGAGCACTGCAACGTATGGAGAGTATAGAATATATCAACGCTCCCTATACATCTGCTATGTATCGCCAGAAACTGTGTGTGCACGATGCATGGCATCTTCTCAGTATACAGTATATATACAGCTGCAGAGCAAGACTCCTATCCACACTGCAATGTATGGAGAATATAGAATATATGCCCCCCTATACATCTGCTATGTATCGCCAGAAACTGTGTATACACATTGCGTGACATTTGTTCAGTAGACAATGTATATACAGTGTAGCAAGCACCGCAGAGCAAGAGTCCCCTCCACACTGTAATGTATGGAGAATATAGAATATATCCCCTCTCTATACATCTGCCATGTATCGCCAAAAACCTGAGTAAACATAATTATAACAACAACAACAATAATAATAGTAGTATTTTTCTCAGTATACAATGTATTCCTCATTGTACAATGTAATTACAATGTATCTCCCACTGTGCAGTCTGTAGCCTCAGCAAAACAAAACAAAACAAAAAACAAACAAACAAAAACTAACAAGATAGATAATAAATACGTTATGTAAATAATTACCTTATATACACTCTGACGTCTCCATAAGCCATGTATACAGAACGTTTACCGCAGGTAGTGGATGTGTACACATATGCACAGCCTGCTATATAAGCAATACATGTATACCATAGGCATGATTAATAAGAGGTACTATTCACATACAAAGTGTACAACAGAGTATGAGTATATACATAATAGAGACACTACCCCTTTACTGCACAATATTATATTATATATTATATTATTATTATTTTGTTGTACTTTTCAGTGCAACACATGACAGTGGTAACGGGGTGTTATAGGAATCGGGGTGCAGTCCATAGTATTCGGTGTACTAGAAATACAGGGCACGGCCGGGATGCCCCTAACATTGCTCTTAGGGCATTATTTCTGGTGGGTCTGTAAGGGAAGGGGGGGGGGGGAGTCTATCGTCTTTGACAGTAAATAAAGAAGGACGGTAAAACTTTCAACAAACCACAACTCTCTCAAAACTGCATGTATGTAATAAACAAATGGGGGAGATGTTAGGGTGCAGTTAGGGGGTCTTTATATTAAATGTGCGCGTGACGGGGGGGGGGGGCACAGATAATCTGACCTCTCGGGCAGGTTAACAAAATTGCATTTTAAACGTCTCAGGAATAGATAGATATAAAACTATTGCTTTCTAGAATAAACAAGCTGCTCTTTCTTTCTAGAAATAATACAGACAATATTAGAATGTGATACAATTATTATTATTATTATTATTATTATTGTCTGGGCCTACAGATCCGCGTATATGCAGCGAATGCAGAATAGTTTATATTAGTTGTCACTTGCCATGTATAGAGAACACACTGTCAATATTATAACTGTATCGTGCGATCTAGAAGCATTAAAAAAAATCGCTGTATTTCAGAAAGGCAAATGATCTGCAAGGATAATTTGGAGATGTATATTTTATGATTATTGAATTCGGTGAGACAGAAATATTTTCTGCAAAATAATGACAGCGTGTGCGCAGAAACATAATAGTAATGACAGTACACGTGTGTGAAATTGTGCAGTACACACACACGTTTAGGCCCCAGATAACGTTATAGAAATATTGCATTTTTTTACCATAGTATTACACTGGTTATGAAAAGATAATTTTGTGATAATGCTGTGAACAGATTTAATAATCGTAAAAATTACTGCGAATTATCTTTGCCGAAGTATATTATTATGGGGGGGTATGTTATACGAGTGAATTAAAACATTCACTCTTCTTGCAATTTGTGAATGGATGCTGCATTCCATGCATTATAGCACAGCTCTTGTATATATATATATATATATATATATATATTTTGATAATTATATTAACGTAATCCTAATATTAACATGATCATATGCCATCTATATATTTATTTTGCTGACAATTTTATATATATATATAAAAAAAATCAGTAGCATATATAGGGCGGTGTGGCATACTGCATATACACATTATCGTAAACGTTATTTATATATAAAGTATTGCTGCCGACATCGTATGGTGATAGTATAATATGTGAAACAAATACAGTATATATACACTTATTTTGCTGTGTAATGGGGGTGCTGTTTGGCGATTCTACTGTACACAAATATGCTGATATATGTCGTATAACAGAAGATAACATAAATTGTCTTTTGCTACGCGGTGCCATTAGTACATTTATTTGTGCACAGTAGAATGTTTGAGTAACTGTATAAATATACACAGAGGCCTTCATGCCAGTGTGTGTATGGGGGTGCGTGAGGGACTGGCTGACTATATACTCTGTACTTGTACCCTGGGTAGGAGTTGGTGTCTAATTAGTGTTGGAGTAAGCACAGTGCTGTACAGAGTTGGTGTTTCTGTACAGGGTTTGACGGTGGAAGGCGATTGCTTGTCTGTATATTGTTCGGGGCTCGTACAGTGCTGTGGGATAGCCTCTATAGGGCTGATCAGAGTGGGGGTGTCTGTAGAGAGTTCGGGGCTCGTACAGTGCTGTGGGATAGCCTCTATAGGGCTGATGAGAGTGGGGGTGTCTGTAGAGAGTTCGGGGCTGTACAGTGCTGTGGGGTAGCCTCTATAGGGCTGATCAGAGTGGGGGTGTCTGTAGAGAGTTCGGGGCTCGTACAGTGCTGTGGGATAGCCTCTATAGTGCTGATGAGAGTGGGGGTGCCTGTAGAGAGTTCGGGGCTCGTACAGTGCTGTGGGATAGCCTCTATAGGGCTGATGAGAATGGGGGTGTCTGTAGAGAGTTCGGGGCTGTACAGTGCTGTGGGGTAGCCTCTATAGGGCTGATGAGAGTGGGGGTGTCTGTAGAGAGTTCGGGGCTCATACAGTGCTGTGGGGTAGCCTCTATAGGGCTGATGAGAGTGGGGGTGTCTGTAGAGAGTTCGGGGCTCATACAGTGCTATGGGGTAGCCTCTATAGGGCTGATGAGAATGGGGGTGTCTATAGAGAGTTCGGGGCTGTACAGTGCTGTGGGGTAGCCTCTATAGGGCTGATGAGAGTGGGGGTGTCTGTAGAGAGTTCGGGGCTGTACATTGCTGTGGAGTAGCCTCTATAGGGCTGATGAAAGAGGGGAGTCTGTAGAGAGTTCGGGGCTCGTACATTGCTGTGGAGTATCCTCTATAGGGCCGATGAGAGTGGGGGTGTCTGTAGAGAGTTCGGGGCTCGTACCGTGCTGTGGAGTAGCCTCTATAGTGCTGATGAGAGAGGGGGTGTCTGTAGAGAGTTCGGGGCTCCTACAGTGCTGTGGGGTAGCCTCTATAGGGCTGATGAGAATGGGGGTGTCTGTAGAGAGTTCGGGGATGGTACAGTGCTGTGGAGTAGCCTCTACAGGGCTGATGAGAGTGGGGGTGTCTGGAGAGAGTTCGGGGCTTCTACAGTGCTGTGGAGTAGCCTCTATAGGGCTGATGAGAGTGGGGGTGTCTGTAGAGAGTTGGGGTTTAAGTAATTGGAGGAGTGTTTGGGAGAGTTCGGGAGTCTATACAGAGTTGTCGGGTTGTAAAGAATGGGCCATGTCCTCTAAGTTAGGGTGACGTTAAAGACTAGTTAGTGGGGAATCTGCACAGAGTTGGAGTGTTTATACAAAACAGATGGGGCACTGTACATTGTTGTGTCAGTAAGAGGTACCCTCAAAATCGCAAGTTAGGTGTCAGGGTAGATGGCTGTCTGCCTAGGTTAGGGGTAGTGGGGTGTCTGCATAGAGTTGGAGTGTTGACACAAAATACTTGGAGTGGGGTATTGTAAATAGATGGGTTCGGAAGGAGGTACCCTCAGATTTGCGAGTGGGGTGTCAGGGTGGGGGGCAGTTGGTGGCTGCACAGGGTGGAATGTGTTGGGATATTTGCACCAAGCAGAGGTGACTGACCCCTTTCTCTGTCCCTCCTTCAGGCAGTGACACCAGTGCGGAAAGTTTCTTGTTGCACAACGCTCTGGCCCGGAAGCCCAAACGGATCCGAACCGCCTTCTCCCCGTCCCAGCTACTGCGGCTGGAGCACGCCTTCGAGAAGAACCACTATGTGGTGGGGGCCGAGAGGAAGCAGCTGGCCCACAGCCTCAGCCTCACCGAGACCCAGGTACGAAAGCTTCCTTTACATAAGCTGTTCCCTCTGTACTAGAGTATAACAGTCAACCGCAGTACCAGTCAGTGCAGGGCACACCTGTACTCAGCACTGATCCCCAATCCCAGGGTACACCTGTACCCAGAGATCCCCCTACTCCCAGGGCACACCTGCACCCAGCACTGATCCCCAATCCCAGGGCACACCTGTACTCAGCACTGATCCCCAATCCCAGGGCACACCTGTACCCAGCACTGATCCCCAATCCCAGGGTACACCTGTACCCAGAGATCCCCCTACTCCCAGGGCACACCTGTACTCAGCACTGATCCCCAATCCCAGGGCACACCTGTACCCAGAGATTCCCCTACTCCCAAGGCACACCTGTACTCAGCACTGATCCCCAATCCCAGGGCACACCTGTACCCAGAGATCCCTACTCCCAGGGCACACCTGTACCCAGCACTGATCCCCAATCCCAGGGCACACCTGTACCCAGCACTGATCCCCAATCCCAGGGCACACCTGTACCCAGAGATCCCTACTTCCAGGGCACACCTGTACCCAGCACTGATCCCCAATCCCAGGGCACACCTGTACTCAGCACTGATCCCCAATCCCAGGGCACACCTGTACCCAGCACTGATCCTCAATCCCAGGGCACACCTGTACCCAGAGATCCCTACTTCCAGGGCACACCTGTACCCAGCACTGATCCCCAATCCCAGGGCACAACTGTACCCAGAGATCCCTACTTCCAGGGCACACCTGTACCCAGCACTGATCCCCAATCCCAGGGCACAACTGTACCCAGAGATCCCTACTCCTAGGGCACACCTGTACCCAACACTGACACTATTCCCAGGGCACACCTATAGCCAACACTGACCCCAATCCCAGGGCAGACCTGTACCCAACACTGACCCCAATCCCAGGGCACACCTGTACCCAACACTGACCCCAATCCCAGGGCACACCTGTACCCAACATAGACACCAATCCCAGGGCACACCTGTACCCAACACTGACCCCAATCCCAGGGCACACCTGTACCCAACACTGACCCCAATCCCAGGGCATACCTGTACCTAGCACTCACCCCAATCACAGAGCACACATGTACCCAACACTGACCCCAATGCCAGGGCACACCTGTACCCAACACTGACCCCAATCCCAGGGCCCACCTGTACCCAACACTGACCCAAATCCTAGGCTCACCCGTACCCTACACTGACCCCAATCCCAGGGCAGACCAGTACCCTAAACTGACCTCAATCACAGGGCACACATGTACCCAACACTGATCCCCAATCCTAGGCACACCTGTACCCAACACTGACCCTAATCCTAGGGCACACCTGTACCCAACACTGACCGCAATCCCAAGGCACACCTGTACCCAACACTGACCCCAATCCCAAGGCACGCCTGTACCCAACACTGACCCCAATCCCAAGGCACACCTGTACCCAGAGATCCCCAATCCCAAGGCACACCTGTACCCAACACTGACCCCAATCCCAAGGCACGCCTGTACCCAACACTGACCCCAATCCTAGGCTGATCTGTACCCAACATAGACACCAATCCTAGGCTGACCTGTACCCTACACTGACCCCAATCTCAAGGCACGCCTGTACCCAACACTGACCCCAATCCTAGGCTGATCTGTACCCAACATAGACACCAATCCTAGGCTGACCTGTACCCTACACTGACCCCAATCCCAGGGCACACCTGTACCCAACATAGACACCAATCCTAGACTGACCTGTACCCTACACTGACCCCAATCCCAGGGCATACCTGTACCCAACACTTATCCCAATTCCAGGACACACCTGTACCCAATACTGACCCCGATCCCAAGGCACAGTCCATCGCCTTTACCCAGCAATGAAGCCCAACCTTACAGGTGTATCCAGCACTGTAACCCATCAACTCTACTCAATACTCTACTGTAGAATAGCAAGTAGCCACATCCCATCAACTATACCCAGCACTGATCCCAGATACACCCCAAACCACTGTGGCTAGCACTAATTTCCAGACCCAGGTACAACCCCACCCATTGCACCGGATGTGTCTGTACTCCAAAACTTTTCTGTACCCCACCCTACAACCAGCAATCTGCATTCAGTATATCCAAAATGCTCCTCAACCCAACCTCAATCCCAGCTATGTGTACCCAGAACCCATATACTAAATAATAATAATAATAGCAGCTGTAGTGTTGTCAGGCAGAGGAATGCAGCCATTGTGCGGGGTAATTGGTGTGCTCTTGGTGTAATTGGTGTATAATGTGTTTACAGGCAACCCTCACCCTCTACAATAGAGTCATTCTGTACAATCAGCCATTATTACTGCAGCACCAGAGAGGAGGGGGGCAAGTATTATTATTATTGTCATTATTGGATGATTAGCAGTGTCACAGCCAAAGTACTCTGTCTGCAGTGCTTGGAGATACGTATGCAATGTATTGAGAGTGGGATAAATATGTACAATATATCCAGAAACAACTAAGTATACAAATATAGGCTTTGATGAGGAGAAGTGAGCATGTATAAATATCTAGAACGTTGAGAGGAGACCACCTAAAATGTACCCCAAAAATGTTGAGTACATACTCTGCATTGTAAGCACTGAGGAGTGTTTGATGCACCTGTTTGTTTTTTGTTTTACTTTCGTTTTTTTGTTGTTGTTGTTTTTTTTATAAATAATTATAAATCCACATCAACAAATCATACTCAACAATATGTCTAGAGAGCACTGTACATAGTGTATCCAGAGATGGCTGAATGCTTACAATGTATCCAGAGAGGACTGAAGGCATGCAGTGTATCCAGAGATGGCTGAATGCTTACAATGTATCCAGAGAGGACTGAATGCATACAGTGTATCCAGAAAGGACTGAATGCATACAGTGTATCCAGAGAGGACTGAATGCATACAGTGTATCCAGAGAGGACTGAATGCATACAGTGTATCCAGAGAGGACTGAATGCATACAGTGTATCCAGAGAGGACTGAATGCATACAGTGTATCCAGAGAGGACTGAATGCAGTGTATACAGAGAGGACTCTGTGTACACAGTTGTATCCAGAGATGACTGAATGCATATAACATATCTAGAGAGCATTGAACATACATTGTATCCAGAGATGACTTAATGCATATTATGTATCTAGAGAGAACTGAACATAGACAGTGTATCCAGAGAGGTGCATACAGTGTATCCGAAAGAGGACTGAATGCATAAAGTGTATCCAGAGAGGACTGAATGCAGTGTATACAGAGAGGACTCTGTGTACACAGTTGTATCCAGAGATGACTGAATGCATATATGTATCTAGAGAGCATTGAACATACATTGTATCCAGAGAGGACTGAATGCATATTATGTATCTAGAGAGAGCTGAACATATACAGTGTATCCAGAGAGGTGCATACAGTGTATCCGAAAGAGGACTGAATGCATACAGTGTATTCAGAGAGGACTGAATACAGTTGTATCCAGAGATGACTGAATGCATATATGTATCTAGAGAGCATTGAACATACATTGTATCCAGAGAGGACTGAATGCATATTATGTATCTAGAGAGAACCGAACATATACAGTGTATCCAGAGAGGTGCATACAGTGCATCCTAAAGAGGACTGAATGCATACAGTGTATCTAGAGGGCCGAATGGATAGAATGTATTTAGAAAGGACACATACACTGTATCCAGAGTATACACATAGTACAGAGGTCAGTACCCCGTCACTGGGCAGTCATCATACTGTCCTCTCTCCTCTCCCCACTTGTCCTGCCTGAACTGTGAATGAATACACCTCTCCAGTCTCGGTGAATGGACAGAATGTAGGGACTGATGAATATTTTCTGTCCATTGGTGACTTTCATGTCAGCTGATAATTGTCATCTGTCTGTTGAATAGACACTTTGTGATGTGACAGAAGTGACAATGTCCTTATCTCCTCAGTGGAAGGATAATAATGCAGGCTTCTGAATACAGAGAATACAGGCACTCTTTTTAGTTTATTGCTGATAGCAGGAGATAGTGGAGCTGCATGGTATCTGGCCTGTTACTATTCTTGTTTGTATTATGCTTATAATGATGGTCGCTGATTATAAAGCAGAGTTAAATCAGCCTCGTGTAGAAAGGTGTTCCTATACAACAAAAACACCAAATGTATTGCTATTGGTGACCTATCTGCTGGGGAAATGTCATGATGCATTTTCAGTCAGTGTGATGGGTTGCTATGGGCAACAAAGACGTTCTGTTTTAGAACACTAGAATGAGGCTGTATCTGTGGCTGGAGTTTTGTAATACTGAGAATGATTGGAAGGGGGGCAATTAAGAGAAGGCGGTTATTGTTTTGTGTAGTGAACCAGAAACTATACTACTGTTGTTATTATTTTATTACTGTTTTCGCTATTATTATGTTGTTATTTTATGATTATTATTACTGTTGTTGTTTTATTATTACTGTTGTTGATATTATTATTACTGGTAGCAGTAGTAGTAGTAGAGGTAATAATGAAGTTGTCTGTGTGGGCAGAAGGATATTAGTGCCAGTGTGGCTCTGGTACTTCGGGAAGGGTGAGGCGATAAGATCGGATATTAGGAATCGGTGCTGATCTATCGGCAGGTGCTGGAGGGGAAGGGGGGGGGGGGGGCACTTGTCTCTGTACACAGACGTCCCCGGGAAAGGGAAGGCATGGAAGCAGTAGAGCGGCACAGGAGGGGGTAGAGGCGCTACCAGGAGAGGGTCTGTCTGCAGGTGAATCTGGTGAGCTGTAGCCGGGGGTTTCTTCTCCCCTCTGAAAGGGGCTGTTCCCCTCCCCCTCTCCTGGCAGCCGGGCACCCCCAGTCCGGGCAGATTAGGCATTCAGCGGCTTACCTTATCTACCAACTGCAGACAGAGCCGACACTGCGGGGCCCCTCCGACTATCACAGCCCATCTACTCCGGGGCCCTCCGCGCCCATCACACCCACTCGGGCGATAGTGGTGCTAGTAATAATAATAATAATAACAATAGCTGATGCGCAGTGTACCATATGCAGATAATCATATGCAGCCACTTTTTTTAGGCAGGCTGTATATAGAAATATTATCTATTTCCACCAATGGCTAAATATCCGCATGTATCCTATGGAAAGTGTAAGATTTTCCGAGGTATATAATACAGAGACAGGCTGTAGATTATGACATGCATATTACAGGTGTGGGTATGTTTGCATGTGATATAGGTTTATAACAGGGTGTAGATACTATGTGGATTACATGTGCTAGTAAATATCGGCTATGTAAATAATATGACATATATAGTTATAGTTGAATTAAGTGATGTAGCCGCGATCTTCTGCAAGTTCAGTAATAAGTCCAGTTGATATTGATGTGTAATGTATATATGGATGTAGGGGGGATATAATCAAATATGTGTGTGAAATTTACAAAGTACAGATAAGAGGTTTATCGACCTTCAGTATGACTGTGTGCGATACCCTGGAATGGCTATCGATCATGTTCATTCTAGCACACATACATATATACCCTAGCGCTAACGCTCAGCGACGCTCGTCTGCTCCAGCGCTGCGCCAATTCCTCCTGCTGTAAAGTATCAATGAATTCCCCGTGTGTATCCCTAATAACGATATCGTTGTATAGGATTGCATGATAATACAGTAGAATCTCGTTACAGTAAACCTCTGGATATAGTAAACTCAGTCTTCAGGTCCCAGCACATGTGTCCGCATACTGTATGACCAATTCTGATATAGGAAACTTTTGATATAGTTAACGACTTTTCCTGGCACCTTAGAGATTATTATAAAGGGACTCTACCGTAATCCATACAGGAGAGTGCTCCCCATTCACCCGAACCTCACACTGCCTCTGTCGTACACCAATCGCACCAACCCGATTCCTATCGACCTCCAATCGCTGCACACACATTCCAATCAATCGTGTTTATTATAAAGAACGTAAACTGTAAAAAATAAATAAATCGATAATTATAATGTTGACGAAAACCAGCACTGTGTATTAACAAAAATACACATGAATTACTGATATGGCTGCGGTATGTATATGGCTGTATATATTATTATATTTTCTATTATATAGTTAGTCTATTGGTAACCAGGTGTATTGATGAGGAAGCTCAGTGACTTGATAAGTGTATTAGTAAATTCGGCGTATTATATATCTGCTAAGCATATAATGATCCCGCTCGCATTTTATTGAGATTTTATAAGCAGCATCTTAATTAGAAAGGTATTAATAAATATACTGCGAGGTAACCTCCGGAATATCTTAAGTACATAAAATATGTTAATAAGCATCATATCTTAATTATAAATGATATTCGTGAATACGGCAGAATGCCTTCATTATAAAGAGTATAAATAAATATCTGGCGTGTTACTCAGCCTATATTTGTTGTTTCTTTAATTGGTGCGGTTTGTTAATGAACCAAATGGGTATTAATTAGAACATTTGGATATCAATAAATATTAATGACGCGTCAAGTGAATGATCAATCCTCTGAAGGATTTGACAACCCCGAGATCGGCCGATGTTAGTGTTTTTATCTATTTTTTATTTATTTTTTTTTAATTTCAAAACTAAATAACATAAACATGCGTGAACGTTTATAGGGAACTAATTTTTTTTTTTTTTACAATAGATTCTGATTGCGCTACACGCGAGATTTTGATCGGTCAGTTTTGTCGATTAGTTTACCCACTCGTGCTCCTCATGCGATGTGTAGACGGAGGGTGATATAATTGTCATGCGATCAAGTGGTTGGCATCTGACCTGCGGGGGAGGCATACACAGATCAAACGCAATTGAATCTTGTTAATTTGAGATGAACCCTATGTTAACTATTGACTGTAAAGCTCGGTACACACCTTCAATTATAATTGGCCAATCACTGACCAATTATACTACCACCATCTAGTATGAAGGTTACCTACACAATCTACACATTTAGTATTTAATATCTGTTGACCTTAATACTACACGGGGGTGGTAAGATTGGTAAGTGATTGGCCAATTATAATTGAAAGTGTGTACCAGGTTTTAACAATTTTTCAAATGAAGGAGTTATTAATAGAGGAATAGATTGAGGATGCATACACACATACAATTTTGGTTGTCCAACGACTTGCAAATATTAACACTTCCATATAGTATGAGGGCCAAGAGATTTTGAATACTGTGAACAGATTGTATACCATACTATATGGAATGGGTTAAATTGGCCAATCCAAATCGGATGTGTGTATACAACCTTACAATCCTCTGGTTGGGAAGGGGGTGTCAGATGCAGAATTGCCGCTGATCTGCTTTCTTTCTTTGTCCCGCAGGTGAAAGTTTGGTTCCAGAACAGAAGGACGAAGTTCAAGCGGCAGAAACTGGAAGAAGAAGGTTCCGACTCTTCCCAGAAGAAGAAGGGGGCCCACCACATCAACCGCTGGAGGATCGCCACCAAACAGGCCAGTCCGGAGGAGATCGATGTCACGTCGGACGATTAAATCGCCCCCTTATTAGCACTTTGATGGACGTTTGTTTGTTCTTTTCTACACGATCCCCGCGACAGTGTCGGGCCCGGGATGATCTGTACAGGACTCGGAGGAGAGGCAGGCGGGCCCCTGGCTGGGCTGTGGCCCCTGAGGGACACTTTTGCACTTGCAGTTTTGGAATGGGCCCCTCCGGCGCCGGGCCCGACGTGGCCCCGTGTGACAAAAGTTGTGCGACTCTGAGGATTGTGGCTGGAGACTCTCAGGAGGCTTTTTACCCCCTTCTGACAATAATTATTAATATTATTAAACTATTGGCTGCAGGACCCCCCGGAGCTGCGGCCGGAACTGCGACATTTCTGGGGCAATGTACAGATTTTTGTGTTTTGTGTTCACAAGTTGTTAGGAGGACTCTGATAACACCGAGGCGCTTCCAAGAAGCGTCACCCTGTCAATATTTTGTCAATAAAGAGTTATCCCATGTTGGCAGGCTGGCACCGGCTCCGTTTATTGGTGGATAAGTGCAGAAAGGTGGCAACATTGGGGCAGCACTTGGGAGGGGGCCTGCTACTCGTGCATGCTTCAGGTATTCCCTGTCTCATTATCAGGTTCCGGGCCCTGGTGCGTATTCCACCCCCCTTGTCCTAATCCGGGATAACTGACCCTGGTGCATACTCCTCCCTCCTCATCTGGTATTCCTGGCCCTGGTCCATTACCCAACCTCCTTGCCCAGATCTGGTATACCTGGCCCTTGTGCATACCCCACCCTCCTGATCCGTGATACCTGGCCCAGGTGCATACTGCACTCTCCTGTCCTGAGTTGCTGGGCCCTGGGGCAAGCCCCCCCTCATCATGTTAAGATCTGGAACACTTGGCCCTGGTACAAGCCCTACCCGCAGTGTTCTGATCTAGGATGCCTGGTCCTGGTGCATGTTTCATCTTTCCTGACCTGTCCTGGGGCCCCTGCCTCACTCTCCCTATTTGGGATGAGGCCTGATCCAAAGTCACCTTATCGGTGACGCCAACTCTATTAGCTCCTGGCTCTTGTGAATGCATCATTGGAGTCCTGACCTGAACTGCGGGGCCCGTGGGCCCTGGTGCCAACTCCGTTTGCCCATTTACCCCCTGCGATAATCGGAGACTCGCTTGACCTTCGCGCAGCCCCCTATTGTTCTAAACTGGTCCACACTCCATTTACATGCAACTTTTGAACCCAGGCACAACCAAGCCCCACTGCCCCTGGTGCTAGCCCCGTGTGCCCCCTTTTCATGGTTCAGAGCACCCCTGGCCCCGGTGCATGCTCCGTTTGCTCCCTGTTCTAAATTTGGGGCCCACTAATCACTGTTATTCGCAGCCCCACCACTCTGCAGCGTTCCTTTGTGAAAGTGCAAATCAGTGCAGGCAATTATCATAGCGGAATACGGAATATATGGGGGGGGGGGGGAAGCTTTAATCTCTTAATCCCCCCATCCAGGGCTGGCAGTGGAGGGGGGGGGGGGGGCAGGACAGGGGAGCCCCGATAAGGCTGCACTGCGCACGTGTCCCACAAAATGTGGCAGAACCGGGGCCAGAAATAAAAGTAGATGGAAATAAAAGTTTTCTTCAAACAGATGCAAATAGCGGCATGAAAGGGGCCTGCTCGTCTCTAGAAATTGTTTCCAATCTAGATAAGGGGGATTATTGGCTCTATACAGTCAGATCTGCGCACAATGCCATTATCGGCCATGAAAGGCCCCTAAAAAGCTGCATTACACAAAGCGGCCGGATTAGAGGGGCTGAGAGGGGGCAGGGGGGGCTTCATGCTAATGAGGTGACTGGCCTTTGTGTCCTTCCCCGGCTCTACAGCTTCATTAATTATTATTAGCCAGCACGCTGCCACTCTGCCAGGGACAGATAATGGGGCCGGGGGACATGAAAGACCCCGGGGCCCCCTTCATCCGCCGCCTGAAGTCTCTGCATACCCTCTCCGTGCCCCCCCCCCCCCTCAACTCTACCGGGAACATGTATACACAGGCCCCGTACTGGTCACATATACCCTCACTGTGCAACACAGTGCTCACATATACCTCATATACCTTCTCTGTCCCCCCCCCCCCCCTCAACTCTACCGGGAACATG
This sequence comes from Hyperolius riggenbachi, assembly GCF_040937935.1. Lineage (NCBI taxonomy): Eukaryota > Metazoa > Chordata > Amphibia > Anura > Hyperoliidae > Hyperolius > Hyperolius riggenbachi. Next base: position 31,882,865 of record NC_090655.1, on the reverse strand, counting down.
TATACACAGGCCCCGTACTGGTCACATATACCCTCACTGTGCAACACAGTGCTCACATATACCTGCTATGTTACCCCCCCCCCCCCCGCGAGAATACAGTGTGCCTCCCCAGCACCGGGAACATGTATACAGAGGTTGCACTATGCGAGGAGTCCCACAATACTTGGAATATATATATATATATATATATATATATATATATATATATATATATATATATATATATATATATATATATATATATATATATATATATATATATATGTATACATATATATATAATGAAGCGCCAACATACTCCGTGGCGCTATCCGAAGCAAAAAAAAAAAAAAAAAGGGTGCAACAGATAATGTTCTATATCAATGTACTAAATACATAATTGGTAAAAAAAAATGCAGAATTAATAAAATTGGTAATTACAGTGACAAAATGTGTAACAAATCCCAAGACACAAAATGGCAAGACAGTCCTGCCCTTGTGAGCTTACATTCTAATGGAATGGTGGTGGGAGGGGCAGGTTATGGCGAGAGGTGGGGTAGCAGGAAAGTATACAATATTCGTACCTAGAGGCGGTGTGTTTCTATATATTTGTATGTATGAGAGTGTGCACGTTATCAAACTGGAGATATATTAATATAAAGGGCTGTTGGGGGCTATACTTCATTATGGTACATATACTATTTTATCCATAAAAAACACTAGTAATATAATCTTCCTTGTGGTCACATCGCCCTATAGACATGTATGTCTGCAGGAGTTGGGCTGACTGGGAGAGGCTGTGGATGGATTTGTACTGTGGCAATGTATGCAGGTATAGTCTATAGACTATGTACTCCAGCACAGGCTCCCAGCAGTATTTACCCGCCTGGGAATACATATAATTTTTTTCCACGCTCTAATCACTCATATAATAACAATTATATTTGTATACCGGTCTCTGAGGACTGCAGTACCTGGCTGAGTGTATTCAGGCTGCTGGAATATTGCTGGATATTGCAGTTGATTATAATGATACCGGAAAGCTATCAACTACTCTTGGTAGTAAATAGTAAGTAAAACTATTGTAATAAACGTGACTCTGCAGCGTATCATCACCATGCCTGCCTATGCTGATCATGGATATTTTACCTGTATATTAAGGACAGATAGCACAGGTTGCTGTATAATAATGTGGTGTATATAGCAGGATATATATTACAGGCTGGTATAATAATGTGGTGTATATAGCAGGATATATATTTTACAGGCTGGTACAATAATGTGCTATATATAGCACGATATATATTACAGGCTGGTATAATAATGTGGTGTATATAGCAGGATATATATTACAGGCTGGTATAATAATGTGGTGTATATAGCAGGATATATATTACAGGCTGGTATAATAATGTGGTGTATATAGCAGGATATATATTACAGGCTGGTATAATAATGTGGTGTATATAGCAGGATATATATTACAGGCTGGTATAATAATGTGGTGTATATAATGTGCTATATATAGCAGGATATATATTACAGGCTGGTATAATAATGTGGTGTATATAGCAGGATATATATTACAGGCTGGTATAATAATGTGGTGTATATAGCAGGATATATATTACAGGCTGGTATAATAATGTGGTATATATAGCAGGATATATAATACAGGCTGGTATAATAATGTGGTATATATAGCAGGATATATATTACAGGCTGGTATAATAATGTGGTGTATAAAGCAGGATATATATTACAGGCTGGTATAATAATGTGGTGTATATAGCAGGATATATATTACAGGCTGGTATAATAACATGGATTATATAGCAAAATTTATAATACTGACTGGTATAATAATGTGGCAAATAAAGCATGATTTACAATACTGACTGGTATAATAATGAGGTGAATATAGCAAGATATATAATACAGGCTAATATAATAATGTGGTGTATATAGCAGAATATATATTTAAGGCTGGTATAATATTGTGGTGTATATAGCAGGATATATAATAAAGGCTGATATAATAATGTGATGTATATAGCAGGTTATATAATATAAACCAGTATAATAATGTGCTGTATATACAGAAGCAAGATATTTGATATAGGCTGGTATAATAGTGTGGTGTATATATAGTAGGATATATTAAATAGGCTGGTTTAATATTGAGGTGTCTATAGCAGGATATATAATATAGGCCAATATAAAAAAGTGCTGCATTTAGCAGGATATATATTACAGACTGGTATAAAAACGTAGATTATTTAGCAGAATTTATAATGCTGACCGGTAGAATATTGTGGTGTATATAGCGGGATATATAATACAGACTGGCATAATAATGTGGTGAATATAGCAGGATATATATTACAGGCTGATTTCATAATGTAGTGTATATAGCAGAATATATAATATGGGCCAGTATAATAATGTGGTGTATATAGCAGGATATATATTACAGGCTGATATAACGATGTGGTGCATATATTAGGATATTATATAGGCCGGTATAATAATGTGGTGTATTGGCTAATTTAATAATGTGGAGTATATAGCAGGATATATAATATAGGCTAGTATAATAACGTGGCATGTATAGCAGGATATAACATAGGCCGGTATAATAATGTGGTGTATATAGCAGGATATATATTACAGGCTGCTATAATAATGTGGTGTATATAGCAAAGGATATACAATATAGGCTGGTATAATAATGTGGTGTACATTGCAGAATATATATTACAGGCTGATATAAAATGTTATTGTATAGGGGATGGGCATATAATACAGACAGGCATAGCAATGCGGTGTATATAGCAGAACATATAATACAGGTTGGTATAATAATGTGCTGTATATAGCAAGATACGTAATTGAATAATACAGATTGGTATAATGATGTACAGTATATTTAATATTGGCTGCTATAATGATATGGTGTATTTAGCCGGGTATACAATAAAAGCTGGTATAATAGGGGGAAGTATATAGCAGGATATCTAATACAGGCTACTACAGTAATGTAGAGTTTATATTGTTGTGTGCATAGCAGAACATATAATACAGACTGGTGTTATAATGTGGAATATACAGCAGGATATATAATATAGGCTTGTATAATACAGTGATGTATATAGCAGGAATATAATACAGGATGTTACAATAATGTAATGCACTTAGCGGGATATATAAGACAGGCTGCTATAGTAATTAGTGTTTATGGCAGAATATATAATACAAGCTGGTATAATAGTGCGGAGTAGACGTAGCAGGATATCAAATGTGGGTTGGTGTAAAATGTGAAATATATAGCAAGATATATAATACAGACTGAAATAATAATGTGAGTAGATCAAGATGTATAATACAGGCTGGTGTAATAATGTGGTGTAGATAGCAGGATATATAATACAAACTGGTGCAGTAATGTGGTGTATATAAAAGGTTATGCAATACAGACTGGTGTAATAATGTGGTGTATATAGCAGGATATATAATACAGACTGGTGTAGTAATGTGGTGTATATAGCAGGATATATAATACAGACTGGTGTAGTAATGTGGTGTATATAGCAGGATATATAATACAGACCGGTGCAATAATGTTAAGTATGGATATATAATACAGCCTGATATAATAATGCATCTATATGACTGGATTTGTATTACACACTGGTTTAATAATGTGGTGTATATAGCTGGATATATAATATAGGTTGGTTTAATCATGTGGAGTATATAGCAGGATATTTAATATCAACTGATATAACAATTTGATGTGTGTTGTATAATATATAATCATGGTGAAATAATGTGGTATATAGCAGAATATTTAATGAAATGTGGCATATTATTGAGGTGTGTATTACATTACATTGAGAATATTAAGCAAGTGAGAGTTATCATATTATTTATATAAAAGGATGTAGAATAAAGTCAGGTGTAATGTTATAACACATCACAGTGTTTGATTTATAATAATAGAGGTTGGTGTTATAATGGTAGAATACCATTAAATACTTATGCAGTGATAATGTGGTGTGTTTAGCTGCAGATATTATATAGGCTGATGCAGTAATGTGGCATATTTAGCAGGATATTTATATAGGCTGGTGCAGTAAAGTGGCATATTAGCAGGAGATATTATATAGGCTATTGCAGTTGTGTGGTGTATTTAGCAGGGGATATTATAGAGGCTGGTGCAGTAATGTAGTGTATTTAGCAGGGGATATTATAGAGGCTGGTGCAGTAATGTACTGTATTTAGCAGGGGATATTATATAGGATGGTGCAGTAATGTAGTGTATTTAGCAGGGTATAATATATTGGCTGGTGCAGTAATGTGGTGTATTTTGCATGATAAATTATATAGTTTGGTGCAGTAATGTGGCATATTTTTCAGGAGGTATTGTATAGGTTGGTGTAGTAATGTGGCATAGTTTTCAGGATATATTGTATAGGTTGGTGCAGTTATGTGGCGTATTTATCAGAAGATATTATATAGGCTGGTGCAGTAATGTGGTGTATTTAACAGGAGATATTATATAGGCTGGTGCAGTAATGTGGCACATTATCAGGAGATAATATATATAGAGGCTGGTGCAGTAATGTGGCATATTTAGCAGGAAATATAGAAGCTACAGTAATGTGGTGCATTTAGCCGGAGTTATTATACAGGCTGGTGCAGTAATGGGGCATATAGCAGGAGATATTATACAGGCTGGTGCAGTAATGGGGCATATATCAGGAGATATTATACAGGCTGGTGCAGTAATGGGGCATATAGCAGGAGGAAGCATATTTAGGAGAGTATATTATATAGGCTGTTGCAGTAATGTGGTGTATTTAGGAGGATATACTATATTGGCTGATGCAGTAATGTGATGTTTTTAGCAGGAGATATTATATAGGCTGGTGCAGTAGTGTAGCAAATTTAGGAGTAAATATTATATAGCCTGGTGCAGTAATGTGGTGTATTCAGCAGGAGATATTAAATAGGCTGGTGCAGTAATGTAGTGTATTTAGCAGGAGATATATAGCCTGGTGCAGTAATGTGGAGTATTCAGCAGGAGATATTATATAGGCTGGTGCAGTAATGTGGTGTATTTAGCAGGAGATATTATATAGGCTGGTGAAGTAATGTGGTGTATTTAGCAGGAGATATTATATAGGCTGGTGCAGTAATGTGGTGTATTTAGCAGGAGATATATAGGCTGGTGCAGTTATGTGGTGTATTTAGCAGGAGATATTATAAAGGCTGGTGCAGTAATGTGGTGTATTTAGCAGGAGATATTATATAGGCTGGTGCAGTAATGTGGTGTATTTAGCAGGAGATATTATATAGGCTGGTGAAGTAATGTGGTGTATTTAGCAGGAGATATTATATAGGCTGGTGCAGTAATGTGGTGTATTTAGCAGGAGATATTATATAGGCTGGTGCAGTAATGTGGTGTATTTAGCAGGAGATATATAGCCTGGTGCAGTAATGTGGTGTATTCAGCAGGAGATATTAAATAGGCTGGTGCAATAATGTAGTGTATTTAGCAGGAGATATATAGGCTGGTGGAGTAATGTGGTGTATTTAGCAGGAGATATTATACAGGCTGGTGAAGTAACGTGGTGTATTTAGCAGGAGATATTATATAGGCTGGTGAAGTAATGTGGTGTATTTAGCAGGAGATATTATATAGGCTAGTGCAGTAATGTGGTGTATTCAGCAGGAGATATTAAATAGGCTGGTGCAGTAATGTAGTGTATTTAGCAGGAGATATTATATAGGCTGGACTGGTGCAGTAATGTGGTGTATTTAGCAGGAGACATTATAGAGGCTGGTGCAGTAATGTGGAGTATTTAGCAGGAGATACTATATAGGCTGGTGCAGTAATGTGGTAATATTAGCAGGAGATATTATAGAGGCTGGTGCAGTAATGTGGAATATTAGCAGGAGATACTATATAGGCTGGTGCAGTAATGTGGTGTATTTAGCAGGAGACATTATAGAGGCTGGTGCAGTAATGTGGAGTATTTAGCAGGAGATACTATATAGGCTGGTGCAGTAATGTGGTAATATTAGCAGGAGATATTATAGAGGCTGGTGCAGTAATGTGGAATATTAGTAGGAGATATTATATATGTTGGTGCAGTAATGTGGTGTATTTAGCAGGAGATACTATATAGGCTGGTGCAGTAATGTGGTAATATTAGCAGGAGATATTATATAGGTTGGTGCAGTAATGTGGTGTATTTAGCAGGAGATACTATATAGGCTGGTGCAGTAATGTGGTAATATTAGCAGGAGATATTATATAGGCTGGTGCAGTAATGTGGTAATATTAGCAGGAGATATTATATAGGTTGGTGCAGTAATGTGGTGTATTTAGCAGGAGATACTATATAGGCTGGTGCAGTAATGTGGTAATATTAGCAGGAGATATTATATAGGCTGGTGCAGTAATGTGGTAATATTAGCAGGAGATACTATATAGGCTGGTGCAGTAAAGTGGTAATATTAGCAGGAGATATTATATAGGTTGGTGCAGTAATGTGGTGTATTTAGCAGGAGATACTATATAGGCTGGTGCAGTAATGTGGTAATATTAGCAGGAGATATTATATAGGCTGGTGCAGTAATGTGGTAATATTAGCAGGAGATATTATATAGGTTGGTGCAGTAATGTGGTGTATTTAGCAGGAGATACTATATAGGCTGGTGCAGTAATGTGGTAATATTAGCAGGAGATACTATATAGGCTGGTGCAGTAATGTGGTAATATTAGCAGGAGATATTATATAGGCTGGTGCAGTAATGTGGTAATATTAGCAGGAGATATTATATAGGTTGGTGCAGTAATGTGGTGTATTTAGCAGGAGATACTATATAGGCTGGTGCAGTAATGTGGTAATATTAGCAGGATTAATTATATACGAATCAGGAAAAAAGGGTGCAGGAGCCCTTACGGAAAAAAGGGCGCATCATAGGTGCTTATGATAAATGCCATGATTAGCGGCATAAAGGGGAAATATGTGTACATGGTGGCAGCTGCTATCAGGTACCTACCAGCACCCAAATTTAAAATTCTTGCCGCAAATCGCAATAAGGCCGCGATAAACGGCTATGTAGGTACATTTGGGCGCCTGAATAGCAGCTTTGCGGATGGGGTGCACATTCAGAAGGTGATTTAGGGTTAGGCGACACGGGAGAGGGGAGATTCCGTTGTTAGGTTTAGGCACGATGGGGAAATTAGGGTTAGGCACCCCCAAGGGGAGTTTTAGAGTTAGGCACCACTAGGGGGAGTCTTAGGGTTAGGCACCACCAGAGCAGGGTTCTGTGTGAGAGGTTAAAGTTAAGCCATTGTAAAATTTCAGTTAATATTACCGATATTCTAGTATGGAAATTTAAAGAGTAACTGTCGGGCATAAAATCAATTCTTTATTTTTATCTGGTAAACAAGTAATAGGGATGGTAATCAGGCAATCCAAAAGTAAAAATCACTATTATTTTTCTTGTTGATAAATTATCATTTCCAGGTTTACATGACTCTTATTTGGTACACAGAAAATTTGGAACACAAAAGAGAAGTTGCAGGGCATTCTGGGTTGTCCTTTTTTTGCTTCTCTACTTCCCCTCAGACTTAACTAATGCAGCCTGATTGGCTGAAGCCTCTTTCCCTCCTGCTTTCCCCTCCCACACTTCTGTTCCTCTCTGATTGGCCACAATTGCTCAGGCTGAAACAATGCACTTTCTATAGTGAAAGGCGGGCAAATCAGGCAGAGGAGACTAAAGGCCCGTGCACACGCTTGATTTGTAGGAACGACGGGTCCGTCAGACTCTCCCACTGGGCTGGCGTTCCAGCGACAGTCCGGCGTGTGTACAGTCTGTCAGGCAGACTGATAAGGCTGTTTCTGAACGATCCTGTCTAGAATAGGATTATCTACTTTTTCTTTATAAAATTCACAGGAATCATAACGTGGACAGTGCAATACATATGATATGTAAGAAGAGCAAGTATTTATCTACTTATATATTTGTTGTTTTTTTCCCTCATATAGTATGACTGACAGCTCCTCTTTAATAGTAGACTATGGCTATTCTCAGCACCATTCTACTAATGGAAAACTGTGCACCTTTTTTCCCAGGCACCTTATTTCCATGAATGCTATTATATAGGCTAATGCAGGAGAATGGCATATTTATCAGGAGACATTATATAGCCTGGTGCAGTTATGTGGCATATTGAGAAGGAGATCTTATATAGGCTGGTGCAGTAATGTGGCATATTTATCAGGAGACATTATATAGGCTGATGCGTAAAGTGGCATATTTATCAGGAGACATTATATAGCCTGGTGCAGTTATGTGGCATATTTAGAAGGAGATATTATATAGGCTGGTGCAGTTATTTGGCAAATTTAGCAGAAGATATTATAAAGGCTGGTGCAGTAATGTGGTGTATTTAGCAGGAGATATTATATAGCCTGGTGCAGTAATGTGATGTGCCTAGCAGAAGATTTTATACAGGCTGGTGCAGTAATGTGGTGTATTTAGCAGGAGATATTATATAGCCTGATGCAGTAATGTGATGTGTTTAGCAGAAGATTTTATACAGGCTGGTGCCATAACGTGGTGTATTTAGCAGGAGATATAATATTGACTCGTGCAATAATGTGACAAGTGTAGAGGAACATATGATGCAGGCTAGCAAAAGGTTTACATCATAGGGTATAAAGTACCAGTTAGTATAAGAATGTGGTCCTTATAGGTGGATATATTGTATAAGCTGGTGTAATTATGTGGATAGCATAGAATACAGGTAGTAAGATAATAAGGTTTACATTGAAGGATGTAACATACCAGCTAATATGAAATTAATAAGTAGAAAGAAAAGTAGAAAATAAGTAGAAAGATATGTAATACATAGCAGCAGTATAAAGTGGTGTGTACATGATGGTATATTTAATGAAAAATGTAAAATACTATGGAATATAAAGTATAGGTGAATATATAATAGAAGGGGTGCAATTAAATAAATGTATATACCTGAATATATATTATGGGCTGGAATACAAACAGAATGCATATATAACAGAATATATAATACAGACTGGTATAATATTGTGGTCTATATAGCAGGATGTATAATACAAGCCAGTTTTACAATGTGGGATATATAAAGACTGGTGTAGTAATATGGTATATACAAATATTATATGCAACATGCCTGTGTAGAAATGGGCATTATATAGCATGGCATATAATAAACAGTGACATAATAATGTAGTGAATATGGCAGGATATAAATACTGGCTGGAGTACTGATGCATATAGCAGAATACATATGTATAGGTCAGTATAATAACATAATGTATTTGGCTAGGTATATAAAACGGAGAATATAGCAAGCAGGATACAATGTTGTATTTATCTGGATATATAATACAGCCTGGTATAATAATGCGTTGTATGTAACAGGATATTTAATACAGGCTGGTATAATAATAGGGCATATGTAGCAGGCTATCTAATAACGACTAGTTTTATAATATGGAATATACAGTAGATCATGTAATACAGTCTGGTATAATAATGTGGCATATGTAGCATGCTACATAATAAAGTATAATTCTATAATATGTGATATACAAAAGATCATGTAATACAGGCTGGTATAATAATAGGGCATATGTAGCAGGCTATATAATAAAGTCTGGTTTTATAATATGGGATGTAGAATAGATTATGTAATACAGGCTGGTATAATAATGGTGCATATGTAGCAGGCTGTATAATAAAGTCTAGTTTTAAAATATGGGATATACAGTAAATCATGTAATACAGGCTGGTATAATAACGAGGCTTATGTAGCAGGCTATTTACTAAAGCCTGACTTTTCTAATATGGGATATACAGTAGAGCATGTAATACAGGCTGGTATAATAATGAGGCTTATGTAGCAGGCTATTTACTAAAGCCTGATTTTCTAATATGGGATATACAGTAGATCATGTAATACATGCTGGTATAATAATGGGGCATATGTAGCAGGGTATATAATAAATATAATAAAGTCTAGTTTTATAATATGGGATATACAGTAGCTCATGTAATACAGCCTGGTATAATAATGGGACACATGTAGCAGGCTATAAAATAAAGCGTGGTGTTATAATATGGGATATATAAGTCAAGTAATACAGGTTGGCATAATAACAGGGCATATGTAGCAGGCTATATAATAAATTCTGGTGGTATATTATGGTGTAAGGATGTGATCTATATTTGTCAGTATGTAGAATACAGGCTTCATTATGATATGCATTGCAGGCTATATAATATTGAATGGTGTAATACAGTGTTGTATACAGCAAGATATATAATTCAGACAAGTATACTCATGAATTGTACATAGGTGGGCATACAGTACAGGCTAATATAATACTGCAGTAGTTTTATCAGTATATATTATGTATTGGAAAATCGTGTGATATAAAGCAGTGGATAGTGGCTGGTATAAACATTGCCCTTGGATCAATATATAAACATGTTATACAGTGATCTACCCATAAATGATTTTTTACAGCCAGGTGGCATGAAAAAGTAGCCGGGTGGGGCGAGATGAGAGAATGCAGGGCTGTGGCTTCTCTGCACAACTTTGCTTACAGCAGAGAAGGCGTTGAGCCGATGACAGCCGGGTGCTCACCAAAACTAGCCGGGTGGAGCACCCGCCTAAAAGAGCCTGGGGAGAACACTGCGATAGATGGTATGTGAATATTTTGCAGCGTTGAGTTCTTCTCTAGCACTTTTCATTGTAGTCATGTCATCGACTGGCCTTAACAGAGCTCACAATCTAGCGCCTATTATAATCATGGGAACTAAGAAATAAAAATAAATAAAAGTATCCATACATCTAATGATTTTGCATCGAGTGATTAAGCAATAGACTTTTCTGGCCGATCATCTTCTGTGTGATTGATTGAAGGTCGATTAACTAGTGGCCCACACACACTGCAAGCAATATCCTATACGATTCATTGTTGCTAATCGGGCTGAACAATGTTGTTGCTCTGAATCCAAAAATTCATATTGTTGATCAAAATCATATGATCACTAGCGAATTATGATCAAGCCAGATCTTCCATCCTGCTCGATCGACGCAATTCACCCAGATAATTCACTCAGTTATTGTCGATCCCGCATACTAGAACACACTTGATTCTCTGGAGTGGATTCAATTAAATTATCGAATCGGTTGGCCATTAGGGATGGTCAATAAGCTGCAAATAATTCCAATCAAGTTAAAGGGCAACTGAAGTGATAAGACTACAGAGGCTGCCATATTTATTTCCTTTTAAAAAATACCAGTTGCTTGGCAGCCCTGCTAATCTATTTGGCTGTAGTAGTGTCTGAATAACACCAGAAACAAGCATGTGGCTAATCTTGTCAGATCTGACGATAATGTCAGAAATACCTGATCTGCTGCATGCTTGTTCAGGGTCTATTGCCAAGGCTACTTTCCCACCAAGACGTTGCGTTTTAGGGGACGTTATGGTCGCATAACGTGCCCCTAACGCAACGCATGGTGGTGTTGAAGCTGGATGTCAGATTGAGCTGCGATACGCAGCCGCTCCAGGTTAGTGATAGGAAGTCCGGATCTTTTTAAGGATTCGGATCATTTGAATCGGATCATTGAAAAGATCTTTGAACTGAATCATTTGAATCATTTTACTAGGGAAGCAGACTGGGGGTGAAATGACTAGCAGGACAGGACTTTCCCTGCACTGTACATTCTGTATGTTCCTGTTTCTTCCAGACAGACATCCACTGTGAACCGAATCTTTCATTGTGATGATCCGGATGATTCGACTCACAAAAAAGATCCGGATCAAATGAACTATTCGTTCATGATCCGGACAACACTAAGAGTCCTACCACCAGTCTCCACAGTGCAGTGAATATTAATTAGCCATTTGGCTGACTGCGGAGGAGGAGGAGGAGGAGGAGGGGAGACCTCCTCCTCCAACATTACTGAGCATGTGCAAACAGTCTAACGTGGCTTAGCCACGCATAACGCACAGCATGCTGCACTTTACCAGAACGTGCAGCGTTACTATGTAACGCAACGTGGGCACTGTGAACAGCCCATTGATTTATTATTGCTGTGAATTGGGCAGCGTTACTGGCTGCTGTAACGTCAGCCTGTAATGTCCCAATGTGAAACCAGCCTAAAAGTATTAGAGGCAGAGGACCAGCAGGATAGCCAGGCAACTGGTAGTGCTTAGATGGAAATAAATATGGCACCCTCCATATCACTCTCACTTCAGGTGTCCTTTAAGCCTTGGTGGGACTTGATTGGCCCTTTTTCAAGCTGCATAAATTTGCATACTTCATTTACATCCTGCGTCAACTCGGAATTATTTGCATCCAGCTCTAATGGCCATCTTAACCTTACTACCCTCAAAATGCAGCTATTCTTTAGGTGGTAACACAATACTAGATTACAAGGTATAATACATCCCAGTGTTATCCCAGCTGTTTTCTAAACATCCTCATTTCCTACACAGTGATTTCCCTAATAATAATAATCACACACAGTTCTTGCTGCACGTCCCATGGATTAGTACACAGATAACACACAGATGCTGAATAGCTATTACAGATGTGATGAAATAATACAGCTACTCTCCTTCCCACAAATGTAAGAATCATTGGCTATCCTTGCACTCCGCCTCTGTATATAATATCATAAAGGCACAGGCAGCCCTGCACAGGAATGGTGACATGTGTCCTGCCTGTGCCCATATGCAGCGTGCACACAGATACAGGCAGCCCTGCACAGGAATGGTGACATGTGTCCTGCCTGTGCCCATATGCAGCGTGCACACAGATACAGGCAGCTCTGCACTGGAATGGTGACATGTGTCCTGCCTGTGTCTATATGCAGCGTGCACACAGATACAGGCAGCCCTGCACAGGAATGGTGACATGTGTCCTGCCTGTGCCCATATGCAGCGTGCACACAGATACAGGCAGCCCTGCACAGGAATGGTGACATGTGTCCTGCCTGTGTCTATATGCAGCGTGCACACAGATACAGGCAGCCCTGCACAGGAATGGTGACATGTGTCCTGCCTGTGCCTATACGCAGCGTGCACACAGATACAGGCAGCCCTGCACAGGAATGGTGACATGTGTCCTGCCTGTGCCCATATGCAGAGTGCACACAGATACAGGCAGCCCTGCACTGGAATGGTGACATGTGTCCTGCCTGTGCCCATATGCAGCGTGCACACAGATACAGGCAGCCCTGCACAGGAATGGTGACATGTGTCCTGCCTGTGCCTATACGCAGCGTGCACACAGATACAGGCAGCCCTGCACAGGAATGGTGACATGTGTCCTGCCTGTGCCCATATGCAGCGTGCACACAGATACAGGCAGCCCTGCACAGGAATGGTGACATGTGTCCTGCCTGTGCCCATATGCAGCGTGCACACAGATACAGGCAGCCCTGCACAGGAATGGTGACATGTGTCCTGCCTGTGCGCATATGCAGCGTGCACACAGATACAGGCAGCCCTGCACAGGAATGGTGACGCGTGCCCTGCCTGTGCCTATATGCAGCGTGCACACAGATACAGGCAGCCCTGCACAGGAATGGTGACATGTGTCCTGCCTGTGCCTATATGCAGCGTGCACACAGATACAGGCAGCCCTGCACTGGAATGGTGACATGTGTCCTGCCTGTGCCTATATGCAGCGTGCACACAGATACAGGCAGCCCTGCACAAGAATGGTGACGTGTGTCCTGCCTGTGCCCATATGCAGTGTGCACACAGATACAGGCAGCCCTGCACAGGAATGGTGACTTGTGTCCTGCCTGTGCCTATATGCAGCGTGCACACAGATACAGGCAGCCCTGCACAGGAATGGTGACATGTGTCCTGCCTGTGCCCATATGCAGCGTGCACACAGATACAGGCAGCCCTGCACAGGAATGGTGACGCGTGCCCTGCCTGTGCCCATATGCAGCGCGCACACAGATACAGGCAGCCCTGCACAGGAATGGTGACATGTGTCCTGCCTGTGCGCATATGCAGCGTGCACACAGATACAGGCAGCCCTGCACAGGAATGGTGACGCGTGCCCTGCCTGTGCCTATATGCAGCGTGCACACAGATACAGGCAGCCCTGCACAGGAATGGTGACATGTGTCCTGCCTGTGCGCATATGCAGCGTGCACACAAATACAGGCAGCCCTGCACAGGAATGGTGACATGTGTCCTGCCTGTGCCCATATGCAGCGTGCACACAGATACAGGAAGCCCTGCACAGGAATGGTGACTTGTGTCCTGCCTGTGCCTATATGCAGCGTGCACACAAATACAAGCAGCCCTGCACAGGAATGGTGACATGTGTCCTGCCTGTGCCCATATGCAGCGTGCACACAGATACAGGCAGCCCTGCACGGGAATGGTGACATGTGCCCTGCCTGTGCCTATATGCAGCGTGCACACAGATACAAGCAGCCCTGCAGTGGAATGGTGACATGTGTCCTGCCTGTGCCCATATGCAGCGTGCACACAGATACAGGCAGCCCTGCACAAGAATGGTGACGTGTGCCCTGCCTGTGCCCATATGCAGCGTGCACACAGATACAGGCAGCCCTGCACAGGAATGGTGACGCGTGCCCTGCCTGTGCCCATATGCAGCGCGCACACAGATACAGGCAGCCCTGCACAGGAATGGTGATGCGTGCCCCGCCTGTGCCCATATGCAGCGCACACAGATACAGGCAGCCCTGCACTGGAATGGTGACATGTGTCCTGCCTGTGCCCATATGCAGCGTGCACACAGATACAGGCAGCCCTGCACAGGAATGGTGACGCGTGCCCTGCCTGTGCCCATATGCAGCGCACACACAGATACAGGCAGCCCTGCACAGGAATGGTGACGCGTGCCCTGCCTGTGCCCATATGCAGCGTGCACACAGATACAGACAGCCCTGCACTGGAATGGTGACACGTGTCCTGCCTGTGCCCATACGCAGCGTGCACACAGATACAGGCAGCCAGTGGCGTAGCTAAGGAGCTATGGGCCCCGATGCAAGTTTTACAATGGGGCCCCCAAAGCACTCTATACATAACAATTGATACGGCGCACCAAAACCTGCCAATGGCAACTACAGTGTCAGAGGTGCAAGAAGGGGATGGGAAAGAGCTTGTTAATGATTACTACTATTCAAAGTATCTATAGAAGTGATTATTATGAGCACAGGACCAATAGAGAGCTAATACTGTAGCTGAGGGTGGGCCCTTCAGGGCCCCTCTGGCCCCGATGCGGTCGCAACCTCTGCACCCCCTATTGCTACGCCCCTGCAGGCAGCCCTGCACAGGAATGGTGACATGTGTCCTGCCTGTGCCCATATGCAGCGTGCACACAGATACAGGCAGCCCTGCACTGGAATGGTGACATGTGTCCTGCCTGTGCCCATATGCAGCGTGCACACAGATACAGGCAGCCCTGCACAGGAATGGTGACATGTGTCCTGCCTGTGCCTATACGCAGCGTGCACACAGATACAGGCAGCCCTGCACAGGAATGGTGACATGTGTCCTGCCTGTGCCTATACGCAGCGTGCACACAGATACAGGCAGCCCTGCACAGGAATGGTGACACGTGTCCTGCCTGTGCCCATATGCAGCGTGCACACAGATACAGGCAGCCCTGCACAGGAATGGTGACACGTGTCCTGCCTGTGCCCATATGCAGCGTGCACACAGATACAGGCAGCCCTGCACAGGAATGGTGACATGTGTCCTGCCTGTGCCCATATGCAGCGTGCACACAGATACAGGCAGCCCTGCACTGGAATGGTGACATGTGTCCTGCCTGTGCCTATATGCAGCGTGCACACAGATACAGGCAGCTCTGCACTGGAATGGTGACATGTGTCCTGCCTGTGCCTATACGCAGCGTGCACACAGATACAGGCAGCCCTGCACGGGAATGATGACATGTGTCCTGCCTGTGCCTATATGCAGCGTGCACACAGATACAGGCAGCCCTGCACAGGAATGGTGACATGTGTCCTGCCTGTGCCTATATGCAGCGTGCACACAGATACAGGCAGCCCTGCATGGGAATGGTGACATGTGTCCTGCCTGTGCCTATATGCAGCGTGCACACAGATACAGGCAGCCCTGCACAGCAAAGGTGACATGTGTCCTGCCTGTGCCTATATGCAGCATGCACACAGATACAGGCAGCCCTGCACAGGAATAGTGACATGTGTCCTGCCTGTGCCCATATGCAGCGTGCACACAGATACAGGCAGCCCTGCACAGGAATAGTGACATGTGTCCTGCCTGTGCCTATATGCAGCGTGCACACAGATACAGGCAGCCCTGCACAGGAATGGTGACATGTGTCCTGCCTGTGCCCATATGCAGCGTGCACACAGATACAGGCAGCCCTGCACAGGAATGGTGACATGTTTCCTGCCTGTGCCCATATGCAGCGTGCACACAGATACAGGCAGCCCTGCACAGCAAAGGTGACATGTGTCCTGCCTGTGCCTATATGCAGCGTGCACACAGATACAGGCAGCCCTGCACAGGAATAGTGACATGTGTCCTGCCTGTGCCCATATGCAGCGTGCACACAGATACAGGCAGCCCTGCACAGGAATAGTGACATGTGTCCTGCCTGTGCCCATATGCAGCGTGCACACAGATACAGGCAGCCCTGCACAGGAATGGTGACATGTGTCCTGCCTGTGCCCATATGCAGCGTGCACACAGATACAGGCAGCCCTGCACTGGAATGGTGACATGTTTCCTGCCTGTGCCCATATGCAGCGTGCACACAGATACAGGCAGCCCTGCGCAGGAATGGTGACATGTGTCCTGCCTGTGCCTATATGCAGCGTGCACACAGATACAGGCAGCCCTGCATAGCAATGGTGACATGTGTCCTGCCTGTGCCTATATGCAGCGTGCACACAGATACAGACAGCCCTGCACAGGAATGGTGACGCGTGCCCTGCCTGTGCCTATATGCAGCGTGCACACAGATACAGGCAGCCCTGCGCAGGAATGGTGACATGTGTCCTGCCTGTGCCTATATGCAGCGTGCACACAGATACAGGCAGCCCTGCATAGCAATGGTGACATGTGTCCTGCCTGTGCCTATATGCAGCGTGCACACAGATACAGACAGCCCTGCACAGGAATGGTGACATGTGTCCTGCCTGTGCCTATATGCAGCGTGCACACAGATACAGGCAGCCCTGCATAGCAATGGTGACATGTGTCCTGCCTGTGCCTATATGCAGCGTGCACACAGATACAGACAGCCCTGCACAGGAATGGTGACGCGTGCCCTGCCTGTGCCTATATGCAGCGTGCACACAGATACAGGCAGCCCTGCACTGGAATGGTGACATGTGTCCTGCCTGTGCCTATATGCAGCGTGCACACAGATACAGGCAGCCTTGCATAGCAATGGTGACATGTGTCCTGCCTGTGCCTATATGCAGCAAGCACACAGATACAGGCAGCCCTGCATAGCAATGGTGACATGTGTCCTGCCTGTGCCTATATGCAGCGTGCACACAGATACAGGCAGCCCTGCATAGCAATGGTGACATGTGTCCTGCCTGTGCCTATATGCAGCGTGCACACAGATACAGGCAGCCCTGCATAGCAATGGTGACATGTGTCCTGCCTGTGCCTATATGCAGCGTGCACACAGATACAGGCAGCCCTGCATAGCAATGGTGACATGTGTCCTGCCTGTGCCTATACGCAGCGTGCACACAGATACAGGCAGCCCTGCACAGGAATGGTGACATGTGTCCTGCCTGTGCCCATATGCAGCGTGAACACAGATACAGGCAGCCCTACACGGGAATGGTGACATGTGTCCTGCCTGTGCCTATATGCAGCGTGCACACAGATACAGGGGGAGATACACACTGACATCTCCAATGATCAGATCATGCAGCAGCTGTAACTTGAATTTATGGCCCGTTTGTAACAGTATCTTTATGTCCTTGCAGAAAATTAATAGCAGTTCCGCAGCTTTATAGCCCAGCTGAAGATAAAGAAGAGGAAATAGTAGAAACATTTCCCAGAGAAAACTAGTATATATATATTGGTGAGTAGGGAGAGAGAAAGAGGAAAGGGGGGAGGAGGATCAGAAGGGGAAGGGGGAGAGAGGACTGAGGGAGAGAATGAGGGGAATCAAAGGGGGAGAGAGGAATGGGTAGGGGAGAGAGAATGAAGGGGGGGGGGGGGGGAGAAGAGTGAGTGGGGAAGAGAGGATGGGTGTGTCAAAGGAGGAAGGGGGAAAGAAGAGTGGGTGGGGGAGAGAGGCGGTGGGGATCAGTAGGGGAAGGGAGAGATGATAGAGGGTGGGGGAGATAAAATAAGGACGAAGAGGGAATGGGGATCAGAAGGGAAAAAGAAGAGTAGGAGGAGGAGAGAGGGGGGGGGGGGGGAGGGATAAAACGTAAGAAATAAAGAAGACAGAGAGAGAGGGGGATAGGAAAGACATGTAAAAGGGGGGGGGGGAGGTGAGGGGTATCACAGTAGGAAACGGGGGGGGGGGGGGAGTAAGAGAGAGAGAGAAGAGGGGGAGGGCTTAAGAGATAGAGAAGAGTGGGGAGGGAAGAGAAGAGGAGGAGGAGTAGATAAGAGGGGGGAAGAGAGAGAGAGACTTCTGTGGAATTGTTTTAGTGAGGAGGCTTTTTGATGCCTCCTTGCGGAGAGCTGTAATCAGTTGCTTCTGTTAATTGCCTGAGGAAGAGGGTAAAATACCTGCGAAACGCATCACACAGTTCTGTGGAGTATACAATAAAATTTGTTTAAATTAGAGAATTTGAGTCTTCATTGGGAAGGTAAGTCCACCACTACCTCCCATTTTTAAACTGTTTTTAGGGTTTTTATTCTTCCTGGCACCTCTGTTTTGTCCTATTACCTATACATTTAGTTCAACAAATGATCAGAACAATTGATTGGGACTGTCTGAGAATAGGAAGTGAATTCTTCTACAGATCAACCTGAATCAAACAATAAGTGTTCATAGATAACAATTGTTCATACAAGTGTCACACCATAAAAATGATAGATTGCTGTAACAGGAACTCACAGGAACTTGCTTGGGAACAAAAGTTTAAATAAAAGAGACATACTCGGTTTGTCATTCCTGTTCAATCTGTTTGGGAAATTGCCCAAAAGTTTGTCTGTGGCTCTGTCCATGTGTACCAGACCTTACTCTATTATTATTCTCCAAAAGCAGAGGCACTTCAATCTGATTTAGGCCTGGAACCCACTACAAGTCGCAAATAGTTAGCGTTTTTTAAGCAATTTCATACGGGTTTTCTGGCGATTTTGGTAGAGATTTTAAAAAGTGCAAGCTTTTTTTTCCAGCGATTATGATAGCAATTTGTGATTAGCAATTTTAATTCTGCTTGGTCCTTTCAAATTATTATAATTATTTTTCATTTGCAGTAATTTAAAATCACACATAAATCGCTGTGTGTAGCTATTCATGAGCGATTCAATACTTTACATTGAAGCACAAATGCTCCAGAAATGCTGCATGTCCTGCGATTGCTAATGTGGAATTTGTTACATTTATCAACATTGGCAGAGCGTTTAGGGAAATCGGTAGCGATTTAAGTATCTAATGACCGTGGCCGCCCCAGGACCGCCTAACGCCAATTGGCGTCAAGTCTTGGGGTCGGCTACTGCACACAGGAGCGATCGGCAGTGATAGGCTGGCCGGGGGAGGGAAGGTGGGAAGAATTTTTATAAAAAAAAGAAAATAAATATTTGTTAGAAAATAAATAAACATCTGGGGGGCGATCAGACAGAGGGGAGAAAAGGGGGGAGGGGGGGGGGAATCACTTGTGTGCTGTGTTGTGCGGCCCTGCAGCGAGCCCTTAAAGGGACTCCGAGCAGTGCAGAAACTATGGAACGATGCACATCATTTTAAAGCTCTCTTTCTCCTCTTTCCAATGATATATAAACCGCCACCCTACGCCTTTTAGTTTTCGATATTTTCGCGATTGAATTTGCCGCGGCCGCGATTTCGATCGCGAAAATAGAGAAAACTAAAAGCCGTAGGGCAACGATTTAGGTGTCGTCAGAAAGAGGAGAAAGAGAGCTTTAAAATGATATCCATCTTTCCATAGTTATATTGTATTACACAGGGCGACTTTTTGTCAAAGTCAGCAGCTGCATTCAGCAGAATGGAGCTGCTGACACTGGGGAAAGTGTCGTCCTGTGTAATACAATATAACTATGGCTTGATGGATATCATTTTAAAGCTCTCTTTCTCCTCTTTCTGACGACACCTAAATCGTTGCCTTTTAGTTTTCTTTATTTTCGCGATCGAAATCGCGGCCGCGGCAATTTCAATCGTGAAAATAGCGAAAACTAAAAGACGTAGGGTGGTGGTTTATATATCATTGGAAAGAGGAGAAAGAGAGCTTTAAAATGATATGCATCTTTCCATAGTTTCTGCACTGCTCGGAGTCCCTTTAAAGCTGCACTGGCCCTTTTAGTAAAAAATGGCCTGGTCTTTAGGGGCTTTTAGCACTGTGGTCCTTAAGTGGTTAAAGCGATCCTTAAACTCTCAAAAAAGCACTCTAGTGGGTTCCAGCCCTGACTATGGTTTTTACAATGATCTCCAAACTTCCTATTCTCATTGTGAACATTGTAGCTTTAAGGGATTCAGCAGATATTTAAAAAATTGTCTGAGCTTAAGGCCTCAATTCACAAAGCCTTACCACATTCAGTAAAGCTGATTTTACAAAACTTTAAGATTGAAAGTGAAGCATACTTTCCATTGACTGTATGCTTCACTGTAACATGTGGGTAACGTCGTGGGCACCTCTTTCCCGATCCGTTGCGCACAGGGAACGCAGCAGCACTGCTGTTTCTGCATGTAAAACTGAAATGACCGACTAGTGCTGTACATATCCCAATACATGTCAGTTCTCAAAGATGAGAGCGTTCGGTGAAACAAGTGAAATGTTTGGATTTGTCTCCAGCCTGGAATTGTCAGTAACTTACAAACAGCTGTTCGGTAAACTTATATAGAAGAGAGGAACAGAGCAAAGAAAAGGTGAAAATAATAACGTTGTTATTAAAAGAATATATTTCCCTAATTTCACAATATTATGATGTAGTAATTAAAAATAGTTAATAAGATACTAATAGTTTTGTGCTGATACAAATGTAATGTTCATTTTATGCAGGTTGGACTTGCACTTTACTTGTCAGTATAATAAACAGAAAATGCCATCTGTATCACATCTCTCACACGTTTTCCCTGTACTGCAATAATTAACACAGCAAATACAGAATGAAATACCGCAAGAGGTAAAACTCTTAGGCCTAGTGCACACCAGAGCGGTTCTGCTGCGGTTTGCGATCCGCTTGCGGGTGCGGATACGCTTGGGTAATGTATTTCATTGGGCTGGTGCACACCAGAGCGGGAGGCGTTTTGCAGAAACGCATACTCCCGGGCTGCTGCAGATTTTGGATTGCGGATGCGTTTCTGCCTCAATGTTAAGTATAGGAAAAACGCAAACCGCTCTGAAAAACGGCACTTCAGAGCGGTTTGCCAGGCGTTTTTGTTACAGTAGCTGTTCAGTAACAGCTTTACTGTAACAATACATGAAATCTACTACACCAAAAACGCTTCACAAAACCGCAAAACGCTACAGAAAAAGAAGAAAAAGCGTTTCAAAATCTGCTAGCATTTTGCGGATCTGCTAGCGTGTTTTGGTGTGCACCAGGCCATAGGGCTCGTTCACACTGGAGGCGCTTTTTGGCCTAGTGCACACCAGAGCGGTTCAGCTGCAGTTTGCGATCCGCTTGCGGGTGCGGATCTGCTAGGGTAATGTATTTCAATGGGCTGGTGCACACCAGAGCGGGAGGCGTTTTGCAGAAACGCATACTCCCGGGCTGCTGCAGATTTTGGATTGCGGATGCGTTTCTGCCTCAATGTTAAGTATAGGAAAACCGCAAACCGCTCTGAAAAACGGCACTTCAGAGCGGTTTTCCAGGCGTTTTGTTACAGTAGCTGTTCAGTAACAGCTTTACTGTAACAATACATGAAATCTACTATACCAAAACCGCTACACAAAACCGCAAAACGCTAGCTGAAACGCTGCAGAAAAATAAGAAAAAGCGTTTCAAAATCTGCTAGCATTTTGCGGATCTGCTAGCGGTTTTTGGTGTGCACCAGGCCTTTAACTTTTTTTAAAGCATTTTCAAAATCGCCCCGAAAGCGCTTGTGCAATTATTCTCTATGGGCTGGTGCACACCAAAACCCGCTAGCAGATCCGCAAAATGCTAGCAGATTTTTAAACGCTTTTTTTTATTTTTATGAGGCGTTTTGCTAGCGTTTTGCGGATTGCTGCTGCGGTTTTCAGTATAGTAGATTTCATATATTGTTACAGTAAAGCTGTTACTGAACAGCTTCTGTAACAAAAACGCCTGCAAAACCGCTCTGAACAGGCGTTTTTCAGAGCGGTTTGCGTTTTTCCTATACTTAACATTGAGGCAGAAACGCATCCGAAATCCAAAAAATGCCTCACCCAGGCATTTTTCGTTTCTGCAAAACGCCTGCCGCTCTGGTGTGCACCACCCCATTGAGATACATTGACCAAGCAGATCCGCAGCCGCAAGCGGATCTGAAAACGCCCAAAAAGCCGCTCGGTGTGCACCAGCCCTATGAGAGCGTTGACATCTGAGTGGTTCGTTTACGATCCGCTCAGCAAAGCGCTGCCTATACCATTTTTTAGGCAATTCCGCCTCAATGGAAGGTATAGGAAAAACGCAAAACGCTCACAAAATTGCTTTGTGCAGCGATTGCGTTCGCGTTTTTAAGAATAAATACATTGTATTTATTATTTTCCGGGTCAAAGAGTTCACTTACTGACTTGCGCCAGGAAGTGAAAAAACGCAATCACTCTGAAAAAGCGCTTATTGAAGCACTTTATAAAAACCGAATCGCCCACCCGAGCGCTGCGAGAAGAAAAAAAAACTTCTCCAAAGGCCTCGTTCACATCTAAAATTGAAGTCGCTGATGCCAGCGTTTTGCGATTTTTGTGCGTGATTTTTTTTTAGCGCCTCCCGGCGCTTACCTGCGTGTTGCAATTTTTTATAAAGCGCTTTTCTAAACGCTTTTGCAGAGCGATTCATTTTTTCACTTCCTGACGTCAGGAAGTGAAGTCTTTCACCCGGAAATGTATTTATTCATGAAAGCGCTGGGGAAATCGCTATACAAAGCGTTTTTCTAAGCGCTTTGCGATTTCCCTATACCTTCCATTGAGGCAAATCAACCTGAAAATGCTACAGGCAGTGCTTTGGTGAGCGGATCGGAATTGAACCGCTCAGATGTGAACTCTCTCATAGGGAATCATTGCACAAGCGCTTTTAGGGCAATTTTCAAGATTGTCTGCGCTTAAAAAATCCCAAAAACGGTAAAGGTGTGAACAAGCCCTAAGTGAGTTGTCCTTCATTACTGGAGTCCCGGTAAGTATTTAAAATGCCTCCAAAACTCCCCAAAAGTGTTGCCCCCGTTATCCCACAGGCATGCCGGTTAGTTGAATTTGCTGTATATTTATTGTATTTATATTTTTATTTATTGTATTTATAAAGCGTCAACATATTACGCAGCGCTGGACATTAGTTTAGGTTACAGACAATATTTAGGGGTGACATACAGCAATATGACAATACAGAAATACAAGAAAACCAGATCACACAGCACAGTATGAGTACCAGGTAATGCTTAGTCAGTCCCTGGAGGGGAGCATGGAGATTAGGCAAGTTAGGTTCACTCAGATGCATAGCATAGGTGCGCAGTAATGGAGGTGCATGATCAGGTAGGACACAAAAGGAGGAGGACCCTGCCCAAAGGCTTACAATCTAGAGTATATAGAACTTTTATTTCCCAAATTCATTAAGATTTTCTCACATGCAGTAACAGTTTACTGAAAAACTGCATGACAACTCACTGCATGACAACAACTGGTGCACACCAAGAGCGCTTCTGAGCGCTTTTAAAAACGCTAGCGCTTTAAAAAGCACTTGGGTAATGTATTAGAATAGGATGGAGCACACCAGAGCGATGTGATTTTTTCCCAAACACAAACGCTGGTCCTGCAGCATTTCTGTGCTTTTCTGATGCGATTCAGCCTCAATGTTAAAGGGAACCTTAACTGAGAGGGATATGGATGTTTTCTTTTAAACAATACCAGTTGCCTGGCAGTCCTGCTGATCTCTTAGGCTGCAATAGTGGCTGAAACACACACCTGAAACAAGCATGCAGCTAATCCAGTCTGACTTCGGTCAGAGCATCTGATCTGCATGCTTGTTGAGGGGCTGTGGAAAAAAGTATTAGAAACACAGGATCAGCAAGAGAGTCAGGAAACTGGTATTATTTTAAAAGGTAAAATCCATTTACTTCTCAGTTTAGGTTCTCTTTAAGTATAGGAAAGTGGAAAATCGCTCTGAAAAGCGCTAGATCAGAGCGATTTTCCAAGCGTTTTGTGACAAAACTAGACCAGAAGCTGTACTGTATATATATTAAAAAAATGGTACACAAAAACGTTCCAGAAATCGCTAGGCACATGCCTAGAATCGCCTTGAAAAAAATCACTTGAAAAAGCACCGAGCCTTTGCCATTACGCTAGCGCATTTTGGTGTGCACTAACTAACTAACTGTTTTACCTCTTGCGGTATTTCATTCTGTATTTGATGGGTTATTGCAGTACAGGGAAAACTGATGAAAGATGTGATACAGATGGCATTTTCTGTTTATTAAGTAAGTAAGTTTAATAAGTAAGTTTGTTTAGTAAGTATTTGCAGGGGGGGGTTGTGCTTTTTTTTAGCCGTTTGCTCAAGCTAATGGCAAGCATATGTATCAGGTGATCCCCGCTAATGCCGGATACTGGGGACTTTGCTGTACCACATAAGGTAAATTACCAAACATGACATTTTTACCGAACGTGTCTTTAGTGAATTGAAGCCATGGTGATAAAGGTGTCCATTAACGGTACCATTTTTTCACTAAACGTGATTTATTTATTTTTTTTTGTATAGAAAATTTGCTGTTTATGAAGGCGATCGATAGTGAAGGATTCTTTGGTTGATTGCTTTATAGGAAAAAATATTGATCCAAAAGTTGGAAAATATGATCACATTTGAAGGAAGAATCGTTCAGTAAATGTGAACATTTGATAATTGCCTTCAGATTACTTACCATCATTGAAAACGCATCAAAAGATCACATTTAGTGAAAAATTGTACCATTAATGGACACTTTAAAGAGGAGCTGTCAGCCATACTATCTCAGAAAAAAACCAACACATATATAAGTAGATAAATACTTGCTCTCCTTACATAACATATGTACTGTCCACATTTTTATTTCAGTGATTTTTCTACTGTAAAAAAAGAGAAAATCCTTCTTAGCATTTCCCATTTTAACTGTGGCTATTTTGAAGCCAATCCTGATGTCATTTCCTCCCTTACTCTCCTCTGACTGATTGTGTATGCCTTGCCCGCCCTCCACTATAGAAAGTGCATTGTTTCAGCATGAGACATTTTGGCTAATCAGAGAGCAACAGAGGTGTAGGAAGGGAAAACAGGAGGGAAAGAGGCTTCAGCCAATCAGGCTGCATTAGTTAAGTCTGAGGGGGAAATAGAGAAGCAAAAAAGGACAACCCAGCATGCCCTGCAACTTCCTTTTTGCGTACCAAATTTTGTGTGTGCCAAATAAGAGTCAGGTATACTGGGGAATGATCATTTATCAACAAGAAAAGTAATAGTGATTTTAACTTTTGGATTGCCTGGTTACCAGATAAAAAATAAAGAATTGCCTTTTGATTTTATGCACAACAGTTAAGGGTCCCATACACTGAGCCGATTAGCGGCCGATCGATCAAAATCGATCAAACGATTGATCGCAAGTTGATTGATCGGCCAATCGAATTGCGGCCGATTTTGATCGATTTCAATCGATCTGACATGCTGGAAAATCTAGGTCGATCTGTTGAGATTGCTTATCAATTTGCATTGGACCTAATGGAAATCTGATGGCAAAAAAATGCCATCAGATCGATTTTCAATAGATTTCTGTAACGATCTGCTCAGCTGTCTGGACGGGCAGACAGCTGTTTGTCCATTCCTTAAGTCTGAGGGCTGCAGGTCTCTGGAAAAGAGACCTGTCTTCACTTTGCAAGTTTCAGACCTGCTCTGCTGCTGAGGAATTTGCATATACTTCTCATGCAAATTAGTTAGCTGCCTCCTTTGAAGGCTTGCAGTATAAATACCATGTGCTCCCAGAATCATTGGCTGGTCATGAAGGTTTGTTCCTGCAAACACTACTAGAGTGTCAGCCTCGCTGTCATTTGCTAAGATTATCTTAGAGTATTTCCTGAGGACTGCTCTAGGCATCCCTTCTAGTGCAGTCAGGTTGTATTATCTGTTTTGCCTAGTTCTGTCTCTCTGTCTCGATTGCCTTGTCGCCAGCGGCGGTCGACAGGGAATTGTTCTGTCTGTCTGGGAGTGTAGGCCAGAGCTGCGGTTGCTATTGGCTGCTCCATCTGTCTGGATTGCATTAGCCCTAGTGGTAGTGGCAGTGCTTCCTTCTGTATTCTGTCTTAGGGGTGCTAACCAGAGCAGCGGTTGCTACTGGTAGCCCCATCTGTTTGTCTGTCTGGATCGCATTCGCCCTAGTGGTAGTGGCAGTGTCTCCTTCTGTATTCTGCCTCAGGGGTGCTAACCAGAGCAGCGGTTGCTACTGGTAGCCCCATCTGTTTGTCTGTTTGGATCGCATTCGCTCTAGTGTTAGCAGCGGTGGTTCCTTCTGAATTCTGTCTGGGAGTGTAGGCCAGAGCAGCGGCTGCTGCTGGCTGCTCCTTTTCTCTGTCTTCTGCTTGCTGTAGGCTCGGTGAGGTAACCGTTTAGCAAGCGTTCACGTTCTCTATTTCGTGTTTGTGTGTCATTGGTTAGTTAGGGTGGCACGCTTATCACTGGGTGCCTAACGCGCGGTGATCGTGCTTAAACGCTGTAACGATTGTGGAATTCTCTTCGTGATCAGCGCACAAGACGTGCGCTGACACTGCGGAAATCCTCCACAAGAGTATAATTTGAGGGAACCCAGCAAAAGGTGCAATGCACCTGTAGAGGGAAATTCCTGTCGGCAGGTGGAGCTGTGGAGTGCAGAGGAACCGCTCCTCTGCCCTGCCACACACGCCAGACAGGAATTGCACGAAGGGAAGAAACGCAGGGCAAGATAGCCCTGAAAGAGAGAGATCAAAGCGACAGAGGGTATGTGTGTTCACCAAACTAGTCGCCACCCTGCGACGATGAACACACAACCAGGAAGATAAAGTGAGAAGGCAATCGCCGGAGATGGCGGTTGCTAACAGCGACACAAGACCGAATAAGCACAGATGAGGAATGTATGTATGTCCACCAATCTAGCCGCCAACCTGCGACGGCGGACACACAACAAAGGAAACTGAGTGAGAACGCAATCGCCTGAGAAGCGATTGCGAATGAGATTGAGCAAAGGGACAGATTGTATGTGTGTGCACCAAACTAGTCACCAACCCGCGACGGTGCATACACAACAGCACATATGAAGTAGGAACGCAATCGCGAGAGAGGCGATTGCCAGAGGTGACACAAGGCTACAGCAAGGCATAGCACGAGAGTAGCAAAGGCACAGCAAATAATACAATGAGGAGATAAGGAAAATAACAAACGCTAACTAAACGCAAACACCACACTCATTCGCAACAGTGCACGCGTTTATGCGCGGTCTCCGCGTGTTAAGCACAACAGAGACAAGCACGCATAACTAACCACCGACAGACAAACATGAAACAGAGGACGCGAGCGCTTGCTTAACGGTTACCACACCGAGCCTCCAGCAAGCGGTCGTAGCAGACAAGACAGATACACGAAAACAGGAATAAGTGAGAGATAGGATCCACAGCACCAGCGCAGGAGGCTAGTGCGATCCAGGAAGACAGAACAGAAGGATCCACAGCACTAGCGCAAGGCGAGTGCGATCCAGGCAAGACAGATCAGATGAGATAGCTGGTAGCAACCGCTGCTCCAGCTATACTCCAAGAACAAAGATCAGAACGACTTCCTGTCGACCACCGCTGGGACAGGACAATCGCAACAGACAAACAAAACAGATAAGCAATCCTAACTGCACTAGGGAACCTGCCTAGTGCAGTCCCAGGAATTACTCTAAGCTAATCTTTAAACAAAGAGCAAGGCTGACACTCCAAGAGTGTTTCACAGGACTAACCCTTATGACCAGCCCAGGTCTGTGATATCACATGGTGTATATAGAGCAAGCCTACAAAGGATGTGGCTAGGCAATCTGCATGACAAACGCATGCAAATTCCTCAGCAGCAAGCTGCCAAACTGACAAAAGGTCTCTCTTCCAGAGACCTGCAGAATGCAGACCTGAACAGTGGTCAAAAAGCTGCCTGCCTGCGCAGGCAGCTGAGCGGATCCTCACAAACGCGTTCACTGTTGCGAATGAGTGCGGTGTTCGCATTTAGTTAGCGTTTGTTATTTTCCTTATTGTTCTTGCTTGCTGTGTCTTTGCTACTCTCGTACTTTGTCCTGCTTAGTCTTGTGTCACTTCTGGCAATCGCCTCTCTTGCGATAGCGTTCCCACTTTGGTTCTGTTGTTGTGTGTTCACCGTCGCTGGGTGGCGACTAGATTGGTGGACACACATTTATTCTGTCTCTGTGCTCTTTCTCTTTTAGGGCTATCAAGCCCTACATTGCTTCAACTCGTGCAAATACCATCTGGCAACTGTGGCAGTACAGAGGCTGAGTCCATCTGTACTCCACAGCTCTATCTGCCGGTGGGAATCTCCCTCTACAGGTGCATAGCACCATAGCTGGGTTATATATATTACACGCTTGTGGAGGATTTCCGTAGTGTCGGCGCGCGTCCTGTGCGCTGACCACGGAAATAATTCCACAATCGTTACAATTTCATACTAAAATCTATTTGAAATCTGTTCCTAGTAAAAAATGTTCCTAAACACATCAGATAGATCAGAAATCTATCTGATGATCTATCTGCTGCTAATCTAACGAGTGTATGGCCACCGTTACACTTAAAAAGATTGCAGCACTCACTTAGGTCATATCAAAACATAATGCATGTCACTGAAGTGTTGGTAGGTTAGCAACTGTGTGTATGCAGTCTCCAGTGCGTGCCTGCAGAGGGAGCTGTTAATTACTACTACTTTATGGATTAAATTGTGAGCTCTTTACTCTGTTACAACAATGTAGAGAATAATAATAATTTCTAGAGATACTTTAGCAAAACATGCACACAATATATTTACTTTTCTGCATATCTTTTGTTTATATATATATTTGTGATTGAACTGTGCCTCAACCTCCACTTAGTTACTGTAAGTGGAAACACATGGTGCAGAGGGGGTAACAACAAAGCAAAGGGGCACCATTTATCCAATTATCCTGGTTTCAGCATCAGAAACACTTCATCTATCTATCTATCTATCTATCTATCTTTCTATCTATCTATAGGTTTGTAACCCCACCCTACCAGTGACTAGATATGCAGAATTCTACCCCTACCCCCGAGCATTCTGGGAGGCCAGGTATATTTTGTACGGGTTTTGGAATTCTCAGAAACAAACATTCCACAAAGATCACCTGACAGGACTAAACATGTTGCCACTTTCCTGTAATAAATTTCAGAGTATAAGTCAGGGAGAGGAAACAATTTACAATGGGCAAACACTGACTATATAATTTATAAAGTAATATTAAAAAAAAACTAAAAAAATTGTATTAAATACATTATTGTTTACTAATGTTCCTCTTTAAAGAGTAACTGTCAGGCTGCAAAAGCTAATTTAAACCTCTATTCTCCTGTGTTTAGTTTAGAAGGAAGCCAAAAAGGCAATATTGAAGTTAAAAATCTCTCTTACTTTGATGTGTGCTGAACAGCAAGGTCCTAAGGAGACCTGCAGGACGCATAACAGATACTGCAAAGCATTCTGGGGCTGCTTCTTCTCCCCAGTGCACTCCCTTGGTCCTCTCCTTCATTTCCCTATGCCGCCCTAAGGCTGCTTTCACAGTGGGAAGTTACAGGCTCATGTTACAGCAGCTTGTAACAGCAGCCTAAACTCACAGCACTGAAAAATCACAGGGCACATGTTCCGTTAGAGTATACTGCATGAGTCCGCTATTGTTCCTAGCCACATGGCTAATTAATATTCACTGCACAGTAGTGTTGTCCAGATCATGAACTATTAGGATCTTTGAATCATCAGGAAGCAGGGCGGATATTACATCACAATTGGCTTCATAGGAGACAGACAAACATGGAACCTGCCATGAGCTGTCAGGAGCATCATTCTCTGCAAATACTATATAAAAATTCTGTGAAATCCAAACGTGGACAGTGAAATGCATATGTAATGTAAGTAGAGCCAATATTTAGCTACTGATATATGTGTTTTTTTTCTCTGAGACCTTATACCTAACAGCTCCTCTTTAAGTACAAGTCTCTGGTCATACAGGAATGGACCAAACAACATAAAATGCCATACAACACAAAATACACACTAATAATAATAAACAGACAAGACACAGAATATTTATATCATGCTGTTCTCCAGAAAGACTTGAAACACCAGAGCTGCAGCCACTAGGGGGCGCTCAGTAGGCAGTAGCTGTGTTAGGGAGTCTTGCCCAAAGTTTCCTCACTCACTGAATAGGTGCTGGCTTACTGAACAGGAAGAGCCAAGGCTCAAACCCAGGTCTCCTGTGACAGCGGCAGAGCCCCTAACCAGCACACTATTATAAACAGGTGAGGGACCAATTGGCTTCCCCCCCCCCCCCCCTCAGACTCATAGCATCTGATTTGGCTACAGCTAAGCCTCTAGAGTGCGGTCATCCACATCCGCTCTGTGGGCTGGTGGATAACTATCGATGACCAGTCACTGCACAGTTGAAAACTATCCCATGTAAAGTCTGTCTGGCTAAATTGGGCCCCAGTGCGGTTCAAGTATCGTGCCACTGCCAATCCTGGCTGTCGTGATCACCACACACAGAGCACGGGCCCATCGCCTGTCAGTTATGTGTGTGAATGAGGCCTCAGTAAATGACACTCATCACACGAGACTACAGAAACCATTATGGATAGTACCAAGCTGGCTGCCCAGAAAGCACGTATACATTCCTTCGCAATAAGTGAACACAGCTTTATAGACATTTGGCATTTCACCATGTTAAATTATTTTCTCTGCCCACCTCCTCCCCTCCCTGCGTTTGACTTTTCCATATATTTCATGTTTAACCCTTTCCTGGCCGGGCGTACGGCGCAGCCCAATGAATAGAGGCATTTTCATGCCTGTGTGAGCGGTGTTTGTACAGCCCCTTTCCTCCCCACCTGGCCAGATAGGAATATGTGCTGGCCGGCCAATAAGCACTGCAATTTTACCTTTCTGGATTAAATTCATATTAGTTATTAGTTTTATATATATATATACATAAGATTGAGGGGAAAATCCCACACAGGAGCACACTAGCCATTCTATTCATTAGAGATACACATTCTCACTTTTGCCTGTTGCTACTTCAAATGACCAACGGGGTTCAGGAAATTTTCTAGGGGAAAATCGCTTTCATTACATAATTGCTGTAGACATGGATCGTTTGCATGTAATTTAATGTTATAAAAAAAATCCATTTTATTTGTATATAGATAAGTTTAATATGTAAATCTTTTCTTGGGGTTAATTTACGGTGAACCAAAACTACTATTATTATTATTTGGAGTCAATCAGCAGGAAACTCTCATTTCCCCTACTGACAGCACTGGAACTTACATTATTGCTTTATTATGACAGAAGTTACCATAACTGCAGGTTAACGGTTCCATGTGTTCAGATTCAACACGTTTTACATGCTTTACATGATCTTATAAAAACTAAAAGTATATCCATGTATGCAAAGAGTGGGGTAGCCAAGGAGCCATGGGCCCAAGTGTGGATTACACACTGGGCTGCACAAGTACTCTACGGCCTCAATTCACTAAGCAGTTTAGACTAGTCTACAGATGTTTTTTAGTCTACTGATGGTTTGGTGTAATGTTTTAGACCTGTTTTTAGACCTGGGCTAACATTCAGTAATTACACAATTCACAAAGGCAAACAAGGAGTAACCACGCCCACTTTTTCTTACAGAGATTAGACCAGCTGATTTCTTGTCGGTAAAGTAATTCTGTGAGGTATTTTAGATGTGAGGATGGAACCTTTTGAATTCATTATACAGGAGTTTAACTGTGTGCAGAGGAGAGCTCATCAGAGGAGAAGGATGTCAGTCATAGCTACTTGTTTGTGAATTGCATCTTTTGATCATTTCCCCTGCTTTACCCACCTAATTACCAAGTGGTTTAGACCAGGTCTAAAAACATGTCTAAAACATTTGGTAATAGTGAATTCCCCTTTGATGCAACTGACCAAGCCATCAGTAGACTAAAAACCATCAGTAGACTTGTCTAAACTGATTAATGAATGGAGGCCTATGTGTAACAATTGATATGGAGCACCAAAATCTGCCAACGACAGCGACAGTGTCAGAGAAGTTTGACTAGGAGGAGAGTTTATTAAAGATTACCACCAAGGATGAACAAGTACAGCTTTTCGACCTGCCCAAGTATGAGAAGGAGGCCACGACAGTGAGAGTTAACTTACCCAGATGTCCAATGGCAGATTTATACTTTCTGTGCTCTTTGCCAAAGTATGATGTGGCTCCCTTTTCTTGTGTGCAGCAGTGCCCCTCCAATGCCATGTGTATTGTCCATGTACTGCAGTCCCTTTCTTTCATGAACAGCTCCCTTTATCATGTGCTGCTCCCCGTTTTCAGCCTCCTCTTTCATATGTAGCAGCTCCTCTTTTATGTCCAGTTGCTCCCTTGGACTACAGCCGCCCAAAGCCTGGGCATTTGTGGCCTTTCCAGAAATCCGACCCTGCAGATGTCCAGCTCGTGCTGCAGCACTCCATCCTCCTGATACTTCCTGCTTCACAGCGGGAATGTCCGCTGTATAACAGGAAGTAACGGGAGGATGGAGTGGAGCTTGGATATCTGGGTAATTCAACTCTCACTGCCATGGCAACCTTCTCAGGCATGAGCGAGTAAAAGTGTGCTCGCTCATTCCTGATTACCACTATACAAAGAGGTGGTCATTACCAGCAGCATAGCACCAATGAAAATCTAATACAATGGTTGAAAGAGGTCCCCTCTGGTCTAGCCAGGGCCCTGGTACTGTGGCAACCTCTGCATCCCCAATTGCTACGCAACTGTATCAAAAGTAAGTACACTCAACATTCATTGTTCCAGTTAATGTTTAAACCAGAAAAACATGCTTTCCCATTAGCTCAAACTCAATTTATTTAGAGCAAAAATCCTTCACCATCCTAATTTTCCTTTATATTATTAGCATGTGGAAATAATAGATTATAATAATTTATAGACTGGGCATAGACATTTGAGCAAGAAAGAGGGAAACTGAGGTTTTGTTCCAAAACAGGGATTGTTGCTTTGAAAGAGGGATATTTGTGAGTTCATTGTCAGTTCCATTGATTAGGAAAAGAAGATATTGCAAAAACAATAGCTTTTTTTGAGTAACTGAAACAAAGATCATAATGCAAGCTTTAAAGGGAATCTGAAGTGAAAATAAACATATGATATCATGATTTGTATGTGAAGTACAGCTAAGAAATAGAACATCAGTAGCACAGACATGAGTCTCATATTGTTTCCAATACACAGTTAAGAAACCTCAGTTGTTATCTATGCAAAAGAGTTTCTCTGAGCTCTCAGACTCAACTTGGGTCCGATAAAGTGCTATTTTCTGAAGCACTTAAGCTGGCCATACACTAGGCCGATTACCCGCCGATCGACAGCAGATTCGATGACTGGGATCGAATCTGCTGTCAAATCGTTTACGCTAAATGCTAAATTTCGATTGATTTTGTCCCGAAATAGATCGGTCCCGTCGATCGCTCTGTGCGGGAAATTACCGTCGATCGCCCGCGGGTACGGAGCGCATCGCTAGCGGCGTACGATCGACGCAGGTATACATTACCTGAAGCTGGCTCCCGGCATCTTCTCCGCATCACCTCCCGGCTGGCATCTTCTGCGCATCACCTTCCGCATCATGGCATCCGTATATAACTTTCTGTCACTGCAGTGACAGCGGAAGTACAA
This sequence comes from Hyperolius riggenbachi, assembly GCF_040937935.1. Taxonomy (NCBI): domain Eukaryota; kingdom Metazoa; phylum Chordata; class Amphibia; order Anura; family Hyperoliidae; genus Hyperolius; species Hyperolius riggenbachi. The sequence continues at coordinate 31,848,554 of NC_090655.1, read as the reverse complement.
AAAGAGGGCGCTCTATTTGAACTTCCGCTCTCACCGAAGTGACAGAAAGTTATACGCGGATGCCGTGATGCGGAGAAGATGCCCGGGACCAGGCTTCAGGTAATGTATGCAGGGGGGGACAGGCAACAGTGGCAGCTCAGCAGATGGTGAATCGGTTTCAGGCTGAAATCGATTCACAATCTGTTTGCAGTAAGGCAGCCATACGATCCCTCTCTGATCAAATCTATCTGTTTGTCAAATCTGATGGCAAATCGACCAGTGTATGGCTACCTTAATACATCAAAGAAACAATGAAAGACAACTTCAGATAAGATTTTACTGCAGATAGGCCAACAGGTCATTACCTCTGCACTGTTTCATAGTTTTAAATGCAGTGTGTAGTGTGTAAACTGCAAATATTAGAGAATGATGCAATGTTATAAAAACAGCTATATATCTGAAAATAAAAATATGAGACTCTTTTCTTTGCTTGTAATGTTCTATTCAATACCTGTACTACACATACAAATCATTAAATCATGGCATATTATTCAGATATAAGCTAAAGTAACAACTAGAAATATGCCTGAGGAAGGGAAAAATCTTCCCAAAAGGCTGCTTTATGATACTTGCTTCAGTAAGCTATTTATAACACAGGTTTTTTTCCTAACTACATAATTGTCTTGGCTAAAGTGGTACAGATACATTTTCTTTGTGCCCTTTCAAGGTGTGTGACACAAACGAATGAAACCAAAAGGTAAACATGACAGCCAGGCAACGGATACCTCTGTAAAGGGGAATAAAGATGACAGCCGCCATATTTCTCTCACTACCAGTTTCCTTTAAGCGATGTGAGGCTGGATGCAGGGAAGGCTGTGATGCCAGCGGTGTGCGCAGCCTCTCACAGAGTAAAGTTCCACAACGAGACAGGTCCAAAAATAAAACCGTGGAGTCCTGTTACAGCAAATAGGAGTCAATCCAATTGTATTGTTGTTATTAATGCCTCTGTGGAAGACAAAACTGCTGCAGTAACAAGTATGATTTGTTAGCTATTACAAGAAATTCAGCAGGGCCTCTAGCCTCGCCAGCTCTGTCATTAGGCAGCAATAATAAAGACTTATAATTGCTAATGAGGAGAAGAACAACATTGTGACAAAAGAAAGCTGGAAACCATAGAAAGCTGAACTCGGAATCTCTGACTCACTTTAACCATTGCATACACAAAAAAAAGTTCTGCTTTCCTACCAGAATATGAACTTTCCAGGGGTCAAAAGGACACTTTGTGGTGGAAGAGGGGTAAGCAGAGTTTAAAGCGTATTTTTAGTTGCAGGACTAGAATGGAATTGCTTTCTGTATGGCCCGACAAACATTCGATAGCCTGTTATTGTAGTTCTTGTCACTATATCATGAATTTATGACCCTTTAATTGGGATGGCAGCAGAAAGTAGTAATTGGAATGGGTCTCTCTCTTCCTGCATGTCACCGATTTCTGTATTTGCTCCTTTAGAAAAGAGTAGAGTTAGAGGTATGCACTGATAATGTAATTATTGAGCTTTAACTCTTCTCTGCCCCTCATCTGCTATGCCTGTGATGGGAAGAAAAGTTACGATGTGTACACACCGTCAGAGATTTCAAGATTAAACTTGATTCTGCAGGTGACACATGCAGGAAATGAGTGGGGATACTCTGGTATACCTGAGTAGTGTGTACTGTCTCCATGGAGATGGGAGGAGGGATGATGCACAGCATATGACAGAGTGGCTTCTGACGGCCAGGGGTAAGGAGGGGAACAATACACTTGGCTCTTGCTGTTGTTTAAATATCCAGGGTGTTGTGTCTTTTAAAGACCTTGGGTGACAGCTATATATACACTAGATTCTTGATAGGGCCGAGTTTGATCTAGCATGTGTACGATGCTTATGTTGTCCTTACCGATCACTCATTGGGGGTTCGGAATTCTGTACAAACATGCAACTTGGCTGCAGCAGAGCAGTATGTTCTGTGGCATCCTGTGGTGCAGGATACATTGTGCTTGTCATTAAGCGAGCCAGCCCAGGGTCATAAGTCAGGTCTACACACACTACATTCTCTACTCATATGCTCTAGAACGATCGTCATGGCCGAGTTTTATCAGGCATGTGTTCGGGGTTTCATTGGGAAGAACTTAGCAGAGAGTCTGGATTTCTTGTTTCTAGAAATATTTGGCGGTTACAAGATAGAAGCAAACCTGAAGCAACCTAAGAAAAAAAAAAGAGAAGAGCCTTCCTAGCCCTTTCTCCATCTCCTCATTCCACCACCGTCCCCTGTTCACAATTTGCACCTTCCGTAGATGGCTTTGGAAGCACTCGCATCCCCGGAGACGGGCACAGCCTGGACTCACACATGCACAGTAGGGATCCACTCGGCTTCACAAGCTCTCCAGGACACAAGTACTTTCGAAGGCTGCCTGAGGAGGGCAGAATACGTATTCAACCTGATGGTTGAATAATTTCACTGAAGGAACAGTGGTGGTACCAGGGGATGGAGAGAGGACCGGGTAGGCTCTATGGCACAGGTGTCAAACTCAAGGCCCACCGGCCGGATGCGGCCCTGCAAGCCATTTTATGTGGCTCTCCAGAGCTTCAAATGTACATCATTGTAAGGAGTAAAAGAACAACAGTACACTGCCTTCTCATCCAGAGGATGACAGTGTTTTTGCTCAAAACATTGTCAGTTTGAGCCTGGGTGCAGCAAAAACCCAAGCATGGGGCACCCTTCTTGCACACACCAACACACCTTTCCCACAGCACACCCTCCCAACACAGAAAAGTAGCAGAGCCGTGTAATACTTATCTGCTCCAGCGATGCGTTGTGTCTCTTCAGTCCTTCCTGGCAGCTGCACACTCTCTTGTACTTCCATGCTTCCGGTTCCCGTTTATGTGAATGCATACGGAGCCAGATGAATGCAGCATAGAGCATTTGTTAGGAAGAGACCCAAAGCTGCACTGGAGCAGGTAAATCTTAAACTGCTTCAGGCCCCGCCCCATGGTCACTATACACTCACCTAAAGGATTATTAGGAACACCTGTTCAATTTCTCATGAATGCAATTATCTAATCAACCAATCGCATGTCAGTTGCTTCAATGCATTTAGGGGTGTGGTTCTGGTCAACACAAACTCCTGAACTCCAAACTGAATGTCAGAATGGAAAGAAAGGTGATTTAAGCAATTTTGAGCGTGGCATGGTTGTTGGTGCCAGACGGGCCGGTCTGAGTATTTCACAATCTGCTCAGTTACTGGGATTTTCACGCACAACCATTTCTAGGGTTTACAAAGAATGGTGTGAAAAGGGAAAAACATCCAGTATGCGGCAGTCCTGTGGGCGAAAATGCCTTGTTGATGCTAGAGGTCAGAGGAGAAGGTGCCGACTGATTCAAGCTGATAGAAGAGCAACATTGACTGAAATAATCACTCGTTGCAACCGAGGTACTGTATGCAGCAAAGCATTTGTGAAGCCACAACACGCACAACCTTGAGGCGGATGAGCTACAACAGCAGAAGACCCTACTTGTCTCCACTACAAATAGGAAAAAGAGGCTACAATTTGCACAAGTTCACCAAAATTGGACAGTTGAAGACTGGAAAAATGTTGCCTGGTCTGATGAGTCTCGATAGAGTCAGAATTTGGTGTAAACAGAATGAGAACATGGATCCATCATGCCTTGTTACCATTGTGCAGGCTGGTAGTGGTGGTGTAATGGTGTGGGGGATGTTTTCTTGGCACACTTTAGGCCCCTTAGTGCCAATTGGGCATCGTTTAAATGCCACGGGCTACCTGAGCATTGTTTCTGACCATATCCATCCCTTCATGACCACCATGTACCCATCCTCTGATGGCTACTTCCAGCAGGATAATGCACCATGTCACAAAACTCGAATCATTTCAAATTGGTTTCTTGAACATGACAATGAGTTCACTGTACTAAAATGACCCCCACAGTGACCAGATCTCAACCCAATAGAGCGTTTTTGGGATGTGATGGAACGGGAGCTTTGTGCCCTGGATGTGCATCCCACAAATCTCCATCAACTGCAAGATGCTATCCTATCAGTATGGGCCAACATTTCTAAAGAATGCTTTCAGAACCTTGTTGAATCAATGCCATGTAGCATTAAGGCAGTTCTGAAGGCTAAAGGGGGTCACAAACATTAGTTTGGTGTTCCTAATGTAGTTATGCCACTTTATTTGATACAGTTCAATAAATGTCAAATCTTCATAAACAATTTGGCCTGTGACTTAAAGAGGAACTCCAGTGACAATAATGTAATAAAAAAACACTGCTTCATTTTTACAATAATTATGTATAAATGATTTAGTCAATGTTTGCCCATTGTAAAATCTTTCCTCTACCTGATTTACATTCTGCCATTTATCACTGGGGACATTTTTACTGCTGGCAGGTGGAAGGAGATGCTGCTTGGTTTTTTTTTTTTGGCAGGTGGAAACAGCTGTAAACAGCTATTTCCCACAATGCAACAAGGTTCACAGACAGACAGGAAACTGCCAGGTCCATGGTCCTCAGTTTCCTGTGGGAGTGGTTTCACCACAATATCAGCCATACAGAGCCCCCTGATCATCCGTTTGTGAAACGGAAAAGATTTTTCATGGGAAAGGGGATATCAGCTACTGATTGGGAGGAAGTTCAAATCTTAGTTACAGTTTCTCTTTAAATTATGTTTTAGATTTTGGCCCCTTATGCGATTGAGTTTGACACCCCTGCTCTATGGGATCCAGAGCTTTTCCTCTGCTTTGGTGAGTATCTAAGTCTTTTTAAAGGTTGCTTCACGTTCACTTTAAATACAATATACCCGATCGGCTTTATGATGTGAGGCAGGAGCTTTAACTCTATTTACACTGGAAATAGGAGATACTATCAAGTGGGGTTCCCGGTGATTCTTCAACCCCTCCCCCTGTGCTGTCTTATAGCATAGCGGGAATAGGGAGAAACATATAACCTATCAGCGCTAAAGTGTTTTGCCAATCCACAAGCAATGGCACACGGCAATCCCCAGCAGCCATTCTTCTTTAACTAAACCGGCTTATCTAACACATGGCCTAAAGCTATGTACAGACATTAAATCACTTTCATTCAGTTAAACCGACAGCAGTGCTATCTGGTTCTGTGTGATGGCATGGTAAATAATGTTCTCGTCACTCATTACCTCTAATTATTCATTTCTGCAAGATTTCTCAAGAGCAGCTTATATCCTACAGAACTCTCTTCCTCATCCTTTTATGCTTGACTCATCCTTTAGGTGTTTCTCATATGTACTTTATGCAGTTGTTTCTCCTGGAAGTTTTGTGGTTGCATTATCGCTGGGAAAACAAGTGCCCATACACTGAGCCGATTAGCGGCCGATTGATTGACCAATCGATTGATTTGCGGCCGATTTTAATCGATTTCAATCGATCTGACATGCTGGAAAATCTAGGTCGATCTATTGAGATGGCTCATCATTTTGCATTGGACGTAATGGAAATTTGATGGCAAAAAAATGCCATCAGATCGATTTTCAATAGATTTCATACTGAAATCTGTTCCTAGTAAAAAATGTTCCTAAACACATCAGATAGATCAGAGATCTATCTGATGATCTATCTGCTGCTAATCTAGCGAGTGTATGGCCTGCTCCAGGAATCTACAAGGCAAGCAAGCACGTAATATATGGGTGGTCACTAAGGTATTTGGTTCCCCAGTGGTTGGACAGAATCGCAGTCAGTGTCTCAAGAACTCCTCTTAAATATTGCTCAGATGTGTACAATCATTGCTAAGGCAAAGTGCAAAGTTTTATTTCCTATAGCCTTCCCTGGGATTACATTTAGTGCCTGTTTGGTGTCTTTCGCTGTCGGTTTTTATGCAGCAAAGAGGGAGAATTGAAATCCGGAGACTAATGTCCACATGAAGGAGACCTTAGGGCTGGTATTCACAATGCAATATTCACTGTAAATGGCTGTATAATCCTGTAAAACAGTTGGATTGTCCCTAGTATGCATGAAACCCAACTGCCAATTGATCAAAAAATGGCCTATGGATCAGTGTGGGTGTGAGCTGGATATTGGCGGAAGGCAGCAGGTCATGTGGGTGGGGTGTAGCTGCAGCAGGTCATGTGGGTGGGACGTGGCTGTAGCAGGTCATATAAGTAATACGTGGCTGCAGCAGGTCATGTGGGTGGGATGTGCTGCAGAAGGCCACGTGGGAGGGACATGGCTAGAACTGGTCATGTGAGTGGGATGTAGCTGCAGTGGGTCATGATGTGGCGGCAGCAGCAGGACATGTAGGTTGCGATGTGGCAGCAGGAGCAGGTCATATGGGTGGGATATGGCAGCAGCTGGTCATGTGAGTATGACATCGCTAGAGAAGGTCATGTCAGTGGAACGTGGTTGTAGCAGGTCATGTTGGAGGGACGTGGCTGCAGTGGGTCATGATGTGGCGGCAGCAGCAGGACATGTAGGATGCGATGTGGCAGCAGGAGCAGGTCATATGGGTGGGATATGGCAGCAGCTGGTCATGTGAGTATGACATCGCTAGAGAAGGTCATGTCAGTGGAACGTGGCTGTAGCAGGTCATGTTGGAGGGACGTGGCTGCAGTGGGTCATGATGTGGCGGCAGCAGGTCATGTAGGTTGCGATGTGGCAGCAGGAGCAGGTCATATGGGTGGGATATGGCAGCAGCTGGTCATGTGAGTATGACATCGCTAGAGAAGGTCATGTCAGTGGAACGTGGCTGTAGAAGGTCATGTTGGAGGGACGTGGCTGCAGTGGGTCATGATGTGGCGGCAGCAGGTCATGTAGGTTGCGATGTGGCAGCAGGAGCAGGTCATATGGGTGGGATATGGCAGCAGCTGGTCATGTGAGTATGACATCGCTAGAGAAGGTCATGTCAGTGGAACGTGGCTGTAGCAGGTCATGTTGGAGGAACATGGCTGTAGTATGTGGGAATGTAGCTTTAGTATCCCTGACTTATTTTTATTGCTGCTTCTCAATTTCTGTCTCTTGGGCTACTTGTTTTCATAATAAATCCACAAAGGTCCAAGGAGGTCTCAGCTACAGTGAATGAGGTTGGAATGGAGGGAATTCTCACCAAGGGGTACACAGACAGTAAAAAGCCCAAACTCTCTAACCCTTTTTATATTATCCAAAACTAAAATAAAACATTTTCCTACAACAGTAGTAAAAGTATTTTTTTGTGTGCTTTGTTCTTGAAGAGGGCTGAAGATGAAAACAGCTCATGTGAGAAACCTCAGGAGAAACGTTCATTGAATCAAAGTGCACTCAAAATAAACTGTAAAAAAAATTAAAGGAACACATTTTTTTTTATCAGTGTATGGCATCGAGTCAATGAAACTTCTGAGATATTGATCTGGTCAGAGGGGGTTGCTTATCAGATTTGACTGCTTTGGTGTTAATGAAATTAACAACAGGTGCACTACAGGGGAAAAAAATGAGAAGACCATGAAACAGGAATGGTTTAACAGGCGGAGGCCACTGAAGTTTTTCACTACTATTCTTTTTATTTTTTTCGCTAGTTTTGTATTTGGCAACAGTCAGTGTCACTACTGGTAACATGAGGCGATACCTTGACTCTACAAAGGTTGTAAATGTAAACCAACTCCTTCAGGATGGCACATCAAAACGAGCCACTGCCAGAAGGTTTGCTCAAGGGAACAGAGAGATTCCAGGAGACAGAAAGCTCTATAGGGTAGTGCCAAATAAAGTCCTTAGCCCATCAAGAATACCAGTATCTTCTCCACTGGGCAAGAAAAAACAGATGAGCACTGCTAGAGCCTTACAAAATTACCTCCAGCAAGCCACTAGTCGTGTGAATGTCTCTGACCAAACAAAATAGACTTCATGAGGGTGGCCTGATAATGGGCCCTGTTCTCACTTCCTGACACAGTGGAGCTTGATTGACCTCAGAAAATTGTCTGATCTGCTACTTGCACCCTGTGCTATTCACAGACAAGAGCAGGTTCCTCACAATGTTATTCTGCCTGTAACATCATTCAGCAGGACTGGTTTGGTGATGGGTCAGTGATGGTCTGGGGAGGCACATGCATGGAAGGATGTACAGAGCTCTACATGGTAGACCCCATCCATCAGGGCCTGATTTGTTCTCTTTACCGCCCAAGGCCACTGTCACCAGCCGCCCCCCCTTCAGTATAGGTAGCAAGATGACCCCTCCCCTTTCCCTCCAGAATAGGTAGCCATATGATCCCTCTTCCCTCTAGTATAGGTAGCCTGATGACCCCCCCCCCCTCTCCAGTATAGGTAGCTAGGTGACCTACTCCTCCTCCCTTTCTCTCTAGTATAGGTAGCCTGAGGACCCCTCCCCCTCCAGTATAGGTAGCTAGATGACTCCCTTAATCCCTCCCTTTCCCACTCCCCCCTTTTCAGTATAGGTAGCCAGATCGCCTCCACACCGCAGCAGCCATCAGTGTCAATCACTTCTCAGCTCATCTCCAGTGCAGAAGCTTAGTCTTCCCCTTCGTCTCCAATACTGCCCAAGTCCATAACCGTCCGCCACAATGCCAACATTCACAGAGAGCAAGGTGGCTGCTGCACAGTTGGCTGGCAGCAGAGTACCGCGGTCAGGTGCTGGCCTGATCTCCCTGCATTGCAGACAGCATTTGCAAGCTTGCAAATGCTGCACCAGTTTTGCCTGCTGCTTTGGTGCCCTTGCTCCTGTGGTGCCCTAGGCCATGGCCTAGGCAGCCTTGGCCTACATCTGCCCCTGCCATCCATAGTCTCATTAGTAGCATACTCTAATGTTGTCAGGCATGCATTCAAGTACTTAAGAGCCACACAAACAACTGAGTACAATTATGATTTGCTGCAATAAATGATGGCAAATTGGATCCGCTTACCGACAGCATTTTTTCACCATTTTCAGCCGTTTGTAGGTTGATAATCATAATGTCCATCAAACATTGTGGCATACTTCAATCCCTAACCCATTACACAATCCACATCAGCATAGATGTCAAGCATGATTTTTTCACATTGAGATCTGAAGTGTTTTTAAAGTGTTCGCACCGTGTGCATTGCAGACAGTTATGACGCACAACACATATTGTGCGATAAACATGGTAACATGAAAGTCCTTAGATTTTCATTTTAATATTCACAGTACAGCAGTGCATTTCAATGTGAGGGGAGTGATTAAATCACACCATCGCACATTAATCAGTGCCCCCCCCCCCCCCCCCCAAAAAAAAAAAAATTTTCCCAGCCGAGTGGCTTGAAAATGTGGCCGGGTGGGGCGAGTTGAGAGAATGCAGGGCTGGTGCTTCTCTGCACAACTCTGCTTACAGGAGAGGAGGGGGTGAGCCAATGACAGCCGGGTGCTCACCAAAACTAGCTTGGAGGAGCACCCAGCTAAAGAATAGTCTATAGGCACTGCATAGTAATGCATGCTACGTGCGTTTCAGCGCATGGATCATGCAGAGCCCCAAGACTCAGCTGGTTTCCTTTCCCTCTACGTCACTTCCCCTGGAACAACAAGAAACCACAGTGGTTTGACAATGCAGTGAAACACATGGATAGGCATGGAAAAGCACAATGGAATGCACAAAAACACACTGACAAACAGTGATGATCGTAATCAGCCAATTGCGAAAAATTTTGCATTCATTTTCGCATTTACACTTATACGTAATTGCGGTTTGTAAATTCAATTGATTTTGTATAATGATTCGTAATTTCGCCTAAAATTTTGCATAAGTTTTAGCGTAATTTCGTGCCGACTTTGGCAGTGAATAGCAAAGCCCCCATACATGGTAGTGACACCAAAATTTCTACATATGTTAAGGAGAATAGTGGGTACAAGTCAAATAATCTTCCAAAAAGACCTGGTAGTTTTTGAGAAAATCGATTTTAAAAATGCAAAGAAAAAATGTTTTTGAAAGAGAACCCGAGGCGGGGTTCTGAGAATAAAATCCACATACAGAGGCTGGGTCTGTCTATACTGCCCAGCCTCTGTTGCTATCTGGATCGCCCCTAAGCCCCCCATAAAACACAGCCGCGCTGCTGTCACACAGCTTGTCAGTGCGGGCTGTGTTTACCTTTGTAACGTCAGTCTCCGCTCTCCCCCGCCTCCTGCGTCGCTCTGGTTCCCGCCCGCGTCCCTTCCCTCCCGCTGATTGGAGGGAAGGGACGCGGGCGGGGACCGGAGCGATGCAGGAGGCAGGGGATGAGCGGAGACTGACGTTACAAAGGTAAACACAGCCTGGCTGTGATTTATGGGGTCTCGGTGAGTGCAGGGGGCATTTAGGGGGGACCTGAATAGCAACAGAGGCTGGGCTCTATAGGCAGACCCAGCCTCTGTATGGGGATTTCGTTGTTAGAACCCCGCCTTGGGTTCTCTTTAAGCAAAAAGAAATGACAGTTTAAAAACCATTTTTTCTTTGCATATTTAAAATCGATTTTCTCAAAAACTACTCTTTTTGAAAATTAATTTTTTTTTGACTTGTACCCAACATTCCTCTTAACATATGTAGCCATTTTGATAGCAATAGCGTGTATGCGAGCTTTGCTAATAACCGCCAAAGTCGGCACAAAATTTTGCAAAATTACGCAAAAATTAAGCGAAATTATGACATATTACTATTACATACAAAATTAATTAAAATTTTGAAATTTCACATTACAATTACGATGCGTAAATGTGAATTTTGAAGCGAAATTACGCATATCCCACCAATGCTGATAAACACATGCGTTTTTACATGCATTTTAATACATTTCAAACGCATTTAATAATGTGAATGAACCCTTAATTTTTATTGAGCAGTGTATATAACCTTTGATTTCATTTGTTTTCATTCAGCTCAGATTTTTGGAATCAATCTGAATATGGTTAGTTGCAGAGCGGGTTTAGCTACTTAATCTCTGATGTTTATTTAGGTAGAATTTGTGGTATAGTCATCTACTGTGCAGGTCCAAAACACATTAACTGCTGATATTACACTTAAAAGAGGAGAAAAAAAAAAAAAGATTGCTGCGCATTGAAGGACCACAGTAGATTGCAGACATTCATTTACTTATTATTCTATTGTGGTTCTTATTATTCTATTGTGGTTGGTACATGAGGTTGTGCATGTACTGCAGCATTACTGGATGAGTGAGTGGTCATTAATGAGGGCTAAGTGGTCGTCTGCTTCTCTGCTAGCCCACAGAAATGTAATGACAGGTTCACATAATAGATCTATTACATAACCTGTAATGATAAGCCTGCTGTCAGTAAACTGATGTCACAGTTATGGTGTTAGTATGTTATATGTATAGCCTCAAATATTCTTAGAAACAGAATGCTTGCAATAGATAATATATGAAGTCAGTCTCTTCAATGAGAAAAGAAAACATTTTTTTATGGGAACGACCCTATAGATTTGAAGGACGTTAGAAAGCTTCAGAGTCTAGGGGTTCACATGGGTGGTGGATGCTGTTAGTGGGGTTATAGCTAAGCTATGTAGGGGTTAAGAATATTTAAAGGACAACTATCAAAGATAACTAAAATTTAAAAAATGTCACATGTATTTCCATTAACTACTAGCAAATAGCAATACAAAGACCTTTTTCATCTTTACATTTCCTATTTGAAGAAAATATGACATTTACAGAGAACAGTTTTCACTGTGGGCATTATTACTATGAAGGACTTTGGCCATCACATACAGCATACAGAAACAATCTTTACTGGTTCTAATCCTGTGAGTAAAATGTGCTCTGAATGATAGAAAGCAGAAATATACTCTAGCTTCAAATAAGTGTGTAAATACAAACTGCAGTTTTGTGTGCCTGATACTGTGTTTACAAACAGGAACATCTCATTCTGAATGGGAATGCAAGAACAGGAATAAAGTACAGGTCCTTCTCTTTAGATCCTTTCTCTGTAGCTGACAAATCCATCAGCTGTTCTCATATGATCTGTGAAAGAGCAGTGTGTGTGTAAGCAGGGCAAAAACAAACAGTAAATCATATCTCTGTGAATAGTGACAGAGAAGTGGAACCTATCTACAGTACATGGTATAGTTCTGACCTCTAGCCTGACGCTGACACAAACTGTTACAAACAGCTTATAAACAAAGCATTTTTTTTACACAGGCTGAGACGAGAGACCTCTGAAAAGCTTTCTATTGTTGCTGGCTAAAAGCTCTATAGGTATGTGGAGTTTACAGAAGGACAATTTCTTTGAAAGTTGTTTTTTAATGATGGGCGGATGTGCCTAGGTCACAGAGAAAGGCTCATTTTTATGTCAGGTTAGGAATACAATGCAGAGCAAAACTAATTGCGAGAATTTTGCTGATATTCACACAATACACTGCATTACACGGACAGCTTCAGCAAAAGGATAACTATGTTTGCTTAGTAATTACCATTATCCTTTAAAGTACCCCTGAAATGGAGACCTCCCAAAAAATGAACGCAGCTCATGATGGGCTAGATTAACCCTTACTTAGTGTCTTGGTGCTGCTCGTTGTCCATGGGGTACCCCTCGCCCCCCTCATATTCAACAGAATCCTCCAGTGGAATACCAAAACTAGGAAGGTCCCCTTAGTGACGGTGTGTGACTTAGAACTGTACAGGTGCAAGTTCCAAACCACGTGAGAACACTGAAAGCAAGCACTTGTCCATGAACAATTTCTTTGACTGTGTAAGCAAAGTTCAAAACTTCCATCAGTGAAGTTCAAAATTGCTGTGCGCCGCTTGGAGGAACTTCTGGGAGGCGCAGTATTTACGAGGACCAGGAATGGGGAATGGGGGTGGGGGGACCCAAAGGAAAACGAGCAGTGCCAGGACACTACTGGAAAGGTAATCTAGCCCACCATGGGCTTTATTTAGTAGATTTACCTCAGTTTGGGGGTATTTTAAGTGGTGAAAGTTGCAAAATGAGGCCTCCATGAATTGGACATGTATTTCCAGCACATTCCACAAAATATCAATATGACGGAGATCTGGGGAATATGGACGCTGAGGAGAATGTGATTCCTCGCACCAGGCCACCTTCTTCTGCTGAATCGAATGCTCTCATGTCAGAATTGCAGCCTCTCTCTATGGTGGACAAGAGTCAACATTGACAACCTGACTTGCTACACAGCAAGCTGCACTGTGTGCTCTGACACCTTTCATTCATGAGTGGCATTAGACTTTTCAGTAACATGTGCTACCAAGGCTCGTATGTGGCATCAGACTAGATAGGCTAACCTTTTCTACCCATGCAAATGAGCGAGTCTTAGGTGACGATAAACCCGTCATTCCTTGGCCTACTGCTGGTAGGCACTAAGCATGGCATACGGGGATCTCTCCACAAGACCTGCAGATTTGACCCAGTTGTGTACCTTCAAAAATTGGCTCTCGTGAAAGTTGCTTAGATCCTTATGCTTATCCTTATTTCATCACCTGCATGAATCCACTTGCAGCCAATTTTGCCACGACAACTTGCAATAATTATGAAATACCATGAAAGGGCCAATTTATAACGGGGCTGCCAAACAAATACTCTTAATTCGTATGCATTGTCCTAATTGGCATACTTATAAAATTGGCAATAATGTCAGAATGTTCTGAGCACTTCTGTGACGAAACCCCCCCCCCCCCCCCCAAACATTATTTATTGGCTCTTCCGTGCTGATCATGCCTTCCCAACCACCTCTCTATTTCCTCTTTCAACTTTGCATTTCCTTTTGCCCCTCCTCTTCCTCCGTATTTCACCCCCCTCACCATTTCCCCTTAAATCTTTAGATTCCTTTTACTGGTTTACAATAATGTAGTGGAGCATCTACATCCATCTCATGTTGGTACATTTGAGAAATGCATATACCGGTACTTACATTTATTGAGTCCTCTGAAGAAGCATGTCTGTAGCCACAAGACAAGTCTCTTCTTCTCATTGTAAATTGAATTTTGAGCGTCTTTCACATGAAGGTGAACATTCACATCTACAGTATGTGTAATGTATTGCCACTGCTGGCATCCATACAGCCTTTTACCCAGCAGTCGTAAATGTGATTTAGGTGAAGGAACTAACACCATTGTGTTGCCAAGAAAATATTAGAAGACCTACCCGCCCCTGCAACCCTGCTTTCACAACTTTATAACATACAGTTAATGCTATGCTCAACAAATGCAGGTGCTAAACATTATAGTAAACTCTTCCCAATGTCACATTGAGTGTTATAGAATTTATTTTGCAAGCAAAAAAAGCAAATAAGCCCATAGTACCATTGGCTGGAACACCTTATTAAAATGATAAGGTAGACGTATCATGACAGTAATGTGATTGCATTTGATGAGAACTGGTACCGCCAAATCTTGGGGACTGCTATGGAAACCTATATGGCCTCCAATTTTCCAAATATCTATTTAGTGGATAGGAAAGAGAAATATGTTTATTGTCATTTTGTTTATTGTATCTTTTTATGTCACTCTATCAGGGCATGACACCGGTATATACATGATGTTCTCCTCACATAGTCGCCCAACATGTATGCATTTGAGTTTGTAGAGTATGTTCTGTATGTTAAAGCATGGGAATAATAGCTGGTCACAATAAGAAGTCGAAAGCTAATTATTTACTGGCTTTTATAGTGGGGACATTTTCTTTCCATAAAGTGGAGTCCCCCCTCACTATGAAGAAACACTCTTATACTTAAAATACTAATGTAAACAACCATATAACCATATATACTCGCCCATAAGCCGACCCGCGTATAAGCCGAGGTACTCATTTTTCTCTCAGAAACCAGGAATAAGTGATTGACTTGTGTATAAGCCCCCTCCTCAGTATAGCCCCCTCCACAGTTGCCCGATGTGCCCCCATTACAAGTCACCCTTCCTCCCCATAGCCAGATGTGCCTCAAGGATGATACAGCTGTGTCTCAAGACGCCACTAGATGGAGTCATAGATATGAGACACAGCGACTGTCACACAGGAAGAATCCCTGATCATTGCACCGCCGACACGTTGCTTGCACTCTCCACAAGCCAGGGGACACAGGTAGTCTTGAGCAGTGCACTATGCACACCATGTTGCAGGGGACGGTGGCCACAGACAGAGCAGGGAGCCAGCTGGCAAGAGCAGGATCACTAGTGCACAATCCTTACACTCCTCTGCCAGTAACAAAACCTGCTCCACCATCCGGTATGTTCTACTGACTCAAATATAAGCCAAGTGGGTAAATTGTCAGCACATTTTTTGTCCTGAAACATTAGGCTTATACGCAAGTATATACAGTAACATGTAAAGTTGCCCAGAGTAAATGCACTGTAACAGTTTAACTTCCTATGTATCTGTCATTTACAGCAGGTATAGTATTCTGACAGCTAAGAAACTCTTAGCTACAGGTTTTGGATTAGTCCATCTCCTCATGGGAGATTCTCAATGTAACCAAATGTATTAATTATTTCAAAAGCTCTCCCTGGAAAAGACCTATACAAAGATACAAGCCAGCCTGCCTACTACTTGCTGCACTGTATTCTTGCACCTGGACTGAGCCACTGCCATTCACAGAGTGCTTTTAAAAAATTATCCTGAGACTCACCTGTGAGTAGATGGACTAGTCCAAAATGTGTCTGTAAGAGGTTTAGAGTTGGTAGATTACAATAGCTGCTGTAAGTGAGGAACTTTACCAAAAGACATTGCAAAGTGAGAAGTTAAAAAATAGAAGATAGATCAATAAATGATTGATATCCGTGTGTAATTCACCATCTTTACATACAGCACAAACTGCCCTTATCTATAAACACACCTACTAACAATGTGATAAGTTAAAAGGTTGTTTTAAAATAATAATAATATATATAGCCCAAACCAAATTTTATGTAACTTTATGCAATGTATGCATGCAGCAATGGCGATAATGTTGGGAATACACCATGCAATTTTCTATCAGATAGATTGGTTGATAGATAATTTCCGACTGTTCCAATCTGATTTCGATCATTTTTCTGATTGATTTTCTGATCACGTCTATAAAAAATCGATCGGAAAAACGATCGGAAATCAGATCGGACTTATTGGAAATCATCTATCGACCCATCTATCTGACGGAAAATTGCATGGTGTATTCCAAGCATAACAACACACTGTGGGAGGGGTTTCCCCAGAATATCACAAAGATGACCCTGATGATATATTCAAGAAAAAGTATATTTTTTGGTGGGAAAGGGGGAATCGGCTACTGATTGGGATGAAGTTTAATCCTGCGATAAAAAAGTTCCTCTTCAGTAAGAAAAATGATAGTACATTCACTTTGGGACAAATGTACATCTTATACGTATGTGTAGATAAGTATTTTAAATTTTACAGGGGGGAGGGGGGGTTGTCATAGTGCCCCTATAACTATAGCTTATCATCTTGCAGAATTTGTAAATACATTTTTTGCTGTTCTTTAGATAATAGCAGGTTTGGATGCCAACGTTACTCTGCCAGTGCCTGGTGTCTGTAAACATAGAAAGCAAACTGTGGATACTTGTGAAAATATGAGGATGGCCATCTTTGAAGTCATAATGCTAGTTCTCTGGGGCTGCAGCCAAATCTCTACCAATAAAAATTCATTTACAGCAAATCTGTCATGTCTGCAGCCAGATCGCAGTGCTGCAGAGCGGTGTCTCCCAACACTATTACAGCATGTACCCCTTTATGAAAGGCTGCGCTTGCCAAGTACCCCCTTAGGTGAATAATATCAGCTCAAGTAGCCCTTGACACATATATATTTGTGAGGATTCCACATTTGTGTATGAATATGTTTCAGTCATTCCCTTATGCTTTCAATTAACTAAAAAAAAAGACATGTTTGTTTATATCTGTACATTATTATTTTTATTTTTTTTAATCTCAAAATGTTCTCTAATGAATTGACTGAAAACAATTCAAGTACTTTCTTTGTGCCTAACCTAAGCACCCCCTGGTGTATGCATAGCATGTGTTGAGAATCAGGTCCATAGTGTAAATGGTAGCATGATTACACGAGAGCTTCACCCACACATTCCAGACTCTTTTCTGATTAGATTTACTTTAAAACTTTTGGGGAACAAAATTAACCTTTTATATTTATTTTTATTTAGTTTTTATACAGCACCAAGATCTTCTGCAACTCCATACAGATTATATAGTCTTGTCACTTAACTGCCTCTCAGAGGGGGTCACAATCTAACCCCTACCATAGTCATGTACCGTATGTATCGTGTAGTGTGTGTATCGTAGTCTAGGGCCAATTTAGGTGGAAGCTAATTAACTTATCTGTAGAAAGGATGGAACAGAGACGCCAATAATATTGGCACCTCTGTTCCATCCCTGCTACATTCTCAAGTCCATCCTTGGTGGCGGAGTGTTACCCGTTGTCTCCTATCTACAGAGAGCAACTTCTTAAGGTGCGTACGCATGCACTATTGTAACAAACGACAGGTCCGTCAGACCCTCCCGCTGGGCGAACGTTCTGCAGACAGTAGGAGGTGTGTACAGTCTGTCGGCAGACTGATAAGACTGTTTTTGACTGATCCGCTTGTTTGTTACAATAGTGCGTGTGTACGCACCTTTAACCTGAGTGGGGCCAGGTCCTAATGCTCCCCACCTGCCTATACAGTGGTTGCCTTTCAAGTAACTCACACTTGTGAGTATAACAGCACATGTTCTCTGTTTCTCCATAACCTGGTTATACTACATACTACACTATATTGGGCTCTCCTTGTCCCTTTCTGTTTTACTCCTACAAATTAAAGTATCTGTTTGTTTTTGGGATGTAGGAGGAAACTGGAGTGCCCAGAGGAAACCCACACAGACACAAAACTACGTGCAGATAGTGCCCTGGATGGGTTTTGAACCTTGAAGTTACCTTACAAATCATCAATATCACAACATCATTGTTTAAAGCCCAGCTAAACCCAATATTGGATAAGGCTCTACTTGCCTGCAGCTGTGCAAAAGACCCAGAGCATTCCCTCTCCTTAGGTGAGTAACTGTTTTTATTTTTTCAAATGGCTTCAGAATCCTTTTAATTACAGTAGCATGTATTATTTTAAAACTATAATGGCTGAAAACTAAGAAATAATGAATTTTTTCATTTTTTTCTTACTATTTCTGTTAAAAATGCATTTAAAATAAAGTAACTATTAGCAAAATGTACCACCCAAAGAAAGCCTAATTGGTGGCGAAAAAGCAAGATCATTTTGTTGTGATAAGTAGCGATAAAGTTATTGGTGAATGAAAGGGAGGAGCACTGAAATGGGAAAATTGCTCGGGTCCATAAGGGGAAAAAAAACCTGGTGGTAAACTAGTTAACCACCCTGGCGTTCTGATTAAATCGCCAGGGTGGCTGCGGGAGGGTTTTATAAAAAAAAAACTATTTCATGCAGCCAACTGAAAGTTGGCTGCATGAAAGCCCACTAGAGGGCGCTCCGGAGGCGTTCTTCCGATCGCCTCCGGCGCCCAGAATAAACAAGGAAGGCCGCAATGAGCGGCCTTCCTTGTTTTGCTTACATCGTCGCCATAGCGACGAGCGGAGTGACATCATCGACGTCAGCCGACGTCCTGACGTCAGCCGCCTCCGATCCAGCCCTTAGCGCTGGCCGGAACTTTTTGTTCCGGCTACGCTGGGCTCAGGCGGCTGGGGGGACCCTCTTTCGCTGCTGCTCGCGGCGGATCGCCGCAGAGCGGCAGCGATCAGGCAGCACACGCGGCTGGCAAAGTGCCGGCTGCGTGTGCTGCTTTTTATTTGACGAAAATCAGCCCAGCAGGGCCTGAGCGGCAGCCTCTGGCGGTGTTGGACGAGCTGAGCTCGTCCAGACCGCTCAGCAGGTTAAAGAAATAAGTCCAGAGTGTTCACTAGAAGGCTTGTTACTACTATTAAAACTTAAATACTTTGGACACATATTGGGATGACTGGATTTTCAAAGAAATCCTTGATGCTTAGAAAAATTGAGGGGAAAAGAAGAAGAGGACGGCAGAGGCTAAGATGGATAGACAGTTTATGTAAAGCTATGATCATGCCTATGCAACACCTGAAAGAAGCAGTGACTGACAGACACATCTGGCATGCAAAAGTTCACATGGTCACACAGAGTTGGAGTCAACTATGAAATGGGGAGCAGGTAGTTGGGGCAATAACATTTGTGTACGTGTTATCCAGCCGCATATGTATGATCACGACGCCGGTGAGTTGTGCGCTGGGAGAGCCGACTGACAGCTTTCCCTGTTGCCGCAAAACTCCCCAGCGGCGTTAAATACTGTGTCCACTCCGAGTTGTCGCAACTCAGGGGGAGATGTAATTCTGGGTCTGGCAACTACCGGAGCCCAGGGCTGGATCTAGACTTTGTGCTGCCCGAGGCAAACTTGTGAGGATGCCCCCCCCCCCCTCAACCCACAATTTGGAATGATTGCACAGCACCCAACAAATTTACTCTCCTTAATTTAACATTCTCACATGTTATGCTGCAGCTCAACACAATAGCACACTGGCTGGCTGTGAGTCTATGACAAACAATCTGCTCACCCTCAGCCACTCCATTCCTCTTCAGTCAGGACAGCATTGCCACCTCCTCCTTTCTGCTGTGCAAGTCAAATGAAACACTGCTGCTCTCCTGCCTCCCCCCTCCTCACTTACTGTCAGACTCCCCACACAGCACAACAAGCTGCTTTTCTCCAATGATGACCTCTTTACCTCGCTCTCCGCTCGCTTCTCCTCCTACTCTCACTACATGCTGTTAGTGTAAACACAGTACAAACATGCTGCCCCTGTAATCTCTGCGCCTGATGCAAATGTTTCACCATGCTTCATGAGAGAACCGACCCTGCCGGAGCCCCGAATTGCCCTTATGCTCCCCGCACAGCATTACATTGCTGCTATGGGGTGCCTTGCTTTGGTGCCCAGCAGTGAGCGCCATAATCACCTGCTTTGATTCAGCCGCCGGTGCGTTGAGCGCAGGGCGAGCCGAATGATGGCTCTCCCTGCTGCCGCTCAAATCCCAGGCGGCGTTAAACACTTTTCCCCCTCCGAGTTGTAGCGAGATGTAATTTGGGGTACAGCTATCGCCGGATCCTCAAATTACTGTTACGCGCTCTGCACTAGTGTTATGGCTGCGCCCAGCTTTGGCACTCGGCGCTGAGCGCCAGACGCCTAAATGACCTGATTCAATAAAAGTTAGCAGGAATTTAGTAGCTGGGCTGCATTCAATTTGCCTTACATTTACATGCAAGCCAGAATCAACAGTATCTGATTGACCGCGTCTACCTCTAACAACCTTCTCACAGTATCCAAAACAAAATATAAAAAGTTGGGATTTCATATGATTATATCACAGTTAGGTGTTTCCAATAAATTAAAAATGAGTGATTTAGTTAATGATTGGTTGCTGGGAATTACAGCTCTGTTTTTATAACTATATGTGGGGTATTAATCAGCTCGGCTGGTTTATCTTCACGCTAGCAAAATGCAAAGTGGTAAAAGATACATAAATCCTGTTGGGAGTCCCAGACGATGAAACACACTAATATTTGGCAGGCAGTGTGTGTGTTTGGGGGCAGGACGCTCTGCAGGTACTGAGAGAAAGGCCAGATGTGGATAAACCATTGTTCAGTTCTGTCCTTCTGACATGGACAAGATGCAGGAAGACATGGCTCACGTCACAGAGTATGTGAGGTGCTCAGAAATGACTACACCTCTTCCCTTCTGCACTAACTCCAAGGGGGGGGGGGGGGGGGCAGCCCTTGTGACTGCAGGGGGGCCCAGAGGTTTGGAGGGGTCCCAACTACTAACCTTCCCACACTCTGATACTCCAGAGTAGGTGGTTCCGTGCCTACACTTGTTATGGGTATGAAGATCCTGATGGCAACACTTGTTTTATGACCTTTATAAGATGAGGGGCACCAAGGGGAGGCAAGGGAACGGTTGTGAACATTAATGTCCTATCAAAGTTCTTGTAGGGAGGCCCTTTGATGTGTAACTACTCCCTGTTCCTGCTATGTTTTACATACCTACATAGCCTTGTTTTGACCAATTCACTTAATGTTATTTCACCTGCAGATTCTATTGTATCTGTACCATGGGCAGCCATCGTTCTCCCTGCAGATTCTGAAAATTACATTACCTGCACCTGATACTCATTATCTGTTTCCAATTAAAGAGGCACTGTGGTGATCTAATACAATGCAGTAAATTATTCATGATACACACTTACTTTAAAAAATCCTGGTTTCAGCATCAGAAACACTTACTATAGCTACATATTGCTGTATATAATTATGTAGCCTCACCCCTCCCACTTAGGCTTAGCCTGGGCTGTTTATTCCCCCCCCCCCCTTTTCACGAGTATTCTGGGAGACTGGTAATATTTTGCACTGGCTTTAGAACTCTCATTAAAAGAACATTCTACAAAGCTGCACCTGCCAATACTAAAGATGTCACAACTGAAAAAATCAGTAAAAGTGATTCTAGAAAAAAAAAAAAAAGATAAAAAATGTCACCACCTGTGATAAATTTCAATAAGTAAGTCAGGGTGAGGAAAGATTTTACAATGGGAAAACACTGGCTAAATAATGTACAAAAGAATAATTGAAAAAAAGGGCAAGTTTATTAATTACGGTATGTTGACTACAGTTCCTTTTCATTTCTCCCTATCCCAAATAACCTTCACCTAAGAATATAGGAAGAGTGAAGAGGGCCTAATACCAAATCATGCCCCCTGCCCCCCCTCCCTTCCCCCCATTGTTCACACCCCTTTCCCAGTCTCCATGTAGCGATCCAAACAGTCTGGGGGCCTGGGACTGTATAACAAGTTTGATTTGGTTGCCCTTACTATAGTTACCTGAATAAACAAGAATACCTTAGGCAGGGCCGGCGCTACCATTAAGGCAAAGGAGGCAGCTGCCCCAGGGCCCCAGAGCTTGTAGGGGCCCCCAGTGGCTACAAGAGGAAACAAAAATTTTCAAATCGGCCTTATAGTTTTTGAGAAAATCGATTTTAAAGTTTCAAAGGAAAAAAAAACACATTTAAAAACCTGCCGACTTTAACCTCTTGACGACCAGCTAACGCCGATCGGCGTAAACTGGTCGTCTGTGGGTTACCATGGAAACGGCCGCTCGATCGAGCGGCCTTTCCATGTCAGTTCACGGAGGGTGTCTCCGTGAACAGCCGGAGAGCCGCCGTTTGCGGCTCGCCGGCAAAATGTACACACGCGAGGAAGAAATCCCCGCTGTTTACATCATACGGCGCTGCTGCACAGCAGCGCCGTAAGGCAGATCGGCGATCCCCGGCCTCTGATTGGCCGGGGATCGCCGGCATCTGATAGGCGGAAGCCTATCCTTCAATGCGCAGGAAGCATTACGGAGAGAGGGAGGGAGGGAGGTAAGGAGGCAGAGGGCGTAAATTGCTGCGGAGGGGGGCTTTGAGGAGCCCCCCCCCCCCCGCAAAAAGCAGATGGCCGGCGGCGATCAGACCCCCCCGGCAGGACATCCCCCTAGTGGGGAAAAAAGGGGGGAAGTCTGATCGCCCTGGCATAATACTGATCTGTGCTGCGGGCTGGAGAGCCCACGCAGCACAGATCAGCCAATACAGCCCTGGTCGGCAAGTGGTTAATGGTTAATAGCAAATCCATCTTAAATGCTAGAAACCCTAAATTTGCAGGATATGTTAAGGAGATCATTAGGAATAAGAGGAAAAAACTATTTTTCAAAAAGACCTTATAGTTTTTGAGAAAATCGATTTTAAAGTTTAGAAGGAAAAAAGTATAGTTTTAAATGCGGTAAATGTAACTTTTAGTAGCAAACCTAACGGTAGTGTAATTTTACATGCATCAAATGAAAGCGCAATAAATTTCCTGACGGGGTTTCCAGGGGGTCTATACGCAGCCGCAGCGCTTTGGCCAGGGATCGCTATACAGCCGCAATATGGCTGTATGAAGATCCCTGGCATTTTTTCCTATTTTCCCAATTTTTTTTTACGTTTAGAGTGTGGGAATTTTTTTAAAAAAAAATTATGTGGGGTCCCCCCTCCTGAAACTTTTTAACCCCTTGTCCCCCATGCAGGCTGGGATAGCCAGAATGTGGAGCTCTGACCGATTGGGACTTGACACCCTGACTATACCAGCTGCAAAAAAGGTCCCCTAATGCCGATTTTTGTTCCGGGGTATATGTTGGGGGGGGGGGGGCAGGTTTAGTTTGCCCTGGGGCCCCATTGTTGCTTAAACCGGCCCTGACCTTAGGAACAACATATCCCAGACACAATGTAGTAAAAGTAGCTGTGTAATCCTAATTTAGGGCAGAACACACAAATCAGTGACTAACCAGAACTGGTCATCCTATTAACCCCAGGAAGTTCAGCAAAGACTGGTCTTCTTGAGACAGCTGAGGAAGTTTAGAATGCAGTGGGACCTGTTCACTTGCTTCTATACATCCACCATTGAGTCCATCCTCTGCTCCTCCATTGTCTGGTACGTAGGTGTATCTGCAAGTGACAGGCTCAAACTTCAAGGAGTCATCAATACTGCAGAGAGGATCACTGGATCACTCCTGCCACCTTTGGATCTCCTTCACACCACCCGTCCAAGGTCCAGGGCAATCAAAATACTGAACGACCCCACCCACCCCGGCAGGCAATACTTCAACCACCTCCCCTTCGACCACCGCCTCAGAACAATCTCCACCAGAACCACCAGGCACAGGAACTCCTTCTTCACTCAAACGGCTCTTCTCCTGAACTCTAGCACCCTCTAAGGCACAGGTGTCGAACTCCAGGCCTGGAGGGCCAGATCCATGCCAGTGTTTAGGATGGACTGAGAAAGAGAGGAATGTGTTCTACCTGATGGACCACACCTTTCCTGATTCCAGACCATCAATTAATTTGAGCTGTGTTAAAAATGTGTGAGGATCTCGGCCCTCGAAGGACCGGTTTGACATCCCTGCTCTAGGGCCTAACTCCATAGTTTTTCCATTCCCGCCTCCAGGTATTATGCTGTAAATCCCCTCTCTGTCTAAAAAATGTCCTACATCTGTTAACTGCTCTATTATCCTTGCCGCGTGTGCCATAAATAATGCCAGTTATGACTTTGGTCGCACTTGGTGAATAAAGTGATTCTGATTGTTCTTTCCCCTTATGGGGATCTAATGACTTCATGGCATCTGACAGTCAGCTTTGGCTGGATTTTTGGAGACACACCTTTGATAAGTATAAGCCATGGTCAAGTTTGGATGATCAGATTTTACTTGAGATACTTGACACATAGCATGACTGTCTGATGTACACTGCGGTCCAATGAAGCAGGCTCGAGCTGTGGAACGTCCATCAGGAAAAAACTGGATATGCAAATATAGCTGTGGAATCTTTTAATAAGTTATTATTAACGGGTAACATTGTATAGGATCTGGGAAATTATTTGACATGTTATCACTAATAGCTAAGTGTTATACTTTATAACAGTACTGACTCCTTCATACCACAATTCAGGTTTTGTTTTTGTGTAATGTTATGATTATTTACTACATTGGAGTACTTGCTAGAACATACAAATAGCTTTAATTATAAAAGAGACATCCAGGCTATTATTCTATTCACATTTTCTCCTATGTTTTTTCCTAGGAAATAATTTTTCATCTTCCATTTAACCACTTGAGGACTGCAGTGTTAAACCCCCCTCCTAAAGACCAGGCCATTTCTCACTAAATTGGCCACTGCAGCTTTAAGGCCTCGCTGCAGGGCCATCCAACTCAGCATACAAGTGATTCCCCCCCCCCCCCCCTTTTCTCCCCACCAACAGAGCTTTCTGTTGGTGGGGTCTGATCGCTCCCCAGACGTTTATTTATTTTTTTATACATATTTATTACATTAGTTTTTAAATAAATTTGCCTATTTTTTATTTTTATTTTTACAACCCCCCCTCCCTCCCCCCGCCAGCCAATCAGCGTGATCAGCTGTCATAGGCTTCAGCGGTCGCCGCTGCGAGACTGAAGTTAAAGTAACTTTTTAGCATTCTTTATCTGAAAAAGTACCAAAAAGTAGGTTAAAAAGCATTGAGTATTTTCTTGCTTGCTGGTTGTGGCATTTTAGGACCCTTTAACACAGAAGGGTGTGTGCATCAAGCACCAAGTGAAACCTGATATTTCTAGCCTAGCAAGTTTGGCCTAATTGGCTTAATCAAGAGACATAGCTCATGCAAACTTGCATTTGCTTTCGCTTGCCAGAATATGCAGGGTTATACAACTACAGGTAATAACACCACAAAATGTTACCCTGTGGGGATCAGTTCATGCTGCATTAGCACTTATCAAGGGGCGCCGCGTGGAGGCCCCCATGAAACAGGGAGCAGCATGAACAGAGCTCCAAGCCCTCTCATTGCTCAGAGACCCTGTAGCTCAGTGGTGCCCATAATGCTGGATACACACGGTGTGTTCGCGCACTCGATTTCCCGCTCGATTCCCGTCGATTCGTTTATTTCCAACATGTCCGATTTGGATTTCGATGGATCGTTAGGTCGATTTGGCATACTTTGCATGCGAATCGACCTAACGATCCATCGAAATCCAAATCGGGCATGTTGGAAATAAACGAATCGACGGGAATCGAGCGGGAAATCGAGTGCGCGAACGCACCGCGTGTATTCAGCATTAGGTAGATCGCGATCTACTGGTAGATCTCGAAGGCCTTCATGGTAGATCCCGACCCCACTACATTTTCCATTCTATATATACAAATGTGCTCCTAAAATTGTACATAGGTAGATCATTTTGACTTGCTAATTTTTTAACGTAGCTCACAAGCCAAAAAAGTGTGGGCACCTCTGCTGTAGCTGCACCCCGGGGGTTGGGGGGGGGGGAGACTGAGAAGTGCAGGCGACCCCACATCCCCCAAGCATGACCAGTGCCTAAAAGAGCCGCCCGCACACCTGCCTTCCAAAAAATAGGTACCTACCTTATTGCGCATTGCGTCCAGGAGTGTCATTCATAATCTGCCAAATAAGCATGACTCGGGAGCACTACAAGAAAGAGGAATGAAGCAGGGGCCACCCCAAGCTGGTTACAGCTCAGGGGTGGCTCCCCTGCCTCGCACCCCGGGGGGGGGGACAGGCACACAACAGCCCCCCATGAGATGACCATCCACCACCCACCTCCAAAGTAAAGAAATGAAACATTTCAACACAGAAGGTTGTGTGCATCAAGTCTCCCCCTCCCCCCCACATCGGGGTGCAGCTACAGAGTCTCTGAGCAGTGAGAGGGCTTGGAGCTCTGTTAATGCTGCATCCCCTTTCATGGGGGCCTAGTGGTCCTCCATGCGGCGCGCCCCTGGATAAGTGCTAATGCAGCCTGAACTAATCCCCGCAGGGTATAATTTTGCAGTGTAATTAGTTGTATAACCCCCGCATATTCTGGCAAGCAAAAGCAAATGCAAGTTTGCATGAGCTATGCCTCTTGATTAAGCCAATTAGGCCAAACTTGCTAGGCTAGAAATATCAGGTTTCACTTGGGGCTTGATGCACACACCCTTCTGTGTTGAGATTTTAGGACCCTTCTGCAACTCCATGCAGTGGCCTCTTCATAATCTCAAAGGCTGGAAGAAATTCATCCAGGACTCGAACATAGAGGAGAATCAGTGGTGTAGCAATAGGGCATGCAGAGGTTGTGACCGCACTAAGGGCCTTTGAGCCAGAGGGATCCCGAGGGACCCTCCTTCAATGGTAGTATTTGCTCCTTGAATAGTGGTGATCATTACCAAACTGTTCCCCATCCCCTTCTTGTACGTCTGATACTCTGGTTGTCCTTGACAGGTTTTGGGTCACCGTATCAATTCAATTGTTATGTACAGAGTGCTTGGGGAGCCCAATGTAAGACTTGCACTGCTGGGCCCAAAGCTCCTTAGCTACGCCACTCAGGAGGATATACTGGAAGGGAATAATAAGCTCAGATCACTTTTCACCAGTGAAGTTTGAAGAGAATCAGATTGTTTATTCATCGGGCTAAGTATGCTTTTGACATACAGACTCCACCACCAGGGTATACAGCCAGGTGCCCAAAATGCAAACATCCTCTAGTCTAGTGGATCTGACCCACTGCATCTGGTCATGTTCCAAGATATAATGATATTGGAATGCTGTGGCTAAATGTATAAACTGGATGTGCCATAAGACACAAGTACTGGGGCCAGCTAGAAAACAAGTAATATTTATGTTATTGCTTGGAATAATAATGTGATTTGGCTAACGTAAGCTGCTCAGTTCCATAGTGTGACTTTATGGACAGGCCTGCATTAATAGTAATAATACTAAATATAATTTTGCCTTCTTAAAGAGGGATTGTCAGTCACAAAATCAAATTCCATTTACCCACTGCACTGTGTTCATTATGCAGCTTGCAACCTTACCCTGCATTGCAAGCACTCCAATCTAATCAGAAATGTTTCTGCTGTAATTGATCTTACCTTAGTCAGCCAGGCTCTATTTGGTACATTACCTACGAGAAGGAAGCTTGTTATCTCCCCTCCCACATTCCTGCTCCTCACTGATTGGCCGAGGGCATTCAGTGCTGCTGAAATACGATCTATGTGTAACGTTTGGTGTCAGCAACACAGATTTTTCTGATTATTGGTGATCTGCAGTATCACCAATAATACAGATGCTATACCTGATTATGTGATGATCTGCAGAATCACCAATAATACTAGTATAGCTAGACACAGGACACCCAATGTAGTATAGTGTTTTGTGCAACAGTAATCGGAGAGGTTATCTCCCGAGAAGCGGGAGATACAGGCACTACTGCAGCCAAGGATTACCTGAGAGGCAGGGAATCAGACTGTACTGCAGCCAGTGGACCTAGAGAGGTAGAGATCCACTGGCTATGCTGCCTGATGGCCTCCAGAGGAGCTGGTGACCATAGGACTGAAATAGCAGCTAGTAACCACCTGAAGGGCAGGTGTCGCAGGTGTACAGTAAGGCTGCTCACCCAAGAGCTAGGTGACAGCCAGAAAGGTCAGACAAGCCAGGTCGGCAACACACGGACAGACAAAGATCAGAAACGGAAGACTGATTCGGTATCCAGGTACAGGCAATGTTGGCAACAGATAATCAGATGGGCAGAAGTACCGAATCAGAGGACAGGAGGGTAGTCAGGAAAGCCAAAGGTCATAACAGGTAACAAATAATGTGTCACAGTCCTAGACTTAGGTGTGAGGTCCTTGGTCTCAACACCTGGGATCTAGTCTAACAGATAGGCAGTGACAATGTAGTGATCTCCTAGTCTTAGGTGTGAGGTCCTTGGTCTCAACACCCGGGAACTAGTCTAACACATAAACAGTAGCAATGCAATAGTACTTTAAGCTATCAATGGAATCTGACTCAGTGTGAATTCCCAGTACTGGTTGGTTCTAACACACTGTGGGATCTGACTCTGGTCTAAGCGCTAACACGTAACTGTTCGCAACAGCAGACAACTTGCAAGTGACAGGCAAGTCCTATATATATCAAAAGCGCTCCACAGCGCTGCCCCAGTCACTCAGCCAATCCAGAGCATAGCTGGAGTCAGCTGATTGGCCTGATCAGCTGACTCCCCTTCTAGCAGCATAAAGGTCCTGTCGCCTGGCGCGCGCGTGCGCATAGCTCTCCATCTGTGTGAACTGTGAACTAGAAGGACCAGGCAAAGCAATATCACGCTGCTGCACGGCAGCAGCCGCTGGCTGAGACACGGACATAGCCGCCATGCCGCTTGCCCATGCGGCGGCATCTCCGCTATTCATTACACTATGCCTAGGCTCTCATGTATTTACAAAGCAAGCTATGACAGTGCAAATTCTAGAAGAAATAAAAAGAGTAATGGAGGAAATGACATCAGGATTGGCTTTAATCAGATGCCAGGAACATAATTCTCTCTATTTACTATATAAGATTCACTGAAATCAAAACGTGGAGAGTACAATACATTTGTTATGTAAATAGAAGAAGTAGTTATCTACTGATATATGTGTTTTTTTCCCTGGCACAGTATGGATAAACCCTGCTGCTTTAAAGAGAAACTTTAACCTCAGATTGAACTTCCTTCCAATCAGTAGCCGAGACCCCCTTTCCCACATCAGGGATATCTGTATGGCTGATATTGTGGTGAATTTCCTCCCACAGTGTGATGTCATGACCATGGTCCTGCCAGTTTACTGTGTAACCTCAATGCATTGTGGGAAGTAACGCCTGTTTCCAACTGCCAAGCAAGTAATATCTCCCGTTGTATACTGAGAGCTCATTTGCCAGTACTAAAGGTGTTGCCACCTGTAATAAATTTCAGAATTTAAACTAGGGAGAGGAAACATTTAACAATGGGCAAACACTGAATGAATAATTTATAAATGAATACAGGTAGTCCCCGGTTAACGAACGAGATAGGGACTGTAGGTTCATTCTTAACCTGAATCTGTTCTTAAGTCAGAACACTGTGCCATTTCTGGCTCCTGTACCTCTTCTGTGCCCCCCTGTGCTTCCAGTGTCCCCCCCTTTGTCACCTCTGCCCTCTGTACCCTGCTCATACAAGTTTAAAAGTCATTTTTTCTTTGAATTTTTCAAAATCGATTTTCTCAAAAAGTACAAGTCCAATTTGAAAACCTTTTTTTTTGACTTGTTCCCATGGAAACACAGAGTGCATCGGCGGGTCGTTCGTAAGTCGGGCGTTCATTAGTCAGGGAATACCTGTATTGTGTCTGGTGTCTCCCCCGATACTGTGTGTGCCTGGTGTCTCCCCCCGAAACTGTATGTTGCTGGTGTCTCCCCCCGATACTGTATGTGCCTGGTGTCTCCCGCGATACTGTATGTGCCTGGTGTCTCACCCGATACTGTGTGTGCCTGGTGTCTCCCCCGATACTGTATGTGCCTGGTGTCTCCCGCGATACTGTATGTGCCTGGTGTCTCACCCGATACTGTGTGTGCCTGGTGTCTCCCCCGATACTGTGTGTGCCTGGTGTCTCCTCCCGAAACTGTATGTTGCTGGTGTCTCCCCCCGATACTGTATGTGCCTGGTGTCTCCCCCGTTACTGTGTGTGCCTGGTGTCTCCCCCAGAAACTGTTACTTGTCTCTTATATGATGTAATTGTAATAAAGCATGCTCCGACAAGATGTATTAACTACATTATGCATTCTCTGTATCCCAGGATGTTTTATTAAGAAAACAATATATTTTGTATAACAGAGTCTTATGAGGGCCAGCAATCACCGATAAATCAAATATTAACAATATTTTACAAATATCTATCTATCTATCTATCTATCTATCTATCTATCTATCTATCTAATTTATCTGTCAGTCTATCTATAATCTATCTATCTCTCTGTGTGTCCATCTACAGTATCTGTCTGTCCATCTATCCACAATCTCTCTCTCACTTTCTCTCTCTGTGTATCTATCTATCTATCTATCTATCTATCTATCTATCTATCTATCTATCTATCTATCTATCTATCTATCTATCCATCTATCTATCTATCTATCCACAATCTCTATCTATCTATCTATCTATCTATCTATCTATCTATCTATCTATCTATCTATGTCTATCTCTCTGTGTGTCCATCTATCTGTCTAATGCTGGGTACACACTATGAGATTTTATGGTTGATTTACTGTCAGATCAATTATTTCCAACACGTTTGATTTGCTTTCCGATCGATTACAGAGCATTTTCCGATCGATTTCCGTTAACTTTAATAGGAAAATGCTCGGAAATCGATCGGAAAGAAAATAGGACACGTTGAAAATAATCGATCTGACAGTAGATCGACCATAAAATCTCATAGTGAGTACCCAGCATA
Source organism: Hyperolius riggenbachi (assembly GCF_040937935.1). Classification (NCBI taxonomy): domain Eukaryota; kingdom Metazoa; phylum Chordata; class Amphibia; order Anura; family Hyperoliidae; genus Hyperolius; species Hyperolius riggenbachi. The sequence continues at coordinate 31,817,769 of NC_090655.1, read as the reverse complement.
TCTATCTATCTATCTATCTATCTACATATGTTATATAATGTCTATATGTTTCACTATCCAATATGTAGCTGTTCAAATGATTGATAGTTGCCAAATCTGACCATTTGTGATCAATGGAATGATTGGATCACTACATGAAGGGCCACCATAAACTGCATTGAGTGTGTTTGACGTTCTATGTTCACGTTTGTTGTTGGTACATCTGTACAGAGAGATTGCTCTATGAAAATGCTGTGTGTCTGTGTGTTATATTGGTTTTACAATTAATACTACACAATATCTAAAATGAGAAATTACGTCACAAAGCACAAAGCATGCCCACTGTACACACACACACACCATATACAGAGGCATACTGTATTCACACATATTGTACACATGCATGCACAGTGTAAGCACACACACAGTACACAATAATGCACATTGTACACTCACTCACGCACAGTACACATGCATATATACTATAGGCACACACACAGTACACATGCATATATACTATAGGCACACACACAGTACACATGCATATATACTATAGGCACACACACAGTACACATGCATATATACTATAGGCACACACACAGTACATAAGCATGCACACAGTACACATACTCACATAGAGTACACATGCATACATACTATAGGCACACACACAATTCATAAACATGCACATAGTACACTCACTCATATACAGTACACATGCATACATACTATAGGCACACACACACACACACACACACACACACACACACACACACACACACACACACACACACACACACACACACACACACACACACACACAGTACACACACACACACACACACACACATACACACACACACACAGTACACACACACAGTACACAATCATGCACACTGTACACTCACCCACACAGAGTACACATGCATACACACTGTAGGCACACACATAACATATACATGCAAACTATATGTACATACACACACACACACTATGAACACACACACACACACACACACACACAATGAACACACACACTCGCTCTGTCCCTAGGTCCACGTGACGTCACACAGTTTCGCTTTTATACTTCTGCACACAAATATATTAGTGTGGGGCAGATTTATCACAACCAGTGCAAAAAAAACATTCTAAAAAGGTGCAACACGCATCCTTACTGTGGGCATCTACTCTTCTGTTCCTTTAACTTTTCTTCCTTTTAGTTTTGATAAAATTGCCTGCATGTAAGACCTGGTTGTAGAAAAGCAGGTGAGCACTAGCGAACACAAGCGATCCAGCAAACCTGGACTGGATTTTTCAAAAACTCAGTTTTTAAAAATGTGTAACCCTTACCTGGGTTGTAAGAGAACATAACAAGGACAGCTCAAAGAATAGTGAATTAGAAGCTGAGTGAATGCAATCACATGCAGACACCTGTGACTAGAACTAGTCTTTAAAAAAAAATCCAAGCTGTCCTTCATTTATAAAGAAAAAAAACAAAAACATTTTTGATGTGAGCGCAACTAGCGCAATCGCTAGTTAGTGAATACTAACCTTTCAGCAATCCTCATTTTGTCCTGATGTGACCCAGGTGAGGACTGCAAACTCTTGCCTAATAACAGACAGGGGTTTTTTAATATAAAACAGCACAAGATGTTGCTATCCCCACTGGGAATCCTCTGGGATCACTGGAAATGCGTCAGTAAATCAGGCTTATAGTACAGTTATAACATACGCACATTACAGTACATGCAGGTTCCATGCACACAGACACTGCTCTCCGGAGATCCGCACACTCACACACGCACCCAGAGCACCTGACTGTCTAATCTCTCCATGCTGGCTGCTGGGTGGGGGTCCCTGGGCGGTACTTATAGAGCTCTGGGGCCCCCTCGGAGAGGTGCGTGTGACGTCAAGGGGAACAGGAGCTGGGCTGTCTCACTTCTGCCTGTGAAACTGATCTGTGAAAGGAGAGACGTGACTCGACATTATTCCCATGGCCTGGACATAAGGTAGAGCGATAAGTATACACCACTAATGAGCAATTACCATATAATCACCTCCCAATTAGCTCTTATAATGATGAATTAAACATCGCAGCCGCTGGATTAGATTTCTGGCTTTGTGTATTATTTACACGACTGATTCTGGCACAGGAGGCGGCTGTACAAAGCACACAACAGCCGGAGGTCAGAGCCGCGTGTGACACCCGAGAGACGCCGGGTGACAGAATCTGGAGGCACCCCAACTCTGTCTCTCGGAGACATGTGACAGCACTGAGGGCTCCCCAACATTTCTCTGCTAGGATATATAATAATATCCGAGGGACTCTACTTGTGCTCACATATAATGGGTGATATTATTAGAATTCCAACATTACTTTGTTATCATATAGAAAACTACCTGATGCATCCAAACATTTATCCAGGGTGATATATAATGTCCCGGCCTCCCAACATTACGCTATTGCAATGTATAGCAATATTAATGACACTCCAGCTTTACTTCTGAGCAAAAAAACAGATCTAGGGCACTTTATCATCACTCCAGTGTGATATTAAATATCTGGGGTACCCCAATCCCAGAATCATATTATCTTCAATGTCTTGGTATAGTTCCTGCACATTTACAAAAATATGCAAGGTACCCCGGCACTACTCTAGAGTTATAAATGAACATATTCAGAACACTTCACAATTAAAGGGAACCTGTAGAGGAAAAAAAAGACTAATTTAGGTACTTAGAAACAGGACAATTATAAATTGGCCTCAGGCTCCATATCATCTTGGTTCAAACAACAATTACTTTATTGCACAAACATGATTCAAATCACAAGGAGGCTCCTTCATTGGAACCAATACACAGGTATCAGTTAAAAACTTATTTCTGCGCAGAAAGTCTCTACATTAAAACCACCAGAGCCTGCCCACATTACCCCTCAATAGGTGCTAGGCTTGCGTGCATGGAGTCTGTCCTCAGACCATGATGCTCCATGCACCCAAGCCCAGACCACCTAACTGTCATACAACAGCACACCACCATACACACAGCAGCTGCCTCCCCCTATTGGGGATAAGTCCTTTCAGGATGTAATGCACAAAGCTGCAGCACGAATAGGTTAGCCAGTTTAAGCACGAAAAGGCAGCTTAGTTGACTTAGCAAGCCACATAGAGACAATGTTGCCCAGACATCATTCCTCCAGCATTAATCATGGATTATTATACTTGCGTTGGTCCACAGGGTATGGCTTCTCCCAGCTGGATGCCAGAGCGCTCTTTTCACCAGATGATCTATGGCTGTTACTGTAACGATCATATTCTTTGTATGGGAGCTCAATCTCTTTTTGATGTTTCCCAGTATTTCGCCTCAGTGCCACCTCACACGCGCCCCCTGTTTATGGGTTGCTGCACTCGGCTGCCATAGCCCTCTCATGCCCTTTGGTTAGCGCTTGCTATTACCGGCTGACTGTGTCAGTGTATGGTGGCGGGGGACGCTAGTACAGCGTGGTGCAGGGTCACGGTGGGAGGAGCCTGACCCTGCACCACGCTGTACTAGCGTCCCCCGCCACCATACACTGACACAGTCAGCCGGTAATAGCAAGCGCTAACCAAAGGGCATGAGAGGGCTATGGCAGCCGAGTGCAGCAACCCATAAACAGGGGGCGCGTGTGAGGTGGCACTGAGGCGAAATACTGGGAAACATCAAAAAGAGATTGAGCTCCCATACAAAGAATATGATCGTTACAGTAACAGCCATAGATCATCTGGTGAAAAGAGCGCTCTGGCATCCAGCTGGGAGAAGCCATACCCTGTGGACCAACGCAAGTATAATAATCCATGATTAATGCTGGAGGAATGATGTCTGGGCAACATTGTCTCTATGTGGCTTGCTAAGTCAACTAACCTGCCTTTTCGTGCTTAAACTGGCTAACCTATTCGTGCTGCAGCTTTGTGCATTACATCCTGAAAGGACTTATCCCCAATAGGGGGAGGCAGCTGCTGTGTGTATGGTGGTGTGCTGTTGTATGACAGTTAGGTGGTCTGGGCTTGGGTGCATGGAGCATCATGGTCTGAGGACAGACTCCATGCACACAAGCCTAGCACCTATTGAGGGGTAATGTGGGCAGGCTCTGGTGGTTTTAATGTAGAGACTTTCTGCGCAGAAATAAGTTTTTAACTGATACCTGTGTATTGGTTCCAATGAAGGAGCCTCCTTGTGATTTGAATCATGTTTGTGCAATAAAGTAATTGTTGTTTGAACCAAGATGATATGGAGCCTGAGGCCAATTTATAATTGTCCTGTTTCTTGGTATTGAGTACTGGCTGCTCCAACCCACTGGTTCATGAAGTTAATATTGAGCATTTGCACTGCAGGACCATAACTCCTTGGCAAACCCCAAACTATTTATGCTAATTTAGGTACTTACCTCAATAGATCCAGCGGCTTCCCCATCCTCCTCCACTGGGCCATTCCAGCGCTGTCCCCTCTGCAAAACCATCGACAAGGGTTTGTTGACTGCTTGTGCATGCGCAGTAGCATGGACCCGATCAGACTCGGCTTTTTCCGCAGAAGCCAGAGCGCGTCCGTGCTAATGCAAAGGCGCAGTGGGGATGTGAGCTTCAGGGGCTCTGAGCGCTGGAATAGCCTGGTAGGGTGATGGGGGGAGGGGCTTTGGAGGATCCAGACCCTTCCCTCTGGATCCTCTAAGTATCCCATTTGTTTTATTCGCATAAGTTTACTTTAATCCTGTGTGACATATACAGTGGGATGCAAAAGTTTGGGCAACCTTGTTAATCATCATGATTTCCTGTATAAATCGTTGGTTAAAAAAAAATGTCAGTTAAAAATATCATACAGGAGACACACATAGGGATATCTGAGAAGTGAAATTACGTTTATTGAATTTACAGAAAGTGCGCAATAATTGTTTAAACAAATTAGGCAGGTGCAAAAATTTGGGAACCACAAAAAAATAATCAATATTTAGTAGATCCTCCTTTTGCTTCGTGTAGGTTCCAATGAGAGTCTGGATTTAGGTATTTTGGACCATTCCTCTTTACAAAACATCTCTAGTTCATTCAGGTTTGATGGCTTCCGAGCATGGACAGCTCTCTTTAACTCACAACACAGATTTTCAATTACGTTCAGGTCTGGGGACTGAGATGGCCATTCCAGAACATTGTACTTGTTCCTCTGCATGAATGCCTAAGGGCCCGTTTCCACTAGTGCGGTGCGAATCACCGGGATTCCACCGCTGACGAAAACGCACGCGGATGCGATTCCGCGTGCGTTTTTTGCCGCGATTTCGCGTGCGAATTCGCATAGGCAGGGTCTATGCGAATTTAACCATGTCACTGCCTGGTCCAATTTGCATTACTTTGCATGCGAATTCGCACGCGAAATCGCGGCAAAAAACGCACGCGCGTTTTCCCTATTAAATACATGGGCTGCGATTCGCCTGCATTCCTCCCGCAGGCGAATTCTGCAGGCCCTACTGTGCAGAAAAATCCTGCACAGAAAAACGCACGGAAAGAATGACAAGTGGAAACAGTCCCATCCACTTTCATTGCCTATGCGAATTCGCATGCAGGCCACGCATGCGAATTCGCCCTAGTGGAAACGGGCCCTTAGTGAATTTTGAGCAGTGTTTAGGGTCCTTGTCTTGTTGAAAGATCCAGCCACGGCGAAGCTTCAGCTTTCTCACCGATTCCTGGACATTGGTCTCCAGAATCTGATGATACTGAGTGGAATCCATGCGTCCCTCAACTTTGACAAGATTCCCACTCCCTGCACTGGCCACCCAGCACCACAGCATGATGGAACCACCACCATATTTTACTGTAGGTTGCAGAGTTTTTTTCTTGAAATGCTGTGTTGTTTTTCCTCCATGCATAAAGCCCCTTGTTATGCCCAAATAACTCAATTTTAGTTTCAGCAGTCCAGAGCCCCTTATTCCAAAATTAAGCTGGCTTGACCAAATGTGCTTTAGCATACCTCAAGCGGCTCTGTTTGCGCTGTGGGCAGAGAAAAATGCTTCCTCTGCATACAGCATCTACTTGTGTAAAGTGTGCCAAATGGTTGAACGATACACAGTGACTCCATCTGCAGCAAGATGATTTTGTAGGCCTTTGGTGCTGGTCTGTGGGTTCACTCTGACTGTTCTCACCATTCCTCGTTTCTGTTTATCCGAGATTTTTCTTGGTCTGCCACTTCGAGCCTTAACTTGAACTGAGCCTGTGGTCTTCCATTTCTTCAATATGTTCCTAACTGTGGAAACAGACAGCTGAAATCTCTGAGACAGCTTTCTGTATCCTTCCCCTAAACCATGATGGTGAACAATCTTTGTCTTCAGGTCATTTGAGACGAGTTGTTTTAAGACCCCCATGTTGCTACTCTTCAGAGAAATTTAAAGAAGAGGGAAACTTACATTTGATCCCCTTAAATACTCTTTCTCATAATTGGATTCACCTGTGTATGTAGGTCAGGGGTCACTGAGCTTACCAAGCCAATTTGCGTTTCAATAATTAGTTCTAAAGGTTTTGGAATCAATAAAATGCACCTGCCTAATTTTATTTAAACAATTATTGTGCACTTTCTGTAAATTAAACTTCATTTCACGTCTCCTATAGTATATATTTAACTGACATTTTTTATTGTAACAACCAACGATTTATACAGGAAAATCCTGACGATTAACAATGTTGCCCAAACGATTGCATCCCACTGTAATATCTTTGGTACCCCAGTATTACTCCTAAGTGACATATATAGTATCCTGGCCGTCCCAATACCACTCCTTTGTAGTATAAAACAATATTAAGGGTACCCCCGCAGTACTACTGTGTGAAAAATTGTACCTTGAAAATTCTAGAATTATGTTATAAAATATAAATAACATCTTGGAATAATTCTTATAACTTATACAAAATATTGAAGGCTCCTCTGCATGACTCTTGAGTTATGAATAATTGTTTTCTGAACACTCAACATTAATTGCTTGCAATATATGATATCTTAAGAGCCCCAGCATTACTCCTCAGTGATATACAGTATAGGGTCGTGTGCAATTCACTTTTTCAGTTTTCTCCTAGGAGATAATTTTTAATCTTCGATTTAAAATAACTATCCTGCACTTTTCAACTAAAAAAGTACCAAAAAGTAGGTGAAAAAGTACTATAAAAATTATTTTGAGTATTTTCTTGCCTTCTGGTGGCTTAAAAGGCATTTTATTGACATGTTTAAAAATATCACCTAAGAGAAAACGCAGGAGTGAATTGCATATGGATTGCATATGGGCCATAGTATCCTGACCATCTTAAGGAGGAACTTTAACCTAAGAATGAACTATATCCCAATTAGTAGCCGATACCCCCTTTCCCATGATAAATCTTTACCTTTTCTCAAATAGATCATCAGGGGATCTATTGCGCTAATATTTTGGTGACAGTGTGATGTCATGACCATGGTCCTGACAGTTTGCTGTCTATGAACCTCATTGCATTGTGGTAAATAACAGCTTGTTCCAACTGCCAAGCAAGCAGTATCTCCCTCTGTGCACAGAACGCTCAGTAACAAACATTCCATACAGATCACCTGGCAGAACTAAAGATGGCACCACTAGTGATACATTTCACAATGTAAATCAGGGAGATAAACGATTTTACAATGGGCAAATACTGACTAAATAATTTATAAGTGAATATTGGGGGGGGGGGGGAAGCATTTTTATTTATTATGCTATTTCCTCTTTAACTACACTTCCTCTTTAACCTGCTGGGCGGTCTGGACGAGCTCAGCTCGTCCAGTACCTCCGGAGCCTGCCGCTCAGGCCCTGCTGGGCCGATTTGGCTCAAGTAAAAAGCAGCACACGCAGCCGGCACTTTGCCAGCCGCGTGTGCTGCCTGATCGCCGCCGCTCTGCGGCGATCCGCCGCGAGCAGCGGCGAAAGAGGGTCCCCCCAGCCGCCTGAGCCCAGCGTAGCCGGAACAAAAAGTTCCGGCCAGCGCTAAGGGCTGGATCGGAGGCGGCTGACGTCAGGACGTCGGCTGACGTCCATGACGTCACTCCGCTCGTCGCTATGGCGACGAGGGAAGCAAAACAAGGAAGGCCGCTCATTGCGGCCTTCCTTGTTTATTCTGGGCGCCGGAGGCGATCGGAAGAACGCCTCCGGAGCGCCCTCTAGTGGGCTTTCATGCAGCCAACTTTCAGTTGGCTGCATGAAATAGTTTTTTTTTTATTAAAAAAAAACCCTCCCGCAGCCTCCCTGGCGATCTTATCAGAACGCCAGGCAGGTTAACAGTACTCTTGATGATATTATGATTTGTATGTGTAGCACAGCTAAGAAATAAAACATTAAGATCAGATACATCAGTGTAATTGTTTCCAGTACAGGAAGAGTTGAGAAACTCCAGTTGTTATCTCTATGCAAACAAGCCATTAAGCTCTCCGACTAAGTTAGTCGTGGAGAGGGCTGTTATCTGACTTTTATTATCTCAACTGTTCCTGGACTATTTACTTTTCCTCTGCTAGAGGAGAGGTCATTACTTCACAGACTGCTCTGAAAGAATCATTTTGAATGCTGAGTGTTGTGTAATCTGCACATATTATAGAATGATGCAATGTTAGAAAAAACACTATATACCTGAAAATAAAAGTATGATAATATTTTCTTTGCTGCTAATCTTCTAGTAATTATTCGTACTACACAACCAATTCACTATATCATATATTTTTTTTCGCTTCAGTGTCTCTTTAACTCCATTTTTGTATGGTATAAAATATAATGGCACCCCACTGCTGTGTGACCTAACGTCTGATGGACCCCATAGCTGTGTGATATATATAATACATTGTAATATATAATAATATCTGGAACACTCCAATATTACTTCTGTGTGATAATTAGTTATTAATTATTTATACCATGAGTGTTTTACCTTTAATTACTTGTGATATATAAAATCTTATTAACCCAATAATTTATTATACAGGTAGTTGTTATTTAATACAACGGTCATGTAAGTACGATTTCTGTGATATATAATAATATCTGAGGAACCCCAACATTGCACTACTAAGGGCACATGAACGTTTATCTTTTGATATACAGTATATATATATATATATGTATATATATATATATATATATATATATATATATATATATATATACATATATATACAGTATATATATATATATATATATATATATGTATATATTTTTTTTATACAATATGTATATATATATATATTTATATACAGTATATATATATATATATATATATATATAACATTGTGAGTACAACATCAATATTCCTAAAACCAGAAGCAGATATTTACCCTGTGTGATGTATAACAATAACCAGGACAGGCAAGCATTACATGGTAATATAAAGGCCACCCCAGTATAAGTTCTGTGTGAATTATAATACATTGGGCTGCTCAGAATTTCTCCTCCTGTGCAGAAAAGAATATTATCATGGATTGCCTAACATTACATTCTAGTGAAATATATACAATATTATTCAATGAGTCCCAAGATTACTCTTGTGTGATAAATAATTACACTCAGTGCACTAGTGCATCCCTCCTTGGTAACGACATCTGTGATTTGTAACTTTGTTTACTTCTGTGACATATAATAATATTGGGGACTCGGCAAATTTTCTCCTGCGATATGTAATAATATCTGATGCACAACACTATCACTCCTGTGATATGTAATAATATCTAATAATACCAAGAGCAGCCAAACATTTGCCCTGTGTAAATAATGTAGAACAATATCCAAGCAGTCAAACATTACTCCTGCATAACACGTGTATGATAATGTTAATGCCAGACCAATAGTAGTCCTGTGTGAATTATAATATACTGGGCAGCTCAGAATTGCTCCTGTGCAATATAGAATAATATCAGGGATATCCTAACATTACTTCTGTGTGATAAACAATAATATTCAATGCACCTAAACATTACTCTTGTATGATACATCATTAGACTTCTCCTTTAAAATTCATAACATTCTGGGCACCTTGGCATTTTGTGTAATATATAATACTTATGATAAGTAATAATCATATTTAATAATATTTAGGGGAAAACCCATTACTTCTGTGATATGTAATAATAGCCAAGGGAAAACACCATTACTCCTGTGGTAATGTTAACACCACCCTAATATTAGTCCTGTGTAAATTATAGTATACTGGGCAGCTCAGAATGGCTCCTGTGCAATATATAATAATATCCATAATTTCTGGTGAAACATTGCTGCAATACGATTATTTTATGGCGAAACGATGCCCCATTACAATTATTTTATAGTGCAATGCTGCCCCTTTACGATTATTTGGCACCTACGGGGGGGAAGCATCCAAATTTTCGCAGGGGGCCTAGTGATTTCTAGTTACGCCCCTGTATCCAGGGCACATCACCATTACTCATGTGATATGTAATAATATCCAGGGCACATCACCATTACTCATGTGATATTTAATAATATCTGGGGCACATCACCATTACTCTTGCAATATGTAATATTATCTGGGACACATCACCATTACTCCTCTGATATGTAATATTATCTGGGACACATCACTGTTACTCCTGTGATATGTAATATTATCTGGGGCACATCACTGTTACTCCTGTGATATGTAATATTATCTGGGACACATCACCATTACTCCTGTGATATGTAATATTATCTGGGACACATCACTATTACTCCTGTGATATGTAATATTATCTGGGGTACATCACCATTGCTCATGCCATATGTAATATTATCTGGGGCACATCACTATTACTCCTGCAATATGTAATATTATCTGGGGCACATCACTGTTACTCCTGTGATATGTAATTTTATCTGGGGCACATCACCATTACTTCTGTAATATGTAATATTATCTGGGACACATCACTATTACTTCTGTGATATGTAATATTATCTAGGGAACATCACTGTTACTCCTGTGATATGTAATATTATCTGGGGCACATCACCATTGCTCCTGCCATAAATAATATTATCTGGGGCACATTACCATTACTTATGTGATATGTAATATTATCTCACTGTTACTCCCCTGATATGTAATATTATCTGGGACACATCACCATTACTTCTGTAATATGTAATATTATCTGGGGCACATCACTGTTACTCCTGTGATATGTAATATTATCTGGGGCACATCACCATTACTTCTGTAATATGTAATATTATCTGGGACACATCACTATTACTTCTGTGATATGTAATATTATTTGGGGAACATCACTGTTACTCCTGTGATATGTAATATTATCTGGGGCACATCACCATTGCTCCTGCCATAAATAATATTATCTGGGGCACATTACCATTACTTATGTGATATGTAATATTATCTCACTGTTACTCCCCTGATATGTAACATTATCTGGGACACATCACCATTACTTCTGTAATATGTAATATTATCTGGGGCACATCACTGTTATTCCTGTGATATGTAATATTATCTGGGACACATCACCATTACTCCTCTGATATGTAATATTATCTGGGACACATCACTGTTACTCCTGTGATATGTAATATTATCTGGGGCACATCACTGTTACTCCTGTGATATGTAATATTATCTGGGACACATCACCATTACTCCTGTGATATGTAATATTATCTGGGACACATCACTATTACTCCTGTGATATGTAATATTATCTGGGGTACATCACCATTGCTCATGCCATATGTAATATTATCTGGGGCACATCACTATTACTCCTGCAATATGTAATATTATCTGGGGCACATCACTGATACTCCTGTGATATGTAATTTTATCTCGGGCACATCACCATTACTTCAGTAATATGTAATATTATCTGGGACACATCACTATTACTTCTGTGATATGTAATATTATCTAGGGAACATCACTGTTACTCCTGTGATATGTAATATTATCTGGGGCACATCACCATTGCTCCTGCCATAAATAATATTATCTGGGGCACATTACCATTACTTATGTGATATGTAATATTATCTCACTGTTACTCCCCTGATATGTAATATTATCTGGGACACATCACCATTACTTCTGTAATATGTAATATTATCTGGGGCACATCACTGTTACTCCTGTGATATGTAATATTATCTGGGGCACATCACCATTACTTCTGTAATATGTAATATTATCTGGGACACATCACTATTACTTCTGTGATATGTAATATTATATGGGGAACATCACTGTTACTCCTGTGATATGTAATGTTATCTGGGGCACATCACCATTGCTCCTGCCATAAATAATATTATCTGGGGCACATTACCATTACTTATGTGATATGTAATATTATCTCACTGTTACTCCCCTGATATGTAATATTATCTGGGACACATCACCATTACTTCTGTAATATGTAATATTATCTGGGGCACATCACTGTTATTCCTGTGATACGTAATATTATCTGGGGCACATCACTGTTACTCCTGTGATATGTAATATTATCTGGGACACATCACCATTACTCCTGTGATATGTAATATTATCTGGGACACATCACCATTACTCCTGTGATATGTAATATTATCTGGGACACATCACCATTACTCCTGTGATATGTAATATTATCTGGGACACATCACCATTACTTCTGTAATATGTAATATTATCTGGGGCACATCACTGTTATTCCTGTGATACGTAATATTATCTGGGGCACATCACTGTTACTCCTGTGATATGTAATATTATCTGGGACACATCACCATTACTCCTGTGATATGTAATATTATCTGGGACACATCACCATTACTTCTGTAATATGTAATATTATCTGGGGCACATCACTGTTATTCCTGTGATACGTAATATTATCTGGGGCACATCACTGTTACTCCTGTGATATGTAATATTATCTGGGACACATCACCATTACTCCTGTGATATGTAATATTATCTGGGGTACATCACCATTGCTCATGCCATATGTAATATTATCTGGGGCACATCACTGTTACTCCTGTGATATGTAATATTATCTGGGGCACATCACCATTACTTCTGTAATATGTAATATTATCTGGGACACATCACCATTACTCCTGTGATATGTAATATTATCTGGGGTACATCACCATTGCTCATGCCATATGTAATATTATCTGGGGCACATCACTGTTACTCCTGTGATATGTAATATTATCTGGGGCACATCACCATTTCTCCAGTGATATGTAATATTATCTGGGACACATCACCATTTCTCCTGTGATATGTAATATTATCTGGGGCACATCACCATTAATCCTGCTATATACAACAATATCCAGGGCACATCACAACGTAAAATCTGGTACCTTGATTATAATTTACTATAGTCTACAACATGTTACTACGGCGCCTTTAAAGGTGCTTACACACCTTTGACTCAAGTCGCCTGTCCGGGATCTGGACCCGCCCCCTTTGGGCAACATCCCTGTACAGATGCGTGTTAGTTGTGTATCTGAAATTGTGTTGTGTTGCTATGCAGGGAGTGGCGGACGGGTGCATGATGTCATACGGCGGGAGGGGTAGCAGCGTGTACAAAGAAGTTGACTGTTGCTTGGCCAAGTTGATCCACCTGGCAGATTGCTTGCGGTGCAGCGATTGGAGCCGCTGTACGCAGGCCTGACTATCTGATGTGGCGCAGGGTCATATGAAGGCTGACTTCTTAGGTGTGCAACTGGCCTGAATGTGAGCACACGGTACAGAGGTGGCTTGATGTAGCCTGGGGTCTTTACATAAAATTAGCAATTTGGTATCAGTATTGGAACATGTCACTATTACTGTATTAATATTAATATCAATTTATACAGCTCTGACATCTTCTAAAGCGCCTCTCTGAGAACTTACTTATGTCACTGCATTCTCCATAGTAAAATAAAATTTGAATAGCAGGAGCTAAAACCCATCCTACTGGCTTTAGCAGGTGTGCAGACCTAGGACCTACACCCAGAGATCTCACCATTATAGACCTTTGGATACAGAGGACACAGTCCGATACTTTACCCCTTTAGCATCCTCCATAAATATTAGCACCGGATAAACCTGTTTTCTACAGAAATACTAACATTTTACACAGGAACAATTTCCCTCTTGTTTATAAATAGTCATATATCCAAGACATACGGTACCTACAAGTCAATTGTTCCCACCCCTTAACATTTTTCTAGGACTATGGTAGGGAAAGTAGGCTATGGCTAAGAGAGGGATTAGAATGTAAGCTCCTCTGTGGACAGTCAGTGACATGACTATGTACTCTGTAAAGTGCTGCAGAGGATGTCAGTACTATATAAATACATCCTATAATGGGACAGGGCATTTGGCTATGAATAAAGAAGAGATTAGATTGTAAGCTCCTCTGGACAGTTAGTGACATAACTATGTACATTGAAAAGTGCTGCAGAAGATGTCAGTGCTATATATAATCTATATATATAAAATCGGATGTATGTATGTATGTGTGTGTGTGTGTGTGTATGTGTGTGTGTGTATGTGTGTGTGTATGTGCCGCGATCACGCGAAAACGGCTTGACCGTTAACAAAACTTGGTACACAGATCCCTTACTACCTGGGATGATATGTTCTGGGGGTCTCGCGGCCCCCCTGCACACCTGGGCGGAGCTACAAACAGCAAATCAGATTCCACCCATTCAAGTCAATGGAAAAAATGTAAAAGGCTGCCATTCTCACAGTAATCAAGCCAGAGTCCCCACACTTTGCACAGTTGGTCACTTGGTGACTGAGGTTACAAATCCAGGAAAAGTGGGTGGATCATAAAACAGCCAATCAAATTTCAGCCGTTCATTTTAAATGGGAAAATGTAAACTGCAGCCATTCTTAGACTGTTAATCACAGAGTTCTCAAACTTGCCACACTTGGTCACTGGGTGAATGCGATTAAGATTCAAGAAAATGGGTGGAGCCTACAACAGCCAATCAAAATTCACCTATTGATTTTCAAGGAGAATATTTAAACTGCTGCTATTCTTACACTTTTAATTGCAGAGGCTTCAAACTTGCTACAGCCGGTCATTGGGTGACTGGGGTCCAAATTCACTAAAGGGGCGGGGCCACATACAGCCAATCAGATTTCCTTGGTGGATAAACTGCTTCCATTCACACATTTTTGAAGCCAGGAACCTGACAGCTCACAAACTTGGTCATTGAGTGACTGTGTGTTGAGGTTACAAAAAGTGGGCGGAGCCAAAACAACTTTTACTGGGAAAATATAAACTGCAGCCATTCTTACACCGTTAATGGCAGGGTTCTCAAACATGGCACAGTTGGTCATTGGGTGACAGATTAAGATTTTGGAAGGTGGGTGGAGCCTACAACAGCCAATAAAAATTCCCCATTTGATTTTCAAAGGGAATATTTCATCTGCTACCATTCTCTTATACTGGTAAAAGCAGATGCCTCAAACCTGGTACAGTTGGTCACTGGGTGACTGGGGCCCAAATTTAGGAAGGGGGCAGAGCCACAAACAGCCAGATTTGTTTATTTTTCAATGGGAATATACAAAGTATTGATACCAAGGAACCCAAAGCTGATAAACTTGATAATTGAGTGACTGTATGTCAAGGTTAGAAAAAGTGGGCGGTGCCAACAACTTCATTTTTTACATTGCAGGGTTCTCATACTTTACACAATTGGCCACTGGGTGACTGGGATGAACATTCAGAAATGTGGGTGGAGCCTACAACAGCCAATCAAAATGTACCTATTGATTTTCAAGGGGAATATTCACATTGCTACCATTCTTACACTGTTAGTGGCAGAGGCCTCAAACCTGATACAGTCAGTCATTGGGTGACTGGGGTCCAAATGCACTAAAGGGGTGGAGCCACAAACAGCCAATCAGATTTGTTAGATTGATTTCAGCCATTCTGTTATTGGCAGGGTTCTCAAACGTGACACAGTTGGCCACTAGGTGGCTGGGACTAATGTTCAGAAAAGTGGGTGGAGCCTACAGCAGCCAATCAAAATTCACATTTTGATTTTCAAGGGGAATATTTACATTGCTGCCATTCATACACTCTTAATAGCAGAGGCCTAACATTTGCTACAGTCAGTCACTGGGAGACTGGGATTTAAATTCTGAAGGGAGCGGGCCAAAAACAGCCAATCAGATTTGTTTAATTTCAAAGGTAAAATGCAACTTATTGATGCCAAAGACCCCAAAGCTCATAAACTTGGTCATTAAGTGACTGTATGTCAAGATTAGAAATAGTGGGCGGAGCCAAAAACAACTAACTTTTTACATGGGGAAATGTAAACTGCAGCTTTTCTTACACTGTTAATGGCCGGGTCCTCAAACTTCACACAGTTGGTCACTGGGTGACTAGGATTAATATTCGGAAAAGTAGGTGGAGCCTACAAGAGCCAATCAAAATTCACCTATTGATTTTCAAGGGGAATATTGAAACTGCAGCCATTCTCACACTGTTAATAGCAGAGGCCTCAAACCTGCTACAGTCGGTTGTTAAGTGTTTGGGGTTCAAATTCAGTAAAGGGGCGGAGCCAAAAAGAACCAGATTTCTTTGCTGGATAAACTGCTTCCATTAGCACAATTTTGATGCCAGGAACCCAAAAGCTCACAAACTTGGTCATTGAGTAGTGACTGTGTCAAGGTTATAAAAAGTGGGTGGAGTTAAAAACAGATTTTTCTGGGAAATTGTAAACTGCAGCCCTTCTTCACTGTTAATGGCAGGGTTCTCAAACTTAGCATAGCTGGTTACTGGGTGACTGGGATTAATATTCAAAAAGTGGGTGGAGCCTAAAAATGCCAATCAAAAATCACATGTCACTTTTCAAGGAGAATATTAAAATTGCTGCAATTCTTGCACTGTTAATGGCACAAGCCTAAAACCTGGTACAGTTGGTCATTGGGTCACTGAGGTTCAAATTCAGAAAAGGGGACAGAGCCACAAACAGTGAATCAGATTTGTTTCATTTCATGGGAAAGTACAAATTATCAATGCCAAGGACCCCAAAGCTCACAAAATTGGTCATTGAGTGACTGTGTGTCTAGGTTACAAATAGTGGGCGGAACCAAAACCAAATTTCACTGGGAAAATATAAACTGCAGCCATTCTTACACTGTTAATGGCAGGGTTCTCAAACTTTGCCCAGATGGTCACTGGGTGACTGAGATTAATATTCAGGGAAGTGGGTGGAGCCTATAATAGCCAATCAAAATTCACCTGTTGATTTTCAAGTGGAATATTTAAATTGCTGCCATTTTTACACTGTTAATAGCAGATGCCTCAAACCTGCTACAGTTGGTCATTGGGTGACTGGGGTTTGAATGCTGGAGAGGGGCGGAGCCACAAACAGCCTATCTGATTTGTTTCATTTCTATGGGAATATGCAAATTATTGATGACAAGGACCCCAAAGCTCACAAACTTGGTCATTGAGTGTTTGTGCGTTAGGGTTAGAAAGTGGCCGGAGCCAACACCAGTCAAATACATTCCCGAGCAACGCCGGATCATCAGTGGGTGGAGACAAATACACATTTCACTGGGAAAATGTAAACTGCAGCCATTCTTACACTGTTAATGCCAGGGTTTTTAAACTTTGCACAGTTGGTTACTGGGATTAATATTCAGAAAAGTGGGTGGAGCCTACAAAAGTGAATCAAACTTCATCTGTTGCTTTTCAAGGGGAATATTTAATTGCTACCATTCTTGAACTGTTAATGGCACAGGCCTCAAACCTGGTACAGTTGGTTATTGTGTGACTGGGGTTCAAATTCAGAAAAGGGGTGGAGCCACACACAGCCAATCAGATTTGTTTCATTTCAAAGCAGATCATTGATACCAAAGACCGCAAAGCTCACAAACTTGGTCAGTGAGTAATTATGTGTTAGGGTTAGAAAAAGTAGGCGGAGCCAACACCAGCCAAATACATACCCGGGCAACGCCGGGCAATCAGCTAGTACATCATAATAATATGGTAGGACAGTAGACTCTGACTATGGTAGGATTAGATTGTGAGCTTCTCTGAGGACAGTCAGTGACATGACCTTGTGCTCTGTAAAGTGCTGCAGAAGATGTCAGTTCTTTTTGAATAAATAATAATAATAATATGGTAGGACAGTAGACAAGACAATGACTATAGCAGGGATTAGTTTGTGAGCTCCTCTGAGGTGAGTTAGTGACTTGACTATGTACTCTGTAAAGTGCTGCAGAATATGTCAGTACTACTGTATTTAAATATATAATATAAATATATAATAATAATAATATGGTAGGACAGTAGACTATGACTATGGTAGCGATTAGATTGTGAGCTCCTTAGGCAAAATCGCTAATGTTTTGTGACAAGGATTTTTTGTACGATTTTTTGCACATATTCACTGATCATTTTTGCGATTTTTGAGCAATCATGATTCACTTTTTTAACATTTCAATCACGATCTCTCTTAAATTGCAAAAGTGATGCATGCACCGCATTTGCATTATCCGCGAATTGCCGGCGATCGCTGCAGTGACATCACTGGCATATGCTTTTAATTACACTACCCTCTTTCCCTGAAAATAAGACCTACCCTGAAAATAAGCCCTAGCTGGAATTTACAGCATTCTTGAAATATAAGCCCTACCCCAAAAATAAGCCCTAGCGGAAGTTAAAGAGGAAGAAGAGGCAGCCAGCAAGCGGGGACAGAGCGGTGCAGTGCCGATTGGGCACTGGTCCTGTCAGCCCAGCACACAGCAAGGTTGTGTGCAGGGATGAACGGGCAGGTGCCTGATTAGTACAGTAGCATACCTTCAAATCCATGAACATCACAGTACAAAGGAACAGGAAATGTTCTGCTGGGAGACACTTCCTGATAGAAATATAAGACATCCCCTAAAAATAAGCCCTAGCACATCTTTTAGAGCAAAAATTAATATAAGACACTGTCTTATTTTCGAGGAAAGACGGGTATTGCTTTTCAAAGTGCTAGCGATCGGCTGTGATTTGGAAATCAGCAGAAAACGCACCCAAATCGCCCCAGTGTGAATGGGCCCTTAGTGACATGTCTACGCGGAACATATCAAGACTATATCCTTACAAAATAATAATATTGTAAACAAGGAGGCTGCTACTTCCGTGTATCACCTTGTTTATGAATAACTCACTCTGATGGTCAGTGCATTATATCCCCCACAATCCGATACATGAAGGATGGCATGGTGAGGTCACATCTGTCAAGGTATGAAGGCATTGTATGGGCAGAAGTTGCGGGGAAGAGTGATCAGGTTTCCCGTATGAGGAGACGTTTATAGACAGGTGGATAATATAACCAGACAGCTCTGTGTCTCCGCTCAGTCTCCCCCGGCTGAGCCAGTCATTGTCAGTTAGTGATCCGAGTCGAGGAGGATGGAGTAGCAGAGACTGTGTGGACCGCACTGCTCAGGTATGATTACACCTGGATTATCCTGAGTGTCTGCTATATATGTGTCTGTACCTCCCTACACTTCAGTGCTCTGTCTGTGATGTCATAACGCCCGTCTGCTGTATCTCTCTGCATGTCATTCTTCCATCCTGATGCACAAACTTATCTCAGGCAACATCTCGCCTGATCAGAATCCAACCTTATCAATATAAAACTGTTTCAGACTCCAGAAACCCACAAAAAAGGATGAGGAAAGTTACCTTGAAGCCTGTAGTGATATGGGCAGCACAGTGGCGTAGTGGTTAGCACTCTGGGGTCAAATTCCAGCCAGGGCACTATCTGCACTAAGTTTGTATGTTCTCCCTGTGTCTGTGTGGGTTTCCTCTGGGCATTCTGGTCTCCTCCCACACCCCAAAAACATACATAAGCTATTTGGCTTCCCCTAAATTGGCCCTAGACTACGATACATACATAGATATATGACTATGGTAGGGATTAGATTGTGAGCCCCTCTGTTAAGGATAAGATGTCAGCACTACATAAATACTAAATAATAATAACAACACTAAAATAATAATAAAAACTCTCTACGATACACAATTAATTCAATTTGGTGGGTGATAGCTTCCACGAGGCCCCTAGACTCTCTCCAGGCCTAGGCAACTGCCTAGGTTTACCTTGTGGACGATCTCTGCCTGGAAGCCTGATAAAATAGTGCCAGTCATTCAGGCATCATGTATCGCTAGTAGAGATTTCTGCCAATGCCTAGCTTTAGGGGTTCTGCAAGACACACAAACTTTCTTTGCATTAATGCACACCTTACTTTACAGAGCAGCGAAGAATGCCATTTTTTCTTTTAAAGTTTCCTGTCTGTAATGCAGAGAAAACTCACTTCAGCTTGGATACTTAGGAGAGAAGAGGGATGGAACTACTCACATCCCCGTGTACACATTACTCAGTGTGCTCAGTATTGCCTGTGACTTGTGTATAAGTCGACCCCTATACTTTTATGAAGTGAATCAGACCTACAGTTCTAGACTTATACTCGAGTATATACAGTAGTTCTGAAGGCAGGTGTATCATTACTGTGCATGCAAGAGTCTGGATGCATGCAATGCACTCGTAAGTAAAATATCAAACCTGAAGAGAATTTTCTCACTTCAGGGTAGGAACACACTAGGCGTTGAGTGAAAGGTTGCGTTTTGTTGCATATGCGTTTAATTGGCGTTTCGCACATTCGTTTTTATTGTGTTTTAATGTGTTTGCATTTTGCGCATTAAAAATTGCATATGCGTTTTTGTGCTTTTTCTATGCATTTTTTTATATGCGTGTTATGCTAATCATTAGGAAGTCAACAGGAAGCGGAAATACAGCACCAAACTTATTTTTGTTTTAAATACGCATACAAAACGCACCTCTGCTTCACCATTGACATACTGTATTTTTTGGACTATAAGACTGCCCCAAAAGTGGAGGGAAAAAGTCACTACGTCTTATAGTCCAAATGCAGGGAGTTCCTGACTTGTGAACGCCTGCCAATACTAACCTCCAACCCACCGCAATGTTGGGGACTCCCTGTACTGTGCCCATGCAGAGGAGGACACAGGGGGACTCAAAGGGACATAGAGGAAGACACAAGGAGGACAGAGGCAGACACATAAAGGATGCAAAGGGGGGCAGAGGAGGACACAGGGAGACACATGAGGTACAAGGGAGCATGAGGTACAAAGGGGTCATAATCCACAAGATGCCCCTTCACCATGGATGCACCAGGTTTAGTATATATTTCTTTCCCCTGGTTTTTGACCTCTAAACTTGGGGTCCATCTTATGGTCAGGAGCGTCTTATAAACCAAAAATACGGTACATTAGGCATGATTTAATTGCGTTTTGGAAAAATATGCAGCAAGTTTTTAAAAACCCGCATTGCAAAATACAAACAAATGCATTTTTCATGCGTCCCATGTGCCTTAACGCTAGCGTTTCCCACAACGCTGGCGTTTCTGCCTTTTGTGTTCTTACCCTCAAGTTTAATTTAAGGTGGCCACACACAATACAAAAAAATGTTCGATTTTCCAATTTTTTCAATAAATTGTTTTTAAAACAAATAAAAACTTCGAATGAGATATTATGATAGAAAAATATTCTTAAGGCAGAGAACACACTTGACTTTCAGTTTTCTGCGCGCGGTTTTCTGCATACTTTTTTTGCACACCAAGTGTGTTTCCATGCAGGAAAACGCACGCGTTTTTTCACAGCAGCTGATGTAATTGATAGAGAAAACTGACAAAATGTGCCATGAGTCATCATGCGTGCGAATAACACAATAAGTGTGCACTAGCCCATTGATTAACATGAGTTCTCAGTTTTTCTGTGCAGAAAACGCGCACAAAAACAGTCAAGTGTGTTCCCTGCATGAATGCGACGTTTTCCCCCAAAATTTTTAATCAAATGTAAATTGTGATGCATTTTTCAGATATGTCGTATAGATTGTACATTTCTTGAATTATAGACCAAAGAAATTGTTTAGGAGTTTTTAATTATTATTATTTTTTGTACTGGTGACAAATCCAACACACATGTTTGATATGATGATCAGAGGTTTTAAAAATTACAAGCAGTTGGAAAAATTGAATATAATTATGGAATTAAAAAAAAAAAAAATCCTTGCAGCATTTTATGATAGGAACTTAGTAACACCTTGTTCACATTGCGTTCCGCTCGTGTGGCCGTTCACGCTGGCCATTTTTGACCCTTTTTTTTCGATTTCTGTGCGTTGGATGTTTTTGTTAAGCGCTTTTCTAAGCAATTTTGCAGAGCAATTGCATTTTTTCACTTCCTGACGTCAGTCAGGAAGTGAACTCTTTAATCCGGAAAAGACTAAATACAATGTATTTATTCTTAAAAACGCTCACACAATCGCTGCACAAAGCGATTTTGTGAGCGCTTTGCGTTTTCCTATACCTTCCATTGAGGTGGAATCGCCTCAGAAATGGCCCATGCACCATTTTTCTGAGCGGATCGGAAACGAACCGCTCAGTTGTGAACTTTCTCATAGGGAATCATTGCACAAACGCTTTCAGGGTGATTTTGAAAATCGCCAGAGCTTAAAAAACATCAAAAACGCCCCTAGTGTGAATGAGCCCTTGATGTTATTAAAACAGGGACGTAAGCAGCAACAAAAAAAAAAGCAATTTTCCAAGCTAAAAAGAATAAAAATTAAAGTTCTGTCTGTAGCTGGGCTAGGCTTTAACATACCATTATACTCATATTAAAGGAGTTCTGTGGGGGGTTGTGGAAGAGAAAAACTGACACTTACCTTGGGCTTCTATCAGCCCCGTGCAGCGGTAATGTCCCACGCCGTCCTCCTCCCATCTGCCGTTCTCCGCCGCCGGCCCCGGTCTAAACGGCATGGGATCCAACTGCGGCTGCGCTAGAGTGGCCGCGCACGCCCTCGCTTCCGCCTGCGTCATCGGAAGCTTACTGCGCAAGCGCAGTACAAGGCTCCGTTGTACTGTGCCTGCGCAGTAAGCCATGACGCGAGCGGAGGCACGGCAACGCGCATTATTCGTCTGTATGTCAGACGAATAATAGCCCGGTGCCGGCTGCGGGGAACGGCGGATGGGAGCAGGACGTCGTGGGACATTACCGCTGCATGGGGCTCATAGAAGCCCAAGGTAAGTGGCAGTTTTTCTCTTCAGAAACCCCCACAGAACCCCTTTAAAGGTCAACTGATGTGAGAGGTATAGGGAGGCTGCCATATTCATTTACTTTTAAGCAATACTAGTTGCCTGGCTATCCTGCTGATCCTCTGCCTCTAATACTTTTAGCCATAGGTCCTGAACAAGCATGCAGCAGATCAGCTGTTTCTGATATTATTGTCAGATCTGACAAGATTAGCTGGATGCTTGTTACTGGTGTTATTCAGACACTACTGCACCAAATAGATCAGCAGGCCTGCCAGGCATCTGGTATTGTTTAATCGGAAATAAATATGGCAGCCTCCACATCACTCTCACTTCAGTGGTCCTTTAAGTATTCAAAAATGTATGAAAATGAGGTCCTGATAATGCACTATACCGGTACTTGGATTGTACATTTTTACTCTATTTTAAAATTGGGATGTCATCCATATTCTGCATATTGAAACGTTATTCTGTGCCTATGCTGATTGCAAACTAGCTGCAGTGTGTGCTGATAGCTGGTTAAAAAATCCATATCTACCCAGAACACCGTAGCTACGCAAACCACAAGCTGGTCCAGCTCATAGTGCTGGCCACTAACATGCATGTGGCCACTCAATGGCTGAAACTAGAGCTACAATTAGACTAGAAGTTCTTGAAAAAATAATGATGTTATGGTATGTGAATTATTATTTTTAATTTGTATAGTGCTAGCATCTTATGTAACACTGTACATTGTACAAAACAAATAGTGGGGAGCTATGAGGCATTCAGAGGATTTTAACTACTGGTTAAAATCTAAAACTACCAATTTCATTTTAATACTGGGATGTCACCCACACTGTGTATAGTAAAACATGTTATTCTGTGCCTATGCTGATGGCAAACTAGCTGCAGTGTGCTGGTTAAAAAATCAGTATCTAAAAATCCATCCTAAATACAGTAAATAAATGCCATCATAGCAGATACCATGGCTTGTTTCCAAAAGGTCTGGCATCCGTGGATAGACAACAGAGGGTTTACATTATTGGTTTTAGAACCAACTGAAATAAAGGGTGCAAATTCTATTTTCTTCAAATTCTCTGGTAACCTGACTTAGATGTCAGAAAGTCAATCCACCTCCGTTGTTCTGATTTCCACATTCATATTTATGTTCACTGGTTTTCATGTTTCAATGATAAAACCGCTAGGCGCTGTATTTACTAAGCTACTTTTGCCATTGGAAAAAGCTTGCTTGTAACATAATGCTTTGCGCTAAATGTATGATATTTGTCTTGTGCAAAAATTAAATAAAAGTCTTTGAAAGTAAAAATCCATGTCTGTCAGTTTCCTTTCCTTCTCTTGTGCTGTAAATTATGTCTGGGAAAAATTGTAAATTACATGTAAACACAGCCAAATAAGAAGTACGTTCCTTCCAGAGTCACATGAGCCATACATTACTTTTCTCCTATGTTGTTGTCACTTACAGAAGAGTAGAAAACGAACAGAACTGACAGAACTTAGGACTAGTGCATCTCCCAATGGAGGAGTTGTAGTATTTTGTTTACTTTTATACAAATGCAATCCCTGACAGGAATCTATACAAAGGTTTCCAGCTCCAGCTCCGTCAATGGACGACTCCAGTCAATTAAATTCCAGCGTCGTCCATTGACTCCAATGACTTCCGCCTTCGCTGTGTCGCCGTGGATATCATACGGTAACGCCCTGCAGACTTTGTGTCAGCTCAAGAGTGATTCTGGCACAACACGACTCGGTAAGTGCAAAAAGCCCTATACACTTACATAGCAGTTGTGTTACCCTGCGATAAAACAGGGTAACACAATGCACACTTGCAGTGCAAGTATAAAAGGGGCCTCAAGGATGGTCAATAAGATGGTTCTAATTCTAAGTTCATGTAAATTTCATGTTAATTTATATACACACTTATGTGGCTAGGAAAGGGACCAATCAAAAGCAGCAACAGTGTCATTTGGTTGATCTATTTCAAAGCTGCATAAAATTTGCACTTAATTGGTATCAAATTTGCATCGCCTCAGAATAGTTATCCTTTCACTGACCATCTCTACCTATTAACTTTAACTTCAGCGCACACTTAAGTCAGAAACACCTGCTAGAGTGTTCTCAGCCACCGCATCCATTTGGGGCCATCTTTCCTGAGAATCTAGCGTACGGTCGCCTGATTCCTCACTATAATATCTGGTGTGCCACATTGCCTTGGCTGAGCAAACTGTACTCCTTAACCTCTGGAGGACCAGCGGTTTACACCCCCCTAGTGATCAGGTGATTTTTTTTTAAATTCAGCACTTTGCCACTTTAACGATGTATTGCTTGGTCATACAATTTAGCACCCAAATGTATTTTACCTCCTTTTCTTGCCACTAATAGAGCATTTTTTTCGGTGGTATTTGATTGCTGTTGCAATTTTTTGTTAATTAAATTAAAAAGATCTTTTTTCTATTTTATTTATCCCCCCCCCCCCCCAATTGTCCCTGACTCCGATGCATGCACTACATAATGCATACATAGGCATCAGCCTGTGTATGGGATTAGATTGTGAGCCACTCTGGGGGACAGTTAAGTGACAGGACTTTCCTCTGTACGGCGCTGTACACGTTTGGTTCTTTATTTTTTCTTTATTTCAGCCTGCCAGCTCCTATCGCGGCTGGCAGGCTGATGACTTTGAAGCCAATCGGCGTTAGGCGGTCTCCAGAGAGCCACGCTCCCACCACTCATCGGCGGGGGCTGGTTAAATCACCCACTGGATAATGCACCACTCTGTGTCAAACTCTCCTCCCTCCTTCCAGCTCCATTGCAACAGAACATGCGTGTTCAGCACTTGGCCACGGACTGTCGCTCAAGCTCTGGAATGGGCTGGTGAAGGAGTGAAAGAAAAATAGGGGAAGCCTCTGGCTTTTCTTTGTTGAGGTATTCATTTGGGGCACTATTTTCCCACAGGTACACTTTAAGGTGAAAGAGAGAGCATTTTCCTTGGTAATAAAATATGAATAGGTATGCAAATCTCTTTCCCCCAAATGATAGAAATGAACAGCACCTACTGTAACCTATGACACCAGCTGCATCTGGCCCCCACTGTTGCGGTTAGCAGTGCGGTCACACGGTGGTACTCCAGCACTTACATTCCGACAGTGGATTCCACAAGATAGCTGCCAGCTGGCGCTCCAAATGCAGTATTATTGATACTGATTACAAGACATTTCCCACTCTGTCCAGAATGAGAGAAGGGATCTGTAATTATGTTTAATCTCTGGAAGGAGACGCACACACATGTTAGCCATTTGCAGTGCATATGTTTAGCATATATAAATGATAAAGAGCATCTGGCCCGTGCGCGCTGCTCGCTCATTAAACGCCTCCGAGTGGACAGAGGACATGTGATGTGATGGGCGCACAGTGTGGCATTGTTCGGTGGTGCCCGGCCACGGTGAATTCCAGAGCTTGTTCCTCGCATCTCGCCTGCTATTTATAGGGCGTCTTGTGGTTTGCTGCCACATTTGTGGCCTGGTTGGGCTGTTTGTGTAGCTTATGGAGTGAAATATTAAAGAAAAAGTTTTAATAGTTGACAATTCTGACAGAAGAGAACGGTCAGGGGTGAATTAGGCTGAGGCTGGATGGTGAAGGCCGCATTATACTCCGTTCTGACTTGGCTGCGATTTGTACACTACGAGAAAGGTGAGAAGGAAACAATAACAGTGCAAAGTCGACTCATTTCATCACGAATCAGGCTCGCCAATTGCTCTGGATCCACAATCCCTTATTGTCTGCACAATGGAGAGTCTTTGGATCAGTTATTTGCAGGTTAGCGTCATTCTACATAATAAAGAAAAAAAACATATACAAACCATTCATGGATTATTCATAGTTGTGCATTGGAAGCCAGAGGCACCAAAAACGCGGTTCTTTTTTATATTAGGCATTGATACTGGCCTGAGGAAGTGAACAATCAGTCTCACGAAACACGTCGCCAGCAATAGAATTATTTCAAGTTTTTTAGGATCAGCCAGTCCTGAGGTGAATAGGGGTGAATGGAGGAAGGCAAAGCTTTTGCTTAAAACCCTTGTGCAAGAAAAGGTGAAAGCCAAGACTTTTTTATAAGTTGTTCTATAAATGAGAGAGAAAACTGGCTAGACTGGCCCAGGACAGGTTGCCTTCTGGGGTCATTTCTAGTATTAAGGATGCTTCCCATAACATTATTACAAGCCATTGATAAAAGGTTTGCAGAATACTTCCAGGATCTATACACCTCTAAGTCCACTTTTACCCAAACCGATGGAGAAAATTTTTGGCTGAAATTGACCTACCCCAACTTGATCCAGAGCAGAGGGAGCTATCACTATCACTAGCTAGCCCTATCACTTTAGAGGACATTGAGTTGGCCATACGCTCATTCCCTAATAAAAAAAAAGACCCTGGCCTGGATGGTATTCCCAAGTAAGTTTTTAAGATATTCTCTGAAATCCTATCCACCCCCATTACTTCAAACTTTTCATGACTCATTTGACAAAGATTCTCACTGCCCAATATCTCTCCTGCCCTTGGAATACTGGATAGAATACTGGCCTTTAGACTCAATCAAGTCATCCTGTCATTGATTCACGAGGACCAGGCAGGTTTTATACCAGGCAAAAAGACCTCTCTAAACATCAGAAGGCTCTTCGCTAACATACAGTACAAGCTGACCATGTAAAAAAGGTCAACGGGTCATTGTATCACTAGATGCCTCTAAAGCGTTTGACGCAGTGGAGTGGCCCTTCGTACTGGCAGTTCTGTCTAGGTTCGGCTTACGGGATGATTTTATCCATTGGGTTCAGATACTATACGAAGACCCACTGGCCCAAATTTGTACCAAGTCTACAGTTTCACACCCGACATCCAAGCGCATTTTATCATCGGGAACCGGAGTTTCCCTGTCGGGTTTAATTGATACTACCGCCGCTACTCAGCGTCGCACTGCAGGTTCCCGACGACAGCCGGCTAGTAAAACGCGTGCAGGAGAATGGCTCCTGCACGCGTTGTTAGATGTGTAACAGGCCTAAGCAGAGCACCATGGGGCTGTTTTACTAGTTAAAATCACAAACCGTGTAACCGTACTCCAGCACAATCATAGCAGGAACCAGAAACCCAATTCTGTACTCTGATATAAAAAATGAGACATTGGCTCCATGCAATCGCAAATACATATTCAACAGGGATACCTCGCTTAGGCTGGGCTTACTGCTTACACTTGTAAGAGCATTCACACATGCATTTTCATGTGCCCAGTGTGTAACGCACAATTTGCGTCTTCATGTGCATTAAATGTCTCAGTGGCATACATTAGATGCATGTTGTCTGAAAACTGGGCCAAACTCTCAGATGTTCTACCACAAACGTTAAAACATGTTAAATGTGAAAAAGCCTATGGATTTTTATGTACAGAAAATGGGAGGAGGTGCCCCAATGTAGTATGCAATGAGCAAACGTGGGTAATGAAATAGCCTTACCTCAGGTGGGAGGTTTAAAGGCCTCCAGAGGTGAAAATTTAAATCTATCTTTACTTACCTGGGGCTTCTTCCAGCCCCTAGTACTGCAGGCACAGTACTTGCCCGGTGACGTGGGTGCGTACAAGCTCACACACCCCAGTGCATGCGCAGGAGTGCTGAACCACAGATGGGTCAGCAATCCTTACAGGACACCGGGGAGCAACAGAGCTGACTTGTAGGGGCTGGAAGAAGCCCCAGATAAGTAACAATAGATTTAAATTTTCACCCGAGAGTCTCAGGTCTACAGTACAGTGTCTCATGCAGCTGCATGCATGGACTGGGAGCACCGCCTATTGATTTTTATGAGTGTGTCAGTTGTAATGCATTTCTGCACAGAAGTAAAACATGAAAAAAAAGCCTAAGGCTGTGTTTCATGCCCCTGTTGTGGTGTCTTGAGAGTTACTGCATGCAGTATAATTTGGGCGCATCAGGTCATTTGGGCTCGGGAATCTGCAGGTGTCTGATATCAGTGAGTTGAGCACTCAATGTGGATAGTAGCCGATCGGTTACTACATAGGAAATAATAGTCATAGCCGATTGTAGATAATAGGCTACAACTTGTGGTCCTTTGGATGCCGGGGTTAGTGTTGGGAATTAGGAGGGAGGCTAGTTTTAGGAACTTGAAAGGAAGGGTTAGTGTTAGGCATTAGGCAAGGGGTTATATTTAGGCACTCGGAGGGGGCAGAGTTATTGTAAGGCATGGGGGGGGGGGGTCTTATACTTAGGCACTAGGAGGAAGAGGGGTTATTGTTAGGCATGGAGGGCTTAGTTTTAGGCACTAGGAGGAAAAGGGGTTATTGTTAGGCATGGAGGGCTTAGTTTTAGGCACTAGGAGGGGGAGGTGTTATTGTTAGGAATGGGGGCTTAGTTGTAGGCACTAGGAGGGGGAGATGTTATTTTTAGGCATGTGGGTGTTAATTTTAGGCAATAGGAGGTTAGTGTTAGGCATGGGGGGGGGTTTCTAGGCTCTAGGAGGGGAGGAGTTATTGTTAGATATGGGAGGGGTTAGTTTTAGGTTCAAGGAGGGGAAGGTTCAAGTGAGAATGGGTGCCAGGTAAGAGCATAGTAAAATTTTTGATAATGTACCTTACCACTATCTTTTACTAGCGCCATTTCACGGTGCCCAACTCATGCAGTGGTGCCACAATAAGCACTCTGCTTTGGGATCTGGCTCACTAGAAGGGTACCCAGCCTCCAGCGGGAATTGCAGTAGGCAGGCCACCTAATCTACAGCCACCATGCAGGGGCTCTACCATTGCTGC
Source organism: Hyperolius riggenbachi (assembly GCF_040937935.1). Classification (NCBI taxonomy): domain Eukaryota; kingdom Metazoa; phylum Chordata; class Amphibia; order Anura; family Hyperoliidae; genus Hyperolius; species Hyperolius riggenbachi. The sequence continues at coordinate 31,787,874 of NC_090655.1, read as the reverse complement.
ACACCCTCCGGAAGCTCTGGCTTATAAAAAGCACACTTGCTTCTTGCATCTGGTTCTTGATTTCACATACAATGGTTGCATGCGTGCTATTCAGAAATGACTGAAATCACTTTTGAGGCACCAATGCATTTCAGATATGTTGCCCTTTACCTTGCGGGAAGATGTTACTGGCATCTAGTGCAGCACGGTGGACCGATCACGATGCACGCCAAGGTGTGACACTGAGAACAGGACCCATTCACACCACAGGCCGAGTCCTCCAGCGACGTACACCGACCGCTCCGGAGTGTCTGTCGAGTGAGTAAATATTTGTGCAGCGTTCAGCGGATCTGGCAGCCCCACACTGCCTCGCGGGTTAATAGAATTCGCCGCTGACTGGCTATATCGGTTATCACTCAATTAAAATGTGTTTTTTTCCCCCAGATGTACAGGCGTCACGGACGTTTACATGAAAGGAGATGGGCTTGAAAATATTGACATCAATTTAATTAAGAGTTTGTTCTTCACCTGCAGGGCGATTCACCCCCAGATGAAATGCTCACATCTAGGTGGAGAATTACCGGAAAAACACTTTGATCAGCTCCGGTGCCAAACCAAAAAATGCATCATAATTGCCTGACCTAAATTGCTGCTTCCTTCTTTCAGGAATATCTGGCTGGAGAGAGGTGCGGAGACGGTAAATGAGCCCCCGGGAGGTGTGAGGAGCGCCCACGTCCATCATCGGCTTCCCGGGTTGGTGTCACTGTTCAGGATCAACGGTGCAACACGTATATATATATACCAATCCATGGCTGCTCTTACATCACTGTGTGCATATCCCAGAGATGTCTGACAAATAGTTTTCTGTATACCGTGTTTCCCCAAAAATAAGACACTATCTTATATACATTTTTCATAAAAAATATGTGCTAGGGCTTACTTTTGGGGAGGTCTTATATTTGTGAGGGTAGCCAGATCCCCCTTTAATCAAATCCCCCAGTATATAGCCAGATCCCCCCCAGTACATAGCCATATCCCCCTCCCCCCACGTATATAGCCAGATCCCCCTCCCCCCACGTATATAGCCAGATCCCCTAACTATATAGCCAGATCCCCTTCCCCCCACGTATATAGCCAGATTCCCTAGCTAGTAGTAGCAGATAACCATCCCCGCCACCACGCAGTCGCTGTCGATTTGCCTCCCCTGCTGCTGCCCCTCTCCTCCAGAAAGTTGGATCCCCCTGTGGGCTGTGGCTAGCGCTGTGCATAATTCAGCCTGGGCTCCGATCAGCGGTGAAGGCAGCTAAAGTTATACAGTAACATGCCCTCTACAGGAAGTAAACAGAGATCACTTCCTGTACACGGGCTCTGTTACTGTTAAAGTTTAGCTGCCTTCACTGCTAATGCATCTGAATTATACACAGCGCTAGCCGCAGCCCACAGGGGGATCCAACTTTCTGGAGGAGAGGGGCAGAAGCAGGAGAGGTAAATCGGCTGAAGCAGCGGCAGAGGGATGGGGGAGCGCAGCTAGGTCTTATTTTCAGAGGATGTCTTATTTTAGGGGAAAGACAATAGTATCTGATTTAGGGCTGTCTCACATTTGGGCTGTATTCACTAACGCAGAAGTGCAGCGGAGGTGCGCATGCAGCCGGGCCGTGCATGCGCAGAAGCGCACAACTGGCCAGACTACCATGGGGGTTTCCAAGAGAGGGAGCCCACGTACCTCATGGGGGCTGGAGGAAGCCCCAGGTAAGTATAAATACACCATAAAACCCCATCTCAGGTACACTTTAAGATGAAATGGGGCCCTAGGCAAGATAGTAGTTTTTGCCCGCTGCTGATAATCGCCTAGCTTATTTTAGTAATATTTGGTGGGGGCTAGCATCCACTAGGCCCCAAGACTCTTTCCAGGCCCTAGGCACTAACCTATGGTATTTGCGTAGCATGCGGTACCCTGGTAATGTACACATTACTTAGGTAACGTGGTAGCAATAATGGCACAATATGCATATCTTACTACTGTCATTATTGGTTAAATATCTGTGCGATCACTGCACATTGCAGCTTTACTGTAGGTTAGTGAATACACCCCACGTTGTGGTTCTTCACTGCATTTGTGTAGATGGTCTCGCGCTAGCGTTTCTGACACATAGCATACACACTTACATGCCTTGAGATACATGCATCCATGGCTGCTATATAATGCATTTATATTTCGTTTTCCAATTACTACCACATTCTATAACTTTTACTCTAAGAAAATATAGTGTTCTTTTATGCTTTCTTCTTACAAAACAAGTGATATGATCAAAATGCAACTATATTCAATGTATGTGCAATCATCATTCACTTAATAAAATGTTTTGCAAACAAAAAGATTTAAATAAACACTGAAGTCTCCGAAAAGTCAGCTTTTTATTGCAAAAACCTGTTCGACATTATTGCCCTAACTAAAACTCTGCATCCCTGTGGCTGAACTCTAACTAAATCCCCCCAAACTCCCCTCGCAAAATCCACAACTTTCTTGGTCGTAGATTTTACTGCTGGAGGAGGCAGAGCTTTCAGCTGTAGCTCTGCCTCCATGTGCGTCAATCCACATGTATCTCCGCCTCTCCCCCGCCCCCCTCAGTGAAGGAAGACTGAGAGGGGCGGGGAGAGGCGGAGATACACGCTGATAGACGCGTGTAGAGGCAGAGCTGCAGCTGAAAGCTCTGCCTGTCACGGAAGCGCTCCCCGCAGTGTGCCCTGGGGAGTTTTGGGGGATTTAGTTAGATTTCAGCCGCGGGGATGCAGCGTTTTAGTTAGGGCAATAATGTTGAACAGGTTTTTGCAATAAAAAGCTGAATTTTCGGAGACTTCAAAGTCTTTTTAAAGCTCCAAGTTTTTGTTGTTGTTTGCGCATAGGAAAATACTATACCTAAAGCTCAGTGTTCTTTGTTTCACAGAGCCCCAGCTTGGTGCATGCAGTCTCCCTGCCTGTCTTGTTAGTCTGTCCTGTTTTCCTGGCCTGTTGTTACTCGGAGCGGCCAGTCACTCCTGTTACCCTGGCCTGCCAGTTCAGTCTGCACCTTTTGTCCTTGCCCGTCCTACTTTCCACAAATCCGTTCACACCTGTTGTCCTTGTTCCTTCCATGCCAGTCCAATCAACACTGGTTACCCTTGCCTCTGCCACACCTGTTATCCTTGTCCCTGCACTGCCAGTTCAGTCCAGCCCACACCTGTTGTACTTGTCCCTGCCCTGCCAGTCCAGTCCAGTCCACAACTTTTATACTTGTCCTTGCACTGCCAGTTCAGTCCAGCCCACACCTGTTGTACTTGTCACTGCTCTGCCAGCTCAGTCCAGCCCACGCCTGTTGCACTTGTCCCTGCCCTGCCAGCACATATCCTGGTCTTGGCCTGCAGGGTTTGTCCTTGCCACTGCTGATGGTAACTCTGGCAGTCACAACCAGGTGGTTACTTGCAACAAGGTAAGGCAGTGAGCAGAGTGCAGAGACAGGAAGATACTTGGTAGGCAGCCAGTGAACATAGTGTATAGAGTGAGAGACAGTAAGATGTTTGGTAGGCAGGCAATGAACAGAGTGCAGAGACAGGAAGATGCTTATTAGGCAGGCAGTGAACAGAGCGTAGAGTCAGGAAGATGCTTAGTAGGCAGAGGAAGATGCTTATTAGGCAGGCAGTGAACAGAGCGTAGAGACAGGAAGATGCTTAGTAGGCAGCCAGTGAACATGATGTAGTGACAGGAAGAGGCTTGGTAGGCAGACTGTGAACAGAGTGTAGTGAAAGGAAAAGGCTTGGCAGGCAGTCAGTGAACAGAGTGCAGAGACAGGAAGATGCTTAGCAGGCAGCTAGTTAACAGAGTGCAGAGACAGGAAGAGGCTTGGTAGGCAGGCAGTGACTGAGTGCAGAGACAGAAAGAGGTATGGTAGGCAGGCAGTGACTGCGTGCAGAGACAGGGAGAGGCTTGGAAGGCAGGCAGTGACTGCGTGCAGAGACAGGGAGAGGCTTGGAAGGCAGGCAGTGACTGCGTGCAGAGACAGGGAGAGGCTTGGAAGGCAGGCAGTGACTGCGTGCAGAGACAGGGAGAGGCTTGGAAGGCAGGCAGTGACTGTGTGCAGAGACAGGGAGAGCATACCTCCCAGCTTTTTGAGATGGGAAAGAGGGACACTTAAAGAGGAACGTTCGTGAAAATCTTAAAATTTAAAACACATACAAATAAGAAGTACATTTCTCCTAGAGTAAAATGAGCCATAAATTACTTTTCTCCTATGTTGCTGTCACTTACAGTAGGTAGTATAAATCTGACATTACCGACAGATTTTGGACTAGTCCATCTTCTCATAGGGGGGTTCTAAGGGTTTTCTTAATTTTTAAAAGCATTTAGTGAATGGTAGTTGCTCTGTCCAACTGCCAAAATAGTGTGCAGCGAGCAGGGACACCCCCTAGTCATGCATACCATAAAGATTTCATAAAAAAATATGTTGTTTTATAATTCAAATCACACTGGTCCTTTCTATCCTGGCTAATTTTCCTTCATATTAACAACATTTTAAAATTAGTAATACATCAGTTTAAAGCATGGGAATAAAGTTTAGAGTCAATCAAACACATTTTTAGTAGAGAACTATATATATTTACATAGAAAGGGGGACTAAGTGCTGAAAGAAGGACAAATGAGGAGGAAAGAGGGACAGGGCTCCCAAAGAGGGACTGTACCTCCAAAAGAGGGACAGTTGGGAGCTATGGGAGATGCTCGATAGGCAGGCAGTGACAGCGTGTGGAGACAGGAAGATGCTTGGTAGGCAGACAGTGACTGAGTTCAAAGACAGGAAGAGGCATGGTAGGCAGGCAGTGACTGAGTGCAGATACAGGGAGAGGCTTGGTTAGCAGGCAGTGACTGCATGTGGAGACAGGAAGAAGCTTGGTAGGTAGGAGAGCCGTGACCCGAGTGAGAAGACAGCAAGAGGCTTGGTAGGCAGTCACTTTAGACCGTAGAGACAATATAATGCCTGGCTGGATTGATAGGAACGCATTTTTTTCTCAGCACGGAAAGAAGACGTGATGGTGGGTGATGCAAGCTCCTTCTAAAGAGAAACTGTGACCAAGAATTGAACTTTATCCCAATCAGTAGCTGATTACGTTTCCCATGATAAATCTTTTCCTATTTACAAATGGATCATTAGGGGCTCTGTATGGCTGAGATTGTGGTGAAACCCCTCCCACAGTGTAATGTCAGGACCATGGTCCTGACAGTTTCCTGTCTGTGAACCTCATTGCATTGTGGTAAATAACAGCTGTTTACAGCTGGATTCAACTGCCAAAAAAAGCAAGCAGCATCTCCTTCCAGTGACATCACCTGCCAGCAGTAAAAATGTCACCACATGGTAGATGTCAGGATGTAAATCAGGGAGAGGAAACATTTTACAATGGGGAAAACACTGACTAAATCATTTATACATAATTATTGTTAAAATTAAGCACTTTTTTTTTATTACCGTACATTATTTTCACTGGAGTTCCTCTTTAAAATAATGTACATCATTATAGGAGCCGGTGAACGGGTAGTTTGTACAGAGAGCTGCCCAGCTGTGTACCGTCACCATTTAGTCGGTAACAGGGCCGCCACCAGAAATTTTGGGGCCCCTCACACATCATCAAGCCTGGGCCTACCAACTGGTCGCTGTGCCCGCCCACTATCCACCCCACCCCTGTGACAATGCGCGAAGAGCACTGCGGCAAAAAATGTGCATGGCTCCGAAGAAAGCGGCATGCACAGCGTGATGCAGCAAAAGTGGGCGTGACCATGGTATGTTGTGGGTGGAGCAAAATACTAGCAAAATACAGGTGGTCACCGGCTAACAAATGAGATAGGGACTTGTAGGTCCGTTCTTATCCTTTATCCGTTCTCTTTTGTCCCCCTCTTTTCTTCCTGTGCCTCTTTTGTGTCTCTCTGTGTGACCTCATGTTCCCGTCTCATCTCTCTGTGCCTCTTTTGTTCCGCCTTTGTTCCCCCTGTGCCTTTTTTATCCCCCTGTGTTACCTCTTGTCCCCTTCTGTCCCAGCTTGCCCCCCTGCCCTAGCCAGGCATAGGTGCCCCCAGTATAGGTAGCCAGTTATAGGCGGTGCCCTATTATAGGTAGCCTGGTGTAGATACCCCCAGTATAGATAGCCTGGTATAGCTGGTGCCCCAGTATAGGCCAGCAAGATACAGGTGCCCCAGTATAGATATTCATCTATAGGTGGTGCCCCGGTATAGGTATCCTGGTATAGCTGCCCCCAGTATAGATAGCCTGGTTTGGGTGGTGCACCAGTATAGGTTAGCCAGGTATAGGTGGTGCCCCAGTATAGGAAGCAAGCTATAGGCGCTCCAGTATAAGTAGCCAAGTATAGGTGGTGCCCCATTATAGGTAGCCAGGTATAGGTGGTGCCCCAGTATAGGAAGCAAGCTATAGGCGCTCCAGTATAAGTAGCCAAGTATAGGTGGTGCCCCATTATAGGTAGCCAGGTATAGGTGGTGCCCCAGTATAGGTAGCTAGGTATAGGTAGTTCCAGCCCCAGTATAGGTAGCCAGGTATAGGAAGTGGCCCAGTAGAGGTAGCCTGTAGCCAGATGTAGGTGGTGCCCCAGTATAGAAAGTCTGCTGTAGCGGGCTCACTTATCTGCTCCCCACGTTCAAGCGCTGATGTCACTCTTCTCTCAGCGCTGAATCACAGCGTGCTGGTTAGTGCGCCACAGGTCCGCAGCCAGCACATGCAGCCCTTTCAGCGCTTTGGGGAGGCCCAGGGCCCCCAGAAGCCCTGGGCCCCTCACTGCAGTGTCAGTTGTCCCCCCCTGATGGCTGCCCTGGTCGGTAAACACGGAGCAGTTGAAGGAAGATGACTCGCCACTTGATCATATGGGAAGGTGCAGTACTATCAAAGCCATGGAACGGAGTGCAGAGGCAGCGGCCTTCGCAGGGTGTAGGGGCTCGACTGTCTCACATAGCAGTCCCGAGTGCACCTCTATTCCTTCATATAGAGATATTATCGGAGCCGGCAGGGAGGATTGGAAAGAGAAAAGACGCTCTTGAAAGTGGAGAGAGAAAGAGGGAGAGATAGTAAACATAAAGCATGGAAGATAAGCCAGCGAGTCAAGGGAAACACAACCCTCATCTCTCTCCTTACACCGCTCAGTCCAGCCACTGTTAATGAGCCCAATTGCTGCTAATGAAGCTATTGGATATCTGACGTCTTATTATGAGAGGAAGAAAGAGGATTGCACACCTAGAGGAGCCCAGAGCCAGCACAGGAGATCACACAAAACAGAGGGAGCCCCGTGCCAAGTCTCCAGCATTTGTCAGGCTCCAGACGGCACACCGGCTCGCGGAATCCAGGTGACTTTCACATTTAAAGGGCCACGCTGCTCGACAACTGAAATCAATGAGAATACTGCAGGAAACATTGCAGGTGAGCTAAAAGCAGGCATTCCTTTTAACTAGACCACTGCCAACAAGATTCAGCAGGCTTTTCCACACTGCTTCCAGGTTGCAATGCAAGGCCTTCTCCTCTGATACTTTGTCATACACTCTCCCTCTCAGGTAAAGGAGACGGGGGAGAGAGACGATGGAAAGAGCAGGATTATCCGCTAGCCAATTTAGTCAGGTGCCTGGGGCCTAGTTAGTATCAAGGGGCCCACCAAGCACCTACTTTGACCTCTCTCCACTTTAGCTAACTAAAAAGACAAGGGGGCCCGAATACACTACCTTGGAGCCTCACCACATCTTAAAAAGACTCTGTAATAATAAAAACGTCCCCTGGTGGGTACTCACCTCGGGAGGGGAAAGCCTTAGGGTCCCAATAAGGCTTCCCCCTCCCCTGTAGATGCAGGCAATCCGGCGCTGGCTCCCTCGAAGCGCCCCACAATCCTCGCTCGCCAACCCTGGCAGGCTTGATATATTTACCTTCCCTGGCTCCAGCGGGTGGCGCTGTTGCGGCTCTCAGCACGGAGATAGGCAGAAATAGCCGAACTCTGTCGGGTCCGCTCTACTACACAGGCGAAGCAGACTAGCGCCTGCGCAATAGAGCGGACCAACAGCATTCGGCTATTTCCGCCTATCTCCGAGCGGAGAGCCGATACTGCGCCTGCGCTGGAGCCGGGAAGGTAAATATTTACATCCCTGCTGTTCGGAGGGGCACAGCGAGACCGCTGTGGGACACAGGAGGACGGGGAAAGCCTTGATAGGATCCGGAGGCTTCCCCTACCCGAGGTGGGTACCCCCCAGGGGAACTTTTTTAGTTACAGGTTTTCTTTAAGGCCTCAATCACACTAGAGTGCTTTACTAGTGATTTCAGCTTGTCTGTAAATCACTAGCAATGCAAATCAATGGTAGTGTTCACACTGTAGCGATCCCCGGTGATAAGTGATTTGCTGAAATCTTAAACATGGTGCATGCCGCATTTTTGTAGCGATTACATTTTAAATGTTAAAGAATCAAGAAACGCAATCACTCTAAAATCACTTTCCCGTACAGTGAAAAATCACAGGAAGATTGCTTTGCAAAATGCTAGCGATTCTGCTAGCGTTTTGCGATTCCCAGTGTAAATGGTGCCTAACCCATCTCTGATAGATGGAAGTCATAGGCTGGGTTCACATATGACATAGCGTGCAAGGCTGCGTTTTATGACAAGTTTTATGTTGTGTGCGTTTTTATTGCGTTTTCGGTGCGTTTGCGATGCGTTTTGCATGTGTTTAATGTGTTTGCGGTTCACATATGCATTTTTATATTTCCATTTATGCAAATCACTCGGAAGACAACAGGAAGCGAAAATACAGTAAAAAACATTTTTTGGGGAAAAAAAAGCATATAAAAATGCAAGTAAAACACATACCATTGCGTTCCCATTGACGTTCATTATGTGCGTTTTGGCAGCAATACTGTATAAGATGCAACAAATCCAGCGTTTTTGAAAACGCAGCTTTGAAAACGCATATGCATTTTCCTTTGCGTTTTTTTCCTGCGGCCCATAGATTTTCATTAGAGGCAAAAACACCGCGTTTTCTGCGTTTCTGCTATGTGTGCACCCAGCCATAAGCATACTGGTGGTTAGTAAAAGGTCCAGGCTTCAGGGACATTCAGATAACAAGGAAGCCTACATTTAGGTAGATTTAGTAACAAGTTTAGCTAGAGCAGAAGAAGACTGCCAGGATCTACTGTATATAAAGGTGGCCATACACTTATCAATCTTTCCCGTCGGCATCTAGCCAATTCGATCACTCTGATCAAATCTGCTAAAAATAGTTACAGCAGGCAGCCCAAACGATCGATTGATTTTCGGCTGAAATTAGCCGACTGCTCTGGACGGAAGATATCGATCAATCAGCGTCTGGTTGAGAGCAGCAGCAGATCGACGGCTAATAGCATTGCCCTCAATCAATAACATTTTTAATAGATGTCATACTGAAATCTATTAAAAATTTTGATTTTATTGTGTGGCAGGGACAGGGATCTACCTGTTGGTCAAATCTGGTGGTCATCTATAAGTGTACAGTGTGGCCACCTTTAGTCACGATCCTGGAACTGTAAAATATACATGTGATAAAATATATATATATACATTTTTTTTTTTTAAAGGTTCATTTATTTTCAAAAGAGATTTACAACAAAGGTAGAACAACATTTACAGAGGTAAATGAAAACAGTACACAACTTCTAGATACAGTGGTAATACACTCATTGGGCCTGATCTAAGCAGCAAGCCAGTGTGGATCAGGTCAAAGAACAAATAGGCCACGATAATTATAAAATGCATAAAAGGCTGTCCAGTACCAGAAGGGGGACCGATCCAACCAAACAGGACTACATTACATCCCATGATAGGTTAATCAGCTCCACTCAGTGACCCGATTACCAGGAAAAGAGCCAGAAGACATAAATGACACCTTGAGCCTAGTTGGAATCACACATCAGGGCTTCCAATGAATGAAACAGTAGGAAATGGGTGTCACAAAACCAGAACCAGAAAAAAATTGTTCATATCAACCATCTTAATATAAACAAAACTACTGTATAGCCGTACACAAGAAGGCCGTGATAATTAAAGACATTAAGGGAGAGAGAAAGGAAAAGAAGAAGAAGATAGAGAGAGGGTTCTAGCTGGGTCTGGAGCCTGCCAAATATATAATTTTAAATATGGTCTGATGTATATCATTGACCAAGTGTGGCAGAGTTTACCAATCAGAAAAACAAAAAGGCCCAGGCATACTTGCTATGCAATGCAGTTGGCGGTGCGTTTTACAGAAAAGTTTGATTAGTGTAAGTTGTTACCCTTGAAAGGAAACCTTTCTAATTGAAAAAAAAAAAAACATGTGCCCAGTGACGTAAGCAGTGTTCCCCAACCCTGTCCTCAAGGCCCACCAACAGTGCATGTTTTGTGGAAATCCACACAGGTAGTTAATCAGCTCTACTGAGACACTAATTACCTCACCTGTGAATGTTTGGGGTTTTCTGCAAAACATGTACTGTTGGTGGGCCTTGAGGACAGGGTTGGGGAACTCTGGCGTAGAGGATGGCATACTCGCCTTGCAGCACTGGGTCCTGGTTTGAATCTGGGTCAGGACTCAGGACACTCTGCATGGACCTTTGTTTGTCTCACCATGCTTGCGTGGGTTTCCTCCTTTAGGGCTCTTTCACACTAGGAGCTGATCCGTGCGTTTTGACAGATCGCGCCTATGATGTGGTAAGCGGGGGTAACATGAAAGTCTATTGACTTTCATGTTACCTTTCACATTAGACAAAGCGTTCGAGAGCCTTACGTTGTAACCCTTCTGGGAGCTTTTAATTGTCCGACGCCAGCGTTTTCCGGTGGGGTGAATTAGAACTAAATGATCAGCGTCGCACCACAACTTTCCGACGTTATACTATAGGTCATAACGCGTGCACGAAATCGGGTTTGTGCACTTGTCGCCTAATGTGAAAGAACCCTTATGCCAAAAACATGAAGCTAGGTTAGTTACCTTCCTCCCAAACCGGTTATACAATATGATGGGCACATAATTATGGTGGGGATTACATTGTGAGCCCCTCTGAGGACAAAACTACTGTACATACCGTATTCTGTAAATTGCTGCACACAGTATGATAGTCGCATGCAGGGATCAGGACTAAACCACTGGAAACCGTTTGGGGCCAATGTGCCCACAGTCACTGTAGCCTCACAATGCCTTCTGTTGCTATGGAGGGCTGAGGAGGGATAGCAATGGAGAGCTGAGGAGGGACAGGAATGTAGCTCACAACACAGCATCTTCTGGTGGGCGGGCAGAGGAGTTATTTAGTACGTTTGGCACAAAATGATCTGGTTCTACAGATCTTTCAATGAGATATCAGGGCAGCTGTACATACACTAGATCCCCATAAGAGACAACTCTGAAGGACAAGCAAGGAGGGACCCGCAGCATCCACTCACTGAAAGCCTGAGGGAGTCAGGAACCAGGGAGCTCAGTAGACAATGGAAGAAAAAGTTCCGCTACACCAAAGGCTGGGTGAAAATTGGTTCTCCATTTATTGGTTACATCAGTGGATACAAAAATATGTTAAAAAGCTCACGCGTATCGGAGCTCAGGGCTCCTTAATCATAGCTGACACACTATACTAATGCAGCAGTTTAAGTAGACCAAGATCCACCCGCCCTAGGGAGGGAGGGAGGCATGGCCACAATTCTTAAAGCAATATACAACAATCTAATCACACATTAAAAATGGCAAAAGCCTAAACATGGATTATGATAATAAAATGTTACATACACAGTAACTGGTATAACATACTATGTGATTTGTCCAGACACACTAAGAAATATGACAAGAAAATATGTAAGTACTATAAATTAAAGATAAGGACTTAGGCACCAACGAGGGTCCATGAGGCCAGGCTATCAAAGACCAGAGTCATAAGTTAGACTAACGTCCATTCTGGAATTTAACCCGTGTGGGATCCGTGTCCCCAACCTCCAGATCCAGAAGGTCTCTCTTTTGCGCAAAAATCTATATAGGTCTCCTCCTCTCACAGAACGTGTGACCCTCTCTACCCCCTGAAATGCAAAGCCCCTCATGTCACCCTGATGTGTGTACAGAAAGTGTTTAGACACACTGGAAACCTGAGAGACATAGGAACTATTTCTGAGACATCTAGAGGCCCCATTGTAGTGTTCGGAAATGCGTTGGCGTAAAGAACGTGTGGTACAACCTACATACTGTAACTTACAGATGGTGCATCCCACCAGATAGACCACATGATTGGTATTACAATTAATATATTGCTTAATCGGAAATCTCATACCATTAAACATGGAAACTATCTCGCGAGTGGCACCATGCACAACGCAGTATCGACAGGTATTATACCCGCACTTAAAGGACCCCGTATAGGTTAGCCACGTAGGCACTCTTCTCTCTGAACTAGAAAAAAGACTCGGGGAGAGCCGCGACCCCAAGGTAGGGGCCCGACGTGCAGAGAAACCACAGCCTTGTTCTAGGATCTCGTGGAGCTTCGGATCCGAGTGCAGAATGGGCAAATACTTCTTGATTATGTTGACAATTTGATAATATTCTAGACTATATGGGGTTGTAAAGGTCAGACCCCTCTTTTTATGTCCCACTCTGCGGTCGGAAACCCTGACTGCCACCTCTGCGTAGAAGGCTCTGGCACATATAGGCCACCATGTGTATTAGCTTTGTGCAGCACATTGCTGTTATTAGGCCCTTGGCACCTGTGCTACTAGTACATGGCATAGACAGACAGTAAATACCCGGCATATGTGGCCTCCTCTTGTCACATTGCATCATCCGCAGTCCAGCATTGCCCAGGAGAACATTCCGGGTGTTCTAATAACACACAATGACATGGGCGCCGGGGAGTAGAGGATAATCACCCTCTTGAATGCCTCACACGGATTCTCAGGTTACGGCAGTGTATAAATTCTGGAAAGCGAAACATGTGATTTGTGCAGGCGTAGTGGGCCCCGGGCTCTGGCGTGTTTACCTCGAGAACCCCCCTTCATTTTCCAATCACACCCCCATCGCCTTATTTAATTCATCCAGACTAAATGACTGTAATTATGTTTTTTTCTGAGCACAGACAGAAGTGACGGAACACAAGCTGGAGTGGGAGGGAGAAGAAAGCGGCTGAATTCCACCAGGAGGAATCTGCAGTGATCTCTGGAGGAATGGATCTTCCTACCATCCCTCAGTTATAATACCCACCCCCTGGTTACACTACAAACTACACACACCTTGCCCTCTGTTGGGTGGTACCAACTCAGGTGGGGAGGGGGGCTGTGGCTGCATAGTCTACGGCTTTCTGCAAAGAGCGATTTCCTGCAAAGGTGATGTTTAAAACTCAGCACAACTCCAGGCACACATTTAAAGGGATGTTCCACTTTTGTTATAAAACTGCCAGAAACATAGCTTCATGCTGCATGAGTCGTTTTGTCATTTAATATTATGGAAGATTATCTCTTCGTTTAGAGTTGTGGTCAGCTATGACCTTTTTTTTTTTAAACTTTGGTTTTATTTCAGTTTTCCAAAAATACATACAATACGTATTGTTAAGCTTTGAAGAACGAATCTCAAGTGTGCTATATGGCTGTACAGAAACCTGTGTACATATAATCACTTTTACAGCTTGACATATGTGTATTCAAGAATGAGTTAATACATCAACTGCGAGATATGTCAAAACATTATTACTTGTTCCATAGTACCAGGTCCGATTATTTTCCTTATACAAGGATACTAGCACATTAGTTTAGCACCAAACAATGAAACCTTAACAAATAACTAGCTATAACCTGTATCAAGCTGCCTTATCCGTCTCCTCTTAGGGTATTCACTCTCGTGTGGTGTGATAGTTTGTTTTAACAGCTTACAACCTAATCGTATCTGTAACTTTTGACATTCTTAAACCTTAAGCCTTCTTAAACACTCTTAAACATTCTCATGTTCCCCTGTTGTGGCAATTCAATTGGATATATTGCGTAGTTTGAGTTCCATATCTAGATTTAGCGCCTCTAGGTTTTTTATGTGTATCCATGTGGGAGGTTCAGGGTCTTTCCAGTGTGTGCAGATTGCTTGTCTTGTGGCGCATAGTAGGTGAGTTATTTTTAGTCTGTGGGGTTTTGGTATGGCGTCCAAGTCTATATGCAGTAGTGCTAGGCTGGGGGAGGGTAATATGTGTATCCCCACTTGGTCAGAAATTTCCTCAAACACTTGGGTCCAAATTGGTTTTATGTATATGCACTCCCATAGTATATGTGTTAGGGTTCCTTCCTTTCCACAATTTCTCCAGCAGAGACCCTGTTGTGATTTGGAGTATTTAGCTATCTTAGAGGGGGTAATATACCAGTTGTACATTATTTTTAATACAGTTTCCCAATGCGATATACACTTGGAAAAGTGTGTTATGTTTTTTGAGGCCTGGCACCATTTTTCTATTGTAATATTTTCTCTAAGAGCTACTGTCCAGTATTGTAAATATTTCTCTAGATTTATAGAGAAGTCACGTGTAAGGGTTTCATAGCATATAGCTATTCCTTTCTTAAATTTACCTGGATCTGCGAAACAGACATTGAGATTTTTTGGCCATAGGGGCCATTTAGATTGTGTCGTTTGTATAAAATGGCGTATCTGAAGATATGTATGAAATTCTCTGTTTTTCAGACCCCATTCCTCTCTTAGTTCCTGGAACGACTTTACTCCTGTTGTGGATAGGACCTGTTGCAGTGTGTAAACTCCCGCTTTCAACCATTCTGATATATTAATGTTGTCTATTAGGACTTTGAGGCATGGTAGAGGTATGATTGGGCAGGATAGTTTGTGGCCTATAAATTTAGTTTCTGATAGTGTTTTCCAGGCACAAATAGTAGCCTTAATGGTAGGATAGTTAGGGATCTGTGTGTTACTTTGGATGCAATTGGCTATCAGTACATCTTTGGGGTGGTGGTTCAGTATGTTGCTTTCTAGTGTGGCCCAAAGGGGCCTATCCTTATCCATCCACCAAGCCTTGGAGATCTCTAGGTTGCAAGCTATATATAAGGACTTGAAACAAGGTAACCCAAAACCTCCAGAATGTTTTGGAATTGTTAAATTTTTAAGAGCTATTCTGTGTTTCTTGTCTTTGCCCCATATATAGTCTAAAGTGATTTTATTGAGGTCTGCGAAAAATTTCTTACGGATTGGGATTGTGACAGTCCGAAATATATATGTTATTTTAGGTAAGGTAAACATTTTTAATGCTGCTAATCTGCCTGCCCATGATAGTTGATGTTTGGCGTAGTCTTGGAGTTCAGTTTTAACTGTCTGTAGTAAGGGGATGAAATTTAGCTTGAATAGTTTTTTTGCTGTGGCTGACAATTTAATGCCTAGGTATTGGATCGAGTCCTTTGCCCATGGAAAGGTATATTGTGTTTTAAGTACTTTCTGCACCTCGAAGGGAATATTGGATCCTAATATGTATGACTTAGACTCGTTAATTTTATAATATGATACCTCAGAAAAGGCCTTAAGGTCCCTCATAAGGTATTTCATGGAGTTTAGGGGATCAGTGATGGCCAGGATGGTGTCATCCGCGAATAAACCTATTTTATGAATTTGTTCATGACACTGTATTCCTTTGATTAAAGGGTTTTCTCGAATTTTCTGAGCCATGGTCTCCATAATGAGTGTGAATATGAGAGGGGATAGGGGGCACCCCTGGCGAGTGCCATTGGTAATTGTGAATATTTTAGATTGAAAGCCCGACGACACCACCCTAGCTGAGGGGGATGTGTAGAGGGCCATAATACCAGTCTGTATATTTCCAGTTAAGCCGAACCTATGTAAGATGCTTCTTAGGAATGTCCAGTTTACCCGGTCGAATGCCTTCTCCGCATCCAAAGATAGGAACAGAGAAGGCATCCGACCGAGCTCAGTGAACCTCAGCAGGTCCATAAATCTTCTAGTGCCGTCGCCTGACTGTCTGCCTTTCATAAAGCCTACCTGGTCTAGGTTGATTAGTTTGGGAAGTACCGTTAGTAGTCTTGAGGCTAAGATCTTAGCGTACAGTTTCAAATCTCCGTTCAGGAGAGAGATCGGCCTGTAGTTAGAAGGGCTGCTCAGGTCTTTTCCAGGTTTAGGTAGAATGGATATTGTAGCTGCTAAGTATTCCTGTGGTATTGTACCAGATTGCAGGAATATATTATATAAGGTTTGGAGCTTTGGGGCTAGTATATTGGAGAAGGTCTTAAAGTATTCCCCCCTGAAGCCGTCAGGGCCCGGCGCTTTGTTTGATTTTATAGATTTGATGCCATGGTTGATTTCAGAGATAGAAATGGGTTTATTGAGGTGTTCTAAATCTTCTGTTGAGATATGAGGTAAATTTATAGTATCCAGGAATTTAGTGATATTTTGAGGAGTAGGTTGGGTGGTGTTTGGGTCTTGTTTGATGTTATAAAGGGCGCTGTAATAATCGCTAAACGCGTTAACTATGTCTCTGGGGTTGAATAATTTTGCTTTGGTAGTGGGATGAATTAACATTTTAATGTTGGTTTTGGCTTGTCTACTTTTAATAATATTAGCTAATTTTTTGCTGGCTTTGTTGCCTTGGGAATAATGAATGGTTTTATATTTTTTAAGGAGGAGTTCATATTCATTTTGTAGAAGTAGCCTAAGCTCCTGTCTTAGCTGGAAGAGGGTATTAGATGTTTGTTGGGAGAATGAGCGCTTCAAGGTGGTATCACATTTATTTATTTCTGTTAGTAATGCTTCCATTTTTGATCCCTCTTTTTGTTTGCACATAGTTTTATTAGATAGCCTCTTATGTGCGCCTTATGGGCTGCCCAAATCGTAGCCATTCCGACCTCACCATTCTCGTTTATTTCAAAGAATTCTTTTAAAATCTTAGCTATATTTTCTTTATTGGTGTTAGAAGCTAGTAATGTTGTATTGAGTCTCCATGCAGGTCTATCCGGCGATGGACTCGAAACACTTAAGGTCAGTGAAACGGGAGCATGGTCCGACCATGTTATTTGATGTATCTTTACCTCTTTAACTTTCTGTAGTGTATGTTTATCTAATAGAAATAGATCAATTCTGGACCAAGACTTATGAACCTGTGAATAGAACGTGAAGTCTCTTTCGGATGCATTTATCACTCTCCACGCGTCATAAAGTTGTTCTTTATGTAGAGTTCCTTGTAAGGAGGGTACTGAGTCTCGGTTGGGGTGAGTTGAGTCCAGTTTAGGATCAGTACATATGTTCATATCACCCCCAATTATGATGGAGCCTTTACCTGAGTTTTTTATTTTTTTGATTTTAGCTTTAAGAAATGACAGTTGTTTTGTATTGGGTGCGTACACATTTGCAACAGTGTATAGTTGGTTGTTGATTTCGCAAGTCACCAAGATAAATCTTCCCTGTGGGTCCCTTACTTCTTCTAAGATTGTTAAAGCCAGATTCTGATGAAAGGCTATAAGCAGACCTCTTTTCTTCTTACAGAAATTGTTGAAAAGGATGGTAGGAAACTCATGTAGTTTACAATAGTGCTGTGTTGAATCTAGAAGATGTGTCTCCTGTAGTAACAGAACGTCAGGGTGGAGCTGTTGTATCTCTTTCTTGAGTGAGAATCTTTTTATAGGGGAATTCAGTCCATTTACATTAAGTGATACAAAGCTAAGGGACATGTTTCTTTCGGTTTTGTGATGTGGGTGTTGCTTGTTCTATGATCAGGTTTAGAGGGTAGATCTCTCTGGTTGTCGAGAGGAGCAGTACTGAATCGAGAGTGAGATGGGCAGTAAACGTTTCTGGTAAGGCGCTTGAAAAACACAGTCTTAAGGGGAAACAAAGGTTATATTCACCTGGGTGGAGAAAGGTGACAGTATCTCGGGGATTGGAGTATTGCTTATGGTATGTAGCAACACTCAGGATATATTGCAGCAGTAGGACGACTGGGTATCTGGTGGTAGGATACTGGATCCAGCTTTCAGTTGTTAGCTCTCCTTCCCTGGAGGATTTTCCTGGAAGGGGAAGTTGCAGTGGCATGGAAAGGAGGTTCTTCCAGTTTGAGTTTCCAGCTTTTTATCAGCTTTTGCCCTCCTTCTGTGTCCACAATTACATGTGTTGAACCTGCTCTGGTGATCAGTAGTTTTAGGGGGTAGCCCCATTTATATTTTATCTGATGGTTTCTTAGAGTAGCCGTAATCTGTTGTAGTGATCGCCGAAATTTTAAAGTAGCTGCTGAGAAATCTGGAAAGATCTGGATGTTTCTGTAGGTTTCTGGCATTGTGTTGGACTTTTGTAGGGCAAGTAAAATGGCCTCTTTCACAAAGTAGAAAGCAAAGCGCACAATCACATCTCTCGGGGTCGCTGGTGATAGGTGTTTTGGTTTTGGGATCCTATGTGCCCTCTCAATAATGACATCTCTCTCCGGGATAGATGGAATTAGTGCTCTGGTAAGTTTCAGAATGTAAGGCTTGATTTGGTCATCTGGTACTGTCTCAGGTATGCCTCTTAGTTTCAAATTTTGTCTTCTGTCTCTATCTTCCATATCTATCATTTTTAGTTTTATCTGGTCCATATCGTCAGTGTTATGGTCCAGCGTGTCCACTATTTTGTTATGTTCTTGTGTTAGGGCACATAGCCTGTCCTCTATCATGGCTACTCTGTCTCCTAGTACATTTACTGAAGATTGTACTGATTTGGAGAGAGAAGCAAAATCAGCGGAGAGGGATTGCTGCAGCACTAGGAGCATGGTTTTTAGGCTGTCTGGTGTTAAATATTTGATCAGAGGTGTTGATATCAGCAAGCGTTAGGTCAGCTATGGTGGCTGTAGAGACAGTCAGTGTTGTTTTGCCTACCTGCGGCGGCTCCTGGTTCAAATCAGCCAGCCTAGGTCTGGATTTTGCGGGGCTGCCACTCTGCGGAGATCCGGATGTAGGAGAAGTGCACTCTGCTTCTGTCTCCAGCTCTGCCGCTTGTGTACAGGTGCCAGAGTCCTTTGGAGCTGTGTGCGTACCTCGGGCGCTCATGCCGGCGCCATCTTGGAGGCCTTCATCAGAGCGTGGCGGAAAATAATCCGTAAGTTTCTGGGGTCTGGCGCTACCCATTTTGCGTTTTCGGGTAGCGTCTGTGTCCATCCACTGTTCCCCGTCCATGTATGTGGGTTCTGCCGAGATTTGGAGTCGCTGTGTGCCGTTTTGTGAGGCTGGATCACGGAGCTCTCCTTTTAGTCAGCCGTCCTCAAGCGCTGCCAGGCCACGCCCCCCCAGCTATGACCTTTTAAAACAAGAATCTCAAGTTGAACTTTGTAGAGGTTTAGTACCAGGCCTATCACACCCCACACGCACAGTGTATGGGCATCAGTACACTTACCGTGACGCATTGCGCTGGAAGCTTCCAATTCACCACTGCAAAGCTAACAGCACATGGCTGAGTGACTTCAACGGTGATGGAATGCACTGAAGTCAATGCACGACACAGGAGTTTAAAATTTGTTGGCGACGGTGTTGCGCATGCGTGGAACAACGCAAATAAGATAGGGAAGCTGGGAATCCAAGTAATGTACTTCCTATCCAGCAAAGAATACATCACTGCGCATAGGCCGGCGACGGGCGTACGTGCGGGGAAGGAGGCGGTGGGGGGAGATAGACGGTGCTAAGCATATAACCCTGTTGGACCACAGTGCTCCACTTAAATGTAAAACCGGCCTAAATTGTCAGCATCTCAATGACCATCCCTAGTTGAGTTAATATATTTTGAATCATCTGCCATATGTAGAAAATCATAGCTGACTACAGACTGAAATGTTGCAGTAACTTTTAATAAACATTAGATTACAAAACGGCTTTTGTGGAGTGCTGAGATATGTTTTTCATTAGAAGTTTAAGTGCACTAACATTTTATGTGCACAGATATGACTACGGGAATCCGAGGGAGATTGCAGAAAAAAAGGTTACTGGTATGATTCTCCAGTATCCACCAGACACTGACACATCTGTTTTCTGTGACTCCATTATGCAGAAGCATTAACCCACTGCAGTGAATAAACAAAAATAGCATTAAAGTAGCCTGACCTGGACACTATTGTGTTCTGGAGGACATTTCATCACACTCACTGAGCAGTTTCTTAAATAAATACTTGTTCTACTTATGTAAGTGTTCTCTCCAGAATTTTTTTCCAACCGGGTGGCATGAAAAAGTAGCCGGGTGGAGCGAGATGAGAGAATGCAGGGCTGGTGCTTCTCTGCACAACTCTACTTACAGCACAGGAGGAGGTGAGCCGTTGACAGCCGGGTGCTCACCAAAACAAGCCGGGTGGAGCAACCGGATAAAAGAGCCTGGGGAGAATACTGCATAACATATGTATAGTACTGTTCACATTTTGATTTTAATATTATATAGTAATTAAAGAGAAAATATCCAGGCATTTTCCATATTTACTGCCTCTGACTGAAGCCAATCCTGCTGTAATTCCCTCCCTTACTCTTTCTTCTCCTCTGCCTGAAATGATGAATGCAGAACTACGCTGTCATATCTAGTTTGCTTTGTAAACACATCTGAGCAGAACATAGATCGGATTTCAGCAGCTTCTGTAGAGGGGTGAGGTGATTTATCTTCTATTCCCCTTCTCAGTCTTGTGTCACACTGAATTGCTCTCAGCCAATCAGCAAGGAGCAGGAATGTGGGAAGGGAAGAACGGCAGATAACAAGGCTTTTTTTTTAGATTCCCTCTCCCTGGCAATGTACTACAATAGAGCAAGGCTGACTGAGATAAGATTCATTACAGCAGACACATTTATGATTATATTGGAATGCTTGCACTGCAGGGTCAGGATGTAGACTACATAATAAACAGAGAACGGTGGGTAATAGAAATTTGATTTTATGGCTGACAGTCTTTAAAGTGTTTCTAAGAAAGTGCCCTAAATGGGTACTTACCTAAGTAGAGAGATGCCTCTAGGCTTCCCCTGTCGCCCTCCTCCTTCTAGTGCTTGGAACCCCCATAGCTTGTTGATAAGGGACTTGAAAAACTTAAAAAAAAAATAAAATTAAAAATGTTGTGGTGGATTTATAAAAACCAGTGCAAGGAAAACTGGAGCAAAACTGGTACAAAAATGGAGCAGATGTGCGGATCATGGATTCCCTCAGAGAAGCTGTTCCACATCTGCATTTGTTCTACACCGCATTTGCTCCAATTCCCCTTGCTCTGGTTTTGATAACTGCATCATTATTTGTTTTTAACACCTGATCCACTGATGCTCTCCGGAGTGCTCCTTTAATGTCTGTACGTACCTCTTACCTGTTAATATGTTCTGGAGGCATACTGCTCGCCCTCAGTACTGGAATGAAGGTCTGAGGTCTCTGTGGAAGCAGGGTGAGGCAATGTACAAACTGTCATCAGCAGCGGCGGGGAGAGGAATGTCAGCTGGACGCATCAGAGTGGAGCTGGTGAAAGTTCCTGTTTGCAGCCTGATTGGGCAGCTGCCGGCCCTCACCTCGCTCTGTCAGTGTTGTGCCCTCAGCTGGGCCGCTGCCGACCCTCGGGGGGGATAAACGCCCTGTTCAAAGTCACATCTTGTGATCAACAACAATATCATGAGATGCAATAAAAATTCATCAGGCAATTTAGTAGAAAAGTTCAACCAAAACATGAGCAGAGCTCCAATTACCATTTTCGTTAGGGAATAATGGAAGGGAGATGAAGACCGACCACCAGATTTCCATAATGGTTAATGGAAACGTTGCAGGTGCTCCATCTGCTCAGACCCTACATTGTACACGAAAGAAAAGGGGAAACATTATTTTTTTTAAAGATTCTTTATTTTTCATAGAATTTATAAGAAAGGTTTTTTTGTACAGGGACCAATTAGAAAAATCACACTGAAACAGTACAGGGCATTGAAAAGGCATAAATGTTAGCATGGTCAGACAGCCAACCAGTAGTAACCTAAGTGACATTTTAACAGCAAGGAGAAGGTAAAAGAGAACCATACTCAGAAGGACCCTTGATAAGCTTTAGACATCAAGTCAAACTGCACAGCGATATAACATACTGTATAAGGCTCCCTGCACATTGCATGCGATTCCGATTTTATTTGGTTTTTACATCTGATTCCGGTTTTTAATCATTACTGCATGTTGCATTTTTTCCTCCGTTTTTCTGTTGATTGCATTCAGGGAAAATCGGAATTGAAAATCGGAATCGGAAACGGAATCGCAAAACGGATTTGCAGAGTGCAGGGAGCCTAGCACTGATACCGACCAAACATTTGTGAGCAGGAGAAGGAGAATCCCCAAAACATAGTGGGATAGATAAAAGCTGGTACACTTTATTGGAAAATCCACATACAATGACAAGAAAAAGCCACAGGAACAACTGACGCGTATCAGGCTTAGAATTCACCCTTAGTCATAGTTATATTGAACCTGTAAAGAGGTAGGATCTTTATAGCTGGGAGGGGGGAAAAAGCTCCACCTTTGCTACCCAGCCAAGAACCCACCCCTCTTAAAGAGAAACTCAGACCAAGAATTGAACTTTATCCCAATCAGTAGCTGATACCCCCTTTTACATAAGAAGTCTTTTCCTTTTCACAAACAGACCATCAGGGGGCGTTGTATGACTGATATTGTGGTGAAACCCCTCCCACAAGAAACTCTGAGGACCGTGGTACTCCTGGCAGTTTCCTATGTGTGAACCTTGTTGCATTGTGGGAAATAGCTTTTTAGAGCTGTTTCCAACTGCCAAAAAAGCATGCAGCAGCTACATCACCTGCCAACAGTAAAAATGTCACCATGTAATAAATGTCAGAATGTAAATCAAGGATTTCAAATATTTTACACTGGGCAAACACTGACTAAATCATTTATACATAATTATTGTAAAAAGAAGCACTTTTTTATTACATTATTTTCACTGGAGTTCCTCTTTAAACATTTGTGAGACTGTTATAAAGTAGCTGAACTATCGATGAGCGTCCCAGGGCCCGTAAGGAATCAAACACCTGGGTCACCCATAGCTATCCCGTCAAAAACAGACACCAATAAGGGCTAGTGATCTGATTGATCTTCCAACCTTAGTCCACGCCTTCATCACATCCCGACTGGACTACTGCAATGCTCTCTACACTGGTCTTCCAAAAAAGGCCTTGTACCGTCTACAGCTGATACAGAATACTGCTGCCAGACTGCTAACCAACCAACCCCGTCACTGCCACATAACGCCAGTCCTGCACTCCCTTCACTGGCTACCTATAGAATGGAGGGTACTATTCAAGATCGGCCTACTGACATTTAAATCCCTGAATAATCTAGGCCCTGGATACATGAAAGATATGTTGCAGCTACGTAGCAATCCCCGCATTCTCAGATCAACAGGTTCTAATAATCTAGTCATACCCAGAGTCCACCTGGAAACGTTTGGTCCCAGAGCCTTCTGTCATGCTGCCCCTACGTTTTGGAACTCCTTACCTCAACAGATCAGGACAGCTCCATCCCTGGACGTGTTTAAATCCAGACTGAAAACCCACCTGTTCAGTTTGGCATTTGCAGAAATATAACTTTTGTTGTGTGAATACTTCATCCTACTAATTACTGAATCTGAGAGAGCCTAAGCGCTTTGAGTCCTATGGGAGAAAAGCGCTATAGAAATGTTATTGTATTGTATTGTATAGTGCACACCAAAAAAGCTAGTGGTAATTGCAAATGCTTAGCAATTTTTGTAGCAATTTACAGTAGCGATTCTGGGCATGTGCCTAGCAATTTCCTATTCTTTCCAAGTGATTTTGGAGTGTTGTGGTAAAGTGATTTTGTAGTTCTTGTAAACTTTGATCTGGAAATGGAGCTTTTTAGAGTGATTTTCCACTTTTCCTAATCTTTACATTGAGGCGCGGTGGCCTCCTAAATGCTGCAGGACCCGCGTTTGTGTCTGGGAAAAATCACATCGCTCTGGTGTGATGAAACCCGTACAAAAGCATTAGCCAAGCGCTTTTCAAAGTGCTAACGATTTTAAAGTGCTCAGAAGCGCTCTTTCTGTGAGCAACAGATTGCATATTAACAATAATTATATCCAATTATAAGGAGCCAGAATGTGCTAATGGTAAGTTATATCTTTTTCTCAGGCTGCACTTTGTTTGTTAGCAGGGTAATATAGCGCTTCCCCTTTTCTCACACAGCCATACCAATTTTTTGGTCTGTTTCACACCAATATTTTTATTACATATGTACCTTACTTTATAATATGTGCTTTATTCACTGTTTGCATAATCTTGCTGGCATATTTTTTGTGATTCACATATACTACCATTGGCATATCATTCTGGCCAAGGATTGGTTCACACTATTTCTCTTACTTGATACATAGCTACCTTTGCGGCCTGCAACCACTACTTACACCATGCACGGGACCCTTGTATATTTCCCTGCAATCTAATGAGTACAGTACTTACAATCTTTATATTGCCTATATTTACGGTATATATTCATATATGACTTTTGTTACCTGGTTCACACCTTTGTTATGGATATTTATGGAGGAAATTGCTCTTTGGCCTTCTTTGAGATATTTATAACCTGTATTATCTTGTTATCATAATTGGAACCGTCTTCTCACCTTTTGGTGATTTTTTAATTGGTTTTATACTTTGTGGTTGAATGTTGTACAAATAAAGATTGTTGCTATATTTTTGCTAAACAACTGGTCAGTCTGGTGCTGTCATATGGGAATCTTTTTCTCCCTTTTTCTGCACTCTTTGTGTGCACTGGCCCTGAAACAGTGAAGGGTGTCTCAGGGCCGGGCCGAGGCATAGGCTGGAGAGGCTCCAGCCTCAGGGCGCAGTGTAGGAGGGGGCGCACAATTCATTCAGTTGTCATTCCTAATTGTGTATGAAGCAGAAAGAAATAAGAAAAGGGGATACATAGCAGTGACTGCAAGCCAGATAACTAGATATTAAGGTGTTGGGGAGGTTGTGGGCCCTGTGGCCCTCTTAGTTTAATAGCAATCAGCGTGTGACGGCTGGGGTGGGAGGGATGGAGGGGCGCACTTTGGTGTCTCAGCCTTGGGTGCTGGAGGACCTTGTCCCTGCTCTGGGGTGTCTAACCCAACATGAGAGGGCAGATTACGGCAGAGAAAATAGTAAAAAAGGGAAAAAGGAGAAGAAAGAAAGGAAAGAAAGATGCAAAGTACAGGTTGTTTGGCTTGTAAGCATCATATCTGCTCACTAAAATAGGAGGAAGGGAAACATATTTAATTATTTTAATTCTGGATAATGTTGCATGGGGTTAGAACATGTTTACATGCTGCATTTCCTTTATTTATAGATTATTTATTTATAATAATAAACAGGCACAAAAGAAGAAGCATATATAAAAATATACTCCCATTGTTCAAAATGCAACCTATCACTAATTGGCATCCACCTTTACAAGAACATCACAAAGTTTATCCTCTCACAGGGAGAATCCCTATCCAGTCTTAAAGTGAACCTAAAGTCAAGTAAAAAAAATGAGATTAACTCACCTGGGGCATCCCTCAGCCCCCTGCAGCCGATCGGTGCCCTCGCAGCCCCGCTCTGATGGTCCAGGACCCGCCGGCGAAGACTTTCGGTTTGGCCGTCACCAGCCGACAAGCATGGGAACGCGAGTGATTCTTCGCATTCCCAGCCTGTATATCGCCCCCTATGCTGCTATTGCGGCCAGGAGGGAAGCCCCAGGTGAGTTAATCTCATTTTTTTTACTTGACTTTAGGTTCACTTTAAGCCTAGGCCCTCTTATTATGATCCAAATCTTCTTCTCTCTGCATTCCGCCAGTTTATACACCTTAATGATGCTCACATCTCACTAGATCACTCATTACTCTAAAGCAGGGTTAGGGAACCTATGGCTCGGGAGCCAGATGTGGCTCTTTTGATGGCTACATTTGGCTCACAGACAAATCAGTAGGGGTTGATGCACTAAGCTACACTGCTCAAGCAGCGCAGCTTAGTGTGGCAGCGCAAGTAATATTTTCAAAGTAGGTACACTACTGCCTGTAGCATGCACTATGAACTTACTCGTGCTCCCCCCCAAAACGAACAACGGCTGCTCCAATTGTCCCACTCTGGATCCTGTCAGGTCCAGTGACTTTGTAGGACGAGATCCTCGTACTTTGATTGGCCCAATAGCCTGCCTGTCACGTGTGCGGGGATCTCGCCCTACAATGTAAATCAACCCCTAAGTCAGCCAGCTAATTGTACAAGCTGTTAGTTGGTATTTCTCCTTTCTGGCTCTCAGGAAAATTGCTGATGTTGCTGAAACCCAAGAGAAGCTGAAGACGTGTCTGACACTTCCGCTGCCCGGAGGATCAACTGTATACACATCACCATGGCAACAGGGACAGCCCTCTGCTGCACATGTGCACCATCCCAGTTTGAAAAATATTGTATGGCTCTCATGGAATTAGATTTTAAAATATGTGGCGTTTATAGCTTGCTCAGCCAAAAAGTGTCCTGACCCCTGCTCTAATGCCTAGTACACACGTTATTTCCCGTCAGATTGACGGGTGGAAAAGATAAAGACAGGTCCGAGTCCTACCTGATTTCCGATCACTTTTATGATTGATATTTTTCGATCACTTCTGTACAAAAATGATCGGAAATCAGATCAGACCTGATGGAAATTATCAATTTGACACGTCGATCTGACGGGAAATTGCATGGTGTATATCAGGCATAACCTCTGTCTGGACAATCTCAAACAATTAACTCTTGTGTCTGATTTTGTTTTTCCTAATCAACAGAGTATTCAAGAAAAAAAGTAAAAGAGAAGAATAGAAGAGAAAGAAAGAAGGGAGGGAAAAACAAACAAAAAAAATGTGAAAACTTCTCTCTGTGGCTTAAAAGGTAAAGGTCAGTGGTGTAGCTAAGAAGTTGTGGGCCCCGATGCAAGTTTTAAATGGGGTCCCCCAAGTGCTATATACATAAGAACATATACGGCATACCCAAAACCAATCAAGGACAACCACAGTGTCAGAGGTGCAAAAAGGGGCTGGAGGACAGTTTGTTAATGATTAGTATTATTCAAGACAACTTTAGAAGTGAATATTATCAGCACAGGACCAATAAAAATTTTACGCATTGCAACCGTAACGCGGTAATGTCCACATGTTAATGTCCGCGATAGCTTCCTGCACCAGCGGGAATGCGTAAAAAGTTACGCATGGCGGCCGGCCGACTCTCAGTCGGCAAAAACGAAACTAGCTGGCAGTGGGGGACCAGAAGAGCCATGAGTGACTACGAGGGCACAGGATGGCTGCATGGGGCTGGTAAAAGCCCCAGGTAAGTGAAACTCATTTTTTTCGGTTTAAGTTTCCTTTAAGGCGTGCTCCAGGGG
Source organism: Hyperolius riggenbachi (assembly GCF_040937935.1). Classification (NCBI taxonomy): domain Eukaryota; kingdom Metazoa; phylum Chordata; class Amphibia; order Anura; family Hyperoliidae; genus Hyperolius; species Hyperolius riggenbachi. The sequence continues at coordinate 31,760,532 of NC_090655.1, read as the reverse complement.
CATAGCAATAGGGGGTGCAGAGGTAGCGACCGCATCGGGGCCCTTGGGCCAGAGGGGCCCTGCAGGACCCTCCCTGAATTGCAGTATTACCTCTCTATTGGTCCTGTGCTCATAATAATCACTTCTATAGATACTTTGAATAGTGGTAATCATTAACAAACTGCTCACTATTCCCTTCTTGCACCTCTGACACTGTGGTTGCCTTTGGCAGGTTTTGGCGCGACGTATCAATTGTTATGTATAGAGTGCTTGGGGGGGCCCCATGTAAAACTTGCATCGGGGCCCACAGCTCCTAAGCTACGCCACTAGCGTGCTCCTTTAGCAGTGCAGCTTAATGAATCAAGCCCTATATGTGGAAGTGAACATCCTCCATTAATGTTAATTTGATGCATCTGTTTTGAATGCAAGATGCCCTGCCTATAAATTAGGCTCTGCCCACCTGTGCTGTTGGTCATTCAAATGCACCTTGTCTTGGAAAGCGCTGCCACCTCTCCCCTAGGGTCGGAGAGTTGCAGCGCTGGAACGGCAAGGTGGACGGGGATGGGGGAAGCCCCTGGATTGTCCAGAGGCTTCCCTCTACTGGGGTAAGTATCCATTTGGGGCATTTTTTGTCTCTACAGGTACACTTTAATCTAGTGTGTGTGTAAGTGGCTTTACTCAACAAAGATACTGTATGCGAACGGAGCCTAACTTCAAAAAGTTTAAACTATCAGTCGATCAACCAAACAATCAAGCTGTGCTATAGACCTGCATTGTATAGTCATTCCGCTATGGCTGTGTTGTCATTTTTATCACGGTTGTTAAAAATAACAGCAAGGTACAGAGATAAAAAACAATTTACAAAAAGTCAAACCAGCAGTAACACATTCACTCTCTCTGTCACACAGACCCCGAGGCATGCTAGGAACAGAGAGGGAGGTTAAGTGAAATGAAACCTGTTAGCTCCAAAGATGAAAGAACTCTGCCGTGTCCTATTTACTAATCTGACCACGTCACGTAACTCTAATGTATGTTCAGCAAAATAACCACCACAGGTGGAAGAAAGGCAGGAGCTGTAAGTATTTTGCCTAAGTAACATGGATCATGTAAAGTAGTGTTTTATTACTCTTTACATGCATTGTATAAGCTGGGAGATGACTGTGAGAGGCTTGTCAATAAAACAGCAGTTAAAGAGAGTTTAGGTAGCCATACACTGGTCGATTTTCCATCAGATTCATCGAATTTGATCAGAGAGGGATCGTATGGCTGCCTTTACTGCAAAAAGATTGTGAATCGATTTCAGCCTGAAACCGTTCACAATCTGTGGTAGTGGTGGTGCTGCCGCCGCTTCCCCTCCCCCTGCATACATTACCTGCTCCGCCAGCGCGACTCCCCAGGCCTCTGCTGTCTTCTCCGCTCTGGTCTGGTCTCCGGCATGCTTCACTTCTTCCTGTCTGGGGAAGTTTAAATAGTAGAGCGCCCTCTACTGTTTAAACTTCCTGCCGGGCAGGAAGAAGTGAAGCATATTTGTAAATGAGGAAAAAATACAATTTAAAGATATTGAAAAAGAGTTAGAGGTTAGCACCCAGAAACTAAATGAACATAAAAAAAATGAGGCTTTTGACGAGCTAAATAATAGATTAAAATTTGATGTGGAAAAGGAGCATGAAAGAATTAGAGAAATTAAGGATAAAAAATTCGCACGTGATGTGGATGATTTCAAAAAGGGCGACATTTTCAACCTAAATGGCCGTAACTATGGAAATAGGCGAGGTCCAGGTAGAAGGGTAGGCTGGGGTAGTGGCTCGGACGAAACTGGAACTGATGCTTCTGGGACTGATGGGGAAGCAAGGCGGAATTCAGGTATTTTGAAGAACAGGAAACGAAAACCAAGACAGAATAGAAGGAAACGGAATGACAGATTTAATGGGAAACAGGGAGACTCTGATTTTTTAGGAAGCGGACCAGAAGGAGAAGGAGGAGGGGTAGACGTGGAAGAAAGAATAGGTGTCCAGACGAGACAGAATGTGATGAGGAATTCCCAGCGACAAACAGTGATGTTATCAAACCAAATGAGGACTTAGATGTCATTAATTTAACAGATGAGATTTTGACCATTGAACAGACTAGGTTGTTGAGACGAGGACTCAGTTTCTGTCCAAAACAGAGCGGAAACGAATTCGAGACCTATAAGGACATCCAACTTTTTTTGCGCCGGGTGCTTCTGCGGCGGATGCATTCTCCTTGTGCCCCCAGTGCATCACCGGTGGATGAGCCTCCAGATTCCCCCACTGATGTTGATGACGTTGATCTGGAACTCTTGTTTGAGCGGGTCAACGTCTCAACGGATCCTGCCACTTTGCACCCCAAACTATTTCCGAAATCCAGCTACATGCCCCCCCTAACCTCAAATAGGTACACTGCCATGTTTATGGACCTTGTGGCCGAGGACTTGAGGAAAATTGAATGGAGCCAAACGGGGAGGGATAATCTGTCTAAGTGTGAGAGGGAAGCATTAAAAACTCTCCAATCAAATTCAAACTTAGTTATCAAAAATAGTGACAAGGGTGGCAATATTGTAGTGATGACCAAAATGTTCTATGAGAATGAGGCTAGAAGATTACTTAGCGACAGAGCCACCTACGAAAGAGTGGTCTCCAGTCCTTTCAAGGAGCTAGTGGATAAAATTAATTTAAAGGTCCAGTGGGGGTTTTTGGAGGGGGTCCTTCTGGAAAGGGAAATGACGTATTTGAATATAACAGAATACACTATCCCGACCTTCTATTTCCTCCCGAAAACGCATGCAAATTTATATAATCCACCGGGACGACCGATTATATCGGGAAATAATGGGCCCCTTGAAAAGTTATCCAAATATGTAGATCTTAAAATTAAGGGAATAGTTCGAGAGTTACCCTCATTTGTTATGGATACCCGTGACGTACTGGCAGGACTGGAGGATGTATTTGTTGGAGAAGATTGGCTACTTGTTGGCCTTGACGTCGAGTCTCTTTTTATCTCAATACCCAATTTAATTGGCCTTGAGGCTCTTGAATACTATTTATTCAAGTATTACGGAGGTTTTGAAACCCACGCGGACTTTGTTTTGGATGCTATGAAATTGATTCTTGAGAACAACTTCTTTGAATTTGGGGGTTCAATTTACAGACAAAAGAGGGGGGTTACCATGGGGGCCGCGTGTTCCCCTGCCTACGCCTGCCTTCACTTAGGGTATTGGGAGCAGGAGGTGGTGAGGTGCAGGCCTGGGTACCGGGAACACGTGGCCCTATGGTTAAGATATGTGGACGATATCTTTGTCCTGTGGAGAGGTACCAAACATAAATTGGATTGTTTCGTTGCTGATTTAAACACAAACAATAGAAACATCTTTCTAACATATGTCTGTGACCCCAAAGAAATTTCCTTCCTGGATCTTCTGATCAAAAAGGAGGGCAACTCTCTTGTGACTTGCACTTATAGGAAGCCCACGGCTGGAAATACCCTCTTGTCAGCGACTAGCTCTCATCTTCCTGCACAAAAATGGGCTGTTCCCACCGGACAGTTCCTCCGACTGCGGAGGAACTGCAAAACTGTAAATGATTTTAACATTGAAGCAGGGGATTTGAGACGCAGGTTGCTGGCAAGGGGGTACCCCAACCGGATTGTTATTTCGGCATATCACAGGGCTTTGGCCCGTGACAGGAGTGATTTATTGACAAAAAGAGCTGTGGGGGCACAGGGGGTCCCCCCTATGAATGACCCCAAATCACAGGCTGTTTCCCGAGTTGTTACAACCTATGGCACCCATTTTGTGGAGATCCGACAGATCTTACAGAAATACTGGCACCTCTTGTTAAGAGATCCAGTTATGGCAGAAATTGTGGGTGATTATCCACACATGGCGGCCAAAAGGTGTACCAACTTGGGTGATCTCCTGGTCTCCAGTGAATTTGGATGGACTAAATCCCCTAAAAAGAAATCAAATAGGGGGATGTATAAGTGCTTGGACTGTGATGTATGTAGATTTGTCCAGACTGGCAATCGTTTCTATAATCACGACCGCTCCAGATTTTTTACTGTCAATGACTATATATCATGTACATCTACCAAAGTAATTTATCAGATTAGGTGCCCCTGTGACCTAATCTACATTGGGAAAACCTACCGAGCATTGAATACACGAATTGGTGAACATTTGGCCAATATCAGGAGTACCACCATTGACAAAAAAAGACTTAATCCTCTCGCCCAGCACTTCAGGACCGTGCACAATGGAAACACATCGGGACTCTGTTTTATGGGGATATACAAGTTGAATATAAGCCCCCGAAGGGGCGATTTTGACAAGCAACTCCTACAGAAGGAGTCAAAGTTCATATATGAGTGTGGGAGCCTATCCCCGCAAGGTTTAAACGGAGACCTGAATTTAAAAGTGTTCCTGTGACTCGTATGTCCTAAAGCCGCTATACCTCTTTGATGACCAGCCTTGAAAGGAACACTTGTTTACAAAAAGCAGTGCATTGGTGCTTAATTTTTAATTACCTTTACTTCCCGTACTGAATTAAGCAGTAGGTGTGGTTGCCATGGCTATATAGGGGCGCAACCACGCCGCCGACGTCACGTCTGAGGAAGTCACGTGTGAGTGACGAAACGCGTCATGTGAACGGCTCCACCCGGAAGCGCGCTCCGCGCTGAATGTCCCCCGTGCCTCCGCTTCTCTTCCTCCTCCTTTGCCGCATACCAGATGGGACTTCTCAACCTACCCAAGCCAACTGACGACTTCAACTTATGTGCGCCGCCACAATAGAGGTGGCTGCTCCCTCCATGCGGGCGCCATTCGTCCTGTCGGGTCACGTGAGTCTCTGGTTCTTGCACTGCGTGCAATAGGAGTTAGAGGTTAGACACGAATACATGTGTCTGTAATGAGAGCGTATATGTTTTTTTACATAGAGGCGTGCATTGTATCTTCCAGCACACGGGCTGTGCAATCTTTAAAGGTGCAGGACTCCGTGCTACCAACGGGCGATTGCCTACAACCTGTGCTATATATGGGCCTGAAGACCAAAATGTCCTGACATGTCAGTCCTTTTTTAATAGGAGTGCACTCCAGAAGGGACGATTCTGGCCTTTTTTAGACACATTCTTTAGCCAGGTTACTTTGCTTGTTTTTAAAGGGGGTTTTGTATGTGTGACACTATATGCAGCTTTGAATAATAATAAAGATTTTGTATTACTTTTGTAACCAGCCTAGTGCTCCCTATACTTAATCCATTTGAAGAAGTGAAGCATGCCGGACCCGGAGACCAGACCAGAGCGGAGATGACAGAGGAGACCTGGGGAGTCGCGCCGGCGGAGCAGGTAATGTATTACAGCTGTATTGCGTTGGTCGTCGGGCACTCGAACGCCGCCAGCGACGCGCTCCCTACTCGCGGGCGATCGACGGTAATTTCCCGCATGGAGCGATCGACGAGATCAATCTATTTCGGGACGAAATAGATCGAAATTTAGCGTGTAGCGTGAACGATGTGACAGCAGATTCGATCCCAGTGATCGAATCTGCTGTCGATCGGCGGGTAATCGGCCTAGTGTATGGCCAGCTTTTTAAGCTAAATTAATTAAAAAAAATAAAAAAAAACAGATACTTACTGAAGGAGAGGGAAGGCTCTGGGTCCTATAGAGCATTACCGTTCCTCTCCTGGTCCCCGCATTCCACCGCTGGTTCACCCGTTAGCACCGGTGGGTCAGAGATTGCTCTCTGCCGCTGCCCAAGCCGCCTCATACTGCGCATGTGTGAGCGCACTTGCGCATGCTCAGTACAGAGCCACCTGTCTTAAAAAGCACTCGGTCTCCTGAAGACCTCCGAAGCTTCCCGCAGCGGGAAATTTAAACAGAGGAGCCAGCGCTGGAATGTGGGGACCGTGAGAGGAACAGGAAGGGTCTATACGACCAGAGCCATCCCTCTCCTTAGGTAAGTATCTGGCTTATTTTTTATTTTATTTTTTTAAATCGATTCCCATTCACTTTTTTTTAAAGATTCTCTTTAACCACTTTCCCCACCACTACAGTATATCTACGTCAGCTGTGGCACTCTCCAAGCCACAGCGACGTAGATATACTGACCTGCTTTAAGCCCTTTTGTGCAGGAACAGGTGCGCTTCAGAGTGCACCCCCCGGCACTGTCGGTTGCCTTACTAATTGGCAAAAGGGAACATGATCCCTTGTAGCCAATCAGTGACCCCCCCGCGGATGAACGATCACCGCTGTAGCAAACAGCGTGATCCTTCATCTCCCCCTCCTCCGTGCACAGATAGCTAAAAAAAATGTAAATAAAGCCGCCTCTCTCACCTTACCTCGTTCCAGCGATGAGCCTGCAGCCCGAGCATCCGATCCCAGCTCTGAACTCAGCCGCGTATTGCCGGTGACCCGGGTCCCGGCTTGATGACGTCATCAAGCCGGGACCCGGGTCACCGGCAATACGCGGCTGAGTTCAGAGCTGGGATCGGATGCTCAGGCTGCAGGCTCATCGCTAGAACGAGGTAAGGTGAGAGAGGCGGCTTTATTTACATTTTTTTGGCATCTGTGCACGGAGGGGCTACCTGATGGGGGGGGGAGGGGTCATACATCTGGCTACCCACACTGGGGTTTGGGGGTGCAAAAAAACTGCCAGGCATCTGGGTAACTGGGGGGGATGACATCACAATGGGGGATCATTTGGTTATCTGGGGGGGGGGGGACCTAATACTGGGGGCACATCTGGCTATAATTGGTGGGGGGGGGGCAATTCTGGGGGCACATATGGCTATAATGGGGGAAATTTTATCCTGGGGACACAACTGCCTATAATGAGGGGTGCCAATCCTGGCGGCGTTTCTGTCTCTCTGTACTGGGGGGTGGTAGATACATGGGACACATCTGACTATACGGGGGTGCCGATATTGGGGTCACATCTGGCTAAACTGGGAAGGTTGGGCTGATACTCGGGGCATATCTGACTATATTAGGGGGGACATTAACTGGTGGAATGATTTTATCACTGTGGCACTTTTTATTTTTAAACCGGAATTGTTAAAAACTGAGAAATAATGCATTTTTTTAATTTTTGTTCCCTTTTTTCAATTAAAATGCCTAGAAAACAAAATTGTTCTTGGGACTAAATACCCCCCATTGAAAGCCTGGTTTGTCTTGAAAAAAACGATATATAGATCATTTAGGTGTAGTGAGTAGGGATAAAGTTATTGCTGATTGAACAGGGACACCGTTAAAGCGTCAAAACTGCTCTGGTCAATAAGGGGAAAACAAGGTCTGGATGCGAAGTGGTTAAAGAGGAATTGTAGTGAAAATAACATAATAAATAAAATTGCTTATTTTTTGCTATATTTATTTATGTCAGCGTTTGCCCACTGTAAATATTTCCGCTCCCTTATTTACATTTTGAACTTTATCACAGGTGGTGACATCTATAGTCCTGTCAGGTGCAGCTCTGTGGAATGTTCATTTAGTAGATTCAGAAAGTCAGTACAAATAAAACCTGGTCTCCCAGAATGCTCTGGGAGGGAAATACCACATATCTAAATAGGCTAAGAATTACTGGGATGGTTGGGTTACATACTAACATACAGCAATATACTAATGGAAACACCTTGAAAATCAACTAAATATATTTTAATATGGTGTAGGTCCACCTTTTGCAGCAATTACAGCCTCAATTCTTGTAGGTATTGATTCATACAAATTGTGAATAGTTTCCTAAGGAATTTTAGCCAATTCTTCAGTTAAAACACACTCCAATTCTTCTAGAGACGATGGCGGAAATCAACTTCTTACTTGAATTTCTAAAAACGACCATAAATGCTCAATAATGTTGAGGTCTGTGGATTGTGGTGGCCAGATGAGATGCTCAACTTTATTAGAATGTTCATCGTGCCATTCTTTAACAATTCTAACTGTAGGGATTGGGGCATTATCATCTTGAAAGATGGTATTCCCCTCCGGAAACAGTTCTTGAACCATAGGATGAACTTGGTCGCCCAAAATTCCTAAATAGTCTCGGGTGTTAATTCTTCCATGAAGGGAAATGATTGGCCCGGTGGATTTCCAAGAAATAGCTCCCCAGATCATCACTGAACCCCCGCCATGTTTTATGGTTGGGAGAAGGCAGTCTTGGTGAAATGCTTCTTTCCGCTGTCTCCAATCATACACTCGGCCGGGGGTCGGAAATAAGGTAAATGATGATTCGTCAGAGAAAATCTCATTTTTCCACTGCTCGAGGGACCAATTCTGGTGGTTTCTACACCACTCTACACTTTGAAACATTTGTCTTTGAGAGCAGAGGTTTTCTAATTGCAGTTCTTCCGTGGAATCCAGATTTGTGCAACTCCCGACAAATAGTTTTTGTGGAAACTGGGTTCTGTAGATGTTCATTCAGCTCTGCAGTGATTTTAGGAGCCATGGTCTTGCGAGCTTTTCTAACAATTCAATTTAGTTCGACTTTTGGCCACACCTGTGCTTTGCTGAGGACGTTTTTCCTTATCTTTCAAAGGCAGTCATTACTTTTGAGACAGTACCTCTTGAAATGCCAAGCATTCGGGCAGTTTCTGTTACAGTAGCGCCTGCCATACAAGCACCAACAATTTGGCCTCTTTGAAAGTCTGAGAGATCTGCCATTTTTATAAATTATAACCAACTTTTAAAAAACAATTATTTTAATTAAACATATCAAATAACAAAAGTTATAAACAAAAAAAAAATTAACATATGTCAAGATTTGATTGCTTAAAACATGTTCAAAGAATATGATGCCGAAATGTTAGGTGTTTCCATTATTTTGTCCAACCCCTGCATATATTACCTACCTATAATATCGCTGGCATGTAGTTTGATAATGGGTTATTACTCCATAGCTGCATTTGTCATGAGTTTGTTGACAGAAAGAGAGAAAAGTTTTGTCCTTCCATGTTCTGGCCTTGAGATCTCCTCTTAGAATAACAGAAAAACACCTGAGAACTTGAGAAAAATAAAAATGTTTTCGCATTTCCCAAATAAAAACAAAAAATTAAACCGTGTTGGTAAAGAGTTTTCTTTGTACTGTATGCTCAAAAATAAACTGATAAAGGTAATGCCTCTGCCCCGCTGCTCTGCACACTCAGGTCCCTGCTTCCAGTATCCTCCATGTGCATACCTGTATCGAGTGCACACAGGACTAAATGATGATATAACAGCTGGAACGTCCGGGAAGGGTTTTGAAACCCAGGATATTGGGTATTTCTGCCTACCAGAGAACAAGAGCATAATTATATGAGGTGGTTGTGAGTAGGGAAGGGGGGGGGGGGTTGTTCTGGGGGGAATTGGGAGCAGGGCTGTAGATTCGGAGTCGGAGCAATTTTGACTACCTGGAGTTGGAGGTTTCATAAACTGAGGAGGTGAAATACTTTTGTATACAAACTCCACAGCCCTGGTAAGTATTAGACTAAGGAGGCGGAGTCGACAAGTCGGAGCAATTTTGGGTACTTGGAGTCAGTGGTTTCAAGAGTCGGAGTTGCATGGTATTTGTACCGACTCCACAGCCCTGATTGGAGGAGTATAGGCCAAGCAGTAATCCAGGACAGGCCACCAGCCTGGCAATAGCTCTAAAGGTGCCACCTAATGGGCAAAGTCTTACTATTGATTTCTCAAGAGTTGTAGAGACCCTTTATCAAGGATCCGGCAGTACTCCGGTTGGGACACAAAAACATGGCACTAAATTCCCAGTCCATCGTCTTAGTCAGTTTATAGCCATGGCAGCTAAATTTCCTTTAGTGTCTCAGTGGCGGAAGCCTACTCTGACTGGTCATCCATAGGGTGCACAGATTGATAATTTATGAAAGAATGTTGACAGCTATATACAGTATGACAGACTTGATCATTTTCAGAAAACTTGGGACCTATGGACAGAGTATGCTGCAAATGCATGCGTTAGACTTTTCCTGAATATTAGCTGTCAAAACAGGTATTCCGGGGTCGCTGCGTGCACACATAGACTGTCCAGATCTGCAAGTGCACGGACCCAGCAGACTCTTGGGTAGAGACGGCCACATTGCTGGATCCTACAGGTTAGTTTCTGACACAAACCGCGGCGTAGCTAAGGAGCCGTGGGCCCCGATGCGAAGTTTTACATTGGGGCCCCCCAAGCAATCTATATATAACAATTGATACAGCGCACCAAAACCTGCCAATGGCAACTACAGTGTCAGAGGTGCCAGAAGGGGATGGAGAGCAGTTTGTTAATGATTACCAATATTCAAAGTATCTATAGAAGTGATTAGTATGAGCACATGACCAATAGAAAGCTAATACTGTGGTTGAGGGAGGGCCCATCTGGCCCAAATACCCTGATGCGGTTGCAACCTCTGCACCCCCTATTGCTATGGCTCTGGACACAAAGTATATGCATTCAGTTTACCCTTCTATTACATAAATGTGGTAAGACTGTACAATGGAGATTCTTGGTTTTACAAGGCAATAATGAGTTGCCGACAATAAAAGAACATTTACTGCGGGCAAGCATGCGTTTCCTTTTATGTAAATATTATCCCTCACAGTGGGGGTGCCCTGGTTCCAAATTTGTAAATGATGCACGTACAGGTGCCCTTTAATGTCCCCGGCGGCTGCCCCAGAAGCACTCTGTTATCTCCCAGCATCCCACAGGTAGCTGGATGCTTCCCACATCCCAGGCCTGGAAAGTGAAATCACTTCTCTGGCATGTAAATGACTTGGAAATTCCACCTCACACCTGGACTTCTATTTTGTTTTTCAATTATTTTTTGGCTGACGCGAGCATAACAAAATCTCAGATAAGGCCAGGACGAGAGCTCAGCTATTTCCCCGGCATTAGCGTCTGCTCAGCTCAAACACCCCTGGTTTATTTTATAGACGTTTAGCGTTTCCATTAGCAAAACAAATAACTTTGTGCGGCATTGACTGTATCTGCAGGGGGCGGACAGACCCCTAGAGGTGCCGTGTGTGTCCTCCAGCTTAGGGTACGCAACGTATAAGTCTCAGAGCCCACGAGGGCCAACGGCCTGGGCAGACAGGTCTGTGTCTCTGGGCTCTTCTCTGCCGTGAAAGGGTCTTTGTATAAGCCGTGCAAAGAGAGGCATGGGCAGCCGTGTTAGATGGGAGATAACACTGCCAGGATTGTGCGGGGACAGGGCCGGCTCCAGTCAGATGCAGCAGCCAAATCTATTAGCAACTTAACCACAATTTAAATCTCTCTAAATAAATTATACGCCGACAGGCCGGCTCGGTTCCAGGGCCTGCAGAGCTGGGTGCAGAATAAAGAGCATTAGTATTAGTATACCGGTATATCACGTACCGTGTACAGCCCACCTGCAGTGTGTATAACAAAACCCCCTGCAGACCGGTATATAAGATACAGACCTTTAGGGATAAATGCTCCAAGACTTTTAAAGAACTCTAGAATAAAGGGGGATTCTGCTCACACGTGGGTTTTTGAAAAACAAACAAAACAAAAAATTAAAAAACAACACAAAACAGGGATCCAGTTCAAGGGCTCATTTTCATTGCAACGCAGGTGGCCGTGTGTCAGCGCGGCTCTGCGTTGCATTGCGTGATTCCCAGAGGCGTCGCTTGCAATCCCATTCATTATAATGAATGGGATCGCATGCGCAATCACGGCAAAATGTGTGCAACCATGCGCTGTGATTCAGTGATGACTCTTTGATGTCCCTACTATCGCATTTCCATAAGCGTGGCTAAAAGAACAAACTTGGAAATGAGCCCTGATGGTCGAGAAAGCTGTAACAATTTTTAGAATATGTCTTAATCTCTGACCCAAAGAGTATGCCCCATTTAAAAAGGATCTGACATAAACTTTTACTCATTACATAATTGTGTTCCTTTCATATAGTTTATAAGGCACTAGTGACCTTAGCCCGTTTAACCCTTTTGGAGACCGGCCGTCTAACACCCCTTAAGGACCAGGCAAATTTGCTGCAAGGGGGGGGGGGGCACGTTTGGGGGGGGGGGTCAGACAGCCGGGTCCCCTGGGCAGTTGGCAAGGCTTGGTTTCACCTGTATGGCCAGGTGTCCGCCCTGTATGCAGCAGCCATTACTCACCTCCCAGGCTCCAGAGATGAGCCGCTGTGGACCCCTCCGCTCCGACCGGCATCCCGCTCGTACTGCCGCTCAGTTCCGGTTTGTGGCTTGGTGACGTCATCAAGTCGCGACCCAGCACTGACGTCAGAGAGAGCGGGGATGCCGGCCAGAGCGGTGGGGAGCAACGATCATCGTGGGAACGGCAGGAAGGTGAGTGGATCCTCTTCTTCCCCCCTACCACCACAGCTGCCAATAGGCCGTCGATAATAGTGATCACGTGATCAGAAGCCATACGCGATGGCTTCTGATCACTGAGGGGAGATGTCAGCTGTCATATGACAGCTTAATCTCCCCTCTCGGATGCGCATGATCGCTTCAGGAGCGGAAACGGTGGGCAGCGTAGATCCTACGCCCCACAGGCTAGAACAGCCACAAGTGCGGCGTAGGATCTAATACAGGTGGTCCCCAAAAGGTTAAAAACTGATTCTAGGTCAGTCATCGGCACCACATGCACACGCTCGCACCCACTGTGCACGTGTACCCGCTGGTCGTGCGCATAGCTGCCAGCTGCGTGCACACTCGCCCAAGGCGCATACACACTCGCCCGCCGTGCGCACCCTCCCGCCGCATGCCAACACCCGCCCACCCCCCAGGCCCGTCCTGCATCTGTCCCTGGCTGTCCCTGAGGCACATGCGCAGTAGCACAAACACAGGGGAACACACACACACACAGGAACAGGACACAGAGACACAGGGGTTTTATTATATAGGATTCCTCAAGCCAAATACTTTTTTATACCCATATTCCCTATAAACGAAACAAGCCTTGCCCACAGCTCCTCTGGCGCCTAGGCACTCTGAGACCCATTTAGCCAGGGTTTATGGGAGCTCGGTCTGGGCAGGAGGAGGAGGTGTTACTAGCCAGAGATTTCAGAGGCAGAGGGTCAGAGGGAGGAGGAGAGGGGAGTGAAGTTTTCCTAGGCTGAGGGCTGGAGATGCAGTGCAGCTTGCCTGTGTGTAATGATCACAAGCAGAACATGGCTGCTCTTATTGTATTACAGGTAGAAATAATCATATGCTGTTGAGGCTGTTTGCAGCTAAATTTTCTGTGTAAACTATCTAAACTTTAGATAAGATATATAGACAAGTTACTTGTTACAGTTAGTTTTTCATTTCGGATCCGCTTTAAACTAAGCATTCTGATGTCCTGCATCAAGATACTAATTAAAGTGTACCCAACTGCTGACTGTGCCCCAGGGTAGTCAAGACACCATCCCTGGCTCTGTCCCCCATGGAAGCCAGGTTCAGTTGTGGTCCTTTGTTGGGGTCCCCCTGGTCCTATAGCTGCCAGCCCCTGCTCTACCACCATGACTTGCAGCACAACCTTGTGCGGCCCCCAAGCAGATAATATAAACAACAGACAAATAGCAATTATATAAAGATAATACTGAGAGGCAAATCATAAACAGATAATACAGCACCAGCAACAAGCAAATGATAGCTTCTTTCTAATCACAGGCAGGTAGTAGGAAATTCTTATGACAGGCAGGTAGAGGTAGTTACATAGTTAATTGGGTTGAAAAAAAGACATACGTCCATTGTAACCAGGAAATAGGGATGGGTAGACTTTATTGGCAGACAGGATGGTAGGCTGGCAACAACAAGTAGTGACAGTAAGTAGTAATAGGCCAGCAGTGATATGAAAATAACACAATACGGCAGCCATGTCACCCCTAAATGATAATTAGGTAGCATATCCAACAACATAATTTAAATACGTAGGCAGCATGTCCTACCAAATAACATAATTAGCTATGCATACACTGCCAAATAATAAAAGTAGAGGTGGTTTGCATGCAAATCTAATGTTCACTGTGTGCAGGCTCAAAATTATGCCTATCTAATACACTTCCTGTTGAATCGGATTGGCCCAGTTCTAAGCTGCATATAATTTGTATGGAACATGCATGCAGGCAACAATGTTTATTGACCGTCTCAAATAATTAGAAATGCATGGCCCCCAATAGCTTAAAGGGATACTGTAGGGGGGTCGGGAGAAAATGAGCTGAACTTACCCGGGGCTTCCAATGGTCCCCCACAGACTTCCTGTGTTGGCCCAGCCACTCACCGATGCTCCGGCCCCGCCTCCAGTTCACTTCTGGAATTTCTGACTTTAAAGTCAGAAAACCACTGCGCCTGCGTTGCAGTGTCCTCGCTCCCGCTGATGTCATCAAGTGCGCACAGCGCAGGCCCAGTATGGTCTGGGTCTGCGCAGTACACTCCTGGTGACATCAGCGGGAGCGAGGACACGGCAACACAGGCGCAGTGGTTTTCTGACTTTAAAGTCAGAAATTTCAGAAGTGAACTGGAGGCGGGGCCGGAGCATCGGTGAGTGGCTGCGCCAACACAGAATGTCTGCGGGGGACCATTAGAAGCCCCGGGTAAGTTCAGCTCATTTTCCCCCGACCCCCCTACAGTATCCCTTTAATTAGGAATGCATACTCCAAAAAAAACCAAAAACCATAATTAGGCAGGTATTTACCCCAATGACATAAAAAGCTTAGCACAAACTCTCAAGCACCACTGTAAATAGACAGGCCTGTACCCCAAAATAACATGATTAGGCATGCCCGCAACCCCAAATAACCCCGTTAGGCAGGCATGTCCCCCAAATGACGTAATCACGTAATTACACATGCATTTCCTGCTTCTTAGTGTCCTACTCCACATGCAGAGTTCATAGCAGAGAGTTTATATTTACAGTACCTCCTCCTACGTTGTCCCAACCAAAGCCTCCAGCACCTCTTCTATATCCTGCCATCTACGTCACATGACTTTAATGAGACTGGGTAGTAAGAGGAAAACAGAAATTCAAGAAACTGGCAAGACTGGGAGCAGGTACAAAGAGAGAATACATACTGAAAGGGGAAAGGGACTTTGGGTACCAGCAATCCCGAGTAAAGCAATGATCCGGGTAACCCAGCCCATAATCCTGTTTGCCTGATCCAAGAGATGTCCACAATCCTCACATTTCTAAGGATTCTTGCCTGGAAAAGCAACAGCTTGGGAGTTATTATGTCCATCTCAGTAACAACAGAACAACGCAAGGCAACTTTCCCAGTGACTTGCTGTAAAGAATATGGAGGAATTCAGGAGACAACAGAGAAAATACCAGAGTGCTCACAGATATGTCACTGTAATGTACCTTGCTTAAATACTTAAAATATATATATTCATTTATGTGATATGGACTGCATTTTTACTACAGACTACAGAAATAGGAGATAGTCTTTAAAAAACAGAAAAGTTATTTCTTATCAGTTCAGTGTTTGCAGAAAGGGCAGAAAGTAATATTATTTGAGAAGAAGATCAAATTACTGTGAATTAGAAGTATTTGTATCCACATATTTGTCAGCCACTTCAGTGTGCGGTGCGATGCCCAACAGCATCGCACCGCAACGCACAAACATATGATCCTGCCGCAGAGTACGTCGACAGGGTCATCTGCATAGCGCCACCCCCTCCCCCTCCCTAGCCTAGTGACATACTCCCTGGACAGGAAGTACATCATTAGGATTCCCGAGGTTTCCCGTCATTCCGGGCATGCGCGTTGCAATGCTGTCACCAACCTTTTTAAGGTATGTGTTGCCCATTGACTGA
Organism: Hyperolius riggenbachi; assembly: GCF_040937935.1. Classification (NCBI taxonomy): domain Eukaryota; kingdom Metazoa; phylum Chordata; class Amphibia; order Anura; family Hyperoliidae; genus Hyperolius; species Hyperolius riggenbachi. Next base: position 31,744,800 of record NC_090655.1, on the reverse strand, counting down.
CATTACTTCTGCTGCTACGTCAAAAAGGTTATGTGCTGTTGTCTCTGTGTCGGGTGAGCAACGGATCTGACACTTCCGGCGCACCGCAACAGGCCGCAATAAGTGTGCAACACTCCATAGCCTTGCATAACCTTTGTGGCCCCTTGCGGCAGCGAAGAGGAACGCAATGCAGGAATCTTAGGTGAGTGTAAAAGGAGCCTGCAAGTGACAGATTGGGCTTCTCATTTTCAGGATTCTGTCCTGTTTGAAAACTTGTTATCGTGAATTGTGTCCATTCTAAGTATGTTAAACCAATTAACTTGTTATCGTGAACTGCGCCCATTATAAGTATGTCAAACCAATGTGATCTTCTGATTCAGAAAAGAACGCACACAGTCAAGATGAAGTTCTGAACCATACTATGAAAAATATTCATGTCTAGTCAATTAACGAAAAATTCAGACAAATCCAATAGAATCGGTCATCTTGCAGAAATTGTTTGTGGTTCAATCAGCCTGATTGAACAGTGAAGAAACCGAAAGAAAGATGTTGGCGGCCCCTTGAGGTATACATATATATTTTAATGTGAAGTTCTTGATTGTGTCCAGGATCCCCGTGCTGCCGCGCTGTGAATCATTGGTGCACTGCTGGGGCTCATTAGCCGAGCTGTGGATGCTGTTTAGAAATCCATAAGGTGATTTCTGTTAATGAACAGTGCAAATGATTCCGCTAACTACCTAAAGATTAATAATAGATAGGCGCGCTGTAACAAACAAGTTTGGGTCCCTGGGGATGACTGGAGGAGAGGGAGTAATTGGATCAAGGATGCGGCACAAAGCGCTTTCATTTCCACGCTATTTTTGTGGTGTTAAGGCCTTTCTAAAGATCGCCTGGAAGCCGGAGGAAAAGCTCACCAAATATTCCGAGTGTTAGAAGTATCTGTCTTCAGCCCCTGCGGAGGTGACCTTATCTGTACTTAATAATTAGTCATTATAAGAACTGCTGCAGAAATAAATGCCATTATTAGGTTTCCATGGCAATAGGTCCAGAAGCACCAGATTAACTAATGGTAATGCAACCCGTGAGGTGGTTTAATGCATTAACATGAGCGCTAGGTTACAAGCTCGCTCATTTATGTGCAGATTTCAAATTAGACTCTCAAAAAAAAAAGAAAAAAAAAAGTCATATAAAGTCTAGTCTAGTCCTGCCAAGACGCTGGAGCTGTGATAGTCTGAGAATGGTGGGGAGCTGTCAGGATAAGGACCACCTCCTCCCATGATGCAACAGGTCTTACCTGCTTGTCCAGACATCAGCCATGTTCACTGCGCCTGATGCTCATACTGTGATCAGACTGTATAGTGACTATGGCCTAGTGCACACCGGAGCGTTTCCGCTGCGGTTTGCGATCCGCTTGCGGGTGCCGATCCGCTAGGGTAATGTATTTCAATGGGCTGGTGCACACCAGAGCGGGAGGCGTTTTGCAGAAACGCATACTCCCGGGCTGCTGCAGATTTTGGATTGCGGATGCGTTTCTGCCTCAATGTTAAGTATAGGAAAAACGCAAACCGCTCTGAAAAACGGCACTTCAGAGCGGTTTGCCAGGCGTTTTTTGTTACAGTAGCTGTTCAGTAACAGCTTTACTGTAACAATACATGAAATCTACTATACTAAAACCGCTACACAAAACCGCAAAACGCTAGCTGAAACGCTGCAGAAAAATAAGAAAAAGCGTTTCAAAATCTGCTAGCATTTTGCGGATCAAAAACAGAAGTTGGAGGAGCACTCATCCATAGGAAGGAACTGTTGTGTGCCCAAGCCTTGGATCCCTGTATCCTCAGAATCCTCAGTAGTCAAGTGTAGAAAGGAGGCTGGCACCACCAGAAGTAGAAAAGTAAAAATTAGCTCTTTATTGATCAGTCATAAAATGACAGCATGGTCAAAAATAAGGCTTTGGCGGCGACAGCCCGCTGTTTCGAGCTGCTATAGCTCTTTCTCAAGCCGAACAGCCCATACAAAGTTAGCAACAATGACCACACCCTTATATACTGGTCTATGCATCAATTAGCCAATCATTTCAAAATCAGAAACACCAATCAGAGTGCAAGGGCATGTGGATGGACCTGATGGGGAACAGGCAGTGTGTGATGTCATCAAAACATACCTCCCAGTCAGCTGACCAAGGACAGCCCATCGCAGCATGGCAGAGAAAGTTCCACATGTAAAAGCAGGAAGTGCACTGTAAACAAAGTTCACATGCACCAATAGGGACAGGCTCCAATGGCCCATCCATCTTAATATGGCATGGTAAACGCGTACAAATGTCCGCATAATACGCGTCCTATAGACGCGATATCAATGCATAATAGCCGCCGTAACTCGCCATCCAAACGCATTCTCAAAAACAATGCGTACAAAAAGACGCATAATGCGTAATACTGGACGCTAGATAACCGCATGCCGCTACTGATGCCAACGCAATAATAATGCATACAAACCAACGTAAAAACGCCCCCTGGCCGCATAACTCTATAATGGACGCGTACAAAAAGACGCATAACGCGTGGTACTGAACGCAACATAGTCGCATACTGTTCATGCCAAATGCCACATTAATGCGAAAAAAACGTCGCAAAAATGCCTTCAGGGCGCATAAAAAATGGATGCACAAAAAGAGGATATAATGCATAGCATCATGGCGGGACTCAAATCAAGTCACGCCTAGAACTAATGCCCAACATTATACACGTGGAAATCGCATAACTAGAGAGAACAATTCTCACCAGGCCACAAAGTTCTTCCCTCCATCAGCTCACAGGGACTAAAGAAAAAGGAAAAGAAGAAAAAAACACATCACTGCAAAAGATATCAAAGTTTTCAAAAATATTATAATGCTCCCAACCAGTACTCCACACCCCCTAGCACAGCATAATAGCTGTCTCTTATCATAGTAAATATCCCACATCACTATTTACAGATTCAACAGGAAAATTAAACACAAAAACTTAGATCGTATTCCCTATTAAGTCCTCCCTTTCCCATCACATGTAACCTTCTAATCCACCAGGCCTCTCTTTTGGCCAACTCATCCTGTCTATTTAATCTCCCTCGCCAATTACTCGGAACACTGTCAATAACCTGAACTTTAAATTGGGACAAATTATGTCTAGCTGAAACAAAGTGGCTAGACACGGCCTGGGTCATATCCTTGCCACGTATGGCTGTCTTATGGCCAGACATTCTGACCTTCAAAGCATTAGTGGTCATACCCACGTATCCCAATCCACAGGGGCATTTAATTAAATACACTACGTAGCTAGAATCACAGGTATATCTGTGTCTAACCGTGAATCTTTCCCCTGTGGTGGGATGCGTGAAAGACCCACCTTTAGCTATATGGCTACAAAGATGGCAACTGAGGCATGGAAAAGTACCATGTCTGTTTTGCGTGACCTGTGTCCTCGGCTGGCGATGATGGAAGACCTTGTCTCTGACAGTAGGGGCCCTTCTGAAAGACATTAATGGAGGGTACCTAAATTCAGGTATCGTGGGAAACGCATCTTGTAACAGATGCCAATGGTGTCGAATTGCCCGTCCAACCAGTTCGCTACACGTGTTGTATGTAGAGACAAATGGCATACGAAATTGCTTAAGATCACGTCGAGTTTTATGATTTCTTGGAATCAGGGTCCTATCAGGATAACCCCTGTCCAAAAACTTTTGTTTCAATATATTCTTCTGAGTTACTGCCTCAGCATCACAAGAGACTATTTTTTCAACACGTTTTAACTGGCCGGTTGGAATGGCATTTTTTATTGGGGGAGGGTGGAAGCTTTGGTAGTGTAGCAATGAATTTCTATCGGTGGGTTTTACATATAAATTGGTAATTAATTTATCCTGTTTCCTAATAATGCGTGTGTCCAGAAAAGTTGCCTCACAGCTGTCTGCATGTACAGTTAGTCTAATCGCTGGACAACAAGAATGTAGGGAGGCAACGAAGTCAACGAGGGTCGAATGTGGCCCCGCCCACAAACAAAAAATGTCGTCAATATATCTCCACCAGCACTTAGCGTGCCGGTGAAAAAGTGGGTGGGTGTATACAAAACTGTCTTCATACTGACCCATAAAAAGTCCCGCATAGGACGGGGCCACATTCGACCCCATCGCAGTACCTCGTCGCTGGACATAAAAGGAATCCTGAAAAGAAAAATAATTACGTCTCAAAATAATATTCAACAACTTCACAATGAACTGTCTCTGAGGTTCAGACATATCTGCATATTGCATCAAATACCATTCTACAGCCTCTACACCCCCATCATGAGGGATGGAGGTGTAGAGGCTCTCGACATCAAGAGTAACGAGAAGAGTCTCATCTCCAGAGATGTCAAGTGATCTCAATTTGGTGAGAAACATGTCAGTATCTCTAATGTAGGATGTAAGAGAGGTAACAATAGGTTGGAGTAGACGATCTACATATTGGGCAAGGGGTACAAATACAGAACCCACGCCGGCCACAATGGGTCTCCCCGGTGGCCGGCGTGGGTCCTTGTGTATTTTAGGAAGGGTGTAAAAAGTTGGGATCTTGGGTGAATCCTGTTGGAGGAAAGTAAAGAGGTTATCATCAATAATATTACAAGATTTCGCATCATCAAGTACAGATTTGATACACAGCTGCACTGCTCTTGTCGGGTCCCCCTCCACCTTAGCATATACATCCTGTTGTGCTAATTGTCCCAAGATCTCCTGTTCATAATACAATGTATCTAACACTACAACTGCACCTCCTTTATCTGCTGGACGTATTGTTATCTCCGTACGTTGTCCTAGACCAACTAATGCTATATGCTCCTCCCTACTCAAATTAAAGTCCACACTAAAGGTACCGGCCCTTGACTCTATCCCACCAATCTCTTCCTTAACTCTCTCCATGAACACATCAATCATTGGGTGGCTAGGGGGTGTAAAACGACTCTTGTTCCTAAGTCCAGTGTTCCTCAGTGACAGCACATCCATGTTTTCTCTATTTTCCACCGGAAAGTCATGTCTAGTGCCAAAAAAATGCTTTAGTTTGATGTTACGGAAGAAGCGAAACAGTTCCTGATCAAGCACAAAAAAATCTGGTTTATGAGTCGGGCAAAAAGAGAGTCCATAATTCAGTACTCGTTCCTCAATGGTAGATAATTCATGGCTGGAGATATTCACTACTAGTGAGGGACCTTCTGGTCCTTTCTTTGTCTGAGGGTCATCTGGCCTTTGGTGCCTACTTTGCTTGTACCTCCTGCCCCCTCTCCTTCTCCTCCTCCTCGGCCATTCGGTGAGACCTCCCGGGAGGATGGTAAAAAATCACTGGATGAGGATTGTGGCTCAGAGGTAACTGGTCTAGGGTCTCTCCGTTTAGGGCGTCCAGGTTTAGGATTCCTTCTGCCTCTCGAGGCTCCAGAGGCCCTTTGCCAGGCATAAACATAGCCCGTGGTGTAATCTGAGAGATCACGATGATATTTCGATCTCTTGATCTCCTCACCATTTTTCCTGTACTCCTCCATCTTTTTGTTCAAGCCATCGACATATGACTGAAATTCCCCATCCGGCATACCCTCCTTTAATCGATCACCAACGACATTGATCTTACTGTCGATAATGGGCAATTCTTTTTGGATCCGTGCCACCGTATGTATCATGGCATCAAAGGAGGATCTGCTAGCGGTTTTTGGTGTGCACCAGGCCTTTTTGCTGACTTTGTAAGAGGAATGTCAGTGAGATCTCCTAAAAAAAAAATACATTACAATTATGAGTTTACTAAGGCCTCTTTCACACTAGGGATGATTTTGGCCAATTTATATTAATTATATAATTACTAGAACATTAGAAGCAAAGACAATATTCTCATATTTATATTTTCAGTTATATAGTGTTTTTTTTTATAACATTGCATCTTTCTCTAATATTTGTAGTTTACACACTACTCAGCATTCTAAATGATTTTACAGAGCAGTCCAGTGAACTTTTGAACTGTTCTCTGGAGAGAAAAAGAAAATACAGTGACTGACAGTCGAGATAACAAGCTTCGGAAGACAGAGCTCTCTGCGACTTTGAAAGTCGTGGAGCTCAATGGCTCTTTTGCATAGATAACAACTGGAGTTTCTTAACACTTCCTATACTGGAGACAACATTAGACTTATGTCTCTGCTCCTAATGTTTTATATCTTAGCTACACATACAAATCATTATATCATATTTTTTTTTTGCTTCAGTGTCTCTTTAACTCAACGGCCAGTGTGTGCCTTTTCCAATGGAAAATTTAAGTTCATAGACTTTAATTTTACCTTTCACATCTAATGCTGCGATTTTGTGCTTTGCGGTTCGACACTCCCTGGAGCTTTTAATTGTGTATAACGCGTTACAATAAAAGTAAATGTAAAACGCAAATTACAACACACGCAGTTACAGTTGAAAATCAAAAAATAATAAAGTCACCTGCATTTTCCTATGTGCTGTGACGGATTGAAAATGCATTAAAAACGCATACTTACTGTGGTAAAACGCACCACAACGCATATAAAGACGCATGAAAACACATACATCAAAACGTATGCTTTGATCCGTCACCAACGCCATTTCAGATGTGATGTGAAAGAGCCGTAAACAACACAACTCCCACAAATAGATTGGCCGGGGAAATATCTGTGAATTAATAAATGTCAGGCAGCTGCAGCAATGTACGGTATGACAAAAAAATATGTTTTAAGGTGCCTATTAACGGTACCATTTTTTTTCAGATGCGATCTTTCGATGCACTTTTTACGTTCGTAAGTAATCAGAAGGTAGATATAGATTGTTCCCATTAATGGGTCAATTAGGGCATTTTCTCTCTTCAGATACGATTGTAAAATCCAACTTTTGGATCGATTACATTTTCTGTTCCAATTGACCAAAGAATCGTTTTATATCGATTTTTGCCACACACTGTTCAGTTTTCTGTACAATTCGATCATAAAAAGGGCGTCAAAAGATCGCATCTGATGAAAAATTGTACCGTTAATGGTCACCCTTACTGGGAGTGGAACTGAAGCAGGACGTCATTCAAAGTGGAATTGTGTCATGTATGGAGGCTGTGGTCTCTATTTATTTTTATTGATATCCTAATTGTCATGCTGATTATTCAATTTAGCAACATTTTCCAAGCTGCCCAATCCCATTTCCGATTATTCTGACTCTGATAATCAGTCGCTTGTTATCTATTGGTGGTCAAGTTTGCAGATGTAGTTTGCAAACTTCTTTTCTGAACAGAAACTAAAAGATTACAGCCAGATATACAGGCAGTCCCCTACTTACAAATGACTGAAGTTACAATAGTTCATACATATATGTCTCCATGTACAAAATATACAGTACTGTTCTCTTATTGTTTCGTTTTGTTACATGTTACAGCAATGTATAAACTGTGGTAATTTAGTACTTCAGGACGTGCATATTAAAATCTAATGCCTTTCTTTGAATGCCAGTTTCTGACACATAGTAGATTTTTACTTCAGCATTCTTGTGCACTTTGATAACTGACACCATCTGCAATGAATGAGAAATGATTTTTATTGGCTCCTGATCACTATGATCGCATAATTATCACTGTTTTTGCTCTTAAAATCTTAATTTTCACCTCTATTTAGTGCCCCTGCAGTATACCTAAACAATTAATGATCTACATAATTTTGATCTGCATTTTTCTCTTCACTGTCAAAATTATATTCAACCACTTAACCACTTGCCGACCAGTGGATTTTACACTGATCGGTGCTGCGTGGGCTCTACAGCCCGCAGCACCGATCAGGAGTCCAGCAGGGCGATCAGACTACCCCCCTTTTTTCCCCACTAGGGGGATGTCCTGCTGGGGGGGTCTGATCGCCGCCGGCCATCTGCGTTTTGCGGGGGGGGGGGGGGGGCTTCTCAAAGCCTCCCTCCGCAGCCATTTCTGCCCTCACGCTCCTTACCTCCCTCCCTCCCTCTGTAATGCGCAGGACGGAGTTCCGTCCTGCGCATTGAAGGATAGGCTTCAGCCTATCATATGCCGACGATCCCCGGCCAATCAGAGGCCGGGGATCGCCGATCTGCCTTACGGCGCGCCGTATGATGTAAACAGCAGGGATTTCTTCCCCGCCTGTTTACATTTTGCCGGAGAGCTGCGATCGGCGGCTCTCCGGCTGTTCACGGAGACACCCTCCGTGAACTGACATGGAAAGGCCGCTCCATGGTAACCCGCAGACGACCAGTTTACGCCAATCGGCGTTAGCTGGTCGTCAAGAGGTTAAGTACTAGCGATTTCTGCCCCCTTAAAGTGGATCCGAGGTGAACTTTTACTCATTGCATAATTGTGTTCCTTTCCTATTGTTTATAGGGCATTCCTCAAGCCAAATACTTTTTTGTTTTTGTTTTAATACTCTAATTCCCTATGAACTAAATAAACCACGCCCACAGGTTTTCAGAGAGCCTTGGCAGTAGCAAGGGCTCATGGGAGCTCAGTCTGGGCAGGAGGAGGTGTTACTAGCCATTGATTTCAGAGGCAGAGGGGAGAAGGGTGGAGGGGGATTAGGTTTTTTTTCACAGACTTAAGCTGGCCATACACTGGCCCGATTTGCGCCCGTTTCGACAGCAGATTCGATCACTGGGATCGAATCTGCTGCCAATCGTTCACGCTACACGCCGAATTTCGATCCATTTCGTCCGATCGCGCCGTGCGGAAAATAACCGTCGATCGCCCGCGGGTAAAGAGCGCATCGCTAGCGGCGTTCGAGTGCCCGACGACCGACGCAATAGAGCCCGCATACATTACCTGCTCCGCCGGCGCGACTCCAGTCTCCCGGTCACCGCTGCTCTGTCTGCGCTCTGGTCTCCAGGTCCGGCATGCCTCACTTCTTCTAGCCCGGCAGGAAGTTTAAACAGTAGAGCGCCCTCTACTGTTTAAACTTCCTGCCGGGCTAGAAGAAGTTAGGCATGCCGGACCTGGAGACCAGAGCGCAGACGGAGCAGCGGTGACCTGGGGACTGGAGTCGCGCCGGCGGAGCAGGTAATGTATGCGGGCGGGGGCAGCAGCAGCAGCACCACCACAACAGATTGTGAACGGTTTCAGGCTGAAATCGGTTCACAATCTGTTTGCTGTAAAGGTAGCCATACGATCCCTCTCTGATCAGATTCGATCAGATAAGGATCTGTCTGTTGGTCGAATCTGATGGCAAATCAACCAGTGTATGGCCACCTTTAGTGATCAAGATACAGATAAGCCTGCCTCTGTGTAATGTTTACAAAAAACATGGCTGCTGTCATTGTATCACAGGAAGAAATAATAATTTTCTATTAAAGCTGTTTGCAGCTATATTTGCTGTGTAAGCTATCTAAACTTTAGATAAGATATATAGACAAGTTACTTGTTATAGTTAGTTTTTCATCTTGGATCCGCTTTAAGGGCCAGAGACCACTGGTACCAGAAACCGACGAAATCGCTGCAACCACCGTCCACACTGCATGCCGGAACCTCAGCCACCCACTCTGCCGACTCTATAACGGCAGAGTTCCTGTGAGCCATTCAGGAGCCGCTTTCATTGGCTACTGAACGTGTCTATCAATGTAAGACAATAAAAGTTGCTTACATTGATTGACAGGGTCAGGAGCCAACGAAATTGGCTCCTGACCCGCTCACAGGGCTCTGCCGTTATAGAGACGGCAGAGCGAGTGAGCTGCGGTGAGGAGACAGCGGCCAGATTGACAGGAGTGACGAGAGCGGCGTGAATGTGCGGCGTCGGTGAGTTGAAATCAGTATCAAAACAGGGCGTAGATTTCAATTAGTGTCATCCTTAACTGGTTAAAGTGTACCTGGGGTGATAAGTTATAGGGTGACAAGTTATAGAATAAACATGTGTATGTACAGTGAACTAGGCTGTGTTCCTTTTTTTCTTTTCCTGCCTAAAAGAGTTAACCTTCCGAAATGCATGTGACAGCCTCTCTTTTGTCAGACCCTTGCCTCCTTGTCGGATTATAGGGTAAACCTCACTAATAAGGAATTACAGTCATAAAACTTTTTCTTCAACAACAACTTCTGAGTGTAGGGGATAGATGAATAAAAGGTCAATAGTCAATAGTTTGTGTATTTTAGTCATGGAACACTTAACAGTGACAATAAAACATGACATCTACTTTGTAAATGTTTAAACGTAAAAAATAAAACCATGGGAGATCTAAAAAGAAGGTAATTTTAGGAGTAGGAGGATAGGTACAATTGTTTATCTCATCAGTTTATTTTCACCTCAGGTTCACTTTAAAGCACATCTGACCCGAGGTAAAACCACATAAGCTAAGCAGAAGAAGAGGCAGGCTTGCAGTGATCTTACCTCCTATCACCCTCCCCTTCCTTGCTCACTCCCCTTAAAAAGAGGAAATGGGAGGGTTGTAGAAGGGAACATTGTAGTCCTACTGGGGTGCCGCAATTGGGTGCTACTGACAGCCCCTGTTCATTTATTGTGATTAATAAGCCTGTAGTCTGCTTAAAGGACAACTGTAGCAAGAGGGGTATGGAGGCTGCCATATTTATTTATTTTTAAGCAACACCAGTTGCCTGGTAGTCCAGCTAATCTATTTGGCTGTAGTAGTGTTTGAATCAAACCAACAAGCGTTGCAGCTAATCTTGTCAGATCTTACAATAATGTCAGAAAAACCTGATCTGCTGCATGCTTGTTCAGGGTCTATAGCTAAATGTATTGGAGGCAGATGATCAGCAGGATAGCCAGGCAACTGGTATTGCTTAAAAGGAAATAAATATGGCAGCCTCCATAGCCCTCTTGCTACATCTGTCCTTTAAACGAGTCTGGATCTCAGCATATGAAGATTTTATGAAGTTCTGATAAAAATGATTGAACGTGAAGAAAACCTACCTTTTTGTTGCACCATAAAAAAAACCAGTGGAGATGCCCTAGTAAATATGGCCAGAGGGAAAAGATGATCAGTCCAAAAGCTAAAAAGCAGAGGTTTTAAAAGAAAGACAAAGGTGGCAGCCTCCACATTTCTCTCATTTCAGGTTTCCTTTAATTTGCATGAGTTTGGGTTGAATAAGAAATAGTAAGAACATCTGTTGGGTTTGTACTGCTATGAGGAAATGAGGGAGAGATGCGTATAGCAATAAAAAAAACAACAGATGTTAAAGCCTTGCTCATTCAATGATTCATTAAAAAGTGTTTTTATTAGGTTCCTTGTCCCCATTACAGAGATTTTCTTTCCATACTTTCCGTTCTCTCTGACCACCACTATGAAGTAAGGGAAAATCTCCCCAGCGGAGGAGATCTATGCACATACAATTCATAGAGATGCACACAAGATCTGCTCTTCCCTGACTGGCTGCTGACATACAAGTGATGGTGTCGCAGATTTGGTTCCTGTGTAACCTGTGTGTGTCTAGGGGGGTTGTTACCTGGGAAAGAAGAAGCCTCTGCATCCTAATAAAGCTTCACCATCCTCTTCACCCTTCGGGAACCAGCGCTGGCAGCCCCCAACAACGGCAAAGTAAATATTTACCTACCGCGATCCAGCGCAGGCACAGTAGCAACTTTCCTATCGGGCTCAGGCGGAAATAGCTGAGCCCGATCGGGGCCGCTCTACTGCGCAGGCGCTTGGCTATTTCTGCCGGAGCCCATCGGAAAGCCACTACTGTGCTGGAGCCGAGGAAGGTAAATATTTGTCGGCGGTATTTCGGGGGCTGCCATTGGAGAAGTCTCATTAGCATCCAGAGGCTTCCCCCTCCTGAGGTATGTATCCCCCGGGGGTGGGTGGGTTTATTACAGAGTCTCTTTAATGCTAATTGTATGCAGCTTGAGACTAGACCAATCAAATACTTGTTGATTTTGATTCACCCACTCCCAAATTGCATACAATTTGAAGGAGAGTGTTGAGGGTGACACCCAGGCAGCGGGTTTGAGGGACAAGGCGGATGGACATTTTATTGTTAGTAATGGAGACGTTGGGAGAGGACTGGATGAACGCGATGCAAAGATCATGAACAACAACAACAACAACAAATAACATTTGTAAAGCGCTTTTCTCCCGTGGGACTCAAAGCGCATAAGCATGGCTCCGACCATCGTGGTACAGGGGAAGAATTTTATAAATCTGGAAATGCCAGGCTAAACAGGTGGCTTTTCAGTCTGGATTTGAATAGCTCCAGGGATGGTGCTGTCTTTACTGGGTGTGGTAGGGAGTTCCAAAGAGTAGGGGCAGCATGACAGAAGGCTCTGTCTCCAGATTTTTTGAGGTGCACTCTGGGAGTGACCAAGTTTATAGAACTTGCTGATCTGAGGTTGTGAGAGGTGTGGTGCAGCTTCAGCAAGTCCTTCATGTATCCAGGGCCCAGATTGTGCAGGGATTTGAATGTCAGCAGTCCAATCTTGAAGAGTATTCTCCATTCTACTGGTAGCCAGTGCAGTGAGCGAAGGATCGGTGTAATGTGACAGTGGCGAGGCTGGTTTGTTAGCAATCTGGCAGCAGCATTCTGCACTAATTGCAGGCGACGCAAGTCTTTTTTGGGGAGGCCAGCATAAAGGGCATTGCAGTAGTCCAGCCGTGATGTGATGAAGGCGTGGACTAGGGTTTGAAGATCCTCTGGGGGAATCAGATGTTTAATCTTTGCAATGTTCTTCAGATGAAAGAAGGAAGATTTAACTACAGATGAAATTTGGTTTCTGAAACTCAATTCCCCATCGATTAGTACGCCAAGGCTGCGCACAAGGTTGGAGCTGTTTATGTCTGAATTCCCAATCCTGATTGGTGTTGCTTTAGGATAGAGCTGTTTTGATGGCGAGCACTGGCTTTGGACAAACAGGACCTCAGTTTTGTCAGCATTCAGTTTCAACCAGTTATCATTCATCCATGCCTGAAGCTCAGCTAAGCAAGAGTTTATTTTTGGGGTAGGGTCTGTTCCACCAGGTTTGAAGGACAGGTATAGCTGTGTGTCATCGGCGTAGCAGTGGTACGTCAGGCCATGTCGTTGGATAAGTGTACCGAGTGGCAACAAGTCTTTTCCAGGTTGAGTTTTAAATATCTGTCAGACATCCAGGTGGAGAGAGCTTACAAGCAAATGGAGGTTGTATCCAAACTGGTAGGATAGAGAGAGATTAGGGGTGTGAAAGGTAGAATTGGGTATTAAAAGTGTTGAGGTGGTAGTTGAGACCAAGCAAGGAAATGAGTTTGTCAAGGGAGAAGATGTAGGGGGAGAAGAGTTAGGGGCTGAGGGCAGAGCCCTGCGGGACTCCAACAGAGAAGGGGTTGTAGAGAAAGGAGGACCAGTTAAAGAAGTTCTGGATGGAGCAATCAGAGAGGTAAGAAGAAAACCAGGCCAGGGCTGAGTCGCAAATTCCAATTGAGGCAATGTTTGCAGCAGGAGTGGATGATGGTGTCGTGAGAAGTCCAAGAGGAGAATGATGGATTAGTGGTTGTTTGATTTGGCTAATATGAGGTCGTTGGTGACCTTAGTGAGTGCTGCCTTTGTAGAGAGGGCAGTGGTCATTCTTGTCTCCTGTCTATCAGTAAGGATGCACAATAGACAGCCTTACTACCTCAGCAGCAATGACTGCTATAGAGAGTGGGTTTCTACAGAGCCCCGGAGAGTCATTGTAGTCAGAATTCATTAAGTTTGCAAATATCAAGTTGATGGGAAATGAGGGACATTTTTATACAAATGTATGTAGCTTAGAAACAGACCAATTAAATCTCACCTTGGCTTCATTCGATTGGTCCATTTTCAAGCTGCATACATTTGCACTGAAAATTTGCACACCTCTGCACCAAGTTGGAATTATTTGCATCTCACTGATCATCTCTAATGTTGATAACTTACTCCGAACCAGATTTCCACCTCAAAGCTGTCTAGCCTTGGTAGAGGTAGGTCACGTGATGCCATTAGCAGTGATATGGAAAGGGTCATGGCCAGCACCAGAGGAGGGTGACAAACACCAGGGCTTACCAGGTCTCAAACACGGTACGCTATTTGTGGAACACATGTTACACAAAAAAGGCATTTGTGCGTTGTTTGCATTATGCAAGTAAAGCAAGTACATTGCGCAATTTGCTCACTGTCTGTGCATCTCAATTTTTTTATGCGGTATTGGTAGAAAGCCACACACCATACCTCACTTCCTGCAGAAAATAGAGATAGGGAGTGGTAAGACTAGCAGGACGCGCTAACTTGGGCTGTACAAGTTCTCCAGGTGCAACTAATAGCCGAGGCAGTACACAGGTTTAGCACAATTAAGGGCAATAAATAAAAACTATTTTTCCTTTAGAGATGGGAGTAATTTTAAATCCTTCCCCCACACCACCGAACCTGTCTAATTTTTATGCTGTACCACATTTGCTGTCCTGGCACCACCGGGTCTCATATTTCAAGCAAGCCTGAACTGAAAAAATAACTAAAATAAAAGTCAAAATAAACATACACACAAGTCATACTTACCTCCCACATACTTGTCTACTCTCCCGTGTCCTCTTTGTACACCGATCAATTAAAACCACTTCACAACTGAGGGGTTTTACCCCCACAGCATCCAAGCAATTTTCACCTTTCAGCTCCTTCCATTCATTTGCCAATAACTTTATCTCTACTTATCAGAATGAAATGTGTTAAATGTGGTTTTTTTTATCACTAATTAGGCTTACTTTGGGTGGTACATTATGCCAAGAATTATTTTATTCTAAATGTTTTTTAATGGAAAAATAAGAAAAAATTTGAAAAAAATCCTTATTTTTCAGTTTTCGCCCATTATAATTTTTAAATAATGCATGCTACCGTAATTAAAATCCACGTAATTTATTTGCCCATTTGTACCGGTTATAACACCATTTAAATGATGTCCCTATCACAATGTCTGGCCCCAATATTTTATTAGGAAATAAAGATGCATTTTTTTTTGCAGTTTTGCATCCATCACTAATAAAAAGCCCATAATTTATAAAGTAACAGTATTATACCGTCTTGACATACATATTAAAAAAGTTCAGTCCCTAAGAAAACTATTTATGCATTTTTTATAAATGTAAATTTATTTCATTGTATTTTTTTTACAAAAAAAATAAATGTTGGTAACTATTGGGGAGTGTGGGAGGTAAGGAGTTAATTTAAAATGTAAAAACAGGTCTTTGCATTTAAAAAAAATACTTTTAGATGTAGTTTTACTATTTGGCCACAAGATGGCCTCAGTCTTTTTTTATTATACGTCCTGTAAGCAAAATATCTATGCTAACAGGAAGTATACTGAAGATGGGAAACTTTTATTTATTAGAATGATTGTGCAGCTTCTCATAAAAGGCGCCGATAATTGCTACGGGGACTTAGATCAATGATTAGGAATTGCTTTCCCATTCATTGATCTCCTGGCGGGCAGATGGCAACATGAACGAGCGCACAAATAAGCGGGAGCGCTTTCAGCAGTGGTAGCAGCGGGAGTACGTATATTTACTCTCCTGGGCGGTTAGATGAAGTCTGCAGGGGAGTAGATATACTGTACTGAAGCTGTGAAGTGGTAAAATCTCTTTCATTTTAAAAATGGCGATGACCCCATAACAGCTTCCGGGTCAGCACTCCGTTGACCTGTAATATTGCTTGAGCCATAGGGGAACATTGAGCATCAGTTATCCTTTCCGATATAACTGACAGCAACAGGGCCTTTAAAGAGAAACCGTGACCAA
The DNA here is from genome assembly GCF_040937935.1 of Hyperolius riggenbachi. Classification (NCBI taxonomy): domain Eukaryota; kingdom Metazoa; phylum Chordata; class Amphibia; order Anura; family Hyperoliidae; genus Hyperolius; species Hyperolius riggenbachi. The sequence continues at coordinate 31,729,107 of NC_090655.1, read as the reverse complement.
GAATTGAACTTCATCCCAATCGGTAGCTGATACCCCCTTTTACATGAGAAATCTTTTCCTTTTCACAAACAGATCATCAGGGGGATCTGTATGGCTGATATTGTGGTGAAATCTCTCCCACAGTGGGATGTCAGGACCATAGTCCTGACAGTTTCCTGTGTGTGAACCTCACTGCATTGTGGGAAATAACAGCTGTTTACAGCTGGGTCCAACAGCCAAAAAAGCAAGCAGCATCTCCTTCCACTGACATGACCTGCCAGCAGTAAAAAATGTCACCATGTGGTAGATGTCAGAATATAAATCAGAGAGAGGAAATATTTTACAATGGGAAAACACTGACTAAATCATTTATACATAATTATTGTAAAAATGAAGCACTTTTTTATTACATTACTTTCACTGGAGTTCCTCTTTAAGGTTTTCAGCTTCCGGAGAGACAAGTCTGACTAGATCTAGTCAGAACTGGAAGGAATCATTTTACCAAGAAGATGGTAAACTTCTGATGGTGGCACTGACGGTGAGGTAAGTATGTAACATTCATTTGCAGGTACATTGTGTTTATTTTAAATAATTTTACTCGGTTCAAGTTCACTTAAAAGTTATGGAGGTCAGATAAGGGGGTGATGGTAAATTCTCCCCAAAAGGGATAGAGGGAGTAGTAATAACTGAAAAGAGGTACTGATTTGTTTCTAAGAAGTCTAAAGTACTCTTTCCCCTTGGAATCAGGTTCAAATAATAAGTGCTGTATGAGAAATGTGTTCAGTATATATATATATATATATATATATATACTGTATACAGAGATACAAGCACACACACAGATACACTGGAGATTTTTTTATTCGACAGCACTTTAACCAGTACACAAACAGGGCGTAATGAATAAAAAAGCTTTATGTAGGTAGAAACACAAAAACAAAAGGTAACATCTGGTACAGAAGGCTGACAAAGCGGCCCCGAGGGAGAGCTCGCACTATGTATTCATTAGACAAATACAGTTGGAAAAAATATGATATTTACGGCAAGTTTAGCTGTAATTAGTGCGTTGTGCTGCTCGGAGCCGCCCCCTCCTCCTCACCCTCCTCCTCCAGGAGATGGGCACTGTTTATTTATAACAACTCTCTCCAGGATGCTGCACTCCGCACTGGGGTTTAGGCAACATACAAGCCTGATGCATGATGCTCCACTAACATTCAGTGTGGTCCTGAAAATGATTGGTTGTGGATAGATAATAATGCTTGGTGGTACTTGACCATCCGTTGTAAGACACAATTCTGTGCTCTTAATAAATCAGATATTTGTGTGTTTCTCCTCTACACCCATAATGCATTTCATCAAAACTACTGATTAGGAACTTTTACACCAACTACTATTGGGACCAGGGCCAGCTCCACAGTCCTTGTTTACTCCATGCTCTCAGACTACACTTGCCATTATGAGAATTCTCCCCGACAACCCCCAGTAATAACAGCTTCTTCCCACCAGGGTGACAAATCTCACTTGCAGGCCTCTCGCGTCCCACAGGGCTCACCTCACTTGCAGGCCTCTCATGTCCTACAGGACTCCTGCAGCAGTGACAAGCAGCTTGCACCATCTTCCATTCAGCAGGATACGTATTCCTGCCACTTTAGCCACCACTGCCTAATAACATACTATGGGGTTGATGCACTATCCAGAGGGAATGTTGCATTGCGCAGGCAGCATTACCGTTAGTACTGCCAGCAGTGTACCGCACATTACGATATTAGTGTGACTCGCAGTACCGGAGTAGCACAAGCATTACTACAGTAACATGCAAGTAGCGTACCACTCGTTCCCATAGTAAGGCTCACATTACCCACGTACTGCATGTCGCACTAGTGGCATAACGTGTGGTAAATTGCTGGCAGTAGTACTGGTAGTATTACCACTGCCAATATTATTGCTGGTTAGTGCATCAACCCCAATGGCCCTTTTTCTTCTTGCTGTTATTCGAGAGCTGCCAGCTCTGGATTCTGAGGGTGAAGAAGATGGGGAAACCTCATTAGGATACAGAGGCTTCCCCCTCTCGAGGTAACTACCCTTCCAGGGGCTGTTACAAGACAAAAAAAATAACATTTATATCATGCTTTTTTCCTGGTGGACTCAAAGCGCCAGAGCTGGAGCCACTAGGACACGCTCTATAGGCAGTAGCAGTGTTAGGGAGACTTGCCTAAGGTCTCCTACTGAATAGGTGCTCATTTACTGAACAGGCAGAGCCAAGATTTGAGCCCTGGTCTGCTGTGTCAGAGGCAGAACCCTTAACCAGTACACTATCCAGTTACAGATTAGCTTAAAATGGAACCAAAGCACCCTCATGTATTTTACCATATACAGTATATCAGTGGGAACACAGAAAACACAGACTCCGCTATGATGATTTCTGAGCAAAGCCAGACTGAATGCTCAGTCGGGGATTTTATCAGGGCTGATAATAAGCAGGCTGTGCAGTGAAGAATGAAACAGAGAACCGGGTAGGTGTTTTCTCTAATGTTCCCACTGATATATATGGTAAAATACATGAGGGTGCTTCGTCTCTGGTTCACTTTAACCACTTGCCGACCGCCTACTACCAATTGGAGGCGGCAAAGTGGCACCCCCAGGACCGTGTAACACCGATCGGCGGCAGCACCTGGGGAACTAATTAGCTGGGGATTGCGCGCATAGATGCACGCGCATCCGCCGGCATTAGGCTCCGCCCACCTGTCGGCAATTAGCAGTGCCGGCGGGTTGTTAACCCCGATCTGCCGCATATAAAGTGTATAATACACTCTGTAATGTATACAAAGTGTATTATACAGGCTGCCTCCTCCCCTGGTGGTCCCAGTGATCGAGGGACCACCAGGGGAGGAGGCAGCTGTGCATGTAAACACACACACTGATCCTGTCCCACTGATTGCCCACAGCACCCCACAGACCCCCCTGATCACCCCCTCAGACTACTGTTTGCACCCAATCACCCCCCTAATCACCCATCAATCACTAGCTGTCAACGCTATATTTTAGATTAGGTCCTAAACTGCCCCCTGGGGGCTCCTGATCAGCCCCCCACACCCTCAGATCCTTCCCAGACCCCCCCCCCCTTTGTACTGTATACATCTATTCTCCCCTGTAATCACCCACTGATCACCTGTCAATCACCCATCAATCACCCCCTTTCACTGCCACCCATCAGATCAGACCCTAACCTGCCCCTTGCGGGCACCTGATCAACTGCTCACACCCTCAGATCGCCCACAGACCACCTCCCAAGTGCATTGTTTACATCTGTTCTCCCCCCCCCTTTGTACTGTATACATCTATTCTCCCCTGTAATCACCCACTGATCACCCATCAATCACCCCGTCACCACCTGTCGCTGCTACCCATCAGATCAGACCCTAATCTGCCCCTTGCGGGCACCCAATCACCCGCCCACACCCTCAGACCCCCCTGATCACCTCGCCAGTGCATTGGTTGCATCTATTCTCCCCTCTAATCACACCAGATCACCTATCAATCACCCCCTGTCACTGCTACCCATCAGATCAGACCCTAATCTGCCCCTTTGCGGGCACCCCCAAACACCCGCCCACACCCTTAGATCACCCTCAGACCCCACCTGATCACCTCCCCGGTGCATTATTTACATCTGTTCTTCCCTCTAATCACCCACTGATCACCCATCAATCACCCCCTGTCACTGCTACCCATCATACCCATCAGATCAGACCCTCATCTGGCCCTTGCGGGCACCCAATCGCCCGCCCACACCCTCAGATCGCCCTCAGACCCCCCTGATCACCTCGCAAGTGCATTTCTTGCATCTATTCCCCCCTCTAATCACATCCTGATCACCTATCAATCACCCCATCACCACCTGTCACCCAAACACCCACCCACACCCTCAGACCCCCCCTGATCATTTCCCCAGTGCATTATTTACATCTGCTCTCCCATCTAATCACCCCCTGTCACCACTACCCATCAGATCAGACCCTCATCTGCCCCTTGCGGGCACCCAATCACCCACCCACACCCTCAGACCTCCCCTAATCACCTCCTCAGTGCATTAATTGCATCTATTTCCCCCTCTAATCACACCCTGAGACACCCATCAATCACCTCCTGTCACCCTCTAGCACACCTACTCATCAGATCAGGCCCTAATTTGCCCCGTGTGGGCTCCTGATCACTCGGCCAAACCCTCAGATCCCCCTCAGACCCCCTTCCGATCACCTCCCCAGTGCATTGATTGCATCTATTCTCCCCTTTAATCACCCCCTGAGACACCCATCAATCACCTCCTGTCACCACCTGTCACCCCCTAGCACTCCTACCCATCAGATCAGGCCCTAATCTGCATCCTGCAGGCTTCTGATCACCCGGCCAAACCCTCACCCGCCCCACCGCAGTAACAGAACTGTTTTTTTCTGATCACTGCAAAAAACACTGTACAATAACTGTGGCGCAGTAAAGATCAGTTTTGACTTTTTTTCTAATCAAAACTCAGTGACCACAGCTTTCTACTTCACAAGTACTCCCTTTTGCTAGGTAGGTGCTCTTTTTCCTGGGTAGTCTCAGAGGAATACCCCCTAAATTTAGCAGTCCACCATGGCAAAAAGGGGGTATTCAGCTGAAGAGGCCACCGAGATTCTGGCCCAGTGGGGTGAGTGCGATTGGGAAGCCTCATCCGACGAATCATCCGGGTCAGAATACGAACCGGTGAACAGCAGTGGCTCTCTGACCGGCCATACACTATACAACTGTGTTTTTGATCAACAGCGCAATGCTGATCAGTAACACAAGAACAACTACAAATTCTGCCCAATTAGATGTCCTTTTTTAACTGAAGGACTCACTGGGGAAAACAAAAATCACTTGTGTACTGTGTTGTGCGGCCCTGCAGCTTGGCCTTAAAGCTGCAGTGGCCTATTTTACTAAAAATGGCCTGGTCACTAGGGGGGTTTAGCACTGCGGTCCTCAAGAGGTTAAAATGTGATCCTCATCATCCCAGAAAAACTGTCCCTTCTGTTTGAGATGTACCGGTAAGTAGACTTTGATACCGTTTGACTTGAACAATGTTGTTTTATCACGTTTGCCTAGACATTTTGGTGAAAGTGCCATCCTTCAGCTAGGCACTTAACCCTTGCCACTCAATTGTTGGCCATGACCCAACATGAGGAGTGTTGTCCAGAGATCCTTATTTTGGACCATGTCCAACAAGAAGCATTCATGCTGTTTCTGGCCGTACCACCATCAAATCTAGTCAGACATGGTTTCAGGATCCTCTGATCAAAGTGTTGGACTAAGTCTGACACTTCAATCCCCTCCAGTACCATGCTGCGCAATGACATATTGTGTTGGCGCTCGTGCACTGCAGCCCAAAGCTAGAGAGCATGTGGGCCCTGCTTCCCCACGAATGACCAGTCACTAGTGCGAGGAGGTGGTTACCCCACTGACTCTCCTTGGCACGGCCTCCAGGTGTCATCCATGTAACCCCCGCATAACAGATGGGAAAGGAAGAGCTGGGGGACATGGATGAACAATAAAAAGATTGGAAATGGTTTAGGCTTCTTATACACTGGTGCGTTGCATTACCCTGTGCCATGCTACACCAATATAAGTCTATGGGGCATTTTATTCCTGTGCAATGCGGCGTAAGTGATGTTTTCGCCGAACGGCCGACGCTAGAGCAACAGCGTGCTGGAGGCCTACATGCGTGGTGACGTGCGGTGAACCGGAAGTCATGTAAGTCTATGGCGACGTAGATAATTTTAAATTTTTTTTGAGGTAGCATTGCGGCTGCATGCAGGAAAGTGTATTTTGTCAATGTCAATTTTTCTTTTGCGCAATTGGTTTTTCGGCAACAGGAAGTGAGCGCTAGAGGGCCTCACTTCCTGCTTGGCTTTCAGCCAGAAGGGAGATTACCGTGCATTGACACAGAAATCACCGAAGACAGTTTTGGGGGTTACATCATCGCACCGCAGCACTTTCCTAATGCTGGTTGGCAGTGTGAAACCGGCCTGAGGGTTATCTTCATAATAAGGTCAGTTAGCTAGACTATTAGCTGAGGTAAGAAGGTTACCTGTACTTATAACATGCAGAGAAATCTCCACTAATAAGAACTGAGGCGGGCACTGAGTAGTAGTGATGAAACATCTTATGCAACAGGAGGAGGCGTCCATCTGAAGCCACCTACTTTTTCTTTGGATATAATATGTTAGATAAACAAGAAACTTCACAGAAATGTTTAATAAAATTATAATAATAAATCACACATTCCAAATTATAATTTTGCACCAATAACACTGAAAGAGTTCATCTAGAGTAGATCTATAAAAGTGCATACAGATGCTCTATTTGTGTCGTCCATCAGGGTCAAGAACGGGGAGCGAGTGCCATGCAGATACGTCACTCTGCTATACCCCAGCGTCGTGTACTATTGCTATGGGGAGGAGGAGCAACAGCGTGGCGCACAATGTAAGCAGGGTAAGGAGGGGAGCAATCCGCCCTGCTTCTGTCAACGGGACTTTAAAGTGATACAAAAAAGTGAAAACAAAGCGATGAGATAAACAACTGTATCTATCTTCCTATTTCTAAAAATTACTTTTAGATATCCCATAGTTTTATGTTATATTTAAATTCTTTAAAAACAGATTTCTATTCTATCTCAGCTCAATGAAACAGTCGGTGCCTGTGTCTCAGAATGCTCAAATATATGAACTACTGACCTTTTTTATCTATCCTCCCCTGGCAGAGAACTAATGCTGGGAATACACGGTTCGTTTTTGCCTTCGTTTAAACCTTCGATTCGTTCGGTAAACGAATCGAGTGTTGAAAACGTATGTGAAAATAGTCATAATCTCATTATAGTTTCGATTAATAGACCCCAAAAACGAACGACTAGTGATCGAACATGTTTGATATTATCTCTCTTTATCCATCTAATCGAGCCATTGGTAGGCTTGATGGCTGTTCAGATCGATTATACATTCGTTTTTGCTAGTCCGTCCCTGTAAAAAGGGATTTTCGTTTCGTTTCTTTGCAGCCTTCGATCATTGGAAAAACGAAACCATCAGAATCGGAAAAAAAAACTAAACCGTGGGTGGTGATATTAACCGTATGACTGATTATTTCGGGATCGAAAAGGACAAAAGGCACAATCGAAACGAAGGTTTAAACGAAGGCAAAAACGAACCGTGTATTCCCAGCATAAGCTTCTGAGAGCAGTATTTTATGGCTAAAATTCCTTATCAGGGAGGGGTGCTATAGTCCAACTGGAGAAAAACTTTCAGTTGCATAGCTGAATATTAACTCTTTCAGGCAGACTATCACAGCATATTTATTAGCTTAGCACTGAACATACACGTCTATCTCATCATGTCACTTAAGCTTCCCTTTAATCGACCTTGGGGTCACCTGTACATGTCCTAGCCAGCTTCAATCTAGTATGTGTATGCAGCTAAAGAATCCACTCCATACTACTCACAATTTTTACACACAGATCTGTTGTTATCAAGTTCACTTTAAACATCTTTGAGTTTGCACCAGGTTATTTTCGGACAGGAGTGAAGTGCCAAAGGCTAGTGCTTTGTAACACAGATGTGCTATAAGAAGATAAGAAGAATTACATGGTGACCTATCTGTATTGTCATCTACTCCGCCCATCAGTCTGAGCCCTCCTGAAGCAATAAAAGTCACTTAAGAGAACAAGCAAAATGATTTACATCTCTGGGTGAAATATGCCTACTGCTCTTTATCCACCCACTCACATAGAGAAAGAGCGGAATGACACGAAGGCTGATCACATGCGCTGATGACAGACAAGCAGTTGTATTGTACATTGGCATAATATGTATAGGCTTTATAGGGCTTACTGAGTGGTGCAGATAGAAGTTAAAATGTACCTCTTGGCAAAAAACAAAGTCCTTGGGTAGACTGCAATTATAGCAAGATCCCCAGTACCCAGCACAGGCAGGCATTGCCTGATGCGTGTGCTTGCCAGTTGCAGGAACAACTGGCCGAAAATAAGACGAACCTAACCCCCCCCCCCCCCCCTCCCCAGCAGAAGCAACTTATCGATCTTCCTGGTGCCTTCGGAAGCATTACATGGACACAGGGAAGCCGCTGGAAGCTGCTTCTGCTGCACCAAAAACTCAGCAAATTGCAAAAGTATGGCCACGTTGTCCACCTCAGGCATGTTGTTTTTGTTGAGACTTCCGGATGCCTGGGTTCCAGATAACGCGGACTTTGCTGTACCTATTTCATGTACTATCTATATGTACTATGTACTAACTATACATGAGCACTGGGTGAGACTGATCAGAGTGATTGAATTGCAGCCACAGCACTATCTGTAAGGAGTTTGTATGTTCAACGCAGCAGATGTTGGCACTATATAAATACTAAATAATAATCAAATTTGCAGGGAAAATCGATGCATGTATTGCTTTACACTGGGAAGGCAGAGATCACTTGCAACAACCTCTCCATCATAAACTCTGTAACATCCACATCGAGAGACTAAAGTATCTCTTATCATTCAATTCTCATTGGTCATGAAGTCAGTAGTATTTTCTGTGATAAAAAGGAAGGTGCACACACAGAAAACTGCTGCTTGCATGATGGCAAAAGCTATGACACAGTGCAAGCTATTTTATAAAGTCCTATTAAAGGTAATTAGACAGGTCAATCCAGTAATGAATAGGGCTGCTCCTCTGCTAATGACAAACTTTCGAGGACTAAACTGCTGACATATCTGCATGATAATTGTGTACCACTCAGGGGCGTTGCTAGGATCCTAAGAGATCCGGGGCACTTTTGGGCACCCCAGCCGAAAAATGTGTGGCCGCGCACCAGAATGTGGGTGTGGTCATGGGTGGAGCCACAATTACATGAACTTAACAGCGGTCTAAGTAGGCCAGCTCAGCAAAATGTTGGCTGAAGCCTCCATCTCTTAACTACTTCAGCCTTCAGTCGTTTTCACTTTATGCATCCGAGCAATGTTCACCTCCCATTCATTAGCCTATAACTTTATCACTACTTCTTACAATGAACTGATCTATATCTTGTTTTTTCCGCCACCAATTAGGCTTTCTTTGGGAGGTACATTTTGCTAAGAGCCACTTTACTGTAAATGCATTTTAACAGGAAGAATAAGAAAAAAACGGAAACAATTCATTATTTCTCAGTTTTCGGCCATTATAGTTTTAAAATAATACATGCCTCCATAATTAAAACCCACGTATTGTATTTGCCTAATAGTCCCGGGTATTACGCCGTTTAAATTATGTCCCTATCACAATGTATGGCGACAATATTTTATTTGGAAATAAAGGTGCATTTTTTCCTTTTTGCATCCATCACTATTTACAAGCTTATATTTAAAAAAAAAAAAATAGAAATATTGAATCTTTACATTGATATTTAAAAAGTTTAGACCCTTAGGTAAATATTAACATGTTTTTTTTTTTATTTGTAATGTTTTTTTTTTATTTTTTTTATATTAAACATTTTATTTGGGTATTTTTGGGAGGGTGGGATGTAAACAGTAATTTTTTTCAGTAAATATGTGTTGATTTTTATTTTATTTTTTTACATTTGGTTGTAGTTTTACTTTTTGGCCACATGATGGCAGCCATAAGTTTGTTTACATGACGTCACTCTAAGCGTAACACGTATGCTTAGAGGGACGCATGGGGACGCTAGAGCCAGAAAAAGCGAAGCTTCCGAGAGAAGCTGTCGGTTTTTCTGCGGGGGAGAGGAATCAGTGATCGTCACCATAGCCCGATTCACTGATTGCCTGGCTAACGAACCGTGGGATCGGCCGCGGGAGCGCGCACACGGCCTCCTGGACGTAGCTAGAACGTCCAGGAGGCGTAAGTAGTTAAATAAAAAAATGAAGCATATGACATAAATAGGCAGTGTCACTTAAACATATTTAGGCAGGGTTAGCTGGCTTCTTTGCTGGCTGATTTGTCTTTCTGCTGGGCAAGCTGGCCTGCTGCCAGTACCCACATATAACTTCCTGACCTCCTAGTGGACCCCTCCCATGCTCCCACGGACCTCCCATTGAGGCACCACAACTCCCAGCATGCCCCCATAGAAAAGCCACAGCTCCCAGCATACCCCCATAAAGGCATCACAACACCTAGCATGGCATCACAACACCCAATATACTCACACAGAGGCACCATAGCACCCAGCATACCCTCATTGCTGTGGGCTGTGGTGCCATGCTAGGTAAAATAGTGCCTCTATGGGGCATGCTGGGTGCTATAATGCCATGTTGAGTGCTTTTCTGCTATGCTGGGAGCTGTGTAGTGCCATGGTGAGTGACTCTGTGGGGCATGCTGAGTACTGTGTGGTGCCATGCTGGGTGCTGTGGTGCCATGCTGGGTGCCTCTGTGGGGCATGCTGGGTACTGTGTGGTTCCATGCTGGGAGCTGTGTAGTGCCATGCTGGGTGCCTCTGTGGGGCATGCTGGGTACTGTGTGGTGCCATGCTGGGTGCCTCTGTGGGGCATGCTGGGTACTGTGTGGTGCCATGCTGGGTGTCTCTTTGGGGCATGCTGGGAGCTGTGTAGTGCCATGCTGGGAGCCTCTGTGGGGCATGCTGGGTACTGTGTGGTGCCATGCTAAGAGCTGTGTAGTATCATGCTGTGTGCCTCTGTGGGGCATGCTGTGTGCCTCTGTGGGGCATGCTGGGTGCCTCTGTGGGGCATGCTGGATACTGTGTGGTGCCATGCTGCGTGTCTCTTTGGGGCATGCTGGGTACTGAGTGGTTCCATGCTGGGAGCTGTGTAGTGCCATGCTGGAAGCCTCTGTGGGGCATGCTGGGTACTGTGTGGTGCCATGCTAAGAGCTGTGTAGTACCATGCTGAGTGCCTCTGTGGGGCATGCTGGGTACTGTGTGGTGCCATGCTGGCACCAAGCAAGGTGAAACATTTGCATCAGGCGCAGAGATTACAGGGGCGGCATGTTTGTACTGTGTTTACACTTACAGCATGCAGTCAGAGTAGGAGGAGAAGCGAGAGGAGAGTGAGCGAAATGAAGGGGTCATCATTGGGGAAAAGCAGCTTGTTGTGCTGTGTGAGGATTCTGACAGTGAGTTAGGAGGGTGGAGGCAGGAGAGCAGCAGTGTTCCATTTGACTTGCACAGCAGAAGGGAGGCGGTGGCACTGCTGTCCTGACTGAGGAGGGATGGAGTACGGCTGACTGGCTGAGCAGTTTGTTTTTCACAGACTCGCAGCCAGCGCATCCTTACAAGCTTTCCGCAGCCAGCAAAAAGTCTAGAACTGGCCCCAAGTCTCATACACCCTCCACTTTGTAAAACAGTATAGTAATGATGAAAATTGTGTTCTATATTGTGGATCCTCACAACATGGTTGTACAATCTAACATTAGGAGACTACATGGATTTCCATGTAGGCTTGTTGACATAGATGTATGCTTGCATGCCTCTCTCTATATATGTATGTATACAAAGCGGTCCTAACACCACTAAAAGATGTTTATATGGTAAGCCAAATAGAACACTGTTTTGTGCAGTTGTATGGATCACTGTTCTACAACACTATGGAAGGACATACTGCCTGTCACTATTATAGGCTGTTAAGATTAAGTCATATAATTTTATAATATCCACCACCTTCTTGTATAAACATGGCCATCATGATCATGCATACACATATTGGGCCCGATTCATTAAAGGGAAGGTTCAAGCAAAATAAAAAAATGAGTTTCACTTACCTGGGGATTCTCCCAGCCCCATGCAGCCATCCTGTGCCCTCCTAGTCACTCACTGCTGCTCCAGTCCCCCGCTGGCAGCTTGGCGACCTCGGAGGTCGGCGGGACGCACTGCGTACATTTTTACGCATTCCCGCTAGTGCAGGAACATTAACACATGCATTTTTACGCGTTACTGGTTCATTGCGTAAATTTTTACGCAATGAACCAGTAATGCGTAAAAATGTATGTGTTAATGTTCCTGCACTAGCGGGAATGCATAAAAATGTACGCAATGCGTCCCGCCGACCTCCGAGGTCGCCAAGCTGCTAGCGGGGGACTGGAGCAGCAGTGAGTGACTACGAGGGCACAGGAGGGCTACATGGGGCTGGTAGAAGCCCCAGGTAAGTGAAACTCATTTTTTTATTTTGCTTGGACATTTCCTTTAAAGGGAAGGTTCAAGCAAAAAAAAAAAATGAGATTCACTTACCTGGGGCTTCTACCAGCCCCATGTAGCCATCCTGTGCCCTCGTAGTCACTCACTGCTGCTCCAGTTCCCCGCTGGCAGCTTTCTGACCTCGGAGGTCAGGGCCACATTGCATAAATTTTTACGCATTCCAGCTAGTGCAGGAACAAAAATTTACGCGTTTCACCACTAACGCGTAAAAATGTATGTGTTAATGTTCATGCACTAGCGGGAATGTGTAAAAATGTACGCAATTTGGCCCTGACCTCCGAGGTCAGAAAGCTGCCAGCGGGGGACTGGAGCAGCAGTGAGTGACTACGAGGGCACAGGATGGCTGCATGGGGATGGTAGAAGCCCCAGGTAAGTGAATCTCATTTTTTTTTTTGCTTGGACCTTCCCTTTAAGCTTTGTGTTGTGCAGTGCGCACTATGCACGCCTTACATAGCAGCGCTCGCGACTGGAGGAAGTTACGGGACCCGGTATCCGGAGCTGCAGGCAGCGTAGGACGGCAGCGATCCGTGCCCAGGGGGCTGGAGGAAGCCCCAGGTTTGTATAAAAAGGTAAGTATCTGTGGTCTCTGGTACACTTTAAAGGGAAATAAATATGGCAGCCTCCATATTTTTCTCAGTTCAGTTGACCTCTAACTTCCTATGACATGGCTGTGGTAACTAAGCAGTGGTTACATAGGCTGCTGTGATATGGTGGTGGCGGCTGCCGAAGCTCATGACACGGCACTAGTCACTCAGCATCCTGTGAGATGGCAGTGGACAATCTTCCTCCTCTAAAGTGGTTACACAGTTTCCGGTGGCTGTGGTTATTTACCCTCTCATGACCTGACATGGCTGTGGTCACTAAAGCTCCTGTATAATTGTAGGAGCGACTGAACCGTTTTCAACATGGCAGCCATTAAAGTAAGCTTTAGGCACAGTAGTGAATACAAGTTTATCAATTGCGGTAAAACCAGGGCTGTGGAGTCGGTACAAAAATCCACCGACTCCTCAGTTTAGGATTCCACCGACTCCAACTTCTCGACTCCGACTCCTCTAATTTGCATATTACAATCTTGTTGATTGAAAGTATGTAACATGAAATTCGTCTCTTAGGCCCGGTTCACATTAGCGGTCGCCGTCCGGAATCGCCGTGCCGGAGCCGGACCGCATGCAGAACGGACGCACGGCATAGCAATGAAAGCCTATGCGTCCGTTCACATGCGTCCGTTTCGTCCGGACCGGATCCGGACTCCGGCATAAGACCCAACATGCGCTATTTTTTGGTCCGGCTCCTCCGGCAGCCGTATCCGGAGCGGAGCCGGACTGCACCATCCGGCCAATACAAACCAATGAGAACCGGAGAGCGCACAACACACTGGCTAAAAATCCGGATGTTCTACCCTACTTCCTATGCGTATTGTAGCGGCAATTTTGGATGGGGACACATGGGCAAGCATTTTGGAGTGGAGCAGCAGTGACTTTAAACGTGCTGGAGATGTTGGCAGTATGTCGGAGGTGGAGGTGAGTGCTAAACAGCGGAGGGCCTGATTCCACAGGTCCACCTTCTGCTGACCTCCCAGACCCCAACATTTTTATTCCTTTTCTACTATCTTTTGCCAAACGGATCCGGATCGCATCCTGATGAACACCTGATGCAACCTGACCGGATCCGGATCGGATCCGGATCAGAACCGTACGGTTCCGATCCGGATCCGGTCAGGTCATCCGGTCCGTTTGGCAGAGAACCGCAAGTGTGAACCGGCCCTTAACTGCCAACGCTTAGGAATTTTAAAAGACAACTGAAGTGAGAAGGATATGGAGACTGCCATATTTATTCCCTTTAGTCATAGACTAAAACTAGTCCTTGGTAAGAGTACTTGTAAAAGGTACAGACCGGAACAAAGAATATCTATCAGGCCCTAGGCAATGTAAGTGTGGGTACATGTAAAAGTGATGTGCAGGTACTCTGCAGGGGAATGAGGAGATTCTTCCTCTATTACACATTATTCATGCACAATCTGAACAAGGTTTATAGGTGAGAGACAACACCTCTTTGTTCAATGTGCAGAACATTCTCAGTGGATTCCCTGCAGCTCTGTGGGGAGTGCATATGTAGAGTATAGTACTACTGTGTAACAAAGTAAACCTGAGGCAGATGAAATTAAAGTTTTATACATACCTGGGGCTTCCTCCAGCCCCCTTCAGGCTAATCAGTCCCTCGCTGTCCTTCTCCGCCACCTGGATCTTCTGCTATGAGTCCAGGTACTTGAGCCAGTCTGGCGTAGTGCGCATGCACACACTCCGCCGCCGGGAGCGTACTACACCTGCGCAGCACTGTTGCGCAGGTTAAGAACGCTCCTGGCTGTGGAAGCAGCAAGGACTCATAGCAGAAGATCCAGGTGGTGGAGGTGGACAGCTAGGGACTGATTAGCCTGAAGGGGGCTGGAAGAAGCCCCAGGTATGTATAAAACTTTTCTTTTGAACCTTCTAAGGTACCATTTAATTGTGAGTCATAAAACCAAATTTTAACAACATATCAATTATTACAGTTTAAATTCATCAGGAGTCGGAGTCGGTGCATTTTTTCCCGACTCCAGGCACCCAAAATCGCCCTGACTCCGACTCCACAGCCCTGGGTAAAACTGAGGCAAACATACAGCTGTTGCCCAGAGCAAGCATTCAGAATGGTCACTTCATGCAACAGCGAAAACCTAATTAGTTGCTTGGGTAGCTGCTTCACTTTTGCTCTAGTTTTCTTTGTACTTGTCTTGATACATCTTTAAATCAGGTCCCAAGGAGTGTCTCCGTGAGCAAAAAAAGACTGGATAACCCAATGTAATGATTGTATATTCCTGTCAGATATATTCTGTTCTCTCGTCAGCCATCCCCACCTTTTCTGAGTGTCTGTAATAACTGTATATTTCCCATCAGATATTCCGCCCCTCTCCTCACCTGCTCCCACTTTCCCCAAATCTCTAATAATTGAGACTAGCGTTTCATATGAGGTTCCAGCGGGCAATAAACAAATAAGAGACAGACATGGGCAAGTCGGCTCCAGAAATAGAAGGGAGAAATGAGCGTCGGTGAGGGAAGCGAGATATAAGCAAAGCTCACACTTCTGTCACAGCTTTGCCTGTTCATTTTCTGATTCTATGCAGATGGCGGTTGGAAGCGTCAGACGGCTCTCAGGCAAGTAGTGACACAAGTCGTCCTTCTTCTCGCGGCTCATTACAATACCGGAGAGGAGAAGAAGGGCAGCTTTGGAGCAGGAGACAAGGTGTTACATGCTAATAACATCTTCACACTCTGTCCTTCCCTGAATCATGACCTCTTCTTCCTCCACACACCAATTAATCTCATGTTGTCCCAAAGATTAGCTAATTAGTGGAGCAAGACTCCTCACCTCACAGAGGTCATCTCCTTCTCGCTGGATCCCTGGCTGAGGCTCTGGAGCCCAATCTGTGTAACATTCGGGGCTGCTTTATGTTGGTATATACCAGCAGTAGGAGATAAGTCTAAAGATAATCTTGTATCTGATGCACTGTACAATACTGTACTTACATATGACAAGCGTCTCTCATTGAACACAATTCATGGCATCTTTAAAGCAACCCTGGACTGAAAATGAAACGTAAAAATAAATATAACGTTATACTTACCTCTCGTGGAGTCTACTCATCAATCTCTTTATCCTCTCCTGCATCCTGTTTGTCCAGTTATCAATGGAATTCCCCATCCTCCATTTTAAAAATGGCCATTACACCAAACCAGCTTCCTGGTCAGCACACTGTTAAACTGTAATATCGCCCATTTGAGCCATAGGGAAACATGGGCATTACCTTGCTAATCAGTTGTCCTTTCAGTTATAACTGACATCAACTGATATATTTCAGTTCTGACAAAATCTTGTCAGGACTGAAAGGAATCATTGTTTGAAAAAAATAGTGAGCTTCAGAGAGGAACTGAAGGCTAGGTAAGTATATAATATTAATTTGCAGGTACATCATGTGTTTACTTTAAATAATTTTACTCAGTTCAGGTTCCCTTTAACTTTGCTTATCAAACGTCAGCTACCACTTAGGTTTTGTATATGTTCAAGCAATTAGTCACAGC
Source organism: Hyperolius riggenbachi (assembly GCF_040937935.1). NCBI lineage: Eukaryota > Metazoa > Chordata > Amphibia > Anura > Hyperoliidae > Hyperolius > Hyperolius riggenbachi. The sequence continues at coordinate 31,712,812 of NC_090655.1, read as the reverse complement.
CTCATTTCAGGCTCAGATATTATCCTGTAGTGACTCTGTGGAAGTGAAACTTCTGATTAGCCAATGTCAGATTACTTTTAAAGAGATCCCGAGAGGTTTTTTTTAATCTTAAGAGGATACAGAGGTATGTTCTGTGCACAATCACATGCCTCTGTGTCTCTCTAGTAGTATTTCCTGGGTCACGGCTTAGCGACCGATTGGAGGAAGCTTACAGAGGCGGGTAGCGAAGGGGACAGATGCAGGGGGAGCCGATGATGATTGACAAGCTTCAGGTATACAGAAGGCTAGCGACAATCAGATTGAGATTGTCGCTAGTCTGGCAATACTGCACAGAACATGCCTCTGTGTCCTCTTAAGACTCAAAAACCCCACCTCGGGTTCTCTTTAAGGGTCTATTTCCATTGCTGCACTTCTCCGCAAGCAATTCGGGTGGGGAAACGATGCCTACTCTGCCAATAGATCTGCTGGTACGATTCATACGGCATGCTGCATTTTACTGAAGCACGCACCTGAATCCCTATAGCTGTGCATTGCATTGCTACAGGGATTCGGATGCCTACTCACATCACTGCAAGTGGCTCAGTGGAAATCAGCCCTAAAGGACACCTAAAGTGAGAGGGATATGGAGGCTGCCATATTTATTTCATTTTAAACCATACCAGTTGCCTGGCTGTCCTGCCCTACATCAGTGTCTGAATAACACCTGAAACAAGCATGCAGCAAATGAAGTCAAACTTAAATCAAACATTTGATCTGCATGGTCTCTAACTGAGAACCCTTTCATACTGAGGCGGTGCAGTATTTTTACCGCACCCCATCGACGTGCAATGAAAGTCTATGGAGACTTTCATACTAGTACTTTAGGGTGCGATGGAAGTGACATGTTCGCAGGATGCCCAATGCAGGTCAATAACTACGTTAGCGATGTGTCGTTCTGCGTTGGCCCGGAACTCATGTTAGTTTATGGCGACGCATACATTTTTAAAAAAGCACTGGTGCGACACGCCTAAGTATATTTAAACAATACACTTCCACATACCCGAAGCAGGAGCTGACACCAAGTGCACGTCACGCGCATGTCACTTCCTGCTTGGCCGGTGGCCAGGCGGGGAACACCGCACAATAGCGCCGTGTTCCCTGAAGGCCTGTTTTTGACAGAGCAATGCATCTGGCTCAGCAGGACAGCCAGACAACTTGTATTGTGAAAAAGGAAATAAATATGCCAGCCTCCATATGAATCTTACTTCACTTGTCGTTAAAATGTGATATTTTTCGCCCAATTGAAGCTCCCTCCAATGTCTGCTCCTGGTCTTCTTTGTCCAAGGTCTCATTTCACCAGTGGAACAGGAATGTGTGCTTGTCTTCATCCTTCCAGTCACCAATGTGGTAAATGTCAATCAAAGCCATCCCTTTACACTACTGATAAAGAGACTCCGAAGCGAGATTAAAAAACGCTTTTTACCTTATATTCAACATGGGCATGTTTGCCCCTGCTAAAATGCCGCCATCCCGCGGCAGAATGAGGGGTCTTTACCCCCCAAATCCCCCCCCCCCCCCCCCCCCCCCTGCAAAATCCACGACTTTCATGGTCATGGATTTTGCTGCTCATAGAGGCAGAGCTAAGAGCCGCAGCTCTGCCTCCATGTGCGTCTATCAGCCGGCGGATCTCTGGCTCTCCCCGCCCCTCTCAGTAAAGGAAGACTGAGAGGGGCCGATCAGTGCTGATAGAAGCGCTGAGAGGCAGAGCTACAGCCATTACCTCTGCCTCAACAGAGAGTGCTCCCCGGGCAGCACAGAGGGGATTTGGGGGGTAAAGACCCCTCGTTCTGCCGCGGGATAGCGGCGTTTTAGCAAGGGCAAACATGCCCCCGTTGAATATAAGGTAAAAAGCGATTTTTAATCTCACTTCAGAGTCTCTTTAAAGAGTAACTGTTAAGCATAAAATAAAAAATCAATTCTCTGTTGCAGGCTATTACATGGATACAAAGGATGCGAACCAGGCAATTCAAAAGTTTAAAATCAATCTTACTTTTTTCCCCAAATAGGTTTTCTCTCCCCATGCCCATAGGCTCTAACTACGTACAAAGACGTAAAAGAGAAGTGACATGCCTGCTGAATCAGCCTGATTGGCAAAAGCCGAGCTCTCTAATTGGCCGACTGGTCTCACCTTCTTTGTGTGTTCGCAGCGGCAGCTAGGGTACGGGGGGGGGGGGGGGGGGGAGGGGGGGCTGCAGAGGCTGTCTCTTGTCACTGTCCTCAGCCCCCCACCTCCAGTGTCATGTCCCCCCTCTCCTGCCACCGCCGCATTCCCCGTCCTCCCCATGCTGCACGATGGGGAAGGATAGAGGCGACGCACACAGACTCACCTAACCGGTTCCAGGCGCAGCAGTTCCCTTCTATTCCGGAATCTAGCCGGAGGACGCAAGATGGCCCCTGCCATCAACAGAATGCTCCTTATTTACTATATAAGATTATATGAAAGCAAAACGTGGACACTGCAATACATCTGTTATGTAAGTAATTTTTACTCACATATATATATTTTTTGGCGGGGCCATATTATTGCAAATAGTTTCTCTTTAAAGGACCACTATCGCGAAAAAAAGTAGGCATTTAAAATCTGACAGAACCGACAGGTTTTGGGACAATCCATCTCCTCATAGGGTATTTCAAGGGTTTGCTTTGTTTTCAACAGCATTTCCTGAACAGCAGTTTAACTGCCAAAATAGCAAGATACCAGCCGGCCTCCGAAATCACTTGCACACTATTATGTCAGTTAGATTTTGCAACTGTTGTTCATAAAATGCTGTTGAAAACAAAGAAAACCCTGAGATTCCCCCTTAAAAAGATGAACTGGCCCAAAACCTGTCATCTGTCACATTTTAACTGCCTACTTTTTTCGCGATATGGTCCTTTAAGATTGGTAAAGGAACAGGCTTTGATAGCCTCCATGGAATCAAGCACTTTGATTTGCAGCAGTGACAGTTGAACAGTCGAAGATAGAGCAGGGATAATCAGAAGCATTCCTAAGGAACAATTCAACTTTTCTCATTACGATTTGGTTATTGGAGGTGACCAGATTTGACTTTAAAGGAAAACTTAAGTCTCCTAAAAAAAATGACTTGTACTCACCCGGGGCTCCCCTCAGCCCCCTGCAGCTGAACGGTGCCCTCGCCTTGTCTCTCCGATGCAGCTGGACTCGCCGGCGGCCACTTCCGGTTTGGCCGTCACCGGCCGACAGGCTGGGAACGCGGCTGAATAGCCGCGTTCCCGGCCGCAATAGCACCTTCTGTAATGCTATTGCGGCCGGGAACGCAGCTGCATCGGAGAGACACGGCGAGGGCACCGTTCAGCTGCAGGGGGCTGAGGGGAGCCCTGGGTGAGTACAAGTCATTTTTTTTAGGAGACTTAAGTTTTCCTTTAAAAATAACAAAGTCCCAGTTAAGTAAAAATTATTTTTCATCCCGGTTCAGGTGTGCTTTAAAATATCCAGTTAGAAAACAGGACAGTATTTCTTTCTATGTATTAGGCTGCCAGTCAATAGCCTATGAGAAATCATTCTTAACCACTTTAACCCCCGCAGTACGGATTTCTCCGTCCCTTTTTCCATCCTTATAAACCAAGGGACGGAGAAATCCGTACCTCCCACGCTACCGCCGCTGTCCGCGCTCCCGCCGCTCGTGCATGCCGGCGCCCGCTCGCCCGGAGATCAATGAATGGGAAAATCCATTCCTGTTCCTTGATCTAAGCCCCCGCAATGATCTGCTGCTTCTATGAGAAACAGCGCGATCATTGTGATTTTCCCAGCCTCATAGTGCTTCCTGTAAGCATCCTTCCGGACGCTTACAGGTCGCATGAACACAAACTCACTGTGGCCATCTTGTGGCCAAATAGTAAAACTACACCCTAAAGCATTTTACATATACAAATACATTAGTTTTACACAATAAATTAACTCATTACCTCCCACACTCCCCAATTATTATTTTTTTGTAATGAAAAAAAAAAAAATACAATAAAAAAAAAAACATAAATAGTTACCTTAGGGACAGAACTTTTAAAATATTTATGTCAAGAGGGTATAACACTGTTACTTTATAAACTATGTGTAATGAATAGCGGAGATGCCGCCGCATGGGCAAGCGACATGGCGGCTATCTCCGCGTTCCAGCTGGCGGCTTCTGCCGCGCAGCAACATGATGCTGGTTCGCCTGGTCCTTCTAGTACACACAGATGGAGAGCGCGCCAGGACCTTTATGCTAGTAGAAGGGGAGTCAGCTGATCATGCCGATCAGCTGACTCCAGCTATGCTCCGGATTGGCTGACTGGGGCAGCGCTGTGGAGCGCTCTGGGTATATATAGGACTTGCCTGTCAGTTGCAAGTTGTCTGCTGTTGCGAATGCTTACGTGTGAGCACTCAGACCCTAGTCAGATCTTACAGTGTGTTAGAACCAGCCGGAGCCCGTTGATAGCCTTAAAGCACTATTGTATTGTGAGACTTGTGTACCATTCTGTAGATTAGTTCCCAGGTGTTGAAACCAAGGACTTCACACCTAAGACTAGGATATTGCTACATTGCTACTGTTTATGTGTTAGACTAGTTCTCAGGTGTTGAAACCAAGGACTTCACACCTAGATTAGGATTGATATATTACTGTTACCTGTTATGATCTCTGGCTTTCCTGACCACTCTCCTGCTTACTGATTCGGTACTTCCGCCTATCTGATAAACTGTTGCCGACATTGCCTGTACCTGGATACCGAATCAGTCTTCCGTCTCTGTACTTTATCTGTCCGTATGTTGCCGACCTTGCTTGTCTGAACTTTCTGGCTGTCACCTAACCCTTGGGTGATCAGCCTTACTGTACTGTCTGTGACACTTGCTCTTCAGGTGTTCATTAGCTGCATGCACAGGCTTAGGGTCACCTGCTCCTCAGGAGACCATCTTGCAGCACAGTCAGTGGTCTCTACCCCTCCCGGGTCCACTGGCTGCAGTACAGTCTGATTCCCTGCCCCTCAGGGAAACCTTGGCTGCAGTCCAATCATATCTCTCATCCCACTAGTTATCACTCTTGCAGCCCAGCCAGTGGTCCCTGCTCCTCAGGTGTCCACTGGCTGCAGTACGATCTGAATTCCCTGCTCCTCAGGGAATTCTTGGCTGCAGTACAGTCTGTATTTCCTACTCCTCAGGAGATCATCTTGCAGCACAGTCAGTGGGACCCTGCCACCCAGGGGTCCACTGGCTGCAGTGCAGTCTGATTCCCTGCTCCTCAGGGAATCCTTGGCTGCAGTAGTGTCTGTATCTCCCGCTTCTCGGGAGATAACTTCTCTGATTACTGTTGCACCAAACACAATACCACATTGGGTGTCCTGTGTCTAGCTATACTAGTATTATTGGTGATTCTGCAGATCACCAATAATCAGAAAAAAACTGTTTTGCTGACACCAATCGTTACACTCTGGGCTTGTAATTAGGGATGGATGCAAAACTGAAAAAAATGCATTTATTGTGATAAGTAATAATAAAGTTATAAACGAATGAATGGAAGGAGCGCTGAAAGGTGAAAATTGCTCTGGTGTTTCAGGGGTAAAACCCCTCAGTGGTGAAGTGGTTAAATCAATAAAACGTTATTTCCCTTACATAGCATAAGTCGGAAACATATAAAAATGGACAAGTGTCCATACGCTATTAAGCCAACCTGTATTAATTTTTAATGCAAGATGGTAGGAGGCGCCCCAATGTGTAGTGAGTGGAGGTAAGTAATAGGAACAGTCTTACCTCATGATGAGGTTACGATTTTTACTGCTAGACACCAATTAAAAGACAATGTGTTTAACGCGACCTGCCCGCTTCCTCAGGTCAATATGAGACAGTGTCTGAACTGTGTATTTCTGTTTCAGAGGTGTCTGTCTAACAATAAAAATCGTAACCTCTTATTACTAGGTTAGACTGTTCCCATTACTTACCTCCACTCACTACACATTGTATCACAATTGGGGTGCCTCCTCCGATCTTGCATTGTCTCCTCCCCTGTCCCAGGGGTTACCTCTGAGACTAAATTCAGTGGTCCTTTATTTTTTTTCTGGAGTGCGACTCACATTGATCAACCGAGTCATCATAACCGAGTGGAGATGGTCCTTCTCCACATGCCCGAAAATGTGACTGCCCATGTTTGGGAGTAGTTGTTATTTCTCTACATTTCCCAGAAATACTACACTGCTTACACTCCTGCTGCTCTTTTTGTTTTCTTTTCTTACCGGTACCTGGGTTTCCGAACAATAAATTCATATACTGAACCTCCCAGAATGTATTCATTTTTACTTCACTTGAATCCAGATCTGCCATGTTCTACGTATCTAAATAACCATGTTTTACTAAAGCACCGTATCAACATCTCACCTTGCTGGACGGAAGTGCAGAATCTGCTGTCTCTGCTTCATGGAGGCTGCCATCTTGGTGGTGAGGCTCAGATTAGCCAATTAAGTTGGCTGGGACATTTCTGAAATTTTATATGTTCTCCTATACTGGACTGAGGCAGTCTCTCTCCTTTTGTACTTGATTGTGGCAAGTCCTCCATTCTCCTGTAGTGGACTTAGATAGGATCTCTGTTCTGTACTGGATTGAGTCAATACTTCGTGTACAGAGGACAACCTCCTGTATTGGAACCTTGGACGGATCTCTGTTCTCTTGTATTCGACTGAAGCAAAGCTTTGTCCTGTACTGGGCTATGGTAGGGTCTCTGTTCTCCTGTACTGGACTGTAGAATGGTCTTTGTCTTTCTCCACTGGACTGCAGCAGGTCTCTGTTCTGCACACTGAGGTCGGCCTCTGTCCTCCTGCGCGGAATTATGGAAGTGTTTCTTACAAACTAGTGATCGCGACCAAATTTGTGAGTTCACTGCGACTTATTGCAGGCAGCGGAGCTAGCCTATAGGTTACCGCTGGGTCCCCTCAACTAGATTAGCTTCTCCTAAATACAGGAAGATTTTGGAAAAGAGAATAAACTTGGGGGGTGGGGGGTGGGGGGGGTTGGAGTGTCAGGGCTGACCCTCAGTTTTGTAGAGCCCACATAAGTTTTTTAAGTACGCACAAATGTTTATTTTCTCCATATCATTCTAATCTCCAGCCTGTTTGCTCTATCTGATCGTTTTGTTCTTCTGCCCCACAAAGCCAAGAGGTCTTGTTGAATAGAAATAGTAATGATAATCCCATCCTGGCATTAATAACTACTCATGACTTGCCCCTCTCCTAGCAAAATGTAATAAAGAAGCAAAACAGGATTATCCACAAGGTAATTCTAGGCATCTGCCTAGGGCCTGGAGGGAGTATAGGGGCCTGGTGGTTGTTACTTACACCAAAGCTAAACAAAAAAGCCAGGTGACCATCTGCGCTGGGCAAAAAGTGCTATCTTGTCTAGGACCCCATTACATCTCTGCCACGAAATAAAAGAAAGTCAAATATTTTTGAGGAACTTCAAAGGAGACACCCCCTGCGGCTCCACAGCCCACAGGCAGAGAAACATGGCCGCCCTGGCAAAGTCCAGTCAGAAGCGGTTGCTCAAACTGTACCACTGGCAGTGGCACCGCACCTTCAGCGCAGGGCAATAACCACATCTTGGTGAAAAAGGCGCGTAGCGCTGACCACGCCCCAGACAATCTCCTGAGGAGAACTAGAGAGACGGGCAGCGTGACGTGAGGTAAATTATATAAACGGTTGGATGGAGATTTCAGCCAGTAGTATGACTACTTCTAAAGTCAGCGTGTGCTGGGCTGACAGCTAGACTCCCCGTTTCTCTGAGTACATCAGTACGAGTACGCGGGGTGCTTCTCTCATTTGCCGGAATTTCTCCTCAGAAGTCACCCGTAAGTAGCATGGTAGGAGGCGGGACCGCACCTGTGCAAGCAGCCCCGCCCCTCGGAACTCTATGCAGCAGTGTCGACTTGATGTGATTCTTCCTCACCCGGCCTAGTCATCACCTCATTGCCTGAGTGTGGCTGCGGTAAGATGAACAACGGGGCTTCGGTGCCGCTGGCCCCGCCCCCGACCGGCGCGCTGCTGGCTGGCCCCATTCCTATAAGCAGCACTTACCTAGCTGTTGAAGTGAGTTTGTTCCCTCCCACTGCCATATCTCGCAGCACAGGGGTGGGGAGTCCAGGACAGAGATCTAATGGGCAGCTGCAAGGACCTCCACCCTTGACAGAGGATTGGAGAGGTGAGTGCTGTAGGACCGCCTCTCCACTGATTACCACACATCTTCTGGCAAACTGGCACCTTGGACCAGGTATATTCAAAAATGGTTGTGGCAGTATTGTGGGCACCAAAGTAAAAATGAGATTCTTGCCTCAGTGGAAGCCTTTCTGGATCCTACTGGTGCCCGCTGTTCCAGCACTAGGTCCCTCTAAGCCAGGGGTGTCAGGCAGAAATACAAAGTGGGCAGAAATTGTACACCAGTGATCTAGTCACGGGCCAATCTTGATGTCTATTGGGCACCACCCTCCCTTATAAAGTTCCCAGGTGGCCCCCCTCCTCCCCTATACAGTTCCCTGGTGTTTTAGTGCTTTCCCCCTCCCTCCCCCATATGGCTTCCCTGATGATCTAGGGCTTCATCTCCAATATAGATTCCCTGGTGGTCTATAGTGGGCCAAACATAATGCAAAGTGAGGGAACCAGTTGGCCAAATTTAATGCATGCTTTAAGCATGTCCGAGAAGAGCTTGTCTGATATGTACTCATGGCCTCACTCCCGTTTCTAGCTGCTTTGTACTGGACATGAGAGAGTTGCGGTCCTCACATGCCCAGTAGAAGGAAGCCAGCTCAGGCACAGAGAGACAAGCTGTATGCGGATTGTAATCGTGCATGCCTAGTATGAAGAGGCTCGAACTTGGATGAGGGTGTGGCCATGAGAACAACATATTACGCAGCACCGTTTTACTACCGTATTTTCCTGTCAAGGTACTGACAAGACAGAAGCTGTCACTTGCATGCCTGAAAATTAACTCTTTCAGGCAGCAACATAAAGTAAAATTTACAGCTTGGTTATTAATATGTTTTGCACTGTACATGCACATGTTTAACTTTTCATGCCACATGTTGCCTCGAGTACGCTTTAAAACGTTTATAACTGTTAACTTATTTTGACAGACAAAATAATTTGAAACCAGTGAAGAATACATATACGAAGTAGAAGTGGCAGGGAATCTTTTTCTGCAAGACAAACCAAAGACTCTGGTCAGGCTGATCAGCACTGGATGACCTTTGTCCAGGTAAAATTATCCAGCAGCCATCACTGCAAAGTGTACCTGTGGTGCCTCTTGTGTCTGACGCTCAACACTGACCATTATGTTTGAAGACCAAATAGAGAAATCAGCGAGGCTGCAGCATGGAATAATTTAATCCTGCTGATACGCGGGGGGAGAGAGAAGCAGCAGATGACATCCAGGTCCCATTGTGAAGAATAGATTGTCTTGTTGGTCCAACATGCAGCCTGGATTTAAAGCAGCTGCTTGCAGAAAGCACTGACATTTTCCAGGGCTTATTACCACTCCATCAAATTAGCAAAATAGCTCTAAATGCGGCTCCCTCGAGTGTCAAATATGTTTTTCTTATAAATATTGGCTGATTCCCCCCACGCATTAATGAAGATGGATCATTGCCAAGAAAATATTCAAATGCAGTCGCTGCCCTCGCTGTATTATATGTGCCGCATGAGAGGCGCTTTTTATTTTAACCCCTTTTCCATCTAAACAGAAGCTTATCTTTGGTATGGGGGGAGGGGGCAGGCTGGACAGATAAATCTTTCTAAGCGCCCCCCCACCCTAGTGAAATGATGACAAAGGGTTAACATTCCCCTAAAATGGTGCCTAAAAGGAGACAATTAGGGTCTGACCATGGCACCTGACATTTTTTGTCTGTTTTAAAGCAAACCTGTGAGGGGAAAAAAATGAAACTTAAAGGTGTTCTCCGGTGTCTTTTAAAAAGCTAAAACTGACACTTACCTGGGGCTTCTCTCGACCTCCTGCAGCTGAATGTCCCGCGCCGTCCTCCTCCGATCACTCATTCCCTGCCGCCGGCACCGGTTTAGTTATTTGTCTAACTAGATGAATAGAACTGCGGCTGCGTGCGTGTTCGCTCCTGCGCGCGTCATCGGGAGCTTACTGCGCAGGCCACGGCCACGCAGCCACAGTTCTATTCGTCTAGTTAGATGAATAATTACACCGGTGCCGGCAGCGGGGAACGAGTGATCAGAGGAGGACGGCGCAGGACATTACAGCTGTAGGGGGTCGATAGAAGCCCCAGGTAAGTGTCAGTTTTAGTTTTTTAAAAGACACCGGAGAACCCCTTTAAGATACTTACCTAAGTAGGGGGAAGCCTCTGCATACTACAGAGGCTCTCCAGATCCTTCTCAACCCCTCAGCTGCTGGTTGGGACGTATGTTTTAGTACGCTGCCAGTGTGCTGGGTGCAGGGTGAGCTGAATGATGGCTCACCCTGCTGCTGCTCAAATTCCAGGCAGTGTTAAATACTATTCCTCCTCCGAGTCGTAGCAACTTGTAGAGAGGAGTACCGTATATTCAGGCGTATAAGACGACTGGGCGTATAAGACGACTGGGCGTATAAGACGACCCCCCAACTTTTCCAGTTAAAATATAGAGTTTGGGATATACTCGCCGTATAAGACTACCCCTCTTCCAATGCACACCACATTAAAATAAAAATAAAAAACATCATATACTGGTGCTATGTATTAACAGATACTGGTGCTGTACTGTATGTGTTACCCAGTATATAGCCGATTGACTTGTTGCATTGGTCAAAACTCCTTCAGTAGACTGAGCAGCTCTCCTTGTCTACCTGTTTATCAGAGCGGTATGGAAGAATAGATTGCACTCAGCAGGGAGATCTGAGAGGCGGTAACAGGATAGGGCGTAACACCCGGCATCAATGACACCCGGTGTATAAGACGACCCCCAACTTTTCAGAAGATTTTCAAGGGCTAAAAAGTAGTCTTATACGCAGGAATATACAGTAATTTGCTTTCGCCAGAACCCGAATTACCCTTACGCACACTGCGCAGGATATAATTACTGCTATGGCGGTGCCTAGTTTTGGCACTGAACAGGATGCGCCAAAACCACCTGCTTTGTTGCCGGGATCCTCTTCCTTTTTGTGGCTGCACTCCTGCTCATGTACAAGTGTGACCATACTGTGTGTGCTCAGGTAGCCGAAACCGCATTCCTAGTAGCCAAAGCCGCATGCCAAGTAGCTGAAGCCGCATGCCTAGTAGCCAAAACCGCATGCCAAGTAGCTGAAACCGCATGCCTAGTAGCCAAAACCGCATGCTTAGTAACTGAAGCCGCGTAGCGAGTAGCTGAAGCTGCATGCCAAGTAGCAGAAACCTGCATGCCTAGTAGCCAAAACCGCATGCTTAGTAACTGAAGCCGCGTGGCGAGTAGCTGAAGCTGCATGCCAAGTAGCAGAAACCGCATGCCTAGTAGCTAAAACCACATGCGTAGTAACTGAAGCCGCATGACGAGTAGCTGAAGCCGCATGCTGAGCGGTGGAAGCCGTGTGCCTAGTAGCTGAAGCCACATCCCTAGTAGCCGAAGCCGCATGCCTAGTAGCCTGAAGCTGCATGTCTAGCAGCCAAAGCCGTGTGCCTAGTACCCGAAGCTGCATGTCTAGCAGCCAAAGCTGTGTGCCTAGTAGCTGAAGGTGCGTGCCTAGTAGTCAAGCCGCTTGCCTAGCAGCCGAATCCGCCTGCCAAGTATCCAAAGCTGTGTGCCTAGTGGCCGACGCCGCTTGCATAGTAGCCACAGCCGCATGCCTAGTAGCCGAACGCGCTTGCCTAGTAGCCAAAGCCATGTGCCCTGTAGCCAAAGCCGCATGCCTAGTAGCCGAAGGCGCCTGCTTAGTAGCCAAAGCCACATGCCTTGTAGCTGAAGCCAGGTGCCTAGTAGCCGAAGCTATATACCTAGTAGCTGAAACCGCATGCGTGCCTATGAGCCGAAGCCACGTTCCTAAAAGCCGAAGCCACATGCCATGTAGCTGTGTACCTTGTAGCTGAAGCTGCGTTTCTTGTAGCTGAAGCTGGGTGCCTAGTAGCCAAAACCACGTGCCTAGTAGATGAAGCCACGTGCCTAGTAGATGAAGCCACGTGCCTAGTAAGCGAAACGTGCCGATGATAGACGGGTGCTCACCATAATTAGCCTTTGGAGAACACTAGCTGTATGTGCGGATCGTACTCCAGCATGTGCATTGAGGTTGCGCTTGTACACAGACAAGAATGTAGCCATGAGAGCATATCCGACTAGCTCGTGTTGGATATGCTTAGAAGGATCCAGCGCTGGAATGGTGGGCATTAGGAGGATTCAGAAAGGAACTACTAGAGACTTCCCTTTAGGGCTTGTTTCCACTGTTGCGACGCGATTTCGGCCGCATTCCGACGCTTGTAAAAACGCATGCGGATGCGTTTCCACATGCGTTTTTACCCGCGATTTCGCATGGCAGGGTGCCATGCGAAATTAACCATGACACTGCCAGGGCTAAATAAAATTGAAAAAGGTGCGAAATCGCACGCGAAATCGCGGGTAAAAACGCATGTAACAAACGCATGCGTTTTTACTATTAAATACATTAGCGGCGATTCGCACGGATTCCCGACGCAGGCGAAATCGTTGGCTCTTTTGTGCGTTTTTTTCACGCTGAAAAAAACGCACCTCAACAACGCTACAGTGGAAACAGGCCCATCCACTTGTATTACATGTGCGGATCTGCATGCGTTGGACGCATGCAGATTCGCGATAGTGGAAACGAGCCCTTACTGAGATTAGGCCTCGTTCACATTGCACAAGTTGCCGTCCGGAATTTGGCAACTTGTGCGGGAAACAGGTACAGACGAACATCAGAAGTGCATAGACTGCACTGTCTGATGTTCACACTGCATGCGTTCCGTACCAGTGTGGTGCGCCAACGCATGCTGCACACATTTTTTCTTAAAACTCGCGGCGTTGAGATCAGCCACGCAACGATTACAAGCGCAGATGGCATGCGATCGTGTGCGTTGCATTACAATCGCACGCCATCTGTGTGTGATAATGTGAACGAGACCTTAGTATCACTTTTTTTTCTTGTGCTTCAGGTTTAAAAATTAAAGTTTTTGCGCCATTGTATTTGCTTGCTTACTGGCTTTGAACAAGCATGAGACTATCCTGATACCGTGGGTCTGCTTTTCAAAGATTGCTGAACAAGTAGCACAGGAACCTAATGTCTGTCTAATGTTATTGGAGGAAATGTGTAACCCTCAGCTGTGTTATTGTGAGGATCACTGAAAGGCGAGTAAAATAGCGGTTATGTGATTGTAGTCACGTGCAGCAGTTGTAATGTAAAGCTTTCAATATATATTTGGGGGTAGAGTCTTGTGCTATGTTAGCCATTAATTAAGGAAGAAAGCTTTGAAATAGGTTGATACCATTTTTTGGCTAATTTAAATGTTTCAGGTCCGCGCATACCCAGTAGAATAAAGCGTACTATGGATACAGAGGCACCAAAAGGATAAAAGTATCTAAAAAGTTTAAAACATGAGGAGGCAGTGGTGGACTTACCTCCACCAAGCAGACACAAAAATTGCCAATGTGTTATCAAATACAACAAGTTTATTTACATACTCCGGGGGACAATGCAACACGTTTCACAGGTTCGATCCCGCTTCACCAGGAAATAACAACGGAGCAATAGCATATGTGGTCAGTAGAAGAGCCAGGCACCTCTGTCAGAATAAAGCGTTTGTGCACAAAGGGAAAAAAGAAGTTTTATTACCTTATAATAATTTTGTTCCTGTGGTGAAGGGCTGGCTTACCACTAGTGATTGTTCGTAATTGAGAAATATGTTTTTTTCTCAAGGTACCCCGGCCATGTGCACTGCCATTTGCTATATGCATGCTCAGTGTCCCAACTCTATCCATCCGCTACTACATCAGCACCTGATGGTTAGGATCTGAGACCTGTACGGAGTAGGTTTGGTTTTTAGCTGTTCTCCTGGTTGCATAGCATGCATCATTAATAATAGCAATATGAATTGTAATTGGTTGCCATGGATTGCTGTGCTCAGCATATCCCCTAAGAGTGCTGTGTGATGTTTATTTAGTATTTGCAGACATAAAGCCGCTATCTGATGGGTTTTGTAGCTGCATCTTCATAGCAAATGAGAAGCTTTGACCTGAGTTGACTTTGTACGTGTGATTTTTTTTCCTCTTTAGATTCATTTTGCATATACTGTATTACAAGTGTTCCATTTTCCTGCTAAAAAGGAAGATCTGTAGTTTTGCCATGAGGGAGCTATCATGGCTTATAGTTCTTATCATGGTTCTTATACTGTATAGTTCATATAATAGACTCTTTTGGAAAAGCAAGAATTTTGAATCAGAATGATACCATTTATTGGCTAACTTAAAAGAATAAGAGTAAGCAAGCTTTCCGCTGTATAGCCTTCGTCAGGCTTCAGTCCTGTTTGCTCACAAGATGTTGGACCAGACTCTTTTGGATTAATCATATCTGATTGTACAGCATTACTATAACAAAAATGATGACATTCTAATATACTTTCAATCATTTACGTAATAGCTGCACAACATACATTGAGGCCAGTTTTACACTTGTGTTTTGTGTTCCTGCCGCATTCCACTGCATCACAAAAAATATGACATCTTTGGCAGAGTGCGTCCACAGGGTCATATGCATAGCGCCACTGAGACTCTGGCCATGCCCACCTGCGTTGCCAGGTCCTGCCACCTATTAGGCAGTGGCCGCTGGGGCTGCACGATTAATCGTTTTAAAATCGAAACCGCGATGTGGGACACGACGATTACGTAATCGTGAAAGCGGCAGGTTGTTTTTTTTTGACGCGTATGTTTTTCTGCTACCCGACGCATATAATTGTAGCGGAACTCGCCTTCTGGAATCCCCCGCTGTCTCTTCCTATTTCCTCGCCTAGGCGTCGTCAGTCGCGTTGGTAACAGTGCCCCCTGTGATGACGTAACCGGAAGTCATCACGGGGTGCTGATATTAACGTGATGGACGGCTGGGAGAGGAAGAAGGAAGAAGATAGAACCTGCCGGTGTCATCCCGGAAGGTAAGTTGTTACTATGCCCGCTCTCCCCCGCTGCTATTCCTATGCTGCCTGGCTACCTATACAGGTGGCAGCCACCTACCAAGCTAACCTATGGGTCAAATATACTGGCAGCACCTACCTAGCTAACCTTTAATTATGACCAATAGAAAGATATGGGGAGCCACTAAGCATACAAAAGTGAAAAACTTTATTAGCACAATATATACCAAATATTAATAGCCCTTTCCCTTCCCATAAAAACAACAGGCTGAGTCCCTGTATTCTGACCCACCCCTACTAGCTAATTGGAGTGCACTCCATTGAGTCCTAAAATATTAGGAAATAGCAATTTCTTCAGGGCCCTCTTTAGAGGTGGTCTTTTTGATTACATTGGAACAGCCGCCTTTGAAGTATCCAGTATTCTCCGTCACACAATCATATGTTGCACATCATTGTAAGACTAAGCCTCTAAGCGCCATCTCATTACATGCACGAAAGGTGCACACCCCAATACCGCTTTTCCGTAATTCAGGCTATGCCGGCATTGCCGGTACTCACGTATGTGTTCGTTTTGAGTCAATTTGGCGTTGTTGGTCACCCATCCGGGGGGTACCGCCAGCTGGCCTTGCTGTTTTCCCTGCGTGCCGGGTAACACCGGTAGTGGATCAGATTGTGACTCGTTAGAAGGACGCCAGGTCGGGAAAGATGGACGCCAGGTCGGGGGAGATGGCGGAGGCCGTCAGTGCTTGGTGGAGCATGAACTTCTCGAGCGGCGTCAGCAGGCACGTGACGCGTTTCAACCTTTAACCTTTAATTATGGCAACTATACTGGCTACCTATACTGGAGACACCTACCTAGCTAACCTATACTGGGGGGCAACTATACTGGCTAACCTTAACTACTTGATAACCTTTACTAGTGGCAACTATACTGGCTACCTATACTGGAGACACCTACCTAGCTAACCTATACTGGGGGCAACTATACTGGCTAACCTTAACTACTTGATAACCTTTACTAGTGGCAACTATACTGGCTACCTACACTGGAGGCACCTACCTAGCTAAACTATGGGTCAACTATATTGTTGGCACCTACCTAGCTAACCTTAACCAGGGACAACTATACTGGCTATATATACTGGAGACACCTACCTAGCTAACCTATACTGGCTACCTATACTTGAGGTACCTACCTAGCTAACCTATACTGGGGCAACTATACTGGCTACCTATACTTGAGGCACCTACCTAGCTAACCTTTAATGGGGGCAACTATACTGGCTATATATACTTGAGGCACCAACCTAGCTAACCTATACTGGCTACCTATACTGGAGGCACCTACCTGGCTAAACTATACTGGGGGCACTGTGAATTCAGTGAAAAAAATCAAAATCACAATTTTTGAGAGGAAAATCGCAATTTCAAATTTTTCCTAAAATCGTGCAGCCCTAGTGGCCACTGACCTGGGGGCAGACCATGGCAACGCAGGTGGGGATGGCCAGAGCCCCTGGGGCTTTTCTGAAAAAAAAAAATATTAGGGCCCATTCTCTGAGGGAGGCAGAATTATCACCTGCCTAGAGGTAGGATGCCAGAATGGTAAGTATATATTCTTAACACCAGTGCTGTGGAGTCGGTACAAAAATCTTCCGACTCCGACTCCTCAGTTTATGAAACCACTGACTCCAGGTACTCAAAATTACTCCGACTCCTTAGTCTAATTTTTACAAAGGCTATGGATTTGGTTAAAAAATCAACTCCTCAGTTTATTGAAAATACCAACTCCGACTCTGGGTACCCAAAATTGCTCCAACTCCACAGCCCTGCTTAACACCCCGCATCCTCCATGCTCTGTAATTTTTACCTTAGGTACTCTTAAAACGCAGCAATCATGCAATCAGATTAGATGCATGTTTTGAGGTACACTGATGGTCTACATTGCAGCAGTTCAGTTATCTCCAAATAACAAGAGTATGAAGGGAACACTTTATTTCCTTCAGGGCTGTAACGATCGGTGTAACACAGAGAGGATCTGATTACCGGTGATCTGCAGTATCACCGAGAATGCAGAATATACCCGATTATTGATGATCTGCAGTATCACCGATAATCAGATATATCTTCTAACCTCTGGACACCTGAGAAATGAGAGTGTTTGGTGCAACAGTAATACTTTGAGGAACGCACCCGGAAGATGGGTGCTAGACAGTAAGAGCTACTGCTATGGATCAGATTCCTTCCACAGGCCTGATGCTCCCCAAGGGGCGGAGCCAGGCTGAGACAGTGGGAAGGACAGAACGTGAGTGACACCACACGGACAGATACAGTACAGAGACCGGAGACAGATGCAGATTCCAGAGACTAGCCGAGTTTGGCAACAAGGTATCAGAAAGACAAAGGTACAGAATCAGAGATCAGGAGAATGGTCAGGAATGCAGAAAGTCATAACAGATAATCAACAATGCCTAGACTTGAGTGTGAGCTCCAAGATTCTCACACTCCAGGAACTAGACTAGAATAATGTAAATGATACAGATGGTACACAATTCCTAGACTGGTTTGAGTTCCTTGGCCGTCAACACCTAGGAAACTGGTCTAGATAACAATACAGATAATAACAGGATTCCTAGACTAAGGTGTGAGATCCTTGGCCATCAACACCTTTGGAAACTGGTCTAATAACACAGATACAGACAAGGTCTGAGTGCTACCACGTAGTGATCGCAACGGCAGACACCAGATGAATGACCAGCACCCAGTATATATACACTAGCGCTCACCAGCGCCTCCCCTAAGTGCTGGACCAATGGAAGTTACTGAACTTGTCAGCTGACCAGCTTGGTCAGCTGACCCTCTTCTGACTGCCATAAAGGCCCTGCCTCTCTGCGCGCGCGCGCGTCCTCCTAAACCAGTGTGGACTATCAGTCTCAGCCACACAAGTCATGTGTTGTAATGTTTCTGCTGAGTTGGATGCGGAAACCGCCGCACCGCTGTCAGTGCGTGCGGCGTTTTCTCCGCATTCCGCATTGCTGAGAGGAGCAGGCCTATGCGAGCAACTTGCCGCATCGGACGCGGAATCCGCCGACCTGTTGTTAGAGCATGCGGCGGTTTTTCCACGCTCCGACTGCGCGCCAGCTGTCATGTTGAACGCGGAGTCAGCCGCCTCACCTTCAGTATTGGCGGCTTTTCCGCGTTTTCTCACAAGGGCCTGGGAAGATGAGGAAGGCAGAAATGTACCAGGAGTTGAGGGGTTAGATGGCCTACTAGTCAGAAAAATGCATCAAAATACTTAGGACAAAAAGGGAGAAAGAGATTCTGAGCTTTTCATAGTTTTGGGGGTTCTGGGATGTGTCTCATTTAGCAGATAAAATTGGGAAAAAAAAGATCTGTTAGTAGAGTATTGGACTTTGCTACATTACAAGTAGTTCCTGCTGTAACCATGTTTTTACTGTATAAGATATTCATTTCATTTGTAAAATTCTTCTTTTTTTTTTTTTTTGTTGTGTAGCTGCTGTGAGATTGTGACACCTTCGATGTGTCACATGGTGAAAACCGAATCCTTTTCCCTTCGCCAATTTCTCAGCTCAGATAAATATGTCTCACTTTGAGTGAAAATCAACATGAATATTCCATTCAAACACAAGCGAATGCACAGCGTTACTCCTGATAATGAGTGCCACATGGATAATCCCATTTAACTATCAATATTTTACTGTAGGTCACATAGCTCCGTCTGCTTCATGTCTTGTTCTCCTGGCATTCTCCATATTCTCATAAGCCAATCAGGGATAAGCCACTAAGGAACTGCCAAACCTCATCTTGCTCTGCTCTCTGCCATGTGGGCAGAGTGCCCTCATAGTCATTGTTCTGTCTGCACATATCTACGTATAGCTTCAAATGCTCACCTGGCAGTATACCAATGATCTCATAGATCAGACGTTTAAATTAAAGTATATCACTGATTCATAGAACCTGTTCTTTAATAGCTTAAAGGGAACCTTAACTGAACGGGGGGTAAAGAGTTTCACTTACCTGGGGCTATTACCAGCCCCCTGCAGCAGTCCTGTGCCCTCGGCGCCACTCTGGAATCCTCTGGTCCCCCGCTGTCACTTAGTTTCGTTTTTGACGACTCACCAGTCGCCGGCCGCCATGCGTATTATTGGACGCATTCACCAATGCAATTAGCGCTATTGCGGACCGCAATGCGTACAAAAATACGCTTTGCCGCACGCGTAGATATGCGGCAACGCGTATTTTTTTACGCATTGCGGTCCGCAATAGCGCTAATTGCATTTGTGAATGCGTCCAATAATACGCATGGCGGCTGGCGACTGGTGAGTCGTTAAAAACGAAACTAAGTGACAGCGGGGGACCAGAGGATTCCAGAGCGGCGCCGAGGGCACAGGACTGCTGCAGGGGGCTGGTAATAGCCCCAGGTAAGTGAAACTCTTTACCCCCCGTTCAGTTAGGTTCCCTTTAATCAAATCGAAAGTTCAAAACAGATATATAGAGTAGTATGGTGGAGTATAATAGTATTACCTCCATCTCTGTTTCTTCTTCATTGATTCCTAAACCTTTTCAGCTATTCACGTAGTTATAACAATGAAGCTTGCACCTGGTGACACCCATAAAACATGGTATTGGAAATTATTCACTATGTGTCAATAGGAGGAGGAAGTGGCTGCTGGGACTTTCTGCTTGCACCTCTGCTCTGTGGTATTGGGGGCTTTGTGGAGCAGTGCTGCTGGTGACAGCTCCTCTTCCTCTGTCCCTCTGAGGGGCTCACAATCCAATCACTACCAGAGTGATGTCTATGTATGTATCAGAGTCTAGGACTGATTTAGGGGGAAGCCAATTAACTTATCTGTATGTTTTTGGAATGGTGGAGGAACCACATGTTGGACCAGGGACCCAGGGCTGCAAGGCAAGAGTGCTAACCACTACACCACCATGGGACAATAAATGTATTGGTCCTAGCAGCAGTGTGCAGAATATTTTCTCTACTTTTGGATTTACTCATTTGTTTCCAGCACCTGATGAGTATAATTAAGGTGTGAGATCTTACTGACCTGACTTGATTACTTAGATAACATATGCGTTGCTGGTGTGATACTTGTTATGCAAATAGTAAAATGGCATTGTACTACCTACGTGCACATTACGTGGGTAACGCAAGTTGTGCTATGTGCACTAATGATTCCCATACACGGTACAATAAAAACATTACATTTTCCCGTTTATTCGACCAAAATGATCGAATCGAATGAAAGTCAAAAGATTCCTTTTTTTCAATCAAGAAAAATGAACGATTATCCTGCTTTTTCAATAAAAATCCGATCGCACATGTTGGAAAAATCTTTATATTTGATCTAACGGAATAATTGAATGAAATTATCTAATCGGGAAAAAAAAATGAAGAAATTGCACATGTATAGGCACCGTTAGTCAGATGCTTAACCTCTTGAGGGCCACAGGTTTACACCCCCTAATGACCACGCAATTTTTTACAATTCTGCACTCTGCAGCTTTAACAGTTTATTGTTCGGCCGTACAACTTAGCACCCAAATTAATCTTACCTCATTTTCTTCTGACCAACAGAGCTTTCTGTTGGTGGGATCTGCTTGCGGCTGCAATTTTTATTTAATTATTTTTATATTAATTTAATTTAATTTTTTTTAATTAAAAATGGCTATTTTTTAATTCCCTCCCTCCCCCCCTGAGATCCAATCACTGTGATCACTTCTCATAGGCATCAGCCTATGAGAGGGATCAAATTGTGAGCCACTCGAGGGGACAGCTAAGTGACAAAGCCGCCCCCTGTACAGCGCTGCACTAGATCGCAACGCTGTACAAACTAAAATGACAGTTCTTTTTTCCCAAACAGCCTGCCAGCTCTGATGCTCTGATGACGCGCCTTCCCTGCTAATCTCTGCCACCTCTCTTGATGCCAATGGGCTTTAGGCGGTCTTGGGGGAGCCACTCTTCGACCGCCCATCGGCGTTAGCAGAAAAACTGGTGGGCCAGTTTCTTGAATATGGTGGTTGGTCCATTCTCTTGACTTTTTAAAGTAATACTAAAGCGGACCTAAAGAAAAAGTAAAATGAAGGCTCTCAGTCCTCCTATAATGCCTTCCTAGTCCTCTCTCTGTGCCCTCAGTCTATCGCTATCTCCGTGAAATGTATTTGACCAACTGGTCGAATATGCCTTCGGGAGACCTTGTGAAGGTTTCAGTACTCGCATCTCTGAGTACTTCCGTATGAGAGTGGGTCCGTACTGCACAGGCACGTGCAGGTGCGCCCCGCTTTTCAAAGCACTCGGGGGTGCCAATGCTTCCAAAGCCTCCTGAGGACTTCAGAAGCTGACTGCTGTTGGAC
The DNA here is from genome assembly GCF_040937935.1 of Hyperolius riggenbachi. Taxonomy (NCBI): domain Eukaryota; kingdom Metazoa; phylum Chordata; class Amphibia; order Anura; family Hyperoliidae; genus Hyperolius; species Hyperolius riggenbachi. The sequence goes on along the minus strand of NC_090655.1, from coordinate 31,691,330 downwards.
AACAGTGGACCAAAGGCACTGCAAGAGGACTGGGAAGGCTGTATGGGATGGAGAGCCTTGCCTCTCCGCAGGTGCTCACTGCGCAAGGGCAAAGTACGGCCTGTGCAGTAGCAAGTAGCACCCATGCATAGCTTTATTCTCTGTGCACAATCGGCTCAGTGCTACTCTGCAGGTACAAACCCACTGGCACCTGCGCAGTGCAGCTGTGTTTGTGTATGGAGGGGAGCGCGGACACAAAGACAAGAGGGGTGTATTTAGCCTTCAGATCAGGAGGGAGTCTCCCCATACCTTGTGACACAGAGCAGGGGTTGTATTTAGCCTTCAGATCGGGAGGGAGTCTCGCCACCCCTTGTGGCACAGAGCAGGGTTGTATTTAGCCTTCAGATTGGGAGGGAGTCTCACCACCCCTTGTGGCACAGAGCAGGGTTGTATTTAGCCTTCAGATCGGGAGGGAGTCTCACCACCCCTTGTGGCACAGAGCGGGGGTTGTATTTTCATCTTCAGATTAGAAGGGAATCTCGCCACCCCTTGTGGCACAGAGCGGGGGTTGTATTGTGCCTTCAGATCAGGAGGGAGTCTCGCCACCCCTTGTGGCACAGAGCGGGGGTGTATTTAGCCTTAAGATCAGGAGGGAGTCTCGCCACCCCTTGTGGCACAGAGCGGGGGTTGTATTTAGCCTTCAGATCAGGAGGGAGTCTCGTCACCCCTTGTGGCACAGAGCAGGGGTTGTATTTAGCCTTCAGATCGGGAGGGAGTCTCGCCACCCCTTGTGGCACAGAACAGGGGTGTATTTAGCCTTCAGATCAGGGGGGAGTCTCGACACCACTTGTGGCAAAGAACAGGGTTGTATTTAGCCTTCAGATCAGGAGGGAGTCTCACAACCCCTTGTTGCACAGAGCAGGGGTTGTATACTATTTAGCCTTCAGATCAGTAGGGATTCTCGCCACCCCTTGTGGCACAGAGCGGGGTTGTATTTTGCCTTCAGATCAGGGGGGAATCTCACCACCCCTTGTGGCACAGAGCGGGGGTGTATTTAGCCTTAAGATCAGGAGGGAGTCTCGCCACCCCTTGTGGCACAGAGCGGGGGTTGTATTTAGCCTTCAGATCAGGAGGGAGTCTCGCCATCCCTTGTGGCACAGAGCAGGGGTGTATTTAGCCTTCAGATCAGGAGGGAGTCTCACAACCCCTTGTGGCACAGAGCGGGGGTTGTATTTAGCCTTCAGATCAGGAGGAAGTCTCGCCATCCCTTGTGGCACAGAGCAGGGGTGTATTTAGCCTTCAGATCAGGAGGGAGTCTCGCCACCCCTTGTGGCACAGAGCGGGGGTTGTATTTAGCCTTCAGATCAGGAGGGAGTCTCGCCACCCCTTGTGGCACAGAACAGGGGTGTATTTAGCCTTCAGATCGGGTGGGAGTCTCACAACCCCTTGTGGCACAGAGCGGGGGTTGTATTTAGCCTTCAGATCAGGAGGGAGTCTCACCACCCCTTGTGGCACAGAACAGGGGTGTATTTTGACTTCTGGCTGAAACCTTTAAAGTCCCTGAGAATCTGAACTCGATGGGCATGCATCTTTTTCTGCCTAATTAACTATGTAACAAGGTATGTGAGTGATTTAGAAAGTCCCATAGCCAGAGGATCAGCAATAAAGCCAGGAAACTAGCAATCTTTACAAGAAGGTCAGCAATGGCAGCCTCCATATTTCTCCCATGACAGATTTACGCTAAAAAGGTTGTAAATGATACCAGCAATTCATTCCCAGTACAAATGTTAGAAGAATGCTAAATATATGGTAAACCATTAGAGCTACTTAAAGGAAGAGAGAAATGTCCTCTTTGTCATGCTGTTACTTGTCAGTTAGTGTCCTCTGCAGAATTCTAGGCTTTGTTTCCATGTCACAGCCGGCTCTTGTTACAGTTGCGATGTGCGCGCCGCTTGTTGTTGCTTGGAATCTAAGTTATTAGGCGTCATAAATGAGTATTGGGTACCCACAGGTAACAATTAGTGTCCTCATTAATGGGAATCCCCAGCCTCTTTAGTACAGATAAGAAAGTGTCCGCAGGGACAGGGTGTGTATAGCAGCTCTCATTAGACCAAACCTGACAAGCCACTAAACTGAGAGATCGTCATGTTACACCAGATTTAACTGCAGATAAAAGCTCTCTTTCCAACTGGTCTGTCTGCCTTTCAGGTTTGTCACCCTTTGTTCCCACAGGTGACATGTGTCCCTGATGAGGACAGGATCATTAGTGGTGTGGTAGAAGATAATGACTGACCTGTCCTCTGGCCCCAGTGTTAGGGCCCTTGCTGATTCTCTCTACCCTTAGAAAGTCATCATCATTAGAGTTTTATCTTTCATCAGCAGCTTGCACTTAAGGAAAACCAAAATTAAGCTTTGCTTCCTTTGATCTCATCTCTGTCATAACTACTGTAAATAACAATGGTTTACTAATGCACAGAGCTATCTCACCTTTTTGGACAGAAGTTCAAAATCGGTTATATCTGCATCATAGAGGGCTGCCATCTTCCTTACTGCAAGTTTTGACATTAATGTTTCCTGAATAGTTTTTTCTGAGTAACATTAGACACTTGGTTCAGACACAAAACAGTTATCCCTGCCTTTATGCTCCTCTGAGACTGATACTGCAATACTTACCTCTCTGCTTGGAACCCCTGTTGCACTCTGGTCCAGTATTTCTGAAATCCTCGCTGCACTCCAGTCCTGGGCATCCTTTAGGATGGAACCCGTCATGTTTCAGCTCTCATTCTGCAGGGAGCCCACCCCCGAAACTGCACAGTTCCAGCTGGCCTCCATGGTTGTCCCACAGGCGCTTACCTTATTATTATAAGTATTATTTACCTTTATCTGGGATCCTGCTTGGACATCAATGGTTTCTGACTATTGCTCTGTCCTGCTAGTTCTCAGTTCTGACCTTAGCCTTTTACCCTTGATACTTTCTTGCCAGCTTGCAGCCTTTTGCCTTCAATCCAGTCCCGTCAGTTGTCAGTCATGACCCCCAGCCTGTCACCTTCATCTAGTCCTGCCAGTCATCATCTCTGACTTCTGCCTGTTACCTCAATACTGCCGGTTTACAGTCCTGACTTTGGCCTATACCCTGAGTTTGCTCTGCCAGCTGCCAAGTTCTGATCTTAGCCTTTACCCTGACCTTGCTCTGCCAGCTACCAGTCTTGACTTCAGCCCTTTATCCAGATCCTGTCCTTAACCTACTTTGGTCTTTACCCAGAGCTTGCTCTGCTAGCCACCAGTTCTGATCTCGGCCTGTACTCTGACCTTGCTCTGCCAGTTTCCAGTCCTGACCTCAGCCCTGTATCCTGATCATGTTTCTTGCCTACTTGCTATCAGTCAGATCTTGGCCTCTCCTCTGCCTCACCCCTTTCCACACTTCAGGTTTCACACTTTTTCCCAGCTGAGTAATTCCAGGATTCCTGACCTACTTGTCATTTGTAGCAAAGTATTTCATTTTTCATTAGTGGAAGTGGCCCATCAACCCTCGCAGGAGGCTCTGGTGAAGACCATTGGCTACTTAAGCAATGTGTGCTAAGAATGTGTGCTTTGAGAGGCTCCCTACACTGGACTTTTCTTTTAGTTTGGCACTGTTATTGGCCTGAGGAAGCAGTCTCGAACCCGCCAAAAGCCAGTGCTATCTCTAATAAAATCTTTTGTACCATAAAAAGATTTTTCGTCATTGAGGTAAGCTACCTCATTTTCTTTATCGTTTTCAGACTGTTTTTAAATGCTTTTATTACACACCAGGGCGCCTCTTTAAACCATTGTGTGTCTCCTCTGCCTCACCCGTTTCCACACTGCAGGTTTCATACTTTTTCCCAGCTGAGTAATTCCAGGATTCCGGACCTACTTGTCATTTGCAGCAAAGTATTTCATTTTTCATTAGGGGAAGTGGCCCATCGACCCTCGCAGGAGGCTCTGGTGAAGACCATACTAAACCGCCCTGGCGTTCTATTAAGATCGCCAGGGCGGCTGTGGGAGGGTTTTTTTTAAATAAAAAAAAAACTATTTCATGCAGCCAACTGAAAGTTGGCTGCATGAAAGCCCACTAGATGGCGCTCCGGAGGCGTTCTTCTGATCGCCTCCGGCGGCCAAAAGTAACACGGAAGGCCGCAATGAGCGGCCTTCCGTGTTTTGCTTATTTCGTCGCTATGGCGACGAGCGGAGTGACGTCCTGACGTCAGCCGCCTCCGATCCAGCCCTTAGCGCTGGCCGGAACTATTTGTTCCGGCTGCGCAGGGCTCAGGCGGCTGGGGGGACCCTCTTTCGCTGCTGCTCGCGGCGGATCGCCGCAGAGCGGCGGCGATCGGGCAGCACACGCGGCTGGCAAAGTGCCGGCTGCGTGTGCTGCTCTTTATTTGATCAAAATCGGCCCAGCAGGGCCTAAGCGGCACCCTCTGGCGGTAATGGACGAGCTGAGCTCTTCCATACCGCTAAGGTGGTTAAACAATGTGTGCTAGCGAAGCCAATGTCTGCTATTGGTGCTGGGACAGAGTCTTGATAGAAAGCGATCAGTTTCTCAACATTTTATTGGTATGTACCCCTTTTAATACCCTGTATTGACCAAGTACCCCCTAGCATAGTAAACATTATCACAAGTACCCCTTGACAAATGTATATTTAATCATTGTACATGATAATTGGTTCTAAACAATTTCCAAGCATTTAATATTGCTTTTAATTAGCTAAAATACTAATTTGGAGTTGTTTATATAACATTTGTAATTTTCTAAAACGCTAAATGTGATATTCTTGGCTAAGTATATGAAGCCCAAGTACCCCCTGGAACCATCAGAAGTACCCCCTGGGGTACGCGTACCACACGTTGAGAACCTAGGTACTAGATAACCCACATTGAGGCTAAGCAGCAAGTCAGCGCTGTCAGCATTCACATCTCTTAATAGAAGCCAGCAGTAATAAACCTCATGAGATAGGCAAACATGTACAGTATGTATGTGTGGAATTGTCTTTGTGAGGGGAACTCATCCATTGCTTTTGAATATTGTGACATTCATGCCGGTTTCACACTGGAAACTGGCAGTATAAGAGCGTTAAGTGTTCTCCCCAAAAAATTTTTCCAGCCGGGTGGCAGGAAAAAGTAGCTAGGTGGGGCAACATGACAGAATGCAGGGCCGGTGCTTCTCTGCTTACAGCAGAGGAGGAGGTGATCCAATGACAGCCGGGTGCTCACCAAAATTAGCCGGGTGGAGCAACCGGCTAAAAGAGCCTGGTGAGAACACTGCATAACATATGTATTGTACTGTTCACATTTTGAGTTTAGTATTATATAGTAATTAAAGAGAAAACTTCCAGACAAAAGAGCCTGGGGAGAATACTGGCGTTGAACGCATCGCACCGCAACACTAAAAATAGCCATCGGGGATTACCGCGGCAGTGTGCGGTAATCCCCCTTCTGGCTGCAAGCCAAGCAGGAAGTGAGGCTCTCTAGCGCTCACTTCCTGTGGCCGAAAATCAAATTGTACAGAAGTGTATTGAAAAAATAAGTTTCCACGCATGCGCGCTGCATCGCTTAAGCTGTGTAATTAAAAAAAATCTGCATCGCCATAGACTTACATGACTTACGTTTTACCATACGTTGGCCCGCATGTTGCCCAGCAACGTGATATTGCAGCGAATCGGGCACTTCTAGCAGATTGTGTCACACCGCACGAGGTATTAAAAGCCCAATAGACTTCCATTGGTGTAGCGTTGGCCTGTGGCAAAATAGGCCAAAGCAAGGCACCAGTGTGGAAGGGGCCTCAGGAAATGGAAGGTCATTCATGGTAGATATCAGTTGTCTTTCCCAGGTCAGGAAGAGTTTATCAGCATCCTCATGTTGTGTGTGTGTCTCTCTGTGAAGTCACAATCCCAGCATCGTATGATTCTCCCTATTGTTGCCTTCCCTGGAGTTTGTCTGATTGATGTAATGTAGTGGCCTACACATATTTTCTTCCTCTGTATTTCCAGCGTGACATGACAGGAGTGTCTGCTTGTTAAAAGATAGTTACATGGGCACCTATCTTTGCTTCTGAGCCCCCGTTTCATATAAGGAAGATTGGCAGCGTCTGTTGTAATCTGTGCCTAGCCGTGTCTGTCAGGAATCACAGCCTTTCATGTTATTATTCAGCATTGTCATGTGAGCGGCAGCAGTATAATGTGACAGTGCAGAGCCGAGTCCTTTATACCAGCAGAAACTAAGTGGATAAGTAGCTCTTCCAGCTGTTCTTACCAGCAACAAGGACACTCTAGAATCCTTCACAGCTGCTCAGTGCTTTTATTATTGGAATATCCAATTGTCACTTGATACTAAATGGTTCACGTGCCATCTCTACCTCTTCCCCCCTCCCCAAAGCACTTGAATCCAGCACCAAGGTGTTTTGCTGTAGGATTCATCTATGGGCACCTTTCATCTGAGCGGTGTTCAGAAGTCGGTCGTGCCGAATCTATCCGCAATAGAAGAGAAGGTGCCACTGCAGTGACATATAGTAGAATGCAGGAAAATATATAATGTACACAGCGCCAGTCACCAAAATAATGTCCACATACAATCAGGGGGTTCTCAGGCTCAGAGGTTTCAGGTATAAAGTCTCAGTGAATGTAGTAGTCCAACTGTGCTCACCACTAGACAGCAAATACACTCCCTAAGAGATTGTTCACACTATGGGCTTGATTCACTTAACCATGATATGACAAATAGCACACATTATCAAAGATATCTCACCTTATCAAAGTTAACACGCTTTATCAGAGTAGCATAGCGAGCGCTACAAACCTGCAGGGGCTCAGGGCAAGACGAGTGCCATTGCCAATTAGCAGGCATAAGTTTGTAGCGCTCGCTATGCTACTCTGATAAGGCGTGTTAACTTTGATAAGGTGTGATATCTTTGATAAGGTGTGCTATTTGTCATATCATGGTTTAGTGAATCAAGCTCCATGAGCGCTTTCATTTTTTTTTTTAAGGAGAACTCAAGAGAGAGTTGTATGGAGTCTGCCATGTTTATTTCCTTTTAAGCAATACCAGTTGCCTGGCTGCCCTGCTTACCCTCTGCCTCTAATACTTTCAGCCATAGACCCTGAACAAGCATGCAGCAGATCAGGTGTTTCTGACAGATTAGCTGCATTCTTGTTTCTGGTGTTATTCAGACACTACTGCAGCCAAATATATCAGCAGGGCTGCCAGACAACTGGTATTGTTTAAAAGGGAATAAACATGACAGCCTCCAAAGTCTTCTCACTTCAGTTGTCCTTTAAGCGCTGGTGATTTTTCAAAGCGCTTTAAAAGCGCTTTTGTAATGTTGCTCTATGTGAGTGTACTCACATGAGTGATGAGCTTTCTTTCAGAGCACCTTTTTCTGAGCGTTTTTGCTTCAATGCAAGGTATAGGAAAATCGCTAAGCACTCTAAAAAGCGATTTGAAAAGCAATTTTTTTTAGCGCTTTTGCTCACAATGTATATTAGATACATTCAGTTCCAGGTCAAAGAGTTCACTACCTGATTGTGTTCAGGAAGAAAAACTCAAATCGCCAGACAAAAGCGCTTAGAAAAGCGTTTCTAAAAATTGCAAATCGCTCTGAAAGCGCAGGGAAAAGCACTTTAAAAAGCGCTCACAAAAGCGATTGCACTGGCAATTTCTAATGTGAACAAGGCCTTAAAGATGGAGACAAACATAGCATAAAACTATGGCAAAAAGTGGAACAACTTTAGATGACCCCCAGGTGTAAATTAAGCCTATTCGAAAAAAAGGCACCCTTGGTGGAAACGTACGGGGCACCCCCCCAGGGGCTCATCAGATCGTTGCCACCTCAGATAACAGGTGGATCTATCACTCAATACAAATGCTTCCAATAAAGGTTTGCAGCAGAAAATTGAGTCAACTCTTCCTCCGTATATAAACACAACTCTTTATTCCAGCTCACATAAAATGAGAGATAAAAGCACTACCATAGCATAATGCTATTAACAAGCGGCTCCGCACGCTGCACAGAGTATTGCACTTATGTATGCAGAATGTATAAAAGCTGTCCACCCGGGCACTGCAGGGATCAAAGTCGTGCCGTCCTGCTAAGTCTCCCTCTCCTGCTAGTGGACACGCTCCCGCTGATAGATACCGGCCGGCTGACTCCCTCGTGACGTCAGGATGCGTATAGTAAATTGCAGTAAATTGTTCAGGATACCCACTTTTACGATAATTTACTTGTTTTCAGCACTCCCAATGATGCTTAGCAGTTAGCCTAGGCTATTTAGTTAGGTGGAATTCTGACAGACCATGCATTATTTTCACTGGTTTCGAATTTCTCAGGAACAAACATTCCACAGAGCTGCGCCTGACAGGAGTAAAGATGCTGCCACCTGTGATAAATTTCAGAATGTAAATCAGGGTGAGGAAAGATTTTACACACTTGGCAAACACTGACTAAATATTAATATTGTAAAATTTAAGCAATTTTATTAATTACATTATTTTTACTATTATTATTATTTAGTATTTTTATAGTGCTGACATCTTCTGCAGCGCTGTACAGAGTGCATTGTCTTGTCACTACATTTCCTTTTTAAAGAGGAACTTCATCCTAAACAACATACTCTCATTAAGTTACATTAGTTATGTTAATTAAAATAGATAGGTAATATAATCTCTTACCCACCTTGTTTTAAAAGAATAGGCAAATGTTTGTGATTTCATGAGGGCAGCCATCCCAACTGTCCTGTGTCCTGATCAACCCTCCCAGTTGCTAAGCAATGAACCACAACATCAGAAATCCCATCATGCTTTTCTCAGCATCAGGGGAAAAATGCCCAGGCAGTTTTCTTTGATGGGGTGGAGCTTAGCTTCTGTTCCGCTGAAAATGAGGGGCCCGTTCAGATCACAAATGAGGATGGCCATGCGTGCGGACCGCAACGCGTACGAATGCACGCCATCCGCGTTCGTGTGCGTTGCGTGGCTGATCCCATCACTGAAAAGTGAATGGGACAGCCGCGCGTTTTGACAAAATCTGCGTGCAGCATGCGTTCCCGGACCGCACAGGTCCGGAACGCATGCAGTGTGAACATCAGACAGTGCACTCTATGCACTGTCTGATGTCGTGCGTGTCTGCCTCCTGCACGCGTTTCCAAAACGCGGCTGGAAACGCGTGCAGTCTGAACGGGCCCTAAGAAAAATAAAGTTCTGATGCTGTGATTAAAGAAACACCAGGCCTTTTCAGTGCTGCTGAGTAGATTTTTAGTCTGGAGGTTCACTTTAAGCACCTTTCATGTCATTTGGGCACTTTGCAATTTAGCACAGGCTTCCGGTTAATTTTAGCTCCAGGGATATCAGCGCTGGATGACTTGTTCACTTGGTGAAAACTTTGGATTTTTTCTTCAATCTTTGGGGCTGGGGCAGGTTATGGTTAAGAGTGAGATGGGGTGGAGATGCTGGGATTTTTTATTTTTCACATTAGCAGAGGAAGGAGGTAATCTTGGTTGGGAGAGAGAAAGAGGCTAAATGCAGTGAATTATAAGCACCAAAGCAGCCTGAGCTGTTGGAAGGTACAATGCAGTCCCCCCCCTCCCCCCCCCCCCCCCACACACACACGCACCCACTTTCCCAGTGTATTCTTTGTACTTTCATGTGTCATGTGTGTGTCTTCACCCATATTCTCACCTTTCTCTCATCTCTTCATCCGTGTGCTTCTTCTCATCTCTCCAGCACTCTTTCTGTCATTACCTCATCGCTGTGGCGTCCCCTCCTGCATGCCCTTTTCAGCCCATATCCCATATTGTCGTATCCCCAGCACTGTTACTTCCATGCAGAAGCGTATCTATGGATGGGCAAGGGGGGCATATGTCCCCAGGCGCAGCACTTTGAGGGTGCTCAGCACAGTCGCTGCACCCCTACATGCATAAGAGGCGGCACGCTAGCTGCCTGAAGTGCCCCTGCGACTCTCCTTCCCGCTGCAGAGGAGTGCAGAAGCATTAACATCAGCAGATAAAGCAGGGCACATCTGGCTATCTAAAAGGTGCTAGTTAAAGGGGGGCACATGATGGTGAATGGGGGCACATTTGGCTTTCGAAAAGGGGGGGGGACATATGGCTCATTTGTACATTTGACTCCACCCATGATCACATTTATTTTGCAGGAGGCCTCTTCCTCTTCCCATGCAGCGGTCACTGTTGTTGGGTTAACCTCCTGCTATCTAATTCTGCCCCATTTCAGCTTTCACTAGCCAAAGATGACTCCATTTGCTCACCACATAGTGTTACTCAATGGGACTTGGGTTCATCAATGAAACTAGATAAAGGGGTGCAGTACTATTATTATTATTTAGAACTTATATAGCGCCAACATCTTCCGCACCGCTGTACAGAGTATATATCAGGGCTGTGGAGTTGGAGTAATTTTGGGTACCTACAGCCGGAGTCGGTGGTTTCAGTAAACTGAGGAGTCGGATGATTTTTAAACCAAATCTATAGCCTTGGTATATATATTGACTTGAAGCTGTCCCTCAGAGGGGCCCACAATCTAATCTCTACCATAGTCTTATATCTGTGTGTATCGTGCAGCGTATGTATTGTAGTCTAGGGCCAATTTTACGGAGAAGCCAATTAGCTTATCTGTGTGTTTTTAAGATATGAGAGGAAATTGGAGTGCATGGAGGAAACCCACACAGACATGGGGGGAACATACAACCTCCTTGCAAATTTTTACTTGGCTGGGATTCGAACCGGGGACCCAGAGCTGCCAGGCGAGAGTACTAATCACTATGCCACTAGCTCAAAAATGATAAGTGCTTTAAAGGGGAAGGCGACTGCACTCAACACTGCCCGGGAAAAATGGTATCCGAGAGCAGTGAGCGATGCAAGACAGTGATGGAATAATTGGCACTAGCCCTGCCATGCATATTTTCATTACACGTTTTATTTTATATTATTTATTTAGGTATTTATATAGCGCCGACATATTACGCAGCGCTGTACAGAGTATATTGTCTTGTCACTAACTGTCCCTCAGAATTTTACAAGGAATTAAATCCCAACGTCACAAGAGTTGAGTTCCCAGTATATGTTTGCCATAGGGCTGCTTTACCATTTCATGGCAATCACTGGTTCATTGCGGCAGATGAGGGAATACTTATTATACAATATTTCCCTGGCATCCTATTGTCTGTATTTCTTTCCTTTATTTTAATTTTCCTCCAGACCAATTTATCCTTGGTTTGCTTTACCTGTATTTTATTTTCAAATTCGTATTGTATTTCCTCCAGTCTAGTAAGCATACTCTCTGCTGTGCACCTGTCATTTCAGATCATTGTTTATATTCCTCCTTCCTAACCTCTATTCCCCTCCCCATGATTTCTGCTACTATCCCTGTGGCTCCCAATCCTGTTCTCTACTCTTGTTAATATCCATTTTATTTGTTCTCTCGTTCATTCCCCAGAATCCTCTTCTTATCTTCTGTTTCAGTTGGCTTCCTGTCACTCTGGAAGAATATTTCCTAGATGTTGAGAGTACCGCATTCATGGGACTTTCTGAAATGTGGAATTTATTCTCTAGTTTAAATATATCTTGGTGAAATTAAAATGGTAACACAGCTTTTTTGTTGTAGATTGGGATTGGTTCAAGATCAGGCATAATTTAGTAGGCGAACTGGTGAAATTAAGATTTTGGTATGGCTTGTCTGGTGTAGATTAAACGTATTGAAATTGAACATATTGAAGTTGATGGTAAAGAGATTGCGATTGTGGCATAGCGTGATATAGATGAGGCTTGATGAAGCAGAAATGATGATATAGGTTATCCAGTGCAGATTGGAATTGGTGAAATAGATGTGTTGCCACAGAGTAATACAGATTTGATCAGATGAAGGCGATGATTAAATCAGAAACATTTATTGCGCCAAGTACAAATGGGGGGGGGGGGGGTGTACCCGAAATTGGTTTTGGCTGATACAGGTTCTGGAAGGATGGGGTAATAATGACCGAAAGCCAAGAGCCGAGGCTGCCATACTACAGCGCCACCAGTCGCACTTGGAAATCATCTATCATCCCTAAGGAGACATGGGGGGTGGAGGGAGGGAATGTTTGGACAGGGAGGTGAAGGTTCAGCAGTGCTGACCCAGTTCTTCATGAAAGAAAGCTGCAGCGAAGGCTGACGCTGCTGAGGATCCCGATTACTGACATCTGGCAGTGCGCTACAAGGTATTCCAGTTCAAAAGGTGCAGTAGTGTTCATTTCTGTAGTGGATGCCAACTCCTGGGCAGCATGTGGGCAGGGCTGGTCAAGATAATCTGGCTGTCACAGAAGTGACTGGCTGCGGCGGCCCTTACAGCCCGTATAGCGGCTGGCATCATGGAGGGGCTGAACCAGAGGTGTCCCTGCTGTGGTGAAGCAGCAGCAGCGGATGGATGGAGCCGGCATCCAGCAAGGCCAAAGGTTTCCTGATCAGCACGGTGTCTTCCTACCTCAGTGGAGCCCCGATCTGCTTGGTAGCAGCAGTGGACTCCACAAGGCTCGTATCTGCACAGGCAACGGACCTAGGCAGCAGCAAGGTGGAAAAACGAGAAGGAGACGCCGAGAGCCCGATATAGTGTAGTATGTACTGGAATTGAGTAGGTTAAGGTGTCAGGGCCCTTTTCCACTAGCAGTCACTAGCATTCACGCTGAACGCTAGCGATTGCTGAATTCCGCCGATTTCCCGACGTTTGCGGCCGCGATTTTGCTATGCTATGCCCTGCATAGCAAAATCGCGGCAAATATCGCTCCGTCACGCGTTCGCGTTCCCGTCAAAAACGAATCGCGGTAGTGGAAATGACCTACCGCGATTCCTATGTTAAAAAGCAAACCGTAGCGATTGTAAAATTGCTAGCGGTTTGCGACTATGATTCGGCCAGCGCTGGTGGAAAAGGGCCCTAAGTACAAATTTATACTCACAAAACTGTGTTACCTTCCAGGCAACCACTGTGTAGGCAGGTGGGGAGTATCAAACCTGTCCCCACTCAGGATTAAGAAGTCGCTCTCTGTAGTTCGGAAGAAAGGGGCCAAATCCCCTCCATCAGGGGTGGGAATAGTAGTGATATAAAGGCGCCAGAAGTGTAAAATTTCCTTAAAAAAATTTAAAATTTGGGGGGTTAGTTGGTGGACTTACCTCCCCCAAAGTAGACACCAAAAGCTGTTGTTATTTCAACAAACGATTTATTTACATACGCCAGGAAAGTGCAACGCGTTTCGCAGGCATATCCCACTTTATCAGGCAATTGTGCTACTTCTTATTGCCTGATGAAGTGGGATATGGCTGCAAAACGCTTTGCACTTACCTGGAGTATGCAAATAAATTGTTTGTTGAAATAACAACAGCTTTTTGTGTCTACTTTGGGGAAGGTAAGTCCACCAACTAACCCCCCAGTACCGTCCTGATGACGTCGGCTGGACCATGTGACCCGCGCCATGGAGCGCAGAAGAGGCCGACCCAGAGGTGAATCTGGTTATTCCCAGGACACACTTAACATTTAGTGCTCGGGCCTTTTCCTATGCAGCCCCTACTCTATGGAACTCACTTCCACAATCAGTACGAGAGGCTCCTTCTCTGGACAGCTTAAAAAAAAGGCTAAAAACTCACCTCTTTTCCCGAGCCTTTGAGACTGCATAATGCAGGGTCACAGCGCTTTGAGTCCCCAGGGAGAAAAGCGCTATAAAAATATTATTGTTATTGTTGTTAACCCGACCTGGAGAGGTCAGGTTCTGCAGCGGAGAAGAACGGGAGCCTCCGGAGCAGCGGCAAGGGCACAGGACGGCTGCCACGGGCTGCAGGAAGCCCCAGGTAAGTGGATCTTTTTTTTTTTAACATTTCCTTGGATGTTTCCTTTAAGGAAATTTTACACTTCTGGCACCTCTGTACATCTGTATCACAAGGTGGAAAAACATCCATGTCCCAGACTCCTAACGACCCACATCAACCTCTCAGGCTACACCGGACCACACTGCACACCTTCAGGGGGGAAAACAAGGTGAATTGGTAGGGACAAGGGAAGAAAAACAAGAGAAAGCCAGAATCCTGGGGCCATAGCTGCCAATTAAGGCGCCATCTTCCTGAAGTTTAAATAGGTCTATTGTTGCAGTCTGATGTACATGTGATTTGGTGAAATGAGGTTGGTGATACAGATGGCAGCCAGGTTTGCAGTACAGATGGGATTTGGTGGCATAACGATGATGTCATGGTTTGGTACAGATGTACATAACTTATTGAAATGGAGATGATAGAACAGTGGATCTCAAGTAGATGCAATTTGGTAAGCTAAATATGGTGTTTTGGTTTGGTATAAACTTTGTATGCTTTTTTACTTTATGCAACACTCTTATATGCAAATCACTGCTGCCTGAAGGTGCCCATCAACAGTACAACTTTCAGTGAATGAGCACATTTTCGATCAAATTATTTGAATCATATTATATGAAAAAAGAGGAGCTGGTGTACCTGATTGATCCTGAAGGATCACATTATCAATCGTTCTTTTAAAGAACTGGTGTGGCGGATTTTTTCCACAAGTACGACTGCAACTGGATTCAATATCAGGAGTAGTGTTGGGCGAACAGCGTTCGCCACTGTTCGGGTTCTGCAGAACATCACCCTGTTCGGGTGATGTTCGAGTTCGGCCGAACACCTGATGGTGTTCTTAATTGTATACAAACACACTGTGCGCTGATATTCACGTCCCTCCCCCCTTCACTGGACTGGTTCGCCCCCTCTGCACAAAAAACTGATAGGCAATCTCAGAGGCTGGCGCTCACAGTCTGCAGCACACCCCCACTTGTCTGCTGCGTAATGCCCCCCACTGACACAAATCACATATGTCTATGTTGTTCTATAAGGAGGTCCATCATCTGGAAAACACACTGTTTTAAATTCAAAGTGTCCACATCTTCAAGAGGCAATTAATATACAGTTCATAAAGCTTGCTAGTTGTTCCTGGATATGTCAGTATTATTCACACTTTGGATAGTGACAGCCACCACCACACCCCAGTGAGATGCACTCACCGTGTGCTGAGACCCACAATCAGGTCTATTGACACATTGGGACCGTTCAAGAGGTCGTCCCCCACCACTCAGGCAATCTCCAACTCCCCTCCAGCAAGTCTTCTCCTCAGTAGAGTACCTCAATAAAAACGCCTCACATAGCGTAATACTGTTTCTTTATTAAAAAGTTTAAAAATTCATTGCACTTACAATTTCCTTGATAAGTATAGGGCACAGAGTTTTTCCACGGGCTCTCCCCCGTCTGTTGGCCAGCTGGCAAGCGCGTCCCCCCGACAGCCTTAGGAGTCATGACCGCCGCGCGCTCAGTCACCCGTATCCTCCTCCGCCCGGGATGACGCCGCTTCCCACGTGCGTTTGGTGTAGCGTCTTCCGCGTCTAGGCCCCGCCTTGGGGTAGGCGGGGCCTAGACGCGGAAGACGCTACACCAAACGCACGTGGGAAGCGGCGTCATCCCGGGCGGAGGAGGATACGGGTGACCGAGCGCGCGGCGGTCAGGACTCCTAAGGCTGTCGGGGGACGCGCTTGCCAGCTGGCCAACAGACGGGGGAGAGCCCGTGGAAAAACTCTGTGCCCTATACTTATCAAGGAAATTGTAAGTGCAATGAATTTTTAAACTTTTTAATAAAGAAACAGTATTACGCTATGTAAGGCGTTTTTATTGAGGTACTCTACTGAGGAGAAGACTTGCTGGAGAGGAGTTGGAGATTGCCTGAGTGGTGGGGGACGACCTCTTGAACGGTCCCAATGTGTCAATAGACCTGATTGTGGGTCTCAGCACACGGTGAGTGCATCTCACTGGGGTGTGGTGGTGGCTTCCTCTTTTCAAAGGGCAATGGCTCAGCAGTACCAAATTTTCTAGCATTGTAGGGACCCTTAGGGGGATCATGACTGGTGAGTTTTGCCACTGCTGAGCCATTGCCCTTTGAAATGGTGTGAGATTTTGGAACGGTAAATAGTAGGCCCAATGAAAGCCTATGGGGGATTTTACCAATTTTGGACCCCTGTAACTCTGGTTTGCAGAGATGTAGGGACCCCATCTTTGGAATCCAAGTCTAACAATATGTCTTCTACCTGCATGAGACATTTCGTGAAATTCAGACGTTGCTAACGGCCATGGCTGAGATTTATGTACGTCACCATCACTACCTTTGAAATTGCTCAAATAAACAGGTTTTTGTGACCCTAGGCTATGACCTCTTCGGCCTAGGACTGCATTGAACGCGACCCACGCATTGTGCGCATTTTGGACAACACCAATTACTGGGTTTATACCCTTCTGGATCCACGGTACAAACACAATGTTCCAAAACTGCTTGAAGAAAGAGTCCGACAGGTCAAAATGGAAGAATACCAGCAGGCCCTTGTGGAGACTTTAAAGAGGAGATTGACATCCTCCCCCTCCTCTAGCCAGTTGTACGCCGACAGACTGACTTCCGCAAACCCAGGACGACCAGGAGGGCAGCAAACAACACAAGCCGCAGCTAGTGCCCAAAAGGGAATGGTATCGGCAGTGTCCTTGGAGTGGGAAAATTTTCTGACACCCATGCAGCAGCACACAGAACAGCAAGCGTGCAGATCCACCTCCAACACCGATCGCCTGGAGAAGATGGTCAAGGACTACATGTCAGATGGCATAGCTGTGTTGAACAATCCATCTGCACCCTTCAACTATTGGGTATCGAAGCTAGACACCTGGCACAAACTGGCAATGTACGCAATAGAGGTGCTGGCTTGCCCGGCAGCCAGCGTTATGTCGGAACGCTGTTTCAGTGCTGCCGGAGGCATCGTCACAGATCGGCGTATCCGCCTCTCCACAGAAAATGCAGACCGTCTGACTCAAATTAAAATGAATCAATCCTGGATTGGAAACGACTACGCAACACTCCCGGACCCCAACCAAGTAACATGAACAATGAACATCTGTGATGGGTTAGCGTTTCCGGTCCCTGTTTATTGAACCTCTCATCTGTATTACATTTATGACTGCATGGCGACAAAATGCAAATTGCTATCCGCACGCTTCTTGTCCTCATGCAAGGCCTGGGTTGTTGTGTCTCAAAGCGTGGCCTTCTCCTCCTGCGCCACCCTCCTCCTGTTCCATCACGTGTGCTGCTGCTGGGTTAGCGTTACCGGCCCCTTTTCCTGGAACCTCTTATATGTATTACATTTATGACTGCATGCCGACAAAAAGCATGTTACCTGTGCAAAGAAAACAGACATTTCCCGCATTTAAAAGACAGTTTTCCCTTTGAAACTTTAAAATCGATTTTCTCAAAAAACTATAAGCTCTTTTTGCTAAAAATTTTTTTCCTCTTGTACCCACTCCCAAGGTGCACATACCCTGCAAATTTGGGGTATGTAGCATGTAAGGAAGCTTTACAAAGCACGAACGTTCGGGTCCCCATTGACTTCCATTATGTTCGGAGTTCGGGTCGAACACCCGAACATCGCGGCAATGTTCGGCGAACGTTCGCGAACCCGAACATCTAGGTGTTCGCCCAACACTAATCAGGAGTAGGGGTCCTCATTCTGTTTCCGAGGTACTGAAATTTCCACATTTCCGATCGGAAAATGGGACTTGGAAAACCAATTCACCACAACTCTGTAATTTTAGCTCAATCACGGAACTCAGATTCGTTGGACCAATCACAAGACTCGGACTGAGTATTCTTGAGTCTTGTTATTGGCCTAAAATTTTCAGGGCTTTGGAGGTGGAGTCGGAGCAATTTTGGATACTTGGAGTCGGAGTTGGAGTCTGTGGTTTAATAACCATCTCAGTTAGGAGTCCGAGTTGGGTGATTTTTTTTTTACCAAATCTGCAGCCCTGGTAAGTATTAGATTAAGGAATCGGAGTCGAGGCGTCGGAGCTATTTTGGGTACCTGGAGTCGGAGTTGGAGTCTGAGGCTTCATAAACTGAGACGCTGAAGTCGGATGATTTTTTTGTACCAACACCACAGCCCTGCTATTCATCTTGAGATTAGATTTGATTTTTTTTTAAGCTCGATGAAAAGGAGACAATGTTGCTTTTCTGGTTTGGAATGGAGAGGCTGGTATGCTTTGTTTTCTATGATGGAACTTTTATGAAATGAAAATGATGGGGCGGTTTTTTTTGGTGTAGATCTTACAGTGGGTCTCCTTAATGTGCTGATTTCACACACTTTGATGATGCTCACGTGCCGAGACCTGCAGGTACTATGAAACATCCCTGTGCGAGAGAGTGCTGCCTCCTGCCAGAGGAAAGACACAAATCTGCCTTTTATCAGGGTGTCAGATGAACATTTCATCTCAACTTCACAGATAACTATCATGCCTTGAGGCTGGGAAGAGCAGAGAGGGCCACCTAACCTGCTGATAATAGACAGAGGTCAGAGCAATTCAAGTGAAATGCCGAGAGCTCAGTTCAGGCCACGAACTCCTGGAGTGGTTGTGTATAGGGAAAGTGAGAGGTTTTGGTGACAGGTTCCCATTGGGGCTGCAGCATTTGTCATGGATTGGGAAGGTTGATATACACAGGTCAATTTCAAAATGATCTTCAGATGATCGATTAGAGCTGATAGTTTGTATGAGCGTTTGGAAGTCAAATCATACCACGAAGTGCAATTTGTATGGCAAATAGATTGAATCTGCCACCCTGCATCCTTTTGTGTTGCTCAGTGCTGTACAGTATGGTGGTGGTCTATAGGTTAGCACTCTCACCTTGCAGTGCTGGGTCCCCGGTTCAGATCCAGCCAATCTGCACAGAGTTTGTATGTTCTCCTCGTGTCTTTGTGGGTTTCCTCCGCGCACTCTGGTTTCCTCTCACATCCCAAAAACATACAGATAAGTTAATTGGCTTTCCCCTAAAACTGGCCCTAGACTACGATATATACACTACACGATACATACATAGGCATGTGACTATGGTAGGAACTAGATTGTGAGCCCCTCTGAGGGACAGTTACGTGTCAGGACTATATATACTCTGTACAGTGCTGTGGAAGATGCAGGGCTATATAAGTACTAAATAATACAAAGATCATTGAGGAGGAAGTTTGATCAAAACTTTCCAAACTTTTCCATCGCATTGGGCCTAAGGGAGGGGGAATGGCTTGGACTGGCAGAATCCCTGGGTGCATTGGGGGGGAGGATGATGTAACGCCAAGGGCGGGGGTTAAGATTTGTATCCATCGACCATAGGATTGTTTTAAGATAATTGGAATTTGGAACTTTATGCTAATGACAGTTCACATGTTTATCTGAGCTAATCTCACCTGACCCTCACTCATGTTGTAACATTAGGCCCCCGATTACAAAAGCGTTAGGCTTTTCCCAAATCACAATTGGGGGTCCTGCAGCATTTTTGGAGCATTTGTGCTGCATTAGAAAGTACAGGATCACTGGGACAGCACTTTCCAATTACTGTACAAAAGCGATTTTACTGCCCAGAACCACACACGCACGCACGGACACAGACACACACACACACACCCCTAACACAGATAACATTACATTGAAAAAGTGCATAGGGATTGCATTTCTCTTGTTAGGTTAGGTTCTCACCACTTGGCTGGGCCATCTTCGCCATATTGGTTTCTCGTAATTGAATATTTATTCCACAGCCCTGCCTAGTGTTTCCACCCCCCTTCCCTTAAAATTGTAAACTTTTGCCAGGGTCCTCCTTTCCCTAGTGTAGTCTACATGATCGTGTGCTCCTTTCCTATGACCACCTCGTACTTGTATTACTGGGCCTACCTAACCAACCCAAAATCACATGATCATGTACCCTGTTTGCCTTGTATAGGTTTGCTCTATATTGTATAACCTTGTTACGTCTGTCATCCTTGTATCATTGTATATATTTATTGTCCAGTGCTGTGTAATATATTGGTGCTTTATAAATACAATAAATAATAATAATAATAATGTGTCCGCACAACACAGCAAACAAGTCCGGTAGGGTCTTCCGTGTGGGGGATTTTTGGGATCTCGAGGTTCAGTGGGATCTCCAGGACATAGCACAGCCTCCCCGTTGTTAGTTACTGCGGCACGCTCCTTCGGACCCGCTAATTAGCTCGCTTGGTCTAATGAGTCATGGAGCTCACAGGAAGCGCATATTGCTCTGTGACCACCGCACATTTACTCTGCGTTTTGCAATTTCTAGTCAGCCCCCGCTTTAACCCTATCAGTTTTTTTCCCTGTGTTTATCTGTGTAAAGGTGCATACTCACCTTTTTAATGGATGTCGCCTGTTGGGGTTTGGGACCCGATCCCCTGGGTCGACATTGATGGGCCAGGCTGCACAGATGTGAGACAGCTGTATAGCTGACAACGCACTGTGTTGCTATGCGGGGAGGCAGAGAGAGAACAGAGCAGCGTGTGCGTAACAGCCAAGCGGTGGACAGGGGAAGGGCGTGAACAATGAAGCTGGCCATCCCTGGAGGTGTGTTGATCCGCCAGATGGATCGCTTGCGTGTCAGTGTTCAGACACCTCATTTCACACACCTGATTATCAGCTGAAGTGCTCGTTATCTGCCGCCTCAGCCAACTTTAATCAAGCATGTGTACAAGGCTTGAAGTGGACCTGAACTCTAGCACAGGACACAAGGAAAACATAACAGAAATGCACTCTGTATGTATTTAGAGAGTTTAGCCTGTATAAATTCCCCTCATTTGTGTCTAATCACTAGTTGTAATTTGATTTCCCCCCTGTGTCACATGACTGCAAATGGCCAATAAGCTCATTTGAAAGCACAGGCTGTAAACAATATGCCTGCTTCCATGAATCAGGAAGTAGAAACTGTGCAGGTTTATTTTAGGATTGGTATCAGCTGCAACAAAGAAATGTTTTTTTTTTTTTTTTTTGTTAAAAGGTTATTATGCTGTTATGTATCTTTTGGAGCAGAGAAGAGCTCTGAGTTCCGGTCCACTTTAAGAGGCAAACAGAGGTTTACTTTGTGTTGGCTTCTATCTGTATTTACAATGCTACACTTAATGTACTTCAAGATCTGTCCATAAATATACTGTACAGATCTAACAGTATGGAATCAGATCCTAGACTGATCCTTCGTTACACGCAACACTCCTAAAACAAGTATGTCCTCATTTAGCGTCACATTAGTAAATGCTTCCATGTAATTAGAAATCACATCAGAGGCTGCTGTTTCCTGATCACTCTCCTTGTGAACATCTGTCAGTTGTACTAAAACCAGAATGGAGACTGGAGAATTTCATATGTCTCGCATTTAATTGTCAGCAGAGTAACTCATTGACGGTTACATCTTGTGAACAATCCATTTTCAATGTATAAGCAGTAACTGAAAAATATTACTTTCTAAAGACATTGTGCAGATCTGATGGAGTTGAGATCTATTGATGATAAAAATTATATACTCTGGTTGAACCAGGATCTTCTAATGATCCCGGGGGCCACTTCAGCCTGACTATAGAATCATGTCTATGCCTATGCCCTTGTGTTGACTCCTCTGTTTGTCATGCAGGTGTCATTCACCATTGCAATCTTTTTCTGCAGTCTTATGTTAACACTTAGCTGGTAAAAGCGACAGAGGACACACACCATTGGCTTGAGAAATTGTACTTTATGAAGGCAGCAACTCCTCACTGGAATACACTGATGTGTATAAAGCCTCATTATGCCGATCAACCGACTACCCAGCAAGAGCATGGTGAACCAGAACTCCTAGGAGTGTGTAAGGGGGCTACAAAGGACCAAAAAGCTCTCTTACTAAAATGCTATGGAAAACAAAAGTTTGCCTTCTTAAAACAGAAAGCATTTGCAATAATTCAGGTTGGAGTGAGCATATGATGCAATTAACAAGCTGGTACATCATTGCATTCCAGCAGTTCTGGAGGTGTGGCTTGCTTACAGGGACAACAAAGGGGCAATTTACATATTCAGCAGTAATGCATCATGGGACACCTCATATGCTCACTTTAACCTAAATTATCGCAAATTCCTTCTGTTTTAAGAAAGCAAACTTTTGTTCTGCAGATCACTTCCATACAAAGTCTGCATGCTATATTCTCCACCACTCACAACATGTTTGGGAGAATTCATATAGGAAGGCCTTGTCCAATGACAGTATTAAAACAAACCTGTAAATTAAAAAAAAGAGAGAAAGTCACATACTTACCTCTGGATCCTCCACAGGTTTCCCACGTCCTCCTCTAGACCACAGCTCAACCTTTGATAGCTTTGACTATCTGGATGCTTTCCTCTACTGAGGTAAGTATTTAACCAGTTCACTCCCAAGGGTTTTTACCGTAACGGACGAGAGCAATTTTCACTTGTCAGTGCTCCTCCCTTTTATTCCCTAATAACTTTATTACTACGGTATATACTCGAGTATAAGTCGAATTTTTGGGACCAAAAAAGTGTCCCAAAAGTGGGGGTCTTGGCTTATACTAGAGTCACTAACTGGAGCAGTCCCCCTCCCTGCCATAAGTAGATGATTATGAGCTCTCCGCCAGAGCATTGTGCACTATTTATACATCAGTGTATCCTTGTCATAGTGCTATGTGCTATTTGTGCAGTTTATTTGCATCAGTGTCCCCCTGCCGTAGTGGTATTAGCTACTTGTTAAGCAGTACCCTCCCCCGTCCCGACATATACATAGCGGTGCACAGCGGGGATCGTTTACTCACTGCCTGTAATAACCTTGTCTGTCGGCTCATGCGGGGAGACTTTAATCTCTGCTTTGAATCACCTTTTCTGTCGGGATATTGCATATCGGTGCTCAGCAGTGAGACTTTACTTGCTGCTCGGATTCAACTTTGTCTCTCACAGTCCCGTCTCTATGACGCTCTCTGCCGCTTCCTGCCCTGTAAGCCACGCCCTACACGTTTCGTCTCTTGACTCATCAGGGGCTCAGGAAGCGGCAGTGCACGAAGGAGACGTCCTGGACTTTTATTGATACATGCTGATATTTTATTGATGTTTGTGAGTAGCGCTACTGATTTTTATTACCTCAATTAAAGGGTTTTATGCTGTATGAAGTTTTTAGTTGCAGTGGGCTGTATTATTTGGCTGAAAGCTGGGAAGGTGTAACCACAAGTTGGCAGAGGTTGCTGGGAGTCACAGGATTGTGCATATACGCTGTCAAGCTGCCTGTGATCTGGGCAGCCTACAATCCAGGTGAGCACCATCCCGGAAGGTGGGGGTGACACAGTGTGGAATTGGTGGCCCCCTAAATATAGCACGGTGACATATCCTGGCTAGTGGGTGATCCTTCCCAAATACCAGCAGTGCAGCCTGCACAATGAATTTTATTTGTCTTTTTGGGAGATTTGCCTGTGAATTGGATGGGAAATAAGAAGATTTGATTGTTTGGAACTATATGCTGTACTAGCTGTCTGTGGGTCTGGGCAGCCATAGTGCAAGGTGAGAGCAGTCAACACGGGTGGTGGTGTGCACAACGATTGGTGATACCCAGTAGGATTGTGCACGGGCCATAGTCGGTGGAGGATTGCTCGATTGATCTGGCAGCATATGCGATGAAGATTTTTTGCTATTTCTCTGTTTTCTTTCTTGTATGAGGTTACCAGTTCTGGGGACTGAAGAGGACCTGTGAACTGTGGGACGTGGGGCTTCTCTTATTCTTAGTGGACTGGAGGCAGCGCATAGTATGCTATAGAATTGTGTGTACAGTCTGTCGGCAGACTGATAAGGCTGTTTATGAACGATCCGCTCAGCGCTGCTGGTCCCAGTCTAGCACGGCATGCTCTCCAACTGCTGCTGTGCGGCCGTGTACGCGCACCTGCTCGCTCCCACGCCTGCGCAGTAAGTGTCATCAGACACTTACTGCGCAGGCGCAGTACAAGAAACCTTCATACTGCGCCTGCGCAGTAGGCTTCCAATGACGCAAGCGGGAGCGCACATTATTTGTCTTGTTAGATCGGATGTGAGGAGGACGGCGTGGGACATTACTGCTACAGGGGGCTGATAGAAGCCTCAGATAAGTGTCTGTGTTTACCCTCAGTACTCCCCCAAAGAACCCCTTTAATTACACTTTAGTAGTTAACCCTCTGTAGGGTCAATAGAGGTTCAGTCAAACTTTAAAAAAACTGGAAAACTGAGAGTCAATTGAAGGTAATACGCACTAAATTGGGAGTAGAATAATGAGAAAGTAAATCATGGTTGACTCCAAGGCCACCACTAAGGCAGGCAGATGAGGACTTTGACCCTGTTCTCATTGTATTTATGTGATCTCTTTCAAACTGTTGGTTGCGCTCCAAAATAAGTTACATAAACATAGAACATCAGTCTACCAACAGAGGTAATAATCTAAGTACAAGACAGCATTAGGAGGTGCCCAGTGTGTATAAAAAAATTAAAAACAGATTAAAAAGGAGTGTAAGAGCTGGCTTACTTCCAGCAGACGTCACAACCAGCTGATGAAACCAAAATCATTGAATGCACTTAATTGACTTCTAACAAAGCTCATTAATAAATGTTGGCTTATCGGCTGGTTGTGACATTGTTTGTATCTAACCCTCTCTATGGGTAGACTTTAAAAGATTATACCTGTCAGCTGAGCAGCAATCATCCTCACCAAACTCGCTTACATCATGGGCAAACAAGACTGAAACTTGCAATTTGTCTAATTCTAGCTTCTATACAAATTTGAGGTATACCTTCTGTAGTATACTAAGGATAGTATACTCTATACAGAGGTATGTTCATGCTGGTTCCACATGCGTTGTTTTTTCCTCTCCTCGCTCACCATCCCCATAAACCCTCCTTGAAAAAAAGTGTACCGGAGACAAAATATATAGAAGAATTTATACTTACCTGGGGCTCCCTCACCATCCTCCCGGGTGGCTCCATTTGTCCACAATCCGGTAGGAAGGCTTCAGTTGTGTCAGTTGGGCTTTCTTGTGCATGCACGGTCCAGCCGCGCTCGCCTTCTCATCACGCTCTCATTGCTGGGTGCATTCTGTGCCTGGTATGTGCAGGCTCAGAGCGCTCCAAGCGGTAGTAGCGTGCAGCCGGGCTGTGCCTGCGCAAGGTATCCCTATTTATGTGCCTGAATCTTCCCTAATGGGAAGGATTGCAGATGCCCTCCGAGCATGGATCAAGGACTTCCTGACTAATAGAACGCAACAGGTGAAGCTTGGCAACTACTACTCCAGCGTACGAACCACCAACACCGGGGCTCCACAAGGCTGTGTTCTGTCACCTCTACTGTTCTCCCTGTACACCAACAACTGCATCTCATCCGCTGACTCTGTGAAAGTCATAAAATTTGCAGACGACACCACTATCATTGGCCTAATTGGAAGCAACGGGGAGCACGAATATCGTAGCGAGGTTGAGAGAATAGACAACTGGTGCAGAGATAACAACCTAGTTCTCAACACAGCAAAGACTGTTGAACTAGTAGTAGATTTCAGGAGGAACCCCTCCCTCCTCCCTCCAGTCATCATTGGAGGAACAGAAGTCTCTACTGTGTCATCGGTCCGGGGTTTACTCGGCACGACTCTCACTAACAACCTGAAATGGGGGCACAACAGCACCAAAATTCAGAAGAAATCCCAGCATAGGTTGTTCTTCCTGCGCCAACTGAAGAGATTCCGCATGCCCAGGAAACTGCTGACCAGCTTCTATACTGCCACTATAGAATCCATCCTCTGCTCCTCAGTCATTGTCTGGTACGCGGGCGCAACAGCCAGCAACAAACAGAAACTCCAGAGAGTCATAACTGATGCAGAGAGAATCATCAGGTCTCCGCTTCCAACTCTTGATCTCCTCCACTCCGCTAGGTTGAGGAAGAGGGCCTCCATGATCTCTCGTGACCCCTCCCACCCTGGCAGCCACTACTTCAAGCTCCTCCCGTTGGGACGTCGCTACAGGACTATTCCATCCAAAACCACCAGGCGGAAGAATACCTTCTTCCCCCAAGCTGTTCGGTTACTGAACTCCAACCTCCCCCGGCCTGCATGTCTAACTGCCTGGTTGGTCAGCCAGCCCCCGACGCTGCCTGCCTTGGTTCTTATCCGAATATGGACTTGGGGCCCTTAACAGCATCTTATTTGTCTACTGCATTTTTATAACTGTATGTGTTGTATGTCTGCCTTACGTTGTCTATGCCGTGTGAACCACAAATAATTCCGATTATAGCTCTGCTGTACTTGGCGAAATAAAACTGATTTTGATTCTGAATGGAGCTGCCTGGGAGGACAGCGCGGGAGTTCACGGTGCTGGAGGAAGCACCAGGTAAGTATAAATTCTGGAATTTGGATAACAAGCATATTCCCCTACTGATAACCTCATTTGTAATTCAGAGTCTGGCCAATGCCAGAACTCGAATTACAGCGATTTGAGAGAAATTCCCTCTGCGCCGCTATAGTCATAATTAACATTAGGTCTATGCTTGCACCCAAATCATGTGCAGCGCTGTGCAGGCAACAAAGCAACCCGACCCGCTGGAAGAAGCTCTAGGTAAGTAACTTTTTTCTTTCAGCTCGGATATCCTTGAAAGTGTACCAGAGACCAGATTATAGAAAGACTCAATACTTACCCGGGACTTCCTCCAGCCCCATAAGCTCATCTGAGCCCCTCACCCACCTCCCGCGGTCCTCTGTTCAGCAGCAATCAGCCCTGTAACTGATTCAGTCGCGTCAGTCTGGGTCTTCTGCGCATGCTCGGAACCAGTGTTCTCCCCAGAATTTTTTTCCAGCCGGGTGGCGTGAAAAAGTAGCCGGGTGACATGAAAAAGTAGCTTGGTGGGGTGAGATGAGAAAATACAGGGCCAGCACTTCTCTGCACAAGTCTGCTTACAGCATAGGAGGAGGTGAGCCGATGACAGCTGGGTGCTCACCAAAACTAGCCGGGTGGTGCACCCGCCTAAAAGAGCCTGGGGGGAACACTGGGAACTGATGTGACTGAACCAGTTAACGGGGCTGATTTCGGATGAATGGCAGACTGCGAGAGGACGGCAAGGGACAAGCTTATGGGACAGGAGGAAGCCCCCGAGTAAGTATTGATTCTTTCTATTATTTGGTCTCTGGTTGACTTTAAAGATGGCATAAAGCTGGTCACATACATTGCATTTTGGTTGTATAGTATTTGTTCTCTCCTACCGCTGCAGTTTAGCATGATGCACATACATTATAGCTTGACTAGGCTGTGCAGAAATATTCCTCCACCACCACAAGTGGGAACTCAAGAAAGGTACAATCAGCCCAGAAAGGTATTTAGCCAGCGGTAGGAAAGCCATTTGTGTTATTATCATCATCAAACCCTGCAGCAGACTGACATGTGGGCTTAAAAAAAATATCACAGATGGAAAGGTTCACCTGTTTTTCATTGAACACAATATCTATTCTCATATCTGTTTTTCCATCTTAAAGCCCAACATCAGACACAGATGTTCTTTTAGTGCAGGCAGCGAGTGGCAAGGGTCTTTTTTGTATGTTTATACCTTCCTTTATTAGCTTATAAATCACTTCTGAAATACCTTGTCACCAGTCATTTGATTTATTACAGATCATCAGAGCTTCAGGCTGTGATCTCAGACAGCTCTGTCTCTGCCCCATCTAAGTACAATCTGTGAAGCATGGAGAGGCGGGCTAAGCAACAGCCCCGCCCAAAGAACAAGCTGATAACTTGATCAGGGCTGATTCAATAATCGCATTTTTAAAGGAAATCTGTAGGGAAAAAAAAGTGCTCAACTTGGGTTCTTAGCTCAATAGAGGGAATCCTCTGGATGATCCGGAGGATTCCCCTGTTATTCTCTGCGGGACCATTCCCAGCACTGTCTCAACCTCCCCCCCCTTTCTCCCGCAAAACTACTTGTTGAACCCTTGTTGATGGCTCGCGCATATTGCAATAGTACGCAATAGACTTGCTTGGGCTGTGGTGAAAAAGGCCTGGACTGATCGGGCCCTGTTTTTGCATGAGGCGCCTGCAGGGTAGCACGTACCTGATCAGGTTTGGCTTTTTCTGCCGTAGCTCGAGCCAGTCCATGCTACTGAGCAAGCGCAGTGTGGCTGTGCTTCTGGGGTTCTTATTACTGACTGGCTTGGTGGAGGAAGATGGGGGAAGCCTCTGGGGGATCCTCCTCCCTCCCAAACCTCGCAGCTTTACTTTAAAGCTTAATCATTGGCTTCAGTTGCTTCAACTTCAACAAACACCAGGTGAAAGTCTAGAGTTTCCCTTTCAGATAGAAACACAGAGAGCAGAGACCTCTTGTTATTGTTGAGAGGCTCCGTTAGCTTGCTATTTCAATTGGCCTGGCACTGCTATTGGCCTGAGGAAGCGGGCTCAGACCCGTGAAACGCATTGCCTGTGCTACCAATAAAATCTTTTGTCCCTACAAAGATTTGTCGTCCTTGAGGTAAGCAACCTCAAACCTTTCTCGGTTTTAAACTGCTTTTAAACGCTTTTATATACCACCAGGGCGCCTCTTTAAACCATTTAGTGCTCTTGTTATGTCGGCAGAGACCAGAATTCAGGCTAATGATGACCCTGATTTACATTCTTAAATGTATCACAGGTGGCGACATCTTTACTGCTGGCACAGTGCAATGTTTGTTTGCTCTGTATTTCGTAGACGGTGAAATTAATGCCTGGTTTTCCAGAATGCCCTCTGAGGAGAATTCTGCGTATCTAAACCACTTAGGCTGTGACATCAGTGGGAGGGTGGAGCTACATACCAATATACAGCAATACAGTATATAGCTATAGAAAGTGTTTCTGATGCTGAATCCAGGATACTTACTGTAATACTGTAGTGGGTATCCTAAATTATTTACTGCATGTAGACTGGTTGTTGCAGCAGGATCAGACCAACAGAAAGTTATGCTACGTACTGTACGCACCATAAGATAGTTTGGCAGATAGATGATGTCCGTCATGTCCGATATTATTTTCGATTGTTTTTCTGATCATAGAAGAGAATAGAAATTGATAAGAAAATCGATCGGACAGTAAATTGGCTGAAAAATCTCATTGTGTGTACCGAGCATAAGTCTATGCTGTATCAGGATTAATTGTTCCATAAACAAGGGATAGATTTAGCTACCGTATGTGTGTTCCTGAGGAGGTCATTGTGCTCTTCATAGTTGTAAATCAATTTAATTAACCAAACCCCTCATAAGGCAGGCCATGCTTGCCTCCTATTTACTGCCTGACCATTATCTGCACCCTTTTCAGTTCCAGAACATCTTTTCTGTACATAGGTGCATATTGTGGTCAGTTTTATGTAAAGGTTACATTCTACATGTCTCCCTTGTTTGCTGAAGGGCCCGTTTCCACTAGAGCGAATCTGCATGCGTTTTCTGCATGCAGATTCGCATAACCAATATAAATCAATGGGCCTGTGTCCACTTGTCAGAAATTCTGTGCAGTGGACTGTTCAGAAAAAATCTGCACAGCAGAGCCATCAGAATTCATACACCGCAAGGCTAGTGTGCGATTCACCTGTAATGTAATTAATAGGAAAATCGCATGTTTTCGCTATGCAAATTTTCCATGTGAATTTGTGTACGTTTTCGCTTAAAATCAATGTAAAAGCACACAGGCACTGACATGGTTAAATTCACATACTTTCAAACATGCAAATTTTAATACGTTTTTGCGTTAAAATTTGCTTACAAACGCGTACGAATTTGCATCCGCATGCTAATTCGTTTTCGGGCAACGGAATCACACTGCACCATAAAGAGGCCCTGTAGTGACATTTAGTAGAATGCAGTAAATTATTCAGGATACCCCATTTTTTGGTACTTTTCCTGGTTTCAGCATCAGATCACTTTCTATATTTATATACGGTATTGCTGTATATTAGTATGTAAGCCCGCCCTCCCAGTAATGCTTACCCTTGGCTAATTAGACAAGCGCTTTGAGTCCTGGAGGACTCAAAGCGCTTGAGCTGCAGCCACAGGGCAGGCTCTCTAGAGCCCAGTTATATAATGGGCTAAATTACTAGTAATTTATAATTATAGTTAAAAAATAAACATTTATTATGTTATTTTTATTATGTTGTTTTCACTACAGGTCCTCTTTAATACCATGCAAAAATGTTGCTATGGTTAGAAACTGGCAATGGTTGGCACACGTGGGGCCTCCATAGTGACGGGCAAGATGCACAGCCCTCCTCCATACACACAGTAGTAGATACAGAGGTGACCTACTGGAGGTAAGTAATTGCTTGCCAGAAGTTAGAAGGAAACGGAATGGAACAGAAGATAATCTGCATCCCCCTCAGTACGGGAGAAGAGTTCTCAGAGCGTGCAGCTTTATTCCATGTGTGCAGCAGACGCTGTCACCGTGTCTAATGAATCTAGTAATGATTGTAGAGGAGCGCTCCACCCTCTGGCTTTGTTTCTTGGTTCTGAGCAGTTTATTCATAAAATGTTTTTTTCTTTAGGCAGTTGTTACACATGTAGTGATGTGCTCAGCACATTCAGGCAGGGATCAGGTCAAGGATGTTCCTTCACTGCATTGATCTTCCTCCAGAACTACGCCATAGCTGCTTAATCCAGAACCTGTTTTAATTTGGCTATCAGGTTTAAAGATGCCCTGTGTGTCCAAATCTTGGGAATTAAAGCAAACCTGTGAAGATATCACATACAGTACGTTCCCATCTTATGACTGCTCCATGTGTGACTTCAGTGTATTTTTTTCTTTGTTCTTGCCTCACTAAAGCTGCCATTGGCCAGTTATCACCACCCCTAGTCATGATACTGGCGACAGGATTAACCGCTTCCAGACTGCAGTAATTGAAATCTATGCCCTGTTTGTGGCTGTTTATTCCTGCCAGGGCGTAGATTTCAATTACTGTGCCGCGCGGACCCGATGCTCTGGCTGGTCACGCCGCTCACCCATTCCCGACATCCAATCACATTGGCTCACATTTATGACAGGGTAAGGAGCCAATAAAAGTGGCTCCTGACCGGTTCACAGAGCTCTGCCGTCATAGCGATAGTAGTTATTGCCACGCGTCGCCAAATGTCGTTTGCGTAATCGTGCACCTGTATCTATGTTGCGAGATTATGGAAACGATCGCTTGTCCCTCAAAATATCACTGATCATTGAAAAACTTGTCATAGAAATTGCGCGTTGGGTACCAGCCTATAGATCTTTAAACACTCCTGATTGAGATCCATCAGATAATCTTTTTTGGTGATTCCTGTGGTCACATTTACAATCTTAGAAAATAAATCTCTGCAAAAATGTTCAACCGTGTAAATGGCTACCGTTATATTGAGAAGCGTGTGCAAGGAATGAAGCCATATACTTCATATCACTGTATTGAAAAGGAACTTTGCTGTGAGAAAGGCTGACATCAGAGACTTCAGAGTTTGACAAACTTACGGACAAGACTTTGTGGGAACGAGCTTTTCACCATGACTTTGTGTCAAATTGTTTCCAGACCAGTATGTCATTTTGTTATGTCTCTGGATTTGTTTCGCAAGTTTGCTGGATGGAAGTTTGGTTTCTCCACGGCAAATTGCCCTGCCACCTGAACCGTTTCCATGCTCTGCCACCCTGGTGGTCCATAGGGTGCC
The DNA here is from genome assembly GCF_040937935.1 of Hyperolius riggenbachi. NCBI lineage: Eukaryota > Metazoa > Chordata > Amphibia > Anura > Hyperoliidae > Hyperolius > Hyperolius riggenbachi. The sequence goes on along the minus strand of NC_090655.1, from coordinate 31,659,786 downwards.
AACTCAGCCTAGGGCCCTGCTTCCCCAGCCTGCAGCATTCTTACCCTACAAAACAAGACTGAAAGCTGTGTGGAAATGCAGACAGTCCCCTACTTAAAGACGCCCCGCGTTACATTCAAGAGATACAAAGTTGTCTTCATGTACAAAATATACAATAATGTTTTTTTTATTACATATTTTTGATGTTCCTCCTTAGACTGCCTCTGACGTCTATAGGTTTTCTGGGTTTTCACTTCCATATACTATGGCCGTCTAAAAACTATTTAATACAAAACTACTTCCGCCTGCAGCGGAAGTCTATAGGCATTTTTGTTTTATTATTATTTTTTTAGTATTTATATAGCGCCAACATCTTTTGCTGCGCTGTACAGAGTATACTGTCTTGTCACTTAACTGTCCCTCAGAGAGGCTCACAATCTAATCCCTGCCATAGTCATATGTGTATGTATGTGTCATAGTCCAGGGCCAATTTAAGGGGAAGCCAATTAACTTATCTGTATGTTTTTGGGATGTGGGAGGAAACCGGAGTGCCTGGAGGTAACCCACACAGACACGGAGAGAACATACAAACTCCTTGCAGATACTGCCCTGGTTGGGATTTAAACCAGGGACCCAGCACTGCAAGGCGAGAGCGCTAACCACTATGCCACCGTGCTGCCCCATATACCTTTGCCATGGATGCCTAAAAGCTGTTTAGTACAAAGTTTTGACTCAGTGACAACTTTCTACTTTACTTGAAAGATATAGAAAACAAGTTGATGCAGAAATATGTGAATGTTACTGCAAATCTATGCAGCTTGGATATAGACCGGTCAAATGCTTTTATTGCAAGATCTGATGAATCCATTTTACATTAGATTTCCCTAATAATTAGTATAATTCTGTATCATAATAATTAGCATAAGACTCAATCATCTTAAATTTATTTGCATCTCAATAACAATCCTACTAACTCGTTTGGATTTTGGTACATTTAGATTTGGGCAAGATATTTAATAAACACATTGCAAACATGGCTGGTACTGGCACGTAGCTTTTGTATAAAACTAGCTGCCAGTCTAAGGGTTAAATGTTACAGTACGGTATAAACTGTTATAAGTAGTTTAAAACACATACAAAACAACCATAAAACATACTTTATACTATATATCCAAATCCAGAGTTGTCCAAAAGTGAATCTTTTATCCACGTTTCATCCAGAGCTGTGGAGTTGGTACAAAAATCATCCGACTCCGACTCCTCAGTTTATGAAAGCACCGAATCCGACTCCAGGTACCCAAAATGGCCCAGACTCCTCAACTCCTTAGGCCACATACAGACATCAGACCATAGTCTTTGGAAAATGAAAGATCACAGACCAATCTTACCACCCTTCCTGTAGTATAAGAGCCATACTCTACACAGTCTTTTCTATGGAGCTGAACTCCACATCAGAAAAAAATCATTGCAAGATGCTGCACACACAGATGCTGTACAGACACAAAAGATCAGTATCTGCAAAAGATCTGTTCCTGCCAAAAATCCATTCCTGCAAATTGCAATGATAGTCTATGAGATCTGCAGATCATCATACACACATGATTTAACTGACATTCATCTGCAGATCTGAAAATCCATCCTGGTGGATCTGATCTGCAGATGAATGTCAGTTAAATCATGTGTGTATGATGATCTGCAGATCTCATAGACTATCATTGCAATTTGCAGGAATGGATTTTTGGCAGGAACAGATCTTTTGCAGATACTGATCTTTTGTGTCTGTACAGCATCTGTGTGTGCAGCATCTTGCAATGATTTTTTTCTGATGTGGAGTTCAGCTCCATAGAATAGACTGTGTAGGTATGGCTCTCATACTACAGGAAGGGTGGTAAGATTGTCTGTGATCTTTCATTTTCCAAAGACTATGGTCTGATGTCTGTATGTGGCCTTAGTCTAATACCAGGGCTGTGGATTTGGTACTTAAATCATCCGACTCTCGACTCCTCAGTTTATGAAACCTCCGGCCCCAGGTACCCAAAATTACTCCGACTCCAATTCCGATTCCACAGTTCTGGTTTCACCATGTTTAACACAGGACTCAATTTACAAACAGTCTCCTGGAACGGATCCCATTTGTAAATAAGGGATCGCCTGTATATAACTCTAAAGGGTTCTTCACAGATAGGGTTTGATTCACAAAAGAGTGCTAACTGTTAGCACGGCCGTTTTCGCGTGAATTTTCGCATTTTCGTGCTAAACAATAACGTTTTCGCGCGCAAACACGAATTTTTGCACGAAACCGATATCGTTTTCGGCAGGGCTGTGGAGTCGGAGTCGTGGAGTCGGGCAATTTTGGGTGCCTGGAGTCGGAGTCGGGAAAAAATGCACCGACTCCGACTCCGACTCCTAATGAATTTGTAACTGTAATTAAAATAGAAAATATGATAAAATGTTCTATTTCTCAGATAATAGTCATTAAATATAATGTATATATACAGTATATATACAGTAATAGCTGTGCTTAGTCCACAAAAATGAAATAAACCAATCAAAATTAGTTACTTGTGCTGCTTCAATAAAGCAGTCCCCGTATTTTTAAGATCAGATATACATATCTGATTGTGACTGTATATATGATGTGTACACAGGAATCTCTTATATATGTTACGGCCAGAACCCGAAGTTTGGCCAGAACTAGAAGTGGCCGGCCACTTCGGGTTCTGACCGGCCAATGCGCGAACTGGCCACTGCGCTGCGGCCAATGTGAGAAATGAAACAATTCCTGTAAGGTTAATGTGATGTTGTGGCCGCAGCGCAGCGGGCAAATGTATCCCACATCTTTACTTTATTCAATGGCATTAAGCCGCCCGGCTTTTTCCTCTGCCTCTCTCTCCTCCCCCCCCCCCCCCCCCGCCTCTCTCTCCCCTTCTCTTATGGGCAGCCGGGCGGGGACACGCGTGTCCAGGAGAGTCGTTCCTCGCGGCAGGAGAGCAGAGCGGGGAGGCTGCAGACATTGCTTCTGCCAGCACCCGCTCTGCAAGAACGGCAGGATTCCCCTGCCACGACGAACGACTCCGGAGGGACACGCGTGTCCCTGCCCGGCTGTGCCCATAAGAGAAGGAGAGAGAGAGGCGGGGGGGGGGGGGGGAGGAGAGAGAGGCGGGGGGAGGAGGAGAGAGAGGCAGAGGAAAAAGCCGGGCGGCTTAATGTCATTGAATAAAGTAAAGATGTGTGATACATTTGCCCGCTGCGCTGCGGCCGCAACATCACATTAACCTTACAGGAATTGTTTCATTTCTCACATTGGCCGCAGCGCAGCGGCCAGTTCGCGCATTGGCCGGCCAGAACCCGAAGTGGCCGGCCACTTCTAGTTCTGGCCAAACTTCGGGTTCTGGCCGTAACATATATACTAAATAACATCTATGCTGTAAGAATAAAGCCTGATGTGTGTAGCTGTGTCATTAATAGAGATGGTCAACGAGATGGAAATAATTCTGCATTGATGCTGATTTATGTAAATGTATGCACTCTCTTTGCTGATGTAATCAAATAATTTGATATGTTGTTAAAATTTGATTTGGTGACTACAAATTAAAGGGTAACTGAGACGGATGAAAAGTAAAGTTTTATACATACCTGGGGCTTTCTCCAGCCCCCTTCAGGCTAATCAGTCCCTCGCTGTCCTCCACCACCCGGATCTTCTGCTATGAGTCCTGGTAATTCAGCCAGTCAGCGCTGTCCGGCCGCATACCGCTCTCACAGCCAGGAACATTCTGCACCTGCGCAATAGTGCTGCACAGGTGTAGTATGCACCTGGCAGCGGAGTGTGTGCATGCGCACTACACCCGACTGGCTCAAGTACCTGGACTCATCGCAGAAGATCCAGGTGGTGGAGGAGGACAACGAGGGACTGATTATCCTGAAGGTGGCTGGAGGAAGCCCCAGGTATGTATAAAACTTTAATTTCATCTGTCTCAGGTTTACTTTGTTACTCAGTAGTACTATACTCTACATATGCACTCCCCACAGAGCTGCAGGGAATCCACTGAGAATGCTGTGCACATTGAACACAGAGGTGTTGTCTGTTTACAATCTCCTCATTCCCCTGCAGAGTACCTGCACATCATTCTTACATGTACCCACACTTACATTGCCTAGGGCCTAGATGTTCTTTGTTCCGGTTTGTACCTTTTACAAGTACTCTTACCAAGGACTAGTTTTAGTCTAAAGGGAATAAATATAGTAGTCTACATATCCTTCTCACTTCAGTTGTCTTGTAAAATTCCTAAGCGTTGGCAGTTAAGAGACGAATTTCATGTTACATACTTTTAATCAACAAAATTGTAATATGCAAATTAGAGGAGGAGGAGGAGGAGTCGGTGGAATCCTAAACTGAGGAGTCGGAGTCGGTGGATTTTTGGACCGACTCCACAGCCCTGGTTTTCGGGTGAAAAGCACTCTTTTGTGAATCAAGCCCATAGTCTTGAAAGCTGAGTGTATTACAAAACACATTCACTAAGGTCCATTGGCCACATTTTGATTCAATTTTTGAATAGTACATGGTTGCTGATCACAAGGGGGTGCTGTAATTAACACCATTTTTTGATTTTCATGCAAATGTAGTGCATGGAGCATTTTTCTGCATCTTAGTTAAGTCTGTGAGCGCATGAAAATTGCTTTGCAAATGCGCTGTGTGATTTTCTTGAGATTTACCAACTTAAAATGTTTCCCACTTTTGTCCCCTATTGTCAGAAATTGCGAACGCAGTCACACAGTGCAGTGAAAACCATCCAAACGCACAACAATTGCCTCACCATTCGTGCACTGTAAGTAGAAAAAAATGCAATGGCACCACAGCCCGTTGTGATACTGATTTATGATTTTTAGTGTAGAAGTGGCCTAAATCTACCCTTCAAATTAACCACCCATTGGGTTTTTAGGCATTATTAGTATCTGTTATCTGATTGTAAGCAGGAACAGTTTTCTCTACAGCCCATACCTGGATCTACACGAATACATACACGCACCAGATATTTATTGCCCATAGCAATTATTAATGAATATTTCAGGTGAACATCTAGTGTGTGCAGGACCCCCTGGCGTTAGTGGCCTTCCTTGAGTCGGTCAAAACGGCACTGGAAATTTGGAAGCAGCCAGCGCTGCCATAGGCTGTAATGTGAAATTCGCTCAGTCAGTAATTCGGGTGCCGTCAAAAGTCAGAGCCTCAAGACAAAGCCCAAATTACAATAAAAACAGTGTAATTTGGCCGCCAGCAAAAGCTGTCAGCCGAATTACGTATTACCCCATTGTCAGTGGCAGCCTGGAGGTTGAATAGTAATTAACACCGCCAGGACTTTTGCAGGAGCAGTGTGAACCATTTTTCAGCTTTACCCTGTGCCCAAATTTCTTGGCGCCCTAATTACATATACACAGCCTTCCTTACAGCAATCAACAGTGACAAATGGTTTTTGGCCAACCACCACTGTAGCTTCCACTGTGAGCGGCAGTAGAGATGCTCTTGTCTAAGAGAACTCATGGAAAAGCATGTGCTTTGTTTATAAATGGGAGAACCGAGAGCCCAATATAGTATAGTAAGTTAGGTCAAAAATGGTATAATGAAGAGTAATGTATATACTCACAAACCAGGGTTACCTCCAGACAACCACTGTATAGGCAGGTAAGGAGATTGGCCTGTCCCCACTCAGGGCTAAGAAGTCGCTCTCTGTAGACGTGAAGAAGAGGTGGGTATCCCCCTCCACCAAGGGTGGATATAAGATATGGTACAAGACTGAACAGAGGCGCCAAAAGTATAAAAGCAGTGTTTAAAACATTAAAAATTGCTTTGGAGGCAGTGGTGGACTTACCTCCTTCAAGCAGACTTGTAAAATTGTGTATTTTGACAAAAAAAGTAAATTTATTGGTACACTCCAGGGTATCGTTTACAACGCGTTTCGCAGGTCTATACCCGCTTCTTCAGGCAGTAGAGGTAGGAGTACACAAAACAGTGTCAGAATCACACCTGGCGCCTGTGCTTTGTTTGATCAGCTGATTTGCAAATCCCTGATTTGCTGTGATCACTTCCTGCTTCAGCACATGATCATGCCTAGCAAATCAGAGACTTGCATATCTATCAGTTGACCAAACTGATCACCTGCCTCTCCATGGGTACTGGGCATGACCATCACTAGTGATACATGAAAGGCATTGCACATTTTCAGCTGTCAGGACACTGCAATACATACTGTAAAGCCAACAGTCAGTCGTCCCCCCACCCACTACTCCGACAGGATTAAAGGAATACTATCGATTGAAACTACTTTTTTTTTTACTACTCTATATTAGTGTACACATTACCACTAGTGCTAGGGGCACTTTATTTATTCACCCAGGTCTCTCTCACTATCCCTGCTTAACAATTCACTTCTCACACAGCTCATAGTAGTTTAGGTCACCCTGAGCTGCTTGGTTACTTTGTCACACACAAATATATTTCACTGTGTCACTCTCACAGCATGCAGGAGTCATGAGGAGAAATAGGCTGATCTGAGGTGGTAACAGGTAACTAAATGAGCTGTAATATTGCTGGAATATAACTAGCTATAACACTAGTCTGTGTTTACACTCAGACTGGCTGCCTGCTTGTGGTGATTCACTCCAGGCTGCATCCACTTTACAAGCTGCTGAGAGGGGCAGACCACTGTTTACAATTAGCATTATTAGTATCTTTATCAGTCAAGAGAAGCAAAGATAATAAACACACATTGCTAGAATCTTTAACCCCTTACCACCATATCAATAAGATTCTTTCAGCAAGGCGATAATTAAACTATAAACTGAGGAGTTGATAGCAACTCCCATGTGCAGAGACATGGTCTAGCCCTCTGGGAGCCGTCAGTATTTAGATACATTTTGTATCCAACACTGACGCCAAAACTGACGGAGGATTTTACAGCTGAGAGGAACAGCTGTGTGAGGAATCAAATTGCTCCTAGTACTTGTCCTAATGTGTGCTACAACATACAGCATTTAAAAATAAATGCATACATCGATAGTATTCCTTTAAGGAATTTCTCCAATCATAAATGCTGTTCCTTCTCCATGTCCTAGCACTTCCCAACTGCCCAAATGAGGTATACACCCCCACCCCCCCTCCAAGTTGCAGCAACTTGATGATGCATGAATGCTGGGACCAAATGTGAACTAAAAATAAGAAACACTGAGAGCTCAATATAGTGTAGTATGTATTGGAACATGTGGAATAATAAAGCGTGAGATAGAAATACTCACAAACATGGGTTACCACTCTAGATGTCGCTCTCTGTAGATTGGAAAAAAAGGGGTGAGTCACCCCTTCACCAGGTGTGGACACAGTATAATCGCTAGAGAACAGAGGCGCCAGCAGGATAAAAAGTAGTAAAAGTTTTAAAAATTGTGTGTCTGCTTTCCAGAGGTAAGTCCACCACTGCCTCCCAGCAATTTTTATTACTTTTTCTCCTGCTGGCGCCTCTGTTCTCTAGCGATTATTACAAATGTGAACCAATGGCATTGTTGGATGTAACGCAGCAAGTGGTGGCAGTAAACTGTAGTTGAGAATGTCGATCCTGCTATTCATGTGAATGAGCCCTTATTTAAAATAATGCCGTTATACTTGTGATACAGTAGAATATCATTATAGTAAACTCTGCTATAGTAAAACTCTGGCTATAATAAACTCAATTCCCGGGTCCCAGCCATGTGCCTGTATGAATATATAATATATGATTAATTCTGAAGTAGTAAACTTCTGGTATTGTAAACTGCTTGGCTAGGTCCCTTTAAGTTTCCTATAAAGGTATTCAACTGTATTAAAGAGAGTCTGAAACCTAAAAAAATAGCTCTTTTTACAGGGCAGTCCTCCTTAGCAATACGCATATAGTTGAAACGCCACTTCTCCGCAGCAGAACAAGGTTTTATCCCCCCAAAATCCCAGGGCAAAATTCCACGAATTTCCACTTCGTGCATTTTGCTGCCCGGGGGAGGCAGAGCATTGCGCTGTAGCTCTGCCTCCAGTCGCATCAATCTCCGCCTCTCTCCGCCCCCTCAGTGAAAGAAGACTGAAAGGGGTGGGAGGAGGCGGAGATTGACGCGAGCAGAGGCAGAGCTACTGCACACAGCTCTGCCTGGAAGGATAGAAGAATTTTGCCCCGGGGATTTCGGGGTGATTAAGACCTCTTTCTGCCATGGGAATTTAACGTTTCAGCTATGGGCTTATTGCTGAAGAGGACTGCCTAGTAAAAAGAGCTATTTTTTTAGGCTTCAGATTCTCTTTAACTGCTAGGAAATGTCTAGAAGTTTGGAGGCATATTATACTGTAGCTCATGTATGTCATTCCACAATCATTTTGATAATTATATGTATGTGATATTAATCGCGTCTCATGTTACATTCTTAGCTAAAGGAGAATTTTGGAGGCATGTTATACTTCAGCACATATGTGCAATGGCGCAGTAATTTCCTTAATTACATGTGTTGCTGTGAAATCGTCTCATAGGAGTCCTTTGCTGCCTCTGTACAGAAGAGAGCCTTGGTTTGCATGAGTGTGCATTGCATCTTTACAGCGTAATAAACAGCCCAGTCACTCATTCTTCCCAGCAAAGGATGGCTGGCTGTGACATCCACTTCATGTTTACAAGACTGACAGCTGCAGATATGCCAGAGACAGAGACTACACGGGCACAAGAATAGCTAGAGAGGAAAGTAAGGCCTGAATTGTGCCCAAGCCTAGAGGAGGGCTGCCACAAAGGGGTTTTGCTCCCACCATGTCTTCTCAGTAGGGTGGAAGGGTTTTTTGTGCTGGGTACATTAGAATGTTTTGGGGTTATTTCCCTTCCCCTTCCAGGTGATTGGCTGAGGAAGACAGTAATGAAGAGACAAAACTCTACTTGCCTGTACTGCTGATAAAAGACAAGTTGGCTTCATGGAGTCGTGCTGTTGATGCCCAATACTGACCAAATCAACTTTTACCTCACCACAAACTCAGATTAATTAGACTTAGATGTTTTTCCAGTCTTTAGCTATTCCGTTTTGGTTAATCTGTGGTCCTTAGCAATGTCAGATTTTGTGCTTTTGAATTCAGAGTAGGGATGTCTAAACATTGCGAATGGTTTGTTCTCTAATTTTACAGCAACAATTGATTTTATTTTCAGGAGAACTTCTAAAACCTTCAGGGCATCTCTGCCTCTGCAAGTCACTGGGCCAATCACTGTACTCACTGCCACTCAGCAAGTCGAGTGATCAGTCCAATAACAGAGCCATGGCCCCGCCTACAAGATCATTGGTTCCAGTAGAAACACAAGTTGCCATACTTCTTCCTCATAGGCTGAAGATCGGGACACAGCAGCATGCAGCTTGGGGAAGAAGTGGATTAGGGGGACACAGTTGGACACGGGACAGATCGGCATGGAACTAGGGGTAAGAGGAGGAAGCAGGTGGACATTGGAGGACACAGGGGACACCAGGAGGATATAGGGTTACATGGGACACAGGAGTTTAGGGGATAGAGGAAGATACTGGTACAGAGGGGGACACTAAAGGTACAAGGGGGACACAGAGGTACACGAGATGGATCCAGTAGAGGAAGAGGTGGCACAGTGGGGAAGGCAGGAGGACACACAGCACAAGAACTTGTGTGTTCACAGAAATATAAGACATTCACTGAAAATAATCCGTAGCGCAACATTTGTAGCAAAAATTAATATAAGACTGCCTTATTTTCAGAGAAATACAGTATTTGTATTATTTTTCTTTTCTTTTGATGTTTCCACTAAAATCTAATTCTTGTGCTGTGCTTTGCAGTGCCTGGTATAGACCACACAAGAGAACTCATCTGACCTCGAGTACTGCCTCCCCATCATCGAATCCTCTGCCAGCTCTTCATATATATCCCACATGTAAAGACCTCTGTGTAGATAAAGATCAGATCCCCAGATGTTTGGATGTTAACTGTGAAGTTTTGCTCTGCGGCACACTGCAAAGGTAATGTGTTAACATCTTTATAGGAAAAAACAAGAGTAATTAAATCATCTCTGAGTATAATTTGCTTAGCAGAAGGCGCAATAATCTGGCTTTAAGTGAGTAAGTGTGGTTTCCCATGATGCATCACTCCTGAATCATGTTTTTATGCTCCTGAAGCAAGGCTCACATTCAGACCCGCTGGTGCATAGCGAGCCTATAGTTTGTAAAATCTGCAGAGCCTCATAAATCCAACATACAGTCTGTTTCCTTATCAGTGCATGGCAGGGCTTTATATTATTATTGATTTATAAAGCATAACATATTGTGCGGCACTGTACAAAGTAAGAAACAAACATGGGGTACAAAACAATACAGACAATGGTGTACAGTACACTTGACATACCAAATACAGTACAGTATTGGTGCAAATTACAAATTTGGTACAAAATACCAATTACAGTGACAAAAGGAGAGATGAGGCAGTTTACAATATTGACACCTAGAGGCAGTGTGTTTTTAGGACATCTAGTTATCTAGTGAGGAGTACAACTTGGCCAGAGGTCAAAGGGGGAATGGCCTAAGTTAGAGTTTATGCTTGTTGGAAAAAGCAAATAAGGCAGGGGATCAGTACTACAAAATACCCAGATAAGTAATGGTGACACAGAACCACTGGGAAAGTACCAGTAAATCCCCAATTCTCAAAAGAATTGCACACCTCACCTGTCGCAGAGCCCCCGCTACCGACCTAAGCCACTACCCACAATTGTACCTCCCTCACTATTTTTCTTTTATTTATTTATAGGACACATGGGAGAGGGAGACATCCCAGTTATCAGTGACTCACTGATAGAAACACCACCCCCCTCATAAGCTGTTGCCTACCTCACTAAGCTGTTGCCCAGGGTACAACCTTTGGTTAGTAAATAGGATTCCTAGCAGATCGGCTGTTGAACGAGCAGTTGCTGCATGCTAACTGCAGTTTAACTTTACAATGTCCTCAGTGTGTCCACAACTGTATTTTAGTTATATAGATAAGGAACTTGAAGATAAACTCCGACCAAGAATTAAACTTTATCCCAATCAGTAGCTGATACCCCCTTTTACATGAGAAATCTATTCCTTTTCACAAACCGACCATCAGAGGGCGCTGTATGACTGATATTGTGGTGAAACCCCTCCCACAAGAAGCTCTGAGTACCATGATACTACTGGTAGTTTCCTGTCTGTGATCCTTGTTGCATTGTGGGAAATAGCTGTTTACAGCTGTTTCCAACTGCCAAAAAAAGCATGCAGCAACTACATTACCTGCCAACAGTAAAAATGTCACCATGTGATAAATGTCAGAATGTGAATCAGGGATTTAAAAATGTTTACAATGGGTAAACACTGACTAAATCATTTATACATAATTATTGTAAAAATGAAGCACTTTTTTATTACATTATTTTCACTGGAGTTCCTCTTTAACCACCCTGGCGTTCTGATAAGATCGCCAGGGAGGCTGCGGGAGGGTTTTTTTTAAATTAAAAAAAAACTATTTCATGCAGAAAGTTGGCTGCATGAAAGCCCACTAGAGGGCGCTCCGGAGGCGTTCTTCCGATCGCCTCCGGCGCCCAGAATAAACAAGGAAGGCCGCAATGAGCGGCCTTCCTTGTTTTGCTTACACCGTCGCCATAGCGACGAGCGGAGTGACGTCATGGACGTCAGCCGACGTCCTGACGTCAGACGCATCCTATCCAGCCCTTAGCGCTGGCCGGAACTTTTTGTTCCGGCTGCGCAGGGCTCAGGCGGCTGGGGGGACCCTCTTTCGCCGCTGCTCGCGGCGAATCGCCGCAGAGCGGCGGCGATCGGGCAGCACACGCGGCTGGCAAAGTGCCGGCTGCGTGTGCTGCACTTTATTTGGGGCAAATCGGCCCAGCAGGGCCTGAGCGGCAGGCTCCGGCGGTACTGGACGAGCTGAGCTCGTCCAGACCGCCCAGCTGGTTAAGAATCTTACTATAATCGGAGGAGAATGGTGGTGGTGACATAGTGAATAGCACTGTTGACTTGCAGCACTGGGCCCCAGCCAGGGCACTATCTGCGCAGTTTGTATGTTCTCCCCGTGTCTGTGTGGGTTTACTCCTGACACACCGGTTTCCTCCCACATCCCAAAAACACAGATAAGTTAATTGGCTTCCCCCCCAAAATTGACCTAGACATATGACTACAGTAGGGATAAGATTGTGAGCCCCTCTGAGGTACAGTTAGCGCTGTAAAAAGAATAATAAGCATCAATCATTTTCTAGATTCAAGCACCTATAATGAACCACCCTTAAAGTGTACCAGAGACGGCGATCCCCTAATAAAATATTCATACCTGGGGCTTCCTCCAGCCTGATCACTCCCACGGCTCCCTCTTTTTCCTCTCCGTTTCTCCGTTACTGACTCCGAAAAAATCCGTCAGTCAACACAATCCAGCCAGGCGCGCTCCCCTGACTCGCTCCCGTCACTGGGAGCATTCTGCGCCTGTGCAGTAATACTACCCAGGAACAGTGTGCCCGTGGCTGGGCCGCGCATGCACAGCTGGCCCCGGACCGGAAGACTTTCCAGGGCTAATTGCGGGTTCACGGAGGGCAAGAAGAGGATGGCGTGGGAGAGATCAGGCCGGAGGGGGCTGGAGGATGCACCAGGTATGTATATTTTATTTGGGAATCGCCGTCTCAGGGTACCTTGAAATAGAATCTCTATTACCCAGTTGTTAAGCCTCACAGGGTCACTCTTTGGGATCCCACATATTTATTGGATCATGTGAGACTGACAATAATATAAGCTACCTGAGTAATTACAGCCATGTGACATGAATTGGAATGAGCACTGTCATAGCATGAGGCTAAGTAACCACAGCTGTGTCACAGGTGGCTGGATGTCTCTATCTGTGTTACAGGAGGCTGACTGACCATACCTGAGTGACACGAGACTTGGACCACAGCTGTGTCACAGGACACTAACCATAGTTAGTGGGCAGCACGGTGGCGTAGTGGTTAGCTCTCTCGCCTTGCAGCGCTGGGTCCCTGGTTCGAATCCCAGCCAGGGCACTATCTGCAAAGAGTTTGTATGTTCTCTCCGTGTCTGCGTGGGTTTCCTCCGGGCACTCCGGTTTCCTCCCACATTCCAAAAAAAACATACGGATAAGTTAATTGGATCCCCCTAACAAAAATTGGCCCTAGACTACAGTACTTACACTACATAATATAGACATATGGCAATGGTAGGGATTAGATTGTGAGCTCCTTTGAGGGACAGTTACAAGATATATATATATATACATTGTACAGCGCTGCGTAATATGTCGGCGCTATATAAATACTAAATAATAATAATTAAAAAAAAAAATAGTTGTGTCACAACTGGCCAAGTGACCATAGCCATGTTACTGGAGGCTTAGTGACCACAGCTGTGTCACAGCTAGTGAGTACTTCAAATTGTAATGTATTCTAATTACAGGTCACTACTTCCAGCTTGTGTCCAATATGCAAGATCTATAATGCTTCACTTCATAAGAGAGGGTGGAGCCATATAACTCATTATTTTCTGCCTGTATCCAGAACTGCTAGCTTTATAACACACTACAGTTCTTTGTGGGAGGCCTCAATAACTTACCCTACCTCTCTCCGATACAAGGTTCCATCCTATCCTGTGGCCACACTTCTTATGAGCGGGATTAGGATTACCCTTGTTATGCAACCCATGGCAGATGGACCCAAGGCTGTTGAGATTGGGAAAGGGGTGTCAACATTGGGGGCAACCTGAAAATGGTGTCAGGTGTCCCCCATGGTTTGTAATTCCACCCCTGTACCCATGCTGAATATACACAGGTACTGAGAAGATGAGAGGTCCACTCAGTGGCATGGTGACCGCTAACGCCTAGAGAACACACTAGCCCATGTAATGTTGGCTTCACCTCTTGCTGGAGTGTTATCCTTGGCTACTTTGTTGAAGTCCAGGAGGTATGTGTGTGTTTTTGGGAGAACAATACGTTTAAAAGGGAGATAACATTTAATGCTGGGGCAGGGGTTATGTCAGATTTGCAGGGAGAATAGCATTTAGCAGGACTGAGGAGTCGAGGAGTCGGAACAATTTTTGGGTACCTATAGTCGGAGTCGGTGGTTTCATAAACTGAGGAGTCGGAGCAATTTTTGGGTACATGGAGTTGGAGTCGGAAGTTTCATAAACGTCGGAGTTAGATGGTTTTTGTAACAACTCCACAGCCCTGGTATTTAGCAACAGAGTCATTATGGTGGGTTTTACCAGCAAAAGCCAGCAATCCCTTGAAGCATATGTCATATGCACACCCAGATACAGGCCTTCTGCCCATGCCAGGCACTGCACCAGTTTGTATGCTGCCTGCGGGTCTCATTAGTTGATCAGCTCAAAGCTCCTATAGGACTCTGGCTGATCGGTTATTTAAGCCAGTGGGCAGAGTGCAGACCAGATAAGCATTGGTAATAGATGGCTTGAATCTGATGATTTCTAGATGGAGATTCTTGTGATGGCCTCTGCCTGCACAGGTATGGAGCACATGCCTCCATTCACCTCTATGTGTTCCATCATATGGTGCTAGGTGAAGGTCTTAACTCAGTAAACACTGAGCTATCAGACATGTTAGCACTCAAATCTATAATATCCAGTAGCCCCCTGTTACAAAGCACAGCATTCTCTCCATCCATATCGCTTTCCTTGCCTGGTATCTCCCTGCTTTTGCTGCATCTGCTACAATAAGCTGCCATCTTTCTTCGGTAAGGCGCCAGTGACGTACATCGTGTTGCTGGCAGAGCTTGACGCGCGGTGCTGAAACAGTTAAACCGATCAGGCGGCAGCGTAAGAATTGGCAGATCCTGAATCGCGCTCTCCATCCACCCGTTGCCTTATCATATAACCACATGCACATTACAGCAAACTGATTTTCCCTCTCTTCTCTTTTGAAGTAAAGTGGGATCACTGCAAGTCACTCCAAACATAGACGTACAGCAAAGAGGGGGAAAAAAAAGACCAAAGAGGAAAAAAAACTCTTAGTAATGAGATTGAAACTTACAAAACACAGAAGCAAATGTGGCTTTAATACATTGTTATGACCCTTTATAGGGCTGGAAATTACTCTTCAAAACTGATTCTGGCTCGACTTCAGAGCAGAGGGGATTCTGGGATACCGCAGAGTGACTTTGACTAGTAAGTTGGTATTGCAGGAATTTTTTAATTTCCTGTAACACAACAATCCCAGTGCAGCCCGGCTAGAAGATCCCATCCTGCTTCAGTGCATTTGTTAAAGTGTTTGCTCTGAAGAGAAGAAGAGAGTCTCTCCAACTTGCCAGGGATGGCAAAGAAAAAAAAAGGGATGAAAAAAAAACCGCTGCAATTATGGGGCGGCCTTTCTTTGTGCGGCCATTAATGACGAACGTTTCAGGAGAGGCGAGCTGTCATCATCTCGCTGTCCTGATCTATTGTGCCGCGCACATCCAATTATACACTTGGGATTACTAATCCCTGCGCCGTCTTTTATTGTGTCCGCTCTTGTATGTGTAATCAGTTCCTCAATAGACATGTAAAGGCTCATTTACCAACGTACAGGGAACTCTTGTGAGTACGCTGGAGTCTTACAGCTCCTTCCATGCAGGCTTAGAGATGGAGATGGTAGATTTGACAGAAATCTGGTTTGGTTTATTGACATGTATAAATATTTATGTGGCGTTTAGTAGGACTCCCCCCCCCCCCCCTAAAACCGTAATTGTTCGCAGTGGAGGTGTTTTGTTTTTCTCTTGGCATTCTGGGGCGTCATTGTTACTTCCCTGTACATTAAAATATTGATAAAGGTGCCCATACAATTATCAATTTTTTTCTAATTGATTTCTGGCAAATTATATCACTCTAACACAATTTGTTAGAAATTGATGCCTCTCAGGCATACGCCCCTCAACATTACAGAAATTAACAGACATAGAACAACTGTGCCAATCCACTGAACCCTTAGAGAAGACTTTGTCCCTGGTGTACTCTATGTTCACAACCCAGGATGTGGAGGATCTATCATATTTTACGGAGTAGGAAAAGGACTTAGGCATCACTTTGGGACTGACTGACTGGGACACAGAGAACCAAAATTTGTATATACGCTCATAAGACATCTACTGCCTCGCGCTACCAAGAACTCAACTACAAAATATTAGCTAGATGGTATTACACCCCGGCCAGACTGGCTAAAATATTTCCAGAAAGGTACCACTTCTGTTGGAGATGCAGAGCAGATGCAGGCTCCTTACTTCATGTACTGTGTGGAGGACAGCTCGTCCTCACTTGGGTTCTTTAGTCTTCGTCAATGTAGGTCGCTCTCCAGGAAAAGAAAAAGGGGTGTAAGGGTTCCAAGGAACCAACATACACGTCCAACACCCCGAGCAGAGGGGGCTGGTATGGGATATTACTGGGAGGGAGGAGGCTCTCCAAGATGTGATGTGTGGAATGGATAATGTAAGCTGGATAAAACATACATAAATAGGCTTACCTCTAAAAGAAGGGGGTAGCCCAAAAACAGTAATAACATTTTTAATAGAAACCAGACACTTGCAGTCCGCTTCCTCAGATCAGATAACAAACGTGTCTCAATACTAGCTCTAGAGGCGCTCCCTGCTTGCAAATCTAGACAGAGATGCTCCCTGCTTGCAAATCGCTAGTATTGAGACACTTGTTATTTGATCTGAGTAAGCAGACTGCGATCCGTGAAACACGTTATCATTCAAGTACTTTTTTTGGGCTACCCCCTTCTTTTAGAGGTAAGCCTATTTATGTATGTTTTATCCAGCTTACATGATCCATTCCACACATCACATCTTGGGGAACCTCCTCCCTCCCAGTAAAATCTGCTGGAAATCTTTTTCTCCCAATATATCTGATCAATACAATTTTGGACAATTTGTTAGCCAAATGTTTGATCAGACGTGATCTCCATGCAAGAGTGGGGGATCAATAGCTTTATGTAACGATTGGTGTCAGCAAGAACAGATTTTCTGATTATTGGTGATCTGCAGTATCACCAATAATACAGCTTTTTTACCTGATTATGTGGTGATCTGCAGAATCACCAATAATACAAGTATAGCAAGACACAGGACACACAGGTGTAAGATAGTGTTTTGGTGCAACAGTAATTTTGATGGAGATACCCACTATCCCAGAGGGGCTGGTAGAAGGGGGTATCTCTAAGGAACACAGTAATCAGTACCCCAGCAGGCTGGGGACACAGAGCAATAGTGATAGTTTCACCCGAGGAGCGGGTGATACACAGTGAGACAATGTAGAATGATCACTCGAGGAGCGAGTGATTCAGACTGTACTGCAGCAGGTGATTCCCTGAGAGGCAGGAGATCCCGACAGTGCTGTATTAACTAGTCACCTGAGGAGCAGTTGATTAAGACTGTACTGCAGCTATCAACCTGAGGAGCAGGTGATTAAGACTGTACTGCAGCTATCAACCTAAAGAGCAGGTGATTAAGACTATACTGCAGCTATCTATCTGAGGAGCAGGTGATAACTAAGCTGAGAGTCCCTCACCAGGGCTAAGCTCCCTGGTGAGGGCAGAAGAGTCAGACAAGCAGGTTCGGCAACACACGGACAGATACGGTACAGAGACAGGAAGCTAAATCAGAGTAGTAGTACAGGCAGAGTCGGCAACTTATATCAGATAGGCAAAGGTACCGAATCAGAGAGCAGAAGAATAGTCAAACTATCAGAAGGTTATAACAAATAATACAATTCAATTAGTACTTTAAGCTATCAACAGAATCTGGCTAAGTGTGGATCCCCCAGCTCCAGCTGGTTATAGCACACTTTGAGATCTGACTAGGTCTGAGTGCTAACACGTAGCATATGCAACAGCAGACGCGGAACAACTGATAGTCAGGTCCTATATATACTAAACGCGCTCTATAGCGCCGCCCCAGTCACTCAGCCAATTCAGAGCATAGCTGGAGTCAGCTGACCGAGTGATCAGCTGACTCCCCTTCTAGATGCATAAAGGTCCTTTCGCTCGGCACGCGCGTGCGCGTAGCCCTTAGTCTATGAGCGATAGAAGGACCAGGCAAAGCACCAGCATGTAACTGTGCGGCGGAAACCGCAGGCTGCGACGCGGAGATAGCCGCCATGCCGCTTGCTGTTGCGGCGGTATCTCCGCTATCCATTACACTTTATAAGCAAACATTGTTTTGCATTCAGCAATACAATGCTTGCCTTTTTATCAATGCTTGATAGATCCCTGTTGAAATCAAAGCTGAGCGTGCAATGAGGTGTAGGAATCGATCACTGTCTGATTGAATTTCAGTTGAGGTGACCATTAATGATACGATTCTTTGGATCAAAACGTCAGGCCAACTAATGGAGGGATGTCTGCTAACCAATTCGAACAGATTAATGGAATCGTTCCCAAAAATTAATTTATGTGATCGATATTATGATAGATTTGGGGAATCAGTTGTCTGAAGAATCGTATCGTTAATGTCAGGTCTGTGGAGTCGGTACAAAAATCATCTGACTCCAACTCCTCAGTTTATGAAACCACCAGGGCTGGATTTACCAAAAGGCAATGTAGGCACGTGCCTACAAACGCCTGATGATGAAAAGGCGGCTCACTCCCCTCCCCGAGCCCCTCTGTCCTTCCTTCCCTATGCAGAGTCCTGATGAGACTGTAAATGAGAGGTTACTCATCCTGCTCTCTGCATTCCACTGATGAGATCTCCCTTCAGTCACGGCCTCCTCTAGCTACTTAATATTGAGGTTCCTCTGGCTACCTAATACTTTGGGGCACCTCTAGCTACTTAATACTGAGGGTACCTCTGGCTTCCTAATACTGAGGGGCGCTTCTAGCTACCTAATACCTGGGGCAGCTCTAGCTACCTAATACTAAGGGGCACCTGTAGCTACCTATGACGAGTAAGGGAAGTAAGGGAGAAGTGACAGCTGAGCCATTCTGCACACTTGTGGTGTGGTTCGTTAGGGGGTTGTAGGGTAATGGAGGATAAAGTCTGGGGTGCCAGGACATCTGTGGCTATAGGCTCCTGTGTGGTAAATCCGGGCCTGGAAACCACGGACTCCGACTCCAGGTACCCAAAATTGCTCAGACTCCTTGACTCCAACTCCACAGCCCTGGTTAATGGGCACCTTTATTGAGGGATCAGTCAACTTTGCTTATTGGCCGATAATTGACCAGTGTATACCTGGCTTTATGATCCCGATGCACAGCAGAATAAAGTCTAATGACGTCCTGCAAAATGAACAGTGTAGAGAACAGGACACCTCGCCCATTGATACACTTTCTGTTTATTGTTAATGGTTTGACGTACAAGGATGAGTAATAGAAAACAAATGATCAGTTCAAATGAGTACATATCAAACAGCCGCATTCCATTTGGGTACAGGGAGA
This sequence comes from Hyperolius riggenbachi, assembly GCF_040937935.1. Classification (NCBI taxonomy): domain Eukaryota; kingdom Metazoa; phylum Chordata; class Amphibia; order Anura; family Hyperoliidae; genus Hyperolius; species Hyperolius riggenbachi. The sequence continues at coordinate 31,640,372 of NC_090655.1, read as the reverse complement.
AGCTAAAAGAAGGCTCTTCCTGCACTAGGTAATCTTGGGGAATATAAAAAATATATTCCCTTACTGAATACCTAATTTTTTCCATAGAACTCCCCCCTTGCAGAAAATGGCCCTGGCCTTTTCTATATCAGATATAGAAAAGGTAGAGACCTTTTTCTGCAAGGTGGCAGGGCTACATGCTGGAACCCGGCTGATAAGGGGCTACGATTAATCTTTTTATACAGATCATATGCTGGGGCATTCATGTTGGCAATTACAGGCCAGGATGGCTGACAGGGTAGAGTTTCAGCTTCCTGGCCAGGAGGTTTTTGTTTCGAAAAGGGAGTTGCCTTCTTAATATAGCTTTAAAATTTCTAAGCTAATCAACAAGATTGTTATATGCAAATTAAAGGAGTCTGTGGAATTATAAACTGAGGATGATTTTTGTACAGACTCCATAGCCCTGGACGGAATTACCTGCTTTGGTTCAAACTGCTGATGGTGTAATTGTTTGACAATCAGATTTTTTAAACACTTTCAACTTATGGTTAGATGTTTATGTGCTGCATATGACACTAGTTCTGGTCCATCCAGCTGGGAGTATGTCATTTTCTGGTACTTCCGGTGTCAGTGTGTTCAGTGTACTTCTGGTGTCGACGTGTCATTGTTATGGATCTCCCAAGTGTCAGTGCATCATTTTTCTTTGTCCCCCAGGCATTAGGGCTTCATCCTTCTGGTTCCGTCTTTGTTCCGTGCCCCCTCAGACATCATTGTTACATTGGGGTAGGACCCCTTGAGTGACAGCATGTCCTTGTTTCACATTTTCTTAGCGTTTCAAGCCTTTTCTGATGGTCCCAGCTTGATTCTCAGCTCCAGAACGCTTTCTCTTCAGCGGACGGCGGCGGCGATTATGATTGACTGGCCTCTGCTGCTCTATAAACACTTCCAGTAAGTTGTGTTGCGCAACTTTTATCTCTTCCCGATATAAAAATAAGATGTGTTTTCCTTAGAGATAAAGGGGTTATTGCCTTATAAGCATGATGGCGGCTCTTGTCATTCAGCGATTTCAAAGGCCGCTGTCAGCGGGTGATCGGGGAGGCACAGTGGGTTCACATTTCTGACATACCAGCTGTGCCAATTTCAGAATTCTTCTGTAATACGCCGGAGAGGCCAAACATCTGCTAGGAATAATCATGGAAAAGAGAAAGAAAAAAATAAAACAAAAATGAATCCATGTTGTACATTAAGCAATGGAAGATAATGGCTGTAGGAATATATATTCTAAGCTCGGAGGTCCCGCCATGAAGAGGTGGGGGGGGGAGGGGGTAGCTGAGCCCTCAGGTAGAACTTCAGCCAATTCAATCAGATGGATTCGATTCAGCTTCTGGAATTGCATATAATTGATGCTCGTCAACCATTGTGTGAAAACAGCATCTCCGGCTGGTTCCAACACGCCGTCCCTCTCGTTCAGGAATAAATGTAGATTGGGCTCACACCATTTCCGTATAAGATCTGTTTACATTCGCCGCATTACAGCTGAGTAATGACGCCTCTCTGCTTTCTGCAGCGATATATATATCTATAACACATATTGGACGCAACATCAAGGCCCGGGATTTAAAGAGCCGCTCGCACCTATATACCAGCTCACATGAAACCACATGGCTTTTACAAGTCCGCTATATTGTTAAATCCAGCATGTTAATGAAAAATCGCACGCTTCCCCCTCGTATTAAATATATTGAGCCACGCTGGTGCCTGTGCGGAGGAGGAGAGGGTCTCCCGGACCACCCCTGAAAGAGGGGAACATCGGCCGGAGGGAGAATTTAGAATGCAAGCGAGGAAAATAAAATCTAATCTGCCAGGTATTGAAAATGAATTTACAGCCGGGGAGAGCAGTGTGAAGGGAGAACGAGGCGGTAGCCATCACAGTATGTAAATAGTTATGGCACAATTTTAACCAGTACTGTGTTCACCTTTTTTGTGCAGCACTGAACAGAGAACAATGAATCATTCCCAGCTGTCCTTGTGCCCCAAAAGGAGGTTGCCATCTACTTTCCCCACGACTGACATTGAGGCTAGGTTCACAGTGGTCACGTGTTATTATATGTTGTAATGAGTGTGAACTGCAATGGAGACTGGACATAGACTTTCATACAAAGCCTATAAGCAGCGAGTTAAAATAATGCAATCAGTTACAGCGCAGTACTATAAACAGGCCCATAGGGCTTGATTCACAAAGTGGTGCTAACTGTTAGCACGCTTGTGAAAAGCCCCTTATCACGCCTAAAAATCCTTTGCGCGTGCTAATTAGCATCGCATTGGATGCGCCCTAAACGGCGGTGCTACTATCTGATTCAGCTTGGTGTGTGCTAACTACTTAAGGCCCATACACACGTCGGATTTTCCCGAACGATGGGTCATTTGAACGTCCCGTCGTTCAGTTGTCCGCACGCCAAATCGGGCGTGTGTACAGTCCGTCGTTCGGGTGATAAGACGCTGGGCGGATCGCTCAAGACCAGTCTTATCACCGGAACGACGGACTGTACACACCCCCGATTTGGCGTGCGGACGACTGAACGACGGGACGTTCAAACGACCCGTCGTTCGGGAAAATCCGACGTGTGTATGGGCCTTAAGTAGTTAGCACACACCAAGCTGAATCAGGGAATATAGTAAACATCACTGATAAGCTTATTACAGACATAAAAGTTTTCCTGGCAGAATATAACCTCTGAGAGCAGAGGGAGATAAAATACATGAACTATTGACCTTTTTTCTAACTCTGGGATACTTATTAGGCCGGCACTGAGCAGAGGTAACAAAACATTCAACCTACTTTGTAAATGTTTAAATACAAAATAAAACCATCGGCATTTTTAGGAGTGGGAGGATAAATATAATTGTTTATTTAATGATGTTATTTTCACCTCGGGTTTACTGTAAGCCAATAAATGGTACTTAATAGAAGTAAGAGGTGGCAAACCACTGGCTGCAAAGATGCTTAGTATTGTGGAACTGATACACTATATGGTGCGCAGCATGTACTGTACATGTTCCACACTACAAAGCATCTTTGCAGCCATTGGTGTGCTGCCTCTTCTTTCTGGTATGCACCGAGGTCGTGTGAGCAATCCGACCAAGGCTTAGGCACTGGCATATTCCTTAGTGGAGGCTACTATGGCCACTGTCTCCATGGAATCCTCTATGTGGTTTGTTATGAATAAGTGGTATCATCCTGATTCAAAACATTCCCTTGACATACTGTTAGGAGCACTGCATATTTTTGTGTAAATGCATTTGAAAAATGTACTTTCAATGCAAAAAAATGCATTTAGAAACATATTCAGGCGTATTTACATGATTTTATCATTTTCCTAATCTGAAAAATTACTACGGCCATTCTCAGTACCCTCCAAGTATCCCCAGGGGTACACGTGCCACACGTTGAGAGTCGCTGGGTGCTGGGAAACGATCTGTATGGGCAGTTGCTGGGGAACGATCTGTATGGGCAGTTGGGAGGCACCCGTCTCATGCAGGTACATCGTAGCACAGCTGCAGCCGCTCTCAGGCGAGGCTTGAGGGATCTCTGTGCTGCCATGTATCGGCACCGTATGCTGAATGCTGACATGTGTGGGGTTACAAATACTGCCATTTGGCTGCATTACAGTGCATCCAGAAGGTGCTTAGTGGTTGGCAGATTGGGGGCTCAGCTGCATGCTGAGTGTGCAGTTCAGCCGTCCATGTGAAAGAGCCCTTAGATTGTTTTTTATTTTTGTATTTTTAATAATATAAAAAAGTTTGCTCCTTCTGGAAACTTTATTAACTTCTTAACCTCATGAAGGACGGTATTCCCTGGGGAACAGACCCTTGAGTAATACCAGGCCACCTAATACTTGACACTAGGAGGTACTCTGCAAAAATGGAGCGACAAAGCCTCCCTCTCTTTTTCCAGAGCAGCTCTCTCCAATCTTAAGGATAAAGGGCTATTTCGGATCTCCAGTCTCTAGTAGGGGGTGATAGGACTGTATGAGTGAGGATGGGGTTAACGTGGGAATATGAAATCACATTGTGAATTTACGAACAGCTATCACAAGCTGTGTGCTTACATGATGCCTGGCTATTACATTTATTCAAACGCACGATCGTCATTTTTTTATTTAGCAATCGCAGGTTTCTTTTAAATAGTAAATCTTCCACCCAATTGATTGACGTAAGCTCAGGGATAGTCAGGGCAGAAGATCAGCGTGTGGGTGGAATAATAGTGGATGAACTGGAGCTCTGGAGACCACGGTAGCCATTGCCTTCTTTTATAGAACGCCAGGCCCCATATAGTCTGAGTCTGGCAACGTGTTATCTTTCTGAAGTTTTCCACAGGCTCGGTTTGATCTCTGTCTCCCATGTTATATTTGGAGTGTTTTTGATTTCCAATTGCTATGCTTGTTTGCGGTGGAATGCTGTTACATTGTGAGCTGCTCTTTATACTGTCCGTATAATGAAAACCTCAGTGTGTGAGAGCACAGCTGAGCGTACCGATCTCCAAGCCTGATCAGGTCAGATGTTTGACAGAAGCGGAGCCCAGCAGTGCTGTGTGCTCCAGGCATACACGGGGTTTGTGGAGCAAGCTCTGTTGGATCCTTCTCATGGAGGAATGGACGCCCTTGTCTCAGGTATCAGAAGGTGGAAGAGATTTACCAACTCAGTGGGGTGTGTGGCCATCAAAGACAGGAGGAGGCCCTTATTGGACGGACAGCTATACTGACGTGGGTAGGACCAGAGCTCCGAGTTCTCTGGAGAAATCCTTTTCAGCCAGTGCTGCCTCCAGGAGAACCTCCTCCATTGCACCTTCCCAGCACATGTGGTACAGTTCATAATAGTCATCACCTCCACAGCACGTTTGTATCTGGAGCTGCAGAGAGAGTGTAGAGAGTGCAGCAATCTTGCATCAGTGTTGCCAACTCATCCCTTTAATTACTAACACATCTAAGTTATACAGGTTCTAGGGCTATTTGCCCATAATCAGTGCCTTAACTGCATCTATCTAGCCACAAAACCTGTATAATTCATATGTGTCCACCTTCATTGACCACTTTTCAACATGGCTTCTCCACTTTCTATCCACTGACATTCCTTCCATCATCATTGGGGACTTTAACATCCCCATAGACACTAACTGTTCCACTACCACAAAATTCCTCTCACTCACCTCATCCTATGACCTCTCCCAATGGTCCTCAACCTCCACCCATAAAGATGGCCACACTTTGGACCTAGTTTTTACCCGGCTCTGTCCAGTTTCCACATTTAATAACTCTATTCCCCCTCTCAGATCACAATCTCATAACGTTTACAATCAGCCCCTCCCTGCCTCCTCCAGCTACTGTAGTGCAGCCATCACGCTTATGCAGGAATTATCGCAACCTCGACCTCTGCTCCCTAGCTGATTCTCTAAAACCTCTGGTCTCCCTGTCATCCTACACTGACCCCGAGTCAGCATCCATCTACTACTCCACCACAGTCTCTGCTGCCATGAACACAGCCGCCCCTCTCACCAACTTCAGCCCCCGCCGCATCAACAGACAGCCCTGGCTGACTGAACCCATCAAACAACTGAAAAGACAGTCCAGGGCAGCAGAACGGCAGTGGAGGAAAAGCTCCAACGCAGATGACTTCGCCCACTATAAAAACACGCTGCTCCAGCTCAGGGACGCTCTCTCACTTGCAAAGTAGTCATACTTCTCTACACTTATTTCTTCACAATCCCATAACCCTAAACAACTTTTTAACACCTTCAACTCTCTTCTCCACCCCCCGCCTCCCCCTACAACCACAAACTTGTCTGCAGAGGACTTTGCAGCATATTTTGTGAGCAAAATTGAAACGCTACAGAACAGCTTTCAAAAGCAACCCTCTTCACCGGTCCAATCACCTCTTCCTTTTTCCTCTCCTCCCGGCAGCTCCCCTACTATTAACTATCCCTCTCCACATAACCACTCATCCACTCAAACCCCCTCCCTGCTAACAATCTTCTCTGCCTTAACTGAACAGCGTCTTTCCTCACTAATCTCTAAAGCTCATCTTACTACATGCGCCTCAGACCCTATTCCCTCTCATCTTATCCCCCAGCTCTCCTCCCCCCTCATTCCTGCTTTAACAACACTGTTTAACCTTTCCATCTCAACTGGCATTTTCCCTTCTTCATTTAAACAAGCTATCATAACACCACTAATCAAAAAACCCTCTTTAGACTCTACTGCCCTTTTTAATTACCGCCCAGTCTCTCTCCTTCCCTTTGCCTCCAAACTGCTGGAACGCCACATTCACTCAGAGTTGTCTAACTTTCTCTCTGCTAATTCCCTGTTGGACCCCTTCCAGTCTGGCTTCCGCCCTCAACACTCTACGGAAACCGTTCTCACTAAGGTTGCCAATGACCTCCTAGTTGCTAAAGCCAAAGGCAGATTTTCGGTACTAATACTCCTAGATCTGTCCTCTGCCTTCGACACTGTTGATCATACCCTGCTTCTCCAGACCCTCTCAACACTGGGAATCAAGGGCCTAGCACACTCCTGGCTCAACTCTTACCTGTCTGGACGTTCTTTCATGGTCTCCTATGCCAATACCAACTCCTCTCCACGCCCACTGTCTGTGGGAGTACCACAAGGGTCCGTCCTTGGACCCCTCCTCTTTTCCATTTACACCCATGGCCTGGGACAGATAATAAGCTATTTTGGGTTTCAATACCACCTCTATGCTGATGACACCCAAATTTATTGTTCTGCCCCAGACCTCTCCACACTACTATCAAAAGTCCCCAAATGTCTATCCGCTGTATCTACATTTATGTCATCCCGCTTCCTTAAACTCAATATGAGCAAAACGGAGATTGTGATATTTCCACCTTCGCTCTCTGTTCCACCTCCCATTGTCACAATCAATGTAGAGAACACCCCAATAGCATCAACCCCCAAAGCTCGTTGCCTAGGGGTAACTCTGGACTCTGAGCTCTCCTTTAAACCACATATTAACACTTTAACTACCTCCTGCTACTTCCATCTCAAAAACATTTCCAGAATCCGTCCCTTCCTTTCACAAGAAGCAACTAAAATGCTTGTGCATGCCCTAATCATCTCCCGTCTTGACTACTGCAACACCCTACTCTGTGGTCTACCAAAAAGCAGACTGGCACCTCTCCAATCCCTACTAAACTCTGCGGCCCGTCTCATCCACCTCTCTTCTAGATCCTCTGAGGCAGCCCCTCTCTGCCAATCCCTCCATTGGTTACCAGTTGCCCAAAGGATCCAGTTTAAACTTCTCACACTTGCATACAAAGCTCTACACAAGCTGTCGCCTCCATACATTTCCTCTTTAATCTCCAGATACCTCCCCGCTCGGACCCTCCGTTCCTCACAGGAGACCCTTTTGTCCTCCAGCCTAGTCACCTCCTCTCACTCTCGCATCCAAGACTTCTCACGGGCGGTCCCTCTCCTTTGGAACTCTCTCCCTCAGCCGGTTCGTCATGCCACGAGTCTGGAAACCTTCAAACGTACTCTGAAAACACACCTGTTCAGACAAGCCTATAATTTGCTATAGGCAGCACTGAAGGCACACTGGCTCACCCACTAATCCTGGTGTTTCCTTCCCCTTTGTTTCCTCCCCACTACCCTCTAGATTGTAAGCTCGCAAGGGCAGGGACCTCCTCCTAGTGTTTCTCATACTGCTGTAATTTTAACATATGTATATGTACCAACTACATATCAACTATGTATGTATCTGTATTTATTCTATTCAATGTCATGACTGTACAGTGTCTTGTATTTCTTATGTATATTTGTTCCCCATTATTTGTTTGTACTATGTACAGCGCTACGGAAGATGTTGGCGCTATATAAATAAAAAATAATAATAATAATAATAATAATTAAAGGGATGAATTGGCAACACTGTCTTGCATCCTGATGTCCGCCAAACTCAAATCACTCAGGTGCTCTTTAAAGTGAAATTCCAGTTAACACTGCTGCATTAACTGAATAGACAGTCTATAGTAGTATTGTTAAATATCACCTATAATGTAAAGGGGAGGAAGGGGGCCACTAAACTCCAGGGACTTGAACAGGGGAGGGTGGACCACCAAACACCAGGTAAATGGGATAAAGGATCCTTGACACCAGGAAACTGTATAAGGGAGGGAGGAGGCATTAGATATGAGGGACCAGCGAATGGGGGGGGGGGGGGGGGGGGCACAGGACATTAAGAAAACGTATTAAGATGGGGGGTCATTAGACACCAGGGAACTTCATAAGGGAGGGGGGTGGCCACTAGACATTGAGGTTGTCTCACAACTTGGCCCCACTTTGTATTTGACATCTTTGTTTTTTGTATTTGACATCCCTGGTCTATAGCGACCACAGCCATCAATGCAGCAGTGTCAGAAACATTGCTGCCGTATAATATTACCGTTGATTAGATTTTTTGGATTAGGTATCCCTTTTTATTAATGTCTGGAGTTAAAATACACCTGTGAAAATCCACAGGTCTCAAATGTAGATACTTACCTGGGTAGGGGGAAGCCTCTGGATCCACCAGAGTCTGCTCATGTCCTCCTCCCAACCACCTTCCCAGCGCTGAGGCCCTCAGAAGTTCACAAGCACACTCGTATACGCGAATGAGCATGGCGTGCAGTAGCAAGTGCCAACCGCGGACTGCGCAGCCACGGCCAACTCATGCGGCCATGTTTGTAGAGGCTGGAGAGACCGACCCGGGCCGTGAGATCAGGAGCCGGCCCAGGGGCTACTGAGCGGCGGGGACCCGGCGGAACGCACGGAAGGCACAGACGGCATCCTCTGTGCCTTCAAATAACTTTTTTTATGATTTGGCCTCGGAAGTCCTTTAAGGGGTGGAACATTACGACTTTGCCACCAGAGGTTCTATGCAGAGCAATGCGCGAAGCAGACATTTCAACTCACCTCCCTGAGGGATCCCGACATCGGCCACCATTCTTCTTCCACTTCTCTGAGGCTGTGCTTCCCCCTAACAAGATCACCGTCTGTCATCATGACAACAGCCGGCAAACTCACTTTATGGTTACAGCGCCATCTGGAGGACGGAGGGAAAACTGCAACACTGGAGCCCAGGGAAGTGAGTAAGAGCTGGGGCTGCTGCAGACTCTCTCCTGGTATGATTTTTTCATGATTTTAGGGTCTAAAAGCGCTTGAAAAAATGGTACCGCTTTAAGACCCTAAAATCAGAAGCAATCATAGGGAGGTTAATGGAAACCTGAAGTGAGAATAATCCTATGATCAGACTCTTACAATCTAATTTTCAGCAAGATAAAGTAGAAGAAAGCTAGGCTCGTCAGCTTTCAGCTGTACGCTACGGAAACAACAAAAAGACAATAAAAATGCTAAAATAAAATATAGACCAAATCCAGATGTGACTATAATGAAAGATAAACAAGCTTTAACTGAAAAATACTAGAATAGCTAAAAGGGTGATGCCACAATTAGAACTGTAAAACACCCACAATTCCTTATACCATCCAAGTAAGGAATGGCACTGGGCCTACCACCTGCAGGGGTGCAAGGAATCTGAACAAAAAAGATGGAAAACATAAGTCAAGCATGCTTAGTAGGGAGTGGGGGAAGGTGTGTGTGTGTGGGGGGGGGGGGGGGGGGGGAAGAAGTAAAAGGTGCCAGCAGTTGAATGAGCCTCTTGAAGTGGGATGAGACTCCAACTTAACTGATCAAATTAAAATAAATTATCCAATAAGAAATTATTTATTTAGTTTACCTATACTTTTGGTTTTAGTGTTCACTGGTTCATTGACAGATTTAAAGGAAAACTGAAGAGAGAGGTATATGGAGGCTGCCATGTTTATTTCCTTTTAAGCAATACCAGGTGCCTCGCAGCCCAGCTGACCTTCTGCCTCTAATACTATTAGCCATAGACCCTGAACATGCATGCAGCAGATCTGGTGTTTCTGACATTATTGTCAGATCGACAGATTGGCTGCATGCTTGTTTCTGGTGTGATTCAGACACTACTTCAGCCAAACAGACCAGCAGGGCTGCCAGGCAACTGGTATTGCTTAAAGAGAACCTGTGGTGGGTTCTAAGAATCCTATTAGCACACAGAGGCTGGGTTTGCATATAATGCCCAGCCTCTGTTGCTATACTGTTTCCCCCCAGACCTCCCCCCCCTGCGCTCTGCTGTCCCCCATAAATCAAACGCCGTGCTAGCGACATCACTAGCAGGCTGTTTGCATCTGCACTGTCACTCTCACCCGCTCCCCCGCCTCTATGTTGCTGCTCCCTGCCTGCGTCCCTTCCCACCTCGCTGATTGGAGGGAAGGGACGCAGGCGGGGAGCAGAGTTAAAGAGGAGGCGGGGGAGCGGTGAGAGTGACAGTGCAGAGGTAAACAGCCTGCTATCGACACGTTGCAATGTCGCTAGCACGGCGTTTGATTTATGGGGGATAGCAGAGCGCAGGGGGGCCTGGGGGGCAGCAGTATAGCAACAGAGGCTGGGCATTATATGCAGACCCAGCCTCTGTGTGCTAATAGGATTCTTAGAACCCACCTCGGGTTCTCTTTAAAGGGACTAAACATGGCAGCCTCCATATACCTCTCCAGTTGCCCTTTAAGCAAAATGTGATTAAAAAAAGGAAAGAATATTTCTGCTGGTATCTTTACTGTTTCTCTGTGATGCCAAAAGTGACATCACTTCTGCGCTTTTTCTTTTTTTACCCAGCTAAGTCTTAATTTACTTCTTATCTTATTTACATATTACTACTGTACCTCCCACAGGAAACAGAGAACAATCTTACATTACTGTGTAAACTCTTCAAAGGGAGGGGGGTTTGGATTACTTTCAGCTCATAGTGTCCTTCTCTTATCTGAAATGGGAAGTTTATTTTATTTCCATCTTGAGATAAGCTTGTTACTGTACTGAAAAAAATTAAAGACTTCCCACAATCTTGTTGGCATTGCACAGTTCAGCACAGTTCAACAAAGGCACACAAACCAAGTAAAACAAACGCTAAAAAGTAGGGGACACGTAGGGACCTATTTTAGAAAAAATGGCTTTACATGTTTTTTTGGGGAACCAAGTATTTTTGGGCAATTTTTTATTTTTGGATTTTACATCTCGCTTTAACCTCCTGGGCGTTACGCACGCCGGAGGGTTTGCATCTGACAGTCTCCCATTATAATTTTAAGCGTTCGGAGAGCTGTAATAGCTTCAGCTAGCACTAGGCTAGCTAGTAGTGGCGGCCGGCATCCTCAGATTACTTTTGATCCTCCCTGCACAGCTCCGCTCTTCTCTATGGGGAGGATCGCACATGACGTCGGCGACGTCATGCGCAGACCCGATTCTTCCCATAGAGAGTACCGAAGATGTGCAGGGAGGCTGCGCTGTTCGCTGGAGCCAGGGGGGGGGGGGGGGGTAATGTATTTAGCGGCGAATGGGGGGGATCAAAAGTAACCTGAGGATGCCGGCCGCCACTACTAGCTAGCCTAGTGCTAGCTGAAGCTATTACAGCTATCCGATCACTTAAAATTATAATGGGGGACTCCTGGGGACAGCCGGCGGTATGCCCGACACAGTGTCGGGCATGCCGCTAAGGAGGTTAATAGAAGTCCCACATGGACAACAAGTCGATAAAAATATGCCATGGGATAGTTTTTTTATTATTTAACTAGTAGACCCAAGCCAGTTTAAATATGGGCTCTAGGTCTGTTTTATTAACTTCTCGTGCGCGCATGCACACGCCTGTCCGGCTCACTGGTCCCGTCCTCCAGTCCCAACTGCTGTCCGAGTCTGTGCTGCGCACGTGCGCAGTAGCAAAAAGCATGGACCCAGCTACATTTTGTAATCACAACAACTGATTGTTTATTGGTTATTAGTCCACAAGGCCAAGAGTTAATGACATATTCTTCAATTTTCTCAGTTATCTACAAACATATATAGGTAGTATCTCATGCTTGTCTCCAATACCAGCCTAGGTTTGTTCAGCTTTGTGCTCAGTATGTCAAAATCCCAAAATGATGGAAATTTTAGGGTAACGTGCCTAGTAAAAATGTGTCACACACACACACAATACAATACACAATGATATGCAATATAAACCATAATGTCGGCTCAGCAGCTACTTCAAACTGCGAGTCATACTAATGAATCAGTCCAGTTAAATGTCATAAACACTTTTCTAATTCACTAGATTATTAAAAAAGTCCCATATGATGTGACTTTAGCTTCGCTGTAGTCAAATTAAGGCGAGTTCGTCCCTTCAATCAACATTAATATCAGGCTTGACTAGCGCTGCATACAATTTAATGTGTCACTCCCACCACCAGCACCTAATGGAGAGCGACTCACCGATTGAGTTGGATCACAAGTCACAATGGTCTAATGCGCATATGGGGCATTCAAGGGCTCCCCTCACCCATAGGTATTGCTCCAACTTTGCAGCAACCACCACTAGTAAACAGGGTCCAAGGCAGTTCCACTTTAAAAGTTTCCTCAAATAAAAAACATAAACCTCATAGCGCAACACTGTATAAAATTCAAAACTTTTATTCCAGGTTTGCACTTACAAACTCCAGGCATAGGTAGCGCATAGAGTTTTTCCCGCGGGCTCTTCCCCGCTCGGCCTCCCGGTTTGGCCTAATGATGTCCTCAATCCTTGTGTCTGCGGGTCCTCTCCAGTCTCCCCCCGCTCGCTTGTAATGGAGATAGAACGCTGTTCGCAGCTCCGCCCAATCAATTTCGTCATCAACACATGACTCATCATGGGCATGGAGCTGCGGTGGCGCTGTTGCTACTAATGTGCACACTCAGGCTCTGGGATTGGTCGGGGTTGCCCATCTCCCCTCCCCTCAACAAACGTTATTAAAAATAGTACACTACAGCGTGGTTACGTAGGTTGTGTGCTGTTATCCACGCCAACATGACCATAATAAGTAACATTTATTTAAAAATATTTAAAGAGAACCCGAGGTGGGTTTGAAGAATGTTATCTGCATACAGAGGCTGGATCTGCCTATACAGCCCAGCCTCTGTTGCTATCCCAAACCCCCCTAAGGTCCCCCTGCACTCTGCAATCTCTCATAAATCACAGCCACGCTGCTGACAAACAGCTTGTCAGAGCTGGCTGTGTTTATCTCTATAGTGTCAGTCTGCTGCTCTCCCCGCCTCCTGCAGAACTCTGGTCCCCGCCTGCATCCCTTCCCTCCCTGCTGATTGGAGGGAAGGGATGGGGGCAGGGACCGGAGCTATGCAGAAGGCGGGGGAGCAGCCGAGACTGACACTACAGATGTAAACACAGCCTCACAGCACGGCTGTGAGTTATGGGAGATTGCAGAGTGCAGGGGGACCTTAGGGGGGTTTGGGATAGCAACAGAGGCTGGGCTGTATAGGCAGATCCAGCCTCTGTATGCAGATAACATTCTTTAAACACACCTCGGGTTCTCTTTAAAAAAGGAACAAATTGTCCACAAGTAGTCGGTGAGTCGCTCTCCATTAGATGCTGGTGGTGGGAGTGACACATGACATTGTATGCAGCGCTGGTCAAGCCTGATATTAAAGTATCTCATGTTTAGTTCAATAATCATATGCTTATATGAGTGGCATGAATATAACATCTGTTAGGTAGGATTGTATTTCAGCAGTTATGATACACAGATTCTCAATATTATAACTGGATGTCATTACAGCTGCTTATGCTTCCAGGTAAACAATCGGTAAACCACAGAAATAAGATTGATTGTTTGGAGACGACAGGCTGTGAGCAAAGTCTATAGATAGCAATAAGCTTATGAAACAACTTCCTCCAATATACACTTATAAGCAGCAGTGCTTTGTAATATGTGTGAAATTCATCCAAACAAAAAGCAATCTGCTGTGGTATGAAGCTGCAGAGAGTCGAATTAGTAAATCCCATTGCCAGTGTCAGTGTGTCAAGGGTAGCTATTATTTTTTATTTAGTATTTATATAGCACCAACATCTTCCACAGCGCTGTACAGAGTATATTGTCCAGTCTCTTAAAGCGGATCCGAGTTGAAAAACTAACTATAACAAGTAACTTGTCTATAGATCTTATCTAAAGTTTAGATTGTTTACACAGCATATCTAGCTGCAAACAGCTTCAAAAGTTTATGATTATTTATTCCTGTGATACAATGAGGGCAGCCATGTTCTGTTTGTCACATTGTCACAGGCTAGGGGTTGGAGATGCTATCAGCTTGCCTGTGTGTAAATTCAGTCCCCTCTCCTCCTCCCTCCTCCCCTCTGCTTCTGAAATCAATGGCTAGTAACCTCCTCCTGCCCAGACTGAGCAACGATAAGCCCTTGCTACAGTGCCAAGGCACAAAAGGGGCCGTGGGTGAGCCTTGTTTAGTTTATAGGGAATTAGAGTATTAAAACAAAACAAAAAAAGTATTTGGCTTGAGGAATGCCATATAAACTATATGAAAGTAACACAATTATGCAATGAGTAAAAGTTTATCTCGGATCCACTTTAACTGTCCCTCAGAGGGGCACACAATCTAATCCCTACCATAGTCATATGTCTATGTATGTATCATGTAGTCTATGTATTGTAATGTAGGGCCAATATTAGGGGGAATCCAATTAACTTATCTGTATGTTTTTGGAACTGGGGAGAAAACCAGAGTGCCTGGAGGAAACCCACACAGACACAGGGAGAGTAGATAGTACCCTGACTAGGAAAAGCGCAAGAGCGCTAACCACTATGCCACCGCACTGCCCAAGGATGCTATTGAAAAGTGTAGCAGGCTTGCCTGGGGTGGCAAATCAAAGCCTCTCCTCCCATCTTCCACAGATCACCTTGCACAGGATGATGGTCTGTTACCCTTAGTCGGCATTTGTTTACTTTGCTGCCAACGACTTCCATGTTGTGACCCCTTCCCCCATGTTCACCCACACTAGGAATGTTGTAATGTCTCCCTGTAGTACAGCTCTGGGTAATACGTTATTGATTGCCACTTGACCACAGCCGACCCCCAATAAGTTACATATACAGCAGAACCCTTAATACCCGGCGTGGATCGCCTGATACGGCCTAAGTGATGCAGAAAGGCTGCCCTCCCCTCGCAATGCCTTGGGTTCTCTTTAAATTGCCTCAAAACCCGTTATCACTCAGGCATGCCGGTTAGCTGAGACTTCTGGTTGCCTGAGTTCCGGATGACGGGACCTTGCTGTACAACATTTGATTGAGTTTTAAATAAATTGGTTGCTGGGCTTCCAAACTATTGATTGTTTATCCCTCAGATGTTTTGCTGTAAGCAGAATTTGATGATGGCACCGCGTTGTGTTTTCCCCTTGCCTTGTATTTGTAGTCTCATTCAGATGTATGAGTAGTACAGGTGAAACTCGAAAAATTAGAATGTCGTGCAAAAGTCCATTTATTTCAGTAATTCAACTTAAAAGGTGAAACTAATATATGAAATAAACCCATTGCACATAAAGCAAGATATTTTAAAGGGGACCTGAAATGGGCATAAAATAACAAAATATACATGCCTGGGTCTTCCTCCAGCCTAATCGCCCCCATGCCGTCCTCCTCCGATCCCCCTTTCCTCCACAATTGGCCCCGGGGCTAACTGGCCGCGCAGACACTCCCGCCATGTTCATGTCGTCTGGAGCGTTCAGCACCTGCGCAGTACTACTGCACAGGTGCAGAACGTTCCCGGAGGCGGGGGAGTGGAGCTTTCAGTCTGCGCCAGCTGGAGGAGTTTCCAGGGCCAGTTGCGGAAGAACGAGGAGGAGACTGTAATGATTTGCTCAGCTGCCTGTGCAGGCAGGCAGCTTTTTGACCATTGTTTAGGTTTGCATGCTGCAGGACTCTGGAAAGGAGAGCTTCTGTCAGTTTTGCAGCTTGTGCTTGCTGAGGAATTTGCATACGTTGTCATGCAAATTGCCTGGCCACATTCATTGGAGGCGTGTACTATAAGTACTATGTGTTTCCCACAATGCTTGGCTGGTCATAAGGATTCCTTCCTGTGAAACACTCCTGGAGGAGTGTCAGCCTTACTCTTTGTTTGAAGATCAGCTTAGAGTAATTCCTGAAACTGCGCTAGGCAGGTTTCTCTAGTGCAGTTAGGATTGCTTATCTGTTTTGTTTGTTCTGTTGCGATTGTCCTGTCCCAGCGGTGGTCGACAGGAAATCGTTCTGATCTCTGTTCTTGGAGTATAGCTGGTGCAGCGGTTGCTACCAGCTATCTCTTCTGATCTGTTCCTGGATCGCACTCGCCTTGCGCTAGTGCTGTGAATCCTTCTGTTCTGCCTTCCTGGATCGCACTCGCCTTGCGCTAGTGCTGTGGATCCTTCTGGTCTGCTACTCTGTTCTGTCTGCCTGGATCGCACTCGCTTCGCGCTAGTGCTGTGGATCCTTCTGTTCTGTCTACCTGGATCGCACTGGCATCCTGCGCTAGTGCTGTGGATCCTTCTGTTCTGTCTACCTGGATCGCACTGGCATCCTGCGCTAGTGCTGTGGATCCTTCTGTTCTGTCTCCCTGGATCGCACTGGCCTCTTTTCGTTAGTGCTGTGGATCCTATCTCCCGCCTGTTCCTGTTTTCGTGTGTCTGTCTTGTCTGCTACGAACGCTTGCTGGAGGCTCGGTGAGGTAATCGTTAAGCAAGCGCTCGCGTCCTCTGTTTTATGTTTGTCTGTCGGTGGTTAGTTAGGCGTGCTTGTCTCTATTGTGCTTATCACGTGGAGACCGCGCACGAACGTGTGCACTGTTGCGAATGAGTGCGGTGTTCGCGTTCCTTTAGCGTTTGTTATTTTCCTTGCCTTTTCATTGTATGATTTGCTGTGCCTTTGCTACTCTCGTTTCTGCCTTGCTGTAGCCTTGTGTCACGTCTGGCGATCGCACCTCTCGCGATCGCGTTCCTACTTCTTATCTGCTGTGGTGTGTACACCGTCGCGGGTTGACGACTAGTTTGGTGCACACACATACAACCTGTTCCTTTGCTCGTTCTCATTCGCAATCGCCTCTCTTGCGATTGCGTTCTGCGCTTCGTACAATTCCTGTCTGGCATTTGTGGAGGTACAGAGGATTGGTTCCTCTGCACTCCACAACGCCATCTGCCGACAGGAATTTCCCTCTACGGGTGCGTAGCACCTTTTGCTGGGTTCCTGCAATCATACGCTTGTGGAGGACTTCCGCCGTATCAGCGCACGCGTTGTGCGCTGATCACGGAGGAAGTTCCTCAATCGTTACAGAGACTTAAGATGACGAGGGAGCAATGAGGCCGGAGGAGCTGGAGAAAGCCCCAGGTTTGTATACATTTTTTTATTGCTCCCCATCTCAGGTACACTTTAAACCTTTGTTATAATTTGATGATGATGGCTTACAGCTTATGAGAACCCCAAAATCAAAATCTCAGGCCATTAGACTATTGTGAAAAGGTTCAATATTCCAAGCTCAGAGTGTCAGACTCTAATCAGCTAATTCATCCAAAACACCTGCAAAGCGTTCCTATTTCATAGATTAACTTCACCTTTTAAGTTAAATGAATAATGATATACCCCCAGGGGCAAACCCATGATTTTCAAGGGGGGATTCCTGAAAGGTCTCTCTCAGCCACATACAATATAATAATATGGTAAGACGTTAGAGTGTGATTATGGTAGGGATTAGATTATGAGCTCCTCTGAGGACAGTGTGTGACTTGACTATAACTGTGTATAGCACTGCAGATGATGTCAGTGCTATATAAATACATAATAATAATATGGCAGGACATTAGACAATGACTATGATAGAATTAGATTGTGAGCTTTTCTGGGAACAGTCAGTGACATGACTATGTACTCTGTTAAGCTCTGCAGAAGATGACTGCTATATAACAGTCTCTACAGTCATAACAGTCTTTAGAATGACAATGTTGAATTTTGTAAATTTTTTGCGAGGGGAGAAGGGTGGGAGAGAGATGGTGAGATGGGAGAGTGGGAGAAAGAGATAGAAGAAAGTGCGGGAAAGGTAGATGGAGGAAAGAGAGAGACAGTAAGGGGCAAGAGACATGAGTGAGTGTCTCTCGCTTTCCTCCATCTACTTTTCCCGCTTGTGTCTGTGAGAAACAGGAATGGGGGAGACAGATAGATGCACACAGGACAGACTGAGGGGGGATTCTCGGCATCAGTAATCCCCCCCTAAACTTGCCTGTGCCCCATCACCCCATGCTCACACCCCTAACACTGTTATTGTCCTTAAAGTGGACCTCCAGACTAAAAATCTACTCAGCAGAACTGAAAAGACTTGGTGTTTCTTTAACAGTTTCACAGCATCAGAATGTTTTTCCTATAGAAGTCTCATTTTTAGCTAAGCTCCGTCCCATGAAAGAAAACTGCCCGGTCTTTTGTCCCCTGATGCTATGTAAAGCATGATGGGATTTCCTATGTTATTTACGTTGCCTAGCAACTGGGAAGGGTGATCAGGACACAGGACAGTTGGAACTGTGTCTCATGCTCTCTGTCACCTTCTTTCAACCAAAAAGATGGCTGCCCTTATGAAATCCTAAACCTTTGCTTGTTCTTTTAAAACGGTGGGCAAGAGATTATATTACCTATCTATTTTAATTAACATAACTAATGTAAGTTAATGACAGTATGTTTGTTTAGGCGGAACTTAAATGAGTTTCACTTACCTGGGGCTTGTGCCAGCCCCCTGCAGCCAATCTGTGCCCATGATGTGACATACCGATCTTCTGTTCTCTCGCCACAGCTCCCTTTCACTTCTTGCAGGCGATGTCCACTGCGCTTGCGCGGCCCTGGCCGTGCGCGTCCTTGTTCACGCTCCTTAGAGATTTTCTTGCAGTGCACCTGTGCAGGACGCTCCTGACCACAGAATTGCGTACGAGAATATGCACGGCCAGGGCACAGTGGACGTCGACTTAGAAGTCAGCTTTCACTACGAAAAGAAAAAGCTGCGACGGGAACAGAAGATCGGTCATGTCATGTCGCGGGCACAGGTTGGCTGCAAGGGGCTGGCAGAAGCCCCAGGTAAGTGAAACGCTTATTTTTTTAGGACATTTCAGTTCCGGTTTTGGCATCTATGTGATAATTATATACAGTTGTGTTCAAAATTATGCAACCCCCAATGCTGTAAAGGGTTTTAGGGAATTTAGTGTACATTTGTAATTGTGTTCAGAATGAAATCTTACAAAGACTTTTTAAAGAATCAAATTCAACTAAAATTACATCAATTGTTTTTGTAATACAGTATTAAATGTTTTTTTTGTGATTTCTTCATTGACACAATTATTCAACCCCTTAAAGACTACCACTCTTAAGAACAGAGGTTCATTCAAGTGTTTTTGATCAGGTATTGAAAACACCTGTGGATGTTAACGAGCAGCAATAAAGCATAATAAGCACCAATTAGGCAGATTTAAAATGACTGTGATACTCAGCTCCTTCTAGACATTTACTGGTGTGTTTACAAACATGGTGAAGTCAAGAGAATGGTCCAGGAAGACAAGAGAAGAGGTGATTTCTATTCACAGGAATGGCAATGGCTATAAGAAGATTGCAAACATATTAAACATACCAAGAGACACCAAAGGAAGCATCATTCGCAAATTCAAGGCAAAGGACACTGTTTACACGCTACCTGGTCGTGGCTGTTAAAGATGCTGACTTCGACTGCTGTGCGCTACCTGAAGCGCAAAGTGGAGAAAAGTCCCCGTGAGAATGCTGAGGAACTAAAACAAGTTTTGTCAGATGCGGGTACTGAAGTTTCAGCTCAGACAATAAGGCGCACACTGCGTAATGAAGGCTTCCATGCCAGAACTCCCAGGTGCACCCCTTGCTGTCTCCAAAGAATAAGAAGAGTCGACTGCAGTATGCCAAAAGTCATGTGGACAAACCACAAAAGTTTTGGGATAGTGTTCTGTGGACTGATGAAACAAAATTAGAACTGTTTGGTCCCATGGATCAACACTATGTTTGGAGTGGCCATCACAGTCACCAGACTTAAATCCGATTGAGAACCTCTGGTGGCACTTAAAGGAGTTATCAGGCAAAAGAAAAAAATGAGTTTCACTTACCTGGTGTAATGATCCAGACAGCTGTTTGACCATTCCTTATGTCTGAGAGATGCAGGTCCATGGAAAAGAGACCTGGCTTCATCTTGCAACTTTCAGAGCTGCTTTGCTGAGGGATTTGCATACATGCAAATTGCCCAGCTGTCTCGTTTGAGGGCTGGCAGTATAAAAGCCTTCTGCTGACCAGAAGGCTTTGCTGGTCATAACGGTTTGTTAAATACACTCCTGGAGTGTCAGCCTTCCCTGTTGGATTGGTATAGGTATCTTAGAGTAATTCTGGGAACTGCACTAGGCAGCCTCTCTAGTGCAGTTAGCCTGCTTATCTGTTTTGTCTATGTTGCCTCTCTGCTGTGACTGTCCTGTCGCCAACGGTGGTCGATAGGAAATCGTCCTGTCTGTGGGTGCTAACCAGTGCAGCGGTTGCTACTGGTAGCCCCTTCTGTTTCATCTGTCTTACTTGGATTGCACCAGCCTCTAGCGGTAGCGGCTGTGGATCCTTCTGATCTGCTTTCTTGGAGTACAGCTGGAGCAGCGGTTGCCACCGGCTATCTCATCTGCCTGTCTTGCTTGGATCGCACTAGCCCCTAGCGGTAGCGGCTGTGGACCCTTCTGATCTGTGATCCTGTCCCTGAACCCGGATCGCAATCGCTCTGGCGGTAAGAGCAGTGGATCTTTCCTATCCTGTCCCTGAACTTGGATCGCACTCGCTCTGGCGGAAAGAGCAGTGGATCTTTCCTATCCTGTTTCCCGTTCGTCTGTCTGTCTTGTCTGATACGAACGCTTGCTGTAGGCTCGGTGAGGTAACCGTTAAGCAAACGCTCGCGTTCTCTGTTTCGTGTTTGGGTGGCGGGGGGTTAGTTAGGCATGCTTGTCTCTGTTGCGCTTAATGTGCGGATAACTCCTTTAAAGAAAGCAGTAGCAGCGCGCCAGCCTAAGAATGTGACAGAACTGGGGGCTTTTGCCCATGAAGAATGGGCTAAGATACCCGTAGATCGCTGCAAGACACTTGTGTCAAGCTATGCTTCACGTTTAAAATCTGTTATAACTGGAAAATGATGTTGTACTAAGTACTAAGAATGAATGTCACTTGGGGATTGAATAAAACTGATAAAGATGTGAGCACCGAAAATACATTTGTGGTTATTTAATTATAAATGTTATGTTATATTTGTCTGACTTACAAGTGCCTCTTTGATTTAATTGTAAACAAGATGACTGAAATGATCAAAATCAATGTCAAACTGGCCAAAACACTCAATTTCAGTGGGGGTTGAATAATTTTGAACACAACTGTATACACAATGCTGGAAGGTAGGCCCAGTGTAAGTGTTACAGAGGAACCCATGGCTCAGCAGCAACACACCTGCTTATATCTACAGTTTTTTTGAGAAAGTGTAGGTCAGTCTTGTTTTAATTGCAATACTAATTGTGTCATTTGAGGACAGCTAATACCCCTTCCAGACAATCCAGTATTCACATTCAAATCAGTGTGTGTGGACTCCGCTCCAGCCCTGTGGGAGAATAGAGATTTATAAGTGGTTATTGGTGAGCTGATCCTAGCAGCATTGCAGGGCACTGATAAGAGTGACCCCAGCACTAGAAAGCAGGGCCCTTATGGCAGTGGGGGAGGATCAATCAGAAGGAGGACCACTGAGGGATCAAGATAAAAGATTTACCAAGAGGAACAGCTGAAATGGATGTTGAGGAAACAAAAAGTAGCTAACTTAGCATGGTGACTTGGTGGTCTCTGGCCTCCCAGCTCTTGTCTCCTGAGCTTCATCTCACCATGGACGCTGTCTTTGTGGGAGCCCACATGTATATACTCTCTAAAAGGCCTTGTTCACATCATACATTGCAATAGCTCACGCCAGCGTTTTGAGATTTTCTGCACGATTACTTTTTTAGCGCCTCCCGGCGCTTACCTGCACGTTAGTTGTTTTTTCTTTTTTAACAGCGCTTTTTTAAGGGCTCTTTCACATCAGACAACGCGAACAGGAGCCGTTCTCCTGCACGCGTTGTCTGCCTGCGTCGTGTCGTCGGGTATCTGCGGTGCGACGCAATCAGCGGCGGTAGCTGGTAATTAAACCCGACGGGACCTGGGTGCGTCGGAACCGCAACGCATCGAAACGCAGCGTCGAGTGTGAAAGGTAAAATGAAAGTCTATGGACTTTCATCTTACCTTGGTTAACGCAAACGGCTTCCGTTTGCGTTAACGCAGAAAGTCTGCCCTAATGTGAAAGAGCCCTTAGCGCTTTTGCACAGCGATTTGTTTTTTCACTTCCTGACATCAGTCAGGAAGTGAACTCTTCGACCCGGAAAATAATAAATACATTGTATTTATTCTTAAAAGTGCTGGGGAAATTGCTATACAAAGAGCTTTTTCAAGTGCTTTGCGATTTCCCTATACCTATACCCTATCCCTATTTCCCTATACATTATAGGCAAATCGCCCTGAAAATGATACAGGCAGTGCTTTGGTGAGCGGATCATAGTCGGACCACTCAGATGTGAACAGTCTCATATGGAATCATTGCACAAGCGTTTTTAGGGCGATTTTCAAAATCGCTGGTGCTTAACAATTTTCGAAAGCGCTCTAAGTGCGAACAAGCCCTTACAAATGATTAATTCCCCTTAAGAACATTTTTTTCTGCAAGAAGGATGTATGAAGAAGCACATGATCAATTTGTCAGTAATAACTCTTTGCATCCCAAAAATTCATACAGTGTCCTGTAACACAGCAGTGGAAGCATCTTGAATTGTTACCAACAGAGAAAATTATTACAAACACCCCCAACTCCCCCCCCCCCCCCCCAAAACACACACACACACACACACTCTACCAAGAAAAAACAAACACTGTGATTCTGTGTCCCGAACAACCAGAATCACCTGACTTCTGGAGTGTGGTCCTGCCTCCCCAAACAAAACTTTCAAGGTGTTTTCCTGCAGTAAACATCTTGGCGTTTTTATATGGGTAGGGAGGGGAGGTGGGGCCATGCGCCATAAGTCGGGTGATTCTGGGTCTTTGGAATGGCTTTGTGGGACAAGGCAGCGCAGGTAACTATTACTTTCTTTTACAGGAAGGCTGCTGGCTTTTAAATTTAAGCTGGAGATCTGCTTTAATGCCAACTCACCCCAACACAATTACCTCTTTAGAATTTATCCCTGCTCTAACACCAGTCAGTACACAAGCAGACACTTCATGTATCTGAACCAGCACTGGGTGCAACCAGGACCATTTCTACACTTTTTACTTTCTGAGGCAAACTTCTGAGGATGCGCTCCCCTCCTTCGCCGATTTGGAATGATCGCACAGCACCCGACAATTTACTCTGCTTCATTTAATGTTCTCACATGACATGCTGCAGCTCAACACAATAGTACACTGGCCGGCTGTGAGTCTGTGACAAACTGCTCACCCTCAGCCACTCCATTCCTCTTAAGTCAGGACAGCAGTGCCACCGCCTCCCTTCTGCTGTGCAAGTCAAATGAAACACTTCTGCTCTCCTGCCTCACCCTCCTCACTCACTGTCGGACTCCTCACACAGCACAACAAGCTGCTTTTCCCCACTGATGACCTCTTTACCTCGCTCTCCTCTCGCTTCTCCTCCTACTCTGACTGCAATGTGTTAGTGTAAACACAGTACAAACTTGCTGCCCCTGTAATCTCTGCAGCCTGATGCAAGTGTTTCACCTTTCTTCAGGAGAGAACCGGCCCTGGTGCAATGCAGAGTTGTTTACAGAAAAGTGAAGGCAGCACTGCACAATAAATACAGGCTTACATCATAGTTACAGTTCTTTACCTTCAAATAAAGCAACACTTAAGGTGGTCATTAACAATACAATTATTTGCATGATCAATTCTTCAATTGGATCGTAATATTGATCATTTGGTTCCACTAACACAAGTAAAGAGGTTATCCAATTCGCTCAGATTAATGGAATCGATTTGAAACAGGACAGATTCCATCAATACTATGATTGAATAAGAGAATCGATCGTCCAAAGAATCATATTGTCAATGGCCACCTTTAGGGTG
The DNA here is from genome assembly GCF_040937935.1 of Hyperolius riggenbachi. NCBI lineage: Eukaryota > Metazoa > Chordata > Amphibia > Anura > Hyperoliidae > Hyperolius > Hyperolius riggenbachi. The sequence goes on along the minus strand of NC_090655.1, from coordinate 31,616,290 downwards.
CGTACACACAACCAATTTTTTTGGATAATGATAAGCCAATTTTTAGTGTAGTAAAAGTACAAACAGATTTTGAGTACTATGAACTGATCATGTACTTAAAGAGACACTGAGGCAAAAAAATAAATACATTATGATATAATGATTTGTATGTGTAGTACAGCTAAGAAATACAACATTAGGAGCAGAGACATACGTGTAATATTGTTTCCAGTACAGGAAGAGTTAAGAAACTCCAGTTGTTATCTATGCAAAAGAGCCATTGAGCTCCACAACTTTCAAAGTGACAGAGAGCTCTGTCTTCTGAAGCTTGTTATCTCAACTGTCAGTCAATGTATTTTCTTTTCCTCTCCAGAGGAAAGGTCAATTGTTCACTGGCCTGCTCTTTTTTTTTTCTCTTCAGTGACTTTTTAAGTGCTCATACTACATGTAGGTGGTAAAATTGGCTAATGATTGGCCAATAACATTTGGATGTGTGTATCATGCTTTAAGCTTTAATCACTGACCCGTTTTACCACTTTCATGTAGTATTAGGGTTTATTTGCACAATCTGCTCATAGTATTGAATATCTGTTGGCTCTCATTCTATATGTAGGTGGTAAAATTGGACAATGATTGACCAATCATTTTTAAAAAGTGTGTACCAGGCTTACCGTTCAGCGATTTTTTTTTTTTAGTTCTGCTTTAAAGCAAACCTGAACCAAGCTTTTTCCTTCACATGATGCCTCCTCTGTTAATCGTCTACTTTACTTAGCTAAGTTCTTGCACCATGTCATTCTTGCTGAGTAGAGCTGCAGAATCTGTTATCACTGGGCCAGATTTATCAAGAGTGTCTGAGACAAAATATTAGTAGGTTTTTAGAAATTCGTGCAGAACTGTCTCAGACAGCCTAAGAAATCACTAGATTCCTTCTTAAACTGTAAGGAATAGAAGGAGTTAGGAAGGTCTCTCAGACAGTGCAGTGTGTGAGGGAACTTACTGTTGCTGAGGTAACCAACACATCTGCTGTAAGCAGGCTCTGAGTGAGGGGGAGGAGCCCTTCACAAATCACTTCTAGCTTCACTGCTGCACTATCTGTAGAACTGCTAATGAGCACTTCTAAATTCATCTGCAGCAGTTAAAGAGGATCTGTAACATCAAAAGATCCCCTGGGGGGTACTCACCTCGGGTGGGGGAAGCCTCCGGAATCTAATCTTCCCACGCCGTCCTCCGTCCCTCAGGGGTCTCGCTGCAGCCCTCCGAGAATAATGACGTCAATATTTACCTTCCTGGCTCCTGCGCAGGCGCTCTGACAGCTGTCGGCTCCGAACTACACGGAAATACCCGATCGCCGGCGGGTCTGCTCTACTGCGCAGGCGCAAGTTTCCGGCGCCTGCGCAGTAGAGCGGACCCGACTGAGATCGGGTATTTCCGTGTAGTTCGGAACACGGAAATACCCGATCGCCGGCGGGTCTGCTCTACTGCGCAGGCGCAAGTTTCCGGCGCCTGCGCAGTAGAGCGGACCCGACTGAGATCGGGTATTTCCGTGTAGTTTGGAGCCGAGAGCAGCCACAGCGCCCCCGCTGGAGCCTGCAAAGGTAAATATTGAACTGACAGTCGGCTCTGTCGCCGGCTGTTCGGAGGGCTGCAGGGAGACCCCCGTGGGACAGAGGACGGCGTGGGAAGCCTCATTAGGATCCGGAGGCTTCCCCCACCCAAGGTGAGTACCCCCCAGGGGATCTTTTTGACGTTACAGAGTCTCTTTAAGGAATGGATTTGCACTTTTCTTAACTGTAATGTTGCTCTAGAAATCTACGCTAAACTGCCACTATTACATAGGCTTTGGGAAGTTTCTTACTATCATGCAGAACTGTTCTTCTGCTGGTTAGAACAGTTTTAGAAGAAAAAACTGTCGGTAATGCTTTGATAAATCTGGCCCTCTGTTTCCTAGGAGCCATTAACTTTTATTATTATTATTTACTGCAAATCCGCTATGGAGCTGATTCCTTGCTAGTCTACTTCAGGGCGCTAAGGAGGAAACCTCATAGGGAACAGTTCTCCAATTACAGCACAAAGCATTGTGATTGGTAGAATAGTGTGGGCGTAGGTTACTACAACCTATCAGCAGTTTGAGAGGATGTGGCCACCCAGTCATGTTAGCGAAATTTCCTTTTGAGGTTTTGTGCTGGGTCCCCTAAAGTGGACTAGTGCCGCTGCTGTTCCTTTTGACAGGTGGACTAGACATACTCAGAAGCTTGTCTACATTAGAGAGAGTCAAATCAAGGTCAAGCAGTCAGACAGTGCTTATGCTTCACAGCAGGCCAGATCGATAAATCAAATTTAAACCGAAATTGCGATCATCAAGATCACGATTTCAAAATCGTCAAAGCGGCGAGTGTCGCAATGATATCATTTCCACATAGGGGAAGTTTGAAGAAGCGGCTTCATACTTCCCTCAAGTCCCGGCGAGTGCGGCCCGCAGCATCGGCAGTGTTGGACATACCTTCCGCACTATCCCAACACTGCCCGGCCTCTATCGCCGTCTGCTGGCTCTTGTGTACGGCATACTTCCTGGTTCCTGTATGTCACAAGACATACAGGAAGTATGCCATGCATTATATCGTGCAGGAGAAAAGTGGATTGATGGGCATCGCTGGACTTGTGCTGGAAGGTATATCCAGCACTGCTGCAGCTTGGGGGACAGAGAGGTCACAGAGCGAGACCCAGAGGGGCACAGACAAAAAGGGCACAAAAGGGACACTGAGAGAGACACAGAGGGTGCACAAAGAGAGACGAGACAGAGAGACACAAAGGGGGAACAAAGCTTGATTTGAAGGAAATCGTGATTTCAGACAGAAATCTCTTAAATCATTTTTTTCCTAAAATCATTCAGGCCTACTTCACAGATAGAGGTAGTCAATGAGATGCTTATATTTCTGACTTGCATGCAGCTTAGACACTAGGCCAATCAATTGTACGTCTTGCCAATTTGTATTGACCCAATTTCAGCCTTTCTGCTGTGGATTCTTCTGAGTGAGAAACGTGCCCTGGGTGATTGACAACATCTAGGAGAGCAGCAGACTGTCCTCTTTACACTTACATTTCTGTGTGAATAGCTGATTCTAGTGTCTGTTTAATTTCAGCAGTTTACACATCACAGGCATTGAACAAAGGAAAGAGCCACCTGTAACATCTCACCCATCTGCCCCAAGGACTCTTGTGAAAGTGGCCAAGCAAGAAGTGCTGGTTGCAGAATCCACCACCAAAGCAAAGCTAGGTTGTTTCGCAGTGAGGAAATCCAGTCAGTTTTTTTCCTTATGTTTTTGGTAGAGTGGGAGAAAAGCTGTGTCAGGCTTGTATTGTTGTATGTGTTCTGTGGTCCTACTTGTGAGATTTACTCTCACTTGCTATGTCGCTGGTTCAGAGGTGCGAGGGAGTCTTCAATAGAGATGCGTCGGCAATGAAATACTCTTTATCAGGGAGAGGGAGTGTTAAAGTAAACCTGTGAATTTCAGAGAGAATAAAATGAAATACGTACCTCAAAGGATCCTCAAGGGGCTTCCCTGTCTTCCACCACCAAGATGTTCCTGAACAGAGCCCCCCGAAGCAATACCACAATGTGCCTGCACAGTAACATGGACCCAATTGGTCTCGGCTTTTTGGGGGACGAGACAGCGCTACACGGTGCAGGGAATTTGGGTGCACTAGGCGCTGCCATAGCGCGTAATGTGAATTGCGGCTATAGCGGTGCTCAGACAGTAATTTGGGTGCCGTCAAAAGACGAAGCCCAAATTACTATAAAAACAGTGTAATTGGGCCGCCAGCAACAAAACAGACAAATTACGTTTTTCCCCTGAGTCCATGGCACTGAGGAGGGGGAGTGGTAAAGCTGCCGGGACTTTTGCAGGAGCAGGGTGAGCCGTTTTTCGGCTTTGCTCTGCGCCTACATTTCTTTACGCATGTATGCTTTTGGGGGTCCCAGCGCTTTAGATTGCAAGCTCACAAGGGCAATGCTCTCTCACTCTCTTGTGTCTTGGATTTTGTTGTTCATTTCGTAGCTTGCACTCTGTTATTCATTTTATTCCTCATGCTACATGTGTCATTGTAACCTCCAGTTCTGTGTTTTGTACCAGTGTCCATATTTGATGCATATCATTGTGTCTGTATCATTATGTATCTTTCGTTGTTTTCTTACTTTGTACAGCGCCATGGAATATGGTGGCACTTTGTAAATTAATAATAATTGGTGTAGTGGATAGCACTCTCGCCGTGTAGCTCTGGGTCCCCGGTTTGAATCCCTGCTAGGGCACTATCTGCACGGAGTTTGTATGTTCTCCCCGTGCCTGTGTGGGTTTCCTCCGACGTCCCAAAAAACTCTTACAGATTGGTTAATTGTCTTCCCCTCACATTTAGATTGTGAGAGCTTTTGAGGGACAGTTAGTGACATGATTATGTACTCTGTGAAGTGCTGTTGAAAATGTAAGCGCTATATACTGTAAATACTAAATAATAATAATAAATATGGTAACTGTATGTACATTGTTTACAATCCACTCTCATTTATAGGCTCAGGCGCCTTTTCTTCATGCTGCTGTGGAAGTGGCCAGTGTAGAAGTGACTCTTGACTCTGCCCATGCCATGTGACCACACTCTCAGCCCACTCCCTTACCCGGTGTGGACAAATGGCCACCCTCTGCATTGGCACACTGACTGGACTGAGGATGCAGAACAAGTACCTGAAAATGTGGGTGTTATGAGCTGTCCTGAGACGTGTCACACATAATGATGTCAGCGCATGCCATGCACCGAGATCTAGGAGGCCACGTTGAACATGCAACATGAGCCTGAAAGTATTTTGTTGGCAGATTAAATAATCATTTGGACCTTTTCGGCTGACAGTCCGCTGTCAGGAAGTGAGAAAAATGCAGGTTGTATGGTTAAAAACAGAATTAGTGCTCTAAACAAATGTGTAATGCCCTAAAAAAGGCAGACACCTATGGATAGGGACTCTGGATCCTATATACAGTATGTATATATATATATATATATATATATAATCTTTTGCTTCAGGATTCTCCAAAGGTTCTCAATATGATAGCGGTCAGGGGAGGATGAGGGACACTATGAGTTTCTCTCCTTTTATGCTGATAGCAGCCTATGGTGCAGAGGAATACCTTGCAGCTTGAGCTGGTACAGTGTTAAAGTGCACCTAAACTGAGAGGGATATGGATATTTCCTTTTAAACAATACCAGTTGCCTGGCAGTCCTGCAGATCTCTTTGGCTGCAGTAGTGGTTGAATCACACACCTGAAACAAGCATGCAGCTAATCCAGTCTGATGTCAATCAGAGCACCTGATCTACATGCTTGTTCAGGGGCTGTGGCTAAAAGTATTAGATACATAGGATCAGCAGGAGATTCAGGGAACTAGTATTATTTTAAAAGGAAGACATCCATATCCTTCTCAGTTTAGGTTCACTTTAAGCATGATGATGATTTTGTCACGGAAAGCATGTTTTTTCTTTAAGTACCTTGGAAGAAAGTGGGCAGTCAGAAACTCCTCATACTTTTCTGAAGTCATTTTCACACTCTCAGAGACCCTAAAGGGGCCGACCAGCTCTCTCGCCAGGATTCCGTCATAAACCATGACTCTGCCACCTTCTTGCTGATGTCCCAGCCTTGCTGTGACATGGTGGCTGTCTATCAACCATCCACCACTCCATCCATCTTGCCCATCCACGGCTGCACGGCACTCGTCAGACTGTGTGAAAATTATTCTTGTAGTTCTGGGCCCACTGCAGCCATTTCTGCTTTTGAGCATTGGTTAATGGAGGCTGAATAGAAGGTTTATGCATAACTGCAATCCTCTGGAAGATCCTGCACCTTGATTTCACAGGACTCCAGTGGTACCAATACCTTCAAATGCCTGTTTGCTGCTGTGTTATGGCATTTTAGTAGCTGCTCTCTTAATCTGATGTATTTGTTTGGCAGAACCCTTTCTCACTTTGCTTTTATTTACACAAACCCGTGTGTGCTCTGAGTCAGCCGCAGATCTTTTAACAGTAAGATGATTATGCTTAAGGTTTTCCTAACTTGTCCAAGGCATTCAACTATTTTACACTTTTCGGCAGCAAAGAGATTATTTTTCTTTCTCATATTGCTTGAAAATGTACTTAAAGTGGATCCGAGATGAACTTTTACTCATTGCATAATTGTGTTCCTTTCCTATAGTTTATAGGGCATTCCTCAATCCAAATACTTTTTTGTTTTTGTTTTAATACTCTAATTCCCTATAAACTAAAGAAGCCACGCCCACAGGTTTTCAGAGAGCCAAGGCACTTTCAGACAGTAGCAAGGGCTCATGGGAGCTCAGTCTGGGCAGGGGGAGGGTGAGGTATTACTTTCAGAGGCAGAGGGGAGGAAGAGGGGGGGATTAGGTTTTTTTGCTCAAGATGCAGATAAGCCTGCCTCTGTGTAATGTTTACAAACAACATGGCTGCTGTCATTGTATCACAGGAATAATCAATCATATTCTATTAAAGCTGTTTGCAGCTAGATTTGTTGTGTAAACTATCTAAACTTTAGATAAGATATATAGACAAGTTACCTGTTCTAGTTAGTTTTTCATCTCCGATCCGCTTTAATAATATGTTTTTTCCTTTAATGGGGCTCACTTGGCAAACTAGTTATCAGAGGTGTCCGAAATTGACTAAAGTGATCAAATGAGCCCTGAGGCACAATACCATCCATGAGTTTAATTGAAAAACAAATTATTTAATCTTTATGACGCTTAAATACAATTTGCATAATAATTTGGAATGCAGTTTAGTGCAAACACTTCATGATGTTGAAACACTGACACCATGGCCAATTGTCACTTGTTTTGTCTGGTGCAGAAGACAAAGGATCCCCATACAAGCACAAACAATTATTGTGGTCATCAAAGGTTTCATGTTAGTACACATCATAAAGTTCACCCCCTCTTTAGTGAGTCCCTCTTTACTTAAAGTTGGTGAGTATCTACTATCACGTATAGATTTCATGAGAACGATTAGTGTTCGTGCTGCACTCTTCCGAGTTCTGAAATTCACCCCCGAATAAACAGAGAGCATGTAAAACAGTTGATAAAAGCCCAGACCCTGTGTGACCCCACAATGCTGTGACAGGCAGGCTGCGTGCAATGCTCTGGCTGTTCTGCGTCTTGCAGCGCCCCTCGTGGCCTGCACATCTTTTGTTTTTTCGTCATTCCCTTCTGTCTCACAGATCTACCTGAGGCAAGCGATGAATAACACAACCAATTATCATCTCCTTTCCTCCTGCCTTGGGCCAGAACCCTGGTATGTAATGACAGGAAGTCAGCACACATTCTGCAGGCATACCACAGGATCAGTAGCAGGAGCACAAGTGTACATCAGGTGGTTATTCAACCCAGACACTTATATTACTTTACTCCTAGCAAGCAGAGTTCAGCGTTCATAAATACAGCAGGGAGAACACTGACATGCAGCTGTTGATTGGCTGCTATGGGTTGTTGGTCTTCATACGTGGTTTTCCAGCTTGCTTGCGGTGAGAATTTTATCCATTTTTCACACCGTGTAAAAAACCTATTATATAAATGTACTTTTTACAAAAGGATGCACAGGTCACATGTCCACAATGACACATCTAGATAATGTGAATAACAACAAATCCCAGAATGCATCAGTCAGCGTTTACACTGTCCAGAACCGTGTATGTGAAATGCTATACAGTTGTGAGGAGGCAGACCTGGCAATTTAGTTTCAAAACGTTTTTATTTTTCAAAGTAGTAAGGAAAAACAGAACAATGGTTGTATGCAATATATTTGCCCCGATGGGGCCATAGTTTCAATGATATGTTTAAAGAGTAAAACAGAAAATGGGACATTACAGACATGTTACATTTATAGGTTTGAGGGCTACAAAATCTGAAATTGCACGGAGGTGGATAAGCCAATCAACATGTGGAGTCAGGGAGGAAAGGTTAAACAGATAGGACGGTACTCCTGATGTTTTGCGTGTCAGCCAGGGACAGCCAAGGCTGCCAGGTTCTGGTAAATGGTATGGTGGAGTCGCTTACAATTGCTAATAGGCGTTCATTTATTAGAATATCATTAATGATCTCCTTAGTTTGATCCAAGGAGAGCGTTGGTTGAAGCCACTGCCTAGCTAGGTGTATTCTGGCAGCCTTGGCTATGTGCTGAGCCAATCTATGCTGAGGGTATTTCCATCCCTTTGGTTTATGACCTAGTAAAAGGAGGAGTGGATCAGGAGGTAGTGCTTTTTCAAGTGCGGAGTTAATGAGAGCAGACTTGGCAATTTAAAGTAGACCGCCGCTGCAAATTCCAAAGTGAAAAAAAGAGCCAGAATGACACTTACTATTATTATTATTATTTTATTATTAACTATTATTATTATTATTTTATTATTATTTTTTATTTATATAGCGCCCACATATTCCGCAGCGCTTTACAAAGCACAATAAGACGACAAGGGGGACATAGATACAACTACCAGTGAAAAATGTACAGCAGAGTCCCAGACAGCACCAATATTGTGACACAAACAGTAAACATTAGGAGGATGACCCTGCCCTTGCAAGCTTGCAATCTAGTATAACTGTACCCCTCCCCCCTTATTTTTTTTAACCAATGCAGCAGTGATTGACTTTTTCATTAAAGTCATTGGTATATATATATATATATATATACATACACCCACCAGATACTTACCTAAGGAGAGGGAAGGCTCTGGGTTCTCTCTACTCTCCTGGTCCCCTCGTTGCAGCAGCGGCTCCTCCGTTTAAATCCCCCGCTGCGGGGGACTTTGGAAGTCTTCGGGAACCGAGTACTCCCAAAGACAGGATGCTCCATACTGCACACATGCGAGTGTGCGAGAGAGGGCGCTCACGTGTGCAAAGTTTGGAGCGGCATGGGTTTTGGAGCACTCGGGACCCCGAGTATTTCTGAAGTATACCTTCAGCAGCATGGACAGCAGTATTTGACCAGATTGATCGAGTACTGCTATGGGGGAGCCATCACTGGAATGGGGAGTAGGAAGGCTCTAGGACCCAGAGCCTTCCCTATCCTTAGGTAAGTATCTGGCTTGTTTTTTTTTTATATAAGACTCCCAATGACTTTAAGCAGCAGGGAAGCACGGTGGCAGCTCTGGAATGCAGCATACTGTTGCTGGTACTGCACTACTTCTCTCTTCTTCTCCTCTCTGAGATAGGCTGGCTCAGTGGTACAGTCTTTGCAAAGGCAGAAAACTGCCATGGCAATTTTTAAGAAAGTAGGTGTGGCTAACTTATAAAAACCTGGATTTTATGGCAGCATTTGGACATTTTCTTTCCTGCTACTTTGTTATAACTTTTGCTGTCTGTGCTGATAGTGTGGGTTTTATTTTTATAAAAGAGGTCTGCTTTAAACACCAAAGACAAGATGCGAAAGATTTATGTTGCACTTTTCTCCTGGCGGACTCAAAGCGCCCTAGCTGTAGCCACTAGGGCACGCTCAGTAGACAGTAGCAGTGTTAAGGAGTCATCTCCAAGGTCTCCTGTGCTGGCTTATTGTCGAGAAGAGCAGAGATTAGAATCCTGGTTGCCTGTGTCAGAGGCAGAGCCCTTAAAGGGAAGGTTCAAGCAAGATAAAAAGGTTCAAGCAAGATAAAAAAATGATGTTTACGCATTGAACCAGTAATGCGTAAAAAAGTATGTGTTAATGTCACTGAACTAGTGGGAATGCGTAAAAATGTACGCAATGCGTCCTGCCAACCTCCGAGGTCGGCAAGCTGCCAGCGGGGGACTGGAGCAGCAGTGAGTGACTACGAGGGCACAGGATGGCTGCATGGGGCTGGTAGAAGCCCCAGGTAAGTGAAACTCATTTTTTTCATTTTGCTTGGACATTCCCTTTAACCAGTACACTATCCAGCCACTTTCTCAAGCCCTCCTCACATTTAGCATTAAACCTTTTCGTAATAGGATCTATTACAGGCCACAGGGGCTCTATTTATTTGAATAAGGATTCAAACACATCTCTGCCTGAACCACCTTTCTGTCAAAGCAGCAGGTGCCAAAACTCTCAGGTGCCAAAATTCTGAAAATTCTGTGATCTCGGCCCTGTTCAGTTCATGGCATTCTCCACTGGAGATTTCAGCACTGGAATTCCTGATTTAGGTGGGTATTCTGGAGTTTTTTCCCCTCTTTTTTGGGGGTTGGGGAAGATAAGCGTTGGGTACTAGGACATGGAGAGTAATTCCCCCCCCATATTTTATTGTTATGCTTTATGTAGTAATTTACTTCCAGAGGATTTTATCTGCTACAGAAGGAGCTTACACTCAAATGGCCTCACCACAGTCTCTCACTAGAATTATATATTTAGACAGCTCTTATATATTCCACAGCGCTGTACAGAGATCACTGACGCATTCCCATCAGTCTCTGCACCAGAGGAGCTTCCACTCTAATGTCCTCACCACAGACACACTTTTATATTATTGTCCATTCCCACAGCTCTTACATTGATTATTTTTTTTAAGAGTAAATAACGTACCAAAACTCATTAGCAATACAACTTTGAGTGACAATTAACATAAGATAAATGGTGTCAAACTTCAAAATGGAACAAGCGTCACTACCAAATTGTGATTAGCTAATAAAGTGTCCATTTTCTGTACGGTATGCATAGCAGTACTTAACAGCAATCATAAGCATAAGCTGTTAGGAAATGCAAAATCAGGAAAAGTTAAAACTTAAGGGCGAAAGGGCAGAAAACCTCAGTCTAAAGGGAGGAAAAAACTTCCGTAGGGTCAGTAACTGTGTTGACTTGGAGATTTTATCAAATATCTATAGAAATATATCCACAATACTCTGAAGATTTAATTGTTCCAATTACATAATTTTTACAGCAGAGGAGCTTACATTTTAATATCCCAAACGGGTGGACCATGATATTATTATAATTTCTGCTGTAATTATTGTACTTTTTTTTTACATCTGGCATATTTGCAATTTTATACAGAGTTCTTCTAAAGGTGACCACTAACGGTCCAATTTCTAGTGAAAAATCGTTAAATTCTGGTCGGATTGGTTGTAAATCATCTCCATTGATGGGCACAATCGATTACGAACGATTATAAAAATAGTCGTCCAATTGGATTTTGATAAAACCAAAATTTGGATTTTCTAGTTGGTTGTGATAGATAGGAAGCAAAGATTGGTTCATTGATGGTGTAATGAACGATTTTTTGTCCGATCAGAATTATCTGATCGCTAGAACGATTTTTGCTAGAAATTGGATCGTTAGTGGCCAGCTTAAGCTACCTACAACATTCTCTGGGGTAAATGATCTAAACCTCTAATGATCTGTTTAGTCATGGTTATTATTATTATTATATACTGTATGTTATTCACTTCTATGCAGTAACTCTGACTTGTTTCCCAGTGTTGTAAAGAGAACATTGAACCATATGCAACAGTTGCTCTTAAAGAGAACCTGTACTGAGTAAAAATACTTAAAATAAACACATGAGGTAACTTCAAATGAACATTACAGAGTTACCTTGCCATCAGTTCCTCTCAGAAGCTCACCATTTTCTTCTGACAATAATACCTTCCAGTTCTGACAATATTTTGTCAGATCTGAAATATATCAGTTGCTGTCAGTAAAATATCAGTTGCTGTCAGTTATAGCTAAGAGGAAAACTGGTGTACCAGGTAATGTCCATGTTTCCCTATGGCTCAAGTGGGCGATGTTACAGTTTAACTGTGTGCTGACCAGAAAGCTGTTATGGGTAATGGCTATTTTCAAAATGGAGGACGGAAAATTCCCTTGATCACAGTGAACAAACAGGACGTAGGACAGGAGAAAGACACTGAGGAGTAGACTACATGGAAGGTAAGTATGACTTGTGTATGCTTATTTTGACTTTTAATTTTCAGTTCAGGTTTTCTTTAAGGTTACACAATGATGACTGACAGACAGACTAATATTTACTGTATATTCTGGCAGATAAGACTACTTTTTAGCCCTTGAAAATCTTCTGAAAAGTCAGGGGTCGTCTTATACGCCGGGTGTCATTGATGCCGGGTAATACGCCTTATCCTGTTACCGCCTCTCAGATCTCGCTGCTGAGGACTGTAGTAAAGCGGCGCAGGTGCACTTCTGCGAGATCTGAGAGGCAGAGGAGGTAGGATACAAGGGTGGGCGAGGCAGGTGAAAGGTGTGTTTTATGGGCACAGTGCGATCTATTCTCCCATACCACTCTGATAAACAGGGAAAGTTGACCAACCAATAGCTTATATACTGGGTACCACATACAGTACAGCACCAGTGTCTGTTCATACATAGCACCAGTATATGATGGGTTTTTTTTTTATTTCTATTTGGTGTGCGTTTGAAGAGGGGTAGTCTTATACGGCAAGCATATTCTAAACTCTATATTTTAACTGGAAAAGTTGGGGTGTCGGCTTAAACGCCCAGTCGTCTTATATGCTGGAATATATGGTATATTGTTCTGACTTTTTCTGTAGCACTGTGTGGCGATCACTTAACCAATCACACTACAGGCTTAACCAGTCTGTTCCACAGAACAGACCGCAGTCTGTTCAGACATATGCTTTCTGTCCAGTGTCCATTGCAGTTATGGAACACAAAGTCCTGACCTACATGGTTTTTTGGAACACTGGACGGAAGTGAAACATGTCAAAATAGAAATGCTATGTATGCTATGTCTGATGAAACAGACACAGCAAAACTACTCTGAAAAATGGGGTTGTACTGTGAATTCTGACCGTGAATGCGCTCTGACCGTCCACAGACGTGTGAACCCAGCCTTAGGCTCAGCTCACAGGACAATGTTCTGAAACAACCTCTTAATTCATCCACCACAAAACACAAAATGATTATCGTATATACTTGAGTAAAAGCTGACCCAAGTATGAGCCAACCCAACTTTTAATTAAAAAACAGGTGGAAGTGATTGATTTGAGTATAAACCGAAGGTAGGAAGTGCAATAATGCCAACGTGGCCAACCCGCAAGAGCAGAGTGGTATGTGGTGCTGGTGACTGTATTCCCCCCCCCCCCCCCCAATAATACTGATAATAATACATTGGTATGCAAAAGCGTTTGTGAACAGCAGTTTTCAGATCTTGCCACAGATTCTCTATTGGATTTAGATCTGGACTTTGACTGGGCCATTCTAACACATGGATATGTTTTGTTTTAAACCATTCCATTGTTGCCCTGGCTTTATGTTTAGGGTCGTTGTCCTGCTGGAAGGTGAACCTCCGCCCCAGTCTCAAGTCTTTTTCAGACTCCAAGAGGTTTTCTTCCAAGATTGCCCTGTATTTGGCTCCATCCATCTTCCCATCAACTCTGACCAGCTTCCCTGTCCCTGCTGAAGAGAAGCACCCCCAGAGCATGATGCTGCCACTACTACATATTTGACAGTGGGGATGGTGTGTTCAGAGTGATGTGCAGTGTTAGTTTTCCGCCACACATAGCGTTTTGCATTTTGGCCAAAAAGTTCCATTTTGGTCTCATCTGACCAGAGCACCTTCTTCCACATGTTTGCTGTGTCTCTCACATGGCTTGTGGCAAACTGCAAACGGGACTTCTTATGCTTTTCTGTTAACAATGCCTTTCTTCTTGCCACTCTTCCACAAAGGCCAACTTTGTGCAGTGCACGACTAATAGTTGTCCTATGGACAGATTCCCCCACCTGAGCTGCAGATCTCTGCAGCTCGTCCAGAGTCACAATGGGCCTCTTGACTGCATTTCTGATCAGCGCTCTCCTTGTTCGGCCTGTGAGTTTAGGTGGACAGCCTTGATACTCCTTTCATATCTGAATGATCGCTTGAACAGTGCTCCGTAGGATGGTTAAGGCTTTGGAAATCTTTTTGTAGCCTAAGCCTGCATTAAGTTTCTCAATAACCTTATACCTGACCTGTCTGGTGTGTTCTTTGGACTTCATGGTGTTGTTGCTCTCTTAGACAACCTCTGAGGCCGTCACAGAGCAGCTACATTTGTACTGACAATAGATTACACACAGGTACACTCTGTTTAGTCATTAGCACTCATCAGGCAATGTCTATGGGCAACTGACTGCACTCAGACCAAAGGGGGCTGAATAATTAAGCACACCCCACTTTGCAGTTATTTATTTATAAAAAAAAATACAATTTGGAATTGTATGATTTTCATTCCACTTCTCATGGGTACACCACTTTGTATTGGTCTTTCACATGGAATTTCAATTAAATTGATTCATGTTTGTGGCAGTAATATGACAAAATGTGGAAAACTTCAAGGGGGCCGAATATTTTTGCAAACCACTGTAAGTTTAATATTGTTTCCAGTACAGGAAGAGTTAAGAAACTCTAGTTGTTATCGATATAAAAAAGCCATTGATCTCCACAACTTTCAAAATCACAGAGAGCGCTGTCTTCTAAAGCTTGTTCTCTCAACTGTCAGTCACTGTATTGTTTTTACTTCTGCAGAGGACTGGTCAATAGTTCACAAGACTGCTCTGTAAAAACATTTAGAATGCTGAGTAGTGTGTAGACTGCAAATATTAGAGAATGATGCAATCTTGAATGCAAACTGCAAATAAAAATATGAGAATATTTTCTTTGCTACTAATCTTCTAGTAATTATCTGTACTACACAACCAATTTATTATATTATATATTTTTTTCACTTCAGTGTCTCTTTAAACCATTTTTATAACAAAAAATGTTTATAGGTTTGCTGGAACAGACTTTACACTCTTCCTAATTCAATAACCTTTTAGCAGTCTTAGCTGTGTCCTGATATGATCCTTGAGAGCTTTGTAAAACATTCAGGCTAAGTTCACAGTGGGACGTTAAAGTCGCGCGTTAAAACAACATTTAACGCAGAATAACTCACTGCAATGAAAAATCAATGCCCTGTTCACAGTGCACACTTTGCGTTGGTGTCTAACGCTGCACGTTAAGTAAAAGTACTGCATGCAGTGCGTTATACACGTTATTAGCTGCGTTGGACTGTTTGCACATGCTCAGTAATGACTTGGAAGCATACTTTTCATTGCCTGTATTTTTTACTGTATCTGCTGTATGCGACGGTAACGCTGCGTTGCCACTTTTTGGGCGCGTTGCGTTGTAAGCTTGCGGTGCGACTTTAACGTGGCATCAAAACGCAACGTCCCACTGTGAATCTAGCCTCACTCCTAACAGCAGATAGTTTTGAATAAGTATCTGCTGAATTTGCAGGATTGATTGTGTTGTTCACCGATCTCCAGCGTCTGAGATCCTTAGTCAGGCCTTCTGATCCTGTATTCCAGCAGACATCCTCGGTCAGGTGTTCAGTTGGCCTGAATTGCCTTCATTCCACCAATCACCATTATGTCCCCTGAGATGCCGCTACCCTTTAACTATATGTACCCTCCGGCCTTGCTTGTGAACATGCTGCTTCCTTCTATGTAAGCATGTGGGTTTATACCGAGATGATTTGTGATTGTGTTCCTCTTAGCCCTGTGTAATGTGCACGGCTGGGGTCATCTATGAGCAGAGTATGCTGTAAACATCATGTCATTATAATATGTCGTGTAACTCTTCAGACAGGATTCACCAACCCTCTCCAGACACCATTCTCCGGCCTATACTTAGACTGTCCCCCGGGGCCAGTGTTCCCCCGCCACTTCCATCATCAGCTCATTAACTCCACTCTTTCATAAATCCATTAACTTGTTTCTAGCAGTAAAAGCCTCGGCAATGTCCGCAGCATTGCTTTATGACTCCTCTCCAAACCAGGTGTCTCTCCTTTGAGATGTGGGGTGGTCTAGTCCAGGTTACATCCTGTCAGGTGATGTCTTGTAGCCAAGACTTCATCTTCGATGATTAACGGCCGTCCTGTAAGACATCAAGACTAAGCTCCAGACGGGACTGTCCAATCATATCTCACCACAGTCCAAATCCTGCTGATGGGCTATCCTGGCAGAACACTGTGTGATTATGGAGATATGCATTCCCATATTTCTCTGAGATCTATGTTGAATCCACACCAGACACCTGGGAGAGGTCCTCACGCTGCCTGGACTATGTATAACACACTCATAGCCTTTATCTCTGCCTCTCTCATTCTCCTTCCTCTCTCCACCACCCCTCTTATGGAGACTGTGATATTGATGGGTGGTTTAACCACTTCACGAAGAGAGACATTTTCACATATCAGCACTGCTCCTATTCATTTGTCAATAACTTTATTACTACTAATCACATCTAAATTACCTATATATTTTTTTTATCAGGACAAATTAGGCTTTTAGTGTGTGAAAATTTTGTTTAGTAAATACCTTATTTTCTATGCATTTTAAAGGGAAATTAAGGTAAAAAGTAGAAAAAACACACTGGGCCATATGCAATTCTCTTTTTCACCTGAGTTTTCTCCTAGGAGATAATTTTTCATCTTCAATTTTAAATAACTTTCCAGCACTTCTCAACTAAAAAATTACCATAAAGTAGGTGAAATAGTACTATCAAAATTATTTTGAGTATTTTCTTGCTTTCTGGTGGCTTAAAAGGCATTTTATTGACAAGTTTAAAAATATCTCCTAGGAGAAAACTCAGGAGAAAAAGTGAATTGCATCTGGGCCACTGTGTTTTCTCCATTTACATCCATTATAGCTTTACAATAAACAGTGCTAAGTATAAGTTAAACTCACAAATGTTATTTGCTCATCCATCCTGGCTATTACAACAATTATATTATGTTCCTAGCACAATGTATGGTGACAATATTGTATTTGGAAATAAAGGTGTAGTTTTTTCTTTTTTTGTGTTCTTTGCTTTTCTCATTGTACACTATTGATGATTATGAGACCTTATTTGCAAAAATAATAGTAATATACCCTCATGGCATACATATTTAAAAAGATACGTTCCTAAGGTAACAATATATGTTTTTCTCTTTTATTGTGTCACTTTGTTTTCATTTTACAAGTCTTTTATTTTGGTATAGAATGTGCAAAAATTGTATTGCTTTTGATTCAGTTTGTGACTAAAAGAATACACACGACACGGGCCTCATCCCTAAAACTCTCTAAATTGCGCCTGCTCAGTACAGCCCGGAGGACGTCCGATGACGTCAGCGCGCCCGCGTGGGACGCAGAAGAGCCCGTCCGTGGAGCGCAGAAGAGCCCGACCTGGCAGCCGGCCTGGCCAGGTCGGGTCGGCCACCGAAGACGACCGGAAGCCTCTGGAGCGGCGGCGAGGGCACCTCCTGCCTGCCACGGGCTGGAGGAAGCCCCGGGTAAGTGGATATGGATTTTTATTTTTTTCCACGTTACCCTGAACCTTTCCTTTAAGTGGTTAACATTGTCAATGTTTTTTTTTTTTTTTCAAATATAGCACATTTATCTTATTATTTTTTTTTTTTTTTTACACTTGAGTATTTAGTGTGTATATGATTTACAGTTTCAAATCTGTTTTATATCTTATATCTATTGCAGAAGTTCCATTTAATGGACAACACATAATTAAGGGATTAAGGCTGGCTTCACAGTGGTCAGTTGCATAACGCACGCATTATAATGAGTGTGAACTGCATTGAAGACTGGCCATAGACTTTAATACAAAGCCTGCATGCAGCAAGTTAGAATAGCGCAAACCGTTATAATGCAGTGCTGTGAACGGGCCAATAGCATTGTATGGGCAGAATTATTCTGAAGTGCAACTGAACACTGTGGACCAGCCCTTATACTTTTTCCTGGCAACATTAAAAGCCTAGGTTTGATTACGCCTATTTGAAAGATGTGTGTTAACATGGGCTCTGGTTATTGCTGTTATTTGAATACCGTATATACTCGCAAGCAAGCAGAATCTTTGACCCCCAAAAAGGGGGTAAAAAGTTGGGGGGGGGGGGGGGGGGTCGGCTTGCTTGCGAGTCACCTGTGGTCCGCCTCCCCCGCCCCGCGGTCGCCGCAATCACCTGAGCTGGCGCCACATCTTCTATTATTCTGCTCTCCGCTCGTAAAGTAATTCACAGCAGCGCGCCCCAACGGCGGCTGCTGTGATGACAAGGCAGGAAGCCATAGAGAGAGAGAGAGCGGCTTCCTGTAGCTATGGTAACCACTCTCTCTCTATGGCTTCCTGCCTCGTCATCACAGCAGCCGCCGTGGGGCGCGCTGCTGTGAATTACTTTACGAGCCGAGAGGAGAATAATAGAAGATGCGGCGCCAGCTCAGGTAATAGCGGCGACCACGGGGCGGGGGAGAGGAGGGGGCACTACCTATACTGGCCGCTATACTGGGCACTACCTACCTATACTGGGCACTATACTAGCTATACTGGGCACTACCTACCTATACTGGACACTATACTAGCTATACTGGGCACTACCTACCTATACTGGGCACTATACTAGCTATACTGGGCACTACCTACCTATACTGGGCACTATACTAGCTATACAGGGCACTATACTAGCTAAACTGGGGCACTACCTACCCATACTGGGCACTATACTAGCTATACTGGGGCACTACCTACCCATACTGGCCACTTTTGTTATAAAGAAGAGCAATAAGGAAAGATTCCCCGCACTCCAACGATCTTTTGGGAATACACGTTTGGGTGCAGTGTGTTGCCACTGTTGCTGTGCCTCCACAAGCAAGGAAGGACATCTAAGATTTGCAAAATGGAGAAGCCTGGGCACCAACAACTTGACATTCAACATTTATTGCACCATGTACAGTGTAAGATTTGTTGCAGCAGATTACAATTAGGTATAACCATCAGTTTACATCACCCATCCGGGAAGCACCCCTCACACAGAGCCCCCGTCCTCCGACAATTGTTTCGCACCAGCTGGTGCTTGATCACGGAGAGATCAACCTTCTGGCGTGTGGGTAATCCATCAACGCCATAGACGGAAGGGCGCCTTCAAATAGCGTAACTCCTATACGCCCCTCTGTGCGCCCGCACCAATGAGCAGCCAGCTCCTAAGGCCGACACGGAACGTGCTACGTGTGTACGCACGTCCGTGTTCAGCAACCAACGCCGGCCAATCCTGGCTGCCTATGACGCTCGCATCAGCGAACGTCAGCATTGCCATGGATACGGGTAAACATACCCAGAAGACGTAGCAAGGCCGCCTCCCCCTAGCAATCCGAGGGGAAGAGAGCAAACATTGCCACATCCTGGACGGCTTAGTGGAGCCGCTGCAACAGCGGTACGGGCGCAGAGGCGCACAGGAACACATTGGATAAGAAAATGTAGCAAGCAAAAAGCACTTCATATCCAGACAATAGATAACAGACAGGTTATGATCAAAAAAGCCAACAGGAAAATAGAGACACAAGAAATTACATATTTGACCCGGCAATATACAGAGTATTCGAGAATCCAGGAAAGAAACAGAGAAAGATGTATACATATACCCCCAATACCCCAACCAATCTATGGGCAGCTTCTAGATATTGTTGAATCTTTCTCCCAATAAAAAGCTCCCCCAAAAAGAAAAGCAGTACCAAACATCAGGATAGGGTCTGTTATTTTTCTAAAAAGACTCCCAGCTCATTGCGATCATTGAAACCTAGGGGCCCCATGGCCTCAGTTCTAGAGATCCAAAATGATTTCCTTTGTGAGAGGAGCCGTTCCCGGTCTCCCCCTCTTCTTGGGGCCACGACAGCGACCAATCCCACCATTCTCAGGAGGGAGGGGTCGCTGCCGTGGCCCTCCTCAAAGTGTTTTACCAACCTGGGCACCCCCCCTTCATTTTTACGAATCGAGCGGATATGCTTGACTAGTCTTTCCCGCATGGGCCGTGTCGTCTTTCCGATATAGAAAAACGAACAGGGACACAGGAGGGCATACACCACAAACTTGGTTCTACACGTGATGAAACTCTTAATCTGGAACTGTATGGGGCCAAGTCTCACTTGTTTCGTCTTCATAACATTAGGGCATGTAGGGCAATGTCCACATGGGAATGTGCCTACAACTTTTCTACTGTCTAACCAAGTCTCACGTATAGGTTGTACAAATTCACTATTTGTCAACATTGAACCCAAGGTGGTTCCTTTTCTAAACGACAAAATAGGGGTTTTAGTAACTTTGGGGTCTAACCCCTTATCCTGTTCCAGTATCTGCCAATTGCGCTTAACAATCTCCTGTATCTTGTCTGACATAGGGGAAAAGTCAAAAACCATCACAAAAGCATCGTTTACTTCTTTCTCTCTGATTCGTAGCAAATCTTTACGATCCTTGCTACGATCCCTTTCCAACGCGTGATTTAAATGATCTTCCTCATACCCCCTTGCAAGGAAGCGGTTATGCATCTCTTGTGCCTGTTGTTCAAAATCCTCTCCTCTAGTGTTGTTCCTGCGTAATCTGAGGAACTGACCATAAGGTATAGCTGATTTCACATGGGGTGGGTGATAGCTCGCATTGTGCAAAACTGAATTTGTGGCGGTATCCTTCCTGTGTCCCTTTGTCACTAAGGCACCGTCCACTACTTCCACCATTAAATCAAGGAACGGGATCTTATCACCTCCCCATTCAGATGTGAAGGACGTATTCATGTTGTTCACATTAATGTACTCTAGGAACGCATCAAATTCTTCCCTGGTGGATCCCCAAACGACCAGCACATCGTCCACGTATCTGTGCCATGCCCTCAAATAACACATATATGGGTTACGCTCACTATAGATGTATTCGGCTTCCCACCTTGCCAAAAAAATGTTTGCAAATGTCGGGGCTACCGAAGTCCCCATCGCCGTCCCTGCGATCTGTTTATACCAGACGCCCCTGAACCGGAATGCGTTATGGTTTAACATGAATTCCAGACACTGTCCTAAAAACTCGCTACCCGCCTCATCAACCAACTTGGTTGCAAAAAGCATGTCTAATACGGCCTTGACCCCCATTGTCTGTGGTATCCTGTTGTACAGGTTCACCACGTCAATGGAGGCCAGGCTATCACCATCACGCCACTCCGTCTGTTCAAGTATCTGGAGGACATGCATACTGGGCACTTTACTAGCTATACTGGGCACTATACTAGCTATACAGGGCACTATACTAGCTAAACCGGGGCACTACCTACCCATACTGGGCACTATACTAGCTATACTGGGGCACTACCTACCCATACTGGGCTCTATGCTAGCTATACTGGGGCACTATACTAGCTATACTGGGCACTTTACTAGCTATACTGGGCACTTAACTAGCTATACTGAGCACTATACTAGCTATACTGGGGCACTACCTACCCATACTGGGCACTATACTACCTATACTGGGCACTTTACTAGCTATACTGGGCACTTTACTAGCTATACTAGGGCACTACCTACCCATACTGGGCACTATACTAGCTATACTGGGCACTATACTAGCTATACTGGGACACACTTGGGGGATCATGCGGCCTGCACCAATCCAGCATTTTCTACCCCCGGCTTATATAAGGGTCAATCATTTTTTCCTATTTTTTTTTCAGGTAAAAGTTGAAGGGGGGTCGGCTTATATGCGGGTCGGCTTGCTTGCGAGTATATACGGTATCTTGAATAATATTCAAGTAACAGCTTAGACAAGACACATAACATTTATTTCAGCCTTTTGGGCGCACTCCACAGGCAAGCAAGATCATTAAGGAGCCTTGTCCTACTGTGAAACATGGTGGTGGATCGCTGGTGTTCTGGGGATGTGTGAGTATACATAATTGATGGCAATATAAATTCAGTAAGTTATTACAAAATACTGGAGGGAAACTTGCAGAATCGAAAATCGGGGTATATTTATTTTACAAAAACTTTTCTCTATCAGTTTGTGCACACAACCATTGTTACAAGTAACTGCAAACTCATTAATTGTTCACTAATCTTCACTAGGCACAAGAATGGTCCAGGGTAAGGCTGCCAACCCTGGCTAACATGATGGAGAGAATTTTTAACAAATCAGATCCAAGTTGGATGGATAACGCGTTGCCTCGGTTCAGCTCAGGCCCTGCACATGCCTTAACATACAGTCTAACATTACACTTTGATGGCTTAAGCAACTGTTTATGATGGTTTGGCTGTCCGTTTGTTGTCAATATAGGCATCCTCCGACATTTGCACCTGTCAAAACTTCATCAACAAGCAATCGGTTGCAGCCTGCAGTGGAGTTTGCACTAGTCACCGTAGATCTAGACTTCATTGCTTGATTCTCCACCATATAAACACAAGCAGGTGCTCTGTACCACATGCCTGTACATTTATAGATACAATGGGTCTACAAAGCGGTTGACTGGATCAACAATCTGAGCAGGTGCATGCGCAGTAAAGCATCTGCTTGTGTCATGCCAGGTAGTCCAGCTAGTGATTCATGGTGGCTTCAAGTTATCTGCACATCCCAGCCTTTGAACACCATGTAAAGTTTGCCTACACACCCTCTACCTCACCATAAACTTCTCCGTTGTACACCTATTCTATAGCCCTACCTAGTGTGTCCCTACTCCCATCATCCCCTTAGATTGTAAGGCTTCAGCAGGGTCCTTCTTTCACTGTGTATCGTGCGCCTTCATCACTTGCACCTTCCCATGGATAGACTCGGACTTGAATTGCCCATCTCTCCAACCAGCTCCCCAGTCACATGATCATGTTTTTGTTGTTATATGGCTCTTAAAATGGGTGCTCTAATGCTTGCTACACAGCCATAGCAGTTAAGGCACCTGTTTTTTTTCACTGACCTGAGGAAGCAGGCAAGCACCCACGAAACACATTGTGAATTTTATGTAATCACATTTATGTTCTCAAATAAAAGACCTTTTTTTCTATGGACTGGTCTAAATTCTTCTAGAGAGGTAAGATTAATGCTGGGTACACACTATTAGATTTTATGGTCGATTTATTGTCAGATCGATTATTTCCAACATGTCCGATTTGCTTTCCGATCGATTTCCGAACATTTTCCGATCGATTTCCGTTAACTTTAATAGGAAATCGATCGGAAAATGCTCGGAAATCAATCGAAAAAGCAAATCGGGCATGTTGGAAATAATCGATCTGACAGTAAATCGACCATAAAATCTCATAGTGTGTACCCAGCATAACTCTCTGTTTATAAGATCAACATCAGTTGACAGTTTTTTAGTTTGATTTAAAGGGACTCCGAGCAGTGCAGAAACTATGGAAAGATGCATATCATTTTAAAGATGGATATCATTTTAAAGCTCTCTTTCTCCTCTTTCTGGCGACACCTAAATCGTCGCTCTACGCCTTTTAGTTTTCTTTATTTTCGCGATTGAAATCGCGGTTGCGGCAATTTCAATCGGGAAAATAGCGAAAACTGAAAGTCGTAGGGCAGCGGTTTATATATCATTGGAAAGAGGAGAAAGAGAGCTTTAAAATGATATGCATCTTTCCATAGTTTCTGCACTGCTCGGAGTCCCTTTAAGGTGCCCATACATGGTACAATTTTTTTTTTTCCGATTAGATAATTTAGTTTGATTATCCTGTTAGATCGAATATAAAGATTTTTCCAACATGTCTGATTGGATTTTTATCGGCGTGACGCGGTCGTAGAACGGTTAAAAAGAAATCCTTGTGCGATACCATTTTTTTTGTTTCTGGCAATCTTGTAATGGAAGTGGAATTCCCCTCTAAACAATTTCCTAAATCTGTGTGGGAAATCGCGCCACAAAAGCAGACGCACATCAGCAATTTTATAGGGTACTCAGATGATGTCTTATCGCTCCATCAAAATAAGGTGTGCTCAGGTACGCCCGCGATTGGCGTTCGGGGCAGAATTTACCCGAGGCACCTTTTCCTTCAGGCGCCTTTTTTTCCCCAGGATTAAAATGTCCTCTGATAAATTCATGAAGGTAGATAATTCTAATAATTAATTCCAAGTTTACTTCACCCCGCAGAAAAGTCTGTAAACATTGAAATGGAGAGTGCGCTCCCTCCTGCACTCGCCACAGACAGCGGCGGTGCCGTCTCCTCATTCTAATGAGTGCTAATTCCCCGCAGATAGGCATCTTTCTGATGGAACAAATGCAAAATCTCCAGCCCTTAATTCTGTCATTAGTATTCCGAGCAGATGAGGGCTAAATAACAGCCGCCACTCTCTGTATTGCTGTGTGGGAAGTCTAATATTGATTTGTTAAATAGTGTCAAGAAGTCAAAATTGACTAATCTCCAGTCGATTGTTTATGAGGCAGTTAGCAGAGAAATGGATGCCCCTACTTAATTAATAACTCATTACTGAAATTTGATTATATGCTTGTAGAGTGAGTACGGCCCCGGTTCAGTGTCGCCAAGTCTCCTGTGTTGATGAAGCCACCGGCGGTTTTAACACCGCCGCTTCCTGGCTCTGGTGGCCACTTAATGCCGCGTCTTACCCTCTCTCGCATCGCTAAAGGGTTTGTGCAGAATGTCATTACTGCGGGGCTCTATCCCTCAGCCCCTCTTTCCTTGAAGTCATTTAAAGGGGACAGCCGCATTTGTAAAAAAACAAAATCAAAAAACATACAAATAAAGGGATGCTGCACAAGCATTATCGTAATTTATTGTTAACATTTTTCATTTCAGTCAGCAGCCTGTTATTAATTTCCAAAAATGGCTGCTGAAACTGCACTTCCTGACTACAGAACTTCCACGTACTCTGTTTGGAGTACTGCATACCTCCCAACTTTTTCGAGATAATAGAGAGGGACGCTTAAGCCACACCCATGCCACACCTCTAATTACGCCCCTGACACACCCCTTGTCACGCATACTGTAAAGATTTAATAAGAAAAATATGTTGTTTTATAATTCAAACCACATTGGTCCTTTCTTTCCTGGTTCATTTTCCTTCATATTAACATTTAAAAATAAGAAATATATCAATTTAACCACTTAAAGCGGAATATAACCCTGCATTTCAACTTTGCTCTAAAACATTATTTACAGTATATTATATGCAACCAGCATTTTTTTTTTACTAGACCAGCATTGGAAGGGTTACACAGGGCTTTAAAGTTCCTTTAGATTTCTGCAGACGCATCCGAAGCTGAAATAGATACATTTTGTTTACATAATGTATCTAAGTGTTGAATGTGACTCATCTCTCTCACTGAGAAGGAGCTTGGACGACAGCCAAAGAGTGTGTAACTGTCTATCAATAGATACATGTAACTAAATAGAATGTATCTATCTGAACTTCTGCATATCTCTCCAGGACCTTTAAACCTCTGTGTTTAACCCTTCCAATGCTGGTCTAGTAAAAAAAATGCTTTTTGCATATAATATGCTGTAAATAATATTTTAGAGCAAAGTTGAAATGCAGGGTTATATTCCGCTTTAAAGACCACAGGCTTACACCCCCTAGTGACCAGGCTATTTATTACAATTAAGTGTTCTGCACCTTTAATGGCTCGCTGCAGACGGATACAGTTGAGCACACAAATGAATCCCCCCTTTTCTGCTCACCAGCAGAGCTTTCTGTTGGTGGGCTCCGATCGCTGCTGCAGGCTTTATTTTTATTATTATTATTTTTTTAACCTCCCTGGCGATACAATAAAATTGCCAGGGAGGCAGAGCAGCACTTTTTTTTTTTTTGTAATCATGTAGCTAGCCTAGCGCTAGCTACATGATAGCCGCTGTGCAGCGGCATCCCCCATCCCTTCCGATCGCCTCCGGCGATCAGAGCAAACAGGAAATCCCGTTCACCGTTCAGAACGGGATTTCCTGTTTGTCTTCCCCCGTCGCCATGGCAACGATTGGGATGAAGTCATGGTGTCTGGGGGAGCCCCAATCCACCCCTTAGCGCAGCCTGGCGGTGATTGGCCAGGCTGTGCACAGGGTCTCGGCGGGGGGGGGGCCTCTAACGCGGCGGGTATCAGCAAACCAGCGCGGAGCGCGGCGATCGGCTTGTACACGCAGCTAGCAAAGTGCTGGCTGCGTGTAACAAAGCAAAAAGTATGGAAATCGGCCCACCAGGGGCTGAGAAATTCTCCGTGGCGGCTTACCCCGAGCTCAGCTCGGGATTATCGCCCAGGAGGTTGATTAAAATGCACTTTTTTTTTTTTTACTACACTCCCTGCCTCTTACTACACTGCCTGCCTCCCCCTGCCAGCCAATCCCAGCAATCGTCTCTCATAGGCATCAGCCTATGAGAGCGATCGCTCTGTGGGCCACTCCAGGGAACGGCTGAGTGACACAGCTCTCCCCAGTACAGAGCTGCCATAGATCGCATAGCTATCTGAGCAGCAGCGATTATTTTTCATTTTTAATGACTAATACGTGGACTGGCAGCAATCTCTGACGCTCCTATCTGCCAAAGGATGTTAGGAACACAGTGACATTACTATATTTTGTATACATATAAACACAAAGGGCCCAATCCAATTCACATTTTATACTAGGAGATTCTTTTTCATCATCTGTCTAAAATAACTTTTGCACTCTTAATTGAAAAAGTACCGGTAGGTGGGAAAGTATTGTCAACAGTATCTTCTTGGTTGCTGGTGGCTTAAAATGCATTTTATTTATAATGTGAAAATATCACCTAGGAGAAAGCTTAAAGGGAACCTAAACTGAGAAGGATATGGATTTTTCCTTTTAAAATAATGCCAGTTGCTTGACTCTCCTGCTGATCCTGTGTCTCTAATACTTTTAGCTACAGCCCCTGAACTAGCATGCAGATCAGGTGCTCTTACTGGAGTCAGACTGGATTAGCTGCATGCTTGTTTCAGGTCTGTGATTTAGCCACTACTACAGCCAATGATCAGCAGGGCTGCCAGGCAACTGGTATTGTTTAAAAGGAAACTTCCATATCCCTCTCAGTTAAGGTTCCCTTTAAGGGTCGGTTCATGCATCTCATTGAGCCAATGCTAAATGATTTTCTGCAACCAAGAAGAAAAGCGTTTGGCATCTGTTCCTGTCGTTTTACTGTCACTTCGCATTTTGAGTCATATTGGGAAGCACAGAACCATCAGACGCAACCACGACGAGACTCTACATGCTTCTTCCAAAAAATTTTGATCAAAAGCATTAAGAACACTCACAACTCCCATTCGGGGACCCGAACTCTTGCACAGCACATAATGAAAAGTCTTTATGCCACATATAGTTGATGAATAAATTAATTTCTCTGTGTTCTGAGTTTGTTTAGGCAGATTAATGGGTCTAATTAGTTCTTATTAGGAGCTGTGAATAGACTGCAGGAGAACTCTGCTGAGGCATCATATAGTAAACTCTGAGGCTTAACCCTTTCATTCCCTTTTTTTTTTTAGGATTTTCATAGATTGTAATGAAGACTTTTCCCCCCACATAATGGTTATCATGCAGAGGCTGTTCATTTAGGCTGCTTACACACCAAGACGTTACAGGCGCACGTTAGTGCGCCTGTAACGCTCCCCCAACGCACAGCAATGTAACACAAGTGGGCTGTTCACACAGCCCACGTTGCGTTACATGTAACGCTGCACGTTCTGTGCAAAGTGCAGCATGCTACGGCGTTGGAGCGGCTATAGCCGCGTTAGACTGTTTGCACATGCGCAGTGGGGGGCGGAGAGGAGGCGGGGAGAGCCAGCTACAGTAGCCGCGCACATGGCTACTTAATATTCACTGCACTGGCGGGCGCTGATTGGCCGGCGGGACCACGTGATGCGGAGTGTCTCGCTCCGCATCACGTGGTCCCGCTGGCCAATCAGCGCCACTCTGGGAGACATTATAGGAATCGAGCCGCCTAACGCGGCTCACTCTACCGTCGGCTCTTGCAGCACCATACGTTGTGTTAGGTGCACGTTATGCGACCTTAACGTGCCACCTAATGCAATGTCTTGGTGTGCAAGAAGCCTCAGAGCAGAGAGGAAGTTTAGATCCAGTTTAAAATGCACTTTACTGAATACGAGGAGATTACAATTTTTTTTTACAATATTTATTTATGAATTATTTGGTATGGTTTTTGCCCATCGTAAAATCTTTCCTTACCCGATTTACATTCTTAAACCTATCACAGGTGGTGACATCTTTACTACTGGCAAGCTGCATCACTGCAAAATGTCAGTTTGTTGTGTGTTCTAATGTGAGCAGAAACAACACCTGTTCCCCCAGAATGCACTGGGAGGGCCTAGGCTAAGCATCCCTGGGACAGCAGGGCTACATACCAATATACAGCAATACTGTATATAGCTATAGGAAGTGTTTCTCATGATGAAACTAGGATAATTGACATCAAATTTGATAACTTGAATAGTGTATTACATTCCACCGATGGTGCCTTATGTTTGCTGTTAAACCTCGCAATAAGTAAAGCTGAACTAAAAGCAATCAGTTTTTCTCAACAAAAGTTAAATTAGACCAGGTAGCACATGCTGCCTAACACTTGCAGTAAGTGGTGGAATTAACATGTATCATAAGCCCCATCTACATGGTGCAATTTTCCATCAGATCGACCAGTGATCCGATAAGAAATTGCATCGTGTGTAGACGTCCAAATTGTTTCCAATCAATTTTGCATTGATAAGTACCAACAATCTATTGCAAAATTGATAGGAATCCGATCGGAAATTATCTAATGCCTAGTACACACTATACAATTTTCTGTTAGATTTGTCTGTTAGATTTTCTGTAAGGGCCTGTTTCCGCTACACACAGATTGGATGCAGAAAAACTGACTCCAATAAATGCCTATGGGCCTGTTTCCACTAAACGCGATTCTTCTGCTGCAGATTTTCCCATAGGCATTCATTGGAGTCAGTTTTCTGCATCCAATCTGCGTGTAGTGGAAACAGGCCCTTAAATATTTTCTGTAAAGTACTGTTATGCTGGGAATACACGGTGCGTTTATGCGCGGGAATCGAGCCGCTGGCTCGATACCGACGCGGCCGTGCGGATCGATTCCCGCTCATCCCTGGGGGCATTTCCTAATCTTCCATGCGTTTCTTCTTTTGTTCTCCCCGTCGATATCAAACACGGAAATGGGGTATCGGATAGGTCGGAAATTATCAATCTAACTATCAGCGGCTCGATTGATAATTTCAAACGAACTGTGTATTCCCAGCATTAGAGACTGGTCATTATCTCTGGTGCATTGTCTTCTGGTTATCTCCTGCTGAGTAGAACAATGCCTAATTGCTAGACAGATAGATGGTTAGATGGGGAAGATTGTCACAGGCAGTGTTATCTAAACTCTGTCCTTGCTCACACACAGCCAGATACCTGCAACCACGTGTTTTTGAATTGGGGCATGACTGTCCACCAGTTCTGCAAGCACACCGTACTATTATTACAATTGAGATTGTTGCTACAACGTCATTGATTATGGTTATGGATGATTATGTGACAGCAGTTATCCTTGTACATGTTTATTTTTGTGTACTTGCACACGTGTGTGTGTGTGTATATGCAGGCATGCATGTGGATATGTGCACATGTGTTTATGTGAATATTTCTATTTTTATAATATAGAAAGCTACTGTATTTTCCTGCATATAAGACTACTTTTCAACCCTTGAAAATCTTCTGAAAAGTTGGGGGTCGTCTTATATGCCGGATGTCATTGATGCCGGGAGATACGACCTATCCTGTGACCAACTCTCAGATCTCCCTGCTGAGGGAGCGCAATCTATTCTTCCATACCGCTCTGATAAACAGGTAGACAAGGAGAGCTGACCAGTCTACTTAAAGGGAAGGTCCAAGCAAAAAAAAAAAATGAGATTCACTTACCTGGGGCTTCTACCAGCC
Source organism: Hyperolius riggenbachi (assembly GCF_040937935.1). Lineage (NCBI taxonomy): Eukaryota > Metazoa > Chordata > Amphibia > Anura > Hyperoliidae > Hyperolius > Hyperolius riggenbachi. The sequence goes on along the minus strand of NC_090655.1, from coordinate 31,586,595 downwards.
CCATGCAGCCATTCTGTGCCCTCGTAATCACTCACGGCTGCTCCAGTCCCCCGCTGGCAGCTTTCTGACCTCGGAGGTCAGGGCCAAATTGCGTACATTTTTACACATTCCCGCTAGTGCAGGAACATTAACACATACATTTTTACGCGTTAGTGGTGAAACGCGTAAATTTTTGTTCCTGCACTAGCTGGAATGCGTAAAAATGTATGCAATGTGGCCCTGACCTCCGAGGTCAGAAAGCTGCCAGCGGGGGACTGGAGCAGCAGTGAGTGACTACGAGGGCACAGGATGGCTGCATGGGGCTGGTAGAAGCCCCAGGTAAGTGAATCTCATTTTTTTTTTTTTTGCTTGAACCTTCCCTTTAAGGAGAGTTGACCAATGCAACAAGTCAATTGACTATATACTGTTATATACTGGGTAACACATACAGTACAGCACCAGTATCTGTTCATACACAGCACCAGTACATGATATTTTTATTTTAATTTGGTGTGCGTTGGAAGAGGGGTAGTCTTATACGGCGAGTATATCCCAAACTCTATATTTTAACTGGAAAAGTTGGGGGGTCGTCTTATACACCCAGTCGTCTTATACGCCGGAATATACGGTACTTCAAAAATTCAAATGTTGGTAGCCTTAGGTGGCATTCTTTGTCTCTGGGTTACAGTTTATACCCCTGTATATTGCCTGATGAAGCAGGTTACACATGCGAAACGTATTGCAGCTTTTCTTGGGCGTATACAATAAATTTACGTCTTTTTGAAATTGACAGGTATTGTGTCTGCTTCTTGGAGGTAAGTCCACCACTGCCTCCCTTAGCATTTTTATTACAAGTTCTGAAAGCAAGTTTACTTGTATCCCTTTCATGGTCTCTTCCAGGTTCTCCATTGCTCCTGGTAGAATGACACATAAGTGTGGACTGAATATTTTTTTTTATTATATAGTGTATTGATCATTTAAAAAAATACTAAGAAATAAACAATGTAGCCCACGGTAAAATAAAAGAAATACGTGAAGAAAAGGATGCTTGAAGCATACCTGAACGGAATTGAGACATGCTGAGATAAACCTAGGTACTTATAGTACCAAGCCTATTTGCCTAGACCTACAAGGGTTAATAAACTCACTCACTCAACTAGTATAATGGTAGAGTGCTGAAAAGATCAAAAACTAATTATTTGTGTTTGTTGGGACCCATAGGGCTCGATTCACAAAGCGGTGCTAACCCAGTTATAGACTTTAGGCGTGATAACCATTGCACCACGCTGATGAAAAGCCAGTTTAGGCGTGATAAGTTTAGGCATGCTAAGTTTAGATAAGTTTAGATCGCACGCAAAGTCCCGCACGCAAAGCAGCGCCATTAAACTTTGTGCAAAGTGCACCAGACTTTGCTAGCGCAAAACTTTTGATCAGCTGTGCACTGCGGTGCTAACGCAGTTGGTGCTTAAACTTATCATGCCTAAACTTATCATGCCTAAACTGAGTTTAGGCATGATAAAGGGCTTTTCACCAGCGTGCTAACTGTTAGCACCGCTTTGTGAATCAGGCCCATAGTGTCTGAATCACTTACCTGCAACAAGCATGTGGCTAATCTAGTCAGACTTCAGTCAGAGCAACCGATCTCAATGCTTATTTAGGGTCTATGGATGAATGTATTAGAGGCAGAGGATCAGCAGAACAGCCAGGCAATCTGGATTGTTGAAAAGGAAATCAGTGTCAGCCTCCATATCCGAAGCAGGTGGTTTTGACGCACGGAACTCAGCGCCGGGCACCGAAACCAGGCGCACCATAGCAGCAATGTTATGCTGCACGAGGCATGTAATGGTAATCTGGGGCTCCGGCGGTTGCCAGACCCTGAATTATATCTCCTTCCGAGTTGAGACAACTCAGAAGGGGGAATAGTATTTTACGCCGCCGGGAAGTTTTGCGGCAGCACCCAACTGATTGACGGCCATACAATATGTACGATCAGTATCCCTCTCAGTTCAAGCTGAACTCTGCATCAGACGGAAGCAGTCAGGCATAGGTTAAGCGATTGTGTGGTCTGGAATGAAAGAACCAATTAAGAAGAGCTTAACCAATTTGTTGACTGGAATGAGGCAACTGGTAAGGAAGAGGTTATTTGGGAGTAGGACTTAAAGAGGAACTCCAGTGAAAATAATGTAGTAAAAAAAGTGCTTCATTTTTTACCATAATTATGTATAAATGATTTAGTCAGTGTTTGCTCATTGTAAAATCTTTCCTCTCCCTAATTTACATTCTGACATTTATTACATGGTGACATTTTTACTGTGGGCAGGTTATGTAGCTGCTCCTAGCTGTTTTGGCTGTTAGAGACAGCTGTAAACAGCTATTTCCTGTCTGTGTGTGAGAATCCGCTCAGCTGCCTGCGCAGGCAGGCAGCCTTTTGACCATTGTTTAGGTTTGCATGCTGCAGGACTCTGGAAAGGAGTCCTTCTGTCAGTTTTGCAGCTTGTGTTGCTGAGGAATTTGCATACATTAGTCATGCAAATCCCTTACCTGCCTCCTTTTGATGACTGGCACTATAAAAGCATTCTGCTCCCAGAATGCTTTGCTGGACATTTCCCTTCCATGGTCTGTTCCTGATGGACACTGCTGGAGTGTCAGCCGTTGCTATGTAGTATACACTCCTAGTGAGTGTCAGCCATGCTACTTCTCGTTGAAGATTAGTTTAGAGTTATTCGTGGGACTGCGCTAGGCAGATTCCCTAGTCTAGTTAGGATTGTATTATTTGTATTGCCTGTTCTGTCTGTCTGTAGGGTGCTAACCAGAGCAGCGGTTGCTACTGGTAGGCCCTTCTGTTCTGTTATTATCTTCTCTGGATCGCACTAGTCTCTTTGCGCTAGTGCTGTGGATCCTTCTGTTCTGTCTTCTGGGATCGCGCTAGCCACTTTTCGCTAGCGCTGGGGATCCTTCTGTTCTGTCTCCTGGGATCGCGCTAGCCACTTTTCGCTAGCGCTGGGGATCCTTCTGTTCTGTCTCCTGGGATCGCGCTAGCTACTTTTCGCTAGCGCTGGAGATCCTTCTGTTCTGCTACTCTGTACCTGGATCGCGCTAGCCACTTTTCGCTAGTGCTGTGGATCCTTCTGATCTGTCTTCCTGAATCGCACTAACCGCTAGCGGTAGCGGCTGTGGATCGTTCTGATCTGTGTTTCTGCTTGGATCACACTTGCTCTGACGGAAGAGCGGTGGATCCTTTCTGCCTAGTTCCTGTTTCACGTTTGTCTGTATTGTCTGATTCGAAACGCTTGCTGTAGGCTCGGTGAGGTAACCGTTAAGCAAGCGCTCGCGTTCTCTGTTTTGTGTTTGTCTGTCTTTGGTTAGTTAGGCGTGCTTGTCCTTGTTATGCGTAACACGCGGAGACCGCACACGAACGCGTGCACTGTTGCGAATGAGTGCGGTGTTCGCGTTCAGCTAGCGTTTGTTATTTTCTTTATCTTTCTCTTTGTATGATTTGCTGTGCCTTTGCTACCCTTGTGCTCTGTCCTGTTCAATCTTGTGTCGCTATTGGCAATCGCCATTCTTGCGATTGCGTTTCCTACTTCGTTTCCGCCATTGTGTGTTCGCCGTCGCTGGGTGGCGACTAATTTGGTGGGCACACATTGGTTCTGTCCCTTTGCTCTGTTCCCTGTGGGCTATCCAGCCCTGCCTGATTGTACCTTGTCCCGGATCTGTACAATTCCCATTTGGCATCTGTGGCTGTGCAGCGGCTGTGTTAGCCTGCACTCCACAGCGCCATCTGCCGGTGGGAATTGCCCTCTGCGGGTGCATAGCACCTAGCCTGGGTGTCCGCAATAATACGCTGGTAGAGGAAATCCGCCGCGTCAGCGCACGTCTGGTGCGCTGACCACGGAGACGATTTCACAATCGTTACACTGTGAACATTGTTACATTGTGGCAGTTTGCCCAGAGTACCGCGGTACTCAGAGCTTCTTGTGGGAGGGGTTTCAGCACAAAATGAGTCATACAGCGCCCCCTGATGGTCTGTTTGTGAAAAACATTATATTTTTCATGTAAAAGGGGGTATCAGCTACTGATTGGGATAAAGTTCAATTCTAGGTTGGAGTTTCTCTTTAAATGAAGGAGCCAGTCAGCAAGCAATTAACTGATGTGCGCTCTGCAGCCACAAGTCCTGAGAGAAAGATGTTATGCAATATGAGGGCTGGACCACTGGGAAATAATAATTCCTTTTTTTGTATAGCGCTTTTCTCCTGTCGGACTCAAATCGCTTGCGAGGCAGCCACTCAGTGGGCAGTAGCAGTGTTATGGAGTCTAGCCCAAATAACTCCTTACTGAATAGGTGCTGGCTTACTGAACAGGAAAAACCGAGATTTGAACCCAGGTCTCCAGGAAAATGTGTTAACTACGGTATATCAGAAGTTTACCTTATCAGAAATTGTCCTTGAAATTTCCCAGCATGCCCTGGTACATTCTCTGCTGCAAAAGACCAACTCTGTCCTCCCATTGGAGGTACAGCACAAGCACATTTGGTGGACTACAAGGTTAAGTATACCTTAGGGCTGCATAGCCAGGCTGGACAAATTGCTGGTACAGTATCCAGGGCTCCTTAAACATTGCAGCCATCACTAAATAGAGGCAGCCACTCGCTTCCTGTGAGTGGCTTCCAATACCTCAGTGGGTGGGACTTGCAGCACGTGTCCTGCAAAACTTTGTGATGACACTTGACCATACTTTCATTGGTGATTGCAATGTGGAAGTGGTAACGCCGCAACCTCTTTTTGTTTACGTTCACATTATTCCTTGTTTTCCCCAAGCTGCTTATTTATACAGTGCTGTATATCCAGCACCGGTGCCATTCTTCTTGTCTTACAAAGGTTATCAAGCATCAACTTGGCTGCAACCAGCCTGACGAGAGAAGCCAACCATGGGTTTCACAATGATATATGGCTCATGCTCCACTCACTGTTTACTTTATCCAGAATCAGCGTCATGTAGGGTCCAAAAAACATGTTTACTATAACAGACGTTTTATTACAGCAAAGTTTACTAAACCAGGCATTGCTCCCCTAGACTTATAATGGAGATTGGCTGGGACCTGGAGAGGTAGTTTACTATTAGGGCTGCTCAAATCCGGATCCGGGAGAAACCCAGATAGTTGCTATCTGGATATCTCTCAGTAAACTTTGGCGGGCTGGGCGGGGTTGAGGCTCAAGCTTACCTGTCTGACGTCTTCTTTGTCCGTCCCTGGCGCCTCCCACAATTTGCTCCACACAGCGGTCACGTGACTACAAACACTTCCTCCTTCCGGGTTGAAGGAGGAAGTGTTTGTAGTCACGTGATGCGCGTGGACCGCATTGTGGGAGGCGCCAGGGACGGACGAAGAAGATGTCAGACAGGTAAGCTTTACCCCCGCACAGGTTTACTGGAAGATATCTGGATAGCAACTATCCGGGTTTCTCCCGGATTCGGATTTGAGCAGCCCTATTTACTATACCCAAATGTCTAATATACCAGAGTTTATTATAACGAGATTACACTGTAATAAATATGCAGTCTCTAGTGGAAGAACTGGTCAGGAAGAGGCTAATCTCTGTGTGGCCTTGAATAAGGGAATAAATCAGGAAGAAGTAGTGATATATATTAGAATGCAGTAAATTATTCAGGACACTAGCTTTTACATTGATTATACTGGTTTCAGTATTAGAAACACTTCCTATAGCTATATATTGCTGTATATTGGTATGTAGCCCCACCCTCACAGTGATGTCACAGCCTAGGATGTGGAATTCTCATCCCAGAGCATTTGGGTACATCAGGTATTATATCTACTGGCTTTGGAACACAGAGTATACAAACATTCCGCAGTGATGCACCTGACAGTACTAAATATGTTGCCACCTGTGGTCATTTCAGAATGTAAATCAGGGTGAGGAAAGATTTTACAATTGGCAAACACTGATTAATTCATCAAGAAATACTGTGAAAACGATTAGCAATTTGATTAATTACGTTATTTACAGTACAGTTCCTCTTTAATTTATTTGCGTTCTTGAATAAGAGCATTTCTTAGACTTGGTCCACAGCGAGCTGGACCACAAACGGCTCATTTAGAGCGAATACTGCAATGTCCACTCCAATGGTGTTTTGTTCCCGGTTGGATTCTGCAGCAGATGTGTTTCCGCCACAGGCTTCTGCAAAAAAGACATCCACTTACCGAAAAAATTGTGCAGGTCGGATCTCTGTGTTGCGGTTACCGCAGTAGATCCGTTGTGGACTGACAAGTGTTAATAAATAGGATTCAATTGACTGTCCGTTTTTGAGATCTGCCATAATGGGCAAAAAGTATCCGTTTTGAGTCTAGAGTGAGCTCTGAGCCTCAGGAAAACATGGTCTTTAAGAATAAAAGAATTGGTCAGGAATTGGGTAATGAGGGAACAGGCTGGAAAGAGCTTAATGTATGTGAAGTCTGAAAAGAAGGAACTGATCGAGAAGAGGTGTACAGTCTCGAATGAGAAAACTGGTCAAGGACAGGCTAGTTGTATTATCTGGAATGAGGAAACTAGACAGAGAGGGGTTAATGTGTGATTTGGATTGAGGGAACCGGTCAGAAAGACGTTAATGAACAGGAGGCCTGAAGTGAGGGAACTGGCCAGGAAGAGGTTAATCAACATGAGGCCTGAAGTAAGGCCAATAAGTGGTTAATGTGTGATCTGGAATTAGGGAACTGTCCAGGAATAGGTTAAACAACATGAGGCATGAAGTAAGGGAACGGGCCAGGGAGAGGTTAATCGATGAGCAGTCTGGAATGAGGGAACTGGCCAAGAAGAGGTTAAACGATGTGCGGTCTGCAATGGGGTAACTGGACAGTAAGAGGTTAATGTATAATCTGGAACTGGGGGACTGGCCAGAAAGAGGTTAACGTTTGATCTGGAAGTGGCCAGGAAGAGGTTAACCAACATGAGGCCTGAAGTGAGGGAACTGGCCAGGGAGAGGTTAATGAACAGGAGACGTGAAGTGAGGGAACTGGCCAGTAAGAGGTTAATCGATTTGCGGTCTGGAATGAGGCAGGTATTTCCTCAGCCTCTCCAGTAACTACTATCCTTCTACGAATTGATCTTCAAAGCAGTAACGGGCCAGTGGCTAAAGTACAAAGGGAAGATTGATGGTGGTCCTCCCACTCTGCGTTCCCCCACGTTTAAATGCACACACGTTCTACCGAATGACTTTCCCTTATTAAACTGGTATATGTTCAGGGCCGTATCTCCCTGGAAAACACGCACGCAGCTCTTTGAAAGCAAGTGTCTTACACTAAACAGACAATCTTACTTTGTTTATGTTGTTTTCTTGGTTGGGCGAGTTTTGATCTCAATTCAAAGACGTTTAAACGACGGAGGGAAAGAAAAAAAAAACTTCATAAAAGGGAACATGTAAGATTTACATGGTGACAAATGCACGAGGTGTTTTCTTTGCAGAAATGAAGGAAATTTCCTCATATTTGTAGAATTTAGAGACATGCCGGAGGCGGTGTGCGCTCCGAGAGACGATAAGCGCTTCGCAAAGGATTATTGTAGCTTAAGTTGTTGACGCAGACAATGGAATGCTAAAGGAAGAGTGAAGAGTACCTGTCCAGGGACATATGTAGCCCGTGAGACCAGTTAGGTTTGCTGTGTGAGCTCTGTGAGCAAGGCACGGTGCATTAATGGTAATACTGCAATGGTAATAACGGGAGCACTTGGCCTAAAGCCTAATGTGCTTCATGACAAACAGTCAATCCGATAATCAGATTCATTGGAATGGAGGCACCCAAGTGAAAAAAATATTCTATAGACTTCTAATAATTGTCAATTAAAATGAGAGGTAATCTCTTACCTCTACAGAAGATTAACACTAGTAGTACTGGAAAAATATAATCCACAACACAAAATAGACAACACGTTTCACGGGTTCTAGCCCTCTTCCTCAGGTCAATACACAGGGCCTTTCAACCAATTACGGGCGCCTTTGATATATTTTTTACACTTGGGTGCCTCCATCCCTATGAGTATCCAGTTATACCTCCTTTGGAGGTAATAGTAGTTTTTTTTTTCAAAAACTACAAACTCATGAGAGGGACTATCCAGTTTATGGCACGACCTGGAAAACCAAGCGGGGCGGTTAATTTACTGCAGGCTAATATGGTGGTTACAGGGACCTGCAAACCACTTTTGTGAATATACTGTAGCTAAATATACTGTACCTACAAATTCTAAATTTACATATCTACAATGCGATCTTGGGCTCCTAGTCTCTCTTTTTACCTAGGTATTCCTGGTTACGTGGCTACTACAGGGATACTGAAATCTACCTAAAAATAATCCAATTGTCAGAAAATTGAATTTTCAGCATCATGAACAAGTTTTCTCATGTTTGATAACGCAGGGCACGGCAGCTGCTGCTGGCTATACAGGGCTAAAGGGGCCCATACACTCAGCTGATTTTTGGCCGATCGATTGATCAAAATTGATCAATCGATTGGTCGACTGCAAATCGATTGACCAATCAATCGATTTGCGGCCGATTTCGATCGATTTCAATCAATCTGGCAGGGTGGAAAATCTAGGTCGATCTGTTGAGATTGCTTATCATTTTGCATTGGCCCTAATGGAAATCTGATGGCAATAGATTTCAACCTGAAATCTGTTGGAAATCTGTTCCTAGTAATAAATGTTCCTAAACACATCAGATAGATCAGAAATCTATCTGATGATCTATCTGCTGCTAATCTAACAAGTGTATGGCCACCTTAAGAGTAGAGCTGATCCTGCCTCTAGATCAGGTTAATATCAAGCACCCCCTGCGCCACTGCATTAGGATGTGGAAGGCACACTGGCAGGCTGGGGGGGAATGTGGTGCTACTGCTACAGTGCAGGTAAAAAAAAAAAAATCAACATGACTGTCAAAAATGTTGTACTCCTTACTAGGTATACTACCTCAGATCTAGTCCTCCCAATTTCTTTATATTGTAAGTTCGCAAGAACAGGGCTCTCTCACCCTTTTGTGTTTTGGAATTTGTTATTAACCTTTTCGGGACCATGTTAATGAGATCCTACGCCGCACTTGTGGCTGTTCTAGCCTGATGCGGCGTAGGATCTACGCCGGCCCGCAATTTCCGCTCCCAACGCGATCGTGCGCACCCGGAGGGGGAGATTAAGCTGTCATATGACAGCCGACATCTCCCCCGAGTGATCAGCAGCCATCGCGTATGGCTGCTGATCACGTGATCACTACGATCGCCGTCGGATCGTAGTGATCAGTTTGACAGCTGCGGCGGCAGGGGGGAAAAGAAGAGGATCCACTCACCTCCCTGCCGTTCCAGCGACGATCGGCACCCCCCTCCGCCCTGACGTCAGCGCCGTTCAGACAGAACGGAGATGCCGGCCGGAGAAGAGGGTCCCGTGCGGCTCATCGCTGGAGCCTGGAAGGTAAGTGAAGGCTGCGGGCAGAAGGGAGAGGCACAGGCCACCATGGGGGACACCACTCTAGCCAGCCACACACGGGATCCGGCCGCCTGACCCCCCCCAAACGCGCGCACCCCCTTCCCGCGCAAAATGCCTGGTCCTTAAGGGGGGGTAGGTGGCCGGTCCCGAAAAGGTTAATCTTGTGTCTTGCAATTTTTTATGCATTTTATTCATCATGCTAATTTTGACACTAATTATCAATTTTGTATACAGTATAATCTCATTATAATAAACTCTGGTATAGTAAACATTCGTGTACAGTAAACTACCTCTCCAGATCCCGGCCAATCTCCATTATTAGACTATGGGAGCAATCCCTGGTATAGTAAACTCTAATATAATAAAACTTCTGTTATAGTAAACTACAAATAATAGTAAATAATAATTTTAATAACAACTTTTATAATAATACAAATAATAAAAAATGTTTTTGGGCCCCTATGTGATGCTGTCTCTGGATGTAGAAAAAAGAGGCTACTTTCACTTGTAGTGCAGATAAGAGCGGGCCTACTCGCTGCAAAACTAAGGAGAGTGGAGAGGAAAGTGCTAAGTCCCACCTGCAGAGGTATCGGAGCCATGCGCATTACATTAGCATTAGCCACACACTTATCATGATTAGCTTCATTTTGATTAGAGGCTTCATGATTGACTTAAGTGTGAGCAGAATGTTTTGCAGGACACGTGCTGCGAGTCCCACCCACGGTGGTATCGGAGCCACTCACAGGAAGCGATGTGATGGCAGCAATTTTTAAGGAGCCCTGGATACGGTACCAGCAATTTGTCCAGCCTGGCTATGCATCCCTAAGGTATACTTAACCTTGTAGTCCACCAAATGTGCTTGTACTGCACCACCAATGGGAGGACAGAGCTGCTCCTTTGCAGCAGAGAATGTACCAGGGCATGCTGGGCCATTTCTAGGACAATTTCTGATATGGTTAACTTCTGATATAGTAAACCACTTTTCTTGGTCCTTTGAAGTTTACGATGATGAGATTATACTGTATTGGTGTACACCATTGACTGTATTATTTTGTACCCAATGTTTGTTTGTTTTTACTTTGTACATCACCACAGAATATGTTGCTGCGTTATAAATCAATAATAATAACCAGTGTGTTGTCTCTTCTGCTGCCTGTAATATTTCTCAATGTCTTCTATCATTTATTTCTGAGCTTCAGGGCTGGAGGGCTATCAGACCATAGCAAAGCGCTGCGGAATATGTTGGCACTATATAAATAAAAAATAATAATAATAGCAAGTGGAGGGAATGTTCATGATAGATGCTCTAGTTCAGGGGTAGGAAACCTTTGGCTCGGGAGCCATATGTGGCTCTTTTGATGGCTACATGTGGCTCACAGTTAGCGGTTGATTCACTAAGCTACACTGCTCAAGCAGTGCAGCTTAGTGTGACAGCACAAGTAAAATTTTTAAAGTAAGCACGCTACTGCTGTAGCATGCACTACTAACTTGCGCTACCCCAAAACAAACAACCGTTGCTCCAATTGTCCCACTTTGGACCCTGTCAGGTTCAGAGACTTTGTATGATGACATCCTCGCACTTTGACTGCGTCAATAAGCTGCCTGTCACTTGACTGGCAGCCTATTGTGCCAAAGTGCGGGGATTTCACCCTGCAAAAAGTGAATCAACCCCCAAGTCAGCTAGCTAATTGTACAAGCTGTTAATCTGCATTTCTCCTGTCTGGCTCTCAGGGGAATTGCTGATGTTGCTGAAACCCAAGAGAAGCTGAAGACGTGTCTGACACTGCCACTTCCCGGAGGATCAACCGTATACACATCACCATGGCAACAGGGACATGAGCCGTCTGCTGCGCATGCGCACTGTCCCAGTTTGTTTCAAACTGGGACAATACGTTTCTTATTGTATGGCTCTTACTGAATTACATTTTAAAATATTTGGCGTTTATAGCTCTCTCCGCCAAAATGGTTCCTGACCCCTGGTCTAGTTGGTCCTTCTGGCTGCACTAAGTTGAGATTCATTTCTAGAGCTAGAGACTCTGATGGCCAAAGAGAGCAGTCGGGGGATGTACCAGCAGAGCTTCCTCTGGCTAACCTCAACCTCAGTCTTTATCTGTTATGAGAGGACATTTTCCAATTGCAGAGGTCCACCCAACTGGTATAAAAAAAAAAAAAAAGTGAGCATTTAGGTACAACTGGGAGCTAGCATCCTCCATTAGTGTAGGTGTGTGGCACCTGTCTGAGCTGTAACCAGCACAGTTGTGTCTTTAAAGTTTAACTGTCGGGCATAAAATAAAAAAATCAATTCTTTTTTTCTGTCTGGTAAACAAGTAATAAGGATGCTAACCAGGCAATCCAAAATTAAAAATCACTCTTACTTTTCTTGTTGATAAATGATCATTCCCCACTTTACCTGACTCTTATTTGGTACGTTGCCGCACAAAGGAAGCTGCAGGGCATGCTGGGTTGTCTTTTGTTTTGCGTTTTTTTCACTTTCCCCTCAGATTTAACTAATGCAGCTCGATTGGCTGAAGTTTCTTTCCCCCTGTTTTACCCTCCCGTTCCTCTCTGATTGGCCAATATTTATCATGCTGAGACAATGCATGTTCTATTGCACAGCTGGATGTGACTGCCTGAAGACTGGGAGGAGGGTGGGCAATGCATACACAATCAGGCAGAGGAGAGTAAGGGAGGAAATGATATCAGGATTGGCTTCAAGATAGACACAGTTAAAATGGAGAATCCTAAAATATAATTTTCTTTTCTTTTTTTTTTTTTTACTATAGAAAAATCACTAAAATCAAAACGTGGACAGTGCAATACATACTGTATGTAAGTATGTAAGTAGTACCGTATATACTTCCATATAAGCCAAATTTTTCGACCCAAGAAAATGGGCCAAAAGTGCTGAGAGGTGCATGCAGATGAGTGGGCTGTGGGCTGCCATCTTTCCGAGCACCCCCGCAACCCCCCGGAGTGGCAGTGAGACCTTGCCGCTTTGCACTCACCTATTAAATGCTGCTGCCCGGGTCTTCCCCTGTATTCTCCTATGGTGTTTTTTCTCCTCTGACCCCCTCGCGCTGCTCTCCCCTACTCTGTCAGCTGCCCCAACTTTGAGACACTGCATGACTCCAGACATGCTCTTCACGCTGCAATTGGCTGTCAGCACTACACTTCCTCCCAAAGGGCCAGATCTCCCAGTTGCCGTGGAGATGCATCCCCTCCACTGCTCAGGGTACGCGGGTAACTCCTGCGCTTGCAAGCACATCCGCCCTGCTGGACCGATCCCTCCAGCGTCCAGTCAGCTGACAGAGTGACAGAGTATGGGAGAGCGGCGCGAGGTAGGCACTAGTCTGTTTTTAAATAGCGCTGCTCATTTCCTTGCTATGTACTATGCCCAGCAGTGTCCTGTGGCAGACAAGACAGTGAGGGAGAGTGGCGAGAATGGGCAGAGGAGGAAGAGAGATGCCAAGGGAAAAGCCACATAAAGGAGGAGGCCCAGGCAGCAGCAGTTAACAGGTGAGAGCAACATGGCTAGGCCTCACCTCACACAGTACATGCTATTATCTGCACATCAGTTGCGTATTACAAGTCAGCCATACATGCCACTCTGCTCTGGAGGTGGGACAGCGGCACACAGCCCTCTCATCTGCATGCACAACTTCACCACTGCAGCTGGCTGGCACAAGTTGGGAATCCCTCTGTCATTTATTCTGACAAACTCGCCACTAGCTGCTGCATTTCCTGCCCCGGCTTATATGCGAGTCAATCATTTTTCCAGTTTTTATAAGGTAAAAGTTTGGGGGTCGGCTTATACGCGCGTCAGCTTATATGCGAGTATATACGGGTATTTATCTATATGTGGGTTTTTTTTCCCCAGAGATAGTATGGATCCACTTTAAGAGGCCTTGCAGCTCTATGCAGCTACATTCAGTCAGGTGCGCTGCCATTCCTCTACTGTGTACAAATCTTTGTACTACATACCTGCAGCCATTTCAGGAATTATACATGGAAAATGATGTACGATTCCTGCTGATCACAGGCACATAGGCAATTCACTTTTTCTTTTACGTTTTCTCCTAGGTGATTTTTCACACCTTGCCAATAAAATGCCATTTAAGCCACCAGCTAGTAAGAAAACATTCAACATAATTTTGATAGTACTTTTTCATTTACTTTTTGGTACTTTTTCAATTGCAAAGTTCTGAAAAGTTATATTAAAAGAAGTTAAAGTGAACTGAACGTCTTCTCTGCTCTAATTGACAAGCAACAGCATACTAACCTTTAAAGAAAAGCATTTCTTTATTACAGGTGATACAAAATCCTGCAATAAATCTGCCGTGTGTCTACTTCCTGCTTTGATGGAAGCAGACATAGGGTTAATATCCTGTGTTTACAAATTAGCTGACACAGCTGAGAGATCACATTACAGTTGTGATTAGGCATAGATGAGGGGGAATTAGACAGGCTAAACTTTCTAAATACATACAGGGTGTATTTCTGTATGTTTTCCTTGCTGTCCTGTGCAAGAGTTCAGGTTCACTTTAAAAAATGATCTCCTAGGAGACAGCTCTGGAGATAAAAGGGAATTGCATGTGGGTCACAGTGGCTCGTGGTTCGCCTGCACCTGACACTTATTCCAGGTTTTGCATAGGAAGCTGTGCATCAGTGCTGCACTGTGCATTCATCTATGAGAAGTGTGTTGTAGTTACTATTGTATATTTTTATTCAATCCAGGCTGGTTCGGAGAGGAAAATGAAGGCGTGCACAGTTTATTGGGGCGTGTTCTTTTCTGAAGCTATGTGACCGATGCAGGGGACTCAGCATGGTAACTTTGGTGCCAACAGCAGAGAGACGGAACTTCTTGCATGATGACCACCACTGAACTTTAAGGTAATCCTAAATGAAGTCCTAATGTCTTCACAGAATGATGTAAGTCAGGCATGTCCAAAGGCTGGCCCAGGAGCCAAATACGGCCTGTCAAGCTATTTCCGGTGGCCCCCGAAGCTCTCTACAGTTGTCAACTACATGTGGCCCACAGGCTATAGCTACGTTGCCACAGACATGGCCCTTGGCCTAAAAACATTGGCCACCCCTGATGTAAGGGAACTATTGATCTGGAGGATGTATCATGTAGACTAAATAAGCACACAATATATAGACACCCTTTTGATCAGGTTGTATATTTGTAAGGCACTGATGTGTTGTGATTCATGGCTTTAGCCTACGATCATGACAAGTGATGGCCAAACTTCTGGCAGTGTGGTTTGCCGGCGAAACTGATGGGCAGACTTTCTTGTGTTGCCGATAGGCAAAACTGCACCTCACGTTTGCCCATCACTGACTCATCAGCTGCCTCCTATCCCCTGTCCACATGTCACTTCTCTGCCTCTTCCCCTGTCCAGCCAGCCCATTCTTCACACACCTCTCAGGTGAGCATGACTGACTTCACCATAAAGGGAGCATAAAGAGCTGGCTGGGCAGTGTGTAGGAGAGCAGCTCCCTGATTGACTGTAACTCAGCTAATTATAGGGCTGCTCTCCTGCACACTGCCCAGCCAGCTCTACATGCTCCCTCTGCACTATCTTGGAGATAACCCGGCTCCAATGCAAGGTGAGTGAAGAGGAATGCCAAGCAGGAGAAGGGACAGAGAGGAGATGGGAGCTGGAATGCGCGAACATTATGCCCTCAATCAAGCATCTATTGACATATTTTAGGTTTCCTAAACTCGCAAATCCTGATGCCAACGCGAGTATTACAACATTATGATTTCAGTTGGTCATTGTTTTGGTGACAAATATACTGTAAAGTACTCCAGTGAGGAAATCAGATCCCTCCTTGTGATTGCACAGCAAGACTGCAATATGGAGAAATGGCTGGCCCACATCACACTTTTGTGCTGCCTTGGATCTGGAGAATTTGGCCTGTGCTTATTAACATTGCAGGGTTCCCAATCGGGTTACAGAGGGCCACAACTTAAAGAGAAACCGTGACCAAGAATTGAACTTCATCCCAATCAGTAGCTGATACCCCCTTTTACATGAGAAATGTTTTCCTTTTCACAAACGGATCATCAGGGGGCTCTGTATGGCTGATTATGTGGTGAAACCCCTCCCACAAATGATGTCAGCGCCTCACCGCACTGAGGTACTGACATCACGCTGTGGGAGCCTTGTTGCATTGTGGAAAATAACAGCTGTTTCCAACTGCCAAAAAAATCAAGCAGCATCTCTCTTTTCACTGACATCACCTGCCAGCAGTAAAAATGTCACCATGTGATAAATGTCAGAATGTAAATCAGGGAGAGGAAAGATTTTACAATGGGCAAACATTGACTAAATCATTTATACATATTTATTGTAAAAATGAAGCAATTTTTATTACATTATTTTCACTGGAGTTCCTCTTTAACTGGGCACTCATTAACACCACTCTCAAAAGCATATTAAAGTGGTATGAAACATAATTGATCTATTAAGGCTAAGTTCACAGTGGGACGTTAAAGTCGCACGTTAAAACAGAATTTAACGCAGAATAACTCGCTGCAATGAAACATCAATGCCCCATTCACAGTGCACACGTTACGTTAGTGACTAACGCTGCACGTTAAGTAAAAGTAGTGCATGCAGTGCGCTATACACGTTATTAGCTGCGTTGGACTGTTTGCACATGCTCAGTAATGACTTGGATGCATACTTTTCATTGCCTGTATTTTTTACTGTATCTGCTGTATGCGACAGTAACGCTGCGTTGCCACTTTTTGGGCGCGTTGCGTTGTAAGCTTGCGGTGCGACTTTAACGTGGCATCAAAACGCAACGTCCCACTGTGAATCTAGCCTCAATGAATTTTGGAAGTGTGAATTTGGGGAGCAGTACAGTCATTTAATAATACAGCAAAAGAGGCGAGCCTGACTCTAAGCTTGCTGCTAAAGAACTTTACTAAAAATGAAGGAATGAAAATAATAGTGGAACTTCAAAGATCCAACTTGGAAACAGAAATTAGAATAACAGTGCCCAATTTCTTATCAGCGGAATAGCTGATACACGATAAGAGATTGGTGACAAGCTGCCAGCATTTGACTGCACTAAGCAATACTCAGTGTGAGCAGTCCTTGGGAGAACGACCTCTCCACTTGCTTCAAATACCCCTTTCTGTAGGGTGAAGTCTTCTAGCAAGGGTTTGTTTTTCTCCTCTGTAGTTTTCTGCTTGGGAAGCCCTTGGCTTCAATTAAGAAAAAAATGCTTCAATCATGTGCTAAACATTGTGCCTACTTATCTGGGAGCATAGCACCAGCTGTACCCAGGAGCAGTGCAGCTCTTCCTATAGGTGAGGTGATGCTGGCCTCTTCTGTTGACTTCCTGTTACACCTATCCCAGCATGCTTTAGTTACGACACACAGGCCTCCCCTCCACAACAGCAAAACAGGCATTTAAAGGGGAACTGAAGAGATAGGTATATCGAGGCTGCCATGTTTATTTACTTTTAAGCAATACCAGTTGCCTGGCAGCCCTGCTGATCCTCTGCCTCTAATACTATTAGCCATAGCCCCTGAACAAGCATGCAGCAGATCAGGTGTTTTAGACTTTAAAGTCAGATCTGACAAGACTAGCTGTATGCTTGTTTCTGATGTTATTCAGATACTACTGCAGAGAAATAGACCAGCAGGGCTGCCAGGCAACTGGTATTGATTAAAAGGAAATAAATATGGCAGCCTCCGTATACCTCTTACTTCAGTTCCCCTTTAAAGCAGACCTGCACTCAGAACTTCCTCTCTGCTCTAAAAGATAAGCAACAGCATAATAGTCTTTAAAGAAAATTTTTTTTGTTACAGCTGCAATACATCTGCAACGTGTCTACTTCCTGCTTTCATGGAAGCAGACATAGGGTTAACATCCTGTGTTTACAAATTAGCTGCTTTGCCAAGACAGCCTGCTGATACAGCTGAGAGATCACATTTCAACATTTGCTGAGTCACAGATGAGGGGGAGTTCGACAGGCTAATCTCTAAATACATACAGGGTGCATTTCTCTGTTTTCCTTTTGCCTAGTGCAAGAGTTCAGGTCTACTTTAAAAACTGAAACGACATATAGTAGAATGCAGTCAATTATTTAAGATCCCCACTCTATGTTAAATATACTGGTTTCAGCATTAGAAACAGTTCCTATAGCTCTATACTGCTGTAT
The DNA here is from genome assembly GCF_040937935.1 of Hyperolius riggenbachi. NCBI lineage: Eukaryota > Metazoa > Chordata > Amphibia > Anura > Hyperoliidae > Hyperolius > Hyperolius riggenbachi. The sequence continues at coordinate 31,568,955 of NC_090655.1, read as the reverse complement.
ATTGGTATGCAGCCCCACCCTCCCACTAAGGTTTAGCCTACGTTTTTTATGCAGTATTCTCTCCCCCAGAGCATTCTGGGGGACCAGAGATCCTTTCTATTGGCTTTAGAACGACAGAAACTGAACATTCCGCAGAGATCATTTGCCAATACTCAAAATGTAAATATGGGAAAGGAAAGATCTAACAGTGGGCAAACACTGACTAAATAATGCATAAATGAGTACTATATTGTAAAAAAAAATAAATGAACAATTTTATTCATTACATTATTTTCACTATATTTCCTGAACCTAAAAACCTGAAGCAAAAATAAACTTATGATATAATGAATTTCATGTGTAGTACAGCTAAGAAACAGAACATTAGTAGCAAAGAAAAGAGTCTCATATTGTTTCCAGCACAGGAAGTGTTAAGAAACTTATGTTATCTATGCAAAAGTGCTTCTCTGAGCTATTCTATACATCTTGGGTCCAATACAGTCCTGTTTTCTGAAGCACTCAGGGCCCGTTTCCACTAGACGCGTTGCTATGCGGAAACCGTTCCCCATCGCAACTCAAGGAAACTGCAACCAATTCAGGTAATGGAGTAGTTTCCATTGACGCGAATTTACATGCAACACGGGGGAAATTATGGATAGCATGCTGCAGTTTTTTGCAGCGTGCGTCCAAGTCCCCATAGCTGCCGACGGGAAGTCGCATCCGGTTGTACGGAAGACAACCTGAAGTACCTGCAGAGGGATGCGAGGCGATGGGGCGCTAGTGGAAACAGGCCCTTAAACAGCCGTGAAACAGTGAGAGACAGCTTGGGATAAGGTTTTACCGAAGGAAAGTTCAAGGGATCATTATTTCTGCTCTTTTTGTTATAGCATAAAATACAGATATATGACAGAATGATGCAATGTTATTTAAAAAGCTATATAACTGAAAAAAAAATGAGATTTGGTACAAGAAATAAGATTCCTTATAAGTTTTTTATTGCTTCAGATTTACTTAGATTAACGTAAGTCAGGGAGAGTCAGAGAGAGTGAACTAAAGTGCAACAACCAATAATCTTTCTTTCTGTGAAGTCTGGTTGCTACGGGTTAATGCCCATCCTTGCTGTAATATCAGATAATAAAGATCCTGTCTGCTGTTCTTGTCTCTCGGTAGGAAGCACCTGTCTGTTATAGATCTAAAGTGTTCCGTGGAACGTCCTCACTGCAGGCCTTCAGCCTCCTCCGCAGGCTCCATCATACAGCTCGAGAGGCCTGCGTGCAAACCCCTATAAAGCACTACATTATTAACACATTCCTTCCTATATTTACACAGCCCGTGATTTCTGACAGCTCGGGCCCATCACAATTCCACTATTAAAATATACAGCCGGCGCCTCGGCTGAACCCAGAAAACCACACGGCCAAACACCCAACATCATTCCGATGGTATTCCATCAACAAACCGTCACTATTGATTGTGGAATTCCATCACTGGTAGAGACGAAATATTTATAACCTGCTTAGATATCATCCAACCCAGCAAGGCTGTACTACGGACTGAATTGAATGAATCCAGCATGGAAAGTTGCTAATACGGAGCTGGAATTTTTGGACATGCGTTTATTGCAAACCACGAACCCCCCCAACGGTCTCAGCGTGCCGCTGTGGGGAACAGGATGTCATGTTGTAAAGACGCAGCTAGACGGCACTGCTAAACGCTGAGCCGTATTTAGCTATGGATGCGCTTGGCGAGAGATCTGGGCGTAGGGAAAAAAGGGGAGGGGCGCGCAAAGAATGGGATGCGATGGTCATGATCCAAGAAGGAAAAATGTAATGTGACAGGCATGGATTATTTAAAGCATGCAGATGCAATCGGGAGAGGCTGTGCACTTTGATGGGTGGAAGAGTTCACGGAGGAGGGAAAAAACTGGCGAACACAGAAGGCGAAGCACAAGGATTTCCTGCCCGAAATAAAAAAAAAATCCAGCAAATAATTACCGAAATAGCAGCGTAGGATTACATTCCAGCTCGTATGCATCGATGTCAACATCTGGGGCCAACATTTTGACAATTCTATTAAAATGCACCAGCGTTCTTCCCTCTAACACCTGTTCGCCCTAATTTTCTTTCCTAAGCGGCTCACCAGTAGACAACGTAGATGCCAAATCATTTATCACTTTTTAAATGTTTCCAGATGTGTTTGTTAGGTCCGTCCTGGCCCGAGGCTAGCGACTTTTCAACGTATTAAAATTCAGCAGACAGTGATGTTTCATTGAGCTTGCGTCTGGCAATTATTAGCCTAAATTATAGTTCACACATGACTTGACAAAGTGGCCCATGCATTTCAGAGAAAGAGGGCAGCCCTCCAATATGTTCCATGTTAGAGAGATGTCAGGGACCCCTCGCAGCGCCGGGCCGGTCAGAGGCTGACGCATCCCGGGGGACTACCAAAAATGTCAAAAATGCTACACTGGATATGAATGACATCAATGAGAGAACATGTGTTCTAGGAGAGGCAATTACTGGCAATCTCTCTGCATCCCACAATGGGAGATTCACAAATTCACACTACGGCACTCGCTGGCCTTTCCTTCATATTTGTACTTGTACCGGGGTCAAGAGGAGTGAGATATTAAAGATCGTCAACTTTTACAATGATAACAACTCCTCTCCTTTGCACTGCTTTGGAAGTGTGTTAAAGAGGAAGTGTAACAATGTATAGTAGAAAGCAGTAAGGGATTCAGGATGCCCACTTTTACGAAGGCAGTAAAGGATTCAGGATGCCCACTTTTACTGTAATCTTCCTGGTTTTAGCATCAGAAACACTCCTATAATTATATATTGCTGTACATTGGTGCTTAGCCCCACCCTCCCACTCAGGCCTAGTGGAATTCTCCTCCCCAGAGCATTTTGGGAGACCAAAAATCTTTTCTACTGGCTTTAGAACTCAGTAAATGAACATTCCGCAGAGATCACTTTCCAGTACTATGGAAAATTACAGCAAAATAAGAAAAAGTAGTAGGAGGTCCTTGCACTTGCGAGCTTAAAATCTAGAGGGTAGTGGGGGTGGAAACAATAGGAAAGGAGACGGGTTAATGGATGAGGCAGTGAATCTCCAATGCTATCTATAGCAACTTATAGGCTTGTCTGAAAAGGTGGCTCCAGGCTCGGAGCATAATTGACAGGCTGTGGGAGAGAGTTCCAAAGGAGAGGGTCAATCGTGAGAAGTCCTGGATGAGAGAGTGAGAGTAAGTCAAGCTAGAGGGCAAAATGTTCAGAAAAATTTCTCCACACTCCTCCATGTAGTAAAGTCAATTAATTTTATTAAATCATTCTAGAAAAATAGCAAAAATGGAACAGCATGCAAGCTGACGCGTTTCTAGTCGTAGCTGTAATGTCATGTAACCAGCAGTCTTATGGCCCATACTCACGAGGGACTTTTGTCGCCTCAACACGCGGCGCGCGCGTGTTGCGGCGACAGGTCGCCCGTGAGTATGGGCCGTCGCACACGCGCGCACCCCGAACTGTCGCCCGCCGCTCATGTCGCCATGCGATTGAAACTTTCAATCGCATGGCGACAGTCGCCGCTGCCCCCCCGCCGCAACTGTCGCTAGTCCACGTGAGTACGCGGACTAGCGACAGCAACCTCCATGTAGGTACATGGAGCTTCCGGCGGGGGGAGGAGGAACGTCAGCGACAGCTTCCGCCTTGCCGCTGGTCCCTCTTCCGCGTGTGTACGCGGAGGGACCTGGCGAGAAGCTGTCGCCGGCCTGTCGCCCACACGCTCACGTGTGCTGGCGACAGGCCACATTTCTCGCCCGTGAGTATGGGCCATTAAAGTGAATGTTTACCAACTTAAAAATAAAAAAGTCAGATACTCACCTAAGGAGAGGAAAGGCTCAGTCCTAATGAGCCTTCCCTTTCCTCTCCCGGTGCCCAGTCCCGCACAGGATCCCCCGTGGCAGTATTCAACCAGTTCGGTCAAATACTGCCACTTCCGCAGCCGAAGGGAGCTTTCGGGAGCACTCGGGCTTCCGAAGACGGGCCGCTCCATACTACGCATGCGCGAGCGCCCTCTATGAAGCACTCGCGCGTGCGTAGTATGGAGCGGCCCGTCTTCGGAAGCCCGAGTGCTCCCGGAGACCTCCGAAGTCCCTGCGGCGGCGGACGCGAACGGGGGAGCCAGCGCAGCACCGGGAGAGGAGAGGGAAGGCTCATTAGGACCGAGCCTTCCCTCTCCTTAGGTGAGTATCTGACTTTTTCATTTTTAAATTGGTAAACGCTGGCTTTAAATACACACCCCCTTCCCACCACACCTATGCAGGTGATTCAACATCCTTAAAGGGAAATTCCCCTGGTGGAAGGAGAGTGGACTCCGGCATATTGCACAATTGCCAACACACATACATTCACATAAAATATATTAAAAAAACAACAACACATCAGCAGGGCCAACCCACTGTCTAACCTTAGCCAAAACCTTATCTTTAGATTTTTCAACATATTTACAGGGATAAATATGGCTGGAAGAGTCTAACCTCTGCTTTACAGATCTCCTCTGACAAGCGATCAGGGTCAAAATAATTCCTCACTATTCTCGTGATCTCCCCTGTGGGGATACCACAAGTAGTGTGGTTGGGGTGACAACTACTGGCCAACAAGGTAGCATTCCCACTGCAAGATTTACGGTGGGTGGTAGTGGTGACCCTACCAAAGGAGCCCTCCAACTGAAGATCCAGAAATACCATGGCAGTGGGATGTATGGAGGAAGTGAAATGAAGGTTAATGGTTTTGTCGTTCAAGTAAAAGACAAATTGCTCAAAATCAGCAACCTGTCCTGTCCAAATCAGTACTAGATCGTCAGTATAGCGACCATACCAAAGTATGTATTCAGAAAACATGTTCTCATCCGAAAAAAGTTTAGTTTCTTCCCAAAAGCCGAGATATAAGTTAGCTAAAGAAGGTGAGAAATGGGCCCCCAATGAGGCTCCCCGCTTCTGCAAAAAAGAATTCTCCGTTAAAATAAAAATAGTTGTGCGAAAGGACAAACGATACCGCCTCCACAATAAAATATTTTAAATCCCGACTATAATCGCTATATCGATCGAGAGGGTACTGTAGCGCTTCTAAAGTGGTATTATGTACCAGACTAGAGTATAAAGCCCGTATATCCAAGGTGGCCCACTTATAATCCGCCTCCCATTTTGCACCCTCCAATTGTTGTAATACATGTTCGGAGCCCTTGAGAAAACCAGGAAGTCTCCGAACCAAGGGCTGCAAATGTCTGTCCAACCACTCCCCAAGGCGCTCCATAAGAGAACCAATGCTGGCTACTATAGGCTTTCCCAATACAGGACCCTCCTTATGCACCTTGGGAAGAAGCTAGAGGACAAAAGGGTCCCCTGGGAGGAGCGAATGTCCCGGGTGGGGAGGTATCTGGAGACTAATGAGGAAATGTATGAAGGTGATAGCTTGTGTAGAGCTTTTTATGATAGCGTATGTAGCTCTGCCTTCCCACTGTTTATGCAGAGTTCTCTCCAATCAGAGAATTCTGGGAGACCAGAGAGCTATTCTACTGGCTTTAGAACTACTTTAACAGAACATTCTGCAGAGATCACTTGCCAGTACTCAAGATGTTGCTATCTGTGATTTCAGTAAGTAAATCAGATTGAGGAAAGATTTTGCAATGGGAAAATAATTGATTAAATAATTTATACATGAATATTGTTTAAAAAAAAAAGCAATTTTATTTTGACTACAGTTCATTTGTAAGAGTTATGTAAAAGTTGAGTACAGAAACTGTCGTATAGCTAGACGATTATACAAAGCAATTTTCCTGGCTGAGTGGCCGATCTTTTGATTGTGTTGGTGATTGCGCACACACCTATTCAGTTACAGTAAAGTCAGTACAGCTGATGTGTTTAGTTGTTCTAGGTCACTGACTCAAAATTAAGTGGAAGCAACAGCATAGCATCCAACCATTTTTTTTAAGTAGTTAGCATATTACTAATGTGCATTCAACAATTTTTTAGGTTTTGCAAATTAGAAAAGCGTCTCAGCTCCTTATCAGTGACAACTGGAAACCTCCTGGCACTTCCTCTCCCCTTCTCCCTCCCGCCGCCAGGACTCTGGCCTCAATTCACTAAGATCATGCTAGAGATAATAAGGCAAGAGAAAACTTACCTCCACACATGAGAGAGTTATCTTACCTCTTCATTCCTTAAGTTACCTCTCCTGTAGTTAATTTACCTCCTCTGTAGTTAATTTACCTCCTCTGTAGTTAATTTACCTCCTCTGTAGTTATTTTCACATGCAGCTAATTAACAGCCTGTCTTTAACTCTGGAGTTATTTTAAGGATTGGAGAGTTAATTTAAAGACAGAAGAGTTAACTTTAGGCTTGCCTGAGGTAAAATGTTTCCTGAATACTACATGCCTTATCACCATGGTAACAACTCTAGAAGAGTTATTAAAGACAGGAGATAAGTTTAGTGAATTGAGGCCTCTGTCTTATGTGAGCCACATGGTTACAGTATCGGCACAGTCCAAATTCAGGGGGTAGGAAAAATACTTAAAAGATGAACTGTATCCAAGGATTGAACTTAATCCCAATCAGTAGCCGATACCCCCTTTCATACAGAACAACAGATCATCAGGGACACCTGTATGGCTGATATCTTGGTGACACCCCTCCCACAGTGTGATGTCATGACCATGGTCTTGACAGTTTGCTGGCTGTGAACCTCGTTGCATTGTGGGAAATAACAGCTTTTTTGCTGGCTGTGAACCTTGTTGCATTGTGGGAAATAACAGCTTTTTCCAACTGCCAAGCAAGCAGTACCTCTCTCTGTGAATAGAATTCTCAGTAACATTCGGTACAGATCACCTGGCAGGACTAAAGCTGCCGTCACCGATCATCAGTGATACATTTCAGTCATGATACAGGTAGCCCCACACTTAAAAACGTGAAAAAGGAATGATCCGCTGATACAAACAGCACGAAAATGTGAAATTTGATTCTGTGGGAAAAAGTACAAAAACATTTTTTTTTTCAAAAAGACTTTGTGGTTTTTGAGAAAACAGATTTTAAAAAAAGTAAATGAATTTTTTTTTTTAAACCAATAAAATGAAATTTAGCTGTGGTACATTGAGGGTACAGGGGGACTGCGGTGACATAGAGGGGGAAACTAGAGGCACAGGGGGGCATGGAGGAAGTGCAGGAGACAGAGATGGCACAGTGTTTCGACTTAAGGACCAATTCAGGTTAAGAACGAACCTACAGTCCCTATCTCACTTTTTACCTGGAGTCTACCTGCACTATGCTAGATAGCTGTTTGTTACCAAGCCTTTTTGTCATGCTTAAAAGTGTATTTTACTCTTCGTTAATGGCAAAAAATTGTCTGTTTATTTAAAAAATGAAAAATCTTTAAGGCCTCTTTCACATTGCGACGTTAAAGAGGCACTTAAGTCTAAAACAAAAAATGAATTTTACTCACCTGGGGCTTCCCTCAGCCCCCTGCAGCTGATGGGTGCCCTAGCCGTGTCTCTCCGATCCTCCCGTCCCCGCCGGCGACCACTTCCGGTTTCGCCGTCAGGACCCGTCAGGCTGGGAACGCGAGTGATTCTTTGCGTTCCCATCCACAATATCGCCCCCTATACTGCTATTGCGGCAAGGAAGGCCGCAATAGCTGCATAGGGGGACATACTGTGGCTGGGAACACGAAGAATCACTCGCGTTCCCAGCCTGTCGGGTCCTGACGGCGAAACCGGAAGTGGTCGCCGGCGGGGACGGGAGGATCGGAGAGACACAGCGAGGGCACCCATCAGCTGCAGGGGGCTGAGGGAAGCCCCAGGTGAGTAAAACTCCTTTTTTGTTTTAGACTTAAGGTTCACTTTAAGTCGCACGTTAGAAAATGTTTCAACGCAGACTAACGCACAGCAATACTAAGTCTGTGCGACATTCACAGTGCACACATTGCGTTTGTGTGTAACGTGTAGCATTATTAGGAAGTGCTGCATGCTGTGCGTTATACACATTATTAGCTGCGGTGGACTGTTTGCACATGCTCAGTAATGACTTGGAAGCATACTTTTCATTGCCTGTATGCTCTACTGTATGCGACGATAACGGGGCATTAAGTTGCGTTGCGACTTTTTTGGGGCATTGCGTTGTAATTTGCGTTGCGACTTTAACGTTGCATCAAAACGCAACGTCCTACTATGAAAGAGGCCTTAACAAAATGTTTGAAACGGAGATTGTTAAATCAGTCATTTGAAAGATTGCATTTTGTATGACCAGCCTTATTCTAGGCAGCCGCAGTGTTCTTTCCCACAACAATCTCCATGATAGATCTATTGCAGGATATATTCAATAAAAATATTACTTTTTTTTTTGCAATTGAGTTTTAATGCAGAGGTGCAGGAATCACACCTGGTGATCCTATGCTGATACATGAAAGAAATGCTATGGCACTTTACAAAAAAAAAAGTCAGTCCATATATGAATATTTTTTCATAAGAGAATCAGCAATTCCAGTCCAGATGGTGGGCAGATGCTGCATTATGAAGGATGTCACTTGCATCCTGTTGCTGTGCTTTAAATGACATCTTGGGCAGAGCTGTGGGCGGAGGGACCCCACTCCAGTACTACCACCTAAGGCTTTACAGCCTTTTAAATAAAATTGTATAAAAAGCCGACACCGTGCATATAAACTAAGCAGGGCAACTTATTTGTCTCTTGGTTCCTATTTTCTTTGGCAGCTCTTCAGCGGCCCAATAAATGGAAAAAGTTGGTTGTCATTCTCCTTCCTCATGCATCACTACTGCCCCACCCCTCTACCAGCCTGATCACTATTCTGATCAGTGATCCACAGTCCGTGGTGTGCAAGCTGGCAGTTGTAAGTCACTTTGGCCTACACTTGCAGATTAGATAAGTGTAAACTGTGATGTAGAGCGGCTTGTAAAGTTAAACAGGTGCTATTAGCCATAATATGTCAGGGGGGAAAAACACGTAAGTAAGTGGATAATTACTTGCTGTAAGATCTTCTCGCCGCTCATGGCGACGGAACGCCGAGACCCACACTGAGGCTCAAGCCTCTGGGTCTCGGCGGGGCTCTGATGTCAGTGGAGCGCATAGCGCTCAGTTCCCATTGGCTAAGCAGCGGACGCACCCTTAGTACACGCTCCGCTGCTGTAAACTGTGACGGCGTGTGTGCATGGCGTGTCAGCTGATTTGCTGACACGGCGCAAGGTGATTGGGCGCTTTGGATTCCTTTTTGTTTGACTGGTTAGTCCTTGTATAAAAGTAAGTGAGCGCCCTCTGTCATTGCCCGTGATAGCCTCTGCTGGGTGTAATGATCAGTGATGTATCTGATGATCAGTACAAGCTCTATCAGCACAATAGCCAGTATTTTATTCAAAGGGTGATCACACGTGATTGGGTGCAGAGTAATATTCAGGAACACCAGAGAGTGATAGCCCTTAGAGACAGGGATTATCACTAATAAGAGAGTGGTCGTACAGGCAATGTCGGTAACAGATCGGTAAGGCAGAGGTACAGAATCGTAGACAGAATCGGAGAGAGTATTCAGGCAGAAGTCGGCAACAGATCAGATTGGCAGAGGTACAGAATTGTAAAGCAGAGAGTAGTCGGAGGTACAGGCAAAAGGTCAAACACAGTAATAATCAATAACAGTAATAATAATAAATCCTAAGCTAAGTGCGAATCCCCAGGGTCCTGGCGGTTCAAGCACACAAGGATCTGACTAAGGTCTGAGAGCTTTCACTGCGAAGTTTCAGCAACAACAGTCAATGAGCTACTGACAACTCCAAGCTTAAATGCAGACAGGCAATTCCAAGCATCCCGCCCAGAACACTCCCACCAATCAGCGAAGAGAAACAGCAGTCGGATGTCAGCTGACCAGACGTCTCCTAAGCCCATAAAGGTCCTGCCGCTACGTGCGCGAGCGTGCTGACCTGTACTGATGCGCAGCAGAGAGACCTGTTCTACCGGAGGCTGAGAGGGACGCCTGCGATGATGCGGCGACAGCCGCCATGACGTCAGACGCGGAAGCGGCGGTTGCGCTGCTGTCCGCCGCTAAGGTAAATCCTTCATCCCTAACACTGGGCTTGTTGCTGAGACTGCGCTCACAGCTGCTGATCTTGTGCCGACTTTGTATCTTAACCAAGCTTATTTCCAGACTGATCTCCTGTTGCTGACTTCTGCCTGTTCCTGACCACGCTTTCTGATTGGATTACCTGTTGCTGACTCTGCTTGTTCCTGGATATCCCTGATTACTGCCTGGATTTACCCCTGCTTGTTTAAAGGTTTCTCCCATGAACTCTGCCTGGACTGACTTCGGATTGGATTGACCACGTTATCTGCAAAGTGTTTGAACTGCGTACAACCTATCCTTCCCTGCCTTTCACCACCTGGCTATCATCTGGATTGCCTCCACCCCCAGGCCTCAAGTGACTATATATTTGAGTACACTGTACTTATATTACTCATACTGCTTTGTTTGGTGAATACTATGTCAGTCTGAATGCTACATCTACCTGCAGGGTATTGTATTAGGTAGGAGTTTGTGCAGGTGTTAAGGGCTGGGCTATAGGTCAGTCATATGGGCATACAGCCTGACCTATAGTCATTGACCAGGCAAGCCTGACACTTACATAACAGATGTATTGCACTGTCACTTCAGTGAATTTTATATAGGAAATAAAGGAAATTCTGTACTTGGCAGGGGCCATCTTGGCTCCCACAAGCATGAAGCCAATCCTGATGTCATTGCTTCCCTAACTCCCCCCCCCCCCCCCCCCAGCATCCTCTCTTCTCCCTGCAGCATTACAGAGCTTATCAGGGAGGATAAAGGCAGCGCACACAGACTCACCTCCTTATTGTTCCTGGGGCTTGAGTTCCCCTACCACCGGCGGTACAGAAATCACCCAACTCCAGGTACCCAGAAATTGTTCAGACTCCACAGCCAGAGTAGGTACAAAAATCATCTGTGCATCCCTAAACACATGTTGCAATTGAATGGTTAATCGCACAGGCATACACCGCCTCTGCCAGACTGAAAAATGCATGCCCTGCATCCAAGACAAGTGCTAACATTTATTAAACTAGGAGGTACTTTAGCTTCCAATATGGTTTGCATGCAAAGTATATTATACTAGACACTTGCGCCACAGTGAGGCAGACCTCCGGGCAAGTGACCTAACCTAAATTTAAAACCTCGGGAGCAGCTATGCAAAAAAATGTGTAACTTACATTTGGTAGAACAGCAAAGAGAACGCTGCGCATACCACTAAGGCTGCATCTGAAATGACCACCAGCTCAGTGTGTAGCACCTGTATACACACCCACCTTTCCTTTACTTTGTAACTATGTAACTGTCAGGTTAGCTGCTCCCAGCCCCTCCTCCAGAGTTTCCTGTTTGCATGATAAGTAGTAGCAGTTTTGCATATGATTTGCATCTGAATTGAATGCGAAGTGTGCAGAAAGTCTATATAGGTGCTACACACTGAGCTGGTGGTCATTTCAGATGCAGCCTTAGTGGTATGCGCTGGCGTTCTCCTTGCTGTTCTACCAAATGTAAGTTACACATTTTTTTGCATAGCTGCTCCCGAGGTTTTAAATTTAGGTTAGGTCACTTGCCCGGAGGTCTGCCTCACCGTGGCGCAAGTGTCTAGTATAGTATACTTTGCTTGCAAACCATATTGAAAGCTAAAGTACCTCCTAGTTTAATAAATGTTAGCACTTGTCTTGGATGCAGGGCATGCATTTTTCAGTCTGGCAGAGGCGGTGTATGTCTGTGCGATTACCCATTCAATTGCAACATGTGTTTAGGGATGTGCAGCCTTTCCACCCCCCATCTTTCCTTTACTTTGTAACTATGTAACTGTCAGGTTAGCTGCTCCCAGCCCCTCCTCCTGAGTTTCCTGTTTGCATGATAAGTAGTAGCAGATTTGCATATGATTTGCATCTGAATTGAATGCGAAGTGTGCAGAAAGTCTATATAGGTGCTACACACTGAGCTGGTGGTCATTTCAGATGCAGCCTTAGTGGTATGCGCTGGCGTTCTCCTTACAAAAGTCATCTGACTCGTCAGTTTATGAAACCACCGACTCTGACTCCAGGTACCCAAAAATTGCTCCACACCTATACAACTAAAATATTATTTGTATTTGGTGCTCAGTTCAATAATATGAAGTATAGCATCCCCTTTACATTTGTAAAATCATGTAGAGTATATTGTTTAAAGAATAATTAAACATATGGATAGTAACTAGAGAAGGAATGTTTTTTAACAGTATTGTCAGGTCAGAACGCATCACTAGTCTGGGGGCTTACAGCATGTCTCTACAGCCTCTGCAGGGCTGTGGATTTGGTACAAAAATCTTCCGACTCCTCTTTATGAAACCACCAACTCCAGGTATCCAAAATTGCTCCGACTCTGACTCCGACTCCACAGCCCTGACAGCCAGTCCCCGTACAGTTATAATCATTGCTGATCGACAGTTCTCAGAGATATGTACAGGGCTTTAGAGGCAGAGCATCAGCACAGAAGTCAGGCAAGTGACATTGTTTCTTTAGAGAATTAAGATGGCAGCCTCCGTATTACTCTCAATTCAGATTCCCTTTAAATAGGGAATAGAAAAACAAAAGTTTGCTTTCTTAAAACAGAAAGAATTTGCGATAATTCAGGTTGGAGTGAGCTAGAGATGTCTCCCAGTGCAACACTGCTGAATATATGCAAATTAACCATTGTTACTTTTAGAAGCTAAACACACCTCCAGAACCGCTGGAATGCAATGATGTGTCAACTTGTTAATTTGTACAGAGCCATAATAATCCAACATGCATACAGACTGTTCCAGATTGTTTGATCCTCATCAGTTCATGGCATAGATTAATTTAGCTCTATGGAGTAGGGCTTGTAACACCGAGAGGTACAGACTAACCAGCAAGCTCATGGTGAATCCATGCTATGCACTGATGAGGATCAAACAAACCGAAACAGTCTGTATGCATGTTGGATTATTAGGGCTCTGTACAAATTAACAAACGTTGCGGTCCGCATGCGTGGCCGTCCGCGTTTTGTAATGTGAACCGGCCCTTAGCATTTTAGTAAGGGGGCTTTTAGGACTATTGCAGCCCCTCACACACTCCGATGAGTTCTGGTTCACCATGAGCTTGTTGGTTAGTCTGTACTAATAGGGAATAGAGTGTTTCTAAACAGTTGTAGACAATTAGAGAGAATTCAGAACATTCCGAGCCTCATTTCAACAGATTTGTGCTAAGTTGTGGTGAAATCCTACATGTCAAGAAATGTTATATATTTGTTTGTATCCCATATAGGCTCTGTTTTCCTTATGTGGGGGTGGTGGACAACGGATGAGAAAAAGGTTAAAAATGGAAAACTGTCCACAGACTTTAAAAGTCAGGTCTTTATTTGAAGTCTTGTTACTCCACTGAATTGATCATTTTTTGTAGCAGGATGGCAACAGGTCAGCGTGCAATCATTAGGCCTTGTGACCTACGACCCCGGCTGTGGTCATTAGCGGCTCTCGGCTCTGTGATGGGCACCTGCAGGGACGTGAAGGAGTTGGGGTGGAAGCAGCAGGGGTCATCGCATTTAATTAAATGGCAGTAAGATGAGGTATTGCGGAATGCAGAAGGTGCTCTGTTTCAGCCTCTTTGTAGAAAATGTTATCTGTATTTCCAGCATATTATGCTATTAGAAAGTGATCTTCCCGGCTCGGCGAATTCCTTCGCCCAGCGCAAATGCTGTATTTTTTGCCGGAGATAAAAAACTCGGGTTATCAGTGGCGGTGTGATCTTTATGTAAATGGAGCGGCTGCATGATACCCCTTATCTCTGGTATTACATTATAAAAGGGAATAGATGTTGCTATCAGCAGGCACATAAAAACAATGTCTATTGTTGCCTGGAATGGAGACATAACACGTAAATGTTAAACTGCGCTTTTCTAATCTCGTACCCTTTTCCGCACACATCTGGGGATCTCGGCGATACGTTTTAATGGTGTGTAAAGTGAGTGTGATGTCCATGACATGGCAGCATTTGGAGGCGCGATAAGAACGTGACCCCACGTTGCTTGTCACCTGCGTCGCTGCAAATCTGAGGCGAGGGTTGCACACCCAGTAACCAGCTCATAGGCTTCTTCAGTCTTTGGTGACCTATGCGGACGTTCTGTCAGTTAGGCAGTCTCTGGGCTGTACCATCATACACAAGCTTCTGCACTCCGTCATCTATACCAGGGGTGTCAAACTCAACCACGTAAGGTGCCAAAATCTACAGCACAGTCTAAAGCTTCATACACATGGGCTACCATTGTTGCTGTTGCTAGTACACAGGAAACGTATGCGCAACAGCTCGGCGACAGCTCCGCCTGAGCGACAGCTGTCTACATGTCTCTGCCCAATAGGCAGAGACGCGGCGGAAGCTGTCACCGAAAGTTTCGTTCCCCCGCCGGAGGCTCCCTTCTGGCTGTGGGTAGCTTTCGCCACTCCGCACATACACACGCAGTACGCGTGGCGGACTAGCGCCAGTTGCGGAGACAGAATTTGCCGGCGATTTAACTTTTCAATCGCACGGCAACTGCTGTCTCCGGTGACAGTTCAAGGTGTGCGCCTCATACACACGGGGCAACTGTCGCCGGAGACATGCGCATGCCACGTGTTTGTGGCGACAGTTGTGCCCCCTGTGTATGAGCCTTAAGCTGTGGGCTAAGGTGTTCGTTAACCTCTTGAGGACCACAGCCTTACACCCCCCTAGTGACCAGGCGATTTTTTAGAATTCAGCACTGCGCAGCTTTAACTACTTAAAGACCGCCTCAAACCAATGGGCGTGAACCCCAGGACCGCCTGACGCCAACTGGTGTCAAGTCCTGGGGCTGCAGTTTCCCAGGGAACGGCCGTGCGCATGCACGATCGTTCCCTGCCGCTTCATGGAACGAGTTCCGTGAATAGCCTGCTAGCCACCGATCGCGGCTAGCAGGCTGCTTGTAAACGTAAGGGGAAAGAAACCCCCTTTGTTTACAAGCGTACAGCGCTGCCGGGGCCGCAGCGCTGAACATGGTCGGCGATCCCCGGCCTCTGATTGGCTGGGGAGCGCCGTCCTCTCATAGGCTGATGGAGAGGGTGGGGGACGGGGAGAGGGAGAGCCTCGCTGAGGCTGCATTAAAAAAAATAAAGCCTGCAGCGATCGGACCCCTCTGGCGGCATGTCCCCTTAGGGCAAAAAAAGGAGGTGAGTCCGATCGCTGGGCTCCCACCAGGAGTGATTGTACTTTCTTTTCTTCCCACCAACTGCTTTCTGTTGGTGGGATCTGGTTGCTGCTGTTATCTGTGTTTCCTCTTTTTTTTTTTTTTTTTTTTTTTTTTACTCAATTTAAAAAGGGTGACAGAGCTGCGTACAGCATTGTGGTAGATCGCAGTGCTGTACAAATGATGTTGGCCGTTTTTTTTCCTATTTACAGCCTGCCCGTTCCTCCTGTAGGGAACTCGCACTAGTACTTGTTCCCTGATAATCTTGCACATCGCGAAATCACGCGCCCATGCGTGATTGAGGAACGAGAGAGCCACTCTGCGGCCGCCATCCTGCGTCAGGCGGTCGCAGAGTGGTTAAAGTGAACCTGAGATGGTTCACTAGCTCCTATTTATACTTACCTGGGGCTTCCTTCAGCCCCATGAGCACCGTGGTCTCCCTCGCCATCCTCTTTGGCTTCTCCGTTCATGCCGCTATGACTCCCGATAATCCGGGCTTTTGCTGTGGTTCCTTGTCGTGGCTGAAGTGGCATCGGAGTAGAAACATTTATATACTTAAGGCTCCAAACCCCCGCCCCCCCCCCCCGCACCACACCTGAAATAGGTGTGGTGTTGTTCTGAAAGGACATCCGAGGTAAAAATAAACTGATGAGAAAAACAATTGCATCTATCCTCCTTCTAAAAAAGACTTTTTTTTTAGATATCCCACTGTTTCAATTTATATTAAAATCTAATTTTTAAGTTTTTACTGTTTCCATGTCTCTGCTCAATGACACCTTCATTGAAGTATGTCAGAGCTCAAATCTATGAATTATTGACCCTTTTTATCTCTTTCCTGCTCTCAGAAGCCATTTACTGACAGGAAAGTGTTTTATGGCTGTAATTACTTATCAGTGAGGGTTATGCTATAGTGTGACCCGGTCTCGACCTGGACAGAAACCTTCACATGCATACCTGATGTTTAACTTTTTCAAGCAGAGAAAGAAAAAAAGGAAACAGCCTAGTTATATGCAGTGTTCTCCCCAGGCTCTTTTAGCCGGGTGCTCCACCCGGCTAGATTTGGTGACCACCCGGCTGTCATCGGCTCACCTCTTCACCTCCTCCTATGCTGTAAGCAGAGTTGCCCTGCATTTTCATCTCAACCCACCCGGCTACTTTTTCATGCCACCCGGCTACTATTTCATGCCACCCGGCTGGAAAAAAATTCTGGGGAGAACACTGATATGTGTTTGGCACTGTACATACACATGTCAATGGCTGGGTTCACATTGGACATAGCGTGAAAAAGTAGCGTTTTAGGATGGTGTGTTTGCTATTTTCTATTTCACACTGCGTTTTTGGTGCATTTGCGGTTTTTACGCAGATGCGTTTTGTGTGCGCTTTAATGCGTTTGCGGTTCGCTAATGTAAAACGCATATGCATTTTGTATGCATTTTTTATTTAAATTTATGCAAATCACTAGGAAGACAACAGGAAGTGGAAATACATCAAGAGATCTTTATTTTTTTAATCAAAAACACATTAAAAAACGCATGCAAAACGCTATGCGTTACCATAGACTTTCATTACATGCGTTTTTGCAGCCAGCGTGCATATTATGCAGCGCTACCAGCGTTTGCAAAATGCGTACTGTGAAAACGCAGTGCAACGCGGCTTCTTCTGCGTCCCATAGACTAACACTGCTGCATAAAATGGCCATTACAGGCAAACAGTTGATTCTGCAATCTCTAGTCTGTGCAGTCATGCAACTGGTTCTGCAATCTCTAGTCTGTGCCCGTGCAGTCATGCAACTGGTTCTGCAATCTCTAGTCTGTGCCCGTGCAGTCATGCAGCTGGTTCTGCAATCTCTAGTCTGTGCCCGCGCAGTCATGCAACTGGTTCTGCAATCTCTAGTCTGTGCCCGTGCAGTCATGCAGCTGGTTCTGCAATCTCTAGTCTGTGCCCGTGCAGTCATGCAGCTGGTTCTGCAATCTCTAGTCTGTGCCCGTGCAGTCATGCAGCTGGTTCTGCAATCTCTAGTCTGTGCCCGCGCAGTCATGCAGCTGGTTCTGCAATCTCTAGTCTGTGCCCGCGCAGTCATGCAGCTGGTTCTGCAATCTCTAGTCTGTGCCCGTGCAGTCATGCAGCTGGTTCTGCAATCTCTAGTCTGTGCCCGTGCAGTCATGCAGCTGGTTCTGCAATCTCTAGTCTGTGCCCGCGCAGTCATGCAGCTGGTTCTGCAATCTCTAGTCTGTGCCCGTGCAGTCATGCAGCTGGTTCTGCAATCTCTAGTCTGTGCCCGTGCAGTCATGCAGCTGGTTCTGCAATCTCTAGTCTGTGCCCGTGCAGTCATGCAGCTGGTTCTGCAATCTCTAGTCTGTGCCCGCGCAGTCATGCAGCTGGTTCTGCAATCTCTAGTCTGTGCCCGCGCAGTCATGCAGCTGGTTCTGCAATCTCTAGTCTGTGCCCGTGCAGTCATGCAGCTGGTTCTGCAATCTCTAGTCTGTGCCCGTGCAGTCATGCAGCTGGTTCTGCAATCTCTAGTCTGTGCCCGCGCAGTCATGCAACTGGTTCTGCAATCTCTAGTCTGTGCCCGTGCAGTCATGCAGCTGGTTCTGCAATCTCTAGTCTGTGCCCGTGCAGTCATGCAGCTGGTTCTGCAATCTCTAGTCTGTGCCCGTGCAGTCATGCAGCTGGTTCTGCAATCTCTAGTCTGTGCCCGCGCAGTCATGCAACTGGTTCTGCAATCTCTAGTCTGTGCCCGTGCAGTCATGCAGCTGGTTCTGCAATCTCTAGTCTGTGCCCGCGCAGTCATGCAACTGGTTATGCAATCTCTAGTCTGTGCCCGTGCAGTCATGCAGCTGGTTCTGCAATCTCTAGTCTGTGCCCGCGCAGTCATGCAACTGGTTATGCAATCTCTAGTCTGTGCCCGTGCAGTCATGCAGCTGGTTCTGCAATCTCTAGTCTGTGCCCGCGCAGTCATGCAGCTGGTTCTGCAATCTCTAGTCTGTGCCCGTGCAGTCATGCAGCTGGTTCTGCAATCTCTAGCCTGTGCCCGCGCAGTCATGCAACTGGTTCTGCAATCTCTAATCTGTGCTGTCATGCAGCTGGTTCTGCAATCTCTAGTCTGTGCCCGTGCAGTCATGCAACTGGTTATGCAATCTCTAGTCTGTGCCCGTGCAGTCATGCAACTGGTTATGCAATCTCTAGTCTGTGCCCGTGCAGTCATGCAGCTGGTTCTGCAATCTCTAGTCTGTGCCCGCACAGTCATGCAACTGGTTCTGCAATCTCTAGTCTGTGCCCGCACAGTCATGCAACTGGTTCTGCAATCTCTAGTCTGCAGTTATGCAGCTGGTTCTGCGATCTCTAATCTGTACCCGCACAGTCATGCAACTGGTTCTGCAATCTCTAGTCTGTGCAGTCATGCAGCTGGTTCTGCAATCTCTAGTCTGTGCAGTCATGCAGATGGTTCTGCAATCTCTAATCTAAGCAGTCATGTAGCTAGTTCTGCAATCTCTAGTCTGTACAGCCATGCAGCTGGTTATGCAATCTATAGTCATGCAACTGGCCCTTAAATCTCTAGTCTGTGCAGTCATGCAGCTGGTTCTGCTCATATCAGTCATTCCTCTGCTTCTGTATTCCCTGGTCTGTTCAGCCATTCCTCTGGTTCTGCACTCTCTGATCTGCACAGTCTGCCCGCAGCTGGTTCTCTTCTCTCTGGTGTTTTCTAGGCACAGAAGAAAAAGCCGCTCTTGGTGACAGATCACAGTGGTGTAAGGCGTGACGTATGTGAAATAGTCGGCACATGTACACACAATGAGATTGGTTCAGGCCCCTGTACTGCTATCAGACACTAATGGTGCCTGTACGGTACACAGCGCCGGAACGATGACATTACAAAAGCGACCAGGTGACGGGACCTCATCAACCTTAATGCTGACAGTTCACACATCTGTCCGTACCCAGGCGCTCCACTCACAGGCAGCCGCTGACAAACGTTGGAAACTCGTTATGAGCGCAGTTAATTAAAAGGAAGACTGTGCAAATGCGTTCTAATCTGATCCGACTAATGGAAGAGTGCATAAAATTGCTAATTAGAATTTCATTAAAAAAGGTGGCGCTTTATCGGGCTGTGAATATCGCAACCTTTAAGAATCCTTTCAGGGAAAGCTTAATTCCTTTTCAAACAGAAATATTCTTTTCAAGATATTCTCAATTTGCTCAGAAGGAGTCGGTAGCACAGACAGCAATGGAAAATGTTTCAGACATTTAATATTTGAATTAAAAAAGGAGAGAGAGAGAGGGAGGAGGAAAGAAAGAAACGAAGACCGATACTAGGTGAGCCTTTTTCATCTCCTACGAGATGAAAGATCTGTTTGAAAATATATTATTGTACAAATGAAGCAATCAGCCACACATAAACATAAAGGAGGTTTTTGAAGATTCTTTTTTTTTTTTTTATTCTACCGTACGTGTTCATTTGTGTATTATTTAGATGTTAGTTAACCGTTTCCCTGCGGAGAGGGAGTGCTTTCCGTTTGCCTGCCCACCTCCTGTAGGAAAGGACGATAGAAGAAATCTCATGGGGGTAGGAAAGTGTTACGCATTGGGCTTTGTCTCAGGCCGCTCGCCCGCCGGTTCTAGGCTGCAGAATGTCATGTCAGCCGTGTTCTAGATTGGAACAATTTATTCCCATGCTGTAACAATACAATCTTGTAAGTCTGCGGACCTCTTAGATATTTTACATTGGTTTAATGCCTGTTATTATACAGGTGAGGTGAGATTGTCAGCGAAGAAAACGCTACAAACAGTTCAGGCCATTAAAGAGAACCCGAGGTGGGTTTGAAGAATATTATCTGCATACAGAGGCTGGATCTGCCTATACAGCCCAGCCTCTGTTGCTATCCCTAACCCCCCTAAGGTCCCCCTGCACTCTGCAATCCCTCCATAAATCACAGCCACGCTGCTGACAAACAGCTTGTCAGAGCTGGCTGTGTTTATCTTTATAGTGTCAGTCTGCTGCTCTCCCCGCCTCCTGCAGAACTCCAGTCCCCGCCTGCATCCCTTCCCTCCCTGCTGATTGGAAGGAAGGGACGGGGGCATGGACTGGAGCTATGCAGGAGGCGGGGGAGCAGCTGAGACTGAGACTGACACTACAGATGTAAACACAGCCTCACAGCACGGCTGTGATTTATGAGGGATTGCAGAGCGCAGGGGGACCTTAGTGGGGTTTGGGATAGCAACAGAGGCTGGGCTGTATAGGCAGATCCAGCCTCTGTATGCAGATAACATTCTTTAAACACACCTCGGGTTCTCTTTAAAGTCCAATTTCTGAAAGAAAATGATTTTGTGTAGAAATGGGATAGAGCCTTTGGGGGTTTTACTGCTTACTGTGTACCAGAATGAGTAGATGTCTTTCGCTTCATTGCCCTAGGATCTAGGTTCTCAACGTGTGGTACGCGTACTCCAGTGGGTACTTCTGATGGTTCCAGGGAGTACTAGGCTTGATAGACTTAACCAAGAATAACAAATTTAGAGTCTTAGAATATCATAAATCCTATATAAACAACATCAAATTAGTATTTTAGCTACGGTAATTAAAAATAGTAAATGCTTGGAAATTATTTAGAACCAATTATCATGTACTACGATTAAATATATATTTGTCAAGGGGTACTTGTGATAATGTTTACTGTGCTAGGGGTACTTGGTGAGTACAGGGTTTTAAAAGGGCTACATACCAATAAAATGTTGAGAAACACTGCCTAGGACACTTGGGTGTCTGCAGAATTTTTTGAGATCCCTAACGAATCAACTAACATCTCTAGAGATCTTGAAGTTTTGCAAGTGGGGATACAATTGTCTTTGCATTTCGAACACAGTTGAAGGAGAAGCAAGAAATTTGGGTGGCCATTATTAGCAGACATTTGGGATAATTAACAGGTGCCTAAGCTGCCCACTATTTGTAGCTGCAGACTTCATAGTGGGTGGCTTAATGGGAGGGGGGTAGTTCTTAGGGTTAGATTGGGGGGAGGGTTGATGTTAGGCATAAGGACAGGGTGATTTAAGATTAGGCATGGTGGTAGTTAGGATTAGGCATTGGTTGGGGGGGAGGGGTTCTGTGCAAGAATAGGGTTACGTTTAGTTATAGTAAAAGATAGATATTTTACTATCGTAATTATCAGTAAAATTGTAGAATATCGGTAAATGTACAGCTTAATGTAATATCAGCTATACCCAGGTGCCCAAATTTCACAGCGCCTCTATTTCATGCACGCGTTGACTGGTTTGCAACCCCACTTTTGTTAGCATTTGACACATAGTTGCAAAAACCATAACATGTCAGATGTGACTCAGTTGGGAGCGGCACCTCTGTATCGCTAATGCTGAGAAAGCGCACGGCCGGTGCACGAGAGAAGCTTACAGTAGCAGCCTCCTGGGTGAATGAGGCCTAACGCAGAACTTAGAGTATGTATCAGTTGTTCTTGTCGGTTATGTTCATCATTTGCCACCGCCCACAATGTTACAGCCACACCCACATTTGTGTGCACTGCAGGAAATTAGCATAGGCAGCACTGTAGGGGATAGGAGGATTGAATCAACTGCAGTTAGAGAAGGAGCACTTCAGGACAAGCTCTGTGCTGTGTGAATAGGTTGATATCAGTGTAGTGCTATCAGAGCAGGTTATATAACAAGACAAGGCCTGCGGTCAATGGGGACACACGACATGAAAGAGAACAGGCACCGGCTAACTGGTGAAACCTCATTATAGGAACAAAATCAATAAGGATAAAGTAAACCAAATCTCCAGCACACTTTAACCTCCCTGGCGGTAAGCCTGACACAGTGTCGGGCTAGGCGCCGCAGGGGATTGCATGGCCCCGGGAGGATTTTTAAAAATAAAAATGGTTTTATTTGGCTAGCTAGCTAACCATGTACCCCAAGTCCCTCTGATCGCCCTCGGTATATGTACCCCCCAGGGATCCTGCGATAGCGCAGCCTCCCAATCAGCACCCGGCTTTGTTATGGGAAGGATCGGAACTGTGCATGACGTCGATGACGTCATGTCCGTTTGGGGCCATAGCGATGAGTGAAGCGAATTGGGAAGCTGCGGCTCCACGCAGGATCGCGGACGGGTGAGTGTTGCCGGGGACGATCGGGGGGCTCAGAGAGGTGGCGGGGGATTTGGGGGCCACAGTTAGCTAGCCTAGTGCTAGCTAACATTAGCAAAACACTTTTAATTTAAAAAAATCCCTCCCGCGGGCGCAGCCACCGCATCTGCGTATCGCCAGGGAGGTTAATAAAAGACTAAATCTGATAGTTTAGTAAGCCCTGCTCAGATATTTCCTTTCTATGTCAAAGAGGCTCTGTAATGACATATAGTAGAATGTAGTACATTATTCAGAATACCCACTTTTATGTTTATTTTCTTGATTTCAGCATCATAGATACTTTCTATATCTATATATTGCCATTTATTGGTATATAGCCCCGCCTTTCCAGTGATGCTTAGTCTACGGTAATTATGTGGAATTCACCCCCCCCCCCCCCGAGCATTATGGGAGACCAAGTACACTACTACTGGCTTTGGAACTCTTATTAAACAAACATTCCACTGAGCTGCACCTGACAGGACTAAAGATATTGCCACCTACAGTATAATCAATTCCGGAATATAAATCAGGGAGAAGAAAGATTTTACAATGGGCAAACACTGATTAAATAATTAGTAAATGAATACTGTAAAAAAAAAAAAAAAAAAAGCAATATCATTAATTAAGTTATTTTCATTACCACTCCGTTACATCTGCAAATGTCTTCTACATTTGCAAGTTTGTTTAATCACTTGACATCCATTGAGGGGTTACAACAGGCAGGTGTACGTGCCCTCCCATGCAACGTATGCACGTGTATTTCTTCACAATTAACATTTATTATACATCCTATTTGCAATGATTAGTGCACAAGTAGGAGGTTTATAAACATGGTTAAAAAATGTGGTCTGTAGCCACAGTGCTAAGTGATTTAACAGCGGACTGTATGGAAGGTACAGGTGCTAATGCTTTTTGCGAGGCATCACCTTGCTATGTGTACTTTAAGGGGGCGGGATAGCTTTAAGGGGGAAGCTTGCTGTTACTCAAGGAGCTTTTGCAGAGATAGAAACCTCTTCTGTCACTAAGTGTGGCACAGGGCATAAGACTTGTACACACGCCAGGTATTCTTTATGTGAGATAGTCTTAAAAGGGAACTTTAACCAAGGTAAAGGTTTGGAATGAAGTTCAACATTCGAATCAGTAGCTGATACCCCCTTTGTGAGGCTAATATTGTGGTGACACCCTTCCCACAGTGTGATGTCGTGACCATGGTCCTAATCATTGCATTGTGGGAAAATATTGCTGTATCCGACTACTAAGCAAGCAATATCTCCCTCTGTGCATAGAACTCTCAGTACCAAACATTTCGCAGAGGTCACTTGGCAGAACTAAAGATATTACCACCAGTAATACATTACAGAATGTAAATCAGGGAGAGGAAGGATTTTACAATGGGCAAACACTGACTAAATAATCTATCAATGAAAAAAATAAACAATTTTTTTTTTTTACTTCAGTTTCTCTTTAAGGTGCCGTCTCGGATGACGAGTTTTGGGTGAAAACAATCTAGCACATGTGCAAAGCTTTATTTGTTCATCAACTTAAAAGCAACACTGAAGTGTCCTAAAAAAAAAGTCAGATACCTATGAAGGCTCTGGATCCCATAGAGCCTTCCCAGTCCTCTCACCGAGTCCTCGTTCCACCACTGTCCAGAATCGGTCAGATACGCTCTTGGGAATCCTCAGAAGCTTTGGATGCACCTGTGTCTACAAGTGCTTCCATAGTACGGAGTCACCCATCTTCTTAAGCACATTTTGAGACACGAGTGCTTCCAAAGCCTTTTGAGGACTCCCGGAGGCGGCACATTTGTGAGCTTGGTGAGTATTATACAGTGGTTTGCAAAAGTATTTGACCCCCTTGAAGTTTTCCACATTTTGTCACATTACTGGAGGCAGAGGTACAGTGCTAAACTCTGCCTCCCCGGGCAGCAAAATTTGTGGATTTTTGCCCTAGGACTTGGGGGTTGTGGGGCACTTGTTCTGCCGTGGGAGTGCTGCATTTTGGCATTGGCCATGTCCCTACAGCTAGGTAACAGGTGAAGTCAAGTTTTTAGTGTGGCTTCAGTGTCTCTTTAAGGGTAGGCATGTGGGGTAGTTGAGAAGAGTGGGGATTAGGAACAAGGTTCATTATTATTAGGGCAGCACGGTGGCGTAGTGGTTAGCTCTCTCGCCTTGCAGCGCTGGGTCCCTGGTTCGAATCCCAGCCAGGGCACTATCTGCAAAGAGTTTGTATGTTCTCTCCGTGTCTGCGTGGGTTTCCTCCGGGCACTCTGGTTTCCTCCCACAGTCCAAAAACATACAGATAAGTTAATTGGCTCCCTCTAAAAATTGGCCCTAGACTACAGTACTTACACTACATAATATAGACATATG
This sequence comes from Hyperolius riggenbachi, assembly GCF_040937935.1. Taxonomy (NCBI): domain Eukaryota; kingdom Metazoa; phylum Chordata; class Amphibia; order Anura; family Hyperoliidae; genus Hyperolius; species Hyperolius riggenbachi. The sequence goes on along the minus strand of NC_090655.1, from coordinate 31,544,184 downwards.
GCAATGGTAGGGATTAGATTGTGAGCTCCTTTGAGGGACAGTTAGTGACAAGATATATATATATATATACACTGTACAGCGCTGCGTAATATGTCGGCGCTATATAGATACTAAATAATAATAATAATTACTGCCACAAACATGAATCAATTTTATTGGAATTCCACGTGAAAGACTAATACAAAGTGGTGTACACGTGAGAAGTGGAACAAAAATCATACATGATTCCAAACATTTAAAAAAAAAAAAAAAAACTGCAAAGTGGGGTGTGCGTAATTATTCAGCCCCCTGCGTCAATACTTTGTAGAACCACCTTTTGCTGCAATTACAGCTGCCAGTCTTTTAGGGTATGTCTCTACCAGCTTTGCACATCTAGAGACTGAAATCCTTGGCCAATCTTCTTTGCAAAACAGCTCCAGCTCAGTCAGATTAGATGGACAGCGTTTGTGAACAGCAGTTTTCAGATCTTGACACAGATTCTCGATTGGATTTAGATCTGGACTTTGACTGGGCCATTCTAACACATAGATATGTTTTGTTTTAAACCATTCCATTGTTGCCCTGGCTTTATGTTTAGGGTCATTGTCCTGCTGGAAGGTAAACCTCCACCCCAGTCTCAAGTCTTTTGCAGACTCCAAGAGGTTTTCTTCCCAGATTGCCCTATATTTGGCTCCATCCATCTTCCCATCAACTCTGACAAACTTTCCTGTCCCTGCTGAAGAGAAACACCCCCAGAGCATGATGCTGTCACCACCATATTTGACAGTGGCGATGGTGTGTTCAGAGTGATGTGCAGTGTTAGTTTTCCGCCACACATAGTGCTTTGCATTTTGGCCAAAAAGTTCCATTTTGGTCTCATCTGACCAGAGCACCTTCTTCCACATGGTTGCTGTGTCCCCCACATGGCTTGTGGCAAACTGCAAACGGGGCTTCTTTGCTATTTTGTTAACAGCTTTCTTCTTGCCACTCTTCCATAAAGGCCAACTTTGTGCAGTGCACGACTAATAGTTGTCCTATGGACATATTCCCCCACCTGAGCTGTAGATCTCTGCAGCTTGTCCAGAGTTACCATGGGCCTCTTGACTGCATTTCTGATCAGCGCTCTCCTTGTTCGGCCTGTGAGTTTAGGTGGATGGCCTTGTCTTGGTAGGTGTACAGTTGTGCCATACTCCTTCCATTTCTGAATGATCGCGTGAACAGTGCTCTGTGGGATGTTCAAGGCTTTGGAAATCTTTTTGTAGCCTAAGCCTGCTTTCAATTTCTCAATAACTTTATCCCTGACCTGTCTGGTGTGTTCTTTGGACTTCATGGTGGTGTTGCTCCCAATATTCTGTTGGACAACCTCTGAGGCCATCACAGAGCAGCTGGATTTGTACTGACATTAGATTACACACAGGTGCACTCTATTTAGTCATTAGCACTCATCAGGCAACGTCTATGGGCAACTGACTGCACTCATACCATAGGGGGCTGAATAATTACGCACACCCCACTTTGCAGCTATTTATTTGTAAAAAATGTTTGGAATTGTGTATGATTTTCGTTCCACTTCTCACGTGTACACCACTTTGTGTTGGTCTTTCACATGGAATTCTAATAAAATTGATTCATGTTTGAGGCAGTAATATGACAAAATGTAGAAAACTTCAAGGGGGACGAATTATCTTGCAAACCACTGTATCTTCTATCTCTTACTACTGGTCCGTTTCCACTAAACGCAAATTTGTATCGTGATTCTCCATAGTGGATCTGCAACATGCATGTCAATGGAGTAATCTCCACTGAATGCAGTTGTGCCATTGCGGATCGATACGGTGCACTGCGGGGGAAAATATGGATTGCATGCTGCAGATTTCTGCAGGATGTGTCCCATTCCCCAGCAGTGAGTGAGTGCTGCATCCGGATGTCCACGTCAACCCAGAAGACAACCGTGTGGAGACGTGATGCAGAAAGCCCTTGAGTAGAAATGCGCCCTTAAAGGGAACCTTAACTGAATGGAGGGTAAAGAGTTTCACTTACCTGGGGCTATTACCAGCCCCCTGCAGCAGTCCTGTGCCCTCGGAGCCGCTCTGGAATCTTCCGGTCCCCCGCTGTCACTTAGTTTCGTTTTTGACGACTCACCAGTCGGCCGCCCGCCCGCCATGCGTATTATTGGACGCATTCCCTACTGCAATTAGCGCGGTTGCGGACCGCAACGCGTACAAAAATACGCGTTGCTGCATATCTACGCGTGCGGAATGCGGCAACACGTATTTTTGTACGCGTTGCGGTCCGCAACCACGCTAATTGCAGTAGGGAATGCGTCCAATAATACGCATGGCGGCCGGCCGACTGGTGAGTCTTCAAAAACGAAACTAAGTGACAGCGGGGGACCGGAGGATTCCAGAGCGGCACAAGGGCACAGGACTGCTGCAGGGGGCTGATAATAGCCCCAGGTAAGTGAAACTCTTTACCCCCCGTTCATTTAAGGTTCCCTTTAAGGCCTATATGTGCTAAATTCAATCCTGGGCATGACCTTGTCATGCTTAGCGAATAAAAATGGTTCTGATGATTCTGAAAATAAATCACATTCCTTATATTGCCCAGAATTTTGACATAAAAAAGTTAAACTTGGTTGGTTGGCAGGAGCGATGTCGGCAGCTCTTCTGTGAGATCGTGCACAAGGCCCTTTGTGAGTCTCCACCATGTCCAGGCTGCTCTGCCTCTTTAAAGTCCACTGGATATCTAATAATAAGACAAGAGCCGCTATCGGAGGAGTCGGGTATTAAATACTTAAAACCTCACAAGCTCGCAAAATATCCCGTGTTAATGAACAAGCGTTTATAATTCATGTCCCTTCGTCTTCAGTCATTCAGAAACCAAACAGAGCGTCGGTGGAAGGAATACCAGATGAGCTGGGGGCTGTTAACCCTACCCCGCCAGCACAGGCGGAACGAGCGCTCGGCGGTTAATTCCAGAGAGCATGCTGGGAGGACGGAAATCTTGATTGCTTTTCCTGGGCTCTCGTGGCCACGAGCCATTTTTCCTACTTGTAAGAACAGCTCATAATGAGGGAAAAGTAGTTTATAATCTGAGAAATGACAAACATGCCGGGCTCCACGCTGGGGTTCCTTTGTGTGTTTTAATATCGTGATAATTATTATTCTTATTAATTTTTCTGTTTACAATTGGGCTTCAAAGTCAATTACGCGGCCTTTGCGGATTTTAAACAATGGTTTTAATGCCTGGCTAAAGCCGTGGCCGGTGCGAAATCTAATGTTCATCATATTCATCATCTGTACAAATCGTAATAACAGCCTTTACCGAACAATAGCTGACGGGGGCCGCTCTATTAGGCAGGAGCGGGAGAATGAAACGTGTTTTCATGACCGGTGGAAAAACAGGCGCAAGGCATTTTCATGTCAACACACACGTTATGATCTCCTAGGCTTATTAAAAGCTTATTTTAATGTAGCAAATTTGGAGTGGGATAATTAGGAAAACCCACTCCATACACCTTTTGCTCAAACTACTACCTAAAGGAATTATTGAAATAAAAGGTATATGTATGTTCTCCTCCCAATCATGATTAAGTACATACCTTTACTTTTTTTCACTGTGAAGTCTTATTACTCAGATATTTCTGTTTCCTGCCAATTGACCGCTTTCAGGTACTTAATATTTAAAAAAGGCATTCAAGGATTAGATATACAAGAAAGCATAGCTGGACTTAGACATCTAATTATAGTTATCCGATGGCCATAAAAAGGGCTTTGAGCACAGTTCTGTATAATGCCTGAAGAAGAAACTTAACGATTCACAAAGCTTGCTACAAACCATATACAGTTAGTCATTAAAGGTATCACCGGAATTAACATTGTTGGTTTGATGTCTGCATAAGGCTTTGAGAAATGGAATTGGACATCCCTTTTAAAGGATACTCGAAGTGACATGATGAGATAGACATGGGTATGTACAGTACCTAGCACACCAAATAACTAGGCTGTTTTCACTTGATTCTTTCTCTGCCTGTAAGAGTTAAATATCAGGTATGTAAGTGACTCAGTCCTGACTCAGACAGTAGGTGACTACAGTGTGACCCTCACTGATAAGAAATTCCAACTATAAAACACTTTCCTAGCAGAAAATGGCTTCTGAGTGCAAGAAAGAGATAAAAAGGGAATTTCTTATCAGTGAGGGTCACACTGTCGTCACTTCCTGTCTGAGTCAGGACGGAGTCAGCCACTTACATACCTAATATTTAACTCTTACAGGCAGAGGAAGAAAAAAAGGAACACAGCCTAGTTATTTTTGTGCTTGGCACTGTACATATGCATGTCTATCTCATCATGTCACTTGTCACTTCGGGTATCCTTTAAATACAGCTTAGGTCTCTAGGTCTCTTCAGTGGAAGAAAGTAAAAGATAGCTTAAGACTAAAGGTCCATACCCACGGCAACATTTTACCTGTCATTTTGACAGACTAACGTTTGTTCCTGCTGACATTGCATAACTATTGTTACAGGAAAAAGCAGCAAACGACAAGTAAACACTGCCGATTTACAACAACGTTCTATCACTTAAAAAAACCCATCATGCCGAATCACATCGGAAACAATTGTTCAATGATGCCTTTGTGTACAGATCTCTAAACGATGTTTCCGCTAAAGTCTCATTTGGCGATCATAGCGTTCATTCAGTCTTACCACGTCATTCGCAACACATCATTTAAAGAGAACCTAAACTGAAAATAAAAAGTCCAAATAACCATAGACAGGCCATACTTACCTCCTGTGTAGTCTACTCCTCAATCTCTTTCTCTTCTCCTGTGTCTCATTCGTCCACTGTGATCAATGGAATTTTCCGTCCTCCATTTTGAAAATGGCCATTACCCCATAACAGCTTCCTAGTCAGCAAACTGTTAAACTGTAATATCACCCATTTGAGCCATAGGGAAACATGGACATTACCTTGCACATTCAGTTGTAACTGGCAGCTGCTGATATATAACTGACAGCAACTGGTACATTTCAGTTCTGACAAAATATTGTCAGAACTGGAAGTGATCACTGTAGGAAGAAAATGGTGAGCCTCTGAGAGGAACTGATGGTGAGGTTAGTATGTAATATTCATTTGCAGGTACATTATGTGTTAATTTTAAATATTTTTTCTCGCTTCAGGTTCCCTTTAAAGCTTCACATAATTTGCTCCACAATTTCCTGCTTCTACCGATGGCTAACACAGGACAACACTTTCCTACTCCAGTATTTTCAAAACATATATGTGGTATTTTAGCACCAGAACTGTTATTAGGCCAGTCACGTGGCCATTAGTGTCTCTTCGTGGGTCTTAGCAGAAAGGATGTCAGTTCTTATGTTTGCTGTTTTCTTTTACCCTAAACCAACTAACAATATGTACGTTGATATCTCATGAGAACTGGTCCAGGTTTGGTTAGGCTGTGCTAATCCTCTGTAAACACCTCTCTCTAAGAATCTAATTACAAAGTGCTAATGAGATGCTATATTGTCCTCACTCAACTGCCATCTTTTACTTCTTCAACTTCACCTTTATCCCTTTCCTGGATGCAGTCAAGAGGTCTCCGTGGGTCACAATTGGTGGCCGTCCCCCATGGATCAAGGATTGTAGATGAGTTTACGCCTCGGAATCCCTGTCGCCTATCACAATATCCCTAAATCCCCCTTTGGAAGCTGCTCTTGATAAAGCCCCCTCAGATATTCTCAAGGCTTCCTACAAAGAACGTGTTTACTTTGCACATTAGCTGAAATCAGTTCCTTTAAAAGTTCTCTAATTGATCTCCATCGCCTTGAAAGCAAATTAACTTAGGTCATGATCCATGATATACTCTGCAGCATCCCTCCGCGAAGAACTGCCATGTCAGGAAAATTTGGGACCCCTGTCTTGAATATGCAAATATACCTCTTCTCACTGGCAGATTTTTAGCCTAAGCCTTTTGTGGGTGACTGGGGAGCTGACTCGTCCTATACCCCCCTTACTCTCTCTCTCCCTCATTCCATCCCGTTATCACCCCCCTTCCTTTCCCTTCTCTCTTACTTCTTTCCCTCTTCCTTTTATCTTAACTTCTTAGCATAATGCCTCTTAATTCTTAATGAAAACCTTTCATACACTAAATCCCAATTACTTAATATTTTTCTTTTTTTAAAGAATCATTAATATGCCTCCTCATTCGCATATGTGGCTAGACTTTGGCTTGTGATCTCTTTGACCCTTGTTACGCTTGTATTTAACAACCTATAAAAAAAAAAAAAATTCTGACAACAACACCTGAACAGCGGAATCTGAAAGTATTACAAAAGAAATAGGAAGTTACTGTTGTCAAAAGTTTTGCTAATTAAATATATATAGGCTTCTAATGCAATATGCACATTTTTATTTTGCTTCAGTTTGTACTGATTAGCTCCACCCCTCCCACCTACCAAGACCCCTGATTGTCCCGTTGATGTGGTGGGTGGCCTGACAGGCCAGTAAAAAGCTTAGTAGATTAGTTCACTTTAAAGAGAATCTGTACTCTAATATTCTTACAATAAAAAGCATACCATTCTATTCATTATTTTCTCCTGTGCCCCTCTGTGCTGTTTCTGCCACTCTCTGCTGCAATCCTGGCTTGTAATTAACAGTTTTAGGCAGTGTTTACAAACAAACTAACCAGCTTCTAATAGGCTCAGCTAAGCATAGTGTGTGAGTCATACAGAGTGTGCAGGGGGCCTGCAGAGGGTGTGTATCGCTTCTACCAATCACAAGCAGCCCTGCACATTCCACACAATCAATCCTTAGCCCAACAAACAGGACAGAGAAAAGATACATTGATTTATTACAGAGACAGTGCAGTTAGGAAAGACTGCAGTAAGCCAGAGCAGATTAGAACAGGCATAGGAACTTATAGGATAGAAGAACTAAGGCTGAAAAATGTGTTACAGAGTCTCTTTAATGTGCTGTGGATGATGAGAGCAGGGCCATTTGAGGCTACATTAGGTTCACAGCCGGAAGTAGCCATACCTTAATCTTTGTACTCAAGTAGAAAATCTCCCGGCGATTTTTCTGACGACCAACGTTTTTTGAGCGGCGAGCAGTTTTTTCCATGACATTGCGACGTGGGTACAGGCGAACGATTATATGAACGTCGCTAAGCGTCGTGCGGCAATAAAAAGACCGTCACAGCAGATAGGATCATCCCCGACCACACCGCGCAATCGCTGGAAGTCTCGTTTGCGCCGTCTTGTAACATCGCGTGACCTGCCGGCAGGAAGATTTATCGCTGGACGCTCGTTGTGAGGGAGACGTCGCTGGATCCATCTTCCTGGGTCGTTGCGGTGAGTATGAAACTTTAGGCAGGACTCATATGAGACTTTTTCCACACTGACATGTTGTGTCACAGAATACCCAGAATGCTCATGGTGAACCAGAACCACTAGGAAAGTACAAGGGACTAAAAGAGAACGAAAAACCCTCCTACTATAAAGCAATGTTGAATATAATTTTGCCTTCTCAAAACAGAAGGTATTTGCAATATTTCAGCTTTAAAGGGAACCTGAACTGAGTAAAATTATCTAAAATAAACACATGAGATAACTACAAATGAACATTACATAGTTACCTTGCCATCAGTTCCTCTCAGAAGCTCACCATTTTCTTCTGACAGTGATCTTTTCGAGTTCTGACAACATTTTTTTAGAACTGAAATATATCAGTTGCTGTCAGTTATATACCAGTTGCTGTCAGTTATATCTGAGAGGACAACTGATGTACCAGGTAATGTCTATGTTTCCCTATGGCTCAAGTGGGTGATTTTACAGTTGAACAGTGTGCTGACCAGAAAGCTGTTATGTGGTAATGGCCATTTTCAAAATGGAGGACGGAGAATTCCCTTGATCACGGTGGACAAACAGGATGCTGGAGAGGAGAAAGAGATTGACGAGTAGACTACACGGGAGGTAAGTATGACGTGTGTATGTTTATTTTGTCTTTTAATTTTCAGTTCAGGTTCTCTTTAAGCGAACAGCTGTGGTTTCCCATGATTCATCACTACTGAATATGCAAATTATCTCTATATGCCCCTGAAAGGAAGGTACATTTTACAGAGCCATCGGTTCTGGATGTGTGCCTGGCTTTCAGGGACATTAAGAGATGATTTGTCTATTTGGAAGTGATGTATCATTGCAAACCACATTTTCTCACGTACAGAGGAACTCCAGTGAAAATAATGTAATAAAAAAAGTGCTTCATTTTTACAATAATTATGTATAAATGATTTAGTCAGTGTTTGCCCATTGTAAAATCTTTTAAATCCCTGATTTATATTCTGACATTTATCACATGGTGACATTTTTACTGCTGGCAAGTGAAGTAGCTGCTGCTTGCTGTTTTGGCAGTTTGAAACAGCTGTAAACAGCTATTTCCCACAATGCAACAGGGGTCACAGACAGGAAACTGCCAAGAATACGTACTCAGAATTTCTTTGTGGGAGGTGTTTCACCACAATATCAGCCATACAGCGCCCCCTGATGGTCTGTTTGGGAAAAGGAACAGATTTCCCACGTAAAAGGGGGTATCACCTACTGATTGGGATAAAGTTCAATTCTTGGTCGGAGTTTCTCTTTAAAGCTGAATTATCGCAAATACCTTCAGTTTAAAGAAGGCAAAATTATATTTGCGTTGTGGCTATCAATATAATTGCTCAGCAAACCCAAGGTAATGTTATTGTAATGTTACGTTGATATTGGTGCAATAGCAGTGCAGTGCCTTGGTATAACATGAGAAATGCTGTGCAGTAACGTGGGCGTTTACAGTTGTAGTTTAAGTGTACCTGAAGGGTAAAAAGTGCCCCTAGGGGGTACTTACCTCAGGAGGGAAAAGCCTTTGGATCCTAAAGAGGCTTTCCCCGTCCCCCTGAGCAGAAGGGATCCACGCTCGCTCCCCCGAAGACCCGATTGTTGTCAGCTTCGTGCAGGCCCAGTATCAGCTTTCCCCCTGGCTCCGGGGGGAAATTGCCAAGCCCGATCAGGTCTGCTCTACTCCGCAGAGTGGACCCGATTGGGCTCGTCCCTTTCCACTGGAGCCAGAGCAAGGAGCTGCTAATGCGCATGCGCGCTGCGGCGAAGGTGATTGTTATTGCTTTGATTGTTTGGGGGTGACGGCTCTGAAACGTGCCGCTGGAGGTAAGTATCAATTTTTTTTTATCAATTTATAGTTACAGGTACCCTTTAAGCATACTTGTATGTACTGTATGCTTCAAATTGCATGTGTAATAGTCAATGGGATTTTTCCTTTGTGATCCTGTGTTTACAGAATGTGCAACTAGCCATAGGCTCGAAAGGCAGAGGATCTTGTCACTGTCCATTCAGTTATGTTAAGTTTGAAGAACTAAAAATGATAAATTATGTATGCACAAACCTGAATAAATATTTTAAGTTAATTAAAAGCATCAAGGAATGTTTGAAAAGCATTTATACTCAATTATAGAATACTCAACAACTGACAACTATATATTTGTTACCTCGGGAGGGGGAAGCCTCTGGGCTCTTAAAGTGGATCCGAGATGAAAAACTAACTATAACAAGTAACTTGTCTGTATATCTTATCTAAAGTTTGGATTGTTTACACAGCAAATCTAGCTGCATATAGCTTCAACGGTTTCATGTTTATTTATTCCTGTGATACAATAAGGGCAGCCATGTTCTGTTTGTCACAGGCTGAGGGCTGGAGATGCTATCAGCTTGCCTGTGTGCAAATTCAGTCCCCTCTACTCCTCCCCTCTGCCTCTGAAATCAGTGGCTAGTAACCTCCTCCTCCTCCTGCCTAGACTGAGCTCCCATAAGCCCTTGCTACACTGCCAAGGCACAAAATGGGCTGTGGGCGTGGCTTCTTTAGTTTATAGGGAATTAGAGTATTAAAACAAAACAAAAAAAGTATTTGGCTTGAGGAATTCCCTATAAACTACTGTATATGAAAAGAACACAATTATGCAATGAGTAAAAGTTTATCTCGGATCCACTTTAAGAGTCTTCCCCTTCTTTCTCACCAGAGGGGATCCAATGCTGAATTTCCTAAAAAATTCCCTGGTTGCCACTTGTTGGCGGTGGGCGCAGGCGGGAAGCCGCAAGAACGCCTGTGCGCACCGTCGCATGTAGAGATTATTGTGTGTACTGCTATAGGGGAACCAGCACTGGAGCAAGCTGGCTGTGGAGGATGGGGGAATCCTTATTAGGATCCTGAGGCTTCCCCTTCCCTAGGTAAGTACCCTCCAGGGGCACTCTGTTGTCATTGCTGTAATTTTACTCCGCAGGATAAGGAAATAAGATGATCACATGGTCACAACCAGCCACTTACTGTTTTATTCTACAGCTAGATAAAATCTTCTCTAGCTCTGCCGTGACAGAGCTGTGAATGATGTCTTACCCCACTCTGCTTAAAGGATAGTTATCGCCAAAAATTGTAAAATTGAAAATACGTATAAATGTACATGTTCCCAGAATTTTTTCTGCAGAATAAGCTGAAAAAATATCTTCACATTCTAGTTCACTCTACAAAAAGCTTAGCTGTTGCAATTTTTGTTATTTTCCGATGTATTCTTAAAGGAATTTGCATTTTTGTACATGATTGGGACAATCCAAATCATATGGATAATAAAATAGACTATAGATGCTCAAAGCTAATAAGTGCTGAGCTCTGATCAGCAATCGAAACAAATAAACACAAATAGATAATCGCAAGAAGTTTGAAATCAGGATGATACCATTTATTGGCTAACTAAAAATGAATACAAATTAGCAAGCTTTTGGCCTTGCAGCCTTCGACGGGCTTACCTCCTGTTGTCAACAGGAGGTAAGCCAGACGAAGGCTGCAAGGCCGAAAGCTTGCTTATTTTTATTCATTTTTAGTTAGCCAATAAATGGTATCATCCTGATTTAAAACTTCTTGCTTTTACTGATGGCGAACACAGTACAATACCCTACTGCTACTACATAGATAATCGCTGCTACCTCTGCTGAAATTAAATAGGAACTGTAGCGGAAATAACATAATGAATAAAATAGCTTATTTTTTACAATATTCATTTGTATATTATTTAGTCAGTGTTTGCCCTGATTTACACTCTGAAATGTATCGCTGGTGGTGACATCTTTAGTTCTGCCAGTTGATGTGTACGGAATATTTGTTACTGGGAGTTCTATGCACAGAGGGAGATGCTGCTTGCTTGGCAGTTGGAAAAAAACGTTATTTCCCACAATGCAACGAGGTTCACAGACAGCAAACTGTCAGGACCATGATCATGACATTACCCTGTTGGAGAGGTTACACGACAATATCAGCCATACTGACCCCTCTCATGATCTATTGGAGAAAAGATTTCTCTTGGGAAAGGGCGTATCAGCTACTGATTAAAATGGAGTTCAGTCCTTGGTGAAACATTCTCTTTAAAGAGGGACTTGAGCTGAATATCACTTAATGAATAAAATTACTTATTTTTAACAATTGATAATTGGTGGGTGGGAAAAAGAATAAAACACTTAAAAACTGATTAAAATGAGAGGAAGTGGAAGTGGTTAGAGTACTTCTTTTGGTTAAAAGAGCTAATCATGTTTATGATTTTGGAAGAATAGATAGGGCTGAAACTCAGTTTATTGCTCTTGAAGATTCTTAAAGGATACCCGAAGTGACATGTGACATGGTGAGATCGACATGTGTATGTACAGTGCCTAGCACACACATAACTATGTTGTGTTCCTTCTTTTTTTTTCTCTGCCCGAAAGAGTTAAATATCAGTTATGTAAGTGGCTGACTCAGTTCTGACTCAGACAGGAAGTGACTACAGTGTGACCCTCACTGATAAGAAATTCACCTTTTTATCTCTTTCTTGCTCTCAGAAACCATTTTCTAGGAAAGTGTTATTATAGTTGGAATTTCTTATCCGTGAGGGTCACACTGTAGTCACTTCCTGTCAGGACTGAGTCAGCCACTTACATACCTAATATTTAACTCTTTCAGACAGAGAAATAAAAAAAGGAACACAGCATCGGTATTTGTGTGTTAGGCACTGTACATACACATGTCTATCTCATCATGTCAGATGTCACTTCGGGCATCCTTTAATTCAGACATACAGTACATACTGGAGTACTGTATAAGCCAAGTTTTAGAGTCCCAAAAAGTGGGGGTCTCGGATTATTCTCGAGTCAGTCATTGGTGAACCCTTTCCCTGAGTGCAACCCCACTGCAAAGTGAGGAAAAAATAGCATTAATGAACACATGCTCTCCCTCCCCTGTTTGCCACTATGCAGAGTGATGCACTGCAGGGACATTTGTTGACCGTGTTATTTCCTCCCGTGCCACCAAACCAGATGTGTAGGAAACCTTTTGTGGTGTCCTCTGTGTCCCCGCGAGTGCCCCCCGTCAGAATACAGAGAGCAGTGTGAGTGCTTCTTAGCAGTCCTTGCTGGGTTGGGATCCCTCTGCCTTTCAGTCGCAGGCTCATTGTTATGATGCCTGCAGCGGCGAATGCGGGAACAGGCGCATCTAGAGGGCGTCATAGCAATAAGTCTGCGACTGGCAAAGCTACAGGGAAATCCTTGCAGCATGGATTGTAAAGAAGCACTCAAACCGCTCGGAAATTCCCAAGGGAGACTCAGAGGACACTGCAAAAGGTTGCCCACACATTCGGGTCTGTCAGCACGGGAAGGGAGGAGGGAAATAATATGGTCACCAGGTGACCCAGCAGTGCATCACTCTAGACATAGCGGCAGGCGGGGGAGAGGGAGCATGCACATCGTCATTAGTGTTCAGCTCTTTTTACCACACATTCTGATCTGGCGACGTAGGGAAGGGAATTGAGTGGGGGAGGGGGGGGGGCATAGCAAGACCACCAAATGTGTTATCACTGCAGCACACATTTGGATGCATGTGATAACATACAGTCTTCTATCCATAAGTTTAACAATACAATAGCTGTTAAAGAGACTCTGAAGCGAGAATAAATCTCGCTTCAGAGCTCAAAGTTAGCAGGGGCACGTGTGCCCCTGCTAAACCGCCGCTATCGCGCCGTACAACAAAGGGGGTCCCTTCACCCCCAAACCCACCCCAGCACGACTTGGTCGTGCATTTGGTCGCTCCTGGAGGCAGGGCTAACGGCTGCAGCCCTGCCTCCAGTCGCGTCTATCAGCGGCGCATCGCCGCCTCTCCCCCGCCCCTCTTAGTGAAGGAAGACTGAGAGGGGTGGGGGAGAGGCGGAGATATGCGCTGACAGACGCGCGTGGGGCAGGGCTGCGGCGGTTAGCCCTGCCCCAATGCGGAAGCGCTCCCCCGCTCTCGCTTCAGACTCTCTTTAAGTCCTCAATAGGTCTACATATCATTTTCTTTTACAGTGACCTACGACCTAGACTCCAGAACTTTGCAATTTATCATTAATGTTTTCAGTGTATTATTACTGCACTGTGGTTTCAGTCCAGCTCTATATGTTTGAAAGGTTAATGGCAAATACACTTCAGCTCGCTCACTTTGTTTTTCTGTGCTTACATATAAAAACACAGTCATTGTTACTGACTAATGCTACTGCATTTCCCATTCCCGGCTTATACTCGAGTCAGTCGTTTTTTCCAGGTCATTGTTACTGTCTAATGCTATTGCATTTCCCATTGGCTTATACTCAACTATATACCGTAAATTTCCCACAGAGGAAGCAGATGAATAAGAGGCACCTTAAACTCCTTAGCGGTATGGACGAGTTGTTATGTCCATTACCGCTGGAGGACGCCGCTCAGGCCGATGCGCCGCTACCCGCCGCGTAAGGGCCTCCCCCCCCACGAGAGAGACCCCTGCACAGCCTGGCCAATCTGTGCCAGGCAGCGCTGAGGGGTGGATCGGGACTCCGGATGACGTGGCGACGATCGTCCCTTTGGCTAACAGCGCCGGCGGCGATCGGAGGGGTGGGAGGCATGCAGAAGGGAGGGGGGCATCATGTAGCTAGCGCTAGGCTAGCTACATGATTGAAAAAAAAAAATATTAAAAAAATAGCGCTACGCTGCCCCCTGGTGATCTTAATAGAACGCCAGGGAGGTTAAGGACACACTTAAGCGGAAAGAAAATTATAATATCATGAATTGATTGTATAGTAGGTGTAATTAATAGAACATTGGTAGCAAAAAAATATTCTCATATTTTTATTTTCAGTTATACAGCTTTTTTTTTTTTTTTTTTTTTTATAATATTGCATCATTCTCTAATATTTGCAGTTTACACATTTCTCAGCATTCTAAATGATTTTACAGAACAGGCAGTGAACTTTTGACCTGTTCTGAACTGTTCTCTGCAAAAGAAAAACACAATACAGTTGAGATAACCTAATCAGAAGTCAGAGCTCTCTGCGACTTTCAAAGTCGTGGAGCTCAGTGGCTATTTGCATAGATCACAACTGGAGTTTCTTAACTCTACCTGTACTGAAAACAAATATTAGACTTATGTCTCTGCTCCTAATGCTTTATTTCTTAGTTGTACTACACAACCAATTGATTATATCATAATTTTTTTTTTCGCTTCAGTGTCTCTTTAACAGGTACATTTTTCATTTTATTAACCACTTCCCGACCGCCCACTACACAGGGGCGGCGGGGAAGTGGAGCCCTGCAGGACGGCCTCACCCACAGAGGCGGCAGTCCATTTAAGGGCATGGGCGGAGCGATCGCGTCATCCGTGACGCGATCCTCCGCCCGGGATCGAAGCACGGGCATTTTGTCTCCGCTCGCCGGCCACTTAGCAGAGCCGGCGAGCGGAGGAATCCGCAGGATCAGCCAATCCCTAAGTATAAGGCACTTTGTTAGGTAAACAAAGTGCCTTATACGTGCTTCCTCCTCGCCTCGTGGTCTCATTGTTCCAGAGACCACCAGCGAGGAGGAAGCACTTGTAAGTCTCACTGCACGCAGCTTGATTTTGCCCACAGCCTCCCTGATCACCCACCCCAGGCCTCATACCCCCCCTGATCACCCCAGCAGACCCCTGCCCAGCACCCTTGCACCCCTGCAAAACCCCCACCCCCCCCCACCTGCCACTAACTAGCGACGCTGCCCCTTAGTTTAGGTCCCTAACTGCCTCCTAGTCACCCCTGATCCCCCCTCCCTACCTTTAGATCACCCCCACACCCCATCCCAGACTACCCCCCTGTATACTGTATACATTTGTATACAGCTACATTACCCTCTGATCCCCCTCTGATCACCTGTCTATCACCTGTCCATCAGCCCTCAGCACCCCCACCCATCAGAGCAGACCCTAACTGCCCCGCGGGGGTAACCGATCACCTGCCCTGGCCCTCGATTGCCCTCGTACCCCCCTTCTGATTACATCCCCTGCTGTTTGTTTACATCTGTCCTCCCCAGCAATCACTAACTGATCTTTGATCAGTAACCCCCTGTGTCTGCCTCTCATCAGATCAGGACTCAGTCTGCCCCGTGCAGGCTCCTGATCAACCCCCCATCCCCTCAAATCGCCCTCAGACCCCCCCCCTAATCACCGTCCAAGTGCATTGTATTTGACTGTGCTGCGCTTGTATTCGATTGTGCTGCGCTTGTATTCAATTGTGGTGTAATTGTATTTGATTGTCCCGTGATCGGCTTCGATTGCCCCGTGATTGTTTGATTGCCTGAGACCCCACTTCCCGCCACACCCAACCCCACCCTCCCCCCCACCACACCCAACCCCACCCCACCCCCCCCCCCCCCCCCCCCCACCACCACCACCTCCAACCACCACCTTCCGAGTGCATCAGATTTGCTTGTGCTGTGATTGGAGTCGATTGTGCTGTAATTGTATTTGATTGTCCCGTGATCGACTTCGATTGCCCCGTGATTGTTTGATTGCCTGAGACCCCACTTCCCGCCACACCCAATCCCACCCTCCCCCATCACCTTCCGAGTGCATCAGATTTGATTGGGCTGTGATTGGAGTCGATTGTGCTGTAATTGTATTTGATTGTCCCGTGATCGGCTTCGATTGCCCCGTGATTGTTTGATTGCCTGAGACCCCACTTCCCGCCACACCCAACCCCACCCTCCCCCCCACCACACCCAACCCCACCCCCCCACCCCCCACCACCTCCAACCACCACCTTCCGAGTGCATCAGATTTGCTTGTGCTGTGATTGGAGTCGATTGTGCTGTAATTGTATTTGATTGTCCCGTGATCGGCTTCGATTGCCCCGTGATTGTTTGATTGCCTGAGACCCCACTTCCCGCCACACCCAATCCCACCCTCCCCCCATCACCTTCCGAGTGCATCAGATCTGCTTGTGCTGTGATTGGAGTCGATTGTGCTGTAATTGGATTTGATTGTCCCGTGATTGTTTGATTGCCTCTGAGACCCCACTTCCCACCAACCCCAATACCTCTCAAATACTCCCTTTTTGCTAGGTAGGTGCTCTTTTTTTCTGGGTAGTCTCGGAGGAAAACCCCATAAATTTAGCAATCCAAAATGGCAAGAAGGGGGCTTTCCGATGACGAGGTATACAGGTACATGGACCAGTCGGATGAGTTCTTTTGGGAAGAATCATCCGTCGAATCTTCCGGGTCCGATTTTGAACCTGTAGAAAGCAGTGGTTCCCTGACCGATACTGATGACGAGGCTATGGTCCCGGCTAGAGCCAGGCGTACCAGACCCCAAGTCGTTAGACCGCAGGTGGCGCAGGATCCGCCTCAAGGGCAGCATGGTGGTGCTAGCGCTGTTGATAGTTTTCTTGGTGAGGCAGGCACCAGCAGCGCAGCATCTCCTGGACTTAGTGCCAGTGCTTCCGTAGACCCTGACGAAGTGGTGAGCGTCAGCATGGAAGTTGAAACTGGTACGGTGGCAAGTGCAGTAGTACCCCCGTCGCAGCCACCAACAAGAAGACGGGCCCGTAGTACCCATAGACTCCCAGAGGTGCTGGCACAACCAGATTGGCAATCCCCTGATTCCGCCGCACCCGTAGTGCCCCCTTTCACCGCCCAGTCTGGAGTCCAGGTGGCGACAGCTCATCTAGGAACGGCCCTAGACTTTTTGCAGCTGTTCATCACCCAGGTTCTCTTGGACTTAATTGTGGTTGAGACCAACCGTAAAGCCACACAATTCATCACCGAGCACCCGGAGAGCATGTATGCCCAGCCTTTCGGGTGGAAACCAGTCCAAGTTTCCGACATTAAAATCTTTTTGGCCCTTATCCTTCACTTGGGACTAATGAAACAGAATGTACTGCGGTCGTATTGGTCTACGAACCCAGTAAATCATGTTCCCTTGTACCCTGCTGCCATGTCCAGGACACGATTTGAGTCCATCCTGCGCTTCCTGCACTTCAACGACGACAAAACCTGTCATGAAAAGGGCCACCCTGCTTATGACCGGCTCCACAAAATTCGGCCCCTCATAGACCACCTGTCATCAACATTTGCAGATGCTTATATCCCTGAACAGAACATCTGCGTAGACGAGTCCCTCTTACGCTTTACCGGGCGCCTTGGCATCAAACAGTACATCCCAAGCAAGCGCGCCCGGTATGGGGTGAAACTGTATAAGCTCTGTGAAAGGGCCACAGGCTATACATGTCGTTTTAGGGTCTATGAGGGAAAAGACTCAAAATTGGAGCCGGTCGGATGCCCTGACTACCTGGGGAGCAGTGGAAAGGTTGTGTGGGACTTGGTGTCACCCTTGTTCCAGAAGGGGTACCATCTTTTTGTGGACAATTATTACACAAGTGTGGCCCTCTTTCAGCACTTAAAGTTAGAAGGAATCCGATGCTGTGGCACTGCGCGGCCTAGTCGCCAGGGCTTCCCCCAACGGCTCGTTACCACCAGACTTTTACGGGGGCAGAGGGTCGCCTTGCGTACTGAAGACCTGCTCGCGGTGAAATGGAGGGACAAGAGGGACGTTTACTTTCTGTCCACCATTCACACAGACACGACAGTCCAAATTCAACGGGCAACTGCGGTCATTGAAAAGCCCCTTGTCGTCCACGAATATAATGTCAACATGGGAGGGGTGGACTTCAATGACCAGAGGTTAGCGCCCTATTTAGTTACCCGGAAAACAAGACGCTGGTATAAGAAAGTGTCTTTTTATCTGATTCAATTGGCAGTTTACAACAGCTTTGTTCTCTACAGTAAGGCTGGGAGAACTGGATCTTTCCTCCAATTTCAGGAAGAGATCATTATGGACATCCTGTATCCAGGAGGTGCCAGCCCCCCCCCCCCAGATGCAACTAGCCGACTGCATGGAAGGCATTACGCCTATCAGCTTCCGTGTGCCCCAGGTCAACGCATCCGAAGAAAACGTTGCCGTGTCTGCAGCAGGGCTGGAACAAGGAGTGACACCGTTTATTATTGTCCCCGCTGTCCTGACCAGCCTGGTCTATGCGTAGGGCCGTGTTTTGAGAGGTACCACGAGCAGGTACACTATTAGAACCTAGGGAACTCCAGACACAGGAGTAGGCACACACTCAGTGGTCTTTCGCACATTGTCGCAGGGAGAGGAGAGGTAAGCTTGAAGACCAAACGGGTAAGCATAAAAATGGGAAGAAGGATCGGTTTCCATGCTTGATATTGCTGATCTGTCCTGGGTTGGCGATATAAGACGGCATGTTTGAATTTCCCTTGAGTGTGGACACCCCCGGTTTATATGTGATTTGGGCCTATGATGATGCTTTAATGCCACACAGAGTCATCTCTATTGGCAGGCATATTGCTGTATCCTACAGGCATAATGCTGTATACTAAAGTTCTGAGGCCCAGTCACATAAGTTGGTGGCTCACCCTGAGTGCAGGGTGGCACGGGGTGTCTCTCTCCTGAGGTTATCACTGCCATTGATGTGGAGGAAGATCTGCCATTGATGTGGAGCAAGGTATGTTTGCCGTTCATTTTTCCTTTCAGCCCAGAGTGCATTACTTGTATACCCAATATAAGGAGTATAGCAGAAACTCCTAATACTGGCCATACATGTAATGATTGCAGAGACCCTAAAATGCCAGGACAGACTCCACAAATGACCCCATTTTGGAAAGAGGACACCCTAAAGTATTATGTGAGGTGCACGGTGAGTTCATAAAAGATTTTAGTTTTTGTCACAAGTTAGCAGAATTTTTTTTTTTATTTTTTTTTAACAAAGTGTCATTTTCCGTTAACTTGTGACAAAAAATAAAATTTTCAATGACCTCACCATTCCCCTCATGGAATACCTTGTTGTGTATTCTTTCCAAAATGGAGTCATTTGTGGGGTTTGTTAACTGTCCTGGCAAGTGGGCGGGGTGCTAAATTTTGAGCACCCCTGTAAAGCCTAAAGGTACTCATTGGACTCTGGACCCCTTAGCGCAGTTAGGGTGCAAAAAGGTGCCACACATGTGGTATCGCCGTACTCGGGAGAAGTAGTACAATGTGTTTTGGGGTGTATTTTTACACATACCCATGCTGGGTGGGAGAAATACCTCTGTAAATGACAATCTTTTGATTTTTTTACACACAATTGTCCATTTACAGAGTTATTTCTCCCACCCAGCATGGGTATGTGTAAAAATACACCCCAAAACACATTGTACTACTTCTCCCGAGTACGGCGATACCACATGTGTGGCACTTTTTTGCACCCTAACTGCGCTAAAGGGCCCAAAGTCCAATGAGTACCTTTAGGATTTCACAGGTCATTTTGCGGAATTTGATTTCCAGACTCCTCCTCACGGTTTAGGGCCCCTAAAATGCCAGGGCAGTATAGGAACCCCACAAATGACCCCATTTTAGAAAGAAGACACCCCAAGGTATTCCGTTAGGAGTATGGTGAGTTCATAGAAGATTTTATTTTTTGTCAAAAGTTAGCGGAAAATTGATTTGTATTGTTTTTTTCACAAAGTGTCATTTTTCGCTAACTTGTGACAAAAAATAAAATCTTCTATGAACTCACCATACTCCTAACGGAATACCTTGGGGTGTCTTCTTTCTAAAATGGGGTCATTTGTGGGGTTCCTATACTGCCCTGGCATTTTAGGGGCCCTAAACCGTGAGGAGTAGTCTGGAAATCAAATTCCGCAAAATGACCTGTGAAAGCCTAAAGGTGCTCATTGGACTTTGGGCCCTTTAGCGCAGTTAGGGTGCAAAAAAGTGCCACACATGTGGTATTGCCGTACTTGGGAGAAGTAGTACAATGTGTTTTGGGGTGTATTTTTACACATACCCATGCTGGGTGGGAGAAATACCTCTGCAAATGACAATCTTTTGATTTTTTTACACACAATTGTCCATTTACAGAGATATTTCTCCCACCCAGCATGGGTATGTGTAAAAATACACCCCAAAACACATTGTACTACTTCTCCCGAGTACGGCGATACCACATGTGTGGCACTTTTTTGCACCCTAACTGCGCTAAAGGGCCCAAAGTCCAATGAGTACCTTTAGGATTTCACAGGTCATTTTGCGGAATTTGATTTCCAGACTCCTCCTCACGGTTTAGGGCCCCTAAAATGCCAGGGCAGTATAGGAACCCCACAAATGACCCCATTTTAGAAAGAAGACACCCCAAGGTATACCGTTAGGAGTATGGTGAGTTCATAGAAGATTTTATTTTTTGTCAAAAGTTAGCGGAAAATTGATTTGTATTGTTTTTTTCACAAAGTGTCATTTTCCGCTAACTTGTGACAAAAAATAAAATCTTCTATGAACTCACCATACTCCTAACGGAATACCTTGGGGTGTCTTCTTTCTAAAATGGGGTCATTTGTGGGGTTCCTATACTGCCCTGGCATTTTAGGGGCCCTAAACCGTGAGGAGTAGTCTGGAAATCAAATTCCGCAAAATGACCTGTGAAAGCCTAAAGGTGCTCATTGGACTTTGGGCCCTTTAGCGCAGTTAGGGTGCAAAAAAGTGCCACACATGTGGTATTGCCGTACTCGGGAGAAGTAGTACAATGTGTTTTGGGGTGTATTTTTACACATACCCATGCTGGGTGGGAGAAATACCTCTGCAAATGACAATCTTTTGATTTTTTTACACACAATTGTCCATTTACAGAGATATTTCTCCCACCCAGCATGGGTATGTGTAAAAATACACCCCAAAACACATTGTACTACTTCTCCCGAGTACGGCGATACCACATGTGTGGCACTTTTTTGCACCCTAACTGCGCTAAAGGGCCCAAAGTCCAATGAGCACCTTTAGGCTTTCACAGGTCATTTTGCGGAATTTGATTTCCAGACTACTCCTCACGGTTTAGGGCCCCTAAAATGCCAGGGCAGTATAGGAACCCCACAAATGACCCCATTTTAGAAAGAAGACACCCCAAGGTATTCCGTTAGGAGTATGGTGAGTTCATAGAAGATTTTATTTTTTGTCAAAAGTTAGTGGAAAATGACACTTTGTGAAAAAAACAATAAAAATCAATTTTCCGCTAACTTTTGACAAAAAATAAAATCTTCTATGAACTCGCTATGCTACTAACGGAATACATTGGGGTGTCTTCTTTCTAAAATGGGGTCATTTGTGGGGTTCCTATACTGCCCTGGCATTTTAGGGGCCCTAAACCGTGAGGAGTAGTCTGGAAATCAAATTCCGCAAAATGACCTGTGAAATCCTAAAGGTACTCATTGGACTTTGGGCCCTTTAGCGCAGTTAGGGTGCAAAAAAGTGCCACACATGTGGTATCGCCGTACTCAGGAGAAGTAGTACAATGTGTTTTGGGGTGTATTTTTACACATACCCATGCTGGGTGGGAGAAATAACTCTGTAAATAGACAATTGTGTGTAAAAAAAATTAACAAATTGTCATTTACAGAGATATTTCTCCCACCCAGCATGGGTATGTGTAAAAATACACCCCAAAACACATTATACTACTTCTCCTGAGTACGGCAATACCACATATGTGGCACTTTTTTGCAGCCTAACTGCGCTAAGGGGTCCAAAGTCCAATGAGCACCTTTAGGCTTTACAGGGGTGCTTACAATTTAGCACCCCCCAAAATGTCAGGACAGTAAACACACCCCACAAATGACCCCATTTTGGAAAGTAGACCCTTCAAGGTATTCAGAGAGGGGCATGGTGAGTCCGTGGCAGATTTCATTTTTTTTTGGTGCAAGTTAGAAGAAATGGAAACTTTTTTTTTTTTTTTTTTCGTGTCACAAAGTGTCATTTTCGGCTTACTTGTGACAAAAATTAATATCTTCTATGAACTCACTATGCCTCTCAGTGAATACTTTGGGATGTCTTCTTTCCAAAATGGGGTAATTTGGGGGGTATTTATACTATCCTGGAATTCTAGCCCCTCATGAAACATGACAGGGGGTCAGAAAAGTCAGAGATGCTTGAAAATGGGAAAATTCACTTTTTGCACCATAGTTTGTAAACGCTATAACTTTTACCCAAACCAATAAATATACGCTGAATGGGTTTTTTTTAATCAAAAACATGTTTGTCCACATTTTTCGCGCTGCATGTATACAGAAATTTTACTTTATTTGAAAACTGTCAGCACAGAAAGTTAAAAAAATCATTTTTTTGCCAAAATTCATGTCTTTTTTGCTGAATATAATAAATAGTAAAAATCGCAGGAGCAATTAAATAGCACCAAAAGAAAGCTTTATTAGTGACAAGAAAAGGAGCCAAAATTCATTTAGGTGGTAGGTTGTATGAGCGAGCAATAAACCGTGAAAGCTGCAGTGGTCTGAATGGAAAAAAAGTGGCCGGTCCTTAAGGGGGGTAAAGCCCTAGGTCCTCAAGTGGTTAAGTTCCTGGCAGTCTTTCAGAAATGCATACTTCCTTTATGATACGCTAATAAAGCCAATCAAAGCTTATTTAAAATTGCTACCTGGAGCCCAGCTTTAAACCGTACTTCCATTCTTTTATTTTACATGCTTTTTATACTGTATCGATACAAGAGACTTTGAAGCATCTAATAGCGCTAGAAGGGAGAGAAGTGGCCCGCTCTAGTACTTTGATCAGTTAAACACTTCAGAATATTGGCTAGATCCATTCATGGGCTTCTGATACTTTTATAAACTAAGGCAGGTTGTCTACAACTATTTTAAAAGTTAGAGAAATAACCGTTTGGTTCTGAATAATTATTAATAGGTGAACTGACTTTCAGACCACTGAGCAGTTAAAAAATGATATTTTCTACCAATTGATATAAAAAAGCTTCTGCTGTGTTTTTGTAGCTTCTATAAGGTGGATTTTTCCTTTGAGATTTATTGGAAAATAAAAATGAGAAACACTATTGCGTTATAGGACTGATGGGGATGTAACAGCCCTGACTGCAACACGGCACCATTTATAATATCAGAGTAAAGGGAAGGTTAGGGTACAGCTCAACCTTCTTGCCTTTGTCACTTAAATGGTTTATTTTGGGTATTATCCCTTCATGCAATTCACTTTTTTTCCTGAGATTTCTCCAGGTGATATTGTTACAACTTGTCATAAAATGCCTTTTACTCCACCAGCAAGCAAGAAAATACTCAGAGCCCTTTCACACTGGCACGATGCATTGTGGCAAATTACCGCACTGCTACCGCAGCCTAATAAAAGCCTATGGGGAAGTTTATACTTCATACACTGTGCCAGAAGTGCCCGATTTAACGCTAGCGCACACCTATGTTACCGGGGGGTTCCTGCGTCTGCCTGGAATTTATTTTAGTCTATGGTGAGGAAGCCTTCATTAAAAAAGTTGTTGCGGCGTGCACTTCCGCATCCCCGAAGCAGGAAGTGACCGCAGGCATGCATCACTTCTTGCTTGGCCGAATGCCAGACAGGGAACACCGTGTACTAACACAGTGTTCCCTGAAGGCCTGTTTTCAGCAGTACGGCAGGCGTGACGCACTGTATCGCTAACGGCAGCTTGCAGTGTTAAACCGGCCTCAGAATATTTTTGGTAGTACTTTTTCACCAATATTTAGGTACTCTTTCAATTGTAAAATGCTTAAAGAGAATCTGTATTGTTAAAATCGCACAAAAGTAAACATACCAGTGCGTTAGGGGACATCTCCTATTACCCTCTGTCACAATTTTGCCGCTCCTTGCCGCATTAAAAGTGGTTAAAAACAGTTTTAAAAAGTTTGTTTATAAACAAACAAAATGGCCACCAAAACAGGAAGTAGATTGATGTACAGTATGTCCACACATAGAAAATACATCCATACACAAGCAGGCTGTATACAGCCTTCCTTTTGAATCTCAAGAGATCATTTGTGTGTTTCTTTCCCCCTGCAGCTATCTTCCACTGAAGTGTCAGGCTGTTTCTTCCTGCAGAGTGCAGACAGCTCTGCCTGTATGTAATTTCTCTGTATGTGAAAGCCCAGCCAGCTCAGAGGAGGATTTATCCAGCTTGTAAAAGAGAAGAGAGAAGCTGCTCTAATCTAAATAATACACAGGCAGTGTGCAGAGAGGGGCCTGGAGGGGGGAGATGCATCACAGAACCACAACACTGAAGAACTTGGCAGCCTTCCAGACACAGGCCTGACAAGTCTGACAAGAGAGAGATAAGTTGATTTATTACAGAGATGGTGATAGTAGAACGTGCTGCAGTAAGCCAGAACACATTAGAATAGCTTTTGGAACTTGGAGGATGATAAAAAACAGGATGCAATTTTTGTTACGGAGTCTCTTTAAGGCCTGAGACACATTGCAAAGTGCTTTGCTGATGGTCAGTGCGGCGTTTGCATTTTTTTAAAAAACCGCTTCCATTGACTTGAGTAAAAATCACGGCAAAATCGATGCAATTCCCATTCTTCGAAAAATCTTGATTGCTGTGATTTTGGCACAATGTTTATGAAAGTCTGAGGAACCTTTTTTTAAAAATCCCAAATGCAGCAATGACGGTCAGCAAAGTGCTCTGCAGTGTGTCTCAGAACTAAAAGTTATTTTAAATAAAATATGGAAATTATCTCCTAGGAGATAGATAGCTCAGGAGAAAAAGTTAATTGCATATGGGCCATTTCTCATGACTCCAAATGTTACATTTGAGGAGTATGTCTAGCAGTATTAATATCGTGTTTCCCCGAATATAAATCATCCCCTGAAAATAAGACCTAGCTTCCATTTCGAGTGTCCTCGAAATATAAGACATCCTCCGTAAATAAACCCTAGTGGCTGTGGACCAGGCGGGGACATGGTCGGCGTTGGGTTCCTGCTCACTTCACCCCCCCCCACCCCCACCCGCTTCCCCACTTTACCACATCTGTGCATGGCTCCTGGCCCCTCCATTACAAAGCTGGATCCCTCCGCTGTTCATCTCTGGCATAATTCAAACCGCTGATCAGAGGTAAAAGGCAGTTACTGCAGTCCAGTAACAGCACCGCCCTCTACAGGAAGTAAACAAAGATCACTTCCTATATACGGCAGTGCTTACCGGACTGCATTAGCCGCCTTCACAGCTGAGCGACGGTTTGAATTATGCCAGGGATGAACAGCGGAGGGATCCGACTTTGTAACAAAGGGGCCAGGAGCCATGCACAGATGTGGTAAAGCAGGCAAGCAAGTGGGCAGGTGAGGGATGGAATCTGCCTATATACAGGGGAAATCTGCCTATATACAGGGGGATCTGGCAATTTACAGGGGGAATCTGCCTATATACAGGGGGAATCTGCCTATATACAGGGGGGATCTGCCTATATACAGGGGGATCTGGCCATACACAGGGGGAATCTTCCTCTACACAGGGGTATCTGCCTATATACAGGGGGGATCTGCCTATATACAGGGGGATCTGGTCATATACAGGGGGAATCTTCCTCTATACAGGGGGATCTGCCTATATACAGGGGGATCTGGCCATATACAGGGGGGATCTGCCTATATACAGGGGGAATCTTCCTCTATACAGGGGGAATCTGCTTATATACAGGGGGATCTGACCATATACAGGGGGAACCTGTCTATATACAGGAGGTATCTGGCCATATACAAAGGGATCTGCCTGTATACGGAGGGAATATCACTAAATACTAAAAGGGGATCTGGCTACCCCCACAAAATATAAGACCTCCCTGAAAATAAGCCCTAGCACCTATTTTGAAAAAAAAAATTAATATAAGACAGTGTCTTATTTTCGGGGAAACACGGTATACAAGATGAATAAGTTATTTGCATTATCATAAAATAACTCAGAAATATACATCAGTAGTAATATTAAGATGCAAAGAGAAAACAGTTACAATCATTTTGAGATATATCATTGTATTTACAGCCAAATACTGTGTTGTGAATGTGAAGTCTCAAATAAACTCAGTATTCCTCCTACATTTATGCCACAGCAGTCTCCAACCGGAGGCAGAAGACACAATGGCCCCTATGCAGTTCACTTTTTCTCCTTAGTTTTCTCCAAGTTGATATTTTCATACCTTGTCTTTTTAATGCCCTTAAAAGTCCCAGCAAGCCGGTAAATACACAAAATAATTTTGATAATACTTTTTCTACTACTTTTAGTACCGTTTTAATTGTGAAATCCTGAAATATTATTTTAAAGAGAAGATTAAAAATTGTCAACTAGGAGAAAACTTAGGATAAAAATGTAATTGCATATGGGCCAAAGGCTCATATGCAATTTACTTTTTCTACTTAGTTTTCTTTTTTTTTATCTTCTATTAAAAATAACTTTTCAGCACTTTGCAATTGAAAAAGTACCAAAAAGTAGGTAAAAAGGTACTATACGGTATGTAGCTGTTAGATATGTTGACAATACTCTATTTATAATTTGGAACACCTCTTCCCAAATATCTTTATATGGGACAGGTCCAGTAGTCGATATGATAGAAAGTGCCTACTGCATCATTACCCTTCCAACGCAAATTGCTATGCTAGCAACTTATCGCATGTATGGTAATATTTCCGGTGTAAGGCAGGTGTTGTGTAGAAACTTGACTTATAGCTATCTGTCTTTGGCAGAAATAGGTAACTTAATAAAATGAGTACTTCTTCCCAGGGTTTGTTGTCTACACAGTATACAGTGGAGGAAATAATTATTTGACCCCTCACTGATTTTGTAAGTTTGTCAAATGACAAAGAAATGAAAAGTCTCAGAACAGTATCATTTCAATGGTAGGTTTATTTTAACAGTGGCAGATAGCACATCAAAAGGAAAATCGAAAAAATAACCTTAAATAAAAGATAGCAATTGATTTGCATTTCATTGAGTGAAATAAGTTTTTGAACCCCTACCAACCATTAAGAGTTCTGGCTCCCACAGAGTGGTTAGACACTTCTACTCAATTAGTCACCCTCATTAAGGACACCTGTCTTAACTAGTCACCTGTATAAAAGACACCTGTCCACAGAATCAATCAATCAAGCAGACTCCAAACTCTCCAGCATGAGAAAGACCAAAGAGCTGTCCAAGGATGTCAGAGACAAAATTGTAGACCTGCACAAGGCTGGAATGGGCTACAAAACCATTAGCAAGAAGCTGGGAGATAAGGTGACAACTGTTGGTGCGATTGTTCAAAAATGGAAGGAGCACAAAATGACCATCAATCGACCTCGCACTGGGGCTCCACGCAAGATCTCACCTCGTGGGGTGTCAATGGTTCTGAGAAAGGTGAAAAAGCATCCTAGAACTACACGGGAGGAGTTAGTGAATGACCTCAAATTAGCAGGGACCACAGTCACCAAGAAAACCATTGGAAACACATTACACCGCAATGGATTAAAATCCTGCAGGGCTCGCAAGGCGCCCCTGCTCAAGAAGGCACATGTGCAGGCCCGTCTGAAGTTTGCCAATGAACACCTGAATGATTCTGTGAGTGACTGGGAGAAGGTGCTGTGGTCTGATGAGACCAAAATAGAGCTCTTTGGCATTAACTCAACTCGCTGTGTTTGGAGGAAGAAAAATGCTGCCTATGACCCCCAAAACACCGTCCCCACCGTCAAGCATGGGGGTGGAAACATTTTGCTTTGGGGGTGTTTTTCTGCTAAGGGCACAGGACAACTTAATCGCATTAACGGGAAAATAGACGGAGCCATGTATCGTGAAATCCTGAACGACAACCTCCTTCCCTCTGCCAGGAAACTGAAAATGGGTCGTGGATGGGTGTTCCAGCACGACAATGACCCAAAACATACAGCAAAGGCAACAAAGGAGTGGCTCAAGAAGAAGCACATTAAGGTCATGGAGTGGCCTAGTGAGTCTCCGGACCTTAATCCAATAGAAAACCTATGGAGGGAGCTCAAGCTCAGAGTTGCACAGAGACAGCCTCGAAACCTTAGGGATTTAGAGATGATCTGCAAAGAGGAGTGGACCAACATTCCTCCTAAAATGTGTGCAAACTTGGTCATCAATTACAAGAAACGTTTGACCTCTGTGCTTGGAAACAAGGGTTTTTCCACTAAGTATTAAGTCTTTTATTGTTAGAGGGTTCAAAAACTTATTTCACTCAATGAAATGCAAATCAGTTGCTATCTTTTATTTAAGGTTCTTTTTTCGATTTTCCTTTTGATGTGCTAAATCTGCCACTGTTAAAATAAACCTACCATTGAAATGATACTGTTCTGAGACTTTTCATTTCTTTGTCATTGGACAAACTTACAAAATCAGTGAGGGGTCAAATAATTATTTCCTCCACTGTATCTGGCATATCAGTCTGCAAGTAAGATGTACTATTATACTGTGTATGTGACTCATGCGCTTGCAATACACCTTTATTAATTTAGCTAAGATCTGTGATTGATTAGCAGAAGCAGAAGCAGTTTAGAAAAAACCTGATACAAAAATAAAGGGTGGTCAACTCCATGTATTTTCTTTAAAGGGACTCCGAGCAGTGCAGAAACTATGGAAAGATGCATATCATTTTAAAGCTCTCTTTCTCCTCTTTCCAATGATATGTAAACCGCCGCCCTACGCCTTTTAGTTTTCGCTATTTTCACGCTTGAAATCGCGGCCGCGGCAATTTTAATCGCGAAAATAGAGAAAACTAAAAGGCGTAGGGCGACGATTTAGGTGTCGCCAGAAAGAGGAGAAAGAGAGCTTTAAAATGATATCCATCAAGCCATAGTTATATTGTATTACACAAGGCGACTTTTTCCTAAAGTCAGCAGCTCCATTCTGCTGAATGGAGCTGCTGACACTGGGGAAAGTGTCGTCCTGTGTAATACAATGTAACTATGGACAGATGGATATCATTTTAAAGCTCTCTTTTTCCTCTTTCTGGCGACACCTAAATCGTCGCCCTACGCCTTTTAGTTTTCTCTATTTTCACGCTTGAAATCGCGGCCGCGGCAATTTTAATCGCGAAAATAGCGAAAACTAAAAGGCATAGGGCGGCGGTTTATATATATCACTGGAAAGAGGAGAAAGAGAGCTTTAAAATGATATGCATCTTTCCATAGTTTCTGCACTGCTCGGAGTCCCTTGAAAGCGGGATTGTCAACATAAAATTCAAATTTCAACAGCAACTGGTCTGAGTGTATTAAGTGATAAAGATGCTAATCCTGCATTCATAACGTGCAAAACTTTTTCTGCTGTTCTGGTTTGTAGTTATCACATACTTTAGGAGCACTGGCCCTAGTGCCAAACAGTGCCAAAGAGTTGAATGCTGGGAGTTCTTTTTATCTATAATATATTCCTCCTCTTCCATTTATTTCCCTTCCTAGCTGCTTATCAGAAACACCCTCTGATTACTTTTGTTTACAAGCAAGGTTGAGGTGATTCAGCGATTGGTGGATAACACAGAGCAGTTCCTAGTATACACCTCAGTGGTAGTGTCTGAAGACTCTGGGAGGAGGGCAGCTAATGAATACACAATGAGCAAGAGAAGGGAGGGGGAAAACAAGAGTCAGGGAGGATATGATGTCAGCATTAGCTTGGCAAGATGGCCACTGCCTAGAATAGGATTTTCTGCTTTTCCTTTATAAAATTCACAGAAATCATTACGTGGCTAGCACAATACATCTGTTATGTAAGTAGAAGTAGTATTTATCTACTTATATGTGTGTTTTTTATTTCTAGGTTAGCATGGGTGTCAAAAAAAGAAAAGTATTGTTAGGATTCCTAAGTTGCACATCGGTGGCCAGTGTTCAGAGTAAGGAAACAGTTAGTTAAGGATTACTACTATTTATGGCACATATTGAGGTGTTCATTACCAGCATAGCACCAATGAAAAGCTAATAAGATGGATGAAGGAAGGTCCCTCTGGTCCAGGAGGGCCGGGTGCAGTCACAACCTTTGCATCCCCCATTGCTACGCCACTGTCAGTGGCATATACAGTGGTGTGAAAAACTATTTGCCCCCTTCCTGATTTCTTATTCTTTTGCATGTTTGTCACACTTTAATGTTTCTGCTCATCAAAAACCGTTAACTATTAGTCAAAGATAACATAATTGAACACAAAATGCAGTTGTAAATGATGGTTTTTATTATTTAGTGAGAAAAATAACTCAAAACCTGCATGGCCCTGTGTGAAAAAGAAATTGCCCCCTGAACTTAATAACTGGTTGGGCCACCCTTAGCAGCAATAACTGCAATTTGCGATAACTTGCAATGAGTCTTTTACAGCGCTCTGGAGGAATTTTGGCCCACTCATCTTTGCAGAATTGTTGTAATTCAGCTTTATTTGAGGGTTTTCCAGCATGAACCGCCTTTTTAAGGTCATGCCACAACATCTCAATAGGATTCAGGTCAGAACTTTGACTAGGCCACTCCAAAGTCTTCATTTTGTTTTTCTTCAGCCATTCAGAGGTGGATTTGCTGGTGTGTTTTGGGTCATTGTCCTGCTGCAGCACCCAAGATCGCTTCAGCTTGAGTTGACAAACAGATGGCCGGACATTCTCCTTCAGGATTTTTTGGTAGACAGTAGAATTCATGGTTCCATCTATCACAGCAAGCCTTCCAGGTCCTGAAGCAGCAAAACAACCCCAGACCATCACACTACCACCACCATATTTTACTGTTGGTATGATGTTCTTTTGCTGAAATGCTGTGTTACTTCTACGCCAGATGTCACGGGACACGCACCTTCCAAAAAGTTCAACTTTTGTCTCGTCGGTCCACAAGGTATTTTCCCAAAAGTCTTGCCAATCATTGAGATGGTTTTTTTAGCAAAATTGAGACAAACCTAATGTTCTTTTTACTTAAAAGTGGTTTGCGCCTTGGATATCTGCCATGCGTTTTGCCCAGTCTCTTTCTTATGGTGGAGTCATGAACAATGACCTTAATTGAGGCAAGTGAGGCCTGCAGTTCTTTAGATGTTGTCCTGGGGTCTTTGGTGGCCTCTCGGATGAGTTTTCTCTGCGCTCTTGGGGTAATTTTGGTCGGCCAGCCAATCCTGGGAAGGTTCATCACTGTTCCATGTTTTTGCCATTTGTGGATAATGGCTCTCACTGTGGTTCGCTGGAGTCTCAAAGCTTTAGAAATGGCTTTATAACCTTTACCAGACTGATAGATCTCAATTACAGTACTTTGTTCTCATTTGTTCCTGAATTTCTTTGGATCTTGGCATGATGTCTAGCTTTTGAGGTGCTTTTGGTCTACTTCTCTGTGTCAGATAGCTCCTATTTAAGTGATTTCTTGATTGAAACAGGTGTGGTAGTAATCAGGCCTGGGGGTGACTACAGAAATTGAACTCAGGTGTGATAAACCACAGTTAAGTTATTTTTTAACAAGGGGGGCAATCACTTTTTCACACAGGGCCATGTAGATTTGGAGTTTTTTTTTCTCACTAAATAATAAAAACCGTCATTTAAAACTGCATTTTGTGTTCAATTATGTTATCTTTGACTAATAGTTAACAGTTTTTGATGAGCAGAAACATTTAAGAGTGACAAACATGCAAAAGAATAAGAAATCAGGAAGGGGGCAAATAGTTTTTCACACCACTGTATTTAGATAAATATCCCCCAAGTGTGTGGGCTGGAGATACAGAAGAGTGTCGGCTATACGGAACTCAACTAACCAGCAGTCTCAACCAACCAGCACAAATCGCCGGCTTTACTCACAGTGGTCAAGGTCAACTTCTTTGGCTTTTTGTTGGCTCTGCTGTGCTTAAAGACTGAGTAACACAGATCCCCCAAGGTTAATAAACTTTCAATAACTGTATTTTAACATTTAATAGAGTGTTCATGGTATGTATAAAGAGTGGGGTATAGTACTGCATTATTTAGGTCTATTTTTAACATTGAGTCTCGAGCAACCAGAAAGCACACTTATCCGGCATCAGACGTTCCCCGTCAGTGCCAGATAACCAATACTCAACTGTGTTAAACTTGCACATTGTTTACAGAGAAAAATTTTTTTCCAGTGTCTGATTAAAGCGTAGTACACACATTCAATTTTGGTTGGCCAAGGACTAGCCAATTTCACCACCTCTATGTAGTATGAGAGGGATAACCTAACTTCGAATTGAGGGTTACCTATATTTAGGTAAACGCTTAGTGTCTTCTGGCAGTTTAATTTTCCAAGCAGAAGGGAATTCTATCAGGAGGATGTGGTAAGTTATCATATATGCCCCACCAGCAACCTAAATGACGTTATTATTAGTGTTGGGAGAAGTGACAATGGATTGCAACTGTCAGGCTGGAAATCTGATGTTTCCTCTGAATTACTGTCAGATGTATTTAAATTCATACATATTTCATAAATGAGGAACTCCGCAGTGTCACCTTCTGAAGGCGGCGATGCGCTCTGCGCTTTAATTGCTTGCAGGGACTCATTGCGCGCCTCCACCCAGTATTCCAGATAATCCCGCGGCATTGACGAGGTTAACGGTGGACAGCGAGTACTAATCTGCCGTGCTTTGCAGACCCTCAAGCGTTCCTGATGTTAATAGATGTTATTGAGGCCGCTCTGTAGTGCTTGAGAGGCCCCTCCAGCCAAGAAAAGGTTAATAAGGATCATTGACTCTAATAGACATAGGAGTGCGTCCACCCTTTTCATCTATAGGACCCGGGACGGCGTTAATAACGAGAAAATGCAGACGGATTGGTAGCAATTTACTGACTAGTCTGGTTGGTGCTCTGCCTTCAAAGCCTTTCTGGCGATTCCGCTTGTCTGTTTGCTTTGTATGTCCTCATTTTTCCACCACCAGGCATTACCACACATTTATCGATTATCAGGTCCAAGCTGCTGCTAAGACAAGTCACACAAGGCTTCGTGGTTTCGAGTGTCTGGTTCCCCGCTGAAACTACAGCAAGTGCTTGCAATGATTGTGGTAGTTATCGTATGCAGTCACTTTCTGTCTGGCATCCTGTGTTTATCAAATGTGCATGAAGAACTTCTTCTTATAAGAAATAGCATGACATGAACATTATAGGCCTATATTGGACTTGGTTGTCACTTTTGGTGGACGGTCTCTGAGCATGCCCAATTGGAGAAATAACAGAGGATGAAGTGGGTTTGCAGAACTGATAAACATAGCGGTGTAGTTGCATGGCTTCAGGTAGGGAACTCAACAATCTAAACAGCCAGGTGAAGGGAAGGGTACCTGGAGGCAGAGCCGGTGCAGTGGCTGCTCGTGCTACCCTAAAGCTCCCTTCCTTACTGAGTAAAATGGATGCTCAGTGAAAACTTGAAACTGATTACCCCAAATATCTCAGCAGCCACGCCTCATATGCTCCCCAAATTTTGACGGTATCGTGGGAACCTCTTGAACTACTTCTGAGCCAAATTGCAGCCCCACTGGTTCTTCAGATAGAGTTATCTAATCTATCCCGGTAACCCGCGGGGCTGGGGAGCTGCAATTTGACACAGAGGTGGATCTGGGGGTCCCCTACATACCCTCAAAACTTGGGGAGTGTAGGAAGCGTGGCTGTGGGGTTATCGCCCGCAGCAGAAAAGAATAGGTAATCTCGCAGCACAGGATTGTACTGCGTATGTGAGGCAGCATACATTTTAGGGCAGCATGATTGGACAGAGCACCAGCCTTTGAGATGTGCAGCTGGACCAGCCTTTGAGATTTGCAGCTGCACTTGTCACTTTCCTTTGTCCCCATGAGACACAATATGGCTGACACAATGGCGCCTAGCTGTACTGGGGAACAATAATAAAACTCTTCTAATATATGTAGCAGATCCTTTGCTTATAGTGAGCTATCCAAATGCACAACGTTGTGTAGTGCACACATATGCACCCGTTCTCCTAATATTTCTCCTATGAGCTAATTCTTCATCTTCAGATTAAAATAATTTTTTCAGCACTCTGTGGTTGAAAAAGTACCAAAGAAGTAGACAAAGTACTGTATTTGAGTATTTTATTTCTGGCTGGTGGCTTAAAAGACATTTTATTTATAATGTAAGCATATCACCTAAGAGGAAAAGTGAATTGAATAAGGGCCTAATTACACTGAGCATTGCTTTTTAGTAAGAGAGCTTTTCGGTCTGTTGTAGTCCCCTATACGTTCCTAGTGGTTTTGGGTCACCCCGAGCTGCTTGGTTATTCAGTTTTTCTGGTCCAAGTTCTATCCCACAGAGCCATAGTAATCCCTGCCATGCACTGATGAGGACCATGTCTGCATGTTTGGTTAATGTGGTTCTGTAAAATTTATAAGCTATTGGCTTGCTATACACCAGCGGTTCTGGATACAAGCATGGCTTCAGGGGCATATAGAAATAATTTGCATATTCAGTAGTGATGCATTGTGAGCAACCACGGTTTCTCACGTAAAGAAAACCTGTAATGATAAAAAGTTCCCCTGGGGGATACTCACCTCGGGTGGGGGGAGCCTCTGGATCCTATCGAGGCTTCCCCCGTCCTCCTGTGTCCCACAGCGGTCTCACTGTGCCCCTCCGAACAGCAGGGATGTAAATATTTACCTTCCCGGCTCCAGCGCAGGTGCAGTATCGTCTGTCGGTGCGCTCTACTGCGCAGGTGCTAGTCTCCTGCGCCTGCGTAGTAGAGGAGACCCGACAGAGATCGGCTATTTCCGCCTATCTCCGTGCTGAGAGCTACAACAGCGCTCCCGCTGGAGCCAGTGGAGGTAAATATATCAAGCCTCGTCAGACATGTCAAGCCCGGATTGCGGGACACTTCGGCTGAGCCAGCGCTGGATTGCCTGCAGCTACAGGGGAGGGGGAAGCCTCATTGGGACCCTGAGGCTTCCCCCTCCCGAGGTAAGTACCTCCCGGGGGAACTTTTTTTTTGTTACAGAGTCTCTTTAAAGCTAATACCTTCTGTATTAGGAACGCTAATTACACTGAGCATTGCCTTTTAGTAGGAGGGTGTTTCAGTCTCTTTTATTCCCTTGAAGTTTTCTAATGGTTTTGGGTCACCACAAGATGCTTGCTTATTCTGTTGGGGGGGAAAAAAGACAAACTCTAGTGCTTTAGAAGAAGATATACAATGGTCCAGATATGGGCACAATGCTAAGACCTTTCACTGGGCACTATGAAACTTGATTCAAGCCCTGTATTTGTGAAACTGGCTGCTACAGGATTTAGATAGGTAACCGGTATTATTACAGGTACATATGCTGCTGTTTCTTCAACATCCTTAAAGAGTACCCACCGATACATGTTTAAAATAGTGCTTAGCCAATAAGGCAGAATTTTAGCAGGTTTACTCTCCCTACTACTGGATGACACTCAACTCAGTTCTCAAAATCTTTTCATTGGTTGCCACATCTCCAGTTGTGTGCATGTGCAACATAAGAAGAAGCTCTGGAATTCTCAGGTTATGGCCACTTCCACACCATCCTCTGCCCAGTGCACATGTCAAAGGGTGGAATGGTGGGGCCGAAGTTGTACCTCAGGACAGCCACTTACCTGTCAGTAGCACTCCTGGACCTGAAGTGTAGCCGCAGTGGAAAATCAATTTTTACAGGCATGCAGGCTTTTTTTTTTTTTTAATTTAAATATATTATTGCCCTACAAATACACTGTGTATTTTTCAATCCAGGCAAGTAAGCATAAGTATAGTTACTCTTATCATGGTTCCCTAGGAAAAAAAAACATGGCTCAAGACTGGCAAACAGAATATACTGTGTTTTTCGCCTTGAAAAAGTCCCTGCGATTTTTGGATCAATTGCAAAAAAGAATTGTATGCATGTTTTTGCGTTCACGTACGCGCTTACGTGATTGCAACGTGAAAACGCATAGAAAAAGGGTGTTCATTTGGTGTGTCTTATAAGGTGAAAAAAACAGTAGTCTGCTGCCTATGGGGAAATATTTTTAAACACTGGGCAAATAGGGGGAACACTAGCTCGGAGGGGGGACTGGGGACAAGTCAAGCAAAAACAGAGCTTGAAATGTGGGGGCAGCTGCCACCACCATAAATCGTGTTGAATTACGGCTATAGCTGCGCTCGGTCCATAATTTGGGCGCCATCAAAAGATGGATATTTTTTATTATGATAAAAACAGCATATTTTGGCCACCAGCAATAGCTGGAAGCCGAATTACGCCTTACCCCTGAGTCCATGGCAGCCTGGAGAGGAAATAGTGATTTATGCCGCCAGGACTTTAGCGGGAGCCGGGGGAACTATTTTTCAGCTTTAGCCTGAGCCCAAATTTCCTGGAGCCTTAATTACCTCTATCACTGGGCAGGGTCTGTACTAGAAAATAGTTCTAGTCTTGATCAAGAAGCAATCTGAGGCTCATTTAATACTGAACAAATTAGCAACTAATGTAGCAACCAGCTATTCTAGTTTTGCGACCTACAAGAAATCTTGTGTGAAGGGAACATCTACAGTTCACATCATCAGATAGGCCCCACAACAGCCGGCAGAGCTGTATATATATCTATGTATAGGCAGCTCAGCTGTTTCATGTTCATGAAGTTTTCCTTTGTGCTTGTGGTGTCCTTCAGTGAAGATCTTGCAAGGAAGTGTGTCATGGGTAATATCCTCCTCCACAGTCAGATGATCATGTCAGACCTCTTCTGTCTGGGCTGCATGAGGATGGAGGGAAGGGAGACACACAGGAATGAATGATTCTAACCTTCCTGTGGGTCGTGTATAACCATCTTGTGGGCACAGGGGCCATCTTCATGCCTGACAGTGCTTCCGTCTTATCACACATACTGTGGGAGAATAGACAGTGGTAATACCCGATAATGGGCTGTAAATAAGGAGGATAGCCCTCTGTAGGCATCTCCAGACAAACCTTATCTCCAAACCCACTAATGAGGCTAAGTCTTCCAATTACTCTTTCCAAGAAAGGACCTTTATTCATGATACATTGGCCAGGGAAAACATTCATTATTACACGCTGCCAGACAATTAGACACAAGTATGTTTGCTGATTGGATGGGAATTGGGGGGAATATAGGGAGTGTTAGAGGAATAAGGAAGGGAAAAGCTGGTGATATACATAGCAGTCTGACTAAACAAACACTGTACAGTTGTAACATATTGTTTATGCCTGCAGCATATCCTCCTCCAAGACCCTATACACCTCTAACACTACATCTCCTTGAGCTGAGAGTACAGTAACAAGAGGCTATATAATGAATGCAGCATTGATAAGGAGTGGGTGGGGCTGCTACAATGAGGGTGTCTCTTACTGAGTTGTAACGAAAAGGGCACCAACACAGTCCTGTCTAATGGGAAGCACTAACAAGGGGGCATTTTGGAATAGACCACAAAGGCGTAAGTATGACTCTGTCACTGAAGAGCTGGGCGCAGGGTGAGCTGAATGACAGCTCACCCTACTGCCGCTCTAATCCCCGGCGGTGTTAAATACTATTCCCCCTGTGAGTGTTAGCAACTCGGAAGGTGATGTAATTTGGGGTCTAATGAACTCTAGTACTATGGTGGCACCCAGCTTCGTCACCGAAGTGATGACGAAGCAAATATAGGACGCACTAAAATAAAGGAAGTTCTATGTAGACACTAAACCTAGAGAAGCAATATAATGTAAGGGGACACAATTTGGAAGTTATTAGGATGGTGGGATCAACTGTGGGGGAAATTGAACAGCTGGAACGTGCTGGGCAAGCACTGGAAAGCTCTTGGCCCAAGGGTGCCTTAAAGAAATTACCAAAATGACCAAAAACACCAAGATACTAAGGGTGAACTTACTTGAAAACAATCCAGAGCCACTTACCGAAGATTGAATATACAAATGTCTACATTATATTTAGTGCAGATACTGTACAGTGCAGAGTGAGTGCAGATACTGTACAGTGCAGTTACTGTCCAGTGCAGATTTAGTGCAGATACTGTTTTGCATAACATTTTAGTAGGAGGGCTTTTTGGTCCTTTGTAGCCCCTTACACACGCCTAGGAGTTCTAGTTCACCATGAGCCTGCTGAGTCATCTGTACAGAGGTGAAGCGTTTTTTGTTTTTTTTTTTCTTAATCTTTTTATTTCAGGAAAAGTATCAAATAACATACATTGCAAAAAGAGAGAAAATCACATTTGGCTTATAATGATTGTTACATAGTCAATCGCGATTTAAACACATCAGAAAGAAAAGGATAACTGTTTAAGATTGTAAAGAGGCTGTTTTCTAGGTAGAAGAACATACTTAGAATCGCTGTACACCAGGGAGTTCAGAACATTTTTTCTAAGCTACAGTAAGCGTCTGAAAAGGAGTAATCCATTACTGAATTTACTATTTTCATATGATCCACTAGTGCCAGCTTTGTTAATCTTAAAACCAAGGCCGGATTTGTACTCTTTACCGCCCAAGGCCGATGTCATCAGCCGCCCCCCTTCAGTATTGGTAGCCAGATGACCCCTCCCCTTTTCTCTCTAGTATAGGTAGCCTTATAACCCTTTCCAGTATAGGTAGCCAGATGACCCCTCCCCTCTAGTATAGGTAGCCTAATGACCCCTCCCCCTCCAGTATGTGTAGCCAGATGACTCCCTTAATCCTTCCCTTTCCCACGTGCCCCCTTTCAGTACAGCTCGCCTCCACACCGCAGCAGCCATCAGTGTCACTCATTTCTCCGCTCGTCTCCAGTGCAGAAGCTTCCTCTTCCTCTCAGCCTCCAATGCTGCCCAAGCCTGTAGCCGCTGGCCACAATGCAAACATGCACAGAGAGCAAGGTGGCCGCTGCACAGGCAGCTAGCAGCAGAGTACCGTGGTTAGGCGCTCACCTGATCTCCCTGCAGCATTTGCAAGCTTGCAAATACTGCACCAGTTTAGTCTGCTGCTTTGGTGCCCTTGCCCCTGTGGTGCCCTAGGCCATGGCCTAGGTGGCCTAGGCCTAAATCCGGCCCTGCTTAAAACGTTAAAGACTAGAGTGATGAGCCCCAAATGACTTGTGATACCTGAAGTTTTGTAGTATCGCCCCCCCTTCCCTCCCCCCACCCTCAGATCCCTCTGAATACGTCCATGCAGCCACCATGTTCCTATCGGCCTTTATATGCGTATATCGCCACTGAAGCCACTCAATTGCTGCCGAACACCAACCATTGCGACACAGGCCTTTTCTTGCTTTCGGCCTCAGGCCTCCAATCCACCTCGCTGGACTAGGCCGCAAACCAGGAGCTGGATTTCTGAGCACAGCCACATGGAACTGCCAGCCATACCACCAGTCAGCAGGTCACTGCTGCGGCACCAGGACTCACCTCTCTCTCTGCACTTCTTTTCTCTCTTTATCTATCCTTCTCTTTCTCTATCTCTCTTCCTCTATCTACTCTTTTCCAGGACACTGCAGGGCATCTGGAGCTG
Organism: Hyperolius riggenbachi; assembly: GCF_040937935.1. Classification (NCBI taxonomy): domain Eukaryota; kingdom Metazoa; phylum Chordata; class Amphibia; order Anura; family Hyperoliidae; genus Hyperolius; species Hyperolius riggenbachi. The sequence goes on along the minus strand of NC_090655.1, from coordinate 31,504,643 downwards.
CTGTGGAGCGAGCGAGCGCCGTCGATAGTTGGCAGGCTGCTCCCCTCACATAGCACTCCAGACTTCCCCACGCGTCCTTCACTATGGTTATGTGCGTTATGTATATATAGGTAGATGCTTACTGTGTATACTGTACCTGATTGTATGTGTTGGACCGCATGTAAGTGTTTGTACCATCTCCGACCCTGTATGAGCCAAAAATAATTCCGGGTACAACCCCCGTTGTACTTGGCGAAATAAATATGATTCTGATTCTGATATTTCACTATTGCAGAGAATGAACCATCAACAACCAAGGTCAGGTCAACATTGGTAGCTAATGGACAGACTAGCCACTCCTTAGTGCCAGTTCGAATTCCTCCGAGTGTCTGTAGAAATTCCAGTACGCCCAGGTTTTCTTATATATTTCGGGCTTATTTATTGCAGTAAATGATAGGTCCTCCATCAGCACAGTGTTGTCCCATTCCCTAACTAGTTCTTCAATGTTTGGCAGTATAGCGCTTCCCCAGTGCCTAACTAGTAGACATTTGGCTCCATTGAGGATGTGCTTGACTACTGAATTTTTATAGCTTTTCATGGGCCATGAGTTGCAGTGTAGTATGTAAAATTCTGGGTCAAAGGGTGTCTCCCTGTCTGTTATTGCCTTGATAATCCTCTCTATTCTTTTCCAGTAATCAATAAGCATGGGGCAGGACCACATTAGGTGTAGCAGTGTACCCTTGTGTAAATTGCATCTCCAACAGTTATCATCTCTATCAGGATATATTGATTTAAGTTTCACCGGCGTTAGGTACCAACGGGTGAGGAGTTTGTAGTTAATTTCTTGTACTCTAGTTGCCCTAGATGATTTATGTGTATATATGCAAATCCTTGAGCGCTGCGTCTCTGTGAAGGGCCTTCCCATTTCCTCTTCCCATGCCTCAAAAAAGGGCATCGCAGGGGTTGCAAGATCTGAGAGAATTAAGTATATTTTAGAGAGGGTTTTGTCTGTTCTCCCTTCCTCCATGCATAACAATTCAAAGTCTGTGAGGGCTCTAGTTGAGGTAGGGCCAAGGCCCAACGAGACCAGTAGATATCTGTATTGGAAGTATTCCCACCAATTGAGATTTGCGCCTGTCTCCCCCTCCCTCAAGTCGGAGAGTGAGGCCCAGCTCCCTTGTTTACATATGTCTTTTAGTCTAATGTTTCTTGTCCTTCCGACTACAAGGGACGACAACAGCTCTCCTTTCCCCTCTCGGTTAGGGTGCGTGGATAAGGGTAACAAAGGGGATGGGAATGGAGATAGCCCCAGACGTTTATTTACTCTATGTGCGACCAGTAAGGTGATGTGTGACAAATATGGCAGGCCCCATGATTGTTTGGGTTTTAGTGTTGTCCACGTCAGATCCCCCAGTGGGAAATCTGCAAGGGTCATTTCCATGTTCACCCACTGTTTATTTTGGCTATGTCTGTGCCAGTCTACTACACGAGTCAAGACTGCTGCCTCATAATATCTAATTACACATGGCAGAGCGAGACCTCCTTCCTGCTTGGAGCAGTATAGTATGTCTCTTTTTAATCTCGGAGGTTTGCATCTCCAAATGTATTTATTAAAAATAGATTGCATCTGTTGGAAAAAAGAGAGGGGTATATCAATCGGGAGTGTCTGGAACAAATAGAGGAGTCTGGGCATAACATTCATTTTTAAAATGGATATTCTTCCTAGCCATGAGAACTGGGGAAGATCCCATCTTTTAAGGTCAGCGCTCAATTTCTGAAGCATGGGTGGAAAGTTATTTTGGTATAGGGTTTTGGGCGAGTCAGAAATGTTGGTTCCCATATATTTAATTGCTTTCGTATTCCATTTAAATGGAAAATTAGCTTTAAGTGACTCTTCAACCTCTGGAGTTAGGCCTGCGTTATAGGCTTCGCATTTATCCAGGTTAATTTTGAAGAAGGAGACCTTCCCAAAAGTGCGAAGTTCCTTTATCAAAATAGGTAGGGTGATTGATGGGCTCGTCAGGAAAAATAGGAGGTCATCCGCGTATGCTGCTATCTTATGGTTGGTCCCCCCTATGGTGAGTCCTGTTATGTCTGGGTTGTTTCTAATCTGGCTCAGGAAGGGCTCTAGGGCCAGTGCAAAGATCAGCGGAGAGAGAGGGCATCCCTGTCGAGTACCGTTTTTAATCTCCAGAGCTTCCGAGAATATGCCATTCACTTTGACTTTTGCTGTTGGGGTTGTATATAAATTTCCTATACATGCCATCATTCGTTCCCCCAAATTTATGTGCCCCAGTACCTCCCTCATCCAGCTCCAGCATACCCGATCAAAGGCCTTCTCCGCGTCAGTAGAAAGCAGCATACAAGGGATACCCTTCGATCGGGCATACCGGAGCAGACCGACCGTCCTTATGGTGTTATCTCTGGCCTCTCTCTGGGGAATGAAACCCACCTGATCCCAATGTACCAGGTGTGGCATATGGTCAGCGAGTCTAGTAGCCAGGACTTTAGCAAATATTTTCAGGTCCGAGTTCAGCAAAGATATGTGACGGTAGCTCCCACAAGCCGAAGGGTCTTTTTGGGGTTTTGCTATAACTGTTATATGTGATTCCAATGACTGTCTGGGGAGAGATAGCGTACCTCCTCCCTCCGCCAGGGCATTAAATAACCTGGCTAGGTAAGGCGCTAGGATCGCTCTGAATTTCTTATAATACTCGGCAGGGAAGCCATCCGGACCCGGTGCCTTCCCGGATTTAGTCTCCAAAATCACTTTGTGTATTTCTAATTCTGTGAATGGCTCCTCTAAGGAGGCCTTCATGTCATCATTTAATTTTGTCACATTTGCCTTTTCTAGGTATTCCTGCATGAGGCGGGGGCTAGCTTCCTTGAGTGTTCCGTCGGGTAATTGAGTTAAATTATATAGTTTATGATAAAAGTTTTTAAAAGTCTTGGCTATGGATTTATTTCTGATATGTTTTTTCCCTTGTGAGTCAAATATTTGTGAGACATAGGTGCGCTGTTGTTGTAGCTTTAGTGCTCGTGCCAGCAACCTACCTGATTTGTTTCCATGCATATAAAATGTATGGTTGCATCTCCTAGCAGCCCATTTGGCTGAATCTTGGAGTATCTTATTTAATTTGTGCCTAGCTTCTGTCAGATTTAGTAGATCTATCTCATTATGATGTTTTTTATGGATACCCTCTAGGACACGGATTTCCTCCAATAGATGTTTAACCGTCTCCCCTTTTTCGCGTTTGAGTTTGGTGCCCCTCTTAATCAGGTATCCTCTAAGGACGCACTTATGGGTCTCCCACAATATGGGTGCCGAAACATCTCCCGTATCATTATTCTGGAAATAATTCTGAATTTGGTCAGCAATTTTAGCTTGGGAAACATCATCCTGTAGCATAGTTGTGTTCAGGCGCCAGGTAAATGGTGTGTCTTTTTTGGCTTGGCAGTTAAGGGTCACAGAGACCGGGGCATGGTCCGAGTAGGTGATTGTGCCAATTTCTGAGGAGATATGTTCCGTCAGTAGGTTGTGGGAGATCCAAAGGTAATCCAACCTTGTGTAAATCTCATGTACATTTGAGTAAAATGTGTAATCTTTATCTTGGGGGTGAGTCACCCTCCATGTGTCAACCAGCTGCCTCTCATGTAATGCCTTTTTAATTTTGTTTAATTTTGCATATGGGACACTCAATCTCCCATGGGATGTGTCTAATGTAGGGTTGAGAGCAACATTAAAATCTCCTCCCATGATCACACTTCCATCAGCGAATGAATCTAGTGCAGTTAAGAATTTTAGGAGAAATTTGTCCTGGTCACTATTTGGGACGTAGATAGAGCATAGGGTGTATTTTTGATCCATAATAGTGCATTTCAGCATGACATATCGCCCCTGTGGATCTGATTGGACGTCAACTTCTACTAGAGGAAGTGTGTTACTGATTAGTATCGCTGTCCCTTTTACTTTGCCCATCTGCGTGCTGCTATAGAAGGCTCTGGGAAAGTGTCTGTCATAGAGCTTCAGGTGTGAGGGACCCTTGAAATGCGTTTCCTGAATGAATGCTATCTGTGCCCTTTGTCTCCACAGGTCCTTAAGCAAAACGCGCCTCTTTTCAGGCGTGTTGAGACCCCTGGCGTTGATGGTTACTGCCTTCAGATGTGCCATAGTGGAATTTTACTATTCATGGTGGCTGCATGGAATTGTCCCAAAAGCAAGAGAATAAGAAAAAAATAAAACCCCGTGTTTTTGTGTGCATCTGTACGCGTATGTTGAGTTCTCTGTACCTCCTCAAGCTGTACAGAGAGAAAAGTTAGAATGATGGTCATAGACCTAAGCATGACCTGCAACGGCAGGTCAGTCCTATGTGGGAATAAGAGAGCCATGACCCAGTGTAAGGGGTGGCGAACCTCCCTCCCCCTCCCCCTCACAATGAGTTCAAAATGTTGCGTGACTTTCCTGTAACATAAAAAGGGCCATTTGAATGGCAATATGAGTGCTTACTGCATTTGAGCGGCACGCTGGAGGGTGACGCATTTCATAGCCAATGTAGTATCATGTGCTATGGTGTCAAACCCGTCTATCTGTCTTCCTATATGAGTATCTATGAGCTTCTAGTTAGGGGTTCAAGCAGTGTAAGAGACTCCACCGGGGTATGCGATCCCCCCTCCCACCCCTGGGATAATGGTATTTCTCCCTTATAAGGAGAAAGAAGGAAATGGCCAGGGGGCGAGGTCGATTGAAAAGCAGGGTAGGGAGGGAAGGAGAGGGCTCTGAGCATCTAGGGGCGACAGGGGGTCGTAGTATTCATAATCCTCTGTAGCCATTTTAGACCACAGTGTGAGGTCTGCTGCGGTGAGACAAATGTGGGCTATCTGTGTCGCCTCTGGTCTGGTGATCTCTAGGTAGGGTACTGCAGGTGGCGCCATTACAGAAGCATCCTCCCACATCTCTCCTAATTAAAAAAGGGGGGGGGGGGGGGGGGTTTGTTAAGTGTGCTCAGTGGCCCGTGAGTGTCCCGAATTAGGTTAATATGGGGTCTATCTACGTTAGGGAAACCGTTTCTGAGGGTCTGTCATTTGGTCACTCCCCGGCTTCCATGGTTTGTTTCTAGCGAGACGCTACAGATCAGGAAGAGGGGGACCCCCTCCCCGAGCTGATGCTGCAGTTAGCTATCCATGACCAATGTGGTTTGTATTGTTAATTCCTATCCTCCAGTGTCATAACATTTCCACTTCTTTTCCCATATCGGTGCCAGAGGAGCCCACACAGTGGGCATACCCCGGCGTGTCGTCATGTCCGCCTCGCCTTAAGCGACCCGACCGCCCGAGACCTCGATCCCGAGCCGTTAGGGGGGCATGGCGCCACGCCAGGGAGGCCACAACCAGTTTCATCATGAAACACCGGTCTCTCAGGTCATTACCCCTAAGCCAGCCTGTTACACATTCAACATATCAGTTTGTTCACAGTCCCCATAACAGTCTCGCCCCCCCCGACCACCCCTCCATTCAAGTATAATCATACAGAGCATATGCAATACATGTATTTGTGGATGTAAGTTGGGTAAGGTTTCTTTATGGCTTCCCTGCAATAGCAGACCCATATATTTTCTCCTTTAGTTCTTCAGGTTTGCGGGATTAAGTCAGCGTATTGGTTATAGATAGAATCCTTAGTGATGAGAGGCAGATGCAATAGGGACAGGAAGCCCCACACGCTGGGTCTTTTATAAGGCTCAGTAGTAGAGAACTTAGGCGAATATAGAAATTGTCCCCATCACTCTCCCGAGACCCCCCTCCCTCCTCCCAGAGACTCCATGGTGGCCCCTGGTGCAGGATCCACAGGAAAACATATATAGTCTCCTCGGCGTGTCAAAAGTAGGTGAAGTACCACATCCCCAGTGAAGATTAATATGCAAGGCCCCTTAGAAGTAAAGGATGATACTTAGCTGCGTGTAGACAAGTCCCAGTCCCTCCAGCGCAACACCCGTTCTGCTTAGAGATAAGAGACAGGGCCTCACTCCGCCTGCGGTGGCCTCCTTCCCGCGTTTTGCCTGCGTTGTCGTTGAGGGAGGCCTATGCCAAAGTTGTCCGGCTGCCAGTCGGGAAGTTCCACTTCAGGTATGCCGATATCTGTAAAAAGATCCGCCAGCTCCGATGGTTGTCTCAAAGTAAAGGATTTGTCCCCTTTCATTACGTGCAGCTGGAAGGGGAAGCCCCATTTGTATGTAGCACCTTCTTCTTGCAGTACTTTGAGCAGGGGTTGTAGTGCCCTTCGCTGTGACAATGTACTTGGCGCCAGGTCTTGAAAAAAGAGTAGCTTGCATCCCTCGTGCTCAATGGAAATGGCGTTCCGAGCTGCTTTCATAATTGCCTCTTTCACAGTAAAGTAGTGGATGCGGCATATCACATCTCTCGGGGGGTTCCCGTTCAGAGGCTGTGACCTCAGAGCTCGATGTATGCGATCTATTTCCAACGTAGCATTTTCTGGCTGCTTGAGAAGCTGGTTAAAGATGGCGACCATAGTTGGGCCCAGTTGTAAGGCAGCGACCGTCTCCGGCAGGCCTCGGATCCTGATATTACACCTTCTGCTTCTATTTTGTGCGTCTTCCATGTTCACCCTCAGAATAGTGTTGATTGTTTTCTGTTTTTCATTCTGTGTGGTCAGCGCTTGGATTTCCGCTCTCATAGAGGCGGCCGCTGCCTCCAAGGCCACGAGTCGGTCACCATGGTCTCTCACCTCCTCCTGCACCCCCAAGATTTCAGCATGGGTGGCTGAGGTGATCCGGACTGCTAGGTCATCAAGGTCCGCTTTAGTTGGTAGGCTGTGCAGGAAGTCCCTGATCTCACTCAGGGACTTAGCAGTAGCGGATTCCTCCGATGCTCTCTGCGGTGTGCCATTAGGGGAGGGCGCCTCCGCCGCCATTTTAGCCGGGGTCTGAGTAGCCTCGTTCCTCTGAAGGTAACGTGTAACTTTGGATTGCACGGCAGACGAGCGCTTTTGGTTTGATTCTGTTGTGGAGGTCCTCTTGGATCTCCCTGACATGTTCAGCTCTCAGTTTGGTTGATGGAAAGCCACATTTATCAAGATAAAGGGTGGAGGGATGCGGGAGCTCCTTCACCACACGTCCTCACCCGTCCATTGCAGACTCCGCCCCCAGAGGTGAAGCGTTAATTCATTTTTATGGCCACCTCCTATTTATACAGTAGAATCTCATTATAGTAAACCTCTGGCTGCAGTAAACTTAGTCCCTAGGTTTAAACCATGTCATTATTTTTATTGATTTATATAGCATCAGCATCATCCATGGCTCTGTACAACAGAATACAGGATATAACAATACAAAATTAACAAGGCAACAGTTAACTATACAAGAAATACAAGACAATGGTAGAATACTACTGATGCAATGAACAAGTCAAATACCGATTTTTACACGGTTGGAAGATATGCACACACATTGCACAGCATTGTCAAACAAAAGGGGACAAGACCTATGGTCAAAAGGTTTTACACAGGCTAAAGGTTTAGGGGAAAGGACAGTAGGTGAAGGGAAGCTGTGTATGAGGTGGTAGAAATGGTGGTTAGTTATTATCATTTACTATTAAAGTGCAACTGTCGGGCATAAAATCAAAAATCAATTCTTTATTTTTTATCTGGTAAACAAGTAATATGGATGCTAATCAGGCAATCCAAAAGTTAAAATCTCTATTACTTTTCTTGTTTATACATGATCATTCCCCAGTTTACCTGACTCTTATTTGGTACGTTGCCGCACAAAGGAAGTTGCAGGGCATGCTGGGTTGTCCTTTTTTACTTCTGTACATTAGTTAAGTCTGAGGGGATATAAAGAAGCAAAAAAAGACAACCCAGCATGCCCTGCAACATCCTTTGTGCGGAAACGTACCAAATAAGAGTCAGGTAAACTGGGGAATGATCATTTTTAAACAAGAAAAGTAATAGAGATTTTAACTTTTGGATTGCCTGATTAGCATCCTTTTTACTTGTTTACCAGATAAAAATAGAGAATTGATTTTTGATTTTATGCCCGACAGTTACACTTTAATATAGCCCCAACACCTTCTGCAGCGCTTTACAGAGTATATATTGTCCTGTCACTTAACTGTCCCTCAGAGGGACTCACAATCTAATCCCTACCATAGTCATATGTATGTATCATGTAGTGCAGGCTTTCTCAACCAGGGTTCCATGAGTACTCTGCAGGGGTTCCTTGGCATTTCCGTCATTGTGGGGGAAGTATAATAGAGCGCACTATAATAGGTGGTACTGTAAAAATAAGCACTAAATTGGGGGGTCGGAATAATAATGAGCACATTAATAAAAAGCACTAGGATAAGAAGACACTAAAATGAGTGGCAGTGTAATAGGGGGGTAGTGAAATAAACAGCCACACCTACTATTAAAGACCACGCCTCCTGCAAAATAAATGCAGGGGTTCCTCCAGATCAAAACATTGTTTTCAGGGGTTCCATGAGATCCAAAAGTTATTTGCAGGGTTCTTCCAGGGTAAAAAGGTTGAAAAAGGCTGATGTAGTGTTTGTATCATACTCTAGGGCACAGGTGTGGAATTCCAGGCCTGGAGGGCCAGATCCATGCCAGTGTTTAGGATGGACTGAGAAAGATATGAATGTGTTCTACCTGATGGACCACACCTTTCCTGATTCCGACCCATCAATTCATTTGAGCTGTGTCAAAAATGTGTGAGCACCTCGGCCCTCGTAAGACCGCTTTGACATCCCTGCTCTAGGGCCAATTTTAGGAGAAGTCAATTAACTTATCTGTATGTTTTTGGGATGTGGGAGTAAACCAGAGTGTACGGAGGAAGCCCACGCAGACACGGGGAGAACATACTAACTCCGTGCAGATAGAGTGCCCTGACTGGGATTTGAACTGGGGACACAGCACTGCAAGGCGAGAGTGCTACACTACGCCAGTACCGAAGTGTCCTAGGTAGGAGACTGTGTACAACAAATTCTGATATAGTAAACTACTTGGCCAAGTCCCATGAAGATTTCTATAAAGGGACTTAACTGTACTAGGATATTCAAGATGTATTTAAGCCTCCCTTGTACAGATGAAACAGTGATTGCATTCTGCTTCTTAAAGGGATCCTGAGTAGGTGATAAAAACAAAATTTTCACTTACCTGTCGCTTCCTCCAGCCGCGAGGTCCCTCGGTGACCTCCTGGCTCCTTCCCTGGTCCTGGCTCTGGTAACAGGACGACTTTGGCCTGAAGTCGTCGGTTCTGCTTCCCCCTTCCGTGTGTAGCGTAATTTACGCCGGTCGGCGTAGTGACGCTATACACGGAAGCGGGAAGCAGACCTGAAGCCGTCTTGTAACCTGAGCCAGGATGAGGAATGGAGCCAGGAGGATGCCAGGGAACCTCGTGGCCTACGGGGGGCTAGAGGAAGCCCCAGGTAAGTCGAAATTTTCTTTTTATTATTATTCGCCTTGTGCACAATATAAACATCCAAGGGGGGGGGGGTGCAGTGACATGTGCTCACTGAAATTAATAAAAGTAGAGTTTTCTTTTAATTCATAAACACAAGGCATGGTAGAGAAGCAGACCTGGGACTGGAGCATGTAATGTCATTAAAGCTGTGCTGGTAGTGAATTAGTGTCACTCAGGTGCACTTGAATGGGTGTGATGTTCAGCCTTTAACACTTCCGGCAGTCCTTGAGGCTTCGTGGGAGCTTTTTCCTAGCAGTGAACTCACCTTTGTTACCTGTCTATGTAATGAATGCAGGCTGTAGGGGATTTATTAAAGATACCTTCTCGCTGTGAGTGCAGTAACACAAAATACAATTCACTAACCTTTCAATAAGAGATCGCAATAATTTTCAATTTGCCAAAGAAGTCTGCACTTACAAGGAATTTGACTGGACACAGACAATTGGACACAAGTAGCATGGGGGTGTCTGGTCAGCGAGATCAAAGTGGAACTCCAGTGATCGGAAAGAGAAAAGACAGAGAAAACAGATCAAGAGCACCAATACTGTAGTATTTTCACAAATAAGGGATAAGGCAACCACTGTTTTGAGCATGTGGAGAACTCCATCTCCACTCGGATGAAAAGTCTTCCTCTGGACTTGGGTTATACCCCAATCAAAATACGTTCACTAGAACCACTTAGTATTGGTGGCAGGGAGGACCCCTAAGAGGGACGCTACACTTTACTGGGTGGGAGGAGACGCCCCAGTGTGAGTGTCAGATTCTTAGTGTTTGCAAGGAACAATCTTACCTCAATGTGGAGGTTAAAGAGTAAATTTATTGGACACCAATACAAAGTGTTTCTCGGGATTCACCCACTTCTTCAGGTTAATCTTGGTCCTTCTCCTTTTGCACCTGGTAGCTTTAAAATCCTGCTAGGGAGCAGGGGCATTCCTACCATAGAGCGCAAGGGGGGCATGGCACACCGGGTGACTGACAGCTAGGAGGTGTCGCCACGACCTCCCACAGCAGCAGAGCAGGAGGGGGAAGCAGCGCTAGAAGGAGGGGCAGTGGGGACAGCGTCGGGGAGGGGGGCCAGAACCACCCCCCTCACCCCGCTTCCCTCATTCTGCCTCTTTCCCCCTCCATAGATTATCGGCAAGTGCAGGCTCGGCGGGAGGCTTGCAGAGCATTACATCACATCCGCATGTTGTCACAGGTCTCCGTCTTCAATGCCCCCCACTGTGCTTCCTGATTAGCGGAAGCACAATGAGCGGCATTGAAGGCGGAGATCTGTGACATGACGCTGCGCTCCAGCGCTTGGAACGCGGAAGTGAGTAATTCTCCGCATGCCTCCCGCCGAGCCTGTACTTACCAATAATCTATGGAGGGTGAGAGAGGCAGCAGGAGGGGACCCAGGTGAGAGGGGGGGTTCTGGCCCCCCTCCCCACCACTATCTCCCCTGCTCCTCCTTCTTGCGCTGCTTCCCCCTCCTGGGACATCTATACTTGCTATACTGGGGGCAACTATACTAGCTACACTGGGGGCAACTATAGTAGCTACACTGGGGGCAACTGTACTAGCTACACTGGGGGCAACTATAGTAGCTACACTGGGGGCAACTGTACTAGCTACACTGGGGGCAACTATAGTAGCTACACTGGGGGCAACTGTACTAGCTACACTAGGGGCAACTATACTAGCTACACTGGGGGCAACTATACTAGCTACACTGGGGGCAACTATACTAGCTATACTGGGGCAAGTATACTAGCTTCACTCACTGTGGACAACTATACTAGCTATACTGGGGCAACTATACTAGCTACACTGGGGGCAACTATTCTAGCTATACTGGGGCAAGTATACTAGCTTCACTCACTGTGGACAACTATACTAGCTATACTGGGGCAACTATACTAGCTATACTGGGGCAACTATACTAGCTTCACTTGGGGCAACTATACTAGCTATACTGGGGCAAGTATACTAGCTTCACTCACGGGCCAACTATACTAGCTATCATGGGGGTAACTATACTAGCTATACTGGGGTAACTATACTAGCTATACTGGGGCAAGTATACTAGCTTCACTCACTGGGGGCAACTATACTAGCTATACTGGGGGCAACCATACTAGCTATACTTGGTGCCACTAAACTGCATACACTGGGGGCAACTATACTAGCTAAACTACTGGGGCAACTATACTAGCTACCTATAATGGGAGCAACTATGCTACCTTTACTGGGACAACTTTATTACCTGTACTGTTGGCACCTATAACTGACATTACCTGACGTGGTGCGCTTAGTATGCCGTATTCGCTCCTTTCTTTTTTCGGGGGGGGGGGGGGGAGGGGAGGGGGGGAGGCACGGGGGGGTGTCTTGCAATACCCAGCTCCGGGTGTCAAATGCCCTAGGTACGCCACTGCAGGGGAGGTAAGCTACAGCCAACTATTCTTTCTGCTGATCAGATGATTCACTACAGTCTCACTTCTTCCAATGTTTTCCCCAGAATTTTTTCAAGCCGGGCGGGCCCAAGCGGGGGAATGCAGGGTCGGCACAAGTCTGCTTACAGCATAAGAGGAGGATGAAGAGGAGAGCTGATGACAGCTGGGTGCTCAACAAAATTAGCTGGGTGGAGCACCCGGCTAAAAGAGCCTGGGGAGTACACTGTCTTCATGTACGGAGCATGAGCCGAACCACAGATGATGTCATGATAGATTAGATGATTGCAGTTTAAATCTGCACCATGTCCACGCATACTGCAGTGCACTACCTTGTGCGGCAGTGGTGCAACAACAAAGAACTACAATGGATCCATGCTTTTGAACAGACCCGTTCAGATATGTCCATTAAGGTTCAGCACTGCACATTTTTCCAGGCAGCAGATGTGCTGCCACTCAGGAGATAAATGGCATTCATCCGCACCTGGGCAGCAACTGAGTGAAGTGCTTGGAGACACATGGCATTCCACTGACGTATATATATGTCACTGGAACGCACATACAGTATGTGAGTGTGCCCTAATCCTGATCTGTAATGCAGTATAGTGTGCAGATTGCAAGACAAAAATAAGACGAAGGGAAGAGGACCCGTACCATCCAGCTTGCAGTCTTAAGAGGTTAGAAGACACAGTTTAAGGGAAGGAGGATGCTGCCTTATTAGGCTTCTAATCTCACTGGTCAGGGGATATCACATACAATATGAGATTTAAGAGCTCTCAACATCATCAGGCCTACATTCTAAGAAGTGAGAAAAACAGACTACTGTATCAGAGCGGACCCATTAGGCTAATAAAGACTTAAAACAAACCAAGCTGGATAAAAGACAAACACATGCTACCTGATCTTGGGGGCTAGCCAGATCAGGTAGAGCCCCTTAATGCCGCTCCCCGTCGCTCCTATTTTCGGATAACCTCCATTTTTGTTTTATATAGAAAGAAAAGGAAGAGGCGTTCAGGGTTGTAGAGTCGGAGCAATTTTGGGTACCTGGAGTCGGAGTCGGTGGTTTCATAAACTGAGGAGTTGGATGATTTTAGCACAAAATCCACTGCCCTAGTATTAGTATTAGACTAAGGAGTTGGAGGCATTTTGGGTACCTGGAGTCAGATTTGGAGTCAGTCGGCGATTTCATAAACTGAGGAGTCGGATGATTTTTGTACCAACTCCACAGCCCTGGAGGCGGGAATAGGCGGGAGACAGCCTGTAAGACGGCTCTCCTGCAAAGGACGCCCCTTTCCCATTAATATCGACAAGCAGCTTGTCGGTACATTTGGGAAGTGCAGCAGGGCACGGGGGACACAGAGAGCAGCGCAGAGGGGACACAGAGGCATGGCATTAAGCAGTGAACATGCCTCTGTATCCCACCTACCCCATCAGGCTTGCAACGTGAGAGGTGGGCAACACAGCCTACAGTAGATGGAAAAGAGGGTCTATCCCATCAGGCTTACAATCTGAGGGACCTAATAAAAAAATGTCTGTAGATTGTAGATGATCACTTATTTCTTCTCTAATCTAGAAAGCCAGGAATCCCTTTTAAAGAGAATCCGAGGTGTGTTTGAAGAATGTTATCTGCATACAGAGGCTGGATCTGCCTATACAGCCTAGCCTCTGTTGCTATCCCAAACCCCACTAAGGTCCCGCTGCACTCTGCAATCCCTCATAAATCACAGCCGTGCTGTGAGGCTGTGTTTACATCTGTAGTGTCAGTCTCAGCTGCTCCCCACCTCCTGCATAGCTCCGGTCCCTGCCCACGTCCCTTCCCTCCAATCAGCAGGGAGGGAAGGGATGCAGGCGGGGACTAGAGTTCTGCAGGAGGCGGGGAGAGCAGCAGACTGACACTATAGAGATAAACACAGCCAGCTCTGACAAGCTGTTTGTCAGCAGCGTGGCTGTGATTTATGAGGGATTGCAGAGTGCAGGGGGACCTTAGGGGGGTTTGGGATAGCAACAGAGGCTGGGCTGTATAGGCAGATCCAGCCTCTGTATGCAGATAAAATTCTTCAAACCCACCTCGGGTTCTCTTTAAGACTATATTGCTATTTATGAGGAGGTGATCTGAACTGCTAGAAAGATTGCAAGAGACCCAGTACATCATCGAAGCAGGTAAATATTACACTGCTCTGCTGCACTACTCTGCTATGTGGGAAGAGGAGGGGGGTTCATCCAGGAGGTAGCCCATGTTGCTAATATTGGGGAGGGTTCATTGTGGGTTATTGTTGCATCCCAATTCAAACTGACTATGTTTCAATTAGAAACACTGTCACCGGTGAGCTCCTCTGGATGGGAGGGCAGTGGGCTGTCGTTTTTTTTTACTAGTTACAATGATGGTCATTTGAAGCACTCGAGGGCCATATAAAATGGCAAGGAGGGCCGCATTTGATCTTCGGGCCTTGAGTTTGACACCTGTGGTGTAGGGGAAGGTGTTAATGTACTGGTTTCAGCATGGGACATTTGTGGTTGCTTCATCAGCCATGTTCCTGTGTGTGGCAGTGAGGCTTTTCTAGTGAAGCTGCTGCATTCAGCAATGCTGGTTCCTACACTCACCTTGTGTGCACAATAAGGTTTTCAGTAATGACGGAGCATTTAGGAGCCGATCAGAGTAATGAACCCTGATGAGAAGCGCGTAGGGTGGAGCTACGTCCCACGTGACCAGCTGTCAGGAAGTAGTACGCGGACAACAAGGATCTGAGGCGACATGCGTATGAGCGGGACTCGGGAGTCCGGGACTGACATTTCGCTTTGTATACAATGCTTTGTGACCAACGATCTTTGTGAGTGCATTTTGTGATTTTTTTTTTATTTATTCTATTAAACAATTTTACACTATGAGAAGCCTTTTAGTTGTAGAGCCTATGTGTTCCCCCCATACTGAAGTGGCATATCAGCTGATGGTCTACTTGTGCAGTGATCTGTGTACCCCCCCCATATGCTTTTGAACCTTCCCTCCGGATCTGTGGAGGCCCCAGGGGGTGAGTGTGGGTTTAACGGGGGGACCCACACACAGAGGTGACTGCAGGAAGTGGAGAGTGCGCACTGGAGTGGTGGTGGTCTATTACTCTGGAGTTGATTACGCTATGTACTATCCTTGTTTCCTTCACATGTAACGTGTTGGCTGAGTCTGAGGAGTTTGTTCCAGATCCAGTGTGATTACAGTGCTTCTGCCCATTTAGACTTACTGGAGATAACTCCAATTTGTGATATATGACATCTTTGTGGTGACTTAGCCTCGAGCGCGGTCATTTTCTTAGAGTGACTATTTTGCTATCTTACAGTTTGTTGTGACAAACGCACCACGTTCTATTTCTGTTTTCCATTAGCGTATATTTTATTATTTTTTAGGTTGTCAGTAATGCTCTGATATGCCGTATATAGATGCTCTCTAAATCCCACACATAAGGTGCGGTCATGAGCTGAGCAGACTCTCTCTACAAAACAAATAAGGCATCATGATCCCGGGGAGGAGGGCTTCTTGTCGCAGTTTGTTTAATTAAGTTTGTTCCCTGTTCAATCAGGAAAAGCGTTTAGCGTGCTAATCAATGAATCCAGGAAAGTGATGGGGGGGGGGGGGGGGGCACAACCTTGTCAGTTCAGTCACGGATACATATTACAAGAGGCGGAGATAAAAACAAACAGGAATGTATCTGAGCGTGGCCTGTGGGTGAACAAAGCGACCGGGAAGGCGGGAGGGAGGAGATAAGAATGTGTCAGCCTGATAACCGAAAATGCCCATTTTACTCAACAAGCCTAACTCTTCATTTCCTTTCAGGAGAAATGGCAAATCACAGTTTCATTCCAGAGCTTTGTTAATTAGATAAAATCTCCGTAACGAGGCAGAAGCAATGAGGGGGAGAAGCTATGCCTCGATTTGGATTGAAATCCTAACATTGATTACTGTCAGTTAGAACGACTGTTGGACTTCGGTAGTTAGAGTGGACTGGAAACAGCCAAGGGCTCTCGGTCCGGGGCCCTTCCACCAAGTTGACTTGTCACAGGCTTCAATATATGTGAAATTAACAGCTTTGCCAATTAAACATATGCAATGTATACTTTCCACTTGGCTGCCGTGGTTGGCTTGTTTTCCGTCTGTTAATCCGTAAAGACCGTGGTGAACCCTGTGCTGCTTTGCTGTGTTCATATAATTATTGAGGCAATTAGGCCTGCTGAGGAGGGCGATTGTGACGGCTAATGATCAGGGAGCTGACACTCACTAATAATTGGTAAAGGTCCGCTGCCAGCTCTCTTTGCAGAAGGGGGGCTCACTAATGGGGCTCCACTATACGTCTTCATTATTTCCTCATCAGTCCCGCTCATCTCCTTGCAGTATGGGCCATCTATCATTTTCTTTGCTGTTGCAGCCGTCGTTGGGTTTTTTTTCCCTCCAGGGTTTATGTAGCAAAAACCACATATGGCCGACACTATGGTGGATGCAGAACCTGCCAGCAGTACAAGAGTTTTCTTGCTGTGGGTCAGTTTGAGGTAGCCGGGGGAAAATTGCCTGCTGATAGAGAAACTGGCAGCAACAGTTTTGAGATATAACTGGCAAAGTGACCACATTGTACAGAAGAGCCTTATGCTGGCCACACGTTAAAAGATTGTAATGCAATGTCAAGGTATAGATACGCATTCTAGATTAAACTCAGCTGAAGCGGCTGATAGTGAGCACCTATGCCAATAATGCAACGTATGTGCATAGCAGCCCCCGAAGTCCACCTGGACAACGATCTGCCTGGGGGATTAGTCTGGCCAAGCAATGGTCAACTGTTCTCACCTCTGTTGCCCCTGTATTGCAACAGAACACATTGTTAGCCTGCTGGCTAACTACCTGCTTTTACAGCCACCAAATCCCCATCAGGTGACTTCCATCTGGTGTGTGTATGGGCCTTTAGACTGTAGATTTTAGGATGCAAAAGATTCTGTAAGAATTGTTTGTTTTATTAACTTTCTACAAAATGGACGTTAAGGGCTGGTGCACACCGAGCGGGTTTTTTGGCGTTTGTGCAGCTGCTTGCGGCTGCAGATATGCTTGGTCAATGTATCTCAATGGGGTGGGTCACACCAGAGCGGGAGGCGTTTTGCTGAAACGCATACTCCTGGGGTGAGGCATTTTTTGGATTGCGGAGGCGTTTCTGCCTCCAATGTAAAGTATAGGAAAAACGCAAACCGCTCTGAGAAACGACAGTTCAGAGCGGTTTTCCAAGCGTTTTTGTTACAAAAGCTGTTCAGTAACAGCTTTACTGTAACAATACATGAAATCTACTACACCAAAAACGCTTCACAAAACCGCAAAATGCTAGCTGAAACGCTTCAGAAAAATAAGAAAAAGCGTTTCAAAATCTGCTAGCATTTTGCGGGTCTGCTAGCGGTTTTTGGTGTGCCCCAGGCCTTATAGTGCACCTATAGTGCAAATAGGGTGTTTATAAAAGTCCAACAACTCTGCTTAAGAGCACTTGCAAGCGCACTGTGTGAGCCCGCATGCATTTGAACTCTTCCACCCATGGCATAAAGTGGTTTAAACAATCTGATTTAAAATTAAATTATCCTCCTAAACTGCCATTCTACAGGGTGGGCCATTTATATGGATACACTTTAATAAAATGGTAATGGTTGGTGATATTAACTTCCTGTTTGTGGCTCATTAGTATATGTGAGGGGGAAAACTTTTCAAGATGGGTGGTGACCATGGCAGCCATTTTGAAGTCGGCCATTTTAAATCCAACTTTTGTTTTTTCAATAGGAAGAGGATCAGGTGACACATCAAACTTATTGGGAATTTCACAGGAAAAACAATGGTTTGCTTGGTTTTAACGTAATTTTATTCTTTCATGAGTTATTTACAAGTTTCTCTTTGTTTACAGCCATTGACATGTCGCCAAGGTTAACACGTGAACGGATAGAAATTGTGTTGATGTCTGGTGAACGCAGTAAATGGGTCATTGCAGCAGATTTCATTGCAAGACACCCTACGAGACCAACCATCTCCCATGCTACAGTTAGCAAACTGCTTGCTAAGTATTGTAAATGTGGTTCAGTATTGGATTTGCCAAAATGTGGACGCATGAAATCTGTTACTAATGAAGAAATATCAGTGGCTGTCCTAACTTCATTCAGCAAGAGCCCACAGCGTAGCACTCGCCGCATGTCACTGGAGAGTGGCATTAGTCAAACATCCCTTCGGCGGATATTAGCTACTCACAAATGGCACCCTTACAAACTCCAGCTACTGCAGCATCTCAATGGGGATGACCCAGATCAGCGCACTGAATTCGCCGAATGGGCAAAACAAAAATTAGAACAGGACCCTCAGTTTACGCAGAAGATTGTGTTCAGTGATGAGGCAAACTTTTATGTGAATCGTGAAGTTAACAAACAAAATCACCGCTATTGGTCTGACACTAACCAACATTGGATAGATCCCTCCAAGACTGCTGAAACAAGAAAATTGATGGTATGGTGTGGTATATGGGGTACAAAGATAGTGGGGCCATTCTTCATCAATGGAAACCTCAAGGCCACTGAATACTGAATATGCGAAGTTGCTACATGATGATGTGATTCCCTTTTTATGCACTGAAGCTGGTACGTTCCCTGAGTTTTTCCAGCAAGATGGTGCACCACCACATTATGGGTGTCGGGGCCGAGCATTCCTAGAGGAACAGTTTCCTGGAAAGTGGATTGGTCGTTGTGGGATAGTTGAATGGCCCCCAAGGTCTCCCGATCTGACCCCCTTGGACTTTTATCTTTGGAGTCATCTGAAGGCAATTGTCAATGCTGTGAAGGTACGAGATGTGCAGCACCTGAAACTATGGATACTGTAAGCCTGTGCTAGCATTTCTCCTGCGGTGTTGCTATCAGTGTGTGAAGAATGGGAGAAGAGGGTTGCATTGACAGTCCAACACAATGGGCAGCACATTAAACACATTTTATAAGTGGTCAGAAACTTGTAAATAACTCATGAAAGAATAAAGTTTCTTTAAAACCAAGTACACCATTGTTTTTCTTGTGAAATTCCCAATAAGTTTGATGTGTCACATGACCCTCTTCCTATTGAAAAAACAAAAGTTGGATTCAAAATGGCCGACTTGAAACGTTTTCCCCCTCACATATACTAATGTATCACAAACAGGAAGTTAGTATCACCAACCATTCCCATTTTATTAAGGTGTATCCATATAAATGGCCCACTCTGTACTTCCAACCTTAATCCTGGCTCAACAGAGTTCATGTTTATATGCCCTAACCTGTTTTGACCAGCATTTCACAAAATAGACAACTGTTCCTTACAAACAGACCGGTAATAAAATTAGACAGGAATCAACCCTCAGCTGTTTTTTCGCCTTTTACAGCTATGGAACATTGCAAAAATGAAGTACCTTATTCCTCCAGAGAATCTTCCAACCCTAGTTCATACCTTCATCATATCACAGTTTGACTATTGCAGTGCCTTCTATATAGGCCTTCCAAATAAAGGTCTTTCTGTAAGTAGTACAGATCGCCACCACAAGATTGTCATCAAACCAAGCTTGCCATTTGAGCAAAACACTGATCCTCTGCTCAGGGCTGGGCAGAGGCGAGAAAGGCTCCAGCCTCAGGGCGCAGTGTAGGAGGGGGTGCACAACTCACTCAGCTATCATTCCCCTATTGTGTTTGAAGCAGAGAGAAATAAGAAAAGGGGATACATGGCAGTGCCTGCAAGCCAGATAACTAGAGATTAACATCTTAGTTTAATAGCAATCAGTGTGTGAGGGCTGGGGTGGGAGGAATGGAGGGGCACACTTTGGTGTCTCACCCTTGGGTGCTGGAGGACCTTGTCCCATCTCTGCCTCTGCTCACTCCACTGGCTAACCATAAAATGGAGAATCCTCTAATATTTAAATTAAAATTTAGATTTCTGCTTATGTTTAAATCTCTACACCATCTCTACATCTAGATTTGTCTGCATCACACCTCTTACAATCTCAGAGCAACAGAATCTAATAACGAGGTCACCTCCCTTAGTCAAAAAACCTTTGGAGCCAGAGCTTTCTGTCAGGCTGTCCCTATCTTTTGGAACACCTTGCCACACCCAGTCAAGCCAGCTCCATCCCTGGAGGCATTTAAGTCCAAACTGAAATGCCACCTGTGTAGTTTACAACATGTAGTACGTTTCTCATATGGTCTTGTGGCCAGCTGGGTCAACTGGCCCTAATATTAGATTACATTTTGAATCATGTCTCAATTGATAGTTAATTAGATGGTAGTGCCATATCAATGTACAATGCACTTCCATCTGATCTATTGTTTTCCAGCAACTTTCTGTTCCTGTCTAATTGTCTTGCTTGATCACTCAGAGACAAAGTTGCATCCATTTTTTAGGACTGGCGTGTAAGGCTCACCCTTCTCTCAATACATGCCGATTCCAGGTCCCAAATAAATATGTGCAATAGTGGAGTTGCCAACCTGCAGCAGCAATCATTTGGGTCCTATTCCTTCAAGCACATAACAATTTCCAGCACTTTCATGTATACATTACAGTATGCTGATGCACAAGTTTTTCCTAATAAAGTGATTAGTGAGTTTGTTTCTGAAAACACCCGAGATCACAGTAGGACAATGCAATGGCTCCAAGTATGTTTCCAAATGAGAGCCTTGCTGATGTTAAAATGTAAGAAGCTGGTTTTTTTTGGGTCCCCTTTGTAAGCTAGCAGGGGTGTGTGTTGAGGAATTTCATACTAAGCACTTGTAAAGAACAAATCAATTGCCTGTAGCAAAGTTAATAGTTACATCTTTCATTTTTTATAAGCCTTCCTGAAAAAATACAAAATAAAGGGTTCTTCTTTCTTGCTATGGGCAGTAAGAACTGTTTTGTTTGCTCCATACTCTACAAATCAGCCCTGTGATATTGTGGTGGATCCCAACCTGTCCACCACATGCGGCTGAGAACCTGCCTATGCAGCACCACCACTGGATCCACATGTGGGGCAGAGCTGCAGTTAGGCCTATTCCGTGCAAACCCCTTGCAGGAAACGACTAATGGAAGTGGGCAGCCAACGTGAATCTGCACATTGTGCTAATGTCGTGTGTTCCTTGTTTACCATCCATCTTTTCACATCGTTAGTAGATTAACGGAGCGGGAGCCTAAGGCAACAGGAATGGGAGTATATAGTCGGAGCTCCCCTGGGAGAAGCGTTGCTGTGATGTCACGGCTCCGGTGATTCATGAGAGTCATTAGCCATTCCTCACCAGCTGGAGCAACGGTCTAAACGCTGCGAGGAAAACGGATGCAGCCGGGAAATGATGTCAGTTTGGCAGTGGAAGGATGTCTGCATCTGTAGATCGCTAAGTGCCAGTGCTTGGATTACACACTTCAAAGCTGCCCAGTGACCTCTCCTCCGATGGAAGTGCTAAGCGCAACAAGTGGAGAGAGAGCAATGGCTTTCCTGAAGCAGATGAAGGCTCATCATTCAGTGGCATATGGAAATGTCAGAGCCATAGAGAGGATGCCACCGTTAGATACTTGCTGTTGCCTGGCTGTAATGGAGGTCTGTTGTGGTTGAAGATCTGTGAGTTCCAGCAACAAGTGGATCCTGATCTTCATACTCATTCTGGGTTAGACTCAAAGTGTAAGAGGCAGAGGCCCATATGCAATGAACATTTTCTCCTGAGCTCTCTCCTTAGTGATATTTTCACACTTTATCATAAAATACATTTTAAACCACCAGCAGGCAAGAAAATACTCAAAATAATTTTCATAGTACTTTTTCACCTACTTTTGGGTATTTTTTTCAATTGTAAAATGGAGACTTTCTTACTTCCGCGGTACGGGGTGATGCGACAGAAGTGACGTTTTCGCGCGATCCCCAACGCTGGTCCACAACTATGTTATTGCTGTGGTGCTGCGGCGATCTGTGTCGTCCTGGAAGACATGTTAGTCTATGGTGACGCGTATTTCTTTAAAGGGAAACTCCAACCAAGAATTTAACTTTATCCTAATCAGTAGCTGATACCCCCTTTTACATGAGAAATCTATTGCTTTCCACAAACAGACCATCAGGGGGCGCTGTATGGCTGATATTGTGGTGAAACCCCTCCAACAAGAAGCTCTGAGGACCGCGGTACTTTTGACAGTTTGCCACAATGTAACAAGGTTCACAGACAGGAAATAGCTGTTTACAGCTGTCTCCAACGGCCAAAACAGATAGCAGCAGCTACATCACCTGCCAGCAGTAAAAATGTCACCATGTGATAAATGTCAGAATGTAAATCAGGGAGAGGAAAGATTTTACAATGAGCAAACACTGACTAAATCATTTATACATATTCATGGTAAAAATGAAGCACTTTTTTAATTACATTATTTTCACTGGAGTTCCTCTTTAGAAGACTTACAAGGTGAAAAATAGGAATAAAGATTAATACCTGTGTGCAATGTTGTGCTCTGGAGGACACCATCCGCATCCTCCATAAAACAACGCCATGGAGGAACGGTCCATCATAAGTTGGCCGCCAGGATTTTGTCGCGGTTGCTCAGTCCGCATAGACACGAGTGCGGATGCGCAGCTTTAGTGCCTCCTCCAAGCCGTGTGGGGGTTAATGGCCCTGGATCGATCTTCCTCCGTCAGGTAGAGAGTATTAAGCTTTAGAGTAATCTGTGAACTCACCATAATTCCTGGCAGAAGCTGTTTTTCCACTGTGTTAACATAGCAAAGGATGTAGGAAAAAAGCCTCTGTTACTCCATGACACACAATGTTTTCCACAGCAGGAATGCTATTTTCAATAATATTTTAAAGCAAGGAAAGCATTATTCAAGCTTTAACTTAAAGAGAACCCGAGGCGGGGTTCTGGGAATGAAATCCCCATACAGAGGCTGGGTCTGTCTATAGAGCCCAGCCTCTGTTGCTATACAGATCGCTCCTAAGCCCCCCATGCGCTCTACAATACCCCATAACTCACAGCCGCGCTGTGCGGCTGTGTTTACCTCTCCTCTGTCAGTCTCGGCTGCTCCCCCGCCTCCTGCATCGCTCCGGTCTCGCCCGCGTCCGTTCCCTCCAATCAGCGGCGAGGGAAGGGACGTGGGCGGGGACCGGAGCGATGCAGGAGGCGGGGAGCTGTGAGACTGACAGAGGAGAGATAAACATAGCGCGCTCTGACAAGCTGCATGTCAGCAGCACGACTGTGTTTTATGGGGGGGATTACAGAGCGCAGGGGGGGGCTTAGGGGCGATCTATATAGCAACAGAGGCTGGGCTCTATAGACAGACCCAGCCTCTGTATGGGGATTTTATTCACAGAACCCCGCCTCGGGTTCTCTTTAAGTATCTCAAAAAAAGGAAGTACTTCTATTTCAAGGGAACCTAAACTGAGAGGGATATGGATGTTTCCTTTTAAACAATACCAGTTGCCTGGCAGTCCTGCTAATCTTTTTGGCTGCAGTAGTGGCTGAATCACAAACCTGAAACAAGCATGCAGCTGATCCAGTCTGAGGCCCAGTGCACACCAAAAATTCTCTAGCAGATCTGCAAAACGCTAGAAATTTTTGAAGCAGATTTCAGAGCGATTCTAGGCATGTTTAGAGACGTTTTCTACACATGCCTAGTGTTTTTTGGAGCGTTTTTGTGTAGCAGATTACAAATATTGTTACAGTACAGCTGTTACTGAACAGCGTCTGTAACAAAAACGCCTGGAAAACCGCTCTGATCTAGTGTTTTTCAGAGCAGTTTTCCACTTTTCTATACTTTACATTGAGGCAGAAATGCCTCAGAAATCTAAAAAATGCTGCAGCCCCCAAGTTTGGGTTTGTGGAAAAAACGAACCTCTTTGGTGTGCACCAGCCCATTCACTTTCATTAGCCAAGCGTTTTTTTCCCTGCAAGCGTTTTAAAAAAACGCTTCAGAAACGCTCTGGTGTGCAGCCCTGACTTCAGTCAGAGCAGCTGATCTGCATGCTTTTTCAGGGGCTGTGGCTGAAAGTATTAGAGACACAGGATCAGCAGGAGAGTCCGGCAACTGGTATTCTTGTAAAAGGAAAAATCCATATCCTTCTCAGTTTAAGGTTCCCCTTAAAGAGAATCTGTATTGTTAAAATCGCACAAAAGTAAACATACCAGTGCGTTAGGGGACATCTCCTATTACCCTCTGGCACAATTTCGCCGCTCCCCACCGCATTAAAAGTGGTTAAAAACAGTTTTTAAAAGTTTGTTTATAAACAAACAAAATGGCCACCAAAAAAGGAAGTAGGTTGATGTACAGTATGTCCACACATACAAAATACATCCATACACAAGCAGGCTGTATACACCCTTCCTTTTGAATCTCAAGAGATCATTTGTGTGTTTCTTTTCCCCTGCATCTCTCATGCACTGAAGTTTCAGGCTGCTCTTTTCTTCCTGCAAACAGCTTTGCCCTTGTCTGAATTTCCTCAGTATGTGAAAGCCCAGCCAGCTCAGAGGACGATTTATCCAGCTTGTAAAAGATAAGAGAGCAGAAAGAAGCTGCACTAATCTAAATATCACACAGGCAGTGTGCAGAGAGGGGCCTGGAAGGGGGAGTTCATAGCAGAACCACAACACTGAAGAACTTGGCAGCCTTCCAGACACAGGCCGACAAGTCTGGCAGGGGAAAGATACATTGATTTATTACAGAGACTGTGATAGCAGAAAGTGCTGTAGTAAGCCAGAACACATTGGAATAGCTTTTGGAACTTGTAGGATGATAAAAAACAGGATGCAATTTTTGTTACGGAGTCTCTTTAACACATCCCCAAGTTCTCCTTTAAGGGAGTTAATATGGCAGCCTCCATAGACCTCTCACTACGCTTTTACTTCAGCAATTTACTGATTTTTCTCCAGTACTTACACATTGAGAGGACATTGTAAAATATGTGATAAATTATGTGTCCTGCTCACAGCAGTGTGTTTTGCTGGCCATAGATGCACAGAAATCCTGCTGAAGTCATTTTGGTAGTGAGCCCGATCTCCATGGGAGTGAATTGCTTAGAGAAGCATTAGCAAAACGCTACCAAAACTCTACACAATGGCTTCTACAGGTGCTGGGGCTATGCTGGCAATCCCACCTACATAAGCATATCTGGCAACACTGAATCAGAACCACTACCAAATGCATGTCGGAGCTAGTAAAAATATTATAAGCTATCAGTCAACACATGTTACAAGCTCCTGATAACGCCTTTCTGTGTTACTGGGCATAAACAGTGATTTATTTGTTTTTTTGTTTTTTTTACTATGGCTTCAGTGTGAATGCACATACATGCTGGATGTACGTAAGAGGGCATATATCAGTGGGGTAATGTCATAAGGTGTGGCCTGGTGCACACCAAAAACCGCTAGCAGATCTGCAAAATGCTAGCAGATTTTTAAACGCTTTTTCTTATTTTTCTGTAGCGTTTCAGCTAGCATTTTGCGGTTTTGGGTAGCGGTTTTGGTGTAGTAGATTTCTGATATTGTTACAGTAAAGCTGTTACTGAACAGCTTCTGTAACAAAAACTCCTGCAGAACCGCTCTGAACTGTCGTTTTTCAGAGCGGTTTGCGGTTTTCCTATACTTTACATTGGAGGCAGAAACGCCTCCGCAATCCAAAATCTGCAGCAGCCCGGAAGTATGTGTTCTTCTGCAAAACGCCTCCCGCTCTGGTGTGCACCAGCCCATTGAAATACATTACCCGAGCGTTTCCAATCGGATCTGAAAACGCTGCCGAACCGCTCTGGTGTGCACTAGGCCTGCGGGCTCGAACCCACTAGAGCACTTTTTTGAGCATTTAGGGAGCACTTTAAATCGCTAGCGAGTTCCCTAAACGCTCTGCCAATGTAAATAAATGTAACAAAGTCCACTGCACCGGTTGCGATTAGCAAAATTGCAATCGCAGGACATGCAGCATTTTGAGAGTGTTTGCGCTTCAATGTAAAGTATTGAAGCGCTGGCAAATCGCTCATGAATCGCTACACATAGCAATTTGTGTTCAATTTTAAATGACTGCAAACTGTAAAAATATTAAAACTATTTGAAAGGACCAATCAGAATTAAAAACGCTAATCGCAAATCGCTATCACAGTCGCTTGTAAAAAGCTTGCACTTTTTAAAATCACTACCAAAATCACCGGAAAATGCTCAGGAAATCGTTTACAAAATGCTAATTAAAAATGCTAGCGATCGCGCTGGGATTTGCGATTTGTAGTGGGCTCCAGGCCTTAATGTGTTTCTGCTAAATTAGCTTAGTGTGCGCATAACTCACGCTCCTCTCATTAAGCTGTGCTGCTTAAAGAGAATCAGTATTGTTAAAATCGCACAAAAGTAAACATACCAGTGCGTTAGGGGACATCTCCTATTACCCTCTGTCACAATTTCGCCCCTCCTCGCCGCATTAAAAGTGGTTAAAAACAGTTTTAAAAAGTTTGTTTATAAACAAACAAAATGGCCACCAAAACAGGAAGTAGGTTGATGTACAGTATGTCCACACATAGAAAATACATCCATACACAAGCAGGCTGTATACACCCTTCCTTTTGAATCTCAAGAGATAATTTGTGTGTTTCTTTCCCTCTGCAGCTATCATCCACTGAAGTGTCAGGCTGTTTCTTCCTGCAGAGTGCAGACAGCTCTGCCTGTATGTAATTCCTCAGTATGTGAAAGCCCAGCCAGCTCAGAGGAGGATTTATCCAGCTTGTAAAAGATAATAGAGCAGAGAGAAGTTGTCCTAATCTAAATAATACACAGGCAGTGTGCAGAGAGGGGCCTGGAGGGGGGAGATGCTTCACAGAACCACAACACTGAAGAACTTGGCAGCCTTCCAGACACAGGCTGACAAATCTGACAAGAGAGAGATAAGTTGATTTATTACAGAGATGGTGATAGTAGAACGTGCTGCAGTAAGCCAGAACACATTAGAATAGCTTTTGGAACTTGTAGGATGATAAAAAACAGGATGCAATTTTTGTTACGGAGTCTCTTTAACCTCCTTGGGACCGCCTAACGCCAATGGGCCTGATCAAGGCAGCAACCCCAGGAGTCTGTGTGCATGGATAGGGAACTGGCTAATGGACAGAAAACAAAGAGTTGTGGTTAATGGATCGTACTCAAAATGGGAGACTGTTAGCAGTGGGGTCCCACAGGGGTCTGTACTGGGTCCAGTGCTCTTCAATTTATTTATTAATGACCTAGTAGATGCAGTAGTGAGCAATGTTGCTATTTTTGCAGATGATACAAAATTGTGCAGAATCATAAACTCTCAGGAAGATAGTGTCATATTGCAACAGGATGTGGATAGGATGGCTATATGGGCACATACATGGCAGATGAAATTCAATGTTGAAAAATGTAAAGTCATGCATTTTGGTCGTACCAATGGTCTAGCACCATACAAAATAAATGGGATACAGTTGGGGACATCAAACTTGGAGAAGGACTTAGGAGTACTCATCGACAACAAGTTAAATAATCGTACTCAATGCCAAGCCGCTGCAGCTAAAGCTAACAAAATTTTGGGATGCATTAAAAGGGAAATAAAAACTCGAGATGCTAGCATAATATTGCCCCTGTTTAAATCTCTAGTAAGGCCACATCTGGAATATGGAATTCAGTTCTGGGCACCACATTACAAAAAAGATATTGCAGTTTTAGAGCAGGTGCAGAGACGAGCAACAAAATTGATACGTGGGATGGAAGGTCTTGCTTACCAAGAAAGGTTAGATAAACTGGGTTTATTTAGTCTTGAGAAAAGACCCCTTAGAGGAGATCTAATTAACATGTATAAATACATCAGAGGGCAATATAATAGCTTGGCGGATGAGCTTTTTGTCCCTAGGCCTTCTCAAAGGACTAGAGGACATGATCTGCGCATGGAGGAAAAATGTTTTAGCCCTTTATTTAGGAAAGGGTTCTTTACAGTAAGAGTGATTAAGATGTGGAATGCATTGCCACAGGAAGTCGTTATGGCAAACTCTATACCTGCATTTAAAGGGGGGTTAGATGCTTTCCTTGCGTTGAAAGACATCCATGGCTACAATTACTAGGTAATGCCTAATGATTTTGATCCAGGGATTTTATCTGATTGCCATCTGGAGTCGGGAAGGAATTTTTTCTTTTTGAGGCTAATTGGACCATGCCTTGTAAGGGTTTTTTCGCCTTCCTCTGGATCAACAGGGATATGTGAAGGAGCAGGCTGGAGTTGTACTTTGTACTGGTTGAACTCGATGGACGTATGTCTTTTTTCAAATAACTATGTAACTATGAAAAAGGACCGCCTAACGGCAATTGGCGTCAAGTTCTGGGGCAGGGATTTTCAGGAGATCGCGCATGCATCTCCGCATGGATTCCGGAGCTCTGATCCGCCATTAATCGTCACTAGGAGACTTTTAGACGACCAATCCGCCGTCTTTTAACAGGGTACAGCACTGCGATCTATGGCAGCGCTGTACAGGGGACAGTCGTGTGCTATCCCCAAGGGTGGCACAAAAGTGATCCGCTGTCATAGGCTGAAGACTATGACAGCTGATCATGCTAATTGGCTGGCTGTGGGAGGGAGGGGGGATTACAAAATTAAAAAAAAATAGGGAAAAAGTTTATAAAATGAAGGAAATAAATATTTATTTAAAAAAATAAAATAAAAATCTTGCGGAGCGATCAGACCCCACCAACAGAGAGCTTTGTTGGTGGGGAGAAAAGGGTGGTGGTGGATGGGGGGAGGGGACTCACTTGTGTGCTGAGTTGTGTGGCCCTGCAGCAAGTCTTTAAAGCTGCAGTGGCCCTTTTTGCAAAAAATGGCCTGGTCTTGGGGGGTATGGGGTAAAGCCTGTGGTCCTGAAGTGGTTGATGAATTAACCCCATCATGTTTTTTGTTTAAATGGATAGTGTAGCCCATATTTTCCCTTCTCCATGGGACCTTTGCTGAGGTATAATGGATGTTTTTTTTTTATCCCATGCTTGATCCCAACATAGTATGCTGTGCTGTTTTGATTAGCTGATCTGAAAGACAACCGAGTGACTGCAGCATCGAAAAGACTAACCAGAGCTCAGTAAAAGGTTTTTTTTTTATTTATTTACTGTTACTTCTTCTATACCATTCTCTTTCTACAATAAGTCATATACACTCATCTGAGAACCCAAAGGGCCCACTTCCACTGTCTTGCATGCAATTTGAGTACAGATGCGGACATGCGTTTTTTTAACGCAAATATGTGAAAATGCGTGAGTTTTTATGTGCATTTTGAATGCAAATTTTTGCATCCAATTTCTAATGTTCGCAGCAACATAGCATCACTGTGACTAGACAGGACACCGGAAGTAGCGTGTGAGATGGGAAAGCGGATGCGTTGCTTTGCATAAAAAAGCGAAAATTTGCATGTAGGACGTAAAAAGCCACAGCAAGCAGTCCATTCTCCCCCACCCCCGGCATTGGAACGGATTACAAAAGACGCATTCAATGGAAACTACTCCATTGAAATTGCATCGATGTCAGTACTAATGCACATTTTCACAATGCTAATTTGCACGTTACCCACAGCACAATTTTCTTAAAATCCATTTTTACGTTACATTTTGCAACATTGATTTTATCAGTATTAAAAATGTCGGTGAGTTATCCACATTGTGTACATTACAAACTGGCTGCTGTCTACCTGTCCTCCCACACTCACTATTATGCTTATTATTTTTATGGCTGTAAGGGCTCCTTCTCACTAGAGGCGTTTTTGCTTTTTGTAAGAGCTTACACCATTATTCTCTGTGAGACAGTTCACATCTCAGCGGTTCGTTTTTGAGGCGATTTTGCCTCAATGGAAGGTATAGGAAAAAACGCAAACTCTCACAAAATTGCTTTGTGTAGCGATTGCGTTCGTGTTTTTAAGAATGCATACATTATATTTATTATTTTCCCGATTAAAGAGTTCACTTCCTGACTGACGTCAGGAAGTGTAAAAACGCAATCGCTCTGCAAAGCCGCTTACAAAAGCGGTTCACACAAAAAAAAACAGCGCGCAGGTAATCGACGGGAATCAGAAATAGAAATCACCTCAAAAAACTCCAAACACGGACAGACACGCGAACAGAACGCAATGTGAACAAGGCCTCAATGTAACTAGGATACCGCCTGCACATATAATTAAGTGTCTGCAGAAGGAACAGAACGCAATGTGAACAAGGCCTCAATGTAACTAGGATACCGCCTGCACATATAATTAAGTGTCTGCAGAAGGAACAGAACGCAATGTGAACAAGGCCTCAATGTAACTAGGATACCGCCTGCACATATAGTTAAGTGTCTGCAGAAGTAACAGGGTAGTTAGGATTCTAGTACTGTTGAATGGACTGGCAAAGTTGTAGTAAATTCACACCTCAGAAGGAATACTGCTTCTTGCGTGCCATTGGCTGGCTATGATCAGTGCATACACTTCTACAAGCACATATGGAAAGAGGTGTTTGTGCCTTTAAGGAAATTCACCAGGAACCTCCTCACTTTCGCTCTGACTGCCCCCTATAATATTTAGTCTGATTTTCTCTATTTTTCTTCTTGCCTTCACGATTCAGATCATTTCCTCGCTGTGCGCTCCATCTGCACATACCTCGCAGCCTCTGAAAACACACCTGTCCCCCCCAGTAATTACCGGAGTCCCCCCTTCCTCCGCCACATGGGTGACCTTTATTGTGCACTAATTATTTCATTGTGCTCTTATTTGTGTACACATCTCTGGAGGGAGCAGCGGGTACTGCACGGGGCATTGCAGTGTCAATAAACCTAATCCGCCGGCCCACACCGCTCTCTCTATTAATTGCTAGATGTCACTGATAAAATATGTGTGATATTTACCAAGACTGCACAGAGGGCCAATACTGGGGAGCAACTGTGACTTTCCTCCAGCCATACCAGAACACAGTGCACCCCATTGCCTTCCATACACCGCAGTAGTGCACAATGTAGCAGGGGTGAGTTATGTGAGGGCTGTTGTGTTGATTCATCAAGTATCTGCATTAATGGCCCATTAGTGATGTGTTTATATTGTATTATCACTAAAGGACAATTTTATTATGTGTTAAAGCAAACTTGAAACGAGCTGCAAAAATAACAAAAAACTGGAGAGACGACTCTGGATACCTTAGAGCTTCCATGTCAAACTTTGGCCTGCAGAGCCATCAGATTCGACACACATAGTGGTTTTCCCAATTTGCAGTATGTTTGGACCACTCCAGACCACTAGGTAAGCTGTATTGAAGGTGAAGCCTAGATTACCAGGGAAACTATAGGGGAAAGCATTAGACACCAGGTAACTTTATGTGTGTGGGGGGGGAGGAGTCACAAAGCCACAGGGATTGTATAGGTGAGGGAGGACCGCTGAACGCCAGGGAACTGTATAGGGGAACGAGGAAGGACCACTTGACATCAGGGAACTCTATAGGAGAGTGAGGAGGCAATAGACACCAGGGAACTGTATGGGGGAGGGAGGGGGGCAAGTAGACACCAGGTAAATGTATAGGAGAGGGGAGCCACTAAACACCAGGGAACTGTGTGGGGGAGGGAGTGGAGCAAGTAGACACCAGGAAACTTTATAAGGGAGGGGTTCACTAGACATTGAGGTTGGCCCGTGACTTTGTCTCAGTGTCCAATTTCGGGCCACTTTTATATTTCATTTAGACACAAATTTCCTATTTGATGCAGGTATCCACTGTGGAAGACTCAGTCATGTGATCCCTAGATCTGCATACAGAGATAAAGCTGTCAGCAGAGTGGGCATATCTTGCACAAAGCCATTAGCTGACCACTCCCATCTACTCCCTCTGTTCCTCCCTTTGCAGTTCAGGGAGGAAGTAAGCAGGACCAGCTCTGTGTTCATAGGAAACTAGAGGCTGTTGCTTCATTTTCTTCAATGGAACATTTAGACAGATCATACAATACTGCTCAGTCCAGAGGAAGTCCGTAGTGCAAATTATTAATGCCAAAATGTAGTTAAGATTGTGATATATTTCACACAATATACTGTACATTAAAGCCCTAGTTAAAGAGGAACTATAGTGGCAGTAACAGTTTTTTAGGTTTTTTTTTACAATATTCATTAAAAAAAAAAAATATTTAGGCTTTTCTGAGCGCTTTAAGATTGATTAGCGCTTTCTGATCGCTTTTTTAAAATGTCTCCCATTCATTGTCATTAATACCGCGGTAAAATCGCCAAGATCACGTACGCGAAAAATTGCTGCGATTTTACTGCGATTTTAATGAAAGTGACTGGGAGAAATTTTTAAAAAGCGCTAATCAATCACAAAGCGCTCAGAAAAGCGCTTATAGTGTGGCTGAGCCCTGAGGGCTCGTTTCCACTATTGCGTTGCAAAATCGCTGCGGCAAAATTCGCATGCAGATGCGAATTTTGCATGCGTGTGCATGCGAATTTTCATGCGAATTCGCATGCGAATTCGCACGGATGATGATGCATGCGAATTTAACCATGGCAATGCCGGTGTGCTTTTCCATTGATTTCATGCGAATTCGCATGCGAATTCGCATGAAAATTCGCATACCAAAACAGCATGCGAATTTCCTATTAAATACATTAGCGGCGATTCGCATGCGTTCCACTCTCAGGCGAATTCGTTGGCTCTTTTGTGCGTTTTTTCACCGCTGAAAAAAACGCACCTCAACAACGCTACAGTGGAAACAGGCCCATCCACTTGCATTACATGTGCGAATCTGCATGCGTTGGACGCATGCAGATTCGCGATAGTGGAAACGAGCCCTGACTCAGTGTTTGCCCTTTGTAAAGATTTTCCTCTCCCTGATTTACATTGTGAAATTTATCAGAGGCAGCGACATCTTTAGTTCTACCAGGCTATCTCTGCAGCATGTTCATTACTGAGAGTTCTATGCACAGAAGGACAGACAGCACGCTTGGCAATTGGAAACAGCTATTATTTCCCACAATGCAACGAGATTCACAGACAGGAATCTGTCAGGACCATGGTCAGGACATCACACTGTAGGAGGGGTTTCACCACAATATCGTCCATACAGATGCGTTCCTAATGATCTATTCGAGAAAAAGTAAAGATTTCTCGTAGGAAATGGGGTATCGGCTACTGATTGGAATGAAGTTCAATTCAGGATAAGAGTTTTGAATGTATAAAAAAAAAAAAAAAATCAGGATAAGAGTTTCTCTTTAAAGGGAACCAGAGATGAACGTTTCACACAAAATAAACATATCAGTTGATAGCTTGTAAAGAATAAATGCTCTACCTGATAATTTTGCCGCTCTGGTGTGCCTTTTTAGTGTTTTTTATCCATTATTGCTCCAGGAAAAATCAAATATGGCCGCCGGCTCATATCACTTCTGCTTCCAGGTTATGAGGTGTTCTGGATGTGCTGTCTAGGCTATATGAGACTAGGCTGCTATCTAGGCTAAATGCAGCCTTTCATCTATGTGCTTTCATATTGGTATGATCTGCCTGTAGGAAGTGTCACTGATAATAACTGCATTTTCATTCCTATGAGAATCTAGTGCACACAGAGCACACAGGGATCATATTACAGCCACAGAGCTTCTCTCTCAGGAGCAGCCCCCTCCCATCTCATCACAGCTCTCAGTATGCAAAGCAGAAGATCTAAGCCAGGAGGGGGAAAGCTTGGGCTTGAAAGGACTTCACAGAAGAGTGACTCAGCTATAATGATTCCAGGTCAAACCTCGACTGAATTGTCGGTGGATTCTTATCACAGTTGCTAATAGACTAATTAAGCAGATAACAATGAAACTAAAAGCAGGGAAGGTGTTTACTGTCATGTTCCCACTGATAAATGTAATAAAATACATGAGGGTGCTTCATCTCTGGTTCTCTTTAAGGTCTAATCATCAGTTACTGCTTAGTTCCTCCTTGCTCAATGTTTATTAAAATATTCACCCATGCCACACCCTCCCAGCGTTTTCTTTAACTATCCTGGGACCGCCTAACGCCGATGGGCGTGACCGCGGCGGCAGCCCCAGGACCGCCTAACGCCAATGGGCGTCAAGTCCTGGGGCTGGGATTTGCAGGAGATCGCTCGCAGGCTGCGTGCGCATCTCCTGCTCGGGGGGCGGAGCTCCGCCCTGCCTTCAGTCCGCCGCTCGGGTGACTTAGACGGTGAAACCGCCGTCTTTTCACTAAGTACAGCAATGCGATCAGCAGCAGCGCTGTACTGGGGACAAACGCGTGACACGGCTGTCCCCCTGGGGGACAAGAGAGCGATCGGCTCTCACAGGCAGAAGCCTACGACAGCTGATCGCCTGGATTGGCTGGCTGGGGAGAGGGAGGGGTTTGTTAAAAAAAAAAAAAAGACGTAGAATAAAAATACAAACAAAAACACTCAAATATTTATTTAAATATAAACAACGGGGGGGGGGGGGGGGGGAATCAGACCCCACCAACAGAGAGCTCTGTTGGTGGGGCTCTGTTGGTGGGGGGAAAAGGGGGGGGGGTCACTCGTGTGCTGTGTTGTACGGCCCTGCAGCTTGGCCTTAAAGCTGCAGTGGCCATTTTGTTAAAAATGTGACTGGTCTTTAGGGGGGCTTACCACTGTGGTCCTCAAGTGGTTAATTTAAAAAGAAGAAAAAAGTTGATTAAAAAAATAGCAAGGAGAAATGTCTTCTTATTGCAGATAGGTCCAAGTAATAGGAGTTTCAGGTCTTTTATAAAGTTGCAGCTCTTACCACCAAAAGAAATGTTTAAAAAAAAAAAGTTATAAATGTTGTTTATATTCAATGAAACGTCATCTTATGACACTTTGCAGAGTTTCCCTTTATTCTCCACAAAGTCCCAGAAGCAAGTGACAATCAAAGACAACTTTGAATATCTGTTTACCTACCTACCCACCTACTATGGTTGAGATTAGATCATGAGGTTCTCTGATGCACGTTTAGTGACATGACTATAAACACACTATGTCGAAGCGCTGCAGAAGAGGTCAGCGCTAAATAAATGCACAATATAATATACAATAGGGTACTGGCTACCCAGAAGTCAACCAACTATCAGCTTCAACCAATAAGCACAAATCGTCGAAAGTACTCACAGTAGACCAACTTTGGCTGTTTTTAGGCTCTGCTGTGCTTAAAGAATGGGTTCCCCCAAGGGTAATATACTTTGTATTAAATGTTAAAACACAGTAATGGAGAGTTCATGGCATGTAAATAGAGCGGGGTCTAGTATTGTATTAGCTAAGCCTATTTTTAACATTGTCAGTCTCAAGCAACCAGAAAGTACACTCTACAGTCCTGGCCAAAAGTTTTGAGACTGTCAAAAATATTGAAAATTAGAAAAGTTGGTGCTTAAGTTTTTAAAATAGCAATTTGCATATACTTCAGAATGTTTTGAAGAGTGTTCAGATGAATTGCATACTCCTTCTTTGCCATGTCAATTAACTGAATCCCAAAAAAACCTTTCCACTGCATTTCATTGCTGTCATTAAAGGACCTGCTGAGATCATTTCAGTAATCATCTTGTTAACTCAGGTGAGAATGTTGACGAGCACAAGGCTGGAGATTATGTCAGGCTGATTGGGTTAGAATGGCAGACTTGACATGTTAAAAAGAGGGTGATGCTTGAAATCAGTGATCTTCCATTGTTAACCATGGTGACCAGCAAAGAAACGCATGCAGCCATCATTGCATTGCATAAAAATGGCTTCACAGGCAAGGATATTGTGGCTTCTAAGATTGCACCTAAATCAGTAATTTATAGGTTCATCAAGAACTTCAAGGAAAGAGGTTCAATTCTTGTTAAGAAGGCTTCAGGGCGTCCAAGAAAGTCCAGCAAGCGCCAGGATCGTCTCCTAAAGATGATTCAGCTGCGGGATCAGAGAGCAACCAGTGCAGAGGTTGCTCAGGAATGGCAGCAGGCAGCTGTGAGCGCATCTGCATGCACAATGAGGCGAAGACTTTTGGAAGTTGGCCTTAGCCTGGTGTCAAGAAGGGCAGCAAAGAAGCCACTTCTCTCCCAAAAAAACATCAGGGACAGATTGATCTTCTGCAGAAAGTATGGTGAATGGACTGCTGAGGACTGGGGCAAAGTCATATTCTCCGATGAAGCCCCTTTCCGATTGTTTGGGGCATCTGGAAAAAGGCTTGTCAGGAGAAAAGGTGAGCACTACCATCAGTCCTGTGTCATGCCAACAGTAAAGCATCCTGAGACCATTCATGTGTGGGGTTGCTTCTCATCCAAGGGAGTGGGCTCACTCACAATTTTGCCAAAAAACACAGCCATGAATAAAGAATGGTACCAAAACACCCTCCAACAGCAACTTCTTCAACCAATCCAACAACAGTTTGGTGAAGAACAATGCATTTTCCAGCACGATGGAGCACCGAGTCATAAGGCACAAGTGATAACTAAGTGGCTCGGGGACCAAAACGTTGAACTTTTGGGTCCATGGCCTGGAAACTCCCCACATCTTAATCCCATTGAGAACTTGTGGTCATTCCTCAAGAGGCGGTGGACAAACAAAAACCAACTAATTCTGAGAAACTCAAAGAAGTGATTATGAAAAAATGGGTTGCTATCAGTCAGGATTTGGCCCAGAAGTTGATTGAGAGCATGCCTGTAACATTCACAGAAATGGCGGCTGCGGGCACGCAGGTTGTCTCCGCAGCCGCCTTGCCTTCCTGCTCAGGGACTTCGCCCGTGCCTCTGGTGTCTAGTACGCCGAGGACGGGTCTGTCTATTGCACATAGAGTTGCGGTATCGCGCGGGCGCGCGTGGAGACAGGACCCTTATGCGGGGAGGAGGTGCGTCAGCTGACCGGCCGGTCGGCTGACGTCAGAGGAGACTCACGGCGCTCCAGATTGGCTGATTGTTGTGGGCGCGGCCGTGGGGTCTCCTCTGCTTCAAAAGCCTTCAGTGTTCACTCGCAACTTGTCTGCTGTTGCGAATACTCACGTGTTAGCGCTCAGACCTTAGATAGTATCCGGTGTGCTTTGATCTGGGAGGAAACCAGGGATTTCACACAAGACTAGCATTATTGTATTACTGTATATTGATATTCTGTGTATGACTCTGGCTACCCTCTGACTCTGCTCTTGCTTATCATTTCTGTACTTCTGCTCATCTGACTCCGTTGCTGAACCCTGCCTGATATCTTACTACTCTCTTGCCGATTCTGTACTGCCCGCCTGTTACTGATCCTAGCCTGTCTGACCTTTCTACTTACCAGTGAGCCCTTGTCACTGGTGAAGTGCTTTTCTAATAGTACTCACCAGCTCCTCTGGTGAGGTTTAGCCAAACTAATCAGTTACTGTGTTCTAATAGTACCCACCAGCTCCTCTGGTGAGGTTTTGTCAAACTATTCAGTTACTGTGTACCAATAGTGCCCACCAGCTCTTCTGGTGAGGTCTAGCTAAACTATTCTGTTACTGTTGCACCAAGCACTACATACTTTGTATTCTGCCAGCTATACTTGTATTATTGGTTATACTGCAGATCACCACATAATCAGGTATAGCGTCTGTATTATTGGTGATTCTGCAGATCACACATAATCAGACGTCTGTGTTGCTACACCAATCCTTACAATGCCCAGTCGAATTGCAGAGGTCCTGAAAAAGAAGGGGCAACACTGCAAATACTGACTATTTGCATAAATCTCATGTAATTGTCAATAAAAGTCTTTGAAATGTATTAAGTGCTTATAATTATATTTCAGTACATCACATAAACAACCGAAACAAATATCTAAAAGCAGTTTAGCAGCAAACTTTGTGAAAACGAATATTTTTGACAGTCTCAAAACTTTTGGCCAGGACTGTACTGTAATAATAATAATTTCAGGTCTAATGTAGTATTCTGCTCCATCTTGTGGGCGTTACCTAGACTACCACCATACTCCAATAGAGCAGAGCCCTAGAGACAAGTCTCCTCTTACCTTTAGACGTATGTTGGAGGTAACAGCATCACAGTGATTTGTGTGGCAGCAATTATTTAGTTCAGTCTCAAATTTGCCAGTGCGGCTGATCCATAGTTTGGTTGGTAGCGTTCTTCTGTTGAGCCTCCAGCCTACTAAAGTTGTTTGACGCTCTAAAACTATGACTTTGCTGCTGGCATCTCTCTTTCTCCATTTATTTATATCGTCAGCTATTCATTGTGGCTTGAAAGGCTTTGTAAGTACATATTATAGCCAGCAACAGCAACATCTTTGTATATAGGAACACTTCACCAAAGAAAATAAAAAGAGAGATTTGTGACGGCTATAAATCTTTACTACAAATCACCGATGTGACACAGGCCTTAGGTCGCAATTACACAGGTGCTGGGATTGTGTTTGTTGTACTTTTTTCAAAGCAAAACTGCACCAATATATTAAGGTTACAGTGTTTCTCTTCGCACAGACGTAGATTTGTTGCTTCGGCTTGCAAGGTGCTCAGCAGCGTTCTTGAATGATCGTGGCCTCAACAGGCACATAACAACTTGTATTATATATAAACATGGGTCAGGTTGCCTTCAGTCCATCTGCAGTAAGGTTACTGTGTGAGATAATGCATCATTTAGGTGGTTTGGGGGAAAGTATTCATCAACCCCCAACAGAAAATGTCAAATAAACACCCTGATTGTACTGCTCAATACAACCCCCTGGGTATACAAAATAAAACGAGTACACCTGTCATCAGTGGCGGCTTCAGATTCAGATTTTTTTAGGGGGGCTCAAAAGGGGGACATTGGTTGGCAGGCAGGGCTCACAGGGGCACCCCCCCCCCCACCAAAAAAAAAGGAAAGGAGCGAGTGTGGCATACTAAGTGTGCCACGTCAGGTAATGCCAGTTATAGGTGCCACCAGTATAGGCAGCATAGTTGCCCCAGTATAGCTAGTATAGTTGCCCCCAGTGTTGGTAGTATAGTTGCCCCCAGTGAAGGTAGTATAGGTAGCATAGTTGCCCCAGTATATGTAATAAAGTTGTCTCCAGTATAGAAGAAGATACAAAGATGGTCTGCACTTGTCCACTTGTTAATTAGACTTTAT
This sequence comes from Hyperolius riggenbachi, assembly GCF_040937935.1. Taxonomy (NCBI): domain Eukaryota; kingdom Metazoa; phylum Chordata; class Amphibia; order Anura; family Hyperoliidae; genus Hyperolius; species Hyperolius riggenbachi. The sequence continues at coordinate 31,465,761 of NC_090655.1, read as the reverse complement.
TTAGGACATATCCAGCATCACAAAAAGCTGACATGTTTCGGACCAGGAGGTTTGAAACATGTCAGCTTTTTGTGATGCTGGATATGTCCTAAATAAAGTCTAATTAACAAGCGGACAAGTGTGGACCATCTTTGTATCTTCTTCAGTATCGTTGGGAATCAAGCTTCCAGGTTCCAGCACTGTCCATTACTGGGAGTAGAGTAGTATATCTCTTCTTCTGTGTCCCCAGTATAGGTAGCTAGTATAGTTGCCTCCAGTATAGGTAGTATAGTTGCCTCAGTATAGCTAGTATAGTCACCCCCAGGATAGGTAGTGTAGTTGCCTGTCGTATAGTTGCCCCAGTATAGCTAGTATAGTTGTCCCCAGTATAGTTATTATAGTTGCCCTCAGTGTACCTAGTATAGTTGCCCCCAGCGTAGGTGGTATAGTTGCTCCCAGTGTTGGTAGTATAGTTGCCCACAGTGATGGTAGTATAGTCGCCCCCAGTGTAGCTAGTATAGTTGCCCCCAGTGAAGGTAGTGTAGTTGCCCCCAGTGAAGGTAGTATAGTTGCCCCCAGTGTAGCTAGTATAGTTACCCCCAGTGTAGTTTGTATAGTTGCCCCCAGTGTAGCTAGTATAGTTGCCCCAGGAGGGGGAAGCAGTGCTAGAAGGAGGGGCAGTGGGGACAGCGGCGTGGAGGGGGGGCCAGAACCCCCCTCCCTCACCTGGGTCCCCTGCTTCTGCTTCTCTCCCCCTCCATATATTGTCGGCAAGCAGGCGGGTGGAGAATTACTCACTTCTGAGTTCCAAGTGCTGAAGTGCAGCGTCTCCATCGCCACAGGTCTCCGCCTTCAATGCCACTCACTGTGCTTCCGCTAATCAGAAAGCACAGTGGGCGGCATTGGAGGCGGAGACCTGTGGCCACGGTGACGCTGTGCTCCAGCGCTTTGAACGCAGCAGTCGGGTGAGTAATTTTCTGCCTGCCTGCTTGCCTGCCGACGATATATGGAAGGGGAGAGAAGAAGGAGGGGACCCAAGTGAGGGAGAGGGGGGTCTGGCCCCCCTCCCCGCCGCTGTCCCCGCTGCCCCTCCTTCTAGCGCTGCTTCCCCTTCTGCTGTGGGGGGGGGGGGGGGGGGCTTTCGGAGGGGCTTACAAAATGTCAGCTGGGGCTTGAGCCTTGGGTAAGCCCCATTATGGAGCCGCACCTGCCTGTCATACCTGTTATTTGAATGCCATGAAGCAGGCCATCTTGTTTTTGCACTTGTAGATGAAGGTTTTCTGGCTGTAATGCCTAACACAAATAATGAGATTTTCTGGCAGATTTCTTGCCAGATCGATTATTTCCAGCATGTCCTAACTATTTTCCGATCGATTTTCCGTTCACTGCTATGGAAAATCAATCGGAAATCGTATGGGACATGCTGGAAATAATCGATCTGGCAAGAAATCTGCCAGAAAATCTCATCCTGTGTATTAGGCATACGTTTGAATCCCAGGGATAATCACACTCACCGGAAGAAGATGGAAAAGGGTAGGGTGCCTCGGCACCTTAAAAAAGGAACAGAGGCAATGGGAGCCCAAATAGCGCACTATGTAAATATAGAAAGAGATAGATGTGATGAAAATCTACTCACAAAGGTAGGTCGCATGTAGGGCAACCAACCACTTCAGGCAGGTGGAGATGTATGACCCGACTCCACCGGGGTGTCCAGCCTGGATTGGAAATGGTTGCTCTCTTGCGGAAAGATTACTCACTCACCAACTCACTGTGGTGCTCGTAAATACCCCTCCAAACCAGGAGAGTGTGTGTGTGTGGGGGGGGGGGGGGGGGAGGTAGTAGCTGCACAATGGGGAGAAGAGGCGCCCAGGAATATACAAAACTTAAAGAGAAACCATTGCGAAAATCTTAAAATTTAAAACACATACAAATAAGAAGTACACTTCTCCCAGACTAAAATGAGCCATAAATGACTTTTCTTCTATATTGCTGTCACTTACAGTAGGTAGTAAAAATCTGACACCACCAACAGATTTTACGCTAGTCCATCTCTCTATAGGGGATTCTCTGCATGGCCTTTATTCTTTATAACGACACTCCCTGAAAAAGATTAATACACTGATGCTGGCCAGCCTCCCTGCACGCTGTACACTATTTTGGCAGTTGGACAGAGCAACTACCATTCACTAAGTGCTTTTAAAATTAAAGAAAAGCCTGAGAACCCCCCTATGAGAAGATGGGCTAGTCCAAACCTGTCTGGAATGTCAGATTTCTACTAATTACTGTAAGTGACAGCAACATAGGAGAAAAGTAATTTATGGCTCATTTGTATGTGTTTTAAATTTTACCATTTTCGCGAACGTTCCTCTTCAAGTTAAAAACACTAAAATCGGAAAATGGGGGCAACCTCCCCCCCTTTTTTTAGATTTTACTGTTAAATTATTTATGTTCATGGGTGTCTCTTCTCCCCATTGTACCGGAAAAAAATGTACAACTCACCTGTTCCAGATTTCCTAAACTGCACAATATAGCAAATATCATCAGTTATAAGGTACTATTTTAGGACCCGTTTCTGCAAGTGCAGAATGCACAGCTTCTCTCCACCTCCGAGTTGCAAGGGGACATGCTGCCTATTTTGTTAATAGGCTTGCCATTGCATGCTAGTCCGCTTTGGATGGCATGCTGCTGTTTACCGCAGTATGCAACCAAATCCATATAGCAGTGTATGGCACAGGTATAACGATTCAGCTGTGGCCTTGTCCGATTCGGAAAAGGACATGGCAAACAAGTGGAAATAGGTCCTTAAGCAAGCTAAGATACTTGACTTAGTGACAAGGCTGAGGACAATTAAAGGAGTTGCTACAATAGATACCTATTCCACTGTCATTTGTGCACAGACTGAAGAGTTTAATTGCACTTTAGGTCAATATCTCTGCTAACTCAGTGCTACTGCATTATTGAACTCAGTTGTATGCTGAGTGAGCAGAGACCTTGTAACATACACCTGTCTAAGATCTTCTGCTTGAGATTGCTTGTGATCTGCCTCCTTTGACCCAGGCATGCGGCCCTGACACTGTCTGCCTGCTGCCTTCTTAGATGCCAACCTATGACCTCACTCAAGCCTGTTTGCCACCTACCTCTGACCTCGCCCTGTGACTTTGTATGTGCTTATTATCAGCCTGCCCGACCTTGGTTTGACCTTTGATCTCATCTTGGACTCTTCCCCATATTGTGCAGTTCCATGTTCTCCCTGTCACTGGTGGGGCCATCCTAGGAACCATGACCTGGTGGTTGATTGGCATGAAAGCAAATTAGCCTTTGTAGCAGGCTCTGGTGAAAACTCTTAGTCACTAAGATTCCACACCTCCTCAATAAATAGTGGAAGAGTCAACTAGCAAACTTAGTTTAACTTCCCACCACCATTAATGTAAACCCAGCTTCATCATCTACAAGAGTCTGCAATCAGAGAGAGGGCCAGCAGCAGGAGAGGACTCTGGTGAAAGCATAACTGGGGATGGCTTTATGGTTAATCCACCAATTCATGATTAAGAGGGTGGCTGGATAACACCATAAGCACCCTTTGTTGTACTACCTCCACCTTGTTTTGGAACAAATGGAGGACAGGAAGAGCCCCTCGTCCATAGGAAGAGAATAAGGGCACTTTGCAAAGTCTCTCAGCCATGTTTAAAGTCATATGGGCCGTTCCTTCCTTACCAATACCAACTTGCATAGTGGAGGAAGGCTTGGGAGAGGGGTGGTGCTTTGCTGTTTGTTCCACTTGCCCCTCTCCCATTCCCCTTCCTTAAAGAGGAATTTCAGCCTAAACAAACATACTATCATTAAGTTACATTAGTTATGTTAATTAAAATAGATATATATCTTACCCACCCTGTTTTAAAAGAACAGCAAAGGTTTGTGATTTCATAAAGGCAGCCATCTTTTTGGTTGAAAGAAGGTGACAGAGAGCATGAGACACAGTTCCAACTGTCCTGTGTCCTGGTCACCCCTCCCAGTTACTAGGCAATGTAAATAACAACATAAGAAATCCCATCATGCTTTGCACAGCATCAGGGGAAAAAAGCCCGGGCAGTTTTCTTTGATGGGGCGTAGCTAAACATGCAGCTAAAAATGAGACTTCTATGAGAAAAACAAAGTTCTAATGCTGTGAAACTGTTAAAGAAACACCAAGCCTTTTCAGTTCTGCTGAGTAGATTTTTAGTCTGGAGGTTCACTTTAAAGTTTCACTTTTAACTGCATATACTGGTGGGGGTCAACAGAACAACATTACCAGGCATAACCCTTTGTGACAGATAATTATCTGTTTAAAGAACACTGCGACCAGCCAGCAGTCAATCCAGGACAATGCCTGGTTGTAGGGAATAGTGTACAGGCATGCACATTTGCCTGTTCAATTAAGTGGAGATAATTGAGGCTCTTGATGTAGCAGGTGTTTGTTCACATCACCAGCAGACCATTTGCAGGGCAGGACACAACAGTAAGCAGTGCCCTGACCAGCAGTAGCTGATACTGGGTGGACTAAGGTGAAGAACTGCTGCCTGTAATAATTGTAATATGCAACATGGCCACTCTGACAGAATAATCAAACAGACCATGCAAGTAGGCGTCACATGGCTATTAGTTCTGCTGCAATGGTGTCACTGGGAAGATTAAAACCTCTATTCTAATATTCAGCAGTAATTGTGAAATAACAAACAACAATTTTAGAAGCATTTTTTTTCTTTTTAGTGTAATTTGCGATCTGCGATTTTAGTTGTAATTTGCGATTTGCAAATATGTATTTATTTAATTTGCTGGAGTAATGAAATTGCTTCAAAATCACGTTTGCACAGTGATTGTTAAGCGACTTTGCAGCGTCTGTAGTGGAGCGCAATCACTCCAAAAATGCTGCAGGACTAGCGATTGCGATATCATTAATCACAATCGCTACTGTTGGTTCACCTCCATTAACTTTCATACATTTTTGTGTAATTATCACATACAGCAAATTAAAACAAAAGGAGAGACAATCAAAAGCACCCGATAGTGTAGTATGTTTGGTTAGACAATCCCCAATATTTGCAAGTAATGAATTAATACTCACAAAGAGGGGATGCCACCACGGTAACCATTGCGTAGGCAGGTGGGAAGATTAGACCCGACCCCACTTGGGTTAAGATGTCGCTCACCGTAGGTGTTTAAAAAACAACAGGGGGGAGGGGGGGCTAACACGAGTCCACCAAGGGTGGACTAATAATGATTAAGCACCTGGATACAGAGACACCAAAATAGGATGAAATATACTAAAAAACTGTTTAAAAATAGGAAGCAGAGGTGGGTTTACCCCCCCCCCCCCCCCCCCCCACACACACACACACAGTATAGACTCAGAAAGATTCAGCATAAATCAGATTTTAATCAAAAACGCTCCAAACAGACAACGCATTTCGGCTGAAGAAGCTGGTGAAAGTCTGCAAATCATGTTGGCTGTTTGGAGCTTTTTTTTTAAATTTATGCTGAATCTTGACTTTTTAAGTCTATATTGTGGGAGGTAAGTCCATCACTACCTACTATTTTTAAACAGTTTTTAGTATATGTTATCCTATATTGGCACCTCTGTATCTAGCTGTTTAATCACATACAGCAATTACCCTTCTTTGACACAAATGGAAAAGCAAACAGAATTTACAAAAATAGCGCTGAGAATATTGCTCGTAGTCTCCCGCCTCCTCTGGGATGGAATTGGTTCCTGGTGATGTTATTCAGTTCTGTTCTTAGCAGGCTCCTCCCACCTATTGACTCCTGAGGAAGGGCTACGCCCGAAACATGTCGTGTGCCTCTGTATGCTTACAATACACTTGAACTGCTGAAGCCATTTGTGTGCCGCCTCCAGTTTGTTGTATAGTATCGGTTTTGCAGGAGTAAAGGTGGTGAAGTTTGAACTCTGTATACCCTCCCACCTGTTGCTTAACCTGTCCTTATGGAGGAGAGTTTTCCTCTAAGTTTCCCCTGATCTCGGTGGTGCTCTTTTTCCTCAGATGGTGGTGGCATCACCAGACCACACTGCCCTGTAGCAGGTATGGGCGACGGGGTACAGCGCCATTACCTGGAGTAAAGGGTTAACCGTCCGCCTCTCTGATCGCTGCTTCCTGACGGTGCCGTGTTGAGCCTGATGCGATAGAAGCTTCACAGTTCCATTTAATCACATTGGTTTGGCATGAAATTTCCTCTCTAATAGAAAGCTATTAAGAAAACACAGAAGGATTAATTCTTCCTCATTACAGAAGCCTCCGTCTTCTTCCTTAAAAGCCTCCCTCTAGTTAAAGGTTGACATGTTAAAATGCTAATAATTAAACTGTTACCAGTGACTAATGAAGTCTGCCATCTCTAAATGATGGGCCTGTTTGACTCACTGAGCTGTGCACATTTCAAAGCATTAACCCCTGCCTGGCCTAGACTCGGAAGCTTTGTTCTCTCCTCCAGCACGGAAAGGGTGTAGGATTTCACTGGCTAATCACCGTGGGGATTGGGATGGGGGGGGCAGCGCTATATAACGATATACCACCTATGTGCATTTTTCTTGCCATTTCTATACTGGAAAATGAATGATATAAATAATCACCGTGTTTACTTGGTGCTAATTATCCATGAGCTGTTCCAAGATTTTACAATTGTTATTTCAACTCGTTGGCTTCCCTCGTGAATATTTGTACTTGTTTGATAGCATTTTTCGATAAAGGTGAAAAGTTTATTAAGTCGTCTAAGAGGCCTGTTTGTCAAAATTGCCAAGTTTCTGTCTGAATTGTTTGTTGCTGCTACAATTAGGGTGCTGCTTCTATGGATGCTAATTTGCGGACGCAAATTGGTGGGACATCTTTACTGCCACCTTCACTAGAGATAAGCTTGAATTTTAACTTTCCACTGAGCCAATGAAGCCCAGTAGCTGCAGATCAGTGAGCTAGCTGCAAGCCGCTTTATTAACCAGCAGTTTGAGAAGATTTGAATAGAAAGTCAGAATTCTACCACTGTGATATTCTCCCCACTTAAAGGGACACTTAAGCCATAAAAAATGAGTTTTACTCACGTTGGGCTTCTACCAGCCCCCTGCAGCCATCCTGTGCCCTCGCAGTCTCGATGGGATCCTCCTTTCCCCGCCGCCAGCTACTTCCGTTTTAGGTGACAGGCCTGGCCACGCATCTACTTCTACGCGTTCCTGTCTGCAATAGCGCCCTCTATACTGCTAGTTTGAATAGGAACGCAAAGAAGCAGAGGTGCAGCCGGGCCTGTCGCCAAAAGTGAAAGTAGCTGCCGGCAGGGGACAGGAGGATCTGATCAAGACTGTGAGGTCACAGGATGGCTGCACGGGGTTGGTAGAAGCCCCAGGTGAGTAAAACTCTTTTTTTTTTTTTTCTTTTCTTTCTTTTTTTTTTTTTTTTTTTAATGGCTTAAGCATCCCTTTAATGGCTCTCCAAGTCCCTGGTGTTCTTTGCTAAGACACTCTAACCTTGACCTGAAGAAGCTAGTAAGACCCACCAAAGGTGTCTCGTCTTTTTACATGTCCAATAAAATTAAGTTTTGATGCCCAACCCCTCAGTTATTCTTACAATCGTTTGGTTTTGGGGGGGGGGCACCTCCTCACGGTTCTCACTCCTTATCCCAGTGGTTTTCCCCTAGACAGTGACTCCCCCTGTGACAATCCAGTTCATGTTTTTATTGGAGAGCGACTTAGACCTAGAAGAAACCTAAGAAGAAACTTGTTGACAAAGATCCGTGTGGAAAGGTTTTCCCCACCTGCTAACTGCTGTGATTGCTTTTTAGTAACCCAATTTTGTATCTGTACAGGTAGGTACTTGGCCTGGGTGCCTCATTATTTGGCAGCACCTGTGGTGAAAAGCAGAGAAGAAGGAGACATTATTGGCACTAGCGTGAAAAATATCTGTATCATCAGCTCCAGAATGTTATTAGCTGGTGGAGGAAGGATGGGGTTCTGCATTCTTAAGCCAGAATAAACCAGGGAGGTAAAGACCTGACAGGGTTATTTGTGAGATTTAGGCATAGATATTATATGGTTAAGGGTAGGACTCGGGAAAGAGTTAACATTGGAATGAAGGATAGGGTTAGACATCAGGAAGGGTTTATGGAGGAGGTAATGGTTAGGCTATTAGGTTGGAATTAAGGGTTAGATTTAGGTGTCAGGGAGGGGATGACATTAGGTTGAAGGTTAGACTGTCAGGAAGCAGTTCATTTCAGGGCTGTGGAGTCGGAGTCGACGAGTCAGAGCAATTTTGGGTACCTGGAGTCGGTGTCTGTGGTTTCATAAACTGAGGAGTCAGAGTCGGGAGTCAGATGATTTTTGTACATAATCCACATACCTGGTAAGTATTAGACTGAGGAGTTGAAGTGGAGGAGTCAGAGCCATGTTGGGTACCTGAAGTCGGAGGTTTCATAAACTGAGGAGTCGGAGTTGGAGTCGGATGATTTTTCTGCCGACTCCATAACCCTGGTTAATTTTGTAGAGGAAGGTTAAGGTTAGGCATCAGGAAGTGGTTATCTGTTTCCGGCCATTTTGTTCATTTAGTAAAAATTACGATACAATTGGTGTGGCAAACTCGATAACCAAGAGGAATCAGGAATTGTATTGACAATATTTGGCATCAAACTCAAAATCACCATCTTCTGTAGCTTTCTAGCGGAAGTTGTAAGAACTTTAATACTTCAGTAAAGTTGAGAAAAGTCAATCTGAAGAGATCTGTGGATTTCTCTCAGTAGCTGCTATACTCTTGGTAAAACATTTTCCTTCATTGTGAAGCTGCTGACCGGGAATATGAAATGAAAGGAGGTCAGGCCTCACACTGAGGTCATTAGTCGTCACCAAGCTTTTATTATTGACATAAAAATGTGGACAACAATCCCCCTCATCTTTCATCAGCTGAACGCAAGGCCTTTTTCTGCGCCGGCCTAATAGATGCAATGTGTTGTACTTGGGCCCTAATGAATTTCCCTGGAAGGCTGCAGTGCATCTTGGCCTCGGCTCTCCTATACATTACAAGCCGCACTTCAAAGTAGCCCTCCCTAAATGATGGGCCCATTAATTGCCCCATTTGTTTTCTTTGAATATATGATAATGAATTGTTGGCGTTTTTTTTTTTTTTCTGTTTATTCAATTATGTATCATGTGAGGGGGATTTTGTGACCGCCCTCTCATATGTTTCTCATAATCTTCCTCTTGATGGACGCGATTGTCTGTGCGGTGACTGCCCCCGACTTCGCTTTGTATCTGGCTGTAAAACAAATGACTTTTTCTTTCAGTGTTTGTTCTGTGGAATGTGTAGAAAAACGTCCTCTGATTCTCAGGATTTCACCAAGATGAGGTTCAGAAAAATTCCTAATAGAGAAAATGTGCTTTGCCAGGCAGCCACGGAAGTGATCAGATGTGCATCCATCTGCTCGGTCTATCCCGCGTATGTGAGAAGGACTTCTCGGGGAACTCTTAGCATTTGTTTTACGTTGGCGCCTCCCCCAGCATGATTTGCACTAATTGTTGTTAATGTGTTTGTTTAACAGCCGGTAACATCTGCAGCGAGATGACTCTCCAAGTGTTCTCTTCCTCGTAGAGATGACTTAAAGGGGAACTGTAGGGAAAATAGCATAATGAATCAATTAACTTATTGTTTACAATCTTCATTTATAGAATATGTAGACAGTATTTGCCCATTGTAAAATCTTTCCTCAACCTGATTTACCTTCTGAAATGTATCACTGGTAGTGACATCTTTAGTTCTGCAAGATGATCTGTGTGGAATGTTTGTTACTGAGAGTTCTATGCGTAGAGGGAGATACGGTGTTCTCCCCAGAATTTTTTCCAGCCAGGTGGCATGAAATAGTAGCCGGGTGGCATGAAAAAGTAGCCGGGTGAGGCGAGATGAGAATGCAGGGCCAGTGCTTCTGTGAGCAACTCTGCTTACAACATAAGAGGAGGGGAGCCGATGACAGCCGGGTGGTCAACAAAACTAGCCGGGTGGAGCACCCGGCTAAAAGAGCCTGGGGAGAGCACTGAGATATTGCTTGCTTGGCAGCTGGAAAAAGACATTATTTCCCACAATGCAACGAGGTTCACATACAGCAACAGTGTTCTCCCCAGATTTTTTTCTCCAGCCGGGTGGCATGAAAATGTATCCGGGTGGCATAAAAAATAGCCGGGTGGGGCAAGATGAGAGAATGCAGCGTCAGTGCTTTTGTGTGCAACTCTGCTTACAGCATAGGAAGAGGTGAGCGGATGACAGCTGGGTGCTCACCAAAACTAGCCGGGTTAAGCACCCGGCTAAAAGAGCCTGGAGAGAACACTGAGAAAACTGTCATGACATCACACTGTGGGAGGGGTTTCACCACAATATCAGTCATACAAACCCCCCTGATGATCTGTTTGAGAAAAGGTAAAGATTAGCTACTGATTGGAATAAAGTTCAAGCCTTGGTTAAGGTTCCTTTTTAAGATGTTAGTTACCAGTAAGATTTTAAAGGGGAGCTCCGTTGAATATTAGGTCAATGTATGATTTATTGTAATTTTTTTTAATTCCTTTTTTTTTCTTTTCCATGTATGTAGTAAGCTTTTAGAAATCATTCAAGTAAAACTGAAGCCATGAACAAAAAAAGTCTGATAAAAACAGGGAACACCAAGAGCCCCAATAGTGTAATTTGTACTGGACAAGGTGGCAATAAGTTTGTATTGCTAAATACTCACAAGTCAGGGTCACCAGCAGGCAACCACTGTAAAGGCAGGTGGGGAGATTGTCCTGACCCCACTCAGGATTAAGAAGTTACTCTCTGTAGACAGGAAGAAAGGGTAGCAACCCTCCACCAAGGGTGGACTCAAAATTGTATACAATGAACAGAGGCGCCAAAAGTATAAGATTAGATTAAATGAGCTTAAAAACCAACTTAAATGGCAAAATTGAAGGAGGAAGTGGTGGTCTTACCTCCCTCAAGCAGACACGACAACGACTGCGATTCAGACAGTCAAACACATTTATTAGGAACTCCAAAAAGAAATGCAACGCATTTCGCAGGTTCAACCCCGCTTCATCAGGCAATATAGGGAGGAGTATCAAACAATCTGCACAAGGATTCAAATTAAGCGCTCAGAGGCGCTTAATTTGAATCCTTGTGCAGATTGTTTGATACTCCTCCCTATATTGCCTGATGAAGCGGGGTTGAACCTGCGAAATGCAATGCATTTCTTTTTGGAGTTCCTAATAAATGTGTTTGACTGTCTGAATCGCAGTCGATGTGTCGTGTCTGCTTGAGGGAGGTAAGACCACCACTTCCTCCTTCAATTTTGCCATTTAAATTGGTTTTTAAGCTCATTTAATCTAATCTTATACTTTTGGCGCCTCTGTTCATTGTATACAAAAAAAGTCTGATACTTACCTCTTGAGAGGGAAGGCTCTGGATCAGTCTTTCCCAACCTGGGTTCCTTGAGGACTTTGCAGGGGTTCCCTGGCTGTTTTCCCCTTCAAGATGAGCTGCTTCAACTGGCAGGTTGAGAAAGTTTCAGCATTATTTCCCTAAAAAAACTTGTGGTTTTATCTATGCAAATGAGGCCATCAGATGCGACAATAGCTCTCCTGAAAAGTAAAAAAAAAAAAGAAACACTTCTATTTGGCTGAGGAAACAATCCTAAAAACAAGACAGGGCCATACTCTTCAAGTAGTTAATATTTATTTAGTTTTGCCTCTGATTGAAGCAGGATTTACCACGTGCTGTCATGGTTACTGTTTCATTCTTAGAAATTCATATCTTGCACTGGCATCAAAAAATATGAGACCCCAGAAAAGATCTGATGACCACTAGTACTAAACATGCAATTGTTTAATACGATTGTTTATTTTGTTTTGTTTTTTCAGAGTGTTCTAAAACTAAACTAAACATGTAGGCTTCAAAAGGACCAAAAAAGGGATGCTTGAAAAGGCAGAGATGAAAAGACGTCCCCTTAAAGCGGATCCAAGATGAAAAAATAACTATAACAAGTAACTTGTCTATATATCTTATGTAAAGTTTAGATTTGTTTACACAGCAAAACTAGCTGCACACAGCTTCAATTGTATATGATTCTTTATTCCTGTGATACAATGAGGGCAGCCATGTTCTGTTTGTCACAGGCTGAGGGCTAGAGATGCTATCAGCTTGCCTGTGTGTAATGTGACAAATTCAGTCCCCTCTCCTCTTCCCTCCTCCCCTCTGCCTCTGAAATCTCTGGCTAGTAACCTCCTCCTCCTCCTCCTGCCCAGACTGAGCTCCCATAAGCCCTTGCTACGGTGCCAAGGCACTCTAAAAAGCTGTGGGCGAGGCTCGTTTAGTTTATAGGGAATTTGAGTATTAAAACAAAACAAAAAAAGTATTTGGCTTGAGGAATGCCCTATAAACTATATGAAAGGAACACAATTATGCAATGAATAAAAGTTTATCTCGGATCCACTTTAACGTCTCACCATATTCCTAGTCATCATATACTTATTTTTTGTTTCTCAGGTTCTCCTGAGGCTACTATAGGCCAGTTTTACACCTGATTTTTGCAATGCAAAAAACGGCAATCATATGACCCTGAGTGCGTTGACCAGGTCGTATGCATAGAGCCGCCCCCCGCTCAGTGACGCACTTTCTGCTGGGCAGGATGCATGTCACTGGGATTCCCGTCAGTCCGCACATGTGTGCTGCCATGTACCGTGCTCCGGTGTTTACACTTACTGCATTGTCCACAGGGCTGTGGAGTCGGTACAAAAATCATCCGACTCCTCAGTTTATGAAACCACCAACTCCAAGTACCCAAAATTGCTCCGACTCCTCGACTTTGACTCCGACTCCACAGTTCTGGTTGCCCATAGATTTCCATTACCCCAAGCACCGTGCGTTAAACGTGGTGCTTCCAGTAATGCAATGCCGCCCTTTGGTTGGATCGAATACTTCCGGTGCACCGCAACAGACCGCAGTAGGTGTAAAAGTCTCCATAGACTATTATTGCTTTTGCAGCCCTTTGCAGTAAAATAGGGTAATTCAAGTTTTACCTGCAAGTGTAAAAGGGGCCTTAAAGTAAAATGAATGCAATTTCTAAAATAAATCAAAAAGAAGTGACCCTTTTCAACTGAAGATCCTGATCACAAAAGCCCTGCGATGCAATAGTGAATTTTCCAATCTTTAAAATACTTTTTCCATGTAATTGTTATTTTTTTACTGTGTGGTGGTGGTGGTGGTTTTACTAATGATTAGTTTCTTTTACAAAAGAGAGGTGAAATTGCAAAAAAAAACAAAAAACAAAAAAAAAACTGTATAGCACCACATTTGATATGCTTTGTAATTTCCTTTGTGCTACCATTGACAAATTTCAAGCTCATCTGATGCTTAAAGAAAACCTGAACTGAACATTAAAAGTCAAAATAAGCATACACAAGTCATACTTACCTTCCATGTAGTCTACTCCTCTGTGTCTTTCTCCTGTCCCGCGTCCTGTTTGTTCACTGTGATCAAGGGAATTTTCCGTCCTCCATTGTGAAAATGGCCATTACCCCATAACAGCTTTCTGGTCAGCACACAGTTAAACTGTAATATCGCCCACTAGAGCCATAGGGAAACATAGACATTACCTGGTACATCAGCTTTCCTCTCAGCTATAACTGACAGCAACTTATATATTTCAGATCTGACAAAATATTGTCAGAACTGGAAGGGATCATTGTCAGAAGAAAATGGTGAGCTTCTGAGAGGAACTGATGGCAAGGTAACTATGTTCATTTGAAGTTACCTCATGTGTTTATTTTAAATATTTTTACTCAGTACAGGTTCTCTTTAAAGGACAATTGACATGAGGGGCATATGGAAGCTGTCATATTTATTTCCGTTTAACTACTTGCCGACCGCTCCACGCCAATTGGCATGAACGAGGCGGCAGCCCCTGGACCGCTCCACCCGGTTGGCGTGAATGGCCTTCAATGGGGCTAGCAAGAAATCGCACGTGCCGAAGCAACCGCATCTCTGTTTGGAAGGCAGAGCAGCGCACGCATCTCCGCTGTTCCGCCTTCAGTCTCCCAGCGGCGATCGCCGCTCGGAGACTGTTAGGCGGCGAAACGGCCATCTAATATACTTTTACAGCGCTGCTATCTAAGGGCGTGCTGTACTAGGGACAGCCATGTGACACGGCTGTCCCCTCTGTAGCCCAGGACGGTATAGCTGATTGGCTGGCGGGGGAGGGAGGGGGGAATATAAAATACATTTAAAAAATAGTTACATTTATTAAAAAAATTATTTAATAAATATTTATTTTAAAAAAAAAACATTGGGGGAGCGATCAGACCCCACCAACAGAGAGCTCTGTTGGTGGGGAGAAAAGGGAGGGGGAATCACTTGTGTGCTGAGTTGTGCTGCCCTGCAGATAGGCCTTAAAACTGCAGTGGCCCAATTAGTAAAAAATGGCCTGGTCTTTAGGGGGGTTTAACACCGCGGTCCTCAAGTTGTTAAACAATACCAGTTGCCTGGCAGCCCTGCTGGTCTGTTTGGCTGCCGAAGTGTCTGAATATCACCAGAAACAAGCATGTCAGATCTGACAATCATGTCAGAAACACCTGATGTGTTGCATGCTTGTTCAGGGTCTATAGCTAAAAGTATTAGAGACAGAGGATCAGCAGGACTGCCAGACAACTGGTATTCCTTAAAAGGCAATAAATGTGGCAGCCTTCATATCCCCTTTGTTTCAGTTGTCCTTTAAATTACCAGCTTTAGCCGATAATTGTATTATTGAACGCAGGCACCTGTGGCCGCGCCCAATTTTCTTGGCTGCGAATTGTGGCCAAATTAACTGCTTTGAGTACCGGATCAATAATACAGAAGCCAGGTGCATTATGACATGGAGAGGGGTGAGCCAAGAATGCTCTCACATGGAGGGCTTCAGAGAGGGCCCAGGCAGAACAGAATTACGGCAACTATGTGGAGGCATTGTAATGGGTCAAAAAGAATATATATTGCAGGCAAGCGTGTCTTTAATGATAGATACCATCACGCCACTGTCCTTTTATTGAACTGTACATGCGCTGTAAACACGCAATTTCACCTTAAAAGAACTGCATCTACGCAACCGAGGTTCTACATTACTTTACAAACCCATGAGGCTTTGCAAACTGTGCAACATGGCTGCACCCTGCATGATACCCTTATATGTGAGGCATAGTTTAAAGACAGTTAATTAAAAATGCTACAATCAACAAGATACAGTATATACTGTAAACATCCAAAAATTGTATTAATAGTGAAAAAACCATATCATTTCCTAGCATGCTAGCCTAATCTTGGCACATACTGGATGTGTGATTTGCTGGCATTACTGCAGCGTGATGTCAGAATCTTTATTATTATTTGTTAGAAACTTGTAAGCATTGTTGATTCTCAGTCTCCTTGGCACAGAGTGCCCCTTCCCCCGTGTTTGTGCCACCCGCTGACCTCATCTAGGCAATGTTATCCACTTGCAGCGGGTGATTAGGGCAGCCCAGATGTTGCTGGAGAAGGGAGATATTAGATATGAGAGCTGCAGGTCTTACTAATAGCTGAGGAAGCCGGCCAGCGTTTGATCTGTCATGCAGCCCGCGCAGGGCGAAGCTTTATAAATCAGCTCCGTCTGTGGATGACCACAGCAAAGAAAAGGTTAATGGCTCCCGCTATCAGACGATTAGCCTCTGCTACAAGGCTCCAATGAATCGCACTACAAAGTGGGTCATTTATTAAACTCCAAAGTGGCAATCTGAGCCATTCACAACCAAAGTCGCTTTTTGAAGTTGATGGGAAGAGCGCCAGAAGTGATCCAGGCTGCGCTGAGTGGCACAACGGCGCCCTCGCTTGGAGCTTGTTATGAAGGCTTCCTGCCCTGGCCCTGCTCACAGTCCGAATTGGATCAAGATGTCCAGCGCTGTTGTCTGCAGGCAACCATCGCTCACAGAGTCACTGCGAATGACAGGAAAAGGACGGGCGCTCTGGCCTGGCCAGTGTGTGTTTATAATGCTGGCCACACACAGGGCAATGTCTGCAAGATCCTAGCATCCTGGGTAGTATGAGAGCACCCCGAAAGGTGCACACACTCTAGATTATAGATTAATTAATTAATTAACTAAAAAATAGTAGTAGGGCGAAAAATAAATCAATATATTGCAAAGTGAGAAGTAAAGAATACTAGAGAGATGAAGAAATGATGAATATTTGCCATGTAATCTACTCATGTTGTTTGAGTCACAATGAGCCTGCTGGTCATCATCTCTACTACTGGCAGACAAGAAAAAAACTAGACAGCACCAACTGCCATTATCTATAACCACACCCACTAACAATATGATAGGCTGAAAGGGTTTTTTTCTGTGTTTTTTTTTTTTTTTTTAATAAATATCCGCATGCTTACAGAGATACTGGTTGGTTGGCAGTTGGAAACACAGTTTAAAAAGGTTCACAGCAAGGAAACTCTCAGGACCATGGTCATGACATCACACTGTGGGAGGGATTTCACCACAATATCAGCTACACAGACCCCCCCCCCCCCCTGATATACCATAGAGAAAAGGTAAAGATTTCTGATGGGAAAGGGGGTATCAGCTACTGATTGGGATGAAGTTCAAACCAAGGTGGAAGTTCCTCTTTAACTTCTTGCCAACCACTCCACGTCAATTGGCATGAAGGCGGCGGCTCCCCCAGGACCGCTCAACACCAATTGGCCATCCTGGGGGCGTGTTTTGCGCGGAATGACGCTCCGTCATTCAAGCGGGGAGTCATCAGAGGGGAGTCATTGGTCTCCCAGCAGCGATTGCCTTGTATTTACATTGCACAGCGCTGTGATCTACAGCAGCGCTGTGATCTACAGCAGCGCTGTACTGGGGACAGCCGTGACACTTGGCTGTCCCCCTGGGAGGCTCGGAGAGCGATCGGCTCTCAAAGGCTAATGTCTATGAGAGTCAATCGCTGTGATTGGTTGGTGGGGAAGGGATTGGCGGGGAAACAAAATAAATAAAAAATAATGATTTTTTTTTTTTTACTAAAAAGAAAGAAGAAATACATTAATTAAAAAAAAACAGCTTGCAGCAGTGATCAGAGCCCTCCAACAGAAAGCTCTGTTGGTGGGCAGAAAAGGGGGGGGGGGAATAAGATGTACTGCTCTGCACCGAACTATTAAAACTGCAGCGCACCAATTTTACAAAAATAGCCTGGTCACTAGAGGGGTGTAAGCCTACGGTCTTTAAGTGGTGAAAGTCAGCGCACACAGAGGATGTCAGTTAAACGACATAAGAAATGACAAGTGCTTTAAGCAACGTTGTTCATAAACACTGTAAGTCAAAACTTTTATGTGCGTGCCCAAGCGGAAGTGACTTCACACAACGTAGGCAAGTCTGCTCTGAAACAGTGTTGTTTGAATGATTGCACACAATGACCGACTGCATGATATCTGCCCAAAAGTCATCTAAATTGACCTCACAATAGCTTCTGGGTTAGTAGTTTGTTAACTAATAATATCGCTTGAGCCCTAGGGAAACATGGACATTATCTTGCACATCAGTTGGCCTTTCAGTTATGACAGCAACATATGAAGTGGAAAAGGGCCCTAAGGTTTTCAGCTTCTGGAGAGACAAGTCTGACTAGATCTAGTCAGAACTGAAAGGCATAATTTCTAAAAGATAAAAAAAGCAACAACAAAAAAATCAACTGTGACGCTTTTCACGGGCATTCCCGCTTCCTCAGGCAAAAGTAGTGGAGTATCCAGATGTGCCAAGCTTACATTGCTTGGACTTGCTCCACTAATTTTTCCTGAGGAAGCAGATATGGCTGCGAAACACGTAGTAGTGTAGTTGTTCTTGTTGTTGCTTTTTCTTATCTTTTAGAAATTAAGCCTTCTAGTTCTGACTAGATCTAGTCAGACTGCTATATCTCATTGAATAAAGAGCTGCTTTTAAAAATAGACATAGAGTGTCCGACTACCTGGAGGTAAGTCCAAAACTGCCTCCTTTTCAAAAGTTTTTTAATATATTATTATTATTGATTTATAAAGGCACCAACATATTCTGTGGCGCTGTACAAAGTAAGAAACAAACATGGGGTACATAATAATACAGACAATGGTGTACACCAATATACAACATACATAATTAGTGACAAAATACAAAAATGATACAAAATACAGAATTGGTAATGACGGTGATAAAAGTAACATGATAAATAAAATGTATAATGATTTCTAAGACACAAAAAGGGGAGAGAGCTCTGCCCCTGCAAGCTTACAATCTAAAGGGAATGGGGGGGGGGGGGGCAAGAGGAGGGGTAGTATACAACAAATATATAGAGGCAGTGTGTTTTAGGATACCTAGTAGGAGTGCAATTTGGTCTTAGGACAAAGGGAAATGGCCTAAGGTAGCGCATATGCTTGTCGGAACAAATTAGTTTTTAGAGAGCGTTTAAAGGTAACAAAGGTTGGCGAGTGACGGAGGTGTTGTGGGAGGGCATTCCAGAGGAGGATTGAAGCGCGTGCAAAATCTTGTAAACGTGAATGGTAGGAGGTAATTCTAGAGGAGGACAACAGAAGATCATGTGCCGATCTGAGATTGCGATTGGGTTTGTATCTGGAAATTAGTGAGGATATGTACCGGGGAGAGAGATGGTGGAGAGCTTTGTAGGTTAGGGTTAAGGGTTTGAACTGGATCCTCTGGTTAATTGACAGCCAGTGAAGAGCTTGACAGATAGGCAGGGCTGGATTTAGGCCAAGGCCATCTAGGCCATGGCCTAGGGCACCACATGATTAAGGGCACCAAAGCAGCAGGTTAAACTTATGCAGCATTTGCAAGCTTGCAAATGCTGCAATTCAGGGAGATCAAGAAAGTGCCTGACCGCAGTACTCTGCTGCCAGCAGCCGGTGCAGCAACCGCACTGCTCTCTGTGCACGTTTGCATTGTGGCGGGCAGCTTTGGAGACAGAGGGGAAGAGGAAGCTTCTGCACTGGGGACGAGCTGAGAAATGAGTGACACTGATGGCTACTGTGGTGTGAAGGCGAGCTGGCTACCTATACTGAATGGGGGGGTGGGAAAAGGAGGTATTAAAGAGGAACTCCAGTGAAAATAATGTCGTAAAAAAGTGCTTCATTTTTTACCATAATTATGTATAAATGATTTAGTCAGTGTTTGCTCATTGTAAAATCTTTCCTCTCCCCGATTTACATTCTGACATTTATTACATGGTGACATTTTTACTGCGGGCAGGTTATGTAGCTGCTCCTAGCTGTTTTGGCTGTTAGAGACAGCTGTAAACAGCTAATTCCTGTCTGTGAACATTGTTACATTGTGGCAGTTTGCCCAGAGTACCGCGGTACTCAGAGCTTCTTGTGGGAGGGGTTTCAGCACAAAATCAGTCATACAGCGCCCCCTGATGGTCTGTTTGTGAAAATCCATTATATTTCTCATGTAAAAGGGGGTATCAGCTACTGATTGGGATAAAGTTCAATTCTAGGTAGGAGTTTCTCTTTAAGGGAGTCATTTGGCTACCTATACTGGAGGGAAAGGGGGGAGGGATCATCTGTCTACCTATACTGGGGGGGGGGGTCATCTTGCTATCTATACTGAAGGGAAAGGGGGGAGGGTTCATCTGGCTACTTATACAGGAGGGAAAGGGGCAGGGGTCATCTGGCTACCTATACTGGGGGGCCATCTGGCTTACTATACTGGAGGGAAGGCGGGAGAGGTCATTTCTATACTGAAGGGGAATGGCTGGTGACAGTGGCCTTGGGCGGTAAAGAGTACAAATCCGGCCCTGCAGATAGGGGCAGCAGAGGAAGATCGAGAAGAAAGATGAATGAGTGGGGTGGGGCCAGTCTATTAGAAGGTAGTCCACAAAGTAGTATGTAGCAGTAGTCCAGACGAGATATTAGAGAAGCGTGTATTAACATTTTAGTTGTGTCTGAGTGAGAAAAGGTCGGTCGGATGCGAAATATGTTTTTGAGTTGGAGATGGCAGGAGCTGGTTATGGAGTGAACATGAGGAATAAAAGAGAGAGATGAGTCGAAGATTACCACCAAGCACCGTGCTTTGGGAACTGAAGTTATGGGAGTGTTATTAACTGTAACTTCAGGCAGAGAGGTGGACAGAGACGGAAAAATGATTAGTTCTGTTTTACTTATATTAAGTTTTAAGAAGCGAGAGGACATGAAGGAGGATATAGCAGACAAGCAGTCTGGAAGGAAGGAGTTAAAGAGGAACTCCAGTGAAAATAATGTAGTAAATCAAGTGCTTTATTTTTACCATAATTATGTATAAATGATTTAGTCAGTGTTTGCTCATTGTAAAATCTTTCCTCTCCCCGATTTACATTCTGACATTTATTACATGGTGACATTTTTACTGTGGGCAGGTTATGTAGCTGCTCCTAGCTGTTTTGGCTGTTAGAGACAGCTGTAAACAGCTATTTCCTGTCTGTGAACCTTGTTACATTGTAACAAACTGCCAAAAGTACCGCGGTCCCAGAGCTTCTTGTGGGAGGGGTTTCAGCACAAAATCAGTCATACAGCGCCCTCTGATGGTCTGTTTGTGAAAAGCATTATATTTCTCATGTAAAAGGGGGTATCAGCTACTGATTGGGATAAAGTTCAATTCTAGGTTGGAGTTTCTCTTTAAGGTCTGGGGCCAAGAGGTACAGTTGTGTATCATCTGCATACAGGTGGTATTGAAACCCAAATGAATTGATTAAGTCACCCAGACCGTGCATGTAGATGGAAAAGAGGAGGGGACCAAGGACAGAGCCTTGAGGAACCCCGACAGACAAAGCATGAGGAGACGAGATCTGATCTGAGTAGGAAACTGTGAAGGACCTTCCAGAGAGGTAGGAAGATAACCATGTGAGAGAGCGAGGCCCTTTATTCCTACATTTGAAAGTATTTGTAGGAGGAGTAAGGTGTGGTTGACATTATCAAATGCTGATGACAGGTCAAGAAGGATGAGTATGGAAAACTGACCTTTAGATTTAGCTGTAAGAAGATCATTGGCCATTTTATTAAGGGCAGTTTCTGTGGAGTGGTTAGAGCGAAAGCCAGACTGGAACTGATCAAGTAGGGAGTTAGATAAATAATGGCTTAATTCTGCATGTATATGGCGTTCAAGTAATTTGGATGCAAATGGGAGAAGTGACACTGGGCGGTAGTTGGCGAGTGTGGTAGGATCTAGAGATGTTTTTTTAATTAGTGGTGTCACAACAGCCTTTGTTAGTGGGGACGGAAAGATGCCAGTGGAGAGGGACAGGTTAAATAGTGATGTTAATGCAGGCATGAGAGATGGGGATAGCTGTGGAATGAAATGGGAGGGAATAGGATCCATGTTATCCTATTTTGGCGCCTCTGTTTTCTTTTTACTTCAGTATCTATCGTCCACCTCTGGCAGAGGGGTGTATCCCTGATTGATCTTGTGGTGCAGAAAGTGATTTTTGAACCTGGGTAGGGAAAGTGTTGTGATCTCCACCTGTTTATTCAGTGGTTGCCTTTGTGGTAACCCACACTTGTGAGTATTACTTTTGCTCGTACATTTGATTTGCTATCCTAACAATAACATACTACATTATATTGGGCTCTTGGATCTCCCTCCCTTTATTTTGTCTTAAGCTAAATACTCTCCTTGTGATGCAGGAAGATGGATCCAGCCAGGGTTGGACTGAGGCAGAGGCAAGAGAGGCTCCAGCCTCAGGGCACAGTGTAGGGGGGGGGGGAGCACAACTCACTCAGCTATCATTACCCTATTGTGTTAAAAGCAGAGAGAAATAAGAAAAAGGGACACATGGCAGTGACTGCAAACCAGATAACTAGAGATTAAGGTGTTTGGGAGGTTGTGGGATCTGGAGGTGTGGCTAGCTTATAGGGACAACAATGGATGATTTGCATAATAAGCAGTGATGCATTGTGGGAGACATCTCAGAGCTCACTCCAACCTGAATTATTGCAATTACTTTTCATTTTAAGAAAGCAAACTTTTGTTTTCCTTATTAAACCTTGCTAGCAGGGCTGGGCCAAGGCAGAGGCGAGAGAGGCTCCAGCCTCAGGGCGCAGTGTAGGAGGGGGCGCACAACTCACTCAGCTATCATTCCCCTGTTGTGTTTGAGTCAGAGAGAAATAAGAAAAGAGGATACATAGCAGTAAACTGCAAGCCAGATAACTAGAGATTAAGGTGGGGGGGGGATTGGGGGCTCTGGGGCACCACTTAGTTTAATAGCAATCAGTGTGTGACGGCTGGGGTGGCAGGGATGGAGGGGCGCACTTTGGTGTTTCAGCCTTGGGTGCTGGAGGACCTTGTCCCGGCTCTGAAATCCAGCATCATCTCCCTGACGACGAGTGCTCTTGATCCACCTTCCGGCCGGCGGGTATGCGTTACATCATGCGACGTTACTCAATGAGACAACAGGCGATTGCGGTACTTTGAGTGGGACTCATCGGGGATCTTAAAGATTCGATCCACCGTGTCTGTCGTTATATCTAAGCAACGTTCACGTGATTTTGCGTCTGTACCCATGTCGTGAGATCGCAGAAACAACCGCTAATCACCCCAAAAAATTGCAGATCGTTAGGAAAATCGTTGGAAAAATCACCAGGTGGGTACGGGCCTTTACTCACCGAATTACTCACTGAATAGAATTAGTAAACAGTGGCTACTAATTTTCTTTTTTCTCAGCTTGCAGCTGGTAAAGAATTTTGCACTTGAGTGAGGAAGAACTTGTAAAGAGCATTTGTAAATATATTTCACTTGCGTCATGCAAATTTTGTTGAGATTTACCAATGAAATCTGTAATATACAAATGTACCCCATATTTTCTTAAAGCCAGCTGACATTATTCATTTTTTCACAAAAACCTCGTAGGCACTCAGGCCAGTGGATTACTGCGACCCTTCGGGCTGGGATCACATACAGTGGCTTCCAAAAGTATTCGGCCCCCTTGAAGTTTTCCACATTTTGTCACATTACTGCCACAAACATTAATCAATTGTATTGGAATTCCACATGAAAGACCAATACAAAGTGGTGTACACGTGAGAAGTGTAACGAAAATCATACATGATTCCAAACATTTTTTACAAATAAATAACTGCAAAGTGGGGTGTGCGTAAGTATTCAGCCCCCTTTGGTCTGAGTGCAGTCAGTTGCCCAGAGACATTGCCTGATGAGTGCTAATGACTAAATAGAGTGCACCTGTGTGTAATCTAATGTCAGTACAAATGCAGCTGCTCTGTGACGGCCTCAGAGGTTTTCTAAGAGAATATTGGGAGCAACAAGACCATAAAGTCCAAAGAACACACCAGACAGGTCAGGGATCAAGTTGTTGGGAAATTTAAAGCAGGCTTAGGCTACAAAAAGATTTCCAAAGCCTTGAACATCCCACGGAGCACTGTTCAAGCGATCATTCAGAAATGGAAGGAGTATGGCACAACTGTAAACCTACCAAGTCAAAGCCGTGTACCTAAACTCACAGGCCGAACAAGGAGAGCGCTGATCAGAAATGCAGTCAAGAGGCCCATGGTGACTCTGGACGAGCTGCAGAGATCTACAGCTCAGGTGGGGGAATCTGTCCATAGGACAACTATTAGTCATACACTGCACAAAGTTGGCCTTTATGGAAGAGTGGCAAGAAGAAAGACATTGTTAACAGAAAAGCATAAGAAGTCCTGTTTGCAGTTTGCCACAAGCCATGTTGGGGACACAGCAAACATGTGGAAGAAGGTGCTCTGGTCAGATTAGACCAAAATTGAACATTTTGGCCAAAATGCAAAATGCTATGTGTGGTGGAAAACTAACACTGCACATCACTCAAAACACACCATCCCTACTGTCAAATATGGTGGTGGCAGCATCATGCTGTGGGGGTGCTTCTCTTCAGCAGGGACAGGAAAGCTGTTCAGAGTTGATGGGAAGATGGATGGAGCTAAATACAGGGCAATCTTGGAAGAAAACCTCTTGGAGTCTGCAAAAAACTTGAGACTGGGGCGGAGGTTCACCTTCCAGCAGGAAAACGACCCTAAACATAAAGCCAGGGCAGCAATGGAATGGTTTAAAACAAAACATATTCATGTGTTAGAATGGCCCAGTCAAAGTCCAGATCTAAATCCAATCGAGAATCTGTGGCAAGATCTGAAAACTGCTGTTCACAAACGCTGTCCATCTAATCTGACTGAGCTGGGGCTGTTTTGCAAAGAGAAATGGGCAAGGATTTCAGTATCTAGATGTGCAAAGCTGGTAGAGACATACCCTAAAAGACTGGCAGCTGTAATTGCAGCAAAAGGTGGTTCTACAAAGTATTGACTAAGTGGGCTGAATAATTACGCACACCCCACTTTGCAGTTATTGATTTGTAAAAAAAATGTTTGGAATCATGTATGATTTTCTTTCCACTTCTCACATGTACACCACTTTGTATTGGTCTTTCACGTGGAATTCCAATAAAATTAATTCATGTTTGTGGCAGTAATGTGACAAAATGTGGAAAACTTCAAGGGGGCCGAATACTTTTGCAAGCCACTGTATTTAGCATGAAAAAGTATCGTTTTAGGACGGTGCGTTTGCGATTTTCTGTTGCATTTGTACTGCGTTTTTGGCACGTTTTGTGCTTTTTTACGCAGAAACGTTTTTCATGCATTTTAATGCGTTTGCGGTTCGCTAATGTAAAACGCATATGCGTTTTGTATGCGTTTTTTTTTTTTTTCTTTTTTTCAAACTCAGATGCATTTTTGATATGGGAAGTTTATCAGCTTATGGTCTGGTCGCTTGGACGCCCAAACCAGCGCTGAAAAATGCTTTCATCATTGTTTGAGCCATACATAATTGAAACTTTATTTCACTATATTTATGTCTATGCGTGCTTCAAAAACCATTGTATGCGTTTTTTACATTAGTTTATGCAAATCACTAGGAAGTGGAAACAAATCAGAGATCTTTATTTCTTAATTAAAAACGCATTAAGAAACATATGCAAAAGGCGATGCCTGTACGTTACCATAGACTTTCATTATGTGCGTTTTAGCAGCCAGCCTGCATAATATGCAACACTATCAGTGTTTGTGAAACGCATACTGTAAAAACGCAGTGCAACGCATCTTTTTCTGCATCCAATTGACTAACATTGCTGCATAAAACGCAGCGTTTTACGCTATGCTAGCGTTTCTGCTGTGTGTGCACCCAGCCTCCAACTTGATTGCTGCGACAGCCTCTCTGGTCTTCTTCTGCCTGGCGTTGTCTGCCATAGCGCCATGCTGATTAAATAAACAATGATGACTTTGCACAGGGTGGATATCAAGGCCACACTGTGTTGATATCACACTAAATTGCTAATTAACGCTGATTAATATTCTTATCTGCATGGCAGGTGTGGAGACCTTGTAGTGTCATCTCTCCTTCAGTGAGTGCATCTGCCGTGTTTTCAGCCTGCGGATTATAGTGGAATACTTGCCTAGTCCTCAGCGTTGTCACCTCACCACATTCAGAGCTCTTGTCGTGGTGAAATGTTACAGGCCTGGGACAATTTCCTGGGAAATGTGCAACTAAATGGAGTGATTGGGGATACATTCTCTTGGCTGAGTAAACTAAAACAGCAGCTTAGCTAGCCATGGCCTCCTCCTTAGGCATGCAATAATGCAATGCTCTTTTGGAGGGACAGTCCCTCTTCGGGGCCCCCGTCCCTCTGTCCCTTTCTCTTCCATATTTGTCCCTCTTTCAGGACTGATGTACAGAGCTGTGTAAATATATGTATTTTATCTACTGAAAAATGTGTTTAATTGATTCTAAACTTTATTTGCATCCTTTAAATTGACATATTTCTTGTTTTCAAATGTTAATATGAAGGAAAATGAACCAGGATAGAAAGGACCAATGTGGTTTGAATGATAAAACATATTTTTCTTATGAAATCTTTATGGTGACTAGGGGTGTGATGGGGGCGTGATCAGGGGTGTGGCAGGGGCATGGCTTAAGTGTTCCTCCTCCTTAGGCATGCAATAATGCAATATCCTTGTGTCTCAGTCACATGGGTTTTTGGGTGAACCAAAACCTTTTAGAGAAAATGAGCCTTATGCAATTCACTTTTTCTCCTAAGTTTGCTCCTAGGTGATATTTTCACACCTTATCAATAAAATGCTTTTTAAGCCACCAGCTAGCAAGAAAATACTTAGAGTAATTTTGACAGTACTTTATTACCTTCTATTGGTACTTATTCAATTGCAGATTGCCAAAAAGTTAGTTTAAACAGAAGATGACACATTGGGCCAGATGCAATTCACTTTTTCACCTGAGTTTTCTCCTAGGAGATAATTTTTCATTTTCAAATTAAAATAACTTTCTAGCACTTTTCAACTAAAAATGTACCCAAAAGAAGTTGAAAAAGTACTATCAAAATTATTTTGATCATTTTCTTGCTTTATGGTGGCTTAAAAGGCATTTTATTGACAAGTTTAAAAATGTCAACTTGGAGAAAACTAAGGAGGAAAAGTGAATTGCATATGGCCCATTATCTCATAGGAGAAAATTTTGGAGATAAAGGGCCATATGCAATTCACTTTTTCTCCTAGGTGATAATTTTTCATCTTCAAATTAAAATAACTTTCCAGCACTTTTCAACTAAAAAAGTACAAAAAAGTAAATGAAAAAGTACTATCAACATTATTTTGAGCATTTTCTTGCTTTCTGATGGCTTAAAATGCATTTTATTGACACATTTAAAAATATCACCTAGGTGAAAAAAATGAATTGCATATGGGCCAAAGTGTATTGCATAAGGGCCAATATGTGTGCCATCACCTCTATATGCCTAGTTTTCCAAAGTTAAAGAGGAACTTAAGTGAAAATAATGTAATTAATACAATTGCACAATATTCAATTATAAATTGTTTAGTCAGTGTTTGCCCATTGTAAAATGTTTCCTCACATTGATTTACGGTACATTCTGAAATTATTCGCAGGTGGCAACATCTTTTGTCCAGTGATCTCTGTGGAATGTTTAGTTACTGAGAGTTCCAAATCCAGTACAAAATTTACCTGGTCTCCCAGAATGCTGTTGGGGTGAGCGTTTCACATAAGTAAGCAGCCTGGGCTAAAAATGACATTACATTCAATATACAGCATAGCTATAGAAAGTGTTTCTGATGCTGAAACCAGGAAAATGACCATAATAAAAGGGCGTCCTGAATAATTTACTGCATTCCACTATATGTCACTCTTTAATTCCTTCTGGACCGCCTAACGCTGATAGGCGTCAGGAAGGTGGCAGCCCCAGGACAGCCTAATGCCGAAAGGCGTCAAGAGTGGTGGGCGGATATTAGCAGCAATTGCGCGGATATTAGCGGAGATTGATGTCTATGAAAGGGATAACTGTGATTGGATCTCAGGAGGGAGAGGATTAAATAAATAAAAAAATATGCATTTCTTTAAAAAAAAAAGAATAAAATGAATTTTACAAAAACCGACAGCAACAATCAGATCACCAACAGAAAGCTCTGTTTTGGTCAAGTAGAGGGACCGCTACAACCACTAATCGACCACTCTTACGTTAGCAGGGACCAAAAGTATGCAAAAAAAAAAGGGAAATCACGCTACACTGTTCGGCCGAGTACGGCAAGTCCAATTTTTATTGTGACATATATGGACACATGGAAAAGCTCACACGTATCGGAGCAGACATGGCTCCTTGATCATAGCATACTAGTGTAGCGGGATTAACTTTTTTTTTGTGAGCTAAGTTGTATGGCTCTGCAGTGAGTTTTTAAAGCTGCAGAGCACTGAATTGTAAAAAAAATCGCCTGGTCACTAGGGGGGATGTAAGTCTGTGGTCCTTAAGTGATTAAATCATAACCCCACTTTTGTGTACAAAAAACAAAACAAGTTATTTTGGGCTTGATTCACTAATCGGCGCTAAGTGTTAGCGCTGCTGTAAAATGCAATTTTTTGCCCCTAGTGCGCGCAAAGCTACTTTGCGCGCCGCCCCGCTCACTGCGTGCGCAGTGCGGGTGCGCATATATTAGTGCGCAGTGCGAGGATAACGTCACACCCACTGCCCCTTAAACGTCGCACCCGGTGCAACGATAACGGTGCATCGGGTGCCCCTGAAGCGGCGCATAAATGCGGGGGCACCCGATGCACCGTTATCAAGGGGCAGCGAGTGCGACGTTATCATCGCACCACGCACTAATGTAGGCGCACCCGCAATGCTCACGCAGTGAGCGGTACTAAGACTGATGTGTGGGCGCAAACTACTTAGTGCCGTAGTTTGTGCCCACTAAGTGATAGGGCACACTAATCGGCTTAGCGCCGGCTAGTGACTCAAGCCCTTTGTGTGTAAAGTGTAACTCAACTCCCCTACAATTTCCACTAGGACAAAGTGTAGTTTGCCTTCTTAAAACAGAAGCTATTTGCGATAATTCAACTTTAAGTGAATGGCTGCGGTCTCCCACAAAGCATCACCTCTGAATATGCAAGTTTTATCTTTATGCCTCTGAAGACTTTACGCTTCTTATTCTAAGTTTAGTGAATTTACTCCCCTGATGTTCAGGCCTACTGACAGGGAATCAATTGTTAAGGGCCTGCACATAGGCTGTGAACACACGTTTGGTATTATAATATACGGTACCTCTACATGTGAGCAGTCCAACCTGTAGGAGTAAATCACTCACTGCAGAGGGGGATGCAATTATTGTGATATTGTGATTTTTTGTGATTTTTTTTTTAATTACCAAAATGTTCAAATTCTCTTTTTTGTATCCCTGACAGTGTTTGGTTAACCACTTGAGGACCGTGGGCTTTACCCCCCTTAAGGACCGGCCACTTTTTTTCCATTCAGACCACTGCAGCTTTCACGGTTTATTGCTCGCTCATAGAACCTACCACCTAAATGAATTTTGGCTCCTTTTCTTGTCACTAATAAAGCTTTCTTTTGGTGCTATTTGATTGCTCCTGCGATTTTTACTTTTTATTATATTCATCAAAAAAGACATGAATTTTGGCAAAAAAAATGATTTTTTTAACTTTCTGTGCTGACATTTTTCAAATAAAGTAAAATTTCTGTATACATGCAGCGCGAAAAATGTGGGCAAACATGTTTTTGATTAAAAAAAACCCATTCAGTGTATATTTATTGGTTTGGGTAAAAGTTATAGCGTTTACAAACTATGGTGCAAAAAGTGAATTTTCCTATTTTCAAGCATCTATGACTTTTCTGACCACCTGCCATGTTTCATGAGGGGCTAGAATTCCAGGATAGTATAAATACCCCCCAAATGACCCCATTTTGGAAAGAAGACATTCCAAAGTATTCACTGAGAGGCATAGTGAGTTCATAGAAGATATTCATTTTTGTCACAAGTAAGCGGAAAATGACACTTTGTGACAAAAAAAAAAGTTTCCATTTCTTCTAACTTGCGACAAAAAAAAAAAATGAAATCTGCCACGGACTCACCATGCCCCTCTCTGAATACCTTGAAGTGTCTACTTTCCAAAATGAGGTCATTTGTGGGGTGTGTTTACTGTCCTCGCATTTTGGGGGGTGCTAATTTGTAAGCACCCCTGTAAAGCCTAAAGGTGCTCATTGGACTTTGGGCCCCTTAGCGCAGTTAGGCTGCAAAAAAGTGCCGCACATGTGGTATTGCCGTACTCAGGAGAAGTAGTATAATGTGTTTTGGGGTGTATTTTTACACATACCGATGCTGGGTGGGAGAAATATCTCTGTAAATGACAATTTTTTAATTTTTTTTACACACAATTGTCCATTTACAGAGATCTTTCTCCCACTCAGCATGGGTATGTGTACAAATACACCCCAAAACACATTATACTACTTCTCCTGAGTACGGCGATACCACATGTGTGGCACTTTTTTGAACCATAACTGCGCTAAGGGGCCCAAAGTCCAATGAGTACCTTTAGGATTTCACAGGTCATTTTGAGAAATTTCGTTTCAAGACTACTCCTCACGGTTTAGGGCCCCTAAAATGCCAGGACAGTATAGGAACCCCACAAATGACCCCATTTTAGAAAGAAGACACCCCAAGGTATTCTGTTAGTAGTACGGTGAGTTCATAGAAGATTTTATTTTTTGTCACAAGTTAGCGGAAAATGACACTTTGTAAAAAAAAACAATAAAAATCAATTTCCGCTAACTTGTGACAAAAAATAAAATCTTCTATGAACTCACCGTACTACTAACAGAATACCTTGGGGTGTCTTCTTTCTAAAATGGAGTCATTTGTGGGGTTCCTATACTGTCCTGGCATTTTAGGGGTCCTAAACCGTGAGGAGTAGTCTTGAAACAAAATTTCTCAAAATGACCTGTGAAATCCTAAAGGTACTCATTGGACTTTGGGCCCCTTAGCGCAGTTAGGGTGCAAAGAAGTGCCACACATGTGGTATCGCCGTACTCGGGAGAAGTAGTACAATGTGTTTTGGGGTGTATTTTTACACATACCCATGCTGGGTGGGAGAAATAACTCTGTAAATGGACAATTGTGTGTAAAAAAATCAAAAGATTGTCATTTACAGAGGTATTTCTCCCACCCAGCATGGGTATGTGTAAAAATACACCCCAAAACACATTATACTACTTCTCCCGAGTACGGCGATACCACATGTGTGGCACTTTTTTGCACCCTAACTGCGCTAAGGGGCCCAAAGTCCAATGAGTACCTTTAGGATTTCACAGGTCATTTTTGTTTCAAGACTACTCCTCACGGTTTAGGGCCCCTAAAATGCCAGGGCAGTATAGGAACCCTACTAATGACCCAATTTTAGAAAGAAGACACCCCAAGGTATTCCGTTAGGAGTATGGTGAGTTCATAGAAGTTTTTATTTTTTTGTCACAAGTTAGCGGAAATTGATTTTAATTGTTTTTTTTTCACAAAGTGTCATTTTCCGCTAACTTGTGACAAAAAATAAAATCTTCTATGAACTCACCATACTCCTAACGGAATACCTTTGGGTGTCTTCTTTCTAGAATGGGCTCATTTGTGGGGTTCCTATACTGCCCTGGCATTTTAGGGGCCCTAAACCGTGAGGAGTAGTCTTGAAACCAAATGTCGCAAAATGACCTGTGAAATCCTAAAGGTACTCATTGGACTTTGGGCCCCTTAGCGTACTTAGCGTGTAAAAAAGTGCTACACATGTGGTACCGCCGTACTCAGGAGAAGTAGTATAATGTGTTTTGGGGTGTATTTTTACACATACCCATGCTAAGTGGGAGAAATATCTCTGTAAATGACAATTGTTTGATTTTTTTTACACACAATTGTCCATTTACATAGAAATTTCTCCCACCCAGCATGGGTATGTGTAAAAATACACCCCAAAACACATTATACTACTTTTCCTGAGTACGGCGGTACCACATGTGCGACACTTTTTTGCAGCCTAGGTGCGCTAAGGGGCCCAACGTCCTATTCACAGGTCATTTTGAGGCATTTGTTTTCTAGACTACTCCTCGCGGTTTAGAGCCCCTAAAATGCCAGGGCAGTATAGGAACCCCACAAGTGACCCCATTTTAGAAAGAAGACACCCCAAGGTATTCCGTTAGGTGTATGGCGAGTTCATAGAAGATTTTATTTTTTTGTCACAAGTTAGTGAAAAATGACACTTTGTGAAAAAAAAACCAATAAAAATCAATTTCCGCTAACTTTTGCCAAAAAGTAAAATCTTCTATAAACTCGTCATACACCTAACAGAATACCTTGGGGTGTCTTTTTTACTAAAATGGGGTCACTTGTGGGGTTCCTATACCGCCCTGGCATTTTACGGGCCCAAACCCGTGAGCAGTCTGGAAACCAAATGTCTCAAAATGACTGTTCAGGGGTATAAGCATCTGCAAATTTTGATGACAGGTGGTCTATGAGGGGGCGAATTTTGTGGAACCGGTCATAAGCAGGATGGCCTTTTAGATGACAGGTTGTATTGGGCCTGATCTGATGGATAGGAGTGCTAGGGGGGGTGACAGGAGGTGATTGATGGGTGTCTCAGGGGGTGGTTAGAGGGGAAAATAGATGCAATCAATGCACTGGGGAGGTGATTGGAAGGGGGTCTGAGAGGGATCTGAGGGTTTGGCCGAGTGATCAGGAGCCCACACGGGGCAAATTAGGGCCTGATCTGATGGGTAGGTGTGCTAGGGGGTGACAGGAGGTGATTGATGGGTGTCTCAAGGTGTGATTAGAGGGGGGAATAGATGCAAGCAATGCACTGGCGAGGTGATCAGGGCTGGGATCTGAAGGCATTCTGAGGGTGTGGGCGGGTGATTGAGTGCCCTAGGGGCAGATAGGGGTCTAATCTGATAGGTAGCAGTGACAGGGGGTGATTGATGGGTAATTAGTGGGTGTTTAGGGTACAGAACAGATGTAAACACTGCACTTGGGAGGTGATCGGACGTCCAATCTGCGGGCGATCTATTGGTGTGGGTGGGTGATCAGATTGCCCGCAAGGGGCAGGTTAGGGGCTGATTGATGGGTGGCAGTGACAGCGGGTGATTGATGGGTGGCAGTGACAGGGGGTGATTGATGGGTGGCAGTGACAGGGGGTGATTGATAGGTGATTGACAGGTAATCAGTGGGTTATTACAGGGGAGAACAGATGTAAATATTGCACTGGCGAATTGATAAGGGGGGGTCTGAGGGCAATCTGAGCGTGTAGGCGGGTGATTGGGTGCCCGCAAGGGGCAGATTAGGGTCTGATCTGATGGGTAACAGTGACAGGTGGTGATAGGGGGTGATAGGGGCCGCCAACAGACCAGCCCAACTATTCCGCACAGTTGATAGACTATGTAACCCATCCTGTCTAAAACCTACTATAACTCCCTCAAAGGAGCTATGTGAGAAATTTGCGTGCTACTTTGCTGACAAAGTATCCTCCATTCGGTCTCTCATTCAATCCACAGCACCCAAGACTCATGCAACTCCTGGAAATAGCTGCAAAAACAACCTAACACCCTGGACTGACTTCAAAAGTATTAGTGAGGAAGAGATCTCAGACATCCTCCGTCGCCTCCGCCAGACAACCTGCGACCTGGACCCTGGACCAACTAAACATATGCTGAAATGCCCTGACCTGCTTGGTCCAGCATTTCACAAAATAGTAAATTGCTCTCTACAAGCAGGGAGGTTTCCTACCTCTCTAAAAGAAGGAATCATCAAGCCCCTTCTTAAAAAACCTTCCATGGATCCAGATGCTTTGAGCAACTACAGACCTGTCCCCAACCTCCCCTTCTTAGGTAAAGTTATTGAAAAGGCTGTCTATCTGCAACTTGAAACCTGGCTGTCAGTAAACAACATCCTGGACCCTCTACAATCTGGCTTTAAGAAACACCACAGCTGTGAAACAGCCCTCATCCAAGTCTGCAACGATCTGCTCATGGCAAGGGACAGAGGGGAATGCTCCATCCTAATCCTGTTGGATCTCTCAGCGGCTTTTGATACAGTTGACCATGAAATCCTGCTTAACAGACTGCAGGAGTACTGTGGCATCAGTGGATCAGTCCTCCAGTGGTTCAGATCATTCCTGACTGACAGAACACAGAGAGTATCCCTAGGACCCATAATGTCCAAACCTGCACCTCTACAATTCGGAGTGCCACAAGGATCAATCCTATCCCCTCTGCTGTTTGCAATCTACATGTTGCCACTCGGCACACTTATCCAACGACATGGCCTGACGTACCACTGCTACGCCGATGACACACAGCTATACCTGTCCTTCAAACCTGGTGGAACAGACCCTACCCCAAAAATAAACTCTTGCTTAGCTGAGCTACAGGCATGGATGAATGATAACTGGTTGAAACTGAATGCTGACAAAACTGAGGTCCTGTTTGTCCAAAGCCAGTGCCCGCCATCAAAACAGCTCTATCCTAAAGCAACACCAATCAGGATTGGGAATTCAGACATAAACAGCTCCAACTTTGTGCGCAGCCTTGGCGTACTAATCGATGGGGAATTGAATTTCAGAAACCAAATTTCATCTGTAGTTAAATCCTCCTTCTTTCATCTGAAGAACATTGCAAAGATTAAACATCTGATTCCCCCAGAGGATCTTCCAACCCTAGTCCACGCCTTCATCACATCACGTCTGGACTACTGCAATGCCCTTTATGTTGGCCTCCCCAAAAAGGACCTGCGCCGCCTGCAATTAGTGCAGAATTCTGCTGCCAGATTGCTAACAAACCAGCCTCGCCACTGTCATATTACACCGATCCTTCGCTCACTGCACTGGCTACCAGTAGAATGGAGAATACTCTTCAAGATTGGACTACTGACATTCAAATCCCTGCACAGTCTAGGCCCTGGATACATGAAGGACTTGCTGAAGCTGCACCACACCTCTCACAACCTCAGATCAGCAAGTTCTATAAACTTGGTCACTCCCAGAGTGCACCTCAAAAAATCTGGAGATAGAGCCTTCTGCCATGCTGCCCCTACTCTCTGGAACTCCCTACCACACCCAGTAAAGACAGCACCATCCCTGGAGCTATTCAAATCCAGACTGAAAAGCCACCTGTTTAGCCTGGCATTTCCAGATTTATAAAATTTCTTCCTCTGTACCACGATGGTCTGAGCCATGCTTATGCGCTTTGAGTCCCACGGGAGAAAAGCGCTTTACAAATGTTATTTGTTGTTGTTGTTGTTGTTGTTGATTGATGGGTAATTAGTGGGTGTTTAGAGGAGAATAGATGTAAACACTGCGCTTGGGAGGTGATCTGATGTCGGATCTGCGGGCGATCTATTGGTGTGGGTGGGTGATCAGTTTGCCCGCAAGGGGCAGGTTAGGGGCTGATTGATGGGTGGCAGTGACAGGGGGTGATTGATGGGTGGCAGTGACAGGGGGTGATTGACAGGTGATTGACAGGTGATCAGTGGGTTATTACAGGGAAGGACAGATGTAAATATTGCCCTGGCGAATTGATAAGGGGGGGTCTGAGGGCAATCTGAGCGTGTAGGCGGGTGATTGGGTGCCCCCAAGGGGCAGATTAGGGTCTGATCTGATGGGTAACAGTGACAGGTGGTGATAGGGGGTGATTGATGGGTGATTGATGGGTAATTAGTGGGTGTTAAGAGGAGAGAATAGATGTAAATACTGCGCTTGGGAGGTGATCTGATGTCGGATCTGCGGGCGATCTATTGGTGTGGGTGGGTGATCAGATTGCCCGCAAGGGGCAGGTTAGGGGCTGATTGATGGGTGGCAGTGACAGGGGGTGATTGATGGGTGATTGACAGGTGATCAGGGGGGATAGATGCATACAGTACATGGGGGGGGGGGGGTCTGGGGAGAATCTGAGGGGTGGGGGGGTGATCAGGAGGGGGCGGGGGGGGGATAAAAAAAAATTAGCGTTGACAGATAGTGACAGGGAGTGATTGATGGGTGATTAGGGGGGTGATTGGGTGCAAACAGGGGTCTGGGGGGTGGGCAGGGGGGGGTCTGATGGGTGCTGTGGGCGATCTGGGGCAGGGGGGGGGGGAAATCAGTGTGCTTGGTGCAGACTAGGGTGGCTGCAGCCTGCCCTGGTGGTCCCTCGGACACTGGGACCGACAGGGCAGGAGGCAGCCTGTATAATACACTTTGTAAACATTACAAAGTGTATTATACACTTTGTATGCGGCGATCGTCGGGTTAACATCCCGCCGGCGGGATGTTGCGGCGGGTGAGCGAAGCCAGGCAACGGCGGATGATCGCGTCACGGATGACGCGATCGCTCCGCCCATGCCCTTACAAGGACCGCCGCCATTTGTCAATACGGCGGGGTCCACTTCCCGGCCGCCAATTGTCAATATGGCGGTCGGGAAGTGGTTAATGCCCACATTTAAATTCATATTATCCCGCTTGTGTAATGTGGTACATGATGCAGGAAGTAAAATGTTATATCCCCATGCAAAGTTTTTATGACACTGAGGAAGAGTTTCAGTTATATGTGGGTGATATAGCTGGTGTCATTACTCCCTTCCTGGGATTTAAAAAGCCATCTAACAGCTCTGAAAAAGACAGTAAATATTTGGTAAATTCCTTTCTGCGTATATATATTTGCCCTGGAAGAAATGTTCCATTTTTTCACAAGAAGTTACACTTTTACAGTACAGTAGTACTTTTTGCTTAATAACGATGCAATATTGCTAGACCATTTTGTGATGCTAATAAAAATATTTGTTTCCATTTCAATATATAGCCAGCTATAAATTTACCAAACCACTCAGCAAAAAAATCTAGTTTTATTTCCGTTACAGCAACGCCATATGGTCGGCGTACACAATGTCAACCACATTGTCACGGTTTGTCACCTGCAATACCTGCTTATGTCATTAGTTATTTGGTTTTCCCAGAATCTTGCACACAGCATGCAGTTAAAGAGACACGGAAGCAAAAAAAAAAAAAATGATGAATTGGTTGCGTAGTACGGACAATTACTAGAAGATTGGTAGCAAAAAAAATATTCTCATATTTTTTGGTATATAGTGTTGTTTATAACATTGCATCATTCTCTAATATTTGCAGTTTACACACTACTCAGCATTCTAAATGTTTTTACAGAGCAGTATTGTGAACTATTGACCTGCCCTCTGGAGAGAAAAATAAAATACAGTGATTGACAGTTGAGATAACAAGCTTCAGAAGACAGAGCTCTCTGCGACTTTGAAAGTAATGGAGCTCAATGACTTTTTTACATAGATAACAACTGGAGTTTCTTAACTCTTCCTGTACTGGAAACAATATTAGACTTATGTCTGTGCTCCTAATGTATTATTTCTTAGCTGTACTACACATACAAATCATTATATCATAATTTTTTTCTGCTTCAGTGTCTCTTTAAATTTCAATAATCATGACACCACTTTTACAGGAGCAGATGAAGATGGTGCATTTGCCACCTGTCACCTGCCCCTGTGTACCGGCCAGACTCTTGCTAGTGTTAGGAACGTGCAGTGGAGGTGCATCTGCTCAGATCTGACATGAGGCGATTATTTGCAGTAGTTTAGCTGCACTGTGTGTCAAGTGCAGACACACAAAGAAGCCTCAAAAGGAACCTGAGGTGTGAGACCTATGGAGGCTGCCATATTTCACTTTCAAGTTTATTGTCAGGAAAAAGAATATCTTTACAGAGTAGAATAAAAGGAATAAACAAGTTACATCCAGCAGTGGCTGGAAAGTGTAATGGTTAAGGGCTCTGCCTCTGACACAGGAGACCAGGGTTCAAATCTCGGCTCTGCCTGTTCAGTAACCTATTTAGTAAGAGACCTGGGGCAAGGCTCCCCAACACTGCTACTGCCTATAGAGCGCGTCCTAGTGGCTGCAGCTCTGGAGCTTTGTGTCCGCCAGGAGAAAAGCGCGATATCAATGTTCTGTGTGTTGTTTTGTTTGTCAAATGGAGTACAGAAAAGTTGTGTAATGATGAAATAAAAGAAATAAGAACAGCAACTGACAATATCAACATATGGACTATATATATTGCGATGGTTTGCAGGTCCAGATTATATAGACCATAGAAATAAAATGACTTATTAGGCCAAGAATCCAACAGATTTATAGATAAGTTGCTTCAAAATATCTGTAAATAATGTGACCTTACATGTGAAACATCAACTGACATCCAGGATTCTTTTCAATTAAAAGAGTTCTGTTTACCACTCCATCATACTACATCACCTCCCTATATTCCTGGGAATCTGGAAAATCATACCGAACTGCCCAAGTTTTAACATAAAGGTCCTTCCTGTCTTGGGCCGCTAGAGAGATCTCCTCCATATCAGCTATCCCATTCACCCTTCTCCACCACATTGTCATAGTAGGAGTAGTATCAGTTTTCCAATATAGGGGAATCAAAGCTTTAGCTGCATTTAATAAATGTATCAGGACACATCTCTTGTATGATTTGGATGAGAAGGGAATTATGTGTAACAAATACATTTCCGGGGTGAAAGGAATTTGGATGGAGATCTTCTGCGCCCAGCAGTGTACGTCTTCCCAAAACGGCCGGATTTTATCACATGTCCAAAAGATATGAAAGAGGGAGCCCCGATTTTTAGAGCATCGGCAAAAATTGTCATTAGGTATCAGTTTGGCCTTGAAAAGTTTTTCAGGAGTGTTATACCAGTGAGTCAATATCTGATACCCTCATTCTTGAGTAGTAGTATTCAAGGAGCCATTGTGAATGTTGGTTAGGGCTTTGTCCCAAGAATCAGAAGGAATCTGTTTGTCTAAGGCACGTTCCCATTTGTCTTGATCCATGCCATGCACTGATGAGGTTCAAACAATTTGAAACAGTCTGTATGCTGTATGTTGGATTATTATGGCTCTGTACAAATTAACAAACTGACACATCATTGCATTCCAGCGGTTCTGGAGGTGTGTTTAGCTTCTAAGGGTACAATGGTTACCCTTAGAAGCTAAACCGCTAGCTACAGGATTCCCCCCTCCCTGCGGCGTCCCTCCCACCCCTCCGATCCCCGCCGGCGCAATCACCCGTCCGGAAATCTCGTTCTGAACTGGATTTCCAGGAGGGCTTTCCCCGTCGCCATGGCGACAAACGTCGTGACGTCATCGACGTCATGACGTCACAGGGAGTCCCGTTCCACCCCTCAGCACTGCCTGGCACTGATTGGCCAGGCAGCGCACGGGGTCTGGGGGGGAGGCTGTATCGCGGCGGATCGGCGGCGATCAGGCACAACACGCAGCAAGCAAAGTGCTTGCTGCGTGTTTTAAAAAAAAATATTCAAATCGGCCCAGCGGGGCCTGAGCGGTGACCTCCGGCGTCTCCGGAGCCTAGCTCATCCAGAACGCCAGGGAGGTTAAAGTATTAGAGGCAGAGGATCAGCAGGACAGACAGGGAATGTATATTATTTAAAAGGAAATGAACATGTCAGCCTCCATATCTCTATCTCCTCCGGTTCCCTTTAAGCCTGGTACACACTTTCAATTATGATTGGCCAGTTATTGATCAATTTGATCTATCATAGGTGTGGCAGGTAAGAGTACCAGAACATTGTTTAGACAAGAGAGAACACTCATACAGTATGTGAAGCTGGCAGTGCATGCCTCTGGCAAATTTTTTTCAGAAAGAATGAAGGCAGGAATCCTTATGGGATGGACGAGAAGGCACACTGGCAAAGTCATTTGAGGATAAACATTTTTAGGATATCTTGAAAACATTTTCAGATTGGCTTCATGGAAATGAACGCTGTCCTATTGTTGTGACAAAAGAACAACTACACCGGCACGCTCAGGTATTATCCCACATGCAGTCGATAATGAGCACACAAAGCTGTAGAAGTATTAGTTAAGGAGCACCTAGCCCAGTGATGGCTAACCTTGATGGCACTCCAGTTGTGACAAAACGACAAATCCCATCATGCCTCTGCCTCCCCGATTTATGCTTAGAGATGTCAGAGTATTGCAATGCCTCATGGGACTTGTAGTTCCACCACAGCTGGAGTGCCAAGGTTAGCCATCACTGACCTAGAGCTTGCTCAACTAGAAATTTGATGTTTCTCCCTACTTCTGCGTTTTTCTGGAACAAATAAAATAACTTTTATTTGGTAACTCTGCATTGATGTTACAAGAGAGACACACCAAATTTATTGTTGAGCATGCTTTAGGTACTCTTTAAAGGACACCCGAGGTGAATAATAAACAAATGAAATAAACGATTGTATCAATCTTCCGTCTCCTAAAAATGTCTTTTTAAGATATTCCACAGTTTTATTTTATGTTTACATCTACTTTTTGAGTTTTAACTGTTTTATTGTTTTTGCTCAATGACACATTCATTGAAGTATGTCAGAGCTAAAATTTCTGACCTATTGATCCTTTTATCTCTTTCCTGCTCTCAGAAGCCATTTTCTGCTAGGAAAGTGTTTTATAGTTGGAATAACTCATCAGTGAGGGTCACACTGTTGTCGCTTCCTGATATATACATACCTGATATTTAACTCTTTCAGGCAGAGAAAGAAAAAAAAGGAACACAGCATAGTTATTAGTGTAGAAAGTCTGTGCAGGCGCTCAACATATGTACTGTATTTTAAAGGAATATATACGCAAGCTAAATATGGGGATTTCAATTCAACAAGCGCACACTGCTGGTCAGCCAAAGGGATCAGCGTCCCCATCTGGTGAGCGTATAACAGTACTGTTTAAAGTGACGGTGGTGGGAACACTGAGTTTGACACCGGTCACATATGTGGGTTTGAGTGCTGTCACTATATTGACCTGTTAAGCTGGATTACGCTATGTCCGCATACTCTGTTTGAGTTTCAGATACTGTCACACACGGATGATTACGGGATGTTACGTATATGCTGTTTATGCTGATCTGTGATATAATCAGCCATCTGATCTGGTGAGAGTACCTGCTGGAATATCTATGTGAATCTGGAATGTTATTGTAACGATCGGTGTAACACAGAGAGGGTCTGATTACCGGTGATCTGCAGTATCACCGAGAATACAGAATATACCTGATTATTGATGATCTGCAGTATCACCGATAATCAGATATATCTACTAACCTCTGGACACCTGAGAGATGCGAGTGTTTGTACAACAGTAATACTTTGAGTACTGCACCTCAGGAGAAGGTACAGAAGCAGTAGGGAGTACTGCACAGAAGTATGTTCCTTCCGTTGGCCTAGACTCTCCCGGGGGAGGAGCTAAGCAGAACGTAGGAAGGACAAAGCGTGAGTGACACCAGTGAGAAAGTGTCACTAACAGATCTGGGAACTGCCTCTAACAGTAAGGCTAGTTCTCGAGGTCGGGCAAGCCAGGTCGTTAACACACGGACAGATAAAGTACAGAATCAGAAGACAGATACGGAATCCAACAACAGGCAGGGTCTAGCAACGGAGAATCAGAATAACGAGGTACAGAATCAGGAGGCAGATACAGAGTCCAGGAACGAGCAGAATTTGGCAACAGGATATCAGAAATAGCAGGGTACAGAATCAGAGTTCAGGAGGAATAGTCAGGCAAGCAGAAGGTCATAACAAATACAGTTCAAT
This sequence comes from Hyperolius riggenbachi, assembly GCF_040937935.1. NCBI lineage: Eukaryota > Metazoa > Chordata > Amphibia > Anura > Hyperoliidae > Hyperolius > Hyperolius riggenbachi. The sequence continues at coordinate 31,424,766 of NC_090655.1, read as the reverse complement.
ATTCCTAACGCTAAGGTGTGAGCTCCGTGATCATCAACACCTTTGGAAACTATGCTAGAACACAGATACAGACTACCACGTAGTGATCGCAACGGCAGACAACCAGAGAATGATCAGCACCCAGTATATATAGTGCAGCGCTCTCCAGCGCCTCCCCTAAGTGCTGGACCAATGAGAAGTGGAGGAAATGTCAGCTGACCAGCTTGGTCAGCTGACCTTCTTCTGGCTGTCATATAAACTCTGCCTCTCAGCGCGCACGCGTGTCATTCTGAACCTGTGTGGACTATCAGTCCCAGCCACACCAGTCACGTCTTGCAATGTCTCTGCTGGCCTGCACGCGGGGTGGGACGCACCGCTATCTGTACATGCGGCGGCCTCCCCACGTTTGGTCAGACTGTCAGTAGCAGGCCTGTGCGCGCAAACCGCCGTGTCAGACGCGGCGGTTTCTCCGCGTTCTGCTATGCCAGCCGCGGAAACAGCTGCCTCATCCTGCGTCCATGCGGCGGCTTTTCCGCGTTTCTTCACAGTTATTGATAACATTAAGAGACTCTGAGAGATTTGAACTGCTTACTACATATGTTGAGCACCTGCACAGACTTTCTACTGTTTTTTAGGGTGGTGAATCCCCCCCCCCCCCCCCCCATTGTGTGGCGATCCATATAGACCTTATAATTGTGTTTTGAAGTGTATTCTAGAATCATTTGTGTATTGTGAATAATCCCTGATAGAGGAGCGCCCATAACCACAGTTTGCATTGCATAGTTATTAGTGTGCTATGCACTGTACATGCACATGTCTATCTCATCATCATGTCACATGTCACCTCGGACTCTTGGAGGTTAATCTATGGGTGCATTAGTTGAACACTGGCAAATTCAGAAGGGGCTATGGCAGGAATTGTGGTTAGGCACAGGAAACACAGAAAACATTATGTGGTTCAAAATTTCTGGATGTGATAAAAACCATTTATAGGAACTGTTAATTGGATAACAACCCAACCAGTGACCACATGGAAAGTAGAAAGGTTAGAACAGAGGCGCCAAAAACATGGTAAAATAGTTGAAATCCGCTTAAAAAAGGAGGTAGTGTTGAGCTTCCCTCCCCAGTAAGTGGACACCGAATTAGTTGATTTAATAGTCCACGAAGAAATGTATTTAAACACTCCTCAATGCAACGTATTTCACAGGATCAAACCCGCTTCATCAGGCAATAACGGGAGTAAGAACTAATACTGGTCAGTGTAGCAGCCAAGTGCCTCTGGGTGGTCAAAAACCCAGTTTAATACATACTGGCTGCACTATATTGGGCTCTCCGTGTCTCCTTCTGACTTCTTCTTATAAGCCACATGGAAAGTAGTGGTGTCCTACCTTTGTGACCAGAGTTTTCTTCATCGTCTGCAACTTATTCATTGCCTGATTATCCTCGATGTGAATTATTGAAATCCGTGCAGGGAGCTTCCTGGCAGCTCAAGTGTTAATCATAATGCGCATTGCTGGCACCTGCTAAAACATTTGAGGCATTTGAAAAGCGGAGAGACACATTTGCTTTTCATTTCAGGTGATTGGACGGAATGTTTGAAGTGTTTAATGGGGGTGCAGAAAAGATTTTTGCCTCTTAATCACTGATGTGTGTAAGTGGAGTTTCCCTCGACTTGCCTGTCAGCTGCAAAACAATTTCTTCTCACAAGCCGGCTCATTGTTCATTATGGCTATTTCCAAGCTCAAATGACCAAATTTATGGCCAAATGTAATAAAGAAAGAAAAAAAAAAACAATTGTGGAAGGAGTAGAGCGAGTGCAGCGAAGGGCGGACAGTTAACCACTTCTGTGCCAGGCACTCACTTCACCAGCTGCAAGAAGGGGAAACTGAGAGCCCACAGTAGTGTAGCATGTTAGGATCAGGATAGATAAAATAGCAGAAATGTGGATACCAACTATGACTATGAAAAACATTTTGCAAATCTGCACAACTCAATACAAAGATTTGAACAAAATTGGGATTGGTGGGACAAGGAAACCTTTAAAAACTTCCAATAAATGGATTCAAGGGGCTCGATTCACAAAGCGGTGCTAACCCAGTTAGCATGCCTAAAAGACTTTAGGCGTGATAACCATTGCACCACGCTGGTGAAAAGCCAGTTTAAGCGTGATACGTTTAGGCGTGATAAGTTTAGATCGCACGCAAAGTCCCGCACGCAAAGCAGCGCCATTACACTCTATGCAAACTTTTTTTGCTAGCGCAAAACTTTTGATCAGCTGTGCACTGCGGTGCTAACCCAGTTGGTGCTATAGTTATCACGCCTAAACTTATCATGCCTAAACTGAGTTTAGGCATGATAAAGGGCTTTTCACCAGCGTGCTAACTGTTAGCACCGCTTTGTGAATCAGGCCCAAGGGACCATGTTAAGAGTGGATTGGAGAGCTATCAAATACAAAGCATAATATAGAAGAGATACCAAATCCGAAATATTAAATATTGATGCAGAATTTTGATCACTAAATAGTGATCATTGTTTATTAAATATAAATGGTTATATATCAGAAATCATTGCTGAAACTGAATACTTCAAATAATAATTGGCATATGATATAAGCATTGCTTTATTGTTAACCTCTTTATATCTAAATCTTCTTTTCTTCGTTTTTCTTTTTCTTTTCTTCTTTTATTTTTTTTACGGGCTAAACAGTCTTAACTTTTTGCCTGTTGCCTCATTTTATCATTTTGTTAACTTGTTATTTTTCTGTTATATATATGCAAAACTGAGTGAATTGTAACAACAGATCCTAATGTTTGCTACATTTGAAATTGTTCACTCAATAAAAAAGATTTAAAAACAAAATAGCATAAATGTGGAAAGATACTGACAAAGATGGATCGCCACTAAACTAACTACTGATTATGCAGGTGGGGAGATTAAACCTGACCCCACTGGGGTTAAGAAGCCGCTCTCTGTAAGCAGGAAAAAGGGGTATCACCAAGGGTAAAAACACACGATTGGTTCGCACGATGACCAGGGGCCCCGGACCTCTCTCACTGGCCGGGGCCCCAAGGTCAACAGGCGATACCTGGAGGGGAGTGCAGGTGGGCCTGGACCTCTCACACCCAGGCTCTGGACCTCTCACATCCAGAAAACCCACCAACACTGCCTCCATACTGAATGCTAAATTCAACACACACAAGCAATAGAACACAGCAGTGTTCTATTGCTTGTGTGTGTTGTATCATCAAGGGTGGCAGAACTTAGCACAATGAGTAGAGTAAACAGAGGCACCAGAAATAATAAAATATACTAAAAACAGTTTAAAAAGCAAGGTAGTGTTGGATTTACTGTATATTCTGGCATATAACACTACTTTTTAACCCTTGAAAATCATCTGAAAATTCGGGGTCGTCTTATATGCCGGATGCCGAGTGAGACACTGTCCTGACTCTCAGATCTCGCTGCTGAGGACTGTAGAGAAGCGGAGCAGGCGCACACGTGTGCGATCTGAAAGGCAGAGAAGGAGATACAAGGGTGGGCCAGAAGTGTGAAAGAGGCGTGTTTTATGGGCACAGCGCAATCTATTCTTCCATACCGCTCTGATAAACAGGTAGACAAGGAGAGCTGACAAATCAATTTTGGGAGAGGGAGAATTGACCAATCCAACCAGTCAATCGCCTGTATACTGGGTACCACATACAGTACAGCATCTGTCCATACATAGCACCAGTATATAATGTTTTTAAAATTGTTATTTGGTGTGTGTTGGAAGAGGGGTAGTCTTATACGGCGAGTATATCAGCCTCCTGCACAGTCCAGCTATGGAGCCCAGCGACTCACCTCCTTTTTTTGTCCCTAAGGGGACATGCCGCCTGAGGTGTCCGATCGCCGTGGCAGTAGTTTTTTTTTTTTTTCAGCCTGTATCAGGCTGTTTCACCTTCCCTCCTCCCCTCCGTTCACTGCATCGAACAGGACAGCGATCCGTCCTGTTCCACCTCTCATAGGCATCAGCCTATAAGAGGACGGCAATCCTTGGCCAATCAGAGGCCAGGGATCGACAATCTCGTACAGCACTGCCGGAGACCTCAGCGCTGTACGGATGTAAACAAAGGGAATTTCTTTCCCCTTTAGTTGACAAACAGCCTGCTAGCCGCGATCGGCAGTTAGCAGGCTAATCACGGAGCTCCGCACCGTGAACTTGCAGGGAACGATCGCGCATGTGCAAGGCCGTTCCCTGGGAAACGGCAGCTCCATGGCTTGGCGCCTATTGGCGTTAGGCGTTCCTGGGGCTGCCGCCGCGGTCACGCTCATTGCCGTGACGCGGTCGTTATGTAGTTAAAGGACATTATCCCCGCACTTTGATTGGCCCAGTAGGCTGCCTGTCACTTGACAGGAAACTTGACAAGCAGCCTATTGGGCCAACCAGAGTGCGGGGATAACGTGCTTTAAAGTGATTGGACCCGCAGGGGCTCAGGGCAAGACCAGTGGAGCTCGCGTCATTGCTATTTAGCAGGCATAAGTTCGTAGCGCTCGCTATGCTACTCTGATAAGGCGTGTTAACTCTGATAAGGCACATTTACTCCCATAAGGTGTGTAAAATCTCAATAAGGCGCGTTAACTCTGATAAGGCATGGTATTTGTCTTAGTGAATCGAGTTCTTAGAGAGGAATAATTGATTTGACCCATCTATCTGACGGTAAACAGAGTGTACCAGGCATTACTCTACTTGTTATAAAATAAATTATGATGTTTATTAAATGAATCATCTTGCCATTTCTGTCTGTTGCCAGCTAAGATTTTCCAGATGTAACAAGTTATTTAGTTTCTGCACCCATTCATCTCTCTTTCCTTGTAAACTTTATGCATAACCGCAGTGCAACGGACAATACTGTATAGTTGTAATGCAATGGAATTATATTGCACAGTCTGCACATTAGGGGCAAGTTGCACAGGATCTCGCCCAAATGATGCAGAGTGGGAAACGCATGCAAAATCTCACATATTGAAAGTCTGTGGGACATATTGCTATCTGTGATTTGCAATGTAACACTTTAAAAACACACAATGGGCCTGATTCACAAAGTGGTGCTAACAGTTAGCACGCTGGTGAAAAGCCCTTTATCATGCCTAAACTGAGTTTAGGCATGATAAGTTTAGGTGTGATAAGTTTAGGCATGATAAGTTTAAGCACCAACTGCGTTAGCACCGCAGTGCACAGATGATCAAAAGTTTTGCGCTAGCAAAGTCTGGTGCACTTTGCATAGAGTTTAATGGCGCTGCTTTGCGTGCAGGACTTTGCAGGCTATCTACACTTATCTAAACTTAGCATGCCTAAACTTATCACACCTAAACTTATCATGCCTAAACTTATCACACCTAAACTGGCTTTTCACCAGCGTGGTGCAATGGTTATCACGCCTAAAGTCTCTAACTGGGTTAGCACCGCTTTGTGAATCGAGCCCAATATGTTGGCTATTCCTGCATAGTGCCTGCAGATCACATGCGATTCACATACAGTGCTTTCCTATGGGACGAAACCACATTTGTTGCTCATGCGTTTTTTGTTTTTTTTTTAGAAAAACAATACAATACTGTATTTTTCTCCCTTGAAAAGAATGAATGAGCACCCTTGATGACCTTCCCCCTTTACTTGTAAACTGTGCTCTCTGTAAACCTCTTTCTACATCATCCTAGAGCAGGTGAGGGAAAGCAAATCCAAGATAAACCCTCTGCTCAAAGTGTGTATGTAATCAAAAGTAGATAGAGGAGAAGGGATAACTGACCTGCTGTTTCAGCAGCCCTGCAAACTGTACTTTTGTGTCAAAAAAGCATACCACAGGAAATGTGAAGTGATGTATCATGGGTGGTCCTTTCTGCACAGGGGTTAGTGATAACGGCCTAAATACAAATGTTACATGGGTTGTACAATCATCCGCAATGTGTAGGCTGAGTCACGTCAAAAGCAAACAGAGCCCAGCAAGGCTAACTGCACTGCAACCCCCCCCCCCCCCCTCCTTCCTCCCAGTGAGAAACTGAACAACAGGAGACGTCAGCGTCAGATTAATGCAATCTGATCAGAGAGGGATATACTAGTTGGCCATATATTATACACAGGTTTTCAATAGATCTCAGGTCCTCAGGTGTTGTAGGGTCAGCTAACTCTCACCTATTCTCCAACTGTGTCTTCTCTCCATACCGTGGGGTTTCCCTGTGTCTTCTCTCCCAGGACGCCTGTGTCATGTGAAAAATGCTAAAGGCCAAACACTTTAGGTCTGGTCACATGACAGAGGCAGCCCAGGAGAGAAGACACAGGGATGAGCGCCGCAACAGGCATGCCTGTGGACAGGTGAGAGTTAGCACTGCTGTTAACACTTTGGGTCTGTCATTTGCAAATCCAACACCGCTACTGCTGTGCTCTCGACCTGTCGCTGATTGAGTGGTTACTTCTGTCTGGTGCAATCGACCAATACAATCAATTTCAGCCAAAAATCGATAGATAGGGCATGGTTATCGATATTGATGGAGAAAGTCGACAATTGTTTGACCACCTTAAAGGACATCCGAGGTGAAAATGAACTGTTGAGAAAAACAATTACACTTATCCTCCTTCTCCTAAAAATGACTTTTTTAGTTATCCCACAGTTTTATTTTATATATAAAGCTAGTTTTTACTGTTTCATTATCTCTGCTCAATGACCTCTTCATTGAAGTGTGCCAGAGCTCAGATCCATGAATTATTGACCCTATTTATCTCTTTCCTGCTCTCAGAAGCGTTTTACTGACAGGAAAGTGTTTTATGGCTGTAATTACTTATCAATGAGGGTTATGCTATCGTCTGACCCAGTCTCGACCCGGACAGAAACTGTCACTTCCATGCCTGATGTTTATCTCTTTTAGACAGAGAAAGAAAAAAATGAACACAGCCTGGTAATTTGTGTGTTTGGCACTGTACTATCTCAGCATGTCACATGTCACCTCAGTTGTTCTTTAAGAAAGAGAGATGGATTGTAGAAGGAAGGTGGAGACAGTGGAGATAATGGCAGCTTTATCTGTGGCACTGAGCAACCAGGTCTCCAGCACTGCTCAGACACCCCTTTCCATGAGCCGGGCTGCCCCGCTGCATAAACAACCCTCTATTCCAACCCAAGAAGTCTCTCAGCTTCACATTTTCTAAGACATGGACGGCTGTCAGCCTCCGTCAGACACAATGTATTTAATAAAAAGCTATCAAGCCTTGTAAAAGTGCCTGCATGTAAGTGCCACATTCAATAATAGCCGCCTGTGTGACCATCTCCAGTTAGTCATAACCAATGACATCAGCCGGCTGTGATTGGGCTGGCCCCCGAGAGTGCGAGGGACATCTCGACAGCTTTACAGCCTCTGGGGATCACACTTATTAAACCTGTACAGTTTTCTCCTGAGTATGTGCTTTTAATAAAGTGGATGGAGAGACGGTGGATGTGAGACTCGAAGAAACGGTCAGCGTTGCTTGGGCCTTAATGTGGGGGCCGTCACAAGTGTCAGTCTGAGAGAGTGGAATACACAGTCCCAGAAAGGCTCTATTTCACATGAAGAAAGTCTGTGTGTGCAAAGAAATGATTGCTGGTCGCAGACCTCACTGCTAAGAGCCAGGCCCAGATTTACATCAGAGAACCCTGTAGGCACCCTAGATTTCGCCCTTCGTGACCCTACAAACCCCCACTGAATCGCTCCGCAAGTGTGCTGCCTGGCCCAACTATAACTTCTCCCTTGTTCCTCTGCCCATCATGGGTAGCTATGCCCCTTAGTATAAGGTAGCCAGAGCTATCTTCGGTAATAAGTAGCTAGAGGTGTCCTGAAGTATTAGGTAGCTAGAGGTGTCCCCGACTAAACTGAGATCTGGTCAGTGGAATGCTGAGATCTGGGTGAGTAACCTCTAAGTTACACTCCACTTGGGACTCGGCATAGGGAAGGAGGGAGGGAGGCACTAGGGGAGGGGAGTGAGCCACCTTTCCATCATCAGGTGCCTATAAGCACGTGCCTACAATGCCTTATAATAAATCCAGCCCTGCTAAGAGCCCAGTGGCCTTTGCTCTTGTCCATCTGTAGTGTGCTGCTGTTCTACTTGCAAGGAGCACTTCCTGTAATATGCAAAGTTAAAATCATAGCTCCATTTTATGAATGGAAAATGCATCTTTGTTATTTCTTTTCTATGTAGTTCAAGTTTGTTTGTTTTTTTTTTTTTTTTTTTAAATAAACTGTATTACACAGTACACACCTATAATCAGTTTTCTCAATTTTCCTCAGTAGTTCCATGTGTTTTTATCTTGAAGCTACCTTGCTTTGCTCTCAACTGGCTCACCATTGTCAGAGTTTCCTTTTGATTCTGCCTTTCAGCTCCCCTCGAAATTGTAACTGGTAGCAGTTGATGCTCCCCTCTAGGACCTTAGTCCTTATCCACATGTAAAGAAAGAAGGTTTACTCTGTCAATGGGGACACCATCCCCATTAGTGGAAATAGAAAGCTGTACATAAACTGGCTGGTGATACACATGCTGCTCCCTCTAGCTGCTGGAGGTGTAGACAGAGCAAACTCTTGTACCAACTGGAGACTAGGTTCCCCCGTCAAAGAGGAAAGTGTGTGCAGCTACTGAGCACCTGCAGCCCCCCCCCCCCCCCCCACGCACACACACTAACACACACACACACACACTGACAACAGGCCAATTCCCCCCCCTTCCCTGTTGCATTCCTGCTGCCCAACCCTCACCCACCCCAAGTGTTCCATGGTAATGGCAGAGTTGCAAGCAGAGCGACTCTGCATATTGGTGGGGGGTGGAGCTACTGGTTGTACATCTGCTACCTATACTAATGCAGGCACAATTTAGGCAGGGACACTTTGGAATCTTTGCCTCTGGTGCTGGGGAACCTTATCCCGGCCCTAGGTACTGGGACCATTTCAAGGGACAGCATTGGAAGGATACTGCACTTCAAGTACACTTATCCTTTACATTTGGAGACATTGTTTTTTTTCCCATCTGTACATAGAAGTCTGTGAAGTTTTCATGAACATGTGATACATATTTTAATACCGGAACACAGAGAGAATAAAGAGGAATCTTACTGATCCAATAACAACCCTTCACCAGTCTGTTTCCGCAAAAGCTCCAGCTGCTTGTTATTACCTGTCACTGGAATTTATATATGGCCTTCTTATCAGCACCACTTCCAGGGACAGTCAAGGATTTTGTAGTTTTGTCCCTGGAATGTTCTGAAAAAAAACCTTAAATCAAACAGCATTCTTAATAAATTCCATTTATTCTGTAGCTGACACTTAGTTAATTTACTTCAGCTTTTTTAAGATTTTATGTATTGAAGCAGAGTTAAAAACAACTAAACAATAGTGCAATACACTTAATTTTCCACCGATAACAGGACCTGATAAGAGGACCTGATGAGGACCTTCTTGTATTAGATAGTCCCCCTGCTCAGTACAGTAAGACGGCCCCCTTGTATTAGGCAGCCCCCCCTTCCCAGTACAGTGAGATGTCCCCCTTGTATTATGCAGCCCCTCTGACCTGTTTAGTCAGATGCCCCCCCCCCCCCCCCCCCCGCCCAGTATATGGCAGCCCCCTAGTGTACACTTGCCAGAATTGCATGCAAAACGAGCTCCATTGAGATCACCATCTGAATTATTTTGCATTTTTTCTTCCATATCCTAGTGTCTATGCGCCTGGCCACACTGCTCATGGTGCGGCGCAGTGCGGTGAAAGTGCTTCTGACGATACAGTGTGTTGCCAAGCAGTAAGAGTGGTACCCCTCCACATGCATTTGCATTGGATTCAATGGCACTGCAACAATCTATTTAGGTTCTGGCGGCCTGCATGCGCCGATTGGCCAAAATTCAGTAACATACTTCCTGCCCAGCAGGGAGCATGTCACTGTTACCCTGTCGGCGCTGTCTGCCGCAGGGTGTGTAAAATAAGACATGGTGTTGTGAGGTTGAAAGCAGGGTCGGGCTGGGACACTAAGGGACCACCAGGAAAGTTTCAGCCTGGGGGCTCACCCCCCAACCAGTATAAATAGGTAGCTATAGGTGTCCCCAGAATAGGTAGTTAGCTATAGGTGTCCCCAGTGAAGGTAGCATGGAAGGGGAGCTTGCTGGCACACAGCGGTGTAGAGGGGGTCCAACTCCCCCATCCCTCACCTGGAACCCCTCCCCCTTCTGCGCTCCCCTCTCCAGATTTTAGCACAGTGGCAGCGTAGAGCTCTGCCGCAGAGCCTCTGCGTGTAACCTGTCTTCCGTCTCCAATGCCGCTGTCTGTACTTCCGCTTATCAGGAAGTACAGTGAGAGGCATTAGAGACAGAAGACATGCAGTGACGCAGAACTCCGGTGCCTGGAACGTGGAAGAAGTAAGTAGTTTCCTGCTGCTGCCGCCATTGCACTAAATTCTGTAGGGGGAGTGTGGAACAAGGGGCCCCAGGTGAGGGAGGGGGGAGTTGGGCCCCCTCCCCACCGCTGTGTACCCAAGCCCCCCCCTTTTTTATACCCCCTCCTGCTGCTCGATGCAGGCCCTGGGAGGGCCCATTTAAAGTACTAGAGGCTAGGCCTACTGGGAATTCTCCCGTGTTCCCAGCGGCCCAGTCCGAGTCTGGTTGCAAGGACATTCACATCGCACCATGGGCTTGATTCACTAAACTGTGATAACTCAAATAACACACCTTATCAACGATATCACACCTTATCAAATATATCACACCTTATCAAAGTTAACACGCCTTATCAGAGTTGCATAGCGAGTGCTACGAACTTATGCCTGCTAATTGGCAATGGCACTTATCCTGCCCTGAGCCCCTGCAAGTTTGTAGTGCTCGCTATGCTACTCTGATAAGGTGTGATCTCTTTGATAAGGTGTGATATTTGAGTTATCATGGTTTAGTGAATCAAGCTCCATGTGTGAAATTAGCCTTCGCGTACCTGTCATGATACAGCTTGATACTGACCGTTCGGTCCTCTTCCCCAATCACTCAGCACGGGATCCCGACGGAAACAGCGGCGGTAGCGGCGCGCACACGGCGGTAGCAGCGGCGGGAATGCGACGTATTAAAACGTCATGTTGACGTTAATAGAGGTAAGCATGACGTTTTAATACGTTAGGATGGCGGTAAATGGTTAAGAAACTTAGTGGGACACCTGTCCCACCTACTGTATGTATAATGGTTAATGACCAAGACTTCTGATTGTAAATAAATAAGACCCAGGTCTTCTTATAATGGACCATCCCTGCAGTTCATCAATAGGACCATCTTCCTTGTATCAGTGAAGCCCTTCCACTCTAACGTCATGTGCAATCGCTGAGCAATTGTAAATAAGGACAGGGAGAAGCCCTAGTATTCTCCCAGACTTTATCAGTAGACTTCAGAGATCTATTTCTGTTCTGCATTTTCCATAAAAAGCTTCACTGTCCTGGGAAGCTGTTTCACTGAGCAGCTAAACGATTTTCTCTTTCAAGCAGTCTGTTTACTATAATATGAAAACCGTAGCAGCACAGATGACTGGGTGGGAATAAAAGAATTCCATTTTTGTTTCATGCAGAGATAAAGACATAGTGATAAACCAGCAGTCAATGACTTGTTTGTTACTTAAATGGTAACTACTTTCAAAGTACCCGTAAATATGAACAAAAATCCCTCCGAATCTGTATGCTTTGCAGATATTTTTTTTTTTTAAAACAACATTTTTCATTTAACCCATATCTTTCCCTTTATTTGTTTACTTCTGCTAGAGAACTTGTTAAAGGGAACTGAGGTGAGAGTGATATGGAGGCTGCCATATTTATTTCCTTTTAAACAATAACTCTAAATCATTATATCATATTTTTTTTCTCTTTAGTGTGCCACTATACAGTCAAAAATATACACGGCATATACCGTGTCCTCTTATAAAGTTACATTATGTCTTTTTTTTTTTAATCTCGCCAATTGAGTGCATCCACTTTTGGCACCTAGCCCCTCCCCTTTACGGACAGGTGCTGTGGCACTTCTTTGGCACTCTGATACAGAGAGCGCCATGGCACATGTTCTGTAAGGGGGTGGGCGCTGGAAGTGGCCACAAGGATTCTACGTTTAAAAAATATATAAGTAAATGGCAAGTCATTATAACTTTGAAAAGACAACACGGTATACGTTGTTTATGTTTTTGAGTGTATAGTCCCTTTAACGTACATGCAAGTATCCTTGTATACCAGCCTTACAGTTTAAAGAGGAACTCCAGCGAAAATAATGTAATAAAAAAAGTGCTTCATTTTTACAATAATTATGTATAAATGATTTAGTCAGTGTTTGCTCATTGTAAAATCTTTCCTCTCCCAGATTCACATTCTGACATGTATTACATGGTGACATTGTTACTGTGGGCAGGTTATGTAGCTGTTTCTAGCTGTTCTGGCTGTTACAGACAGCTGTAAACAGCTACTTCCTGTCTGTGAACATTGTTACATTGTGGCAGTTTGCCCAGAGTACCGCGGTACTCAGAGCTTCTTGTGGGAGGGGTTTCACCACAATATCAGCCATACAGCGCCCCCTGATGGTCTGTTTGTGAAATGCAATAGATTTGTCATGTAAAAGGGGGTATCAGCTACTGATTGGGATAAAGTTCAATTCTTGGTCGGAGTTTCTCTTTAAGAGAAAATTAATTTTGGACTAGGGGGAGTCTTAGCATCTCCCTTATTCTCCAAAGCACAGTGGCACAGTTCAACTGGCAAAATAGTATGCAAAAGAGTAGGTCAGCCGGACCACATCTTTGTATAGATCTTACCAGGAAGTGATCTTGTAAATAATAATGGAAATACGCCTCCTGTAACATCTGTAAGATTTTACTACCTACCGCAAGCGACAGCAACATAGGAAAACAATGTATAGTGCATTTTGCTGTGGAAGAATTGTACATTCTATATATGTATGTGTAAACATGTATTTACAATGTTCACATTTTTCATGACAGCGGGCCTTTAGCAACTGAAGAAGGGAATTCCTGGATTACAGTGACCGTAAAGCAAAAACAAAACAAAAAAACAACAACCTTATGATATAATGAATTGTGTGTGTAGTACGGATAGTTAATACTGTAGAACATTAGTAGCAAAGAAAAGAGTCTCATATTTTTATTTTTCAGTTATATAGCTTTTTTTATAACATTGCATCTTTCTGTCATATTTGCAATTTGCTAACCACACCCTGTATTGTAAACTATAAAATAAAGCTAATGTCCGGTGGAACTTCCCTGCAGTTAAACCGTAAACAAACAAGAAACAGTGAGACAGGTTTAGATAAGTTCTTCAAAAAACAGGACTGTTCTCCACCCAAGTTGGGTCGGAGAGCTCAGAGAAGCTCTTTTGCATAGATAACAATTGAAGTTTCTTAACTCTTTCTGTACTGGAAAACAATATGAGATTATTTTCTTTGCTACAAATGTTCTTTTTCTTAGCTGAAGTATACATACAATTCATTCTCTCATAATTCTCTCATAATTTTAATACATGGCCTTGTGTTTATCGGGAAGAATCTATTCAAAGCCAATAAAAAATGGGGCTTGAGCAAATTTTAAAAATGTCTGAACCTTTTGATTTGTTAATATACAAAAATTATATATATATATTGTAAACACACCCGCATAATACTATTGATTGGACATTAGTAAGACAGATGAAGCTCTCTGGGGAAGCGGACGGGGCAGCACTGGGGAAAATGTGTTGGAATGGGGTGTCATAAATCACCCGGCCTCTCCTGGCATACACTGGCACTGCATGCCTTCTACTCCACTCAAATTATTCCATTTGTTCTTAGAGATATTTTAATCCAGCCTGACCTCAAACTTCCCGTGAACCAGCCTCTAAACAAAAGGCCGCACGCAGACTTTGCTGTAAATCTGTTGTCTCCCTTCTCTGCTCTCAACCTGGGATCATAGATCATCGCCCCCCCACTCTCCCCCCACATCTTGCTTCAATTTATTCAATGAGCTCCAGTAAAAAGGCCCGTAAGTCCTGCAGATGTTGCTGTGCTAGAAGGAGAACATGTAAAAGTGCGGCGGAGCTGAGATTACCCAAAGGTTCTTCACAGGCGCTGGTCCACTCTGCACGGTGCCCTCACATTACACATTACATCATCTCTCAGTGTCACGGGAAGGCGTCACAACATCATTACCACACCACACTTCCTGTTCCGCTTTTATTGTATGCTGGGATGTTCCAGAGATTTGTAGGAGTTTTCTGGGCATCACTTCAAGGTAAATTTCAGGCATACGTGCCATTTCTCCGCCTGGTCTTTTTGGCACAGGGTGAGAGGAATATCGGTGTTGATTACTATTCCCCCTCCGAGTCGAAGTAATTTGAGGTCTGGTGATCACCAGATCTCTGAATTACCATTGTGGGGTCATAGACATGATAACATTAAGTCTATGGTGGTGCCCAGGTCAGGCGCAGCACGGTGAAGTGCAATTGCCAGAACGACCTGCTTCAAAAATTCAAGCCCTCATTCCTTTGAGCCCAGTACTACAGTAAGCTTTGTACTTCCCAGATGACAACTTTGGGTGAAAGGCTCATTTAAAGGATTAAACTTCATCCCAATCAGTAGCTGATACCCCCTTTCCCATGAGAAATATTTTCCTTTTCACAAACGGATCATCAGGAGGCTCCGTATGGCTGATCTTGTGGTGAAACCCCTCCCACAGTGTGATGTCAGGACCGTGATTCTGACATCACACTGTGGGAGCCTTGTTGCATTGTGGGAAATAACAGCTGTTTACAGATGTTTCCAACTGCTAAAAAAGAATGCAGCATCTTTTTCCACTGACATCACCTGCCAACAGTAAAAATGTCACCATGTGATGAATGTCAGAATGTAAATCGGGGAGAGGAAATATCTTACAATGGGCAAACACTGACTAAATAATTTATACATAATTATTGTAAAAATGAAGAACTTTTTTTTACTACATTATTTTCACTGGCTTTCCTCTTTAATAGACAGCAATACCCAGGTGCATATAGAGTGGACCCTGCACTACATCCATACACAGGTACTGGCTGGGGATTACACCCAGCAAGCGGAACAAGAGAAGTGATGCTGTGCATTGTCCATGCATACCAAATAACAGCAGATACTGTAAAGTACTGCGTAATATCAGCGCTATGTAAATGACAACCATAATACAGAACAAGAGAAGTGCCAGTATTGCTACTATGCCTTGTCCATTCACAAAGAATAAGAAAGATACTAACAGTTACCGCCAACAGACAGAATGAGAGAAGCATTACTGTGCAATTCCCATATATAATTAATAATTACAGGTACTGACAATTATACCCAGTATACAGGAGAAGACACTGAGTTACTATAGATTGCCCATATATACAAAAAAGTTAAGGAGTTAGCAACGAATGCAGCTGCAGGTGATCCAAGAACCGTAGAGCACATTTTTACACTCTATCTCTCTCCCCAATAGATATTTGCCTTCTGGTGCTTTCTCATTTGCCATCAGGGATAAGGCCATGCAGCACGTGACTGGAAAGTGGGTGGTGTATTGGAGATATAGAACCTGCTGCAGTCCCTTTTTTTACGGCTCTCTTGTATCCTTCTCCTGTTGCTGCTCCTACTCTTTCATACTTCTGTTGCAGCTTTTACTCTTGCATACCTCTCCTGTATCCGCTCCTACTCTTGCATCCTTCTACCATTTCCGCTCCTACTCTTGCATCCCTCTCCTGTTGCATCCCTCTCCTGTTGCATCCCTCTCCTGTTGGCTCTTCTACTTTTGCATTCTTCTCTTGTTGGCCCTCCTACTCTTGCATCCCTCTCCTGTTTGCTCTCCTACTCTTGCATCCCTCTCCTGTTGTCTCTTCTACTCTTGCATCCTTCTCCTGTTGGCTCTTCTACTCTTGCATCCTTCTCTTGTTGGCTCTCCTACTCTTGCATCCCTATCCTGTTGGCTGTTCTACTCTTGCATCCTTCTCCTGTTGGCTCTTCTACTCTTGCATCCTTCTCTTGTTGGCTCTCCTACTCTTGCATCCCTATCCTGTTGGCTGTTCTACTCTTGTATCCTTCTCCTGTTGGCTCTTCTACTCTTGCATCCCTCTCCTGTTGGCTCTTCTACTCTTGCATCCTTCTCCTGTTGGCTCTTCTACTCTTGCATCCTTCTCCTGTTGGCTCTTCTACTCGTGCATCCTTCTCTTGTTGGCTCTCATACTCTTGCATCCCTCTCCTGTTGGCTCTTCTACTCTTGCATCCTTCTACTGTTGGCTCTTCTACTCTTGCATCCTTCTCTTGTTGGCTCTCCTACTCTTGCATCCCTCTCCTGTTGTTGCTCCTATGAAATCACACAAGTGCACACTGACAAATATAAAGTTCTATCTGTAGTACAATTAAATAATTACTTGTTTCCTAAGAAACAGGTGTTAGGGGAAAAAATAGACTTTTTTGTAAATATTTCTAAAAATGTTTGAAACCAAAATAAATACACCAAATATGTATTTGGTCATCATGGTTTGTTTCTTTTAAGACTATGATTTGTTATAAACATGTAACCAAATATTGTCTTACTGACCTCCAAGCAAATTAGATGTGTTATAACTTTGAAGGCCCACCATCACGAAAAACTGTACAATTTGAAATCCAGTCTTCGGGCTAGTCCACAGTGCATCAGTTGCGTTGCAAAATAAATTTGCATGTCAAATCGCAGCCCACACAATTCTATGGGCCTGTTCACAGTACTGAGTTGTAACTGATCGCGTCATTCTAACGCAATGTATGCAGGTTTTGTATTAAAGTCTATGTCCATTCTACATTGAAGTTCACAACACATGACTACTGTGAACCTAAACTTACAACATACAAACATGTATCATAAGGAAAACTGAAGTGAGAGTTATATGGATGCTGCTATATTTAATTCGCTATAAGCATTACCAGTTGCCTGGCAGCCCTGCTGATCCTCTGCCTCTAATACTTTTAGTGATAGACGCTGAACAAGCATGCAGCAGATCAGGTGTTTCTGACATTATTGTCAGATCTGATAAGATCTGTTGTTTCTTGTGTGATTCAGACACTACTACAGCCAAATAGACACGCAGGGCAGCCAGGAAACTGGTATTGTTTAATGGGAAATAAATATGACAGCCTACTTATACCTCTCACTTTAGTTGTCCTTTAAGATGTCCACACTCAATTAAATTTTATTTATTTATTTTTTTTAATGAAAAAAATCGAATGTTTTTTTTTTTCTGTTAGATCAAATAATTTGAAAAATCTAACGAATATACTACACGTGTATAATTCATTTTTCTAAAAGTATCAAAATAGGATTGAATACAAAAATTAAAGTTTCTTATTTTTGTTTCTGGTTTTCCCAACACATCTGATCAGATACTTATTAAAACAAATTCTGAAAAATCAATAGTTTTTCATCGAATGAAAAAAAAATTGTTTTCTGTATGACAATCGTTCTTTTTATTTAAAAAAATGGCTATCCTGATTTATTTGGTTGAATTACTGGGAGGGAGGAGGCGCCCCAAGGTGTGATGTGTGGAATGGATAATGTAAGCTGGATAAAACATAAATAAATAGGCTTACCCCTAAAAGAAGGGGGTAGCCCAAATAAAGTAATAACATTTTAAGTAGAAACCAGACACTTGAAGGATAACGCATTTCGCGGATCTCATTCCGCTTCCTCAGATCAAGACAACAAGAGTGTCTCAATACTAGCGATTTGCAAGCAGGAAGCACCTCTAGTGGTGGATATGGACATACAGTATAAACAACATTTATGTTTTGTATTTCAAAATTTTTATTAGCATCAGATATAGAAAAAAATCAGACTAATATATCCAACCATCAAAATGAGCCTAGAACCATTACATACAAACAGTGAAGTCCTAGTGTATACAGAATGTGATTGCACTAGAAAAAAAACAAGTCCAGTATGTAACTTTGCATGAAGCAGCAAATCTTGTAAATTTACACTAATAAAATTACTAATTGCAATGCAGTAATAACTGTAGAATAGGTAAGACTGTAAAATCCAATGAACGACCAATATGTCAGAAGACACTGACCAATCGGGGTCAGCAATACTTTAGAGGCTGCCAGTGGGAAACGGGAGAAGACCGGAGGTGGGTCGAGGGACACATGTGACTTCTAAGGGCTGAAAACAACCCAGATAAGTAAAGATATATTTATTTAACCACTTCAGCCTATCTGGACGGATATACTCGTCCAGATAGGCTGCACTAACTGCCGCTGGCCCCGCGCGCTCCCGCCGCCTTCCGTTACCCCGTAGTTCAATGAATGGGAATGAAATTCCCATTCATTGATCTAAGTCCCCGTATGAAAGACCGACGGCTTCTCTGAAAAGCTGAAATCTTTCTAAAGGTGGCCACACACGATACAATAAAATGATCCCATTTTACGGTGATTCGATAAATATGATCGGGTATCCCAAAAAAATCGAAAGCTTTTTTTTCATTTGACTGAAAAATCCGATCGGATTTCACGTTCTTCTCGATTTTTATCGATCCAGAATGCTGGAAATTTTTCTTCAAATTTTCTAAAGATTGTATAGTGTGTGTTAGATTGTCAATTTATTAAAATACACACCCTAGCAATTTTCTTAGAGTTTCCAATCATTTTTATCATAACTGGGGGGAAATTGGACATATGTGTGTGGTACATTGGTCCGATTTTTTTAAATGTTAAAATCAGAAAAATTGATTGCAATTCTTGAATTGAACAGATATTTAAAAAAAATGTATAGTATGTGGCCACCTTAAGTTTCACGTCCTCCTTTCACTTCCTGTAAGTGAGAGAACTTGCTTACAGGATGAAAAACAACAACAACAAAAATTACATTTAAAATTATCTGTTTACCTCCCCACTCCCAAAAAAATCCCAAATAAAATGTTTAATTAAAAAAAAATACAATTAAAAAAAACCAAAAACAACATAAATAGTTACCTAAGGGTCTTAAATTTTTAATATGCATGTCAAAAGAGTATATTACTATATATTTTTTTTTAATTATAAGCTTGTAAATAGTGATGGATGCACATTGAAAAAAATGCACCTTTGTTTCCAAATAAAATATTGGCTTCATACATTGTTATAGGGACATAATTTACATTGGTGTAATAACTGGGACAAATGGGCAAAAAAAATATGTGGGTTTTAATTATGGAGGCATGTACTATTTTAAAGCTATAATGGCTGAAACCTGAGAAATAATTATTTTTCCCATTTTGTTATTAATATTCCTGTTAAAATGCATTTAGAAAAAAATAATTCTTAGCAAAATGTACCACCCAAAGAAAGCCTAATTGGTGGCGGAAAAAACAAGATATAGATCAATTTATTGTGATAAGTAGTGATAAAGTTATTGGTGAATGAATCGGAGGTGAAAGTTGCTCGGATGCATAAGGTGAAATAACACTGAAAGAGAATCTGTACTCTAAAATTCTTACAACAAAAAGCATACCATTCTATTAATTATGTTCTCCTGGGCCCCTCTGTGCTGTTTCTGCCACTCCCTGCTGCAATCCTGGCTTGTAATTGCCAGTTTTAGGCAGTGTTTACAAACAAACTAACCAGCTTGTGATAGGCTCACATAAGCAGAGTGTGTGAGTCATACAGAGCCTGCAGGGGGCCTGGAGATTCCAGTCTGACTGCCTCAGCCCCACAGAGCTATAGAGGAGAGAAGATTAGATCATATAACAGAGATAATACAGTCACTGTGCAAGTAGGAAAGGCTTCAGTAAGCCAGACCACATTAGAACAGGCATAGGAACTTATAGGATAGAAGAAATAAGGATGAAAATTTTGTTACAGTCTCTTGAAGGCTGAAGTGGTTAATTTCACCTTGATTGTCCTTTAAAGAGAAACTCCAACCAAATATTTAACTTTATCTTAATCAGTAGCTGATACCCCCTTTTACATGAGAAATCTATTCCTTTTCACAAACAGACCATCAGGGGGCGCTGTATGACTGATATTGTGGTGAAACCCCTCCCACAAGAAAAGTTGGAACTTTTGGCAGTTTGCTGTCTGTGAACCTTGTTGCATTGTGTAAAATAGCTGTTACAGCTGTTTCCAACTGCCAAAAACCATGCAGCAGCTACATCACTTGCCAACAGTAAAATGTTCACTGGAGTACTCTTTAAGGTCATTTAGCAGGAAGTGAAGGCTGTTGTTCAAGGAACATGTGCTCTAAGAATGGTGCAATGGCTGCCCAACAAAAGCAAGCTATGAATCACATGCAACCCATTTCCTACAGTTGCGCTGTTAAAAGTCCTTACAGAAAGTGCAATGCCCCAGCGGACAGGAAGACCACCGACAGATAGTTCCACTACTGCCCTCAGCACTTACTTATACACAACCACAGCCGTCCTGGAGGTAAGCTTATTTCTTTTTCCATCATATGGATGACAGCCACATTTGAAACCTTAGATAACATTTGCGCCTGGAGTTCAGCAGAGAAGATGGCAAATTCCTGCTCTGATCCCTGTAGAGAAAGTGTTCTGTAGAAGATGAGATAATACTCTGATTAGCAGATGTCTAATTGTCTCATTCATCACCTGTGGAAACTGAGCCGCAGGCCAATGTGCAAGTGATTAGCCGGCCTGCAGGTGCTGGTGCTGTCCATTTATTACCTTTGTGAACAATCCCTCCGATATGATTTACCTTCCCCAGGAATTCGTGTGAAGTACCATTACCGCTGGAGAGCTGCCTGCCAAGTCAGCCAGAGTATTCCACCTATTCACTGTCCACACGCCTACATAACAACATTAGCTGATTAGTTATGGAGAGTAATAGTAGACATGCGCCACTTAAAGGGAACCTGAAGTGAGAGGTATATGGAGGCTGCCATATTTATTTCCCTTTAAACTATACCAGTTGCCTGGCAGTTCTGCTGATCTCTTTGACTGCAGTAATGTCCAAAACACCATTTTTTTTTCAGGTATTTCTCAAAAACATCAAATCAGCATCCTTGTTCAGGGTCTATGACGAAATGTATTACAGTCAGTGGATTGGCAAGGGCTGCCAGGCAACTGGTATTATTTAAAAGAATTACACCAGAGCAGGCACCACCAATGTAAATTATAGTCTCTTTATTGTTGTTCACATGAATTAAAAGCAGCAATACAACGACAGACCACTGTTTCGAGCCTCCATGCTCTTTGTCAAGTTGCCAAAACTGCAATACATCTCAATGCATGTCACCACACATTATATACTGTATAGTCTATGAATCAATCAGTGATCAGCATTTTAACTCTCCAATGGCAATACACCCACAGGGTGGAGGACCTGATGGGGAACTGTGCAGGAACATACAACGTACCGCCCCCCAGGTAAAACACTCCCACCGTTTCAGAATTACAAGAATACAGCCCTATGTATTGTCACCCAAAAACACACAAGTGATTGTCATGCCCCATCAATCTTACCTAATCGTATACGTGGAGCCTCAACTTTCCAATTGCAGCTGAAAAAGCATAAAGTCTCTCTCCGTTGCCAACCAATCAGTTGTCAGGATGGTCAGCCAATTGCGCTCCCTCTGTGTGGCTATCTGCGACGAATCAACGCACTTCCATATAGCAGTCAATGGGCCTCTCCCGCGTCATAACGCCTCCTGCACTCTCACCAATAAGCGGCATATGCGTAACATAGAGCCGCCGGCCAATCACGCAAGCAGCGCACCCGTATTGCGACCAACCGCGCTCCTTGTAGGGAGACAGCCTCCAGATGATATCAACATGCCGTGCACCAATCCGCGGCATGTTGCAACCTGCTGCGACGAACAACTCTGGGGGGACACGCATGTCCCCTGCTGCCATTATTGTAGAGGAGAGAGGCAGGGGGAGGAAAGAGAGTTGAAGCCGGCGGCTTCATCTGTTACATTGCCGCCAAATTAATTTAATTAAATTAACTCACTTTTATACATTTGGCTGCAGTGAGACGGCCAGAAAATACATGAATGTTACAGGAATCATTTCATTTCTAAAATTGGCCACAGGGGCACGGCCACTTCGCGTATTTGCTGGCCAGATCCCGAAGTGGCCAGACTTCAGGTTCTGACCGTAACATATATATCAGAATTCATAAACTCAACCCAACCATTTTATGCAAAAATAATCCCACTTATCTGAATGTAAAGCCTCTTTCACAGTGGGACGTTAAAGTCGCATGTTAGAAAATGTTTCAACGCAGACTAACGCACAGCAATACTAAGTCTGTGTAACATTTACAGTGCACATGTTGCGTTTGTGTGTAACGTGTAGCGCTATTAGAAAGTGCTGCATACTGTACGTTATACACGTTACTAGCTGCGTTGGACTGTTTGCACATGCTCAGTAATGACTTGGAAGCATACTTTTCATTGCCTGCATGCTCTACTGTATGTGACGATAGCAGGGCATAGAGTTGTGTTGCGACTTTTTTGGGGCGTTGCGTTGTAATTTGTGTTGCAACCTTAACGTTGCATCAAAACGCACCGTCCTACTGTGCAAGAGGCTTGGGCAATCTGCTCCTCTGCATCCTTAATAAAATCGACCCTTTTAACTTAATCAGATATTGAAGGGGGATCAGGGCGTTTCCAGAAAGCAGCTATTATACTCTTAGCAGCAATAAGCAGTTGCGGCAAAATTGATTTTTGTATATATAGATATAGAAGGACAATGCAACAGCATCTCTAAAGGAGTATTCCCAACTTGGTGCACACTCATTTTATTAATATATAACAAAATACTATCCCAAAAAGATCTTCATTAGGGACAACTCCAAGATATATGCTATAAAGATCCTTTTTTCCCACATGAAGGCTGAGTTTCTATTGGAACGATTCCTGTGCAGTTGAATCCGGATGTGATATTATAGTCCATTGAAGTCGGGCTTCTTCCCAATTCTGGTGTGGGGAAAAACATTGCATCCAAATCGCAAAGCCATGCAAGGAATGGTTAGAGCAGTGATGGCTAACCTTGGCACTCCAGCTGTGGTGGAACTACAAGTCCCATGAGGCATTGCAATACTTTGACAGCTCTAAGCATAACTGAAGGAGGCAGAGGCATGATGGGATTTGTAGTTTTGTCAGAGCTGGAGTGCCAAGGTTAGCCATCACTGGGTTAGAGGGATTCCGCATTAGCACGGGTGCTACATCTGATTTGGAAACAGATGTGACACTAGTGGAAACCAAGCCATAAACATTATCTTGATCCTATATAGCCAATTTTATGGCAGAGCTTGATTTTAAACATTTGAGCAGAAAGGTGAGAGGAGTCGCCACTTGGTCTTGAATGTTGGGTTCTAATATGGAATTTGGATGGTGCTCCCAGATTTTTCATTACTGGGGTGTGCAACCACTGTACTCGCCTCACAAGGAACATTTTCTGGTGGATGATTTCTCTCTCCAAAAGATGATTTGCAGTAAACCAATAAAACTGCTTAATCCAGATTCCTCAGCCACCTCCTTCTGACACTTTCAGATTCATTTTCAGATTAACCCGAGGAAGCTGGTTTGAGGGCTTTATTATTCTGCAAATGCATTGGGATCTTGCAGTGTGATTTCTCCATGAGTTTTCTGCGACTGCATTTGATGAATTTTTCTGCGATTGCTTTTGACATTTTTCTCTGGATGCTAGGAACACATAAGAAATGCAGCATGCAGGATGTGTGCAATTGTGCAAAATCAGATCGCAACTGGATAGCAATGGTAAGAAGGGTTAGTACGATATTTAGGACTTGGTTGATGTTCTTGTGTCTTGTGATTTCCATGCAAAGGGATTGCAAAATTATGAAAAACATAGTAATAAAGTCTGAATTGCCACCTGGCTGATCCTTTATGATTAAATAAATGATGGTGGGCACCTTTTCCAACATCTATTGGTTACATATGCGATCCTTACACTACAATCTGGAGAGACATCTCTTAATACGTACCATATGCAGTACACAGGCCACAACTGTGTTGGTACGTGTAGCTCCATAATATGAGTGTTGGGGTTTGATGGTTTGATATGTGTGGTCTTTATTTAGCCCAGCCAGGCGCGCATGAGCAATAGAGCTAGTGCTGTTCTGGGATGCTGTAAGACTTGGGGATCTCCTGCCTTCAAATCAGTACCTATGACACAATCTCCTCCACACGCTTTACAGTATTTGGCGTGTCCCCAGATGACTAGTATGTTGTTCCAACACTAGGTTACTTCCAGGCCTTTAACCACCTTAGCGGTATGTACGAGCTCAGCTCGTCCAGTACCGCCAGAGGGTGCCGCTCAGGCCCTGCTGGGCCGATTTTGTTCAAATAAAGTGCAGCACACGCAGCCGGCACTTTGCCAGCTGCGTGTGTTGCCTGATCGCCGCCGCTCTGCGGCGATCCGCCGCGAGCAGCGGCGAAAGAGGGTCCCCCCAGCCGCCTGAGCCCTGCGCAGCCGGAACAAATAGTTCCGGCCAGCGCTAAGGGCTGGATCGGAGGCGGCTGACGTCAGGACGTCGGCTGACGTCCATGACGTCACTCCGCTCGTCGCCATGGCGACGAAGTAAGCAAAACACGGAAGGCCGCTCATTGCGGCCTTCCGTGTTGCTTTTGGCCGCCGGAGGCGATCAGAAGAACGCCTCCGGAGCGCCATCTAGTGGGCTTTCATGCAGCCAACTTTCAGTTGGCTGCATGAAATAGTTTTTTTTTAATTTTAAAAAAACCCTCCCGCAGCCGCCCTGGCGATCTTAATAGAACGCCAGGGTGGTTAAAGGTGGCCACACCATACAATTTTATAAATATCTATTCTATTCAAAAACTTCAATCAATTTTTTTTGATTAATTGTAACATTTCAAAAATCTATGCACCACACACATATGTTTAATATTTCCTCAGTTATGATAAAAATGATTGGAAACTCTGAGAAAATTGCTTGGGTGTATATATTAATAAATTGACAATCTTCCACACACCATTCTATTTACATAAAAATTGATCAGAAAAATCCACCATTCCCGATTAACTTTTATTGCATAAAAACAGGAAATCCGATCAGATGTCTTGCTTAAAGAGACTCTGTAACATTAAAAAGATCCCCTGGGGGATACTCACCTCGGGTGGGGGAAGCCTCCAGATCCTAATGAGGCTTCCCACGCCGTCCGCTGTCCCACGGGGGTCTCGCTGCAGCCCTCCGAACAGCCGGCGACTGTGCCGACTGTCAGTTCAATATTTACCTTTGCTGGCTCCAGCGGGGGCGCTGTGGCGACTTTCGGCACGGAAATAGACGGAAATACCCGATCTCCGTCGGGTCCGCTCTACTGCGCAGGCGCCGGAAACTTGCGCCTGCGCAGTAGAGCAGACCCGACGGCGATCGGGTATTTCCGCCTACTTCGGCGCCGTCAGAACGCCTGCGCAGGAGCCAGGAAGGTAAATATTACGTCACCGCTGCACGGAGGGCTGCAGCGAGACCCCTGATGGATGGAGGACGGCGTGGGAAGCCTCATTAGGATCCGGAGGCTTCCCCCACCCGAGGTGAGTACCCCCCAGGGGCCGTTTTGTCGTTACAGTTCCTCTTTAAAGAGAATCTGTACTGTGAAAATCTTACTTAAATAAGTGTACTAGCCTGTTTGTTGTCTTCTCCTAGCCCCCTATGTGAAATTTTCGCCGCTCCCCGCTGCTTTCTTGGTGATAAAATCACTGTTTTATTCATTGTTTTTGTAAACAATGAAGATGGCCGCCAAACAGGATATACATTATCAGAGCAAGTGCACGTTTGCAGTGGCTCCTCTCATGCCCGACTTGACTGCTGGAATGTTACTTCCATTTGTTGCTTTAGCTGCTTATCTGGGTTTTGAACTGATCTTTCTGTACTCACAGCTGTTCACAAGGTCACAGTTGTGTGAGCCTCGCAAACATGCTGGCTGTAAGCAGAGACTTTGTCTGTGACTCATACACACAGGAGAGCAGAGGGGGGCGCGGCGGGGGCGTGTTTCTCCCTATCACAGCAGAGGCAGTGCATTTCTTCCTGGGTTGACAAAGCTTGTCAAAGAAAAGGAGTTTGGATACAGTGGTTTGCAAATGTATTCGGATCCATTGAAGTTTTCCACATTTTATCATATTACTGCCACAAACATAAATCAATTTTATTGGAATTCCACATGAAAGACAAAGTGGTGTACATGTGAGAAGTGGAACGAAAATCATACATGATTCCAAACATTTAAAAAGAAATAACTGCAAAGTGGGGTGTGCGTAATTATTCAGCCCCCCGAGTCAATACTTTGTAGAACCACCTTTTGCTGCAATTACAGCTGCCAGTCTTTTAGGATATGTCTCTACCAGTTTTGCACATCTAGAGACTGAAATCCTTGCCCATTCTTCTTTGCAAAACAGCTCCAGCTCAGTCAGATTAGATGGACAGCAATTGTGAACAGCAGTTTTCAGATCTTGCCACAGATTCTCGATTGGATTTAGATCTGGACTTTGACTGGGCCCTTCTAATACATGGATATGTTTTGTTTTAACCACTTTACCCCCAGCGGTACGGATTTCTCTGTCCCTTTTTCCACCCTATTAACACCAAGGGATGGAGAAATCCGTACCTGACGCCGCTGTCCGCGCTCCCGCTCGCTCGTCCGCGTGCCCCCGCGTTCGTCCGCGTGCCCCCGCGCTCGTCCACCCTAACATCCCCCTCTGCTTTTAAGCGGTTTTTAAAACGTTTTACTTTACTCTGGCGCCTCTGTATACTGAGTGTTTGCTGATCTTTTAGTCCACCCTGGGTGGAGGGGTGCATCCCCATCTACTATCTACAGAGAGCGACTTCTTAACCTGAGTGGGGTCAGGTCCTAATGCTCCCCACCTGCATTTAAAGTGGTTGCCTATGGGTAATCCGTGTTTGTGAGTATATACATAAAATTGTAATGAACTCTTCATTTTAACTGACAATACTGCACCATATTGGGCTCTTGATTTTCTTCTTGTTATTAAGCATTTGTGCAGTGCACGACTAATAGTTGTCCTATGGACAGATTCCACCACCTGAGCTGTAGATCTCTGCAGCTCGTCCAGAGTCACCATTGGCCTCCTAACTACATTTCTGATCAGTGCTCTCCTTGTTCGGCCTGTGAGTTTAGGTGGACGGCCTTGTCTTAGTAGGTTTACAGTTGTGCCATACTCCTTCCATTTCTGAATGATCGCTTGAACAGTGCTCAGTGGGATGTTCAAGGCTTTGGAAATCTTTTTGTAGCCTAAGCCTGCTTTACATTTCTCAATAACTTTATCACCTGGACTTCATGGTGTTGTTGCCCCCAATATTCTCTTAGACAACCTCTGAGGCCATCACAGAGCAGCTGTTTTTGTACTGACATTAGATTACACACAGTTGCACTCTATTTAGTCATTAGCACTCATCAGGCAATGTCTATGGGCAACTGACTGCACTCAGACCAAAGGGGGCTGAATAATTACGCACACCCCACTTTGCAGTTATTTATTTGTAAAAAAATGTTTAGAATCATGTATGCTTTTCATTCCACTTCTCACGTGTACACCACTTTGTATTGGTCTTTCATGTGGAATTCCAATGAAATTGATTCATGTTTGTGGCAGTAATATGACAAAATGTGGAAAACTTCAAGGGGTTCCGAATACTTTTGCAAACCATTGTATATTACAGAGACAGTGCAACTAGAAAAGGCTGCAGTAAGCCAGATCACATTAGAACAGGTATAGGAACTTATTGGATAGAAGAAATAAGGCTGAAAATTTTGTTACAGTCTCTTTAAATAAAAAAAAAGGGGAAATCCAATCTTTTTATCAAATTGGCGTAAAATCTGATCATTTTGTTGTACCGTGTGTGGTCACCTTTTGGCCAGTTGTACACATGAGGTGTGCAATGTGGTGTTAAAGATATAGGCTAGGTTCATAGTGGTCAGTTGCATAACACACGCATTATAATGCGTTCTAATGACTGTGAACTGCAATGGAGACTTGACATAGACTTTAATACAAAGCCTGCATGCAGCGAGTTACAATAATGTGGTTTGTTACAACGCAGTACTGTGAACAGCCCCAAAGAGTTATATGAGCAGTGAGTTGACATGCAGAATTATTCTGCAACACAACTGACCAGTGTGAACAGGGCCATACACACTGAATACAAGAAGGCATAAAAACCACCAAATTAAACCAAACACACAGGCAAGAGTAAGAGTAATCAGGGAGTATAAGCAGAGTAGTCAGTCCAGGCAAGATGTCAGTCCAGGTAGCAATCCAAAAGGCTAGTTATGTCCAAGCAAAGGGATCAGTCCAGGCAGCAATCCACAAGAGTAGTTATGTCCAGGCCGAGGGTCAGTCCAGGCAGCATTCCACAAGAGTAATAATGTCCAAGCAAAGGGGTGAGTCCAATGTTCAAGCAAAGGGATCAGTCCAGGCAGCAATCCACAATAGTAAAGTCCAGGCAAAGGGTCAGTCCATGCAGCAGTCCAAAAGAGTAGTAATGTCCAAGCAAAGGGATCAGTTCAGACAGCAATCCATAATAGTAAAGTCCAAGCAACGGGTCAGTCCAGGCAGCAATTTAAAAAAAGTAGTAATGTCCAAGCAAAATGTCACAAAGGAAGATCAAGTTACATATAACACACCCACACCCCCATTTAAGGCACCAGTAAGCAAGAAAGTACAGTAATTTTTTCACCTACTGTTTTTAGTACTTTTTTTAATTGAAGAGTGCAAAAGTTATTTTAAACAAAAGATAAAATAATTATCTCCTAGGAGAAATCTTAGGAGAAATGTGAAATGCAGGATAATTCATTAGATAAGGTTTATGAAATAAGCCCCTATATTTCATCAGATATGGTTTATGAAATAAGCCCCTCTGTTCCTCTGACTCTGCATATATAATATATTAGAGATTACCTCATTCTCCCACAATGCTCTTGTGAGGTAGACCTGGAAAATTTTGTCTTGACAAAGTTACCTGAGGAAGTTTTCCTGTGAGGAAACATGTGGCTTGATTAACAAATGTTGTAATGAGCGACAGCGTGCTGTAATGTAGATACTATCTGGATTTAATGTTACACAATTCCTGTAAGAATCCACTCGGACTCACATCACTCTTCTATTACGCCTTTACCTACAAATGCTATGGCCTGATATGACCCTGGCAATGGCTGCAGAGATCACCAGCAAGTAGGAGGTGATGTTGTTTTATAACTAACCATACATTTTATCTGAGATATGTGTCTGTACACAGTGCTGTAACCCCTCATTCAATAATAATAAAATGTGCATTTTTTAATATCAGTCATGATTATTAAGCTGTTTCATATGCTAGAAATTAAATCCTGAGAACAGCATAAATCAAGCAAAAATGAAAATTATTATTCTTCTGGTTCTGTTCACATGTCTTTACATACCCTTGAGAATGTTCCTTTATTTCTCTGAATTTCAGCGTGATGCGCACATGCACATATTTGTTCACATTATTTCTTTCAAATGAATAAACTGCTGGCAAACATACCAACACAGCTCCACCTCTGGCGATAGACATGCACTACGGTGGAAAAGTGGGTGATCAGTACATTAAAGGACACCTGAAGTGAAAGGGGTTCTCTGTTCAGGTTCCCTTTAAAGAGGAACTGCAGTGAAAATTATTAGCAGTAGGAGAACAGAGACGCCAGCAGGAGAAAAGTAAATAAAAAATTAGCTCAGAGGAAGCGGTGGACTTACCTCCATAAAGCAGACACGAAAACGCTGTCTGAGAATAAATACATACATTTATTGTAAAGTACCCCAAGGAAGCAACGCGTTTCGCAGGCTAGGCACGCTTCATCAGGCAATAGGGTGGGGACAAAACAGCAGTTCGGGTATACAAGTGTAGCGCCTCTTGCCATACCTGAATTGCTGTTTTGTCCTCACCCTATTGCCTGATGAAGCGGGCCTAGCCTGCGAAACGCGTTGCTTCCTTGGGGTACTTTACAATAAATGTATGTATTATTATTTATTAGATTTATATAGCGCCAACATATTACGCATTTATTCTCAGACAGTGTTTTCGTGTCTGCTTTATGGAGGTAAGTCCACCGCTTCCTCCGAGCTAATTTTATATTTTATATTTACTTTTATCCTGCTGGCGCCTCTGTTCTCCTACTGCTAAATACTGAGTCCACCCCTAGGTGGAGGGGTGACCTACCCCCTTTCTTTCCGATCTACAGAGAGCGACATCTTAATCCTGAGTGAGGAGATGTTTATTCTCCTCACCTGCCTACACAGTGGTTGCCTATGTGGTAACCCATGTTTGTGAGTATATTTATCTCATTAACTTTTTTCTACATTTGTTTCTGACATACTGCACTAAATTGGGCTCTCAGTTTCTCCCCTTTTTTATGCAGTGAAAATAAAGTAATTACAAAAAGTGCTTCATTTTTATAATAATTATTGATAAATGATTTAGTCAGTGTTTGCTTATTGTAAAATCTTTCCTCTCCCTGATTTACATTCTGACATTTATCACATGGCGACATCTTTACTGCTGGCAGGTGATGTCAGTGGAAAGATATGATGCATTTTTGGCAGTTGTAAACAGCTGTTATTTTCCACAATGCAACAAGGCTCCCGTAGTGTGATGTCAATACCCTGGTGCTGACATCACACTGTTGGGGGGGTTTCTCCACAATATCAGCCATACAGAGCCCCCTGATGATCCGTTTCAGAAAAGGAAAAGATTTCTCATGGGAAAGGGGGTATCAGCTACTGATAGTTCAATCCTTAGTTACAGTTTCTCTTTATAATGGCCACTAACGGTCAGGTTAATGATATTTTTCATCCAATCTTACAATTTGTAGGTCATATAAGAAACTGCCTAATTATTCATTTAATATATTTACTCAATTTACACTTTTGCTACATAGATTTGGTAAAATTGGATGAAAATGATTGAATCGTTAATGGCCACCTTTAGGCCTCGTTCACATTGCACTCCGTTCGCGTGGCCATTAGCATGGGGCGGCTTTTGACTCATTTTTTTTTCCGATTCCCAGCGCTTGGGTTGGCGATTCGTTTTTGTGCAAAACGGTTTTCTAAGCGTTTTTCCCGAGCAGTTTTGTAATTTACTCCCTGACGCAAGTCAGGAAGTGAACTCTTTGACCGGAAATAATGTATTTTTTTCTTAAAAATGCGAACGCAATTGCTGCACAAAGCTATTTTGTGGGCATTTTGCGTTTTTCTATACCTTCCATTGAGGCGGAATCGCCTAAAAAATGGCCCATGCCGCGCTTCTCTGAGCGGATCAGAAACAAAACGCTCAGATGTGAACTCTGTCATAGAGAATCATTGCACAAGCGTTTTTAGGGCGATTTTGAAAAAAGGGCAAAGACGCCCTTAGTGTGAAGAAAGCTGCTATTTGGTTTAGCCTTCTGCCTCTCTGCACAGAATGCAGCAGACATCTCTGTAAAACTAATTCTACTTTCGCTTGACTTTCTCTTCGCTAAGCACTCTTGATCTCTTTCCTGAGCTATGTGGAAAGCTTGCAATTGTAATTTATTCAGCCAGTAAAAGGTATCCTTTAACTCTCTCATTTCCTGCAGTCGCTAATGGCCCAAAACGAGGTATATGCGGTAATTATCCACTCCTCCAGCGCTGAGGACATTTTCTTGCACGCTCTTTAGCCCAGAGGTTCCTTCTCCCTTTACTTATTCTTTTGTTTTCTCCTAAGCAATCAAAAAGTTACATTAACATTCTCCAGACGGGAGATAAGAGCGAGATAAGGCTGAATCATTGCAAGGCCGCCACTTCTGTTCCTCGTTACACATGTGAGAGGGATTCTGCCTCATAAAACCCCTTCACTATCGGATAAACCAAACTGTTTATGTAAGAATTCTTATCCACTGACTCCGTGTGTTCAGCAACCTGTTTCTCTGCCGCTAAATAAAATCAACAGAGTGATTCTTTTTTTCCCATTTTATTAAGAGAAAATCTTACATAAGGAAGATTCAAAGCTGCAATGCCAAAGGAGATGTTGTTTAATGGTTCTTTATCTCTCTTTATATTTTACATTTTTAATTAAACTGCATTTGGTGAGGAAAGAAATGTAAGTTTCAAGCAAGCTTAACACATTCCAAAGAGTTTAACAACAAATATTGCAGGTCCTGAAGTGGAAAAGTACTTGATATAAATACATGATATAATGAATTGCATGTGTAGTACGGATAAGGAATAGAACATTAGCAGCAAAGAAAAGAGTATATTTTTATTTTCCGTTATTCAGGTTTTTATTTTTGTTTTCATACCATTGCATCATTCTGTCACATTTGCAGTTTTAAAAGCACACTTTGTCTTTTAAACTATAAAACAAAGCAGAAATAATGACCCTTTGAACTGTCCTGCAGTAAAACCTTATCTAAAGCTGTCTCCCACTGCTTCTTTGCTATTTAAGTGCTTCAGAAAACAGGACTGTGTTTGACCCAAGTTGGCGAAATAGCTCGGAGAAGCTCTTGCATAGATAACAACTGAGGTTTTTTTTAACTCGTCCTGTACTGGAAACCAATATGAGACTCTTTTCTTTGCTTCTGATGCTCTATTTCTTAACTGTATTACACATACAATTCATTATAAGTTTATTTTTGCTCCAAGTTTGCTTTAACTGAACTTGTTGTGATATGCATGTATTAGTGTGTTCCTAATGGGAAAAGCATCATGTGAGTGTCTAGGCTAGAAAAGTAGGTCCAGCTCTACAGAAAGTTAAATTCCCTTATCTCTTTCAGGGCCAGTGCACACCAAAAATGGCTAGCGTAATCGCAAATGCATAGCGTTTTTTGTAGCAGTGCCTAGTGATTTTCTATTTTTGAAGCATGTGCCTAGTGATTTTCTATTTATGCCTAGCAATTTTGGGAGAGTTTTTGTGTAGCGATTTTATACTCCTTCTACACTTTCACCTGGAAGAGATCAGCTTTTGAAAAAAATTGCTGTATAACTCTGTTATAGCATTTTTGGTGGCCATACATGGTACAATTTTTCATTTTTTTTCGATTAGATAATTTAGTTCGATTATTCCGTTAGATCGAATATAAAGATTTTTCCATCATGTCCGATCAGATTTTTTTTCGAAAAAACGGGATAATCGTTCGAATGCTACAGGACTTGCGTTTGGGACAAAATCACATCTCTCTGCTGTGATCCATCCCATACAAATATATTAAACTAGCGTTTTTAAAAGCGCTCAGAAGTGCTCTTGGTGTGCACCAGCCCTTAGATGTGTGTGTCCTCCAGGCTGATCTCCATCAACCTAAGGATGAAGAAAGGGACGCAAAATGTATTATTATTTTTTATATTATGCTTCAAATTACTTGTGCGGGAAGATGGGGATTTGGGAAGGTTCTGTATCCCTAAGGGGGCAGTAGGTCTTCTAAATAGAGTACCATTGCCGTGGTGACAAGGAAATTGGAATTTCCTAGCCATTTTAGAAAAGCTTAGCTAGAACTGAATGTATGCCAGGGCTTCACAAGACTTTCTGTAATTTCTTGTAATCAGAACAGATATTTGTTTCTGTTTCCAGCCAGCTATGACATTGCTCTTCTTTGCAAGCCTGGACTCTGTACTCTTTTTTTTGCGGAATATGGACTGCTTAGAAATTTCTCATCTGGCTGCATGTGTTATTAGATGCACAGATCAAGAGCTGTGGTTTGTCGTTTACCACACCTGGACTAATCTGTTGACTGGCAGCAAACTAGACACCCTCCTATCACAGTGTCTGACGGAAGGGTCACAATTGAGGTCACAGAAAACAGGAGCAGCCCCCCCCCTCCTCCCTCCCCGCCCGCAGACAAATCTTCATTCTTCTCCAATGTTATTAACAGAATGTATGCTAAACATTAATTGCTGAA
Source organism: Hyperolius riggenbachi (assembly GCF_040937935.1). Lineage (NCBI taxonomy): Eukaryota > Metazoa > Chordata > Amphibia > Anura > Hyperoliidae > Hyperolius > Hyperolius riggenbachi. Next base: position 31,390,922 of record NC_090655.1, on the reverse strand, counting down.
AAGGTATGTTTTGGAATATTTTATCATAAATATCTTGAGTCACACATAGAAATCTTCAAAAACAGATTGTTCTACACAATATTTATGCAGGGATGTAAAAAAAAATTGTAATTTTTTTTCTTTGGTACATTACAGGGACAATGAAAATACAGAAAGAACATAAATGGCAACGCTGCTTTTTTGTGCCATGTTGCACTTTGCTGAAGATCTGATGTACTGTATAAGGGTTTGTTCACACTAAGGGCATTTTCTCCTTTTTTTTAAGCGCCGGTAATTTTCAAAATCACCCTAAAAACGCTCGTGCAATGATTCCCTATGAGAGAGTTCACATCTGAGTGGTTCGATTCCGATCCACTCACCAAAACGCTGCCTGTACCATTTTGGAGCGATTTCCCTATAATGAATGGCAGGTATAGGGAAATCGCAAAACGCTTGAAAACGATTTCCCGAGCGCTTTTACGAGTAAATACGTTTGTATTTATTATTTTCCGGGTCAAAGAGTTCACTTCTTAACTGACGTCAGGAAGTGAAAATACAAATCACTCTGAAAAAGTGCTTAGAAAAGCGTTTTACAAAAAATCATAACATGCAGATAAGCGCGGGGATTTTCTTAAAGAAATCACTCACAAAATGCTGGTGTCAGCGATTGCGATTTTAGATGTGAACAAAGCCTAACAGTAATAAATAAAAAGCATCCACTAAAATGACACCACTTAACAAACTAGACCTCCTAAGGTCTTCATCCATGAATGCTGCATTGAATATTTTGGTCACATACATTTTATATGAAATTTAATTGAATGTATAAAAATAAAAAAAAGACTTTATTTCTTCAGATATGTCAGTTTTGATTTGTTCCTTAGACATAGTGTCGCGCATTGTAAAAATCACCCCAAAAATGATTAGGTTACTTCTAATGAATTAATAAATACCCCATATGTGTGGCTGGTTTTGTTTGTGAGGTACCAGTTAGATTGGGTTTTCATAAACTCTGATTAGTGTTCCTTTTTTTATGTTTTTGCTCTGTCTCTTTTTTTTTGCTGAACATATGAGATAGAATAAGAGGAAAAATACCAACAAAATGACAACATTCAGTATTAGTCTGTGTAAGGTATCAATCTGCAGATGCATTGAATATGAAATGTGCGTGACTGAGTAGCAGAAAAAAGGAATTGTTTGTTGTCAGTTTTTCTGATAATTCTTCAGACACGTCATGGAGTATTGTATCCCTTAAAGGAAACATGAGGATAAAATAAACTATTGAGATAAACAATTGTATCCATCCTTCTTCTCCTAAAAATAACTTTTTTAGATATCCAACGGTTTTATTTTATGTTTAAATTTACTTTTTATGTTTTTACTGTTTTATTGTTTCTGCTCAATTACACATGCATTGAAGTATGCCAGAGCTAAAATCTATGAACTATTGACACTTTTTATCTCTTTCCTGCTCTCAGCAGCCATTTTTTGCCTGGAAAGTATTCTATGCCTGTAGTTCCTTATCAGTGATATTCACACTGTAGTCTGACCGAGTCCCAACCCCTACAGACTGTCAAAAAAAGGAACACAGCCTAGTTATTTGTGTGCTTGGCACTGTACATACACATGTCTATCTCATCATGTCACCAGTCACCTCGTGTATCTTTAAAAATGCTTTGGCTACTTTTTTAAAAAAATATATACCTATACCAAAAAGGTGTGGATAGCTTGTTTGTGGAATGCTTTGCAGAGACCTGGTTAGAATGTTTAAGATAACACAAATGAAAATTCTGGTGGGGTTTTGTATCTATAGAACTTTTTCTTAAAGGGAAGGTCTGAGAAATTAAAAAAAAAAGAAGTCCACCTACCTCGGGCTTCCTCCAGCCCCTGGCATCTGACCTGTGCCCTTGCCGCAGCTCTGTTGGCTCCCGGTCCCCTCCGGTGCAGATGCCGACCTCGCCAGGTCGGCATCTTCCTGCATCCTCCTGCATTCCACTGTGCAGCTCACTGAGTCGCACTGACGTTATCTGGGCTGTTCAGCGCAGGCGCAGAACTACTGCGCCTGCGCAGTACAGTCCGGATGACGTCAGCGCGACTCTGAGAGCCGCAAGCACAGTCGGCGTCTTGCGCCAGAGGGGATTCCGGACCACCAGCGTGGAGCGGAGCTGCGGTGTGGGCACAGGATGGCTGGCAGGGGCTGGAGGAAGCCCCAGGTAAGTGTATTTTTTTTTATATTTATAAAGTCCTCGGATGTATACTTTAAGCTTTGATGTACAGTAACAGTAAAACTCCAACCAGAATAACAGCATTCAGTGAACTAGACCCTCTATGGTATCCTTCCATGAATGCATTGAATATTTTGGTTGTATGGATTTTTTAATGAAATATAATGATGGAATACTTTGCCTTTGAGTTCCTTCAGAAATGACAAAAATTCACGTACGCCCGTGGTTCGGGACTGCAGTACTTTGGAAGTGCAAGGCCAACATCAGTGTGGTACATTCCCGTTGGAATTTTTGACCCCATTTGTAAATGTTTCAGACAAAAATGTATGTACTTCGTAACATCTGAAGAATGAATAAAACATATTTGGTGCGGCAGAGAATCTAAAGCCCGACCAGTGCATGTTTCCCTATCCTTTTTTCTGAATGAATTGTAGAAAAAAAATAGCTGCTGTCCTGTTATTATTTTTGCTGTTAGCAGTTAGAGAGCCAGCAAGCGCCCTGCTCTGTACAGTGACCCAAATTTGCTCTCTTTTTGTTCTTATCAGATGGATAATACGATAAGGAGGACTTTAGAAGGACAACATTGTGGGAAGCCGTTTGGATGAAGTTTCTGTGAAAGCTGAGGGCCCTCTTCCCGCGTCCCGGTCCCCTTTGTGTGTTTAAGGATCTCAAGCTGTGTGAATATGGCTAGTCACGTACAAATAGTGGACCTCCTCTAAACTATCTGTACTAATCCTATTCACAGGCAGAAGGCCACTCGCTGCGCTCCCATCCCTGTGAACTGTGCTCCGGCCACTGCAGCTTATTTTAGGAAATGCAAGGCCCAGAATGTACTGGGAAGGGGAATAAAGTAATTAGGACCACCTGTTCTCTCCGTGGCTCACCGCCATCTGGTAACCTCCATCTATAAACATACATATGGGGTCACCTCAGCACACCTATAAACACATTTAAGAGGTTGGCCTTTTCTACCCATAAAAGCAGCCATCGAAGCGCTCAGATAGGTTACATGATATTACATGTGTATGATATTACATGCGCTCTTCATATATTCGTTATTAGCAGCTGTACGATGTACGCTACAGTTAGCTATATGGCAGGGACATTAAACAGACGCAGTGCTTTGCTGATACTGGACTGGTGGTAAGACAGGGACAGTGGCAGGTCGTAGTGGTGGTGAAACTCCTGCATAGAATTCTGGGAGTTGGATCTGTACTTTAGTCCAGAGTAGAATTCTACCCAGGTGGTGCTTTGTGTCATTGCTCATAATTGCAACATTACAGACCCATGCTGACCACATTGCTATACAGCAGGTTTAAAGTGGCCTGTATGCTTTCTTTTCTTGGGGGGGGGGGGGATGTATTGGGCTAGTCGTGGCTAGATAATATACTGGCTAAGGGCACTGCCTTTGACATTGGAGACCAGGGCTTGAATCCTGGCTAGGGTCAGTACCTATTTGTTCTTTTAATATGTGTTCTGTATCCACGACTGTGAGAATGTCCACTGTTTCCTGTACAGATAGGAAGTGGAGATAACGTCTCTAGGAACAATTAAAAAGTTTATGTATAGTGGAGAAGTCAAGGTGCCCTTACTTCGACCAAGAGAGAGATCTGTTAAATGTGTGGTATATTTCATCCCAAAATTACTAACACATTCTGTTATCAAAATTATTAAGTAATTTAATATCGGTATACAGTATAAGGAACAACAATATATCATGGTTGTGAATGAAAAATATCCACAGCAGTGAGATTACTGTTAGGTCAATAAATGGGTAAATGCCATATCACGGGAATGCCAAAGGATTGTGATATTACCTGCTGCCAGTGTATTCACATATATGTTTTTAATACAATTATTATTATATACGGTTATTATATGGCTTTTACTGTATGTAAATATTCCTGCTGAAATAGTGCTATTTGTTTTGTTTGTTGAGCATGTAAACACTTTTCCGAAATGCTTTATATGAGGCATTATTTAATGCCAGCTTGGCAGTATATAACCTACAGAATATATTCTAGAATTTCAACTTAACCTGTATTTGTCCCCTTAATAGACATATTAAGCTTTTAATTAAAGCTGCAATCTATTTGAAGTGTTGAACTTTTTTATGAAACATTTCCTGAAATAAAGAGCCATTTGCTTCTGTTGCAGAGCTGCAGAGAGGCGGTGACTGGTTGGAGATGCCCACACTTCTGCTGATGTATGTCTCCCAGTGTAGGTTTTTTTTATCTTCTATTATGTAGCACATGTTCAAAAGGTCATTTGGAGGTGTGTTTTTTTTGTTTTGTTTTTTACAGTGAATGACAAGAAAAACAAATCAAAGCTAACAAATACTGTAATCCTGTTGTCTGTAAATTATATTTTCAAAGTAACATTTCTAGATATGCATTTCCAACTGCATTTCTCCTTTATTTCCTTTATAACTAGTGTTGGTGTTCAAATTCCACATAATGTATTCAGAACACACGAATACGCCCAGACACCACACTCTAGTGGCATTTCAGTACTGAACAAGAGGACAGGGTCAGGGGAAGTTCTATACGTGCACTTCACAGTGCGTTTCACATGAGTCCAATACTTTCTACTTCCGGTGTTGTGTCTGATTACGCTGCCTGTGGATTTGCGCTGCCCCGCATGCGCAGTAGGAGACTGTGAGGCCACAGTTCCTATTGAATGATGCTGCTGGAGGTAAAATAATCAATATCTCCACTTCCACGCCTCTTACACTCCCCAAATTTTCAGGATAGGGAGGGGATCCCCCGGACTTTGTGCCAAATTGCAGCCCCCGAGACCCGCTGGTTCCCGAGATAGGTTTCTGTAATCTATCTCCAGAACCAGATGGTCTTGGGGGCTGCAATTTGGTATAGAGGTAGTTCGGGGGGTCGCCTCCCTACCCTGAAACTTTGGTGAGTGTAAGAGGTGTGGAAGTGAAGATATTTACTATTTTACCTTCAGCAGCATAATTAACTTCACACTGCGCATGCGTGCTACTCAGTGTGGAAGGGAGCTTCCGGGCAGCGCATTCAGACATACACCGGCTTTGGAAGTAGGAAGTATCAAAGTCACATGAAACACGCCGTGAAGTGCAAGTAATGAACTTCCCCTGACCCCGTTCTCTTGTTCAGTATTGAATTGTCACTGGAGTGTGGTATTTAAGATTATTTAGGTGTTCCGAATTCCTTATGCCGAATTCAACACCAACACAAACCTCCCGCTCCCTAAAACTTAACATGAATAAAAACAGAACTGATTATTTTCTCACCAATACTGCCACTTATTGTTAAACTATTAAATATGAAATGAGCTGTTCATTGTGGTAAGACATGAGTCTCCCTCCACTGAATGCCATGGGAGGCGCGGGAATTAGGGAGAGAGCACGATTGGGCTTGTCGTGTAGCCCCACTCCCCTATCCCTGTGATGGTCCCCATCCCGGACGAGCTTCAAAGGACCCATGTCTGAAGCTCGCTCCCACCGCAGTGTATGCTGGGAGCTGTAGTTTATAGATGTGGGTGCATCTCAGCTCCCAGCATGCATTGCCTCCAGGAATGAGCTTCCGACGTCGGTGCTTTGAAGTGTGGCGGGCTGCAGACAAGATGCCCCGACTGCAGGCAATTTTCTCCGAAAAAGTCCTTGGGTCCAGGTTGTACTGCACATGCCTGGCCGCATGCGCGCCCCAGTTGCACTCCCGTAACCAAGAAGGTTCTGTTTCCCGCAGGAGTGCGACGGGGGAGAGCACACGGCCGGACTGTGCCTGCACCTTCTGGAGGATTTTCCAGGGCCAATTACGGAGGATCCAGGTGGCACAGAAAGACAGCAAGCGATCAGCCTGGAGGAAGCCCAAGGTATGTATCATTTTTTTCTCCTGCCCCATCTCAGGTAAACTTGAAGAATCTGGAAGAAGCAGAGTCTGGTCATTGGATGAAGGGAACAACCTGCACTGGATTGTATGTTTGCCTGGTAAATGTAAAGATAGAAAGTGACGGTCTGTGCAGACCACTTGGTTTTCAAAAGTAAACTAATTTGAGCAGACCGGCACTTTCTTTCTTAGCTTGGCTTACAGGGTTTAATGATGGATGCATTGTACAGTGGTCGCTTAGGCCTGTCTGGTGTCCACTTATAGATTACACAGAGAGTGAGAGGTTGCAAGCATTTTCCAGGTACCTCTTCTACGTTTATCTACTGCTGTATTTTCCCCGCTGTGGATACAGTTTCCTTAGAGTAGGAATGCGGATAAGAGATCCTTGACAGGAACCCTACCACTTCCCATGTATCTTCAGACAAAGTTGATATCTCCTGGTTTTTAAAGGGACTTCGAGCAGTGCAGTAACTATGGAAAGATGCATACCATGTTGAAGCTCTCTTTCTCCTCTTTCCATTGATATATAAACCGCCACCCTACGCCTTTTAGTTTTCGCTATTTTCGCGAGCGAAATCACGGCCGCCATCTTGGATTCCTTATTCAGCATTGTATTATGCAGGACGACACTTTCCCCAGTGTCGGTAACTCCATTCAGTGCAATGCAATGAAATACAAAGAACCCAGGGGGATATAATTACAAACATCATGCCGGTAGGTGTGAGGATATAATTAATTAGTTGTGGGTATGCTTAAAGGCATAACCACAGGCACTGCTCGGAGTCCCTTTAAATATAACTTTTATGTATCATCTGCCTTTCACTCTATTGTTTCCTTAAGCAAACATTCCACACCATTACATCATGCACAATGGTTTAACAGCTCTATAAAGGAAATAAAAAAGAGAGTCTCAGACAGGAACCACAGTGGCACAAACATCAGTCCTCAAAATAGAAACATTTCCAAATTCTTCACCCAAAATAAAGTGAGAAATATGCTCTCTTCTACACAGGCAAAGTTTTGTCTATATGGTCTGCTATTTAATCCAAAGCCTTTAAAAGCTATATAGAGCCTTATAATGGATTCAAAAACAACAAAACACCATGGTCTAACTGCAAGGCAATTACTGAAGAATACATCTCAAATGTCCTTCTAAACCAGCACCAGACCACCTGCGACCTGGACCCTGGCCCAGCACAGTTCATATTGAAATGCCCTAATCTATTTAGACCAGCATTTCACAAAATAGTAAATTGTTCCTTGCAAGCAGAGAATCAAGCCACTACTCAAGATACCATCCTTATGTTTTGAGCAGCTACGGTCTGGTGAGTGGGTCACCAACCTCCCCTTTCTATGGAAGTTATTGAAAAAGCTGTCTATCTCCAACTTGAAGCCAGACTCTTAAGGAACAACATATTTGACCTGCTACAATCTGGCTTCAAGAAGCACCAGGGCTGCAAAACAGCCCTCGACCAGATCTGCAATGTTTTGCTTATGGCCAGAGAGAGAGAAATGTTCCGTCCTAATACTGTTTGATCTTCCAGCAGCTTTTGATACAGTTGATCATGAAATCTTGCTTAACAGGCTGCAAGAGTTCTGTGGCATTGACGGCTTAGTCCTCCAGTAGTTCTCCCTTTTCTTGGCTGGCAGACAAAAAAGGGTTACCCTGGTATCCCTTCTGATCCAACCTTGTTTCATGTAAAATATGGTGTACAGCATGATTCAATACTATCCCTTTGTTGTTTACCATATACATGCTAGCACTTTGAAAACTCATCCAAAAATTGGCTACCCATAAGTAGGAGAATCCTTTTCAAAATTGTCATCCTAACATTCAAATATGTACACAATCTAGGCTCATGCTATCTGAAGAACATGTTGCAACTGCGTCACACCGCCCACAACCTCAGATCAACAGGATCTAATAACTTGACCAACTCAAAACCTTTGGAGCCAGAGCCCTCTGGCATGCTGCCCCTACCCTTCAGAATGCTTTGGCACACCCATTCAAGACATATCCAACCCAGAAGGCACTTAAATGAAAAGCTACCTGTTTAGTCTGCCATTTATGATCATGTTTTTTTGTGTTTTTTTGTTGTGTATCTTTTAGAGCAGAGAAGAGTTCTGAGTTCAGGTCCTCTTTAAAATGCTGAGTATATGGTGAAAACTGCAATTATTAGAGAATTATGCAATGTTATAAAAAAAAGCTATATACCTGAAAATAAAAAATATGACATAATTTTCTTTGCTACTAATGTTCTATTAATTATCCGTATTACACAACCAATTCATTTTATCATGAGGTTTTTTTCGCTTCAGTGTCACTTTATGTCAGACTTTGCAGGGGAAAATATTGTTATGTGGAGTTCATAGCAACAGCCACTGTTCAGCTGTAGGGAATCACACTGACAGCTCATGGCAGAGGCATCATGGCCGGTTTTGAGGCAAGGCCACAAAGGCCATGGCCTAGTGGCGAGCAGAAAGCTGGCACACTAAGGCCCTTTTTACACTGAATGTGTTTTAATGCATAGCAGCATCCGTAAAAAAGCGGGTGCCTAAACACAATGCAAAAAGGTCACCCTGCTTCCACAGGGGCGAGCAGTGGAGCTCAGGCTCTGTGCTCCCCCCATCCTGTGCTGTGCCCCCCCAAGCACAGCACAGAATGGAGGGATCACAGGACCAGGGGAGTACAAAGGATGGGGCTACACACAATAAGAGCACAGAACCAGGGGAACAAACGGGACAGGGGAAGCATACAGCACAGGTGGTGCACAGGACGGGGCGGTTGGTGACTGTCGGCCTTGGGCGGTAAAATGTTCAAATCCGGCCCTGAGAGGCATATGGCATTGAGCTGTCAGAGCCAATTTTTAGCAAGTCAGAGTTTTCATGGTCGTGGGTTCCTGCACTTCCTTCTGTAGAACAGTAACAAGCGTAAATGTGAGAACGTTGGCCACATTGGGGATGTATAAATTATCATCTGTTGGTGGTAATTGTGAACATAGTTTATGAACTATAAATTCTGCAGTTTTACATACTAGGTTTTATATGGCTTTACTTCCTCGTAAGAGGGGGGAATTCTTAGTTTTTATAAAGTGTCATAAATCTACGGCTTCATTCTCAAATAAATGATATTACTCCAGCTTTAATAAACCAGTGCAGATGGTGGGTGTGAAGACCACGCTATGTGGCGGCGCTCTTTGCCCGCGCCTTTTATCTGCTGGGAATTCAGCATTTCGGACACACGACAAGACGTGGGAAGGCTGGGGCCGCAGATACCTCTAAGCTGTGATTTCCAATCTAATTATTCCCGCGGAAGCCTCATCCACATCTTCATATTACTTCCAGCAGAAGCCGGGATTTGCTCAATCAAATTATTTTATCACTTTTAAAGATGTTTTCTTAATTACAAAACAGCACCCGAGTGTCCCCTGCATTTGTGCTGCATGTCTTGTTACCAAGTGTAGTTGTTGTGGAAGAAAGCAATTAAATTGTCAAAAAGTAATTGTTCTGCAGATTTAATTGAAAGCGACACAGTGGCATTTACATTGTGTGTTTAGAAGCAAATAAAACAAGCGCCAGAAAGAGTCTTGCTGGCTTTTTTTTAACCCTCGCCTTGCCTCACGGAGCACACAAACTAGCTATTCATGTGGCTATTCATAGCTATTCACAGGAAACATTGTTCTCCAAAGTAGAGGCCCGCGCGGGACTAATGTTTCAGACCTGCAGCCCCGCTACCTGCACCTTACATGCAACCCACTTTCTGGTGGATCTGGTACTTGCACCCCACTCAACCTGCAGGCCTTCAGACTTGCAACCTGACCAGCGACCCGCTTTTTCCATTTTATTATAAAACATACATTGGTAGTCTCATTGGAAGGCTGTAAAGTAAGTGAAACCAATTTTTTACACACAAACTCACTACCTGCGACCTGACCTGCACCTGCAGGCCGCTACCCGCAACCTGACCTGCAACCCCATTAGGATGAAAACGGGTACCGAACCCGACCCGCATTTAGGGTAACCCATGGATACCCGACCCGATGCAGGCTTCTACCCCTAAGTACCTAAATAGGTTGAACTAGGGGGAGGCACTAAGTGGCTGTGACCCAATAATAGAATATGTACTCAAGGCCGTATTTGTACATTTTCATCCCCTAGACTAACTTTCTTGTTGCTCCCCTTCCATGTGCAGCAGTCCCCCTTATCCCATTCCATGTGCAGCCCCCTCTTCAATGTGTAGCATCCAGATACAGCAGCCCCTCTCTTTCATGTAAAGTCTCTTGTATGTCCAATCCTTCTCCTCCATATTCAGCAACCCCTTTTCAATGTCCAGCTGCCGTCCAAGGTCAGGCCTTTGTATCCTTTCCAGAAATCCTTCCCTGTATATACTCATGTTAACCCTTTGCACCAAAAAGTTAACGAGCACAACATCACAACAGAAAACAAAATAGAGAATCTTAGCCCTTGTTTTATCCACTGTCAGACTCCAACAGTGTACCGGCCTCGCTAGCTCCTTATGTTGGCCAATGTCTAACAAGGAGTAATATTGCTGCTGCTAGAGGTGCCATTGACTAATATAATCCAATATGGTGTCAGCCCTTCAGATCAAAGTGTTGGACTAATGGTGGCCATACATGGTACAATTTTTTCATACAATCTTACCATTTCTATGTAGTATAAGGGTAAATTAAGTGAATATACTGAAAGGATAATTCAGGCAGTTCCCTTATATTACATAGAAATGGTAAGATTGTATGAAAAAATTGTACCATGCATGGCCACCATAAGTCTGGCACGTTGATCACCGCCAACACTACAGTGCGCCACCAAATATAAATATTATCTGGAAAGGACAAAGGTTCATACACACATCCAACAAAGTGCACGACCAACTCCGAAACATGACCGACCCAATGACTAACCTTTTACTCAGTTTTTCTGTGAACCAACCAACTGAACGACCAACTTATTTACATACTGCAGAGGCAAACGAAATGAAGGACTGCACAACATGACCACATTCAAAACAAGGACGTTGTTCAAAAACTTTTTGTACACACATGGCCAACTGCATATCAGCCCAACAGTCGTGTAAGATGATCCGCTAAATGGATTGGGCAAACCACCTGTTATCAGTCACTTGTCTAGTTGTTTGCCACCCATACGCATGCCTGATTGTCTTCCAACAGATCAAAATCAGACAACATCCGGGCAGATTTGTTAAACCGGTATTGTCACCATAAAAATCAAATTTCAACAGCAACTGGTCTGAGTGTATTAAGTGATAAAGATGCTAATCCTGCATTCAAAACTTGCAAAACTTTTTCTGCTGTTATGTTTTGGAGTTATCACATACTTTAGGAGCACTGGCCCTTTATTTGCCATTGCCATTTAGTTGCATGCTGGGGGTTATTTTTATCTATAATATATTCCTCCTCTTCCCTTTATTTCCCTGCCTAGCTTCTTATCTGCTCACTTGTGTTTACAAGCAAGGCTGAGGTGGCTCATAGATTGGAGGATACGACAGTGCAGTTGCTAGTCTACACCTCAGTGGGAGTATCTGAAGACTCTGGGAGGAGGGCAGCTAATGAATACACAATGAGCAAGAGAAGGGGGGGGGGGACAAGAGTCAGGGAGGATATGATGTCAGCATTAACTTGGCAAGATGGCCACTGCCTAGAATAGGATTTTCTGCTTCTCCTTTATAAAATTCACAGGAATCATTACGTAGATAGCACAATACATCTGTTATGTAATTAGAACTAGTATTTATCTACTTATATGTGTGTTTTTATTTCTAGTTTAGCATGGGTCGTCGCTTGTTCTTTAATCATATGTACGAGCCTTTAGACTAAAAAAAAATTGCAATAGATGGTGAAGACTTCCAGGTAATGTCAACAAGGTCTTCTGGTGTGTATACTAAACCTGTACTATGAACAACGATGCATGGACAAATCTATTTCAACATACCTAAGAGCTAGAGGCAGTGGAAGGCTCTTACCTTTTTCCGATAGGATTCACAACACGTTTCTAAATCAATCTGAAAGAGCGATCAGGAATCAAACTCATACCATTTACTAAAACAAAGCTGGAGAAGGGATGTTCTCGAGGCATGCCACATAACTCAACTTGGATACTAACAAACCTGAGACACTATGCTAGGTACTCAAAGAGACTGCATTATGGCACATGGTATGGGGTATGGGCCAATCATAATACATGCTCGTGACATTTTTGCAAAGACAATCTTAGTTTATAAAAAACGGCAGAATGTTGTGCAAGCCAGTCAACTTCAACATGATCTTCACTAAGTAACAATTATTTTCCAGTTTAAACATTAATGGTACTGTAACTGCTGCCTGTTGTTTGTGCAATTAAACTAAAGAATTCATATTTGTAATGCCTGGTAGATCTGCTTTCTTTCAGCTGCTATGCCCCCAATCTATCACCACCTTCTTCACCCTATGTGGCACGTCCCCACTTGAACGGGAGGTGAGGAAACAACACTTGCCCGACTTCGGTTACACCCAGGCCTTGAAAGTGCAAGGTGTAGCAGCTGAGGCCTAGAAAGCCAGAGTACCACCAGATGTCACCACTGAGGCTAGTAACACAGTTCAACAGTATCACACACACACAGTTCCTTGAGTCTGCATGCAAGAGTATGTGAACAGAGAGCAGACGTCCAAGATGATATATGACAAATTTATGCAAAACTATAAGTACACTGTTAACCTCCCTGGCGGTGCATTTCTGTCTGGAATTATGAGTCAAAAGCGGTACATTTATTCCAAGAATTTTAGGCCTTCAATTTTTCAGTCATAACTCACCCAAATATGTCTGGTAGACATTCTGCATATAAATAGAACAATGGAACACAAATTTGTTGATTTAATTAAATTTATGAATAAACTTTAAAAATTGTGAAACTGTACAAATAAGTCAGACAGAAAGTAGTGAAAATCCAGACAAAAAATGGTAACTCTTTTTATATATAGTGTCATCCTGTGCTTTTCAAATTAGCTTATCTGCCATCTCTGCCTTGGCAGTCAGGTGACACGGGAGAGATCAAATTTTGTGTTTAGAGAAATGAGGAGAAATTAGACACACTAATATATATATATATATATACCCATATATATATATATATATATATATATATATATATATATATATATATATATATATATATATATATATATATATATATATATATATACAGTGGTGTGAAAAACTATTTGCCCCCTTCCTGATTTCTTATTCTTTTGCATGTTTGTCACACTTAAATGTTTCTGCTCATCAAAAACCGTTAACTATTAGTCAAAGATAACATAATTGAACACAAAATGCAGTTTTAAATGATGGTTTGTATTATTTAGTGAGGAAAAAAAACTCAAAACCTACATGGCCCTGTGTGAAAAAGTGATTGCCCCCCTTGTTAAAAAATAACGTAACTGTGGTTTATCACACCTGAGTTCAATTTCTGTAGTCACCCCCAGGCCTGATTACTGCCACACCTGTTTCAATCAAGAAATCACTTAAATAGGAGCTATCTGACACAGAGAAGTAGACCAAAAGCACCTCAAAAGCTAGACATCATGAGAACAAAAGTACTGTAATTGAGATCTATCAGTCTGGTAAAGGTTATAAAGCCATTTCTAAAGCTTTGGGACTCCAGCGAACCACAGTGAGAGCCATTATCCACAAATGGCAAAAACATGGAACAGTGATTAACCTTCCCAGGAGTGGCTGGCCGACCAAAATTACCCCAAGAGCGCAGAGAAAACTCATCCGAGAGGCCACAAAAGACCCCAGGACAACATCTAAAGAACTGCAGGCCTCACTTGCCTCAATTAGGTCAGTGTTCACAACTCCACCATTAGAAAGAGACTGGGCAAAAACGGCCTGCATGGCAGATATCAAGGCGCAAACCACTTTTAAGCAAAAAGAACATTAAGGCTCGTCTCAATTTTGCTAAAAAACATCTCAATAATTGCCAAGACTTGTGGGAAAATACCTTGTGGACCGCCGAGACAAAAGTTGAACTTTTTGGAAGGTGCGTGTCCTGTTAAATGTGTTATAGAAGTAACACAGCATTTCAGCAAAAGAACATCATACCAACAGTAAAATATGGTGGTGGTAGTGTGATGGTCTGGGGTTGTTTTGCTGCTTCAGGACCTGGAAGGCTTGCTGTGATAGATGGAACCATGAATTCTACTGTCTACCAAAAAATCCTGAAGGAGAATGTCCGGCCATCTGTTCGTCAACTCAAGCTGAAGCGATCTTGGGTGCTGTAGCAGGACAATGACCCAAAAGACACCAGCAAATCCACCTCTGAATGGGTGAAGAAAAACAAAATGAAGACTTTGGAGTGGGCTAGTCAAAGCCCTGACCTGAATCCTATTGAGATGTTGTGGCATGACCTTAAAAAGGCAGTTCATGCTAGAAAACCCTCAAATAAAGCTGAATTACAACAATTCTGCAAAGATGAGTGGGCCAAAATTCCTCCAGAGCGCTGAAAAAGACTTGTTGCAAGTTATCGCAAACGCTTGATTGCAGTTATTGCTGCTAAGGGTGGCCCAACCAGTTATTAGGTTCAGGGGGCAATTTCTTTTTCACACAGGGCCATGTAGGTTTTGAGTTTTTTTTCTCACTAAATAATAAAAACCATCATTTAAAACTGCATTTTGTGTTCAATTATGTTATCTTTGACTAATAGTTAACGTTTTTTGATGAGCAAAAACATTTAAGTGTGACAAACATGCAAAAGAATAAGAAGTCAGGAAGGGGGCAAATAGTTTTTCACACCACTGTATATATATATATATATATATATATATATATATATATATATATATATATCCATATGTATATATATATATATATATATATATAAAGTATATATATATATACCTATATATATATATATATATATATATATATATATATATATATATATATACACAGTATATATATATACAGTATATATATATATACATATATATATATATATACACAGTATATATACATATATATACAGTATATATGTATATACACACAGTATATACATATATATACAGTATATATGTGTATATACACACAGTATATACATATATATACAGTATATATGTATATACGAATGCAGATTGGCTTTTATTTATGTATTTTTTCTTCTGCCCTGTGCGACTCTTCAGGGCCACCTTAAATTTTTGTCCCGCCCCGTGACGTCACGCCGCGCTCTGATTGGCCGCCGGGTCCCCGGAACAAGAACGGGGCTGTGGGGATCCCGGCGGCCAGCAATGCAGAAGTAAAGGCCGGGGAAGGCGGAGGAGAGCCGGGGGAGATGGTGGAGTCCCGCTGCGCAGCAGCGATCGCGCGCAAGACTCCAAGAAAGCAGGGAATTCCTTAGCCCGACCTGAGCTCGGTCTTACCGCTGGCTGCTCATCTCTCCCAGCCCGAGCTCAGGTCGGGCTTACCGCCAGGGAGGTTAACTGACTGATAAGGAGAGTAGATTATACTTATCGTCCAGGGCAAGTGCTTACAAGGAATGTCCAGTAACTTAGCAGAGGTCTGTCCAGGCAGCGATCAGGGGAAGTCCAGTAACTTAGCAGAGGTTAGTCCAGGTAGTGATCAAGGGAAGTCCAGTAACTTAGCAGAGGTAGGTCCAGGCAGAGATCAAGGGAAGTCCAGTAACTTAGCAGAGGTCGGTCCAGGCAGTGATCAAAGGAAGTCCAGTAACTTAGCAGAGGTCTGTCCAGGCAGCAGGCAAAAGGGTAATCCAGGAATCAAGCAGAGGTTAATCACAACAGAGTAGTCAATACAAGCCGAGGTCAAAGTCCAGGATATCAATAAAGGATTCAGAGTGCTCACCCAGCAACTAGCCAAAGGTATGCTTATCACGGGCAATGAATGGGAACACTCTGCATGTTTAAATACCACTATCATCCAATTAGTGGCCGGCCACACTCCGCACGACCAATCACACAGAGCAATCCCTGGCTAGGTGTCAGCTGTAAAGTCACAGCTGACTATTGTTTATGTTTGCGAAGGACGTCCTGGAAACTCGCCCTCCGCCTGCCATAGTGTGCGGCCTGTGAGGTATCGGCAGGGTCCACAGCGGGGAACAAGCGCCGAGATCCGGAAGCGCCAGGTTCCGCCCTGGTCTCTGCTTCATTCCTTATAATGTTCAGGTTATTTGAATATGTGCTGTATTATTGAACCATACCTATTTAGAACCTCTGTTAAATTTGTATTTACGCACCTTTGGGAAGAACCATAGTCTTTCCTCTTTGTTAATATCCAAGTGGAATCATGTGGCCTGGCTCTCGACTATCAATTCCCCCTGTATAGTGTGAGTTTAAAAGGGACCCAAACCAAACATTTTTTTAATTCAAAATATTTAGTTGCACTACTCTGACACATACAAAGATAAATAAACACTCATTCAAGCCTGTGAGCATTTCAGTGCATGCTTTTCACCCTTCTCTTTTCATAAATAGGGTTATACAGGGGGCAGCCATTAGCAATTCCTCTTTTGCTGGACACCATCTACTTCCAGTGTTTCCCAAGCCTGTCAAGGCCCACCAACAGTACATGTTTTGTGGAAATCCACAGGGGTAGTTAATCAGCTCTGCTGAGACACTAATTACCCCCCTGTGCAAGTTTGTGGTTTCCTGCAAAACATGGACTGTTTGTGGGCCTTGAGGACAGGGTTGGGGAACTCTGATCTACTCCACCAGTTTGCCGGATTCTGTCCCGGCAATATGAAAGGAAGGGAGGGGTTCCTCCAATAAATGTAAAATAAGTTATATTTGCCATCATGCAGCTGAAAAAAAGGCTTCTATTCTTATAATTTAGAAAATAGATTTTATTTTTGAATTCTTGTATTTTTAATTTGGGTCCACTTTAAGTGCTGATTGGTTCCTTTTAAATTGGTTTAGAAGTGTGTGAAAACAAAGTGATGAGATGAACAATTGTATCTATCCAGCAGAAGGAAATGGCAGCGCTTCCAAACAGACGCTGCACCTGAATTGACTACCTGCACAGGTATGCAGAGCTCAAATAACGGGCAGGTTACACACCTTGCATTCAAAACAGGTACAGTAAAGGGGGGCGTTAGCTTCAGCATAAGTTGTGCACAAATTATCCCTAATAGACTCTCCAACGGCGGTGACGTGCCCCATAGGAGAGAAACTAACCACTAATCTAGCAGTGAAACATATAAAAAAGTGAAGCATGTTCAAACAATGAAAATTGTACAAAAAAAAAAGGTTAAAACCTCAAACTAATGTAACAGTGAAACATATTCAACAGTGAAACATATCCAACAGTGAACCCTAGCTAGTCTAAAATTAAAATCATAATCCTTACCTGGTGCAGCTAGCCATAAATGGTATACACATTTGTTCAGAAGACAGCAAGCAATGGGCAGCGCGCACAGGCTGCAAGTGAAGTGAAAGCTCCAGAGATATGCCCAGCCCCTTGGGGCTAAATACACACCTTGAATACAAATCAGATGCAAATTATGTGCTAACACTAATCTAAATTCTAAAATTTGAATGCAAGCTGACACCCCTGGAGGCAGCTAGCCTGAAGTATACTTAAGTTTTGTACAGCAGAAGGAAATGGCAGCGCTTCCAAACAGACGCTGCACCTGAATTGACTACCTGCACAGGTATGCAGAGCTCAAATAACGGGCAGGTTACACACCTTGCATTCAAAACAGGTACAGTAAAGGGGGGCGTTAGCTTCAGCATAAGTTGTGCACAAATTATCCCTAATAGACTCTCCAACGGCGGTGACGTGCCCCATAGGAGAGAAACTAACTAACTAACTAACTGTATCTATCCTCCTACTCCTAAAATGACTTTTAGATATCCCACAGTTTTATGTTATATTTAAAAACGTGAAAAAAGTAATGTATTGTTTTGGCTCAGCTGAATGAAACAGTCTGTGTCTCAAAGTGCTCAAATATAAGAACTACTACTTTATTTATCGATCCTTTCCTGGCAGGGAACTGGGATTCCTAGAGCAAAGTATTTTATGGCTGTAATTCCTTAGAAGTAGGGGTACCTCCCTCCCAGTATTACATGTCCGAACCGACATGGGAGTCAGTTTTTAGTTTGGGCAATTGTTTGCTTTTACATTTTCCCATCTATTATCCCTTTTTTTTGGAGTGCCACACTGAATTATATTAACCCTCTTGTGGTGGTCGATGCCAACACCTTCAAGCGATAATGCGTGGTCGGTGATCTGCAACCTGTTTTTGTGAGTACCCCTGTTTTTTTTTATTCCTTTCTGCATTGCTTTACATACTACACCATAAGGGACTTCTGTTTCTCTCCTGTTTGTTTTATTTACCCCTGGAAGAAGACAAGTATTCCAGACCCCAAACATTTGATATGACCCTAGCTTGGCCACTTTATTAGGCCTTATTTCCCTTTACATGATTCCAGATTTAATTATCCACTTTTCAGATCACAGGGACATCAGAAAGTGCATAGACTGCACTGTGTGATGTTTCCATCCGTGTGTCATGATTCATCACAGAATTACAATGCATGGTTGCTTGCAATTTGGTACATTTGAGATGTGATTCCATTCTTATAGGATGAATGAAATCACAATTGCATCAGTGAAAATTGCGGAGCAGCACAGTGCTGTGCATTGCAGCGGTCACCTTAGTTGCTTGCGGCGTCAGATGGAAACAAGGCCGAACACAGAAATTGGAATACTCCCAGGGCAGTATTGCTAATGCTCTCCGGCATGGGTGTAACAATCACTGCTGCGATCACCCCCCCACCCCCCATTCGCAGGGGACCCAGAGGCTTTGGGGGCCCCTCCTCCACCCTCTCCCCAACCGCAAGTGCAGCTAATTAGCAAAAAAAAAGACCACATTTGCTCACAAGAACATCCCTGCCACCTCCCCCTGCCATTCAGAGTAGTGGCAGTGTCTGTAATTTTTTGCTGCTTCACAGCAGGAAACTGCTGTCTGCTGCCATTCGCTGACTTCCGATCACATGACCCTCATGGGGCTTAGGGACTAAGGGGGCTCTATGCTATCATTTTTGCAGGGGGAGCTCTACTAAGTCTAGTTACACCCGGAGTTCTCCAGCTCAAGAAATTGTAGTAATTCAGGCCAGCTGAGTTGTACCCTACAATGTGCACAGCTACTGGGAAGACACTTTCTTGTTTACACCTTGTAAACATGTTTTTTTCCCCTGAAAGATTAAACCTTCTTGTCAGTTGACTTTTTTCGGTGTAAAGCTTCATGTTGCCTTGTAGAAACATTTATATGTGTGGGTTTTTTTTCTTTTCCTTCCCTCTCTCTGCTTTGGGCCTAAAAACGGCATTTCACAGATTCATTTTAGAGAGAAGCTCCATATCTGAACCGAATTCTGCAGGCGCGAGATACAAGGATATTAAAAAGAAAATCCTGATCAAAGGAACGTGCCTTCTCTCCTCCCTTTGTGGAACAGATGTGCAGAGCGTCTTCGAGACAGCAGAAAAAGGAGAGGAAAATTCTGCAGTGATTTATTCCCCAGACCTAGTTGTAACCCCTCTTATTGCATGCTTGATACCATGATGTCGGTTATTAGTTTTCAGTTGAAAATGACCAGATAAGAGTTTGTTCACTTCATCAATATTACACATTTATTGCTTGTCAGAGGACTCGCATGATGCTAACCCATAAATCTGTCATTTGGATTTAAAAGCTCAGTCCCTATGTCTTAAGCCTAGCAATGCGGTAAGAGGATGTTTGTCCTCCTAGTAAATATCTTCTGGGCTTTTGGTCCATCCCTCATCCAAGTGGCCCAGACTTCCTAAGCTGCTGGACCTTTTTAATTCTTAAAGGGGTTCTTAACTCTAGTAAAAAAACAAACAAAAACAAAACGGGTTTAACTTACCTGGGCTTCTACCAGCCCGCTGCAGCCGACTTGTGCCCCCATCATCACTAAGTGTCTCTCCAGTCCCCTGCAGCGACCGTCCAGCCGGCTGACTGGCAAGTTGATGGGACACTGCGCATGCGCAGCTGTGCGTGTCTGCGATCACGATCCTGTCGACGGAAGCATTCTGCGCATGTGCAGTACAGTTTTTTGTACTGCACATGCGCGGAGTGCTCCTGTCCACAGGAGCACGATTAAGAGGCCAGGGCTGTGCATCAGAATGAAAGTAGGAAGCTGCGGGGGACCGGAGGATAGGTTTGCCCCGTTGTGGGCATAGGGCGGCTGCAGGGTTGTTGGTAGAATATTTATTCAGTCATTTTTCGACCTGTTTCCTGGCAGCCAAAGTATGCTATTTTTATAGGGATATGGGCTCTGACATTTGACGGCACCTAAATTACTGTGTGAGTGCCACTATAGCCGTAAATAACTTTCTGCCACCCCTCCTCATAGTGCACGCCACTGGTAACTGGTTAACTTCCTGAAGTTCCTGCAGATATATAATTTTAAAGTGCACCCAATGTGACATGATGAGATAAACATGTGTATGTACAGGGAGTGCAGAATTATTAGGCAGGTTGTATTTTTGAGGAATAATTTTATTATTGAACAACAACCATGTTCTCAATGAACCCAAAAAACTCATTAATATCAAAGCTGAATATTTTTGAATGTAGTTTTAGTTTGTTTTTAGTTTTAGCTAATTTAGGGGGATATCTGTGAGTGCAGGTGACTATTTCTGTGCATAATTATTAGGCAACTTAACTACTTTGGCCTCCTGGACGTAGTAGCTACGCCCAGGAAGCCATGTGCGCGTCCGCGTGCTCCCGCGGCCGATCGCGCGCGTGCACGCGCGCTCCTGGCCGCAGTTTGTTAGACTGGCAATCAGTGAATCGGACTATGGTGCCCGATCACTGATTGCTCTCCCCCGCTGAAAAAGCGACAGCTTCTCTCGGAAGCTGTGCTTTTTCTGGCTGTAACGTCCCCCATACGTCGCTCTAAGCGTATGTTACGCTTAGAGTGACGTCATGTAAACAAACTCATGGCCGCCATCTTGTGGCCAAAAAGTAAAACTACAACTACAAGTGAAAAAAATAAAACTCAAGACACATTTACATTATAAAACTATGGCTTACATCCCACCCTCCCAAAAATACCCAAATAAAATGTTTAATACAACAAAAAAAAAAAAATTACAAAAAAAAACAACTTGTAAATATTTACCTAACGGTGTAAACTTTTTAAATATCAATGTAAAGATGAAATATTTCTAATTTTTTTTTATTTTAAACTTGTAAATAGTGATAGATGCAAAACGGAAAAAATGCACCTTTATTTCCAAATAAAATATTGTCGCCATACATTGTGATAGGGACATAATTTTAACGGTATAAAGGGAGGCGGGACACCAAGAGCCCAATAGTGTGATATTGTATAGATGATAATTAATAATGAGTAATATAACAATTTACTACTCACAAACCAGGGTTACCATTAGGCAACCACTGTGAAGGCAGGTGGGGAGATTAACCTGACCCCACTCAGGATTAAAAGTCGCTCTCTGTAGATGGGAAGAAGATGGGTACAACCCTCCACCAAGGGTGGACTTAGCAATATGTAGAAGCTTTCCAGAGGCGCCAATAGAATAAAAGTCACTTAAACGAGCTTAAAACCGATGGGGCAGTGGTGGGCCTATCCCATCCATGCAGACAAAGCAAACAAAGGAAGGACTGTGGCATCAACAGTCAAACAACAATTTTATTTATACTCCACGGTAAAAATAGGCAACGCGTTTCACGGGCTCAATTATTGAGCCCGTGAAACACGTTGCCTATTTTTACCATGGAGTATAAATAAAATTGTTTTTTTTTTTTTATACTCCACGGTAAAAATAGGCAACGCGTTTCACGGGCTCAATTATTGAGCCCGTGAAACACGTTGCCTATTTTTACCATGGAGTATAAATAAAATTGTTGTTTGACTGTTGATGCCACAGTCCTTCCTTTGTTTGCTTTGTCTGCATGGATGGGATAGGCCCACCACTGCCCCATCGGTTTTAAGCTCGTTTAAGTGACTTCTATTCTATTGGCGCCTCTGGAAAGCTTCTACATATAATTTTATCGGTGTAATAACCGGGACATATGGGCAAATACAATACATGAGTTTTAATTATGGAGGCATGTATTATTTTAAAACTATAACGGCTGAAAACTAAGAAATAATGATTTTTTTCCGTTTTTTCTTATTCTTCCTGTTAAAATGCATTTACAGTAAAGTGGCTCTTAGCAAAATGTACCCCCCAAAGAAAGCCTAATTGGTGGCGGAAAAAACAAGATATAGATCAGTTCATTGTGATAAGTAGTGATAAAGTTATAGGCTAATGAATGGGCGGTGAAAATTGCTCGGATGCATAAAGTGAAAACGACTGAAGGCTGAAGTGGTTAACAAAAAACAAATATATACCCATTTCAATTAATTTTTTTTACTAGTGAAACCAATATAACATCTCAATATTCACAAATATACATTTCTGACATTCAAAAACAAAACAAAAAAAAAATCAGTGACCAATATAGCCACCTTTCTTTGCAAGGACACTCAAAAGCCTGCCATCCGTGGATTCTGTCAGTGTTTTGATCTGTTCACCATCAACATTGCGTTCAGCAGCAACCACAGCCTCCCAGACACTGTTCAGAGAGGTGTACTGTTTTCCCTCCTTGTAAATCTCACATTTTATGATGGACCACAGGTTCTCAATGGGGTTCAGATCAGGTGAACAAGGAGGCCATGTCATTAGTTTTTCTTCTTTTATACCCTTTCTTGCCAGCCACGCTGTGGAGTACTTGGACGCGTGTGATGGAGCATTGTCCTGCATGAAAATCATGTTTTTCTTGAGGGATGCAGACTTCTTCCTGTACCACTGCTTGAAGAAGGTGTCTTCCAGAAACTGGCAGTAGGACTGGCAGTTGAGCTTGACTCCATCCTCAACCCAAAAAGGCCCCACAAGCTCATCTTTGATGATACCAGCCCAAACCAGTACTCCACCTCCACCTTGCTGGCGTCTGAGTCGGACTGGAGCTCTCAGCCCTTTACCAATCCAGCCACGGGCCCATCCATCTGGCCCATCAAGACTCACTCTCATTTCATCAGTCCATAAAACCTTGAGATATTTCTTGGCCCAGTCTTGACGTTTTAGCTTGTGTGTCTTGTTCAGTGGTGGTCGTCTTTCAGCCTTTCTTACATTGGCCATGTCTCTGAGTATTGCACACCTTGTGCTTTTGGGCACTCCAGTGATGTTGCAGCTCTGAAATATGGCCAAACTGGTGGCAAGTGGCATCTTGGCAGCTGCACGCTTGACTTTTCTCAGTTCATGGGCAGTTATTTTGCGCCTTGGTTTTTCCACACGCTTCTTGCGAGCCTGTTGACTATTTTGAATGAAACGCTTGATTGTTCGATGATCACGCTTCAGAAGCTTTGCAATTTTAAGAGTGCTGCATCCCTCTGCAAGATATCTCACTATTTTTGACTTTTCTGAGCCTGTCAAGTCCTTCTTTTGACCCATTTTGCTGAAGGAAAGGAAGTTGCCTAATAATTATGCCAACCTGATATAGGGTGTTGATGTCATTAGACCACACCCCTTCTCATTACAGAGATGCACATCACCTAATATGGTAGTAGGCTTTCGAGCCTATACAGCTTGGAGTAAGCATAAAGAGGATGATGTGGTCAAAATACTCATTTGCCTAATAATTCTGCACTCCCTGTACAGTGAAAAACATATTAATAACCAGACTGTTATTCTTTTTTTATTTTGCTGCCTGAAAGAGTTAACTTTCAGGTATGCAAGTGACAGCTTTTGTCTTGTGGGTATCTTGTTGGAAATATAGTAAACCTTATTGATAAGCAAATTACAGCCATAACAGTTTTCCTGGCAGAATACAACTTCTGAGGGCAGGGGAGAGATAGAAAAGGGTCAATAGTTAATAAGCTGCCACTGAAGATACAATAAAAATTCAATCTACTTTTGTAAATGTTTAAGTATAAAATAAAATCATTTTAGGAGTAAGAGGATAAATACAATTATTTACCTCATCGGTTTATTTTTACCTCACGTTTATTTTAATCTCCTTGTCACATGACTGTTTAAACACTATGGAAATCCCTCCCATAATGCATTGCAGTGAACTAGGTTACACCTGAATACAGCACCCTTTCTTAACCACCCTGGCGTTCTATTAAGATCGCCAGGGTGGCTGCGGGAGGGTTTTTTTTAAATAAAAAAAAAACTATTTCATGCAGCCAACTGAAAGTTGGCTGCATGAAAGCCCACCAGAGGGCGCTCCGGAGGCGTTCTTCTGATCGCCTCCGGCGGCCAAAAGTAACACGGAAGGCCGCAATGAGCGGCCTTCCGTGTTTTGCTTACTTCGTCGCCATGGCGACGAGCGGAGTGACGTCATGGACGTCAGCCGACGTCCTGACGTCAGCCGCCTCCGATCCAGCCCTTAGCGCTGGCCGGAACTATTTGTTCCGGCTGCGCAGGGCTCAGGCGGCTGGGGGGACCCTCTTTCGCCGCTGCTCGCAGCGGATCGCCGCAGAGCGGCGGCGATCAGGCAGCACACGCGGCTGGCAAAGTGTCGCCTGTGTGTGCTGCACTTTATTTCATTAAAATCGGCCCAGCAGGGCCTGAGCGGCACCCTCTGGCGGTAATGGACGAGCTGAGCTCGTCCAGACTCCATACCGCTAAGGTGGTTAAAAAAACAAAAGGTTCTTTGATTAAAAAAAGAAGCCAAGTGGGCATCATGTGTCCATTCCAAGGAGCCTGAATAAAGGTGTTCCCAGGGACCTTTCTAAGAATTTTATTTTGTATTAATCTATGCTTTCTCATCCCAGCTCCTTCTTTGCATGTTGTTTAACCCCCTTGGCGGTACAATAAATCTGCCAGGGGGCAGCGCAGCACTTTTTTTAAATTTTTTATTTTTTTAAAGCATGTAGCTAGCCTAGCGCTAGCTACATGCTTCCCCCCTCCCTTCGCTATCCCTCCCACCCCTCTGATCGCCGCCGGCGCTTTTACCCTGCAGGGAATCCCGTTCTGAACGGGATTCCCTGTATGGGCTTCCCCATCGCCATGGTGACGATCGCGATGACGTCATTGACGTCCTGACGTCAGCGGGTGTCCCGATCCTCCCCTCAGCGCTGCCTGGCACTGATTGGCCAGCCAGCGCAGGGGTCTCGTGGGGGGGGGCGGCGCGTCGGATAGCGGCGAATCGGCGGGTGGCGGTGGCAATCGTTATGCACACGCAGCCAGCAAAGTGCTAGCTGCGTGTAGCAAAAAAAAAAATGTAAATTGGCCCAGCAGGGCCTGAGTGGCACCCTCCGGCGGCTTACCCCGTGTCCAGCACGCGGTTACCGCTAAGGAGGTTAAATGTGTGACTTAAAAGATTGCAAACTTTCATGGACCTTAATGGCAATTGCTGCTTTTGTCAAATGTTCTACAGTGCTTTCCAGGTTTGCCAAATCATCCCTTTAAATACTGACTTATCTAACTTATGCAGGTTCTAGGGCTACTTACACATAATCAATCAACCTAAACTGCCTCTAACAAGACCTGCATAATTCATGTGTGTACGTATTTAAAGGGATGAGCTGGCAGTGGTGGTGCTTTCTCAGAGCGTACCAAGTCACAGTGTACACGGAAAAGGCACGCACTGGTATTATGCATTCCTAACAATGGAAACATCCAGGTTTCCACACAAGAAACATCCATCTGGAGAGTCGGAAATTCTGCAGTGACGCATCCAAATTTATGCGATGAAATTCCTCTTCCTAATAGGACATAGATCATTCATAGAAGGCCTAGCAGAAGATTTGGCAAGAATAGAACAATGTCAACTGCCGGATTATTAACCCTTTCCTGCCACAATATTGGGCACACAGTACGCACTTTTCATCCTTTCTCGGTGCCGGAAGAATTTCAGGGTATATGGAGAGAAGTGGAATTTCCTCGGCACCTACTAGAGATGAATGATCAGATCATTTGTCACGGGGGCCAATGGAACAAAATGGTTCTGTGTGCACTGACTTTAGTGCTGTGTAATTTCCAGTGTTTGCAGATAAGCGGTGCTCACACTACATATCAGAATTTCACCCAAACTCCAGCCAAGGAGCAATGTATAGTTGCGGTTGTGATATGTTTTCCAAATGTCCTTTCAGAGGCGTTTAGAACAGTTATTCTGTAGAAAAATGCATCTATAGAACAGTCATGATTTCTAACATCAGGCACTGCCTGCTTGGGGCCTTTGTTTTTGTGCCATCCGTTACTTGTCCCTGGACCTTCAGCGGTCTGTAGTTGGCTCTTCAGCTGTCTCCTTAGCTTCAAGGAGTTTCTGTAAACCATCATGGAGTTCACTGAACCATGCTGATGCTTATACATGTATGACATTGTCACCATTCCTGAACCAAAAGATAATTCAATCTTCTTACCCAGGGGAGCCACAGATGCGAAGCAGGGCTGTAGAGTTGGAGTCGAGGAGTTGGATCAATTTTTAGATACATGGAGTCAGAATCGTTGGTTTCATAAACTGAGGAGTCGGAGTAAGATAATTTTCGTATCAACTCCACAACCCTGGTAAGAATTAAACTAAGGAATCGAGGAGTTGGAGCAATGTTGGTTACCTGGAGTCAACGTCGGTGGTTTCATAAACTGAGGAGTCGGATTCGGATGATTTCTGTACCAACTCCACAGCCCAGATGCAAACACATTGCCTAAACAACCAGGACCAAGCCAGGCATTAGCCAGGTGCTGGGAATCGGGCAGTCTTATGGCTAATTTTGATTGGGCAATTGTAACGATCGGTGTAACACAGAGAGGGTCTTATTACCGGTGATCTGCAGTATCACCGAGAATGCAGAATATACCCAATTATTGATGATCTGCAGTATCACCGATAATCAGATATATCTACTAACCTCTGGACACCTGAGATATGAGAGTGTTTGGTGCAACAGTAATACTTTGAGGAAAGCACCCGTAAGATGGGTGCTAGACAGTAAGAGCTACTGATATGGATCAGATTCCTTCCACAGGCCTGATGCTCCCCAAGGGGGCGGAGCCAGGCTAAGACAGAGGGAAGGACAGAACGTGAGTGACACCAATGGCAGTGTCACTAACAGATGTGTGAACTATCTCTTAACAGGAGAGATAGTTCTCGAGGTCGGACAGGCCAGGTCGTAACCACACGGACAGATACAGTACAGAGACAGGAGACAGATGCAGATTCCAGAGACTAGCCGAGTTCGGTGATAGAATGACAGAATGACAAAGTACAAAATCAGAGATTGGGAGAATGGTCAGGAGAGCCGAAAGTCATAACAAATAATCAACAATGCCTAAGCTTGAGTGTGAACTCCAAGATTCTCACACTCCAGGAACTAGTCTAGAATATGACAAATAATACAGATGAAACTGAATTCCTAGACTAAGGTGTGAGTTCCATGGCCATCAACACCTTGGAAACTGAACTAGAGAATAATACAAATAATAACAGATTTCCTAGACTAAGGTGTGAGATCCTTGGCCATCAACACCTTGGAAACTGGTCTAAATAACACAGATACTGATAAGGTCTGAGTGCTACCACGTAGTGATCGCAACGGCAGACACCAGATGAATGACCAGCACCCAGTGTATATATACACTAGCTCTCACCAGCGCCTCCCCTAAGTGGTGGACCAATGGAAGTTACTGAAATTGTCAGCTGACCAGCTTGGTCAGCTGACCCTCTTCTGACTGCCATAAAGGCCCTGCCTCTCTGCGCGCGCGCGCGTCCTCCTAAACCAATGTGGACTATCAGTCCCAGCCACACCAGTCATGTGTTGTAATGTTTCTGCTGTATTAGATGCGGAATCCGCCACACCGCTGTTCGTGCGTGCGGCGTTTTCTCCGCATCCCGCATTACTAAGAGGCACAGGCCTATGCGTGCAACTTGCCGCATTGGACGCGGAATCCGCCGTCCTAATGTCAGAGCATGCGGCGGTTTCTCCACGCTCCGCCTGCGCACCAGCTGCCATGTTGAACGCGGAATCAGCCGCCTCACCTTGAGTATTGGCGGCGGCTTTTCCGCGTTTTCTCACAGCAATGATTGCCCAATTCTACAACTTCTATGTAGTTTGAAAGTCTACCTACGACATTTGTTCATAGAATTAAAAATCTGTTGGCTGCAAAAAAAACATGGAAGTGGTAAAATTGGCCAAACAAAATTGTACATGTATATGCACTCTTAGAAATAAAGCATGATCAAGACATGATCTATATTCTGGTCTCGGCAAGCTTGGAAATGGTTTATTCAGAAACAGCAAACTGATGGCCAAGTAAATATTTTCCAAACATAACGTAATTACACCTCATTTTTTTTTTTGTAAGGCTTGTGGAGATCAAAATATATACAGTGGGATGCGAAAGTTTGGGCAACCTTGTTAATAGTCATGATTTTCCTGTATAAATCGTTGGTTGTTATGATAAAAAATGTCAGTTAAATATATCATATAGGAGACACACACAGTGATATTTGAGAAGTGAAATGAAGTTTATTGGATTTACAGAAAGTGCGCAATAATTGTTTAAATTAAATTAGGCAGGTGCATAAATGTGGGTACTGTTGTATTTTTATTGATTCCAAAACCTTTAGAACTAACTATTGGAACTCAAATTGGCTTGGTAATCTCAGTGATCTCTGACCCACATACACAGGTGAATCCAATGATGAGAAAGAGTATTTAAACAGAGTCTGAAGCGAGAATAAATCTCGCTTCAGACCTCATAGATAGCATGGGCACGTGTACCCCTGCTAAACCGCCGCTATCCCGCGGCTTAACGGGGGTCCCTCACCTCACAAATCCCCGCCAAGCAGCCAGGGATCTCTTCCTCTTTGGGGCAGGGCTAACCGCCGCAGCCCTGCCCCACGCTCGTCTGTCAGCGCGTATATCCGCCTCTCCCCCGCCCCTCTCAGTCTTCCTTCACTAAGAGGGGCGGGGGAGAGGCGGCGATGCGCCGCTGATAGACGCGACTGGAGGCAGGGCTGCAGCCGTTAGCCCTGCCTCCAGGAGCAACCAAGGCTGCGACCAAGTGTCGCAGTGGGGGGTTTGGGGGTGAAGGGACCCCGGTTTAGCGGCGCTATAGCGGCGGTTTAGCAGGGGCACGCGTGCCCCTGCTAACCATGAGCTCTGAAGCGAGAATTATTCTCGCTTCAGAGTCTCTTTAAGAGGTCAATTGTAAGTTTCCCTCCTCTTTTAATTTTCTCTGAAGAGTAGCAACATGGGGGCCTCAAAACAACTCTCAAATGACCTGAAGACAAAGATTGTTCACCATCATGGTTTAGGAGAAGGATACAGAAAGCTGTCTCAGAGATTTCAGCGGTCTGTATCCACAGTTAGGAACATATTGAGGAAATGGAAGACCACAGGCTCAGTTCAATTTACGGCTCGATGTGGCAGACCAATAAAAATCAGGAGCGATGAATGGTTAGAACAGTCAGAGTCAACCCACAGACCAGCACCAAAGACCTACATACATCATCATCTTGCTGCAGATGGAGTCACTGTGCATCATTCAACCATTCGGCGCACTTTACACAAAGAGATGCTGTATGCGAGAGTGATGCAGAGGAAGCCTTTTCTCCGCCCACAGCACAAACAGAGCCGCATGAGGTATGCTAAAGCACATTTGGACAAGCCAGCTTCCTTTTGGAATAAGGTACTGTGGACTGATGAAACTAAAATTGATTTATTTGGGCATAACAAAGGACATTATGCATGGAGGAAAAAAGAACACAGCATTCCAAGAAAAAACACCTGCTACCTATAGTAAAATATGGTGGTGGTTCCATCATGCTGTGTGGCCAGTGCAGGGACCGGGAATCTTGTCAAAGTTGAGGGACGCATGGATTCCACTCAGTATCAGCAGATTCTCGTGACCAAATATCCAGGAATCGGTGACAAAGCTGAAGCTGCGCCGGAGGCTGGATCTTTCAACAAAACCACGACCCTAAACCCTGCTCAAAATCCACTAAGGCATTCATGCAGAGGAACAAGTACAATGCTCTGGAATCCCCAGACCTGAATATAATTGAAAATCTGTGGTGGGAGTTAAAGAAAGCTGTTCATGCTCGGAAGCCATCCAACCTGAATGAACTAGAAATGTTTTATAAAGCGGAATGGTCCAAAATACCTTCAACCAGAATCCAGATTCTCATTGTAACCTACAGGAAGCGTTTAGAGGCTGTAATTTCTGCAAAAGGAGGATCTACTAAATATTGATTTAATTTCTTTTTTGTGGTGCCCAAATGTATTTTCTGTAAATGCAATAAACTTAATTTCACGTCTCAAATATTACTGTGTGTGTCTCCTATATGATATAGACTGACATTTTTTATCGTAACAACCAACGATTTATACAGGAAAATCATGACAATTAACAAGGGTGCCCAAACTTTCGCATCCCACTGTATATATATATATATATATATATATATATATATATATATATATATTCATTAGCATAATAAATAAGGGTCAATAGACCTACAAATAAGTCAATAGCCCAGCAAATTAATCAAACTAGCACTTGCCTATGCCTCCCAGACATTCCTAGTTTTTTGCCAGAGGAAGCAGAAATATCCCGCAGAACTTGCATTATTAAAATAAAAATGTTAAGCTTTTGAAAACAGATCTTCAGTGTTGCCAGTCTGGAGGTAAGTCCACCAATACCTCTGTTTAACCACTTCATGCCATGGGCTGAAGGGGATAAATGCATGCCTGTGCACTTGTACTTTGGCAGAATAGCCAGAGTTATATAAACACTGCAGCTAAAGCTAATAAAATGTTGGGATGCATTAAAAGGGAAATAAAAACTTGAGATGCTAGCATAACATTGCTCCTGTTTAACTTTCTAATAAGGCCACGTCTGGAATATGGAATTCAGTTCTGGGCACCACATTACAGGAAAGATATTGCAGTTTTAGAGCAGGTGCAAGCAAAACAATTGATACGAGGGATGGAAGGTCTCACTTACCAAGAAAGGTTAGATAAATTGGGTTCATTTAGTCTGGAGAAAAGACGCCTTAGAGGGGATCTAATTAACATGTATAAATATGTTAGAGGGCAATATAGAAGCTTGGCGGATGAGCTTTTTGTCCCTAGGCCTTCTCAAAGGACTAGAGAACATGATCTGCGCATGGAGGAAAAACGTTTTGGACATTTATTTAGGAAAGGGTTCTTTACAGTAAGAGTGATTAAGATGTGGAATGCATTGCCACAGGAAGTAGTTTTGGCAAATTCTATATGTGAGTTTAAAGGGGGCTTAGATGCTTTCCTTGCGTTGAAAGACATCCATGGCTACAATTACTAGGTAATGCCTAATGATGTTGATCCAGGGATTTTATCTGATTGCCATCTGGAGTCGAGAAGGAATTTTTCCCTTTTGGGGCTAATTGGACCATGCCTTGTAAGGGTTTTTCGCCTTCCTCTTGATCAACAGGGATATGTGAGGGAGCAGGCTGGTGTTGCCCTTTATTTTCTGGTTGAACTCGATGGACGTATGTGTTTTTTCAACCCAAATAACTACGTAACTATGTAAATGTCCTGTTTGTATTAAAGGGGCACAAATAGGACATTTATAAACGTCCATTTTGGAGAAATTGGTTAAAACTGTGTTTAGTGTAATTTATCCTTGCTTGCGCCTCTGTTTATTGATATGTTATTGTTCCTTGTCCACCCTTGGTGGAGAAGTATCACCCCTTCTTTCCTACAAAGAGCAAATTCTTAACCCGAGTGGGGTCAGGTTTGTTCTCCCTATTCACTTCTACAATGGTTGACTTTGAGGTAACCCTGGTTTGTAAGTATGCAGGAGAACAGAGGCGCCAAAAGGATCAAAGGAAGCTAAATGAGCTTAAAAACCAAATTCTTGGTAAATAGAGGAGGCAGTGGTGGACCTACCTCCTCCAAGTAGACACACAACGACTGTAGTAAAGACAGTCAATATATTTTATTTATGAACTCCAAATATGCAACGTGTTTCGTAGGTTTGATCCCGCTTCATCAGGCAATAACAACGGAGCAATAGCATATGTGGTCAGTAGAAAAACCAGGCACCTCTGTCTGGTTTGTAAGTATAACTCCATTTGATGTTATCATCTTATCCTGATTCATTAACGTATTATATTATATTGAGATCTTGGTTAAATGTTTCTAAGCTCCTTTATATATGTGGGGTGTGCTGTGTTGTAAGCTATGTGGCTGTGCTATAACAGGAGCACTAGAGGGCAGTATACAGGGGCAATATAAATGGAAGGTGCTATAACAGGAGCACTAGAGGGCAGTATAACGGGGACAATATAAATAGTCGTGCTATAACAGTAGCACTAGGGGGCAGTATAGAGGGGCAATATAAATGGAAGGAGCTATAACAGGAGCACTAGAGAGCAGTATAATGAGCAATATAAATGGACGGTGCTATAACAGGAGCACTAGAGGGCAGTATAATGGGGCAATATAAATGGAAGGTGCTATAGCAGGAGCACTAGAGGGCAGTATAATGGGGCAATACAAATGACCGTGCTACAACAGGAGCACTAGAGGGCAGTATAAAAGGGCAATATAAATGGAAGGTGCTATAACAGGAGCACTAGAGGGCAGTATAAATGGGACAATATAAATGGTTGTGCTATAACAGGAGCACTAGGGGGCAGTATAGTAGGTGCAATATAAATGGAAGGTGCTATAACAGGAGCACTAGGGGGCAGTATAGTAGGTGCAATATAAATGGATGGTGCTATAACAGGAGCACTAGAGGGCAGTGTAACTGGGGCAATATAAATGAAAGGTGCTATAACAGGAGCACTTAGAGAGCAGTATAATGGAGCAATATAAATGGAATGTGCTATAACAGGAGCACTAGAGGTCAGTATAACGAGGCAACATAAATGGACGGTGCTATAATAGGAAATCTAGAGGGCAGTATAATGGGACAATATAAATGGACAGTACCGTAACAGGAGCACTAGAGGGCAGTATAATGGGGCAACATAAATGGACAATGCCATAACAGGAGCAGTAGAGGGCAGTATAACGGGGCAATATAAATGTATGGTGCTAGAGGGCAGTATAAATAGAGACACATAAAAGTGGGTCATATGAATGGCGAGCTCTGTTAAGAGGCCATATAAATGGAGACACTCCAGTAGGGGGCCTAGTTTCCAAACATTTTGCAATTCGTTGTGCATATAGAAATAATTACTTTGGTTTGTCAACCCTGATTTACATATCTTTGAAAATATGACACATGTGGCCAGTGGTTGGATGATGTAATGGTTAAGGGCTCTGCCTCTGGCATAGGAGACCTGGGTTCAAATCTCGACTCTTCCAATTGTACTTAGTAGGAATTCTTGGGCAAAACTCTCTAACACTGTTAGTGCCTACTAAGTGCGCTCTAGTGGCTGCCTCGCAAGCGCTTTGAGGCCAACAGTAATAAAGCGCTATACAAATACTGGACACCTGCCTCTAAAATGAGCATGTGCGCATGAAGCAAAGTCAGCCCAAATCAGTCTCTACATAAAGCAGCACAAGTGCCTCAATAAACGCACCCCCTACACCGTCGTGAAATCTATTGCTTAGATCTATTGAAAGAAAAAATCCAATTTATTTCCGCTCACTGTTCGAGATTGCGCTAATGAGGAAATCAGATTTGTATTATTCTCCGTCAAAAAGTCCACGGTACCGCGAGGTTCACCCCGCCGCAGTATTCGTCAGGCATGAGCCGTCTCTCCATTATCCTCCTCGCCACGTCCGCACCGAGACACCTGGGAGAGCGGTGGCGCCCTGTAAAGTGTGCGCCAGAAAATGATGTCATTTGCAAGCAAGCTTCACCTGCGATATTTTATAATTGTTTTCGATGAAAACCTGATAATCCTGCTCTCCTCCACATACCCTTTTAGAAGTGTGATAACTCCTCAAACCAGCAGCTTAATAAACTCGGCAGCCCCAAGCTGATGTTATTTTAAGGCGAGTTCAATCTTTGATCAGCCAGGCTGAAATGAGTTTGATAAGTACGGCCTTCGCATCTCAGGAGCGGCTCTCCAGTTTGTTAGAGCTGTTTGCTCATCATTCTCGAGTGCAAAATAAGCAGAAAGGCCTTTGCCGGCTCCTTATCTCTCCCCACTTTCTTCTGGAGATCTGGCTTGCTTTAATCCTGCATGTCTGGGGCTGGTTAACAAGGAAATCCTGTGTCAATTATCACCAACAACTTCCTACTGTGAGGCAGTGGGGAATCAAAGCTTTGGAGAGCCTTTTCACACCAGAGAGTGGTGCTGGGCCTAATTAAATGGGCTTCTTCTCCAAGAGCCCAGTGGTGAAAAAAATGATAGATAGCTAATGAATGATAACCTGGCTGTTTTGTGCTCCGTTCCACCCCCCCCCCCCCCCCCCTCCCCCTTTCTATGAACTTTTTTTTTGTGGGTAGCTGTTTAGGCAATTTGTAGTGTTTGATGCCTGTGGCCCTATAGAATAGCCGTTATCCCAATGGGAGAGGCTTACCGCAAGCATGTTACTTGCACAATGCATGACATCATCACGCGGGCCATTAACGCTTGCATGTCATCTCAGGACATTGCTGCACTGGACTCAGACATCACATTATGTATGGATATCTTATTACCGCACGAGAAAGGCATTCCAAAAATAAACCTGTATGAAGCGCTGTAATAGGCTGCAATCGAGGCGTCGTTATTTTTTGAAGAAAATTAAAATATTCAGTTATCTACGGAGAATTGGAAACCTAGATTTGCGATGCTTGATTAATAGCATTACGAGATACTTAGAGCTTCGCTGTTGCAGAGGATTTACATCATATGATATAGTTTAGTGCTGAATACAAGCAGCAAAGTGGTCACAGGGAGGCTGGGCTGGATGGAAATCATGACTAGGTAGCATGTTTATAATGAATGGTGGTCCCTTTTATGTGCATTTGTGTTCAGTGTTCCATATGTGAAGCTGAACTCATGGAGAACCTTGTGGTCAGTCTGATAAGATGATGCTAAAACATTCCGAGCCTTGTTTCACACTACGGTGTTTCAGTGCCATGGGTGATGACAGTGCATGCGCTGTTACTGTCCATGGGGCAGAACACACACAAAACAAACTTCAAAACTGTTCTTTGCATCGGACATGTCAAAATTACATTGCCATTATGAGATTTCCATCTTCTGTCCGATGTCTGGAAAAATCTTTGCGTTCCATCACTGCAATGGTAAAATTACTGATATTCTACTACTTAATTCCAATATCTTTACTGATATTTTACTGGGTCTTAACCTTAACCCTACTCTCACACAGAACCCTCCCTCTACCGATGCCTAACCCCTAGACCTCCCTTTAGTGATACCTAACCCTAAGACCTCCCTCTACCGATGCCCAACCCTAACTCCCCCCTCTATCAATGCCTAACCCTAAGACCTCCCTCTACCGATGCCTAACCCTAAGACCTCCCCAGTGGCGAAGCTAAGGAGTTGTGAGCCCTGATGCAAGCTTTACAATGGGGCCCCCCAAGCACTCTATACACAGCAATTGATACGGCACACCAAAACCTGCCAATGGCAACTACAGTGTCAGAGGTGCAAGAAGGGGATAGGGAACAGTTTGTTAATAATTACCACTATTCAAAGTATCTATAGAAGTAATTATTTTGAGCACAGGACCAATAGAGAGCTAATACTGCTCTGGCCCAAGGGCTCCGATGCGGTCGCAACCTCTACAACCCCTGTTGCTACGCCCCTGGACCTCCCTCTACCGATGCCTAACCCTAAGACCTCTGTCTACTGATGCCTAACCCCAAGACCTCCCTTTACCGATGCCTAACCCTAAGTCCCACCTCTACCTATGCCCAGCATTTAAACCCCCTCCCCCCCCCCCCTCAGGTGGTGCTTAACCTGCCTGGCAGTAAGCCCGAGCTATGCTCGGGCTAGCCGCCGGAGAGCATCACATGGCCCCCGGAGGATTTTTTTAAAATAAAACTTGATTTAAATGCTTAAGCTAGCACTTCGCTAGGTAAATATGCCCCCCAAGTGCCTCCGCTCTCCCCCGATCGCAGCCGTTATACGTAACCCCCAGCAATCCCGCAATGGGATCAGCTCCAGGCTTCG
Organism: Hyperolius riggenbachi; assembly: GCF_040937935.1. NCBI lineage: Eukaryota > Metazoa > Chordata > Amphibia > Anura > Hyperoliidae > Hyperolius > Hyperolius riggenbachi. Next base: position 31,354,728 of record NC_090655.1, on the reverse strand, counting down.
CTATGGGGAGGATCGGGACTGTGCATGACGTCTTGTCCGATCGTTGCTATAGCGACGACTGAAGCTAAATGGTGAAGCTGCAGCTCTCGTGGGATCGCGGACGGGTAAATATTGCCGGCGGCGATTGGGGGGATCAGAGCGGTGCCGGGGGACTTGGGGGGCATATTTAGCTAGCAAAGTGCTACCTTAAGCATTTCAATCAAATTTTATTTTAAAAACTCTGAAACTGCGTACCGCCAGGAGGTTAACACTTAAACCCCCGGGCCTAACACTTACCCCCCCCCTCCCCCCCACACACACACACAACCTTAACCTACACCCTTTTGGGTGCCCAGAGGTGCCGTTATATATCTGTGATTTGCAGCAAAGAATGTAAATTTGCGCCCGATAAAATTGAGGGTGCCGAGGAGTGCCTATATGCAAATTGCGGGATTGCATAGCATGCCTCAGCACCCCCCCCCCCCCCCCCCCCACAGCAAATAATGTAAATTTGTACACCCGGAGGTGCCACCACAAAGCCACAATTTCTGGAAGAGCAGGTAAATTTGGGTGCCTTGATGAGCCTGATAAAATCGTGGGCACCAAGGCATGCTGATATGCTTTTTGTGACATTACATAGCTTGCACACGGGCTCTCTGTCCCCGCTATTTAATGCTGCAATATCCATACCAGCATAGCTCGGCACACACGATTTTATTGGGCACCGTCATACGCCCAAATTTCCCTGCATTGCCGCAAATAGCAGCTTTTAGAATGGGCGCCTATGGCAGTGCCTTTTTTTCCGTAAGGGCTTCTGCACCATTGCCTGTTCCCAAAACTGCTTCTGATTTCAGAGGGCCCACATGGTAGCATTGGGTTTTTATGTGCACCTAGCCTGCTGTAACTAGACACCGGTGTACCTAGAATGTGATGGGAATAGAACACTGTAGACAAAATATATTGATATTAAACACAGGGCAGTCTCTCTGGCTGAGATTTTCCCTCATAGGGGAGCAATTTTCATCCTGCTCTCTTTATCTTGTTGCTATCTTCAGCTTTTTATCCCATTTACAGAGTCACTGACATTGTTCTGCGGTGTTCTGGAGCCTTGTGGAGAGTGTGAAATCCACTCAGCCACTGATAAAAATACACTCTAGCCGGGTGGAGCCAGCGCACCTGACGGAGAGCTTAACCTATGATGCTCAGAATCGTCAGTCACCAACACATCAACCTGCATTCTTTTGCCTTTGTCTTCCTTTTTTACGTAATAGGGTTTTTTTCACAATTGTTTATCCCCATCGCATTTAAACCTAATGGTACAAAATGATATAAGTCTTTAAAAATACTAATCTCAAGATAAACCATTTACATTAGTTGCACTCCTGCAAATATATGAGAATCCTAGACGTCTCATCGAGGCCATCTCTGTAAGGGTAGTTCTAATGTACAGTGACAACATTCAGAATTGGATTGTATGTTGCATCAGATAAACACTGGGAACACTATTTGGAGACCACTCTTCACCTCTGACTGTGTACTGTTAGGAGACAAATATTCTGGAGGCCTAATTTAGATGTTCGGTTGGACTGCCTGGTTACTGCAAGGTTCAGCCACCCAGCAGCCAAGTAGGCAGGTGCTAATGAGACTCGATTTTGCCTTTTGTCCTCCCACTGTTTCAAGAGTCCAGGGAGATCTGTTTTCCTCAAGCCTTTCTGGTCAACTAACAGGCTCCCACTGGGTTGTCTATTTATGGATTTAGCCAGGTCTCCACATGGCCCAGAAGAGACAACGGGTAGACTGCAAGAAACATGGAGAGAAGACTTCTATCAACAAGACAGTAGCCATACTGCAATCAACGCTGTTGATAAAGACAGGAGTCCCGGAGAGAAGTTTTCAGAATAGTCAGAAAAAGTATTCAGAATAAAATATTACAAACTCCTCGTTTTATTATTGATGCTAACTTTTACACACTTTGGGCCAATGGATACACATTAGCCGGAGCGCGGGTGCATATGAGATCACTCCAAATTTGGGGAAATCAGCATAAACCTTTGTTCCTATAAACCCCACCCCAAACATGGGGATTTGTCCACAGAGCCCCGTGCCCTCCAGCTGCTTCAGATCACAGTAATAGATTGCTTGGTAAACCAGTGGTGGAGAATTTGTAGGAAAGCTGGGTATGCGGGCAGCAGCTACCCACTCCATGAAATACAGACTGCTAGTAATGAGGAGGTGTTTGTATGCAATAGGGGGTCAGTGGAAAGCAAAATCAGTAAAGGTGGCCATACATCTGCCGATGATGGGCAGATATGACCAAGAGACAGACCTCTATCTGATTGGAGAGAGATCTGTCAGCTGCCCATACACCACAGGCCAATTCCCGATCTATATCAGCATGAAAGCTTGCAAGATGTGGCCTTGTGACACTGCCTCACCACCCCTGGCTGCTGCCGCCCTGGTGCCTCTTGTCAATATACTTTACCTGTCAAGCTGCCCGCTGGTGTCCAGTGAGTCCGTCGTACTTCTGCATTCTGGTCCCAAGGGACTACCGACTTTATAGCACACATACGCCCCACGTGCTATAACTCCGGTAGTCACGTGGGGCCAGAATACGGAAGTACGGTGGACACCAGCGTGACAGATAAAGAATAACTGGGGGGGGGGGGAATAAAACATTAGGGGGGACTGCAGACAGGGGTTTCCATCATGTTCAGTGTTTGCAATTATTGCATGCCGTTACCGCAACGCACTCGATCAAGCATGTCTTGCAGCATGTCCGATTGATATATGCGACCAGTTTCGACTCTTAGCGGCACCGATTTTCATTCGATTCAGTTTATAATCGAACCAGATGGTTGATCGGCTGCCAAGTTTCCTGATGTATGGCGACCTTAATGGAATTTAAATACTTTATTGATCAGGGGGCAGTATGGGGTTGATTTAGCATAAGTATGTTATGAGTATACTTATCTTCTAACAATCTAGCAGTCTCCCTATAAGTGGCTGGTGGCTCCTTCTCTGTGATGGAGTCAAATGGAGTCCCTGACAATGTCAGATTGTGTGTTGCACACAATGGTAGGCTTCCTCCTTGCAGGATATTGTGTATAATGAGGCCCTTGGCTGAGCCATGCTGTGCTCGCCGCTCTCCACAATCCCTCTCCAGCCTCCTGAAAAGCAGCGCCTAATTCATAGCATTTAACTATTAAATTGCACTAGTTCAGAGGCTAATTGATCTCACTTTCCTTCTCAAACACTCATCCTGACTGTGTGAACGCCGTACTTCCTGAGGGATTAAACGTAACGCACAATAATATGGAGCTGAAACACAATCCTGCAATTAGGCGCACACCAGCCCACTGCACACCTATTAGACAGGTGATGGCTGGGGGCTGTTTTCTTGCTGGAGATTAGAGCCTCTCTCGGGTCTCTCTTGTAGTTACAGTGACCTCCCCTTTATTACAGGCGTCGAAACAAGAACAACCCATGCTCAGTACTTTGTTGGTCATTGTTGTGGGGTTTTTTTTGTCCTAACAGAGCTTTCCCCGTCTGCTCCCATCAAGAACTGAATTCTTTCCAGCTGTTACGCACAGGAACCCTGTTAAGAGATATATGGATGCTGTCGTTGCTGACCAGTGGAATACACAGCCGATAGTACCCCCTGTGTAGAACTGATGTCCCACCTTGCACACCGTCTCTCGTTAAAGAGGGACTTTAACCCAGGTTTGAACGTCATCCCAATCAGTAGCTGATACCCCCTTTCCCATGAGAATTCTTTACCTTTTCTGAAATAGATCATCAGAGACATCTGTATGGCTGATATTGTGGTGAAACTCCTCCCACAGTGTGATGTCAGGGCCATGGCCCTGACAGTTTGCTGACTGTGAAACTCATTACATTGTGGGACATAACTGCTGTTTCCAACTGCCAAGCTAGCAGCATCTCCCTCTGTGCATAGAACTCTCAGTAACAAAATGTCATAAAGACATACATTTCAGAATACGAATAGCATTGAGGAAATATTTTACAACAGGCTAACACTGAGTAAATAATATTATAACTGAATATTGGAAAAAAATGTTTTATTCATTATGTTATTTCCACTGCAGTTTCTCTTTAATTCCCTCTGTGTAATGTCATTGTGTAGGCATATATCCTACCAAACTCCCTTATGCGACTCCTTCCCCCGACCCCCCGCAATGTACTTATGCTTCAAATATAACAAGTGCAGTCATAATGTATCACTATAACCAGAAGAGTAACTTCTGTTAGGCCTTGTTCACGATGCGTTTGGCATGCATGTCTGTCCGCGGTGGACTCCCCCCCCCCCCCCCCCCCCTGCAATTTTCTGCGCGTTTGCACTTTTTTTGGGCATGTTTGTAAGCGCTTTTGCAGAGCACTTCCATCTTTTGATCTGGAAAAAATCCGGAAAATAAAATACAATGTACTTTTTTTAAAAAACGCTCACGCAATCGCTTGCCAAAGCGATTTTGTGAGCGTTTTGCGTTTTTTCCTATACGTTCCATTGAGGCAAATTGCCTCAAAAATGGCCCAAGCACCGCTTTTCAAGGCGGATCGCAAACAAACCGCTCTGATATGAACTCTCTCATAGAGAATCATTGCACAAGTGCTTTCAGGGCGATATTGAAAATCGCCCGCGCTTAAAATTTAACAAAAACACCTATAATGTGAACAATGCCTTATAGTAAATGTGTTTTTTAGCCCTTGCTGTATTCTGTATCCGGCTATAGTGGAAAATGGGTGGGAAATTGCATCATATTTCAGTCAGAGGACCCAAAGCTATAGTCGGTGGGCAGGTTGGCTGCCACTTGTAGCCTGCTCACTATTTGCACACTACTCTGGGCCTGCCTGAATTACCTCAAAAGCAACAGCCGGTGAGGCCTAAGCTTCCTGTGTGGCATTCCCTATCATCTGTGACTTGCTTGTGCATGACTGCAACACTACAGTATCATCCAGGTTGCACAGAGACATGCACAGAGGAGCACACTATCAGTAGTACTGTACCTGCATTAACTGGTGAGACCTATGCTTCCTGTGCTAGCTGTTACATTATTGCATATGGAGCACTGTGCATTGTGATCTAGCTTAGGCTCGCTTGCTGAAGCATTGAAAAGACAAACTGACTACCAATTTTTTACTGAATTAAGATCCAGATCTGTATTATACTTTTAGGCTACTTGCACACTAAGACGTTGCGTTAGGTGCCACGTTAAGGTCGCATAACGTGCACCTAACGCGACGCCTGGTGCTCTTCTATGTGGACGTCAGAGTGAGCCGCGTTGTGCAGCTCACTCTGGCGTCCGTGATGCGTACTCTTGTGCGCATGCGGCATCACGTGGTCCCGCCGGCCAATCACCGCACAGAACGGCCGCTCCAGGAAGTAAACACTGCACGTCACAACGTGCAGTGAATATTAATTAGCCATGCCTGGCCGCTCTCCTCTCCTCCCCAACATGACTGCGCATGTGCAGACAGTCTAACGCGGCTTAAGCCGCTCTAACGCCGTAGCATGCTGCACTGTCGGGAGAACGTGCAGCGTTACATGTAACGCAACGTGGGCTGTGTGAACAGCCCACTTGTGTTACATTGCTGTGCGTTGGGGGAGCGTTACAGGCGCACTGACGTGCGCCTGTAACGTCCATGTGTGTAAGCAGCCTAAGTGTTTGAGTAGGACCATTTCTGATATAGAAAACTTCTGATATAGTAAACCACGTTTACTATAAAGGGATTGCACTGTACTTCCTTCTAGCTCTGCACAGACCAAGCAGTCAGACAAATATTTGGTTGTGTTTATATTCCTGATGGCTGAGGCTCTGTTGCGGACTCCCGAGTTCTTAAACGCCATTGTTTTCCATCAAGTGCTGTGAGCGTTTGCCAAAGGAACAGATGCTGTAGCTGGCATGAGTATGGAGTGCCAGCCTCCAGAGGCTCGCTGTTACTCTGCACCGCTGCAAGCGCTGGTCAAGGAGAAAGCAGCTGAGCTGAGGATGCTCATTATACAATGAAATAATAATCCCATTTCAGGATAATTAACTCTTTCTACTCGGCGGCTTCCATTCCTCAGCCGCCTATTAATAGAACCAGATCTTGAGAAAATTGGGTCTTTTATGGGGTAAGTGCTTGTAAAGCACCAGACATCAGGGCAGAGGCGGGGGATTTTCTGACGTCTGGCGTCACCCACAGACTACACCATGTAATACTTGTATGTAGTGACTCCATAAAGCTCTATTCACAACTGGAAAACCAGCACATTCTGCATATCACTGTGGCGTGAGAGGGAATCTTGATGACTTATTAATTTATTTAAGCATTTATATAGTGCCAACATATTATGCAGTGCTGTACAAAGGATATTGTCTTGTCACTAACTGTCCCTTAGAGGGGCTCACAATCTAGTCCCTATTATAGTCATATGTCTATATATGTATCGTGAAAGTGCATGTATCATAGTGTAGGGCAGGGTTGTCAAACTCAAATACAAAATGGGCCGAAAGCTAAACACTGAGGCCAAGTCGCGGGCCAACCTCATGGCCACTTATAAAGTTCCCTGGTGTCTAATGGTCCGCCCTCCCTCCCCTAAACAGTTTCCTGCTGTCTAGTGGCCCTCCTCCGTCCCTTATACAGTTCCCTGGTGTCAATTGGTCCTCCCTCCCCATTGCAGTTCCCTGGTGTCTATTGATCTCCCTTCCCTTTCCTTAACAGTTCCCTGGTGTCTAGTGCTTTCCCCTACCTCCACATGTACATGTGGCTTTTCTGGTGATCTCGGGCTTTACCTCCTATATAGCTTCCCTGGTGGTCTAGAGTGGGCCAGATATAATGTAAAGTGGGGAAACCACTTGGGGGACAAATTTGATGTCTTTGAGGGCCAGATTTGGCCCACGGGCCGGAGTTTGACATGTATGGTCTAGGGCCAATTTAGGGGGAAGCCAATTTACTTATCTGTATGTTTTGTGGGATGTGGGAGGAAACCAGAGTGCCTGGAGGAAACCCACACAGACACAGTGAGAACGTACAAACTCCTTGCACATGTTGACCTGGCTGGGATTTGAACCGGGGACCCAGCACTGCAAGGCGAGAAGCGCTAACCACTACACCACCGAGCTGCCCATATTTACATATTTGTTTTATTTTTTTATTCTCAGATGCAGCCAACTGTTCTTCATTTGTATGAGAAAGATCCAAAACTTTAAAGCTTACCCGAGATAAATCTAGGGCATAACATGAGATACTTGCCTAGAAGAGGGAAGCCTTTGGATCTTGAAGAGGCTTCCCACATTCTCTTGGCCACCACCATTACCGCCATGGACCCCCGAAAGAAAGTTGACAAGAACTTGTCAGATTTCTTAACATGAAGGCTCGCCTCTTTATTGATGAGCGCTGACGGTGCACCTGCGCCAGGTACGGTTGTTCCTGTGCAGTAAGTCGGAGCTGCTTGTGCATGAGTGGGTCGGTGCTACTGTGTAGGCGTGGACGTACTTGCAGGAGAAGCTCATGCATGAAGAAGATTGCAATCTTCAGGAGGGTCCCAGATGGTGGGGGTCATCGGTAGGAGTAGTGATGGTCATGTCTGGTAGAAGTCATGGAGAAGCATGTGGTTGGTTTGATCAGCTGATAGATTTGTTGTGATCACATCCTACTTTAGCACATGATCATGACTAGCATATCAGAGGCTTGCATTTCTATCACCTGACCAAACTGATCTCATGCTGCTACATGAGTTCTCCAAGACTTGGCCATCACAAAGGAGGAGGACATGGAAACCCGGGCTAAGAGCTAGAACTGGACTGAGTCAGAGGCTTGAGAGGCACAAGCCTCCTGGCGCAGACTCCTCAATATTTCCATTCGTGAGCAGAGGGTACTGGAAAAATGACTAACTCAGCTCTCTTCAGCCTAGATGGCTGCTAGGACTATGTCTCGGTCTCACCATTTGAACTTATGTCTCAGTCTCACCATTTGAACTTGTCACCCACTGTTTCTCACCATGATGGGTCACCATCAGCCTATTGTCTTGCACTCTAAAGCAGGCCATACACTGGCTCGATTCCCGGCCGTTTCGACAGCAGATTCGATCCTGGGATCGAATCTGCTGCCAATCGTTTGCGGTAAACGCAACCGCCGATCCGATTTCCTCCCGAAATCGGATCGGTCCGTCGATCGCGCCGTGCGGGAAATTACCCTCGATCGCCCGCGGGTAAAGTGCGCATCGCTAGCGGCGGCCGATCCGATCAAGTATACATTACCTGAGGCTGGCTCCCAGGCGTCTTCTCCACGCTGCACGGCTCTGTTCCGGCTCCATCCATCCCGGCGCTTCCTGTGTCACTGCAGTGACCAGGAAGTTCAAATAGAGGGCGCTCTATTTGAACTTCCTGGTCACGGAGTAACACAGGAAGCGCCGTAATGGATCCGGAACAGAGCCGTGCAATGCGGAGAAGATGCCCGGGAGCCAGCATCAGGTAATGTATACGGGGGGGGGGGACAGGCGGCAGGAGCAGCTCAGCAGATGGTGAATCGGTTTCAGGCTGAAATCGATTCACAATCTGTTTGCAGTAAAGGCAGCCATACGATCCCTCTCTGATCAGATTCGATCAGATAGGGATCTGTCAGCTGGTCGATCTAATGGCACATCGACCAGTGTATGGCCACCTTTAGTTCCTTGCACACACATCAAAGTCCTACTGGTTCCCCATAGTTAATTGATGTCATGATTGGATTGCCCGTTTCCCAATCTTTATTACTTGTGTTTTGTTGTTTGACTATTCGGCTTTCCTTTCATGCACATGTCACCTTTCAGCTGTAATGCACTGGTTTGCTGCCCACATGCCCCTTAATGCCTGATGCACTGGCACTTTACTCCTACCGGTAATGTGCATTGTTGCCGCTTCAATACAATTGTTGGTATTAATATGTTTATTATGCAACGGATGAAATCCCCCACAATTGTACCACGTTTAAAGTGACACTGAAGTGAAAATAAACGTATGAAATAATGAGATGTATGTGTAGTACGGATAATTGATAGAACATTAGTAGCAAAGAAAAGAGTCATATGTTTATTTTCAATTATATAGCTTTATTGTTAAAACATTGCATCATTCTGTCATATTTTCAGTTTGCAAACTACACTCTGTGTATTTTAAACTATAAAACAGAGCAGAACTAATGACCCTTTGAACTTTCTTGCAGTAAAACCTTAAACAAACAGTGAGAGACGGGTTGAGATAAGTGCTTCAGAAAACAGGACTGTCTTTGACCTAAGTGAGTTGGACAACTCAGAGAATCTCTTTTGCATATATAACTGACGTTTCTTAACTCTTTCTGTACCAGAAAACAATATGAGACTTTTTTCTTTGCTACTAACTGACCAATTCATTGATAAAGTCTGGTGCGGTTCATTGGCCTTCTTGAGGCTAATTTCACACCAGGACGTTGCGTTAGAGGGGGCGTTAAGGTCGCATAACGTCCCCCTAACGGAACGCCTGGTGGTGCTGGATCTGGACGTCAGAGTGAGCCGCGTTGTGCAGCTCACTCTGGCGTCAGTGATGCCGTGATGCGCACTCTTGTGCGCATGCAGCATCACGTGGTCCCGCCGGCCAATCGCCGCACAGAGCGGCTGCTCCAGGAAGTAAACACTGCACGTCATAACGTGCAGTGCATATTAATTAGCCATGTGCCTGGCCGCTCTCCGCTCCTCCACAATATTACTGAGCATGTGCAAGCAGTCTAACGCGGCTCAGCAGTACGTTGTCTTGTGACGCAGCGTTACAATGTGACGCAGCGTTACAATGTAACGCAACGTGGGCACTGTGAACAACCCTATTGATTTTTCATTACTGTGCGGTGGGCTGCGTTACAGGCTGCTCTAACGTGCGCCTGTAACGTCCCACTGTGAAACCAGCCTGAATGAGTGCCATTATATCATACTTGCATTACTTTAGTGTTTTCTTGTACTCGGTACACTAAATTTATCTCCCCGTCATGTATTGCTTCCCCCCATCCAGCCCTTCTTTTTTTTTTGGGGGGGGGAGATATTTTCTCCTGTAGTGAACATCAGATTGTTGGCTTGGTCTTTCCATGGTTTTGTTATCGAGGCTGGCCAAGCTCTTCATTCATTTTCCTTCACATAAGTAGTCAAGAAACTCTGCAGTCCGATGATATCAATCCGAAGAAGAATTTTTACTTGAATTCCACTCTTCCTGAGTTTGATGCAGAGTCATAGTAAATGTTGGGCTATTCATGAACGTAATTCACTTTCACAGGAAGTCGGAGCTCTCTATAGAACGTGTCTGTAATTACCTTCCTCCATCCAACCTGTTATTTTACATTACAGAGACAGAATCCACCTTTGTCGTGCCTGATTACAGGGTCCATGGTCTGGAGAAAGGCTGATTTATACTCTCTATTACTGATTGACACAAAGTACACTTTCCAGACATTTCTTAATAGTACAGTGCAGCCTGTGCGCCGGAGTTGAACAATTGGGCTGCTTGTGCTTGTGTTGGGGCCGCTTTTCATCTTGCCTTTATTTGCCAATATTGCAATTATTTCACGGTTAAGCTCCATGTGATGCCTTATGGAGAATGCGCTTTGGTTAAGGCTTCACAGTTGCATTTATTTGCAGAGGCCGGTGTAAATATTGCGTAACGCTTGGTTTATGTGATGAGTTAAAACTGTGATTTATTGTTTTCCTCTTTTAATCTTTTTTTTTATTATTATGATGGGAAATTATAGCTTTCACCTGAGCAGTCTGGTCCCGCCTACTTGTGTGTTTATCTCGCTCTCCTCGCACCCCATGTGCGTTCACCCCAGGTAATCCTGTCTCTGACAGGTCGGCACTGTGTGTTTTCGGTGCCTCTCCCTAAGGCAAAATTGTTGGTTTGTTCAACATTTTGGACCTGATCCAATTGACTTTTTATTCTTAGTTTTCTCCCAGGAGATAATGTTTAATCTCCTGTTTAAAATAACTTAACTAATCCTGTAGGAAAAAGGGTTAATTTGACAACCTTGCTAGAGATAGCAAAACTAACGATATTAATATCTAAACAGTTATGGCAACGTCTCTATGGAGATATGAATCCTTTTACGGAGATTTTAAGACTTAGACGAACGGTTTTTAATTGTTTATTTAAAGAAATAATGCAGAACTACATATCGCAAATGAAACAAATCGATACAGAAATAATAAAGATTAAATGGCAAAATAGCCATTGATAGTCTGAGCAATTTGTCAAGTTACCGTGTCCTTTGCGATAATAAGTCCAACAGAAGGTATGAAGTCCAGTTATGGAAAGTTCTGTGGAATGAATAGAAGTCCTTTTGAAAGACCAGCCAAATCCGTGATGGGAAAGGATGGCTGGAGTCTCTCTCTCAGCCTGAGTGTCCAGTCAGTTTTTAACCCTATTTCTGCCAGAGAGTGTGGATGGTAACTAAAGATGTTCTCCCACCCTTAGCAATCTGAATTCTGGCCGTTATTGTCTGAGGGACCGAATTGACATTTTCTCCAATTATGCCATAACTCAGCGGATCTCAGACAGATCATATAAAAATGAGCATTTTACATTCCGTTATCATCTTCTGAACCAATCGATATCAAACTTGCTTGAGCTGACACCTTCTCTGCCGAGGGATCTGATATCTCAGGTATAGAAGGTGCCAGATCAACGCTTTGTGGACCACATTCCTCCCATTCAGGTTTAAGGCATATCTGATAATTTTGACATGTTTGGCTTCTAGGGAACATTGATTAATTTAGTAAAATGTCTAAATGACTTATTCTTACATATCAAGGGGAATTAAAAGTCATTCTCTCTACCTCTCATCAGGCTAGAGCAGGAAAGTGGACCTAATGATTTTATGAGGGGATTTGTTCTTCTCCTTATCTTTAATGGCCCATACTCACGGGCTACATAAGTGGCCGGTCGCCAGCACACGTGAGCGTGTGTGCGACAGGCCAGCGACAGCTCGTCGCCAGCTCCCTCCACGTACACACGAGGAAGAGGGATCAGCTGTGCGACGGAAGCTGTCGCCGACGTTCCTCCCCCCTCGCCGGAAGCGCCGTCTATTTTCAATTATGTTGCTGTCGCTAGTCCGCATACTAACACGGACTAGCGACAGTTGCGGCAGCAACTGTCGCCAGGCGATTGACCGCGCCAATCGCCTGGCGACATCAGCGACGAGCGACGGTTCGGGGTGCGCGCCTGTGCAACGCCTCATACTCACAGGCGACAATTGTAGCCCGTGAGTATGGGCCATTAAACTAGGATGGGGAAACTTCCTGGAAGAGCTTTATTGCCCACCTAAATAGATAACCTTTTTCTTGTGTGGCAGAGGTCTGTTTTTTGCAAGGAACACTGTCTTTTAAACACAGGCTAATGGATTTAAAGGGGTACTCCAGATCATATTTTGTGCGCATTTTCATGCGCTTGCCGCAATGGCCTTCACGAAATCGTGACACTTTGCAATTAAATAAGGACCAAAAAGTAGGTGAAAAAGAACTAAAAATAATTTGTATTATTCTCTTGCTTGCTGCTGACTTAAAAGACATGGGCCCATATGCAATTAATTTTTTCTCCTGAGTTTTCTCCTAGTATTTTCAAACCTGTCAATAAAATACTCTTTAATGCTACCAGCAGGCAAGAAAATACTCAGAATAATTGTGATAGTACTTTTCACCTACTTTTTGGTACTTTTGCAAATGCAGAGTGCTGAAAAGTTATTTTAAACAGAAGATAAAAAAAATGATCTCTTAGGAGAAAACTTAGGAGAAAAGGAAATTACATATGGCCCATTTTATTATAAAATGTGAAAATAGAATTTAGGATAAAATTTCAATTGGATAGGGCCCCTTGACCCTTATTTAGTTCACTTTTTCTACTAAGTCTATGTTCAAAGTGACAGACACAGAACATTTATATTGTGCTTCTCTCCTGGTGGAGTCAAAGCGCTAGAGCTGCGTCCACTAGGGTGTGCACTCTATAGGCGATAGCAGTGTCAGTCTTGCCCAAGGTCTCCTCACTGAATAGGTGATGATTTAATAAACAGGAAGAGCCGAGATTCTGGTCTCCTGTGTCAGAACCCTTAACCAGTACACTATCCAGCCACTGGTGTTACGTGGCGGTTCGGCATAACAGCTGCTTTGTAAAGTGGCATTGATGTTCACAGTGTGGCATGTGCAATGTGGTTTAATGGTGTGTGGCATGGCTAAGCACTGCATGCAGTGTGTTACTACAAAACGTGCACATTAACAGTGACAGTGAAGCATACTTTTCATTGACTTAATGCAGCAATGTATGCGGCGCAACGCGCAGATTTCCTGATCCGTTGGGTTCATGCTGCCACAGAGAACTCAACGCAACGCTCACTGTGAATGTAGTTTTATCGTAGGTGATATTGTTATACCTTGTTGAATAAAATGCCATTTAAGCCCTTGGCATGCTAGAAAATACTTTTTGACCTACTTTTTGGTACTTTTCCAGTTGCAGGGTGCTGAAAATGCTACCTGTATTAAGATTTTAAGAGAGAGAAAGTGATAATTATGTGATCATAGTGATCACGTGATCAGAAGCCAATCAGCATTGCTCCTCATTCATTCCAGAGGGTGTCAGCTGTTAAAGCACTGCTGGAGTAAAAATATGTGTCTGAAACTGGCATTCCTACAAAGTCAGTTAGTTTTAAGGTGGCCACACACCATAACTTTTTTCAAATACCTTATATACTCGCGTATTAGCCTGGGGGCACATCTGGCTACTGTGGATGGGCCTATACTGAGGTGGGGGCTTATATGTGAGTCAATAACTTTTTCTTGGTTTCTGAGGCGAAAAGTGGGTACCTCGGCTTATACATGGGTCGGCTTATATGCGAGTGTATACAGTATCTTTCCAATTCAAGAATTGCAATCATTTTTTCTGACTGGCTGTAACATTTAAAAAATATGACCAATGTACCACGTGTGTGTTAAATTTTTCTCCAATTATTAAAAAAATGATTGAAAACTCTGGGAAAATTGCTTGGGTGTATATACTGTATTCATATATTTACAATCTCCCACACACTGTTCAATGTTCAGAAAAATTGATCAGAAAAATCCAACACTCCCGATCGTCTTTTATCGAATAGAAATGGGAAATCTAAACGGATTTCTTGCTCGAATAAAATCTGACCGTTTTTATCAAATTGCTGTACAAGCGAATCATTTTATTGTATCGTGTGTGTGACCACCTTTACTCCAGGCGATCCTAAAGTGGATTTATTAAACAGAAGATGAAAAATTATCTCATAGAAAAACGTAACAGAAAAAAAGTGAATTGAATAAGGCCCTTTATTCTCTTCACTCCCTAAACAGAAAAACCAAATTACCTTGGATGTTAATCATCTAAACACCTAGCATAGCACTCCCTTCTATAAATTAGCATGCTCCAACAATGCTTAGCATAGCCCCCGTGCTTCCCAATCATAGCATAACCTCCAGTGTAAATTATTATCTCCCTCCCCAAATCCCCCAACCCCCCAAAAAAGAGAACACAAATAACAGTGTGACACCCCTGTGCCAAATCCCTTCTACCTCCAAATCCATCATGATCCCCAATCCTAGAATGTCTACAAGAGGCCCTTATTAGCAATACATTTGTAACAACTACTTAAACATCTAGCCTAGATTTAGAGTACTGGGAGTGATTGTTTATGGATATTGGTGTTAATTTCTAGTAAACGGGCTTATTATTATTTTGTTTTTAGGCTGGGAGCACACTTGTGTCTATGCAGAAAACAATGAGTGAGTATTATGAGCCCAGTATTACCAAAGTAGACTCAAATCAATAATGCACGCGTATATTATGTTATTTGTTTTACTTTTATTTATTTTTTTAAAGGTACATCTGTTATAGAGCCTGGGGAGAACACTGCAGCACAAGGTTTTATGTACAGGTGGTGGCTCTTTTCTGTTTTGGGTAGTGTACTGGTTAAGGGCTCCATCGTAGACCACGGTTCAAATCCTGGCTAGGGTTAGTAACTACTCAGTAAGGAGTTCAAGGCAAGACTCCCTAAAATTGCAGGGTGGCCCTTTGAGTACGCCATTAGTGGCTGCAGCTCTTGAGCGCTTTGAGTCCAACAGGAGAAAAGTGCTATACAAATGTTTGGATTATTATAATTATTAAATATACTGTTCTAGTGCACAGCCATTATAGACTAGGGGTTATAATTATAGTGCCCTACAGCGAATGATCACATGACTATCCCTCACCGTTGGTAGCACTTTTTTTTTTTTAGTTTTATGATGATGATTTGTTCTTTGTTCTCCCAGTACAAATCAGCCCCCCACCCCATAGCCAGATGTGCCCCAAGGATGATACAGCTGTGTCTCAAGACACCAGTAGATATGAGACACAGCGATTGCCACACAAGAAGATTGCTTTCATGTTCCACTCCACATGCCAGGGGACACAGGTAGTCTTGAGCAGAGCACTCTGCACACCATGTTGCAGGGGATGGGGGGCACAGGCACAGCAGGGAGCCAGCTAGCAGGAGTAAAATCACCAGTGCAAGATCCTTACGCTCCTCTGCCAGTAACAAAAACCTGCACCACCATCCGTTCTGCTCCACTGACTCGCATATAAGCCGGGGGGGGGCAAACTGTCAGGACCATGGTCATGACATTACATTGTGGGAGGGGTTTCACCACAATATCATTCATACAGACTCCCCCTGTTCTATTAGAGAAACTGTAAAGATTTCTCATGTGAAAGCGGATATCAGCTACTGATTGGAATGAAGTTCCATACTTAGTTAAAGTTCCTTTTTAAGGCAGTTTGGGAGACCTTGGAACAGGCTCCCCGGGGACATGTTTATTTACAGACGTTTTATCCCACTTCAGGTTTGTGTCAAGTCTCTGGTAATAACCATACCTCTTCCCCCAGTGCTGTAAATATTGGGGTGAACGTGGTTACGGGAAACACTGGAGAGTCTTCTCACTGGATGACGGCCTCTCCGTGGCCCGCCAGGGCTTAGGAGGAGATTGAAGGAGTGCATTATTTACCAGCTCTCCGGCCTCGCAGATTTCACAGTCAAATCAGGCAATAAAATATATTTGTACAATAACACATTTTCAGCTCACAGCGAGACGCGGCTAAGCTGGGGGGTGACGCATCGCACAGGCCGAGAGCTCCTCCATTATCTGCGCTTTTCAAGCTCTATGAAGAAGACAGCTTGATTCGAGCTTATCCTGACAAATTTATTACAGAGCCAGGAACACATTCGTGTATTTTAAGAAACAGCTTTTTTTTCATTCTCATTTGAAGAAATGAAGGTGGAAATCTATATATGTTTATATATAAGAGGGGGAATATGGCAGAAATCTCATTTAGCGAGGGAAAGGCTGGCTGTGTTTGCCCGTTTATCTCTTACAAGGACATAACTGAGCTCGGTGTTGACAGAACCTGATATCCCATTAATCTGCCTAATGAAAATTTAACCAGTGTTATAAACAAATACTTGCCCATTATCCTTTCCAAGATCCCGAATAAATTACTTCTTCCTCTTCTGTGGGTGCCAGGTACCCTTCTTTCAGCACAGACAACATGCAGCGTGCATCCCATCCGCCAAGGTCTGTCGTCTTATAGCATAATAATATCATTCAACCTCGTTATACAAATGGAGTTTCTTAGGGTCGTTTTTGTGAATTCCTTCTGTGCGTTGTGTTTATTACATCGCTATGTAAAACCTTGCGCACACTTAAGCATGTCGTTGCCTAAAAGCTATGTAAAACCTTGTGCACACTTAAGAGAGTCGTTGCCTAAAAGCTATGTAAAACCTTGCGCACATTTAAGAGTGTTGTTGCCTAAAAGCTATGTAAAAGCTTGCGCACACTTAAAAGTGTCGTTGCCTAAAAGCTATGTAAAACCTTGCGCACATTTAGGAGTGTCGTTGCCTAAAAGCTATGTAAAACCTTATACACACGTCATTGCCTAAAAGTGATGTAAAACCTTATACACACTTAAGAGTGTCGTTGCTTAAAACAGTGATAATTTCAGGAGACAGTTTATTTTTCTTTTTAGTTATGATTTGGTTTTGATTTGGCAGTTGCTTAACTGCTTCCCGTACCGCATTGGTTGAAATCTACGTCCTGCAGGTGGCTGCGCGGCTCTGACAGGACGTAGATTTTCTTTTTCTTTTTTTTTTTTTCGATTGCGTCGCTCTCTCCCTGCCGCAGTTCACTTGCCCTGCTGTCTATATGAAGGCAAAGCTCTGTTGTACGGTCAGGAGCCGATTTCATCGCGTGATCGCTGTGAGCCAATCCCATTGGCTTACATTGATGGACAGGGAATGAAATCGTCTCCTGACCGGAGCACAGAGCTCTTCCGTCATAGTGACGGCAGAGAGAGGGGCCTGCAGTGATGGGAGAGCGGCGAGCATGTGCAGCAATTTTTCTGTAAACGCTGTTTTGTGGTACCAGCAGTCTCCGGTCCTTAAGGGGGCAACTATACTAGCCATCTATACTGGGAGGCACCTGTACCTATACTGGGGCAACTATACTAGCAATCTATACTGGGAGGCACCTGTACCTATACTGGGGCAACTATACTAGCCATCTATACTGGGAGGCACCTGTACCTATACTGGGGCAACTATACTAGCAATCTATACTGGGAGGCACCTGTACCTATACTGGAACAACTATACTAGCAATCTATACTGGGAGGCACCTGTACCTATACAGGGAGTGCAGAATTATTAGGCAAGTTTTATTTTTGAGGAATAATTTTATTATTGAACAACAACCATGTTCTCAATGAACCCAAAATACTCATTAATATCAAAGCTGAATATTTTTGAAAGTAGTTTTTAGTTTGTTTTTAGTTTAAGCTATTTTAGGGGGATATCTGTGTGTGCAGGTGACTATTACTGTGCATAATTATTAGGCAACTTAACAAAAAACAAATATATACCCATTTCAATTATTTATTTTTACCAGTGAAACCAATATAGCATCTCAACATTCACAAGTATACATTTCTGACATTCAAAAACAAAACAAAAACAAATCAGTGACCAATATAGCCACCTTTCTTTGCAAGGACACTCAAAAGCCTGCCATCCGTGGATTCTGTCAGTGTTTTTATCTGTTCACCATCAACATTGCGTGCAGCAGCAACCACAGCCTCCCAGACACTGTTCAGAGAGGTGTACTGTTTTCCTTCCTTGTAAATCTCACATTTTATGATGGACCACAGGTTCTCAATGGGGTTCAGATCAGGTGAACAAGGAGGCCATGTCATTAGTTTTTCTTCTTTTATACCCTTTCTTGCCAACCACGCTGTGGAGTACTTGGACGCGTGTGATGGAGCATTGTCCTGCATGAAAATCATGTTTTTCTTGAAGGATGCAGACTTCTTCCTGTACTACTGCTTGAAGAAGGTGTCTTCCAGAAACTGGCAGTAGGACTAGGAGTTGAGCTTGACTCCATCCTCAACCCGAAAAGGCCCCACAAGCTCATCTTTGATGATACCAGCCCAAACCAGTACTCCACCCCCACCTTGCTATAAAACAAAGTAGAAATAATGACCTTTTGAACTTTCCTGCAGTAAAACCTTATCTCAAGCTGTCTCCCACTGTTTCTTGGCTATGTAAGTACTTCAGAAAACAGGACAGTATTTGACCCAGTGAGTCTCATAGTTCAGATAAGCTATTTTGCATAGATAACAACTGATGTTTCTTAACTCTTCCTGTACTCGAAAACACTATGAGACTAATTTTTTTGCTGCTAATGTTCTATTCTATGTTCTGGGGTTATTGGGTGGTTATCTACATTTATAGTGACTACAGAAAGGGTAAAGGAAGGAGATAGTGGAAAAGTTAGCAGTGAA
This sequence comes from Hyperolius riggenbachi, assembly GCF_040937935.1. NCBI lineage: Eukaryota > Metazoa > Chordata > Amphibia > Anura > Hyperoliidae > Hyperolius > Hyperolius riggenbachi. The sequence continues at coordinate 31,335,877 of NC_090655.1, read as the reverse complement.
AGAGGCTGCTCATTGGCAAATGCAATGTCGTTTCCCTAGAAAAATGGCACCATGGTCACATGGATGATTACGTTAGCTAACAAACTGTAGTCTCCAAAGTGTGTGAAGGGGGGATCCTTGCTAAAAACAACAACAAAAACTACCATTCAGGGCTTGTTCACACTAAGGGCATTTTGGGGTGTTTTTTGAGCGCAGACGATTTCAGAAATCGCCCTAAAAGCGCTTGTGCCTTGATTCCCTATGAGAGTGTTCACATCTAAGTGGTTCGATTCCGATCCGCTCACCAAAGCACTGCCTGTACCATTTCCAGCGTTTTGTATAGCGATTTCCTGAGCGCTTTAATAAATACAGTGGCCTCAATTCTGGTGGGATTATTGTAACGATTTGTGTCAGCAAGGAACAGAATTCTGATTATTAGGTGATCTGCAGAATCACCTATAATGCAGGTATATCAGACAGCTGATGTGACGGCAATAGCAAGTATAGTGATTGGTGCAACAGTAGTACTGATAGGTTTAGCTATACCTCATCAGAGGAGCTGGTGGGTATACTGGGTACTAACAGTACAGCGCCCCTCACCAGAGTCAAGGGCCCTCTGGTGAGAGTAGAGTGGTCAGACTAATCGGGTTGGCAACAGACAGACAGATGCAATACAAAATCGGAAGGCAGAGACAAGAAGGTTAAAACAGGCAGAGTCTGCAGCAAGATCAGATGGGCAGAGGTGCAGAATCACTGAGCAGAAGAGTAGTCAGAACGAGCCAGAGTCATGCACAGATAATAACACAGTAATGAATAATCTTTATAGCTATCAAACAGTTCCTATCATGTGTGAAATCCCCGGCTTCCTCCTGGATCAAAGCACACTAGAACTATCTAAGGTCTGAGCGCTAACACCAAGTATTCGCAACAGCAGACAAGTTGTGAGTGATGCAGCTAGGCTTATCAAGCAGAGGAGACCCTTCTGGCACGCCCCCTCCTATCAACCAATGAGGAGCGGCGAGCTTCTCCTCTGACGTCAGTCGACCGGCCGGTCAGCTGACGCGCCTCCTTCCCGCATAAAGGTCCTGTCTGTGCGCACGCGCACGCGACAAAGCAACCCTATGTGCAACTGACAGTTCCGTCCTCGGTGTGCTAGACGCCTGAGGCCCGGATACACTGCTAGACAGGGAGCTGGAGGCAGCTGCGGTGGTAGCGCTGTTCACCGCGGCTGCCTCTCCAGCGTTTGTTACAGTTATCAAACAAATTACCTCATGTGAGGTAATTTACCTCATGAGGTAATGACATTTAGCAATTCTGGTAGGTTTTAGTCATGTTTTACCTCATGAGGTAATTCATGAGGTAATTTACCAAAAATAGCTATTCTCATGGAAATTAGGGGGCATGTTAACACATAATTTACCGATCAGTTTAAGACCTGCCTGTACCTGGAGATAAAGTCAATTTGTAACGATAAAGACAAAAGAAATACCGAGAGCCCAATTTAGTGTAATATGCAAAACAAGCGGTTGGAAATGAAAAGTATATAATGTGTATATACTCACAAACGTGGGTTACCGCCTAGGTAACCACTGTACAGGCAGGTGAGGATATTAGACCTGTCCTCACTCAGGATTAAAAGTCGCTCTCTGTAGATAAGGAAAAATGGGGATCAACCCCCTCCACCAGGGGTGGATATTGATAATGTAAGAGTGAACAGAGGCGCCAGCAGGATAAAAGGTTCTAAAAGGCTTAAAATCCCTCAGGAGGTAGTGGTGGACTTGCCTCCCCGAAGCAGACAAGATAACGTCAGTTTTATGACAACAGGTTTATTAATATACTCCAAAACAAACAGTGCAAACAGTGCAACGTGCTTCACGGGTATGTTGCCGCTTCCTCAGGCAATAAGCAGGAGTACACAGTATAGTCTCAAGGTCACGAATAGCGCCTGTGTGAAGAGGCGCTATTCGTGACCTTGAGACTACAGGGAGTGCAGAATTATTAGGCAAGTTGTATTTTTGAGGAATAATTATTGAACAACAACCATGTTCTCAATGAACCCAAAAAACTCATTAATATCAAAGCTGAATATTTTTGAAAGTAGTTTTTAGTTTGTTTTTAGTTTTAGCTATTTTAGGGGGATATCTGTGTGTGCAGGTGACTATTACTGTGCATAATTATTAAGCAACTTAACTAAAAACAAATATATACCCATTTCAATTATTTATTTTTACCAGTGAAACCAATATAGCATCTCAACATTCACAAGTATACTTTTCTGACATTCAAAAAAACAAAACAAAAACAAATCAGTGACCAATACAGCCACATTTCTTTGCAAGGACACTCAAAAGCCTGCCATCCATAGATTCTGTCAGTGTTTTGATCTGTTCACCATCAACATTGCATGCAGCAGCAACCACAGCCTCCCAGACACTGTTCAGAGAGGTGCACTGTTTTCCCTCCTTGTAAATCTCACATTTTATGATGGACCACAGGTTCTCAATGGGGTTCAGATCAGGTGAACAAGGAGGCCATGTCATTAGTTTTTCTTCTTTTATACCCTTTCTTGCCAGCCACGCCGTGGAGTACTTGGACGCGTGTGATGGAACATTGTCCTGCATGAAAATCATGTTTTTCTTGAAGGATGCAGACTTCTTCCTGTACCACTGCTTGAAGAAGGTGTCTTCCAGAAACTGGCAGTAGGACTGGGAGTTGAGCTTGACTCCATCCTCAACCCGAAAAGGCCCCACAAGCTCATCTTTGATGATACCAGCCCAAACCAGTACTCCACCTCCACCTTGCTGGCGTCTGAGTCGGACTGGAGCTCTCTGCCCTTTACCAATCCAGCCACGGGCCCATCCATCTGGCCCATCAAGACTCACTTTCATTTCATCAGTCCATAAAACCTTAGAAAAATCAGTCTTCAGATATTTCTTGGCCCAGTCTTGACGTTTCAGCTTGTGTGTCTTGTTCAGTGGTGGTCGTCTTTCAGCCTTTCTTACCTTGGCCATGTCTCTTGTTCAGTGGTGGTCGTCTTTCAGCCTTTCTTACCTTGGCCATGTCTCTGAGTATTGCACACCTTGTGTTTTTGGGCACTCCAGTGATGTTGCAGCTCTGAAATATGGCCAAACTGGTGGCATCTTGGCAGCTGCACGCTTGACTTTTCTCAGTTCACGGGCAGTTATTTTGCGCCTTAGCTTTTCCACACGCTTCTTGCGACCCTGTTGAATATTTTGAATGAAACTCTTGATTGTTCGATGATCACGCCTCAGAAGCTTTGCAATTTTAAGAGTGCTGCATCCCTTTGCAAGATATCTCACTATTTTTGACTTTTCTGAGCCTGTCAAGTCCTTCTTTTGACCCATTTTGCCAAAGGAAAGGAAGTTGCCTAATAATTATGCACACCTGATATAGGGTGTTGATGTCATTAGACCATACCCCTTCTCATTACAGAGATGCACAATTGCACATCACCTAATATGCTTAATTGGTAGTAGGCTTTCGAGCCTATACAGCTTGGAGTAAGACAACATGCATAAAGAGGATGATGTGGTCAAAATACTCATTTGCCTAATCATTCTGCACTCCCTGTATACTGTGTACTCCTATCTGTTTATTGCCTGAGGAAGCGGGAACATACCAGTGAAGCACGTTGCACTGTTTGTTTTGGAGTATATTAATAAACCTGTTGTCATAAAACTGACGGTATCTTGTCTGCTTCGGGAAGGCGAGTCCACCACCACCTCCTGAGGGATTTTAAGCCTTTTAGAACCTTTTATCCTGCTGGTGCCTCTGTTCACTCTTACATAAAGTCAATTTGTATGCATTTTGCAGTTTTTAGTGGCGTTGCTATTGCTGTTTTAGTGTCGTTTCTATTCAGGCTGTAATAGGAAAGAATAGTAGAAATGAAACTCCAAATATTTACTGGATTCTTTTTTTTTATTAAGGATGCTTATAAAACAGGCATTTTTCACTTTCTTAACCACTTAAGGACCGGCGGCGGGTTTAAGTGGTTATTACATGGAAACGGCCGCTCGTTCGATGCCTTTCCATGTCAGTTCACGGAGACTGTCTCCGTGAACAGTGTGCGAGCCGCCGATTGCGGCTCGCACGCCTAATGTAAACACGCGGGGAAGAAATCCCCGCTGTTTTTATCATGCGGCGCTGCTGCGCAGCAGCGCCGTAAGGCAGATCGGCGATCCCCGGCCTCTGATTGGCCGGGAATCGCCTATCCTACATTGTGCAGCATAATAAGGAAGAGGGAGGTAAGGGGAAGGAGGGAGAGCGGAAAACGCTGCGGAGGGGGGCTTTGAAGAGCCCCCCCGCTCGGCCACACGGAGCGACGGCGATCAGATCCCCCCAGCAGGTCATCCCCCTAGTGGGGAAAAAAGGGGGGAAGTCTGATCGCCCTGCCTTGCTCACGATCTGCGCTGCGGGCTGGAGAGCCCACACAGCGCAGATCTCAGAACAGCCCCGGTCCTTAAGTGGTGGGGCACTATGGCAAAAAAATTTAAAATTTAAAATATGTGCAAACATAGACAAATAAGAAGTACATTTTTTCCAGAGTAAAATGAGCCACAAATGACTTTTCTCCTATGTTGCTGTCACTTACAGTAGGTAGTAGAAATCTGACAGAAGCGACAAGTTTTGGACTAGCCCATTCCTTCATAGGGGATTCTCAGCAAGGCTTTTATTCTTTGTAAAGATATTCCCTAAAAAGGATTTCAACAATAATGCTGGCCAGCTTCCCTGCTCGCTACAGTTTTTTGGCAGTTGGACAGAGCAACTGCCATTCACTAAGTGCTTTTGAAAATACAGTGGCTTGCAAAACTATTCGGCCCCCTTGAAGTTTTCCACATTTTGTCACATTACAGTCAGAAACATGAATCAATTTTATTGGAATTCCACATGAAAGACCAACACAAAGTGGTGTACACGTGAGAAGTGGAACGGAAATCATACATGATTCCAAACATTTTTTACAAATAAATAACTGCAAAGTGGGGTTTGCATAATTATTCAGCCCCCATTGGTCTGAGTGCAGTCAGTGACCCATAGACATTGCCTGATGAGTGCTAATGACTAAATAGAGTGCACCTGTGTGTAATCTAATGTCAGTTCAAATACAGCTGCTCTGTGAAGGCCTCAGAGGTTGTCCAAGAGAATATTGGGAGCAACAACACCATACGGTCCAAAGAAGAAAACAGACAGGTCAGGGATAAAGTTATTGATACATTTAGAAGCAGGTTTAGGCTACAAAAAGATTTCCAAAGCCTTGAACATCCCACGGAGCACTGTTCAAGCGATAATTCCGAAATGGAAGGAGTATGGCACAACTGTAAACCCACCAAGACAAGGCCGTCCACCTAAACTCACAGGCCGAACAAGGAGAGCGCTGATCAGAAATGCAGCCAAGAGACCCATGGTGACTCTGGACGAGCTGCAGAGATCTACAGCTCAGGTGGGAGACTCTGTCCATAGGACAACTACTAGTCATGCACTGCACAAAGTTGGCATTTATGGAAGAGTGGCAAGAAGAAAGCCATTGTTAACAGAAAGCATAAGAAGTCCCGTTTGCAGTTTGCCACAAGCCATGTGAGGGACACAGTAAATATGTGGAAGAAGGTGCTCTGCTCAGATGAGACCAAAATGGAACTTTTTGGCCAAAATGCAAAACGCTATGTGTGGCAAAAAACTGCACATCACTCTGAACACACCATCCCCACTGTCAAATATGGTGGTGGCAGCATCATGCTCTGGGGGTGTTTCTCTTCAGCAGAGACAGGGAAGCTGGTCAGAGTTGATGTTAAGATGGATGGAGCCAAATACAGGGCAATCTTGGAAGAAAACCTCTTGGAGTCTGCAAAAGACTTGAGACTGGGGCGGAGGTTCACCTTTCAGCAGGACAACAACCCTAAACATAAAGCCAGGGCAACAATGGAATGGTTTACAACAAAACATATCCATGTGTTAGAATGGCCCAGTCAAAGTCCAGATCTAAATCCAATCGAGAATCTGTGGCAAGATCTGAAAACTGCTGTTCACAAACTCTGTCCATCTAATCTGACTGAGCTGGAGCTGTTTTGCCAAGAAGAATGGGCAAGGATTTCAGTCTCTAGATGTGCAAAGCTGGTAGAGACATACCCTAAAAGACTGGCAGCTGTAATTGCAGCAAAAGGTGGTTCTACAAAGTATTGACTCAGGGGGCTGAATAATTACGCACACCCCACTTTGCAGTTATTTATTTGTAAAAAATGTTTGGAATCATGTATGAGTTTCGTTCCACTTCTCACGTGTACACCACTTTGTATTGGTCTTTCATGTGGAATTCCAATAAAATTGATTCATGTTTATGGCATTAATGTGACAAAATGTGGAAAACTTCAAGGGGACCGAATACTTTTGCAAGCCACTGTAAATAAATCCCTGAGAATCCCCCATGAAGAGATGGACTAGTCCAAAACCTGTCGCTTCTATCACTATCAATTTTTCGCCATAGTGCCCCTTTAACTTACTGCACACTCCTTTCTCCTCACCTCACCAAATGAAACTGTTAACAGTAAAACAAAACTATTTTTGTTTCTGTCACTTGTTTGTTTACAGGAGCGATCAGTCTATCATGGACAGATTAAGTGTTAACAGTGAGTAACCATAAATCCTGCACAGCTACATCTGCACAGGCACCTCACTAATATTCATTTTTGCAATGTCGTCAGGGATCATTAGTTTGCCAATGATAATGGTCTAGCGTGTGTACGTAGCTCAACACTTTTGTGGGTTATACTGACACTTTTTAAAGAGGAACATAAATCTAAATAACAAAATGAATAACATTTCTTATTTATTTATTTACAATATTAATTTATACATTACTTAGTCATTGTTTGCCATCTTTAGTAATCGCAGGTGATCTCTGTGGAATGTTTGTTTACTGATTGTTCTAAAGCCAGTAGAAAAGATCTCTAGTCTCCTAAAATGCTCTGGGGGAGAATTATGCGTAATGAACAGACTGGGGTAAGCTTCAATTGGAGGGTTGCGCTATTACAGCTATTGAAAGTGTTTGTGATGCTGAAACTTGAATATTTAAAGTGGGTATCCTGAGTAATTTACTGCATTCTACTGTATGTTGCTTCAGTGCCTGTTTAAGCAAAACTTTGGTTGGTTGCAGTTTTTGACCTTTTGACAGAAGTGAGCCCATCTTTGTTTTGTTTCACTGAACAAGAGCCTAAAGCTACGTACACACATACGACAACGATCGTTCCTTGTGAACGACGAACGATCTTTTAATTGACGAAAGAACGACCTAGCTTTTAAAGGTGTGTAACGATCTGATCGTTTGTTAACGAACAATCCGGAACAACGTCACATACTGTTCCTGGAAGTTACTGTACATCATAGCAAGTTCCGCCCACACGTAACGAACGGTTCAAAATCTACGTTACACTGTAAAACTAACGTTACGCACATGACATAACTACATTTCTATTTCATACTGTCGGTATGTAGTAGAGCATCTAGATAATATAGTGTTGACAAAACATACAAAAATACACTTTGTCCTGTTAAAATAAAAATTATGGTATAATCATGTATTATACAACGCGTCACTGGGCACAATCATAGAACGAACGTTACATCTCGAGGCGAAAATGTAATGTGCTGTGACTATAAAACGAAGTGCGCATGTCTTGCCTACTACGAACGACCGTTTCTTAACGATGTACTACTTTTGCTAACGATCGTCGTTTAAAAAAGTCCGCCAGGACAGATCTTTCGTTTTTAACGATCTAGCTCGTCCATCGTTTGACTTAATGATCGTTGGCTGTTTTTTTTTTTAAACGATTGTCGTTTGAAATGATCGGAGAAAGATTGTTTCAAACGAGTATAGTCGCATGTGTGTGCGCTCCTGTACATTACTCAGATATAGCACAATAAGGAGTGGGAACATCTCAGTGCAGGTGAGGAAACAGCCAGGAACTGCAGGAGGAAAATCTTATCACTGCAATCCCCGAGAGGTATTCGAAGCCAGCATGTGACTCCACCCACCAGACCTTCCATATAACTGAAATCCTGATTCCAGCTGGACTGGTTCTCTAACAACTTTAGGCTCCCTGCACACTGCAAATGCGATTCCGATTTGCAATTCCGATTTTCCCTGAATGCAATCAACAGAAAAACGAAGGAAAAAACGCAGCATGCAATAGCGAATAAATATCGGAATCGGATGTAAAAAACGATTAAAAATCAGAATTGGAATCGCATGCAGTGTGCAGGGAGCCTAAGAGGAACTTAAGTGATAAGGGGGAAAAATTAAATCAATACATTGCAAAGTGAGTAGTAAAAGAATAGAAGAGAGATCAAGACATTTGCAGTGTAGCTTGTTCATATTGTTGGATCCGCAATCAGTCTGCACGCAATCATCTTTGCTACTGGCAGATATGAAAAAAAAAACAAAAAAACAGACAGCACCAGCTGCCATTATCTATAACCACACCTCCTAACAATGCAATAGGCTAAATTGGATAGACTTTTCAAGGAGCCGCCCTTGAGGTGTAGTGTTGACATATGTATGTAAAAAATGAGGTGGCTTACCTCTCCTTTTGTTATGATCATGTCTGCAGCGTTTACTGCTGGCTGCAGTGGTATTGTAACCCAAGCAGTTCTGATGTCATTACATACATTTTCTTGCATAGTTTGGTTTGCACTTAAACTAGTTGCTGATTCCATCTGCAGTCGCTCTGAAGTTAATGACAGTTTAATATGCTTTTGTGTAAACAAACATTGTCTGCTGCAATGGAGGGGCAATCCCTTTCCTGCAGGCTGCATATCATTGTCTGCCTTTTCCTGCTGTCAGCCTGTGATTAATTACCATTCACTTGTGTGGGAATCTGCAGGTCTGCTCCCATTGGATGACCTCAGTATAAAGAACTGCTTCCTGCAATGCTTGATGGGCTACCATAGTCTCAGATTCTGTCTGTTACTCTGCTCGTGCCCCACCTCGTTCCTGGTCCGTGTGGACTGCGCTGACTCCTGCGAAGGGGTCAGCAAGTCCTCCTAGTTCTGCTCTTGTTCTAGAAGTTGTTACTTGCTTGTCTTGTGTCATATATTGGTTCATCGCCAATATATACGCATACTTGCGCATTTTGTTATTTTCCTTGTATTCGTGTTACGTTGATACATCAGTGTCGCTGATATATACGTACACGAACTGTTTATTTCCTGTGTTCAGTTAGTCAGCCTTCCAGCACGTTTTGGTAGTTTGCGCGTATCGTGAGCACCCGTGCTGAGCTAGTTATCCTGTTCCTGGTCCTGTTTGTGGATTGCGTTCATCTCTGCGAAGAGATAGCGAATCCTTCTGAGTCCTGTTCCCTGTATCGTTCCAGTCCTAGTCAGTGTTCCTGCTTATGTCATATATCGGTTCATTGCCGATATATACATATATTAGTCAGACGTAACAAATAGTTTCATTGATAGCTGTAATTGTAATACGCTAGGAAATCATACTTATTGTATATTTATCTGTGTTACGTTCATCTATCTTGATCCTGCTATTTCCTGACTATCCTGTCCTGTCTTTGTGAGGCACGCCATCGCTGCAAACGCATTGGCTGCCTCATTCCAGTCTGTTTTATTGTGGACGCTTGCTGTCACTAAGTAGTGGCTAGTTAAGCAAGCGTTCATTCTGTCTACCTGTCCTGATCTCCTCAGTTCTGGTTTATGCGCTCAGCGCTACTTTGCGCTGAGACGTTATCACTAAAGTATTGTTTGTAGCTGTTCGGATCTGCACCGGCTCTGTGCGCCACAATCTCCTATTGGAGTCAATCCTCTCCTCCACTAAACTGGGGATATCCTGATTCCTGGTGCTGGTGTGTGTACCCCCTTCACGTCAGCTTATGCATCGCCTGCTGACCGTGGAGAATACACCTCCAAGCTTAACACCTTTAGACTCATATAGGGTACAAAAGGTTCTTTATTTTATACAAACAAGTTTATGTGTAGACAACACGTTTCACGGGTCTCAGCCCGCTTCCTCAGGTCAGTAAACACCTACAAACAATACAACATACTTATATAACCCAACTTATGTACTGTATTGCGTTATTGCACTTACATTATTGCACTTTGGTTATTGCACTGCTGTATTTTCATAACTGTGCTGATTAGATCTTGATGACATATACAATTACTGTAGCTAAGCATATGTAAAGGTATCTTTCTCATAAAAAAGTAAAACATGCTGATGAATAAAATAATTGAATAACAATAAGAATAAAATAATAACAATCATAATCATAATGTGCAATATTCCTACATAAATACAAGATTTGTAATACATATAATGGCACCTGTGTTCCTTGCTGTTGCTGTTTGGTGTATTGAATAGCTTTTCAGTTTCTGTTCTTCCATTATGTATATAGAGTGGACTTGTATTGATATTCCCCTCAAATCAGCTATTCCAGCGGCTAGAGAGGAACAGCAAAGGAGAGCGACCGCCCAGCTCCAGAAGGATACGGGATACCGAGCGGAGACATTTTTTCCCCGCATGCGCACACAGTGGCTGCTAGAGAAGCAACCCGACATTGTGAGTATTATCACTCACGATACTAATATTCAATTTATATACAATACTGCACCATCAGGCTCCTGTTTTCCCTCAAACCCACAGATCCTGAGATGCCCGAATATAGAGAGGGATTTTCAGACTGACCCAAGCCACCAATAGACTAAAAGGTTGTTGTTATTATTATAGATATACATATGTACAGAGGGAGATACTACTTGCTTGGCAGTTGGAAACAGCTGTTTTTTTCCACAATGCAACAAGGTTCACAGATAGGAAACTGTCAGGACCATGGTCATGACATCACACTGTGGGAGGGGTTTCACCACAATATCGGCCATACAGACCCCCTTGATCATCTATTATAGGAAAGGTAAAGATTTCCTATGGGAAATGGGGTATCAGATACTGATTGGGATGAAGTTCAATCCTTGGTTTACAGTTCCTCTTTACTCACTACCAAGTGGTGTTTTTGTTAAATTAATAACGTTTGAATCAAACATGGTATAAGCTGGAATTCTTTTCCCAGTAGTAGTGTGCCTGAAATAGCCATAACCCGAGCACTCCGCAGACATCCAGCACTCGTTAGTAGAGTGCAGAGCCAATTAGTAGGTTCAGTGGGGTTCATTAGAAATGATCCCCTAGGACTAATGACTTACACGTTTAGGATATTTCAATAGCTGATTATTGGAGGCTGCAGAATTTTCCCTGACTGCACCCCCTCTTCTATTAAAGTGACATCCATCTGAAGGGATAGCACAAACCCTGTAACTTAATCTGCCAGCAATCTTGAAGCAATTAAATCCCTCTAATCTTTAGCCACCACGCACGAGGTCCCCGGGGACCCCCTTCTTAAAGAGCTTCTCCATCCCTCTCTGGCTTTTGATGGAGTGCGAGGGGGGCGTTCACAGTCACATCCAAGTCATCTGAAAAAACATATCCAGGGATCTTCATTAACTCCTTATTTCACCGCTAATTACCTGCAGGGAAAGTGCTGCGGCCTGATAGGAGCGGTGTGACCTTCAGCCGAGTGCTTAACACCATGCAAATGACACTTAATTGGGGCCTCCAGCCATGAGCTAAGCACCTGGATCAGCCCTTTGTAAAGGGGGTTTGCTGTTAATGAATAGGAAGTGGAGATTAAGGCTGAACGACTGGGCCCTATTTACTGATATCTGCTGTGTTTTGTGGCTGGCCAGACACTTCATCCCCCTCTTTACTGTGCCCCAGACGTGGGCACCGCGAGAGAGAATCCCCCCCCGCAACCAATTGGATGCTTCTCAGTTTGCTTCATTAAAAAACATGAGCGACAGACAGTCTGCTCTTCAAAGTTTGTCCACTGCTGCAGTCTGTAATGTCTAATGCTGGGTACACACGTTGCGATTTCCCACGCGATCTGCGGGATCGATTAGATTATTTGCAACATGTTCGATCGGGTTTCGATGGATACAGCCGTCGATTTTGCATATTAAGTATGGAAAATCGACGGCTGTATCCATCGAAACCCGATCGAACATGTTGGAAATAATTGAATCGAACCCGCGAATCGCGCGGGAAATCGCAACGTGTGTACCCAGCATTAAAGCGGACCTGAATTCAGAACTTCCTCTCTGCTCTAAAAGATGAGCAACAGCATGATAACCTTTAAAGAAAAGCATTTCTTTGTTACAGCTGATACAAATCCTGTAGTGCTGACACAGCTGAGAGATCAAATTACACTTGAAGATGAGGGTGAATTAGACAGGCTCTTCACTCTAAAAACACACGGAGTGCATTTCTCTCTGTTTTCCTTGTGTCCTGTGCAAGAGTTCATGTGCATTTGAAAGAGGAACTCTAGTCAGAATAACATAATGCATGAAATATCGTTTTTGTTTTTTTTACACTATTCACGTAGGGTGACACTGTGCTGGATTAAATCCAGCAACGGCCCCCTGGTGATGAGCCCAAATGTGCCCATGTAACATTTAAATTACGTGGCACAGCAGTGGAGGAAGTCAGGGGCAAATCCAGGATTTTGAAGGGGGGGATTCCTGAAAGGTCTCCCTCAGCCACACACAACACAGTTTAATAATATGGTAGGGCATCATGCTGGGTACACATAATGCAATTTCCCATCCAACTGACAGGATCTGACAATTATTTCCTAACTGTCTGATCTGCTCCCAATCCACAACGGAATCGATCAGGACCAGTTTGGATACAGATAATAATGAGGACAGTCGACATTACTAATGAAGGGGAAAAGTAAAACATTCACACAGCAGGGCACAGGGCTGTGCTTATAACTGACTCTGTTAAGTTCCCCAGAGCTGCTCCATGCTCTGTACACACACTGCTGCTACATCCAAAGGCAACTGTAGCAGGGAAAGAAAGGGGGTCGGTGGTGTGAGCTGCAGGATACCTGTAGATATTCTGGTGTCTCAACTTGTGCATGTCCCCAGAGACTGCACCGGCCCTGGTCTGAGGGGGGATTCTGGGCAGCTGTAATCTCCCCCTGAGTTTGCCTACAGGTGTGTCTGGCGACAATCAAAGTGTTGACACTAGGGCGGATTTTATCAGGCAACAGCGCCCCCTAGCAGCTGCCATTTTACTATGTACAACATTGAACCTATGCTGGAAAAGGCCAAAGTCCGACATAGGATTGGAAAGGTTTAAGGTGCCCACTTATGATTTTGGCTGTACAATTCCACCAATTTTCTACTAGGAGGTAATTCTTCATCTTCTATTAAGAATAACTTTTAAGCATTTTGCTATTGAAAAGTACCTAAAAGTAGGTGAAAAGGTACTATCAAAACTATTTTAAGTATTTTCTTGCTTGCTGGTGAAAGGCATTTTATTGACAAGTTTGAAAATATCACTTAGGAGAAAAGTTTAATTGCATATGGGCCCTGGTGTCCCAGAATGTTCTGGGGCAGAAGGTTGCTTAACTAAATATCCTAGGCTAATGGGAGGGTGGAGTCACCTTCCTTATGTACTTTATCATCTCTTACTTTGCATATCCTGCCTGCATTTACATCAGGGTATCTTTACATGAGCCCTCTGACTATCACAGTGGAATCTGGGTACAGAGCTGCTGTGAGCAAAGTAGGATTTAGGGCTGGTTTAGATGGACGCTTTTGCGGCATTAAACGCGGCGTTTCGGACGCAACGTTTTTTGGGATCTACCGCTGTCCCATTCTTGTGAATGGGAGCGTTTAGGGTTGGCTTTTGCAGGTTTTCAAGAAAGCCTGGCGGTTGATCCCGGTGTTGCGTCTAGTCTCAAAAGCAACATGCTGCTTTCAGAGGCGGTAAACGCCAGAAAACCATAGCAGAGACCAGAACTGCTAACCTTGAATGCTTCCCAAAAGCCTTCAAAAGCTAGCTTTTAAATGCTGGTGTTTGAACGCGACGCCAAATGAAAGCTCAGCAGACGCCCGTGTGAACCAGTCCTTACTCCTGATACTGGTGGAGTTTCTCCCTAGAGCTGAAATGTTTTTGTGGGTTTTTCCTCAGCTTATTTACTTTATCACCCTTTACTTTGCTCATATTACCTATGTTTACATTAGGGTCAGTTTAAATGAGCCCTCTGATTATCCTATTGCAGTCTGGGTAAAGAGGATCTGTGGGTGGAGTGGGAATCACTCCTGCTGGAAGGGGATGTGCAGTGAGATTAATCAATGTTCTTGTCATGTTTGCGCTAAGAAGTCCTCAGCACTTTCATTATGAAATAGCCATCCTGTACGCAGAATACTAATTAAACCAGTTGCCGTTGACAAAAGAACACAGCAGCTTCATGAATCGTTCAAGGCTCTTGTTGCTGGTCGCTTACTGGTCTCTCCTGGACGTTATGAAAAATTAGGAGACAATTCTACTGACACCGATAAGCAGCCCCGCTCCAGTCACTCTAACTTTGTCATCACATCACTAAAAGCCACGTACGCAACTGAAGCCTCATACACACACTAGATGAGCCTCGGCCGAGGCCAGGGCAGTTTTTAGGATAAATTGCACCCAGGGCGAGAGTGTATAAATTGAGCCCCCCCCACCCCTGTGGACTCGCAAAAGCCTTACTCTTTAGGGACAGTCACACAGCCACAGGTCAGAAGTAGATCTGCCTACTTACTAGTGACCAGCCGCTCATCCAGGAGGAAACAAGGAACAGGAAAACACACAGGCGAAGAGAGCCTGGAAAGCCGACTCCTCCATGGGCTCCGCGCACTGACAGCCTGCTGTACCACTACAGGACATCAGGTGTCATCACACGGTGGTGACGTAATGATGACTTGACGTCTGGCGCAGGCAGCCCTGGAGGAGTCAAGGAAGGTGATCGCGCTGGTAATCTTCTTTCTTTTTCCATTTGGCTGCACCGCGTGTCACCAGCTCCCTAGCGGTTATGTCCTTCTGCCTGTGCCCTCCTTCTTCTACTTGCCGGTCTGTGCCCAGGGTCGCCCTGCCCGCACTGCCCAAGAAACGTCCCTGGCCAAGGCAATCAATAACTATCATCTCTGCCGGGGCTCTCTGAGGCTCTCTGAATCTTCTCTGAAATAATTAACGCTGTGTACAACGTCTTTAAATATTTGAAATACCTGGCATACTTGTATAATTCCTCTATTTCTACCTTTGTTACTATCACTTTGTTCCCTATATGCACCGTGGAGCGGTCATGAAAAGTAGTTTTGTTGTGTTACACAATGACAATAAAGTGCTTGAATCTTGAGTACAGCGGCTCTCAGATGACGCCTTGACCAGAGATCAGCCCGCAGATCGATTCAACCAATTGCTAGTCCCTGCTGGGTAGGAAGTACATCACTGGGATTACCATCAGTCCGCGCATGCGTTCCCATCCTGCACACTTGCTGCGTTGCCCATTGACTTGCACTGCTGCATAATCTGTGTGGTAGGCACGGATCATTCGGTAACGCGCTGCAGACTGAGTCAAATCGGATGCTTCCGGCATATCGCTCCTCATTAACTGTGCAAGGCTACATTTATTTTCATTGCACTTGTGGCGCCTTGCGGTGAGAAAGGGTAGAGCAATGTAGGTTTTCAGTGCTAATGGGAAAGGAGCCTAAAACAGTGGCTACAGCATTTAATCTTAGTTCCCATACTTTAACCATTTACTGCAGTGGAGGCAGTATTACTACGCCGCCCTGCTGATGCTTATTAATGGTTCCAGGGGTGTAGATATACGTACCTGTCCATGATCGCACGCGCGCATTCTCTTTTTCACCCATTTGTATACTGATCAATGAATGGGAGCACAGTTCCCATTCACCAATTAATGTGCCTGTCAGCAATGAGATATCGGTGGTCATTGAATGAAAATGAAAACACAAACAGAAACACTTCTTCCTGTGCACTGTTCACAGGAATAAAGTGGGGGACATCTAGTGGCCAAATAGTAAAAATACACCCCAATACATTGAATTAAATAAAAATAAATCCTTCATTAAAATTAACACCTCACCTCCCCCACTCTCCCTTAGTTACCAAAATAAAACATTTGTAAATTAAAAAATTGACATTTTTTAAAAAATACATAGTTTCCTTGGAGATTCAACTTTTTTTAATATGTATGTCGTGAGGGTGTATTACTGTTGCTTTTTAGTTAGCGATGAACGCAAAACTTAAAAAAATACATCTTTATTTCCACTAAATTATTGTTGCCATGTATTGTACTAGGGACATATTTTAAATGTTGTAATAACCAGGACAAATGGGGAATTAAAATGTGTGGGTTTTATTCTCAATAGCACGTTTTATTTTAAAACTATAATGGCTGAAAACTGAGAAATAATGAATTTTTCAATTTCAATGTTTTTCTTATTATTCGTTAAAATGCATTTAGAATAAAATAATTCTTAGCAAAACGTACCACCCAAAGAAAGCCTAACTGGTGGCGTAAATAAAGATATAGATCATTTTGTTGTGATAACGTTATTGGAGAATTAATGGAAGAAATGCTGAAATGTGAAAAGTGGAAAAGTGCTCTGGCTCATAAGGGGAAAAAATCCTTATAGGTGAAGTGGTTACATGTATGCCTGTTTTATTCCACCTAAAAAATGCCCCCCTTATAGGTTAACCTGAGGCTTTTGGGATCCCATAAATGCCCTTGCTTATCACAGTATGTTTCATACATTTCTTCCTTTCCATATTTTGTTGTTGTTGTTTTTTGCCTATGTGGGAAATGCCATCTTGATGGTAATGTCAAAATCATGTTCAGAACAAAGAGAATTCACAGCAGTTTTTCGCCTGATGTGCACAGCCACATTAGCCTGTTGTCTAAAACAGTTGTTGGTCACACAACAATGATTTCTTGTCACTGTGTGTATATGTTACGGCCAGAACCCGAAGTGTGGCCACTTCTAGTTCTGGCCGGCCACTTCGGGTTCTGGCCGGCCAATATGCGAAGTGGCCGCAGCGCTGCGGCCAATGTGAGAAATGTTTTGTTGACGCCGTCTCGCCGCGGCCAAATTGATGACAAACTTGCTTAATTTTAATGAAATGTAGCCGGCGGCAATGTCATAGATGAAGCCGCCGGCTTTCGC
This sequence comes from Hyperolius riggenbachi, assembly GCF_040937935.1. Taxonomy (NCBI): domain Eukaryota; kingdom Metazoa; phylum Chordata; class Amphibia; order Anura; family Hyperoliidae; genus Hyperolius; species Hyperolius riggenbachi. The sequence goes on along the minus strand of NC_090655.1, from coordinate 31,318,810 downwards.
GCACTGCCTCTCCCCGATCCACCCTCCCTCCTCTCCCCGCCTCCCATTACAATACATAGCAGCCGGGCGGGGACATGCAGCCGGAGAGTCGTTCGTCGCGGCAGGGGAATCCTGCCGTTCCTGCAGAGCGGGTGCTGGCAGAAGCGATGTCTGCAGCCTCCCCCGCTCTGCTGCCCCTGCTGCGACGAACGACTCTCCGGCTGCATGTCCCCGCCCGGCTGCTACGTATTGTAATGGGAGGCGGCGAGAGGAGGGAGGGGGGATCGGGGAGAGGCAGTGCGCGAAAGCCGGCGGCTTCATCTATTCTATGACATTGCCGCCGGCTACATTTCATTAAATTAAGCAAGTTTGTCATCAATTTGGCCGGGCGAGACGGCTGTAAACATTCCATTTCTCACATTGGCCGCAGCGCTGCGGCCACTTCGCATATTGGCCGGCCAGAACCCGAAGTGGCCGGCCAGAACTAGAAGTGGCCACACTTCGGGTTCTGGCCGTAACATATACAAGGAAGACATCAGTACTTTCTGTAGATTAAAATGTACCGGTAAATGAAAAGTGACCATAATATTACCGATTAATGTCTACACTGGAGCTTGACTAAAGTTAATCTGGAAGTCTAGCTATTCAGCCATATAATGACAATCTCAACTCCTGTCTGTTACCTTATTTAAAAAAAGAAATTTGCACGTACTCAACTCTACTAGACGTTTATTGTGACAAACTCAATATCAAAATGTTCTAGTGTTAAAATTCAACTTGTGTTAGTCAAGAAAATGTAATAAAATGTTGTTTAAAAAAAAAAGAAAAAGAAATATGTAGCAAGATAACATTTAAAGCGGACTCGAACTCAGCACACAATGAAAAGTCTTTATTTCACACATAGGGCCATATTCTATTGCTGAACTCGCCAGTGCTTAGCATCGCCTAATCTAATTAAACTTTAGACCCCCCCAGGCGGAAAAGAACTCGCTTGGGCGATATATTCGCCCAGCGAGTTCTTACGACGGAATCCAATTACCCTTATCATTTCTCCGGGAAGTGATGCTTCCCGGCAGACATGAGCGTTAGCTTAGACCTGCAAAAAGCAGGTCTAAACTAGGTAACGCACGTCCTCGCCGCAGCATCTGGGGGTCTCCTTTAATAAGGAGACCCCCAGAGCTCCCCGTCGGGTCGCCGCACAGTTTAGAAGCCCCCGCGCAGCTCTGCACCGGCACCCCTGTTGGCATACATACCGCCGCAGATCACCCGGCGCCTCTCGCCGCAAAATCCATCGTGTAATTACAGTGTATCTAACACTGTAATTACTGTCTGCATAGAAGGAGCCCGGGCAAAGCATCTTTGAATCTGCAGCCGGGGCTCCCCATTGGTCCGCTGTCTGAGCCATTTTATTGGTTCAGACAGCAGACCAATGGGGAGCCCGGCTGCAGATTCAAAGATGCTTTGCCTGGGCTCCTGCTATGTGGACAGTAATTAGAGTGTTAGAAACACAGTAATTACACGACGGATTTTGCGGCGAGAGGTGGCGGGTGATCGGCGGCGGTACATATGACAGGGGAGCCTTTGCAGAGCTGCGCGGGGACTTCTAAACTGTGCGGCGACCCGACAGGGAGCTCTGGGGGTCTCCTTATTGAAGGAGACCCCCAGATGCTGCGGCGGAAGATGTCGGCGATGTTCGGCGGGCGAGTGCGCATGTGTGGGGAGTGAGGCCGTGGTGCTGATGGACAGCACCACAGCGTAAACCTCACTCCCCATCGCCCGGTAATAGGGAGCATCGCTCAGGCTTTCGCCTGAGTAATGCTCTCTAACGATCTGCCATCGCGCGAAGGATATGGGCAATAGGATTTGCCGGTAATCCTCGCGCGATGGCAAGGTGATAAGTAGCTCACATCTGCAAGCTACTTATCACCTTGAATAGGATATGGCCCATAGTGGCTGAAGAAATTCATTGCTCTGAGTTTGTTTAGCCAAATCAAAGTGCCTAGTTACTGTACTTTATATCAGCAGCTGTGAATAAACTACAGATAAGCTTTGCCACATATGTTTCCCCATACAAAAAACACTGAGGCTTAACCCTTTCAGTGCTCCCTGGAAAGTTAAACTAAATTAAAACTTAAGGTTTTTTTTTAAGATTTTCATAAATTGAAATGATTTTTTTTTTCCGTAAAGGTTATCGTGCCATGGCTAATCTTTTAGAGCAGAGAAGAAATTCTGAGTTTAAATCCACTGTTGAAGATACACCAGTTGTAAGTACTATATATGTGTGTTTGTGTTACCTGCTTATGTTTATATCTTTACTTTCCAACATCTGTGAGAAATATGGAGTGATTGGGTGCAGTTTGGGCCTGGATTTCATGCATGAATGGAGGGGTGGCAGCCATCAGACTCGTGTGAAAATACTTGGAAAGAAAATTCAGGCTGGCAGCGGAATCACCTGTTCTGTGTTACGTCAAATAAAGCAGCGAGCGCATTAATACAGATGATGAATACACAATACAGCGCTTAATGCTGGCTAAGTAAGAAGCTGATTGAATGAATAAATGACCCCATTACTTTGCCGCCCGCCGGTCAGGAGATAATCCCTAATTTTTCTCAGCATAATAGATTGGAGAATGTAAACAGCTCAGCGGCTGAACCAGCAGACCAGAGTCAACAGCGAGTTGGGCTTTTGTGGAATGGGGGTGAGGGGAGGGCGGCGCTGGTTCCAGGGGCGGGGGTCAGGGGTCAGCTCGCCAACAGTTAATCTTTTAGAGACTTCACCAATGAAAATACATTATTTATCAGTGAGTGTGTGTGTTTGTGCCTGCATAATGATATAAAGCGCAGAATACAGTGAGTGCCAAAATGGTAAGAGCTGAAATCCAGGATCGGATGAAATAATAATATTATACTTCAACACTCACTTAAACAAGAGGAACTGTAGTGACATACATTAGAATACAGTAAATTATTCAGGATACCCACTTTTAAGGTAGTTATGCTGGTTTTGTCATCAGAAACAGGGCGCAGCAATAGCCAAAGCAGCTGCTATGGGGCCCTGGAGCATAGGGGGCCCAGTGGGTACTTAAAGAGACCCAGAAATGTTAAAAAGTGGCTGTTTTTTTACTTACCTGGGGCTTCCTCCAGCCCCATAAGCATGGATGCGTCCCTCGCTGACCTCCCACGTGCCTCCCGCAGTCCACCTGAAATCCTCCGTCCAGCCTCAACCAAACCCCGGTAAGCGGCTCAGTCGGGCTAAGTCTAACTGAGTGACGTCAGCCGGGGCCTTCTGCACTTGCACAGAAAGTCCGCGCATGTGCAGAAGGCTCCCTGCTAAAATCACTGAGCCGAACACCAGAGAAGATTGCGGCTGAGGACAGCGGGAGGATGGCGAGGAACGCTAATGGGGCTGGAGGAAGCCCCGGGTAAGTAAAAAAACAGCCACTTTCTTCATCTCTGGGTCTCTTTAATGTATTCACCATTAACTTCTCCACCCTCTAAATTTGTCTCAATGCCCATGAACTATGTGCAGTGCTGATTGTATGATAATGTAATTTGCCCAATTAACTCATATCCATAGGGTAGGGGCAGGTGGCATTGCTTAAAGAGGAACTCCAGTGAAAATAATGTAATAAAAAACATGCTTCATTTTTACAATAATTATGTATAAATGATTTAGTCATTGTTTGCCCATTGTGAAATATTTTAAATCCCTGATTTATATTCTGACATTTATCACATGGTGACATTTTTACTGTTGGCAGGTGATGTAGCTGCTGCTTGCTGTTTTGGCAGTTGGAAACAGCTGTAAACAGCTATTTCCCACAATGCAGCAAGGTTCACAGACAGGAAACTGCCAAGAGTAGTACTCAGAATTCTTTTGTGGGAGGGGTTTCACCACAATATCAGCCATACAGCGCCCCCTGATGGTCTGTTTGTGAAAAGCAATAGATTTCTCATGTAAAAGGGGGTATCAGCTACTGATTGGGATAAAGTTCAATTCTTGGCCAGAGTTTCTCTTTAAGGGCCCGTTTCCACTATCGCGAATCCGCATGCGTTGCCCGCATGCAGATTTGCACAGCCAATACAAGTGGATGGGCCTGTTTCCACTTGTCAGTTTTGCTGTGCGTTTTTCTGTGCAGGATTTTTCTGCATGGTACAGCCCTCAGATTTCGCCTGCGTGTGGAATACAGGCGAATCGCACGCAATGTATTTAATAGGGAAATCGCATGCGTCTTCCCCATGCGTTTTTTGCCGCGAATTTGCATGCGATTTCGCATAGGTACCCATGTTAATTCACACAGACAGTGACATGGTTAAAATTGCATCACCCTAACCTATGCGAAATCGCATGCGAAATCGCGGCAAAAAAACGCATGCGGAATCGCACCCGCATGCGATTTGCCTGCGGTGATTCGCCGGCGATTCCGCAACGCTATAGTGGAAACGGGCCCAGCAAAAATGTACTTACTTGTGGCTTCCTCCAGCCCCTGGCAGCCGTTCTGTGCCCTCACCGCATCTCCGCTCCACACCGGTAGCCCGGGGTCCCCTCCGGTACAAGAGGCCTACTTGCGCTCCAACGTGTGGCTCATGTAGTCGTGCTGACATCATCAGGACTGTATTGTGCAGGCACAGTAGCTCTGCGCCTGCGCAGTACAGTCCGCATGACGTCAATGCGACCCTGTGATCTGCACGCTGGAGCGCAGTAGATGTTGGCTTGGATGTCAACCTGGCGTCCAGGGACCGGGTGCCACCAGAGCTACGGCGAGGGCACAGGACAGCTGCCAGGGGCTGGAGGAGGCCCCAGGTGAGTACATTTTTGTTTTTTTATTTCCCTGGACCTTCACTTTAAATACCCTCTGTCTTTTGTTACTCGATTTGAAAGATTGCTAAAAAACAAACAAACAAACAAAAAAATACAAGTGTGGAGATAACTACTACGTTTTCAATGCAAACTCAGGTGGGAAGTGCTCTACCCTAGTTTTTAAAAGATTAGAAGGTAATGACAGCCAAGCAATTTCCATTTTCAAAAGTGAATAAAAATGGCGGCTTCCATATTCTTCTTAACGTAAGTTTACCCTAAGGAATATGAAATTAGTTGTCACTGTTAATAATGACAACTATCTTCATAATCTATGAATGCAAATTGCTTGCCTGTCATGCTAATCGTTTAGCATCAGTGGTAATGTCATTGCACCTGCAATAACCACACAGCCAGTGGAGTCGGGAAACTTGACCTGTGTCCTTGTTTTGGGTCAGTGATTCAGGAACAGTGAAAAAATGACTAAACTGTATTGCAAATTCTGACTTGTGAGGAAGCTCTATTTACTGGGGCTGATCTGAACTCGCAAAGCTCAGTCATTTCCAGAGCAACTCATATGCAAAGTTCGTGTTCAGCTACCCCCACAGTCCGATTCCCGTTCACACATTTTATAGTGCTAAGTGGCACTCGGTGATTCTCCCCACTGAACAAAAAGTACTGACTGCACAACATTAACTTTTCTCCTGAGTTTTCTCACAGAAGATGTTTTCATACCTTGATCTTTTACTTACTTTTTAGTGCATTTTAAAGTACCTGTGACTTTTAAAGTAAACCGAAGCAAAAATAAACGTATGACTTGTGAATTTTATCTATGTAAAAGAGCTTCCCTGAGCTATCTGACCCAACTTGGGTGGAATACAGCCCTGTTTTCTGAAGCACTTAGACAACAAAGAAGCAGTGGGAGACAGCTTGAGATGTCAGGTTCTACTGTAAGAAAGTTCAAAGTGTCAGTATTTCTGATTTGTTGTATAGTTTAAAAGACAGAGCGTGCTTCTAAAGGCCCATACACACGGGTTACTACTGTCGCCACAAACACATGGCACGCGCATGTTGCGGCGACAGTTGCCCCGTGTGTATGAGGCGCGCCCCCCCCGAACTGTCGCCGGAGACAGCAGTTGCCGTGCGATTGGAAAATTCAATCGCACGGCAACTTCTGTCTCCGCAACTGTCGCTAGTCCGCCGTGTGTATGCGGACTAGCGACAGCTACCCACACACTGCAAACAGAGTTTCCGGCGGGGGGCCGAACCTTCGGCGAGAGCTTCAGCCGCGTCTCTGCCTGTGGGCAGAGACTTGTAGGCAGCTGTCGTTCAGGCGGAGCTGTCGCCGAGCTGTTGCGCACATGTCTCCTGTGTGCTAGCAACAGCTACAACAGTCCCCCGTGTGTACCTGCCTTTAAACGGCAACTGTGTCAGAATGGTGCAACATTATTAAAAAACAAAAGCTATATAACTGAAAATAAAAATATGAGACTCTTTTCTTTACTACTAATGTTCCAATCCTTATCCATACTACACATACAATTCATTCAAAAAGGTAATCTAGAGGCTTCCCCCATCCCCCTCGAGCTTGCCGCTCCAGCGATGAAACCCTCTACCAAGGTAAGTGTCTAACTTTTGTGTTAATTAGTCACAAGTCTGCTTTAATAACGATTAAGAACTAACATGAAAAATGATCTCTTTGGAGTAAACTCAGGAGAAACTAATAATTGAATAAGGGCTAGAGTCTGCTCTGGGAGATCTAGATGTGGTGTTCACAAAACTGCCTTAACTGCAAGCAAGTAAGTGCCATGTGAGAAGCATAAATGGCTTCTGGCTCTCTAAACTGCCTCTCCAAAATATGGTAAAACAGGGCCACCCACCGATAAGCAAAGCATACCACACACATATTCTCAGATCTCTCCCGCTCCGCTCGCCTTGCAGAGCGCATGTTGTTGTAGAGTGCATTTTGTAAGCATGTTTCTGGTTCATATCTACCACTCTAGTTATTGTCAGTAGTCATTGCACGAGCAGTGGGTCTTGCTGAAAAGTAAAAAGAAGCCAAAACAGCTGACAGTGAGATAACGCTTCTGATAAGGTTTTAGTGCAGATTTCTCGGCTGCTGTTCAGAATGAAGAAGCATACAGTAAGGTACAGGTCAAAACTGCAGCACCTGCACAGCAGCAGTCCATCAGTGATTACCACAAGCCACAGCTGCAGCACAAGCACAGCGGCAGTCCATCAGTGATTACCACAACTGCAGCACATGCACAGCGGCAGTCCATCAGTGATTACCACAAGCCACAACTGCAGCACATGCACAGCGGCAGTCCATCAGTGATTACCACAAGCCACAACTGCAGCACATGCACAGCGGCAGTCCATCAGTGATTACCACAAGCCACAACTGCAGCACATGCACAGCGGCAGTCCATCAGTGATTACCACAAGCCACAACTGCAGCACATGCACAGTGGCAGTCCATCAGTGATTACCACAAGCCACAACTGCAGGACATGCACAGTGGCAGTCCCATCAGTGATTACCACAACTGCAGCACATGCACAGCGGCAGTCCATCAGTGATTACCACAAGCCACAACTGCAGCACATGCACAGCGGCAGTCCATCAGTGATTACCACAACTGCAGCACATGCACAGCGGCAGTCCATCAGTGATTACCACAAGCCACAACTGCAGCACATGCACAGCGGCAGTCCATCAGTGATTACCACAAGCCACAACTGCAGCACATGCACAGCGGCAGTCCATCAGTGATTACCACAAGCCACAACTGCAGCACATGCACAGCGGCAGTCCATCAGTGATTACCACAAGCCACAACTGCAGCACATGCACAGTGGCAGTCCATCAGTGATTACCACAAGCCACAACTGCAGGACATGCACAGTGGCAGTCCCATCAGTGATTACCACAACTGCAGCACATGCACAGCGGCAGTCCATCAGTGATTACCACAAGCCACAACTGCAGCACATGCACAGCGGCAGTCCATCAGTAATTACCACAAGCCACAACTGCAGCACATGCACAGTGGCAGTCCATCAGGGGTTACCACAAGCCACAACTGCAGCACATGCACAGCGGCAGTCCATCAGTGATTACCACAAGCCACAGCTGCAGCACATGCACAGCGGCAGTCCATCAGGGGTACCACAAGCCACAACTGCAGCACATGCACAGCGGCAGTCCATCAGGGGTACCACAAGCCACAACTGCAGCACATGCACAGCGGCAGTCCATCAGTGATTACAACAAGCTTCAACTGCAGCACTAATAAGGCTGGTTTCACAGTGGGACGCTACAGGCGCACGTTAGAGCAGCCTGTAACGCAGCCCACCGCACTGTAATGAAAAATCAATGGAGGTGTTCACAGTGCGGACGTTGCGTTACATTGTAACGCTGCGTCACAAGACAACGTACTGCATGCAGTACTTTGGACGCGGCTGAGCCGCGTTAGACTGCTTGCACATGCTCAGTAATGTGGGGGAGGAGCGGAGAGCGGCCAGGCACATGGCTAATTAATATTCACTGCACGTTATGACGTGCAGTGTTTACTTCCTGGAGCAGCCGCTCTGTGCGGCGATTGGCCGGCGGGACCACGTGATGCCGCATGCGCACAAGAGTGCGCATCACGGCATCACTGACGCCACAGTGAGCTGCACAACGCGGCTCACTCTGACGTCCAGATCCAGCACCACCAGGCGTTCCGTTAGGGGGACGTTATGCGACCTTAACGCCCCCTCTAACGCAACGTCCTGGTGTGAAATTAGCCTAAACGGACTTATATTACAATTGTTACATCAATTTTTCTGAGGAACTTTATTGTACTTACAGTTAGTGATAAGTATGACAAATCCTCATGCAGCCTATTTGAGAGAGGGCCCGGGAAACTTTGTTATGAGGCAAATGTTGAATTTTCCCTCCTATAATGGTATACATGTAAAAAGGGCTCCACGGATTTTGAGCGCAGGATAAAGCTGGGACAAATTTCCTGGTGGTGTTAATTAATGCTCCCTCTGTAAAGCACCGTACAGTGCGTGTGTGTGTGTGTGTGGGGGGGGGGGTCAGGGATGCAATTTGGCATCCAGCCCATATGTCCTCGGCCGTGCAGCCCACTTTTTACCTGACTCGCTATCATGCTGTTCCCTTGCATGATCAGATAGAGGCTGTGTGATCTGCCGCTGTGTTGTGATGTAAACAGATCCCTTCTCTTGTGTGGATTTATATCACCATATACATAAAATGACAGCCCCGCTGCCCCTGTACTTCAGCGCTCTCCGGTCTTACTCTGCGATTCCCACACTCTGCGCTGTCAGCATTGATGCTCGAAGGTTTGGAAAGCCCTCGGTTACAGTTTCAACTGATAGACATTTTATTTATGTTAATCCTCATTATCACGCCACACATTTCACTGGAAAACGTCTCTCTGACCATTTGCAAAAATTCCATCACATCTCCGGGAGGCAATTATCCTTCCTAAGTTCCATGCTGTGTTTGTGTTTCTCCATATTTACTGACCGCACTCACAGGACAGCATTTGATTTCATGACGTTTTTGTCCAGCAAGCAATTTCCCCGCACTGCGTGCTGCATTCACCAACTGTCAGTGTCGCTCCAGACAGTATAATAATGTCAGGGCCCAACTAAACACCAAAATGAACAGGGCAAATTCTCAAAGAAATCACATTGATGAGTTTAAATTGTATTTAATTGTCAAATAGTATATATCATATACTGTATATATGTAACTGAACTTTCCAAATGTTTGTACTTGTGCTTGCCTGCAGCTGTGCACCTATCCAGACTAAAACCATTGGTGCCTTGAGGTGAGTACATGCAAACTGTTGTCCGTAAAGATCAGGTCTCGATCCCTCAGGTGACAGTTTGGGCTTAAAGAGAACCCGAGGTGGGTTTAAAGAATATTATCTGCATACAGAGGCTGGATCTGCCTATACAGCCCAGCCTTTGTTGCTATCCCAAACCCCCCTAAGGTCCCCCTGCACTCTGCAATCCCTCATAAATAACAGCCACGCTGCTGACAAACAGCTTGTCAAAGCTGGCTGTGTTTATCTCTATAGTGTCAGTCTGCTGCTCTCCCCGCCTCCTGCAGAACTCCGGTCCCCGCCTGCATCCCTTCCCTCCCTGCTGATTGGAGGGAAGAGACGGGGGCAGGGACCAGAGCTATGCAGGAGGTGGGGGAGCAGCTGAGACTGACACTACAGATGTAAACACAGCCTCACAGCACGGCTGTGATTTATGAGGGATTGCAGAGTGTAGGGGGACCTTTGTGGGGTTTGGGATAGCAACAGAGGCTGGGCTGTATAGGCAGATCCAGCCTCTGTATGCAGATAACATTCTTTAAACACACCTCGGGTTCTCTTTAAAGAGACTCTGTAACAAAATGTTGAGCCTTATTTCTTCTATCCTATATGTTTCTATACCTGTTCTAATGTGGTCTGGCTTACTGCAGCCTTTTCTAGTTGCACTGTCTCTGTAGTAAATCTTATCTTCTTTCCTCTGTCGGCTCTGTCGGGCTCAGGTTGGAATGTGTGGAATTTGCAGCATTGCTTGTGATAGGCAGACGCTTTACACACCCTCTCCAAGCTCCCCTCTCAGCCTATCACACTCTGGTTAGCAGCCATGTCTTTTGTTTGTAAACACTGCCTAAAACTGGCAATTACAAGCCAGGATTGCAGCAGGGAGTGGCAGAAACAAAACAGCACAGAGAGGCCCAGGAGAACATAAGGAATAGAATGGTATGCTTTTTATTGTAAGAATTTTAGAGTACAGATTCTCTTTAAGTTTAGTACAGACACATCGCTAGCCTGCAGGCTAGTGAAGCATTTTTTTCTATGGAGCAGTGAAGAAGCTGAGAGGGTAGTGACGTATTACAGAGCAGGCAGGGGGGGCAGTAGAAGGACAATAGGGTCAAAAGCCTGAGAGCAGAGATACTTGAGGTCACCTGCAGGGCTATTGGCCGCAAACCTTGCGGGTTTCAGTTAGATATCGGGGAGACCGCCTGCAAAATCCATCTTTAACACCGCACTCACCATAGCAAACAAGTGGTTGTCCACTCATTGGCTGATGACTAATATATGAGGAACTCAAGAGTAATGATGGTCATGTCTATGGGGGACTCATGAAGTAATGTGATTTGTTTGATCTGCTGATAGATCAGCAATGCTCTAATCTGCTGTAATCACATCCCGATTTAGCACATGATCATGGCTAGCCAATCAGAGACTTACTAATCTATCACCTGATCAAACTGATCAAATGCTTCGTCTTGAGTTCTTCTAGACATGACCATCACTACTCAAGAGACTTGGCAGAAACACACAGAGCCCAATGTGTTTCTATAAGGAACCTGCTGACTAGCTAACAAACGCAAGTAACAGGATGTACGTAGGTCCACCGTAAGTAATGGTTTTGTTGAAAGGAAACCCGAGGGGGGAGACTTATGGAGGCTGACATGTATTTGCTTTTAATCAATGCACATTGCCTGGCTGTCCTGCTGATCCTCTGCCTCTAATACCTTTAGCCATAAACTCTAAACAAGCATGCAGATCTGATGTTTCTGACAAAAATCTGGCAAAATTAGCTGCATACTTATTTCAGGTGTGTGATTCAGACACTACTACAGCCAAAGAGATCAGCAGGACAACGGAAGTAAACATGGCAGCCTGCGCATCCCTTTCAGCTGGGGTTCCTTTTAAAGGGTACCATAATCAGAAAAAAAAAAGAGTTTAACTTACCTGGGGCTTCTACCAGCCCCCTGCACCGCCCTGTGCCCGCGTCGTCACTGAAGGATACTCTAATCCCCTGCAGCGCCCCTCTTTCAGCCAGGCGATTGAGCGAGTCGATGGCCACTGCGCATGTGCGGCCTCGCGTGTCCTCGATCACGCGTCCGTTGCCGGGAGCGTTTTGTGCATGCACAGTAGAGATTTATCTGTACTGATCATGCGCAGAGCGCTCCTATCCACGGGACAAAGATCAGGAGGCTCGCGGACCGGGGCCACGCTTGCAGAAGGAAGAGGGGAGCTGCAGGGACTGGAGGATCGGTGAGTGACGGCGTGGGCACACGGTGGCTGCAAGGGGCTGGTAGAAGCCCCGGATAAGTTAAACTCGTTTTTTTTTTCCCGATTCAGGTTTAAACTGTCAGGTCTGCGGATCTTACCAATGCTGCAGCTGACAGCAGCGTGTCCGCGACTTCCGGGTCGTCTGCTCGTATGGCTGGGGATGACGTCAGCAGCGCTCCGGCTGGGCTTCCTACGCATAGAGTGAATGAGGGTGGACGCACATGCTGTCAGCGTCGCTCCTCTTATTCACTCAGGAAGCGTGTCAGCTGACAGCCGGTCAGCTGACACGCATGGGTCCACCTCTGGATCCGGATTGGCCAAGCGGTTTGGGGGCGTGTTCTCCTACTTACCCGGGCTTCTTAAGCGCTGCTTTGACACTTGCTCACTGTCTGCTCTAGCTAACACTTTGCAGTGAAGGCTTAAGACCTTAGTCAGTCCATGTGTGGCTTGAACCGGCAGGACCCCGGGGATTCCATACTAGATCAGCTTATATTATATTGATTACTTGTGTTTGACTTCTGCCTGTTTCTCTGACTTCTCTTTGCCTGCCGATTCTGTACCTTTGCCAGTCTGATCTGTTGCCGACCTCTGCCTGATTACTCACTTTGATTTTGCCTGCCGATTTTGTACCTTATCTGACTGATCTGTTGCTGACCCGATTTGTTTGACCATTCTCTGTTCCTGTATTCAGTGCTAGTACTGCCTTCTACTGACACTGTCTGTAGACACTTCCCTTTCCTGGGAACGTCTAATAACTGTCTGTCTGCTAGTGCCCTCACACACTAGCAGATCGTTACATAAACCTGATGTTTCAAATGTGTGACTTTAAAAAAACTGTCATTACAGTGGCTTTGCTAGATACTGGACTGCTATCTTGGTTTTCAGTCCTTATATAGACATATTGCTCAGACTTGCACTATCTACTGCTGCCTGCCAGTCACTCCCTGGGGTAACGCATGCCGCATAGGCTAGGTGTTTACCCCGCTATGTGCAAAATGTTTGCCGATTATCTGTGTTGCCGAGCAGCCCTGTTCCGCGACAGGCTGATGGTGCCACGACCCTTTTTGTCCATTTGCTGGTAAATAACATCAGCGCTCCCCCTGGTCCACCGAATATCCCGTTACGCTTCCATTGTGTAATGTGGATCTTAATAGTCTATTTCCACCTAGATTTTGGCTGCTCTTACATTTAATTGAAAGAAAAAACAGATATGAGCTGGCTGGCAGGCCCCCGGCGTCTTATCTTAAACACAGCAATTCTGGGGCAAGACGTTGCAAGGAAATCGGACCCCCTCCTCTGGCTTTTAATGCCTACTCTCAATGGAGCCTTTGTGCTGGCTGATATCGCTGGGTGCGTGTGCGATTAGTTACTCCACCGTGAGCCGCAGCAGTCAGATCCTCTCCTCCCCATCTCCGGGGCCTCTGCCTCTGGATGTGATACCTCTGTATCGTGCAAGTCCTCAGAGCGCACAAGTATGAAATTCAGCTGCAGCTCTTCAGACGGCTCCCGTAGTTCTTCCTACGCTTGTAATCCCCTCTCTGTTATTGTTTACAAACTCTAAAGTAAGTCTGGTGTTTTTATGCTAGTAGTGAATTCATATTACTCAGTAGCTTCAATTCACATAGACTTACCCCGTTCGGTAAAGCATAAAACAGCTGCGTTTACCACAGTTAGCAATCTCCCCTTGCAGCTAGGACACTATTTGCACCGAGTTTGTATGTTCTCCTCATATCTATGTGGGTTTCCTCTGAACACTCCGGTTTCCTCCCACAGCCCAAAAAGATACAGATAAGTTAACTGACTTCTCCTTAACAGTGGACCCAAACCAAACATTTTTTTTTTTATTCAAAATATTTAGTTGCACCACTCTGACACATACAAAGATAAATAAACACTCCTTCAAGCCTATGAGCATTTCAGTGCATGCTTTTCACCCTTCTCTTTTCACAACTAGGGTTATACAGATGGCAGCCATTACTTCTGAGCTTAATAGGAGGATTTAGATCATGGGTTTGTTTGTCATCAGCTACCCTCCCCTCACAGGGGCGTCGTCTATGTGAAATCTCACACAAGCTGAGATCACCTCCCCTGTGACATCATCAGTAGCAGCCTGTGTTTTGTTTTAGTTTTTTATCTCCTCTACCAGTCTGCCGGATTCTGTCCCGGTAATTTGAAAAGAAGGGAGGGGTTGCTCCAATAAATGTAAAATATTTTATATTTGTCATCATGCAGCTGGAAAAAGACTGCTATTTATTATTATAATTTAGAAAATAGATTTTATTTCTGAAATCTTGTATTTTTAGTTTGGGTCCACTTTAACCACTTGAGGACCACAGTGTTAACCCCCCCCCCCCCCCCCCTAAAGACCAGGCCATTTTTATCAAATTGGGCCATTGCACCTTTAAGGCCTCACTGCAGGGCCGTACAACACAGCACACAAGTGATTCCCCACCCCCCAACAGAGCTCTCTGTTGGTTGGATCTGTTCGCTCCCCCAGTGTTTATTTTTTTTATAAATATTTATTTGTTTTACTTTATTTATATGTATTTATTTTTTATTTTTCCACTGGCCCCTCCCTCCCCCCTCCCCCACCAGCCTATCACTGTAATCAGCTGTCATAGGCTTCAGCCTATGACATCGGGTCACCCCTGAGCCGATGGAGGTGACAGCCATGTCACACGGCTGTCCCCAGTGCAGCACTGCCTTAGATCGCAGCGCTGTACAGGCCTATTAGACGGCGCTGGGAGATTAATGGCGGAGCTCTGCTCTGTCATTCATGCAGAGATGTGCACAGATTGGTGCGCGTGATCGCCTGCAATCCCCACTCCAAAGACCTTACGCCTATCGACGTGAGACCGTCCTGGGGCTGCTGCCGTGGCCACGCCCTTCGGCGTGATGCCGTCGGCAAAAGGTTAAATTGGCCCTAGACTATGATACATACATACACGATACATACATAGACTTATGACTTTGGTAGGGATTAGATTGTCCCCTCTGCGGGACAATGACAAGACAATATACTCTGTACAGTGCTGTGGAAGGTGTTGCCACTTTATAAATATTAAACAATAATAAAATAACCCCATTGAAAACAGGAATTATCAACTAGTGAAGCAAATTAGTAAATTGTAAGATAAATGACATCAATTATTGAAAATTCACAAAGATGGAGCATGCGGTAAAAGTAAGTGAGATGTTCATTATTTAAAGAAAACCTGAACTGAAAATTAAAAGTCAAAATAAACATGTGCAGGTCATACTTACCTCCTGTGTAGTCTACTCCTCAATCTCTTTCTCCTCTCCCGTGTCCCATTTGTCCACTGTGATCAATGGAATTCTCCATCCTCCATTTTAAAAATGGCCATTACCCCATAACAACCTCCTGGTCAGCACACTTAAACTGTAATATTGACCACTTGAGTCATAGGGAAACATGGACTTTACCTTGCACATCCAGTTTTGACTGACAGCAGCTGATATATAACTGACATCAACTGGTATATTTCACTTCTGACAAAATATTGTCAGAACTGGAAGGGATCACTGTAAGAAGATAAAGGTGAGCTTCTGAAAGGAACTGACAGCGAGGTAAGTATCTAATATTCATTTGCCGCTACATCTCGCTTATATTTTAAATAAATTTACTCAGTTCAGGTTCCCTTTAGCCATAGCCTGGAGCTGTCAGTAACTAACAAACATAGAAGGGAGAAAACAGCAGAGAAAAGGTAAAAACGAATTCAAAACTATTCAGGAAAATAAGAAAGTTAATCATAAAAAACATGTTTACCTAATTTCACAATATAATAAGGTAGCAGTTAAAAATAATGAATAAGATACTAATAATTTTGAGCTGTCACTAATACACTAAACATGTACTTTACTTGTCAGTATAAAGATGCCCATTAACAGTACAATTTTTCCATCAGACGCAATCTTTTAATACGATTTTTGTGATCGAATTATATAGAAAACTGCACCACTTGTGGCGCAGTGCGACGTGAAACGATTCTTCGGTCGATTGGAAAAGGAAAAAATATTGATCTGAAATGTGTATTTTATGATCAAATTGGAATGTAAAACTTTCTTAAATCGTTCCGTTGATGGAAACAATTGATAATTGCCTTCCAATTAGTTACAATCGTTCAAATCGCGTCAAGAGATGGGATCTGAAGGAAAAATTGTACTGTTAGTGGGCACCTTTATAAAAGACAAACTGCCATCTGTATCTGTTTCATCCATTTTCCCCACACTCCAATACTCCACTAAAGTGGATCCGAGGTGAACTTTTACTCATTGCATAATTGTGTTCCTTTCCTATTGTTTATAGGGCATTCCTCAAGCCAAATACTTTTTTGTTTTAATACTCTAATTCCCCATAAACTAAATAAACCATACCCACAGGTTTTCAGAGAGCCTTGGCAGTAGCAAGGGCTCATGGGAGCTCAGTCTGGGCAGGGGGAGGAGAAGGTGTTACTAGCCATTGATTTCAGAGGCAGAGGGGAGGAGGGGGGATTAGGTTTTTTTCACAGTCTGAGTGCTGATGGTGCAGATAAGCCTGCCTCTGTGTAATGTTTACAAACAACATGGCTGCTGCCATTGCATCACAGGAAGAAATAATCATATTCTATTAAAGCTGTTTGCAGATAGATTTCCTGTGTAAACTATCTAAACTTTAGATAAGATATATAGACAAGTTACTTGTTATAGTTAGTTTTTCATATCGGATCCGCTTTAAATAGCGAATGAAATACAGCATGAGGTGAAATCTTAGTGAGCTGTCATACAGTTTTTTAGCCAAACTATTACTACGTGTGTGTAAATATTAGCAAATATTGATTACAAAAAAAGGCTAAAACGCAGCATGAGGTAAACTATCAAACATGACATTTTTACTGAATGTGTCTTATGCTCGGTACACACGGTACGTTTTTGTTTTTCGGTTTTCCACCTAATCAGTTTTTTTCCACTCGATTCTGCACTCAATTCTCTTACCTTCTGCTAGTTTTTCTTATCTTTTTCCATTCACTTCTATGAGAAATCGAGCGCAGAATCGATTGGAAGGAATATCGGACATGTCGGGAATTATCTATCGAATCGATCTATCGAGCGTAAAAACGTATCGTGTGCACCCAGCATTAGCAAATTGAAGCCAATGTCAGATGGTGATTTAGCATAGCTGCAATTACCATGTCAAAACAGTCTTTACCTATAGTCATGATAGGCAAAACATTTCTCCCCCGAAAATGAGGCAATCAGCCAGGAAGCTGTTGATCAGTCCTCCGGCTACTGATTAATTAACAAGCAGCTAGAGGCTATAATTGGTTGGATTTAATCTGCCCTAAATCAGTGGAGATGTTAGGAGAACATTTTGCTCATGACTAGTTACCTAGATAAAGGAAATGACTCATAAATACATAACATGCCGAATGGCAGCAGGACAAACTATTGGCGGCAGGACAAGCTATTCTCGGCTCTGTTCAGCTGAATGAATTCCCTGCACTGAAGTGGTGATTACTCTGGCTTTACAGCTCTATGGTACACAGAACATATAGCGTACACACTGGAAGTGACATGATTGGATTGGCAGTGGCTGGACTCCTATTCAGTAGGAGTCCTTGGGCGAGACTCCCTTACACTGCTCCTGCCTACTGAGTGCGCTCTAGTGGCTGCCTCGCAAGTGCTTTAAATCCGACGGGAGAAAAGCGCTATGAAAATATAAGAATTATTACTATTATATTATTATGATTATATTATAAAGAAGAGGTACAACATGAGTAATGTGTTATTGATAAGGGCCGTACTTTAAAGAGGAACGTTAAACCAGGGTTGAACTTCATTCCAGTCAGTAGCTCATACCCCCTTTCCCATGAGTCTTTACCTTTTCTCAAATAGATCATCACTGGGGTCTGTATGGCCGATATTGTGATGAAACCCCTCCCACAGTGTGATGTCATGATCCTGACAGTTTGCTGTCTGTGAACCTTGTTGCATTGTGGGAAATAACAGCTTTTTTTCAACTGCCAGGCAAGCAATATCTCCCTCTGTGCACAGAACTCTCAGTAAACGAAAATTCCATACAGATCAACTGGCAGAACTAAAAGCTGGGCCGTGTGGCCTATGACGCAGGTGCGTCAGGCGGCATAGGTCCTTAGGCCCTGCTATTTGCTGCTGCTTACTGCATACCAGGCTATGGTAATGACTGTTAAACTCATAGTAAATCTGTAATATGGGCAAAAAAATCTGGATCTACAGATTGGACTCTTACTGGTGTCCACTCCTGCTTTTTGGCATTTTTAAAGTAAACCCGAGGTAAAAAAACGTTTTTAATATACAGTGGGTTGCAAAAGTATTCGGCCCCCTTGACGTTTTCCACATTTTGTCATATTACTGCCACAAACATGAATCAATTTTATTGGAATTCCACATGAAAGACCAACACAAAGTGGTGTACACATGAGAAGTGGAACGAAAATCATACATGATTCCAAACATTTTTTACAAATAAATAACTGCAAAGTGGGGTGTGCATAATTATTCGGCCCCCTTTGATCTGAGTGCAGTCAGTTGCCCATAGACATTGCCTGATGAGTGCTAATGACTAAATAGAGTGCACCTGTGTGTAATCTAATGTCAGTACAAATACAGCTGCTCTATGACGGCCTCAGAGGTTGTCTAAGAGAATATTGGGAGCAACAACACCGTGAAATCCAAAGAACACACAAGACAGGTTTGGGATCAAGTTATTGAGAAATTTAAAGCAGGCTTAGGCTACAAAAGATTTCCAAAGCCTTGAACATCCCACGGAGCACTGTTCAAGCGATCGTTCAGAAATGGAAGGAGTATGGTACAACTGTAAACCTACCAAGACAAGGCCATCCACCTAAACTCACAGGCCGAACAAGGAGAACGCTGATCAGAAATGCAGTCAAGAGGCCCATGGTGACTCTGGACGAGCTGCAGAGATCTACAGCTCAGGTGGGAGACTCTGTCCATAGGACAACTATTAGTCATAGTCTTTACAAAGTTGGCCTTTATGGAAGAGTGGCAAGAAGAAAGGCATTGCTAACAGAAAGCATAAGAAGTCCCGTTTGCAGTTTGCCACAAGCCATGTGACGGACACAGCAACCATGTGGAAGAAGGTGCTCTGGTCAGATGAGACCAAAATGGAACTTTTTGGGCAAAATGCTTTGTGTGGCAGAAAACTAACACTGCACATCACTCTGAACACACCATCCCCACTGTCAAATATGGTGGTGGCAGCATCATGCTCGGGGGGTGCATCTCTTCAGCAGGGACAGGGAAGCTGGTCAGAGTTGATGGGAAGATGGTTGGAGCCAAATACAGGGCAAACTTGGAAGAAAACCTCTTAGAGACTGCAAAAGACTTGAGACTGGGATGGAGGTTCACCTTCCAGCAGGACAATGACCCTAAACATAAAGCCAGGGCAACAATGGAATGGTTTAAAACAAAACATATCTATGCGTTAGAATGGCCCAGTCAAAGTCCAGATCTAAATCCAATCAAGAATCTGTCGCAAGATCAGAAAACTGCTGTTCACAAACGCTGTCCATCTAATCTGACTGAGCTGGAGCAGTTTTGCAAAGAAGAATGGGCAAGGATTTCAGTCTCTAGATGTGCAAAGCTGGTAGAGACATACCCTAAAAGACTGGCAGCTGTAATTGCAGCAAAGGGTGGTTCTACAAAGTATTGACTCAGGGGGCCGAATAATTACGCACACCTCACTTTGCAGTTATTTATTTGTAAAAAATGTTTGGAATGGGTGAGATTTTATGGCCACAGTTCCCAAACTTTCGACATCAAGCGAGGCACCAGGCAGGGTTGCCCTCTATCCCCCCTGTTGTTCATTCTTGCCCTTGAACCCTTCGCTTGTTACCTACGCAACAACTCTGCAATCAAAGGGATTGAACACGCTGGCCTAACCCATAAACTCCTTATGTTTGCAGATGATACCTTGTTAACCTTAACACAGCCCCACACATCCATCCCAGAGGCCCTCCAGGCTTTTGCTTACTTTGCCCGGGTCTCAGGCCTTCAAATAAACGTCGACAAATCCAAGGCTATGGAAATCTCCCTCTCCCCGGTCGACTTGGACCAACTACGAGGGTCCTTCCCATTTCATTGGGTTCAATCCTTACCCTATCTGGGCATCACTCTTACCCCCAACTATGCCTCCCTCTTCTCTGCCAACTATCCCCCACTGCTGAAATCACTCTCCGCACTGACGGAACGGTGGTCCCACTCTCCCCTATCATGGCTAGGGAAGATCAATGCAATTAAAATGACTTACCTACCAAAACTTCTTTATTTCTTCCGTACACTTCCGGTCACAGTCCCCAGCCACTATCTACGGATCTTCCAAAAGAACATTTTGAACTTTGTCTGTGGCCGTAAAGGCCCTAGGGTCTGTAAGTCGACCCTTTTTGCTCACAAACTAGATGGGGGACTGGGAGTCCCGCAGGTCGCATCCTATTACCGGGCAGCGACCATCGCCCAACTCACCCGACTGTTTCAGGTGCATGACACCCCTCTTTGGGTCTTTATAGAGATGCCTACTTGCGACCCCTTACTGCCCAGCACGTTATTATGGCTTCCCCCGAAAATGAGGCCTCCCTCACTCAGCCCCCCCATGGCCCACTGCCTCCAGGTGTGGGACTCGGTCCGTTACTCCGCTAACCTTCAATCATCATTCTTACCCTTGCTCCCACTGACGAATAACCCACTGTTTCCCCCAGGCCTTGATGACCCAGTAGCATTCTCTTGGTGGAGCACGAAAGGCCTCACTAATGTAACGCACTTTCTTACCTCCAGAGGTTTCCTTTCTTGGCCAGACATACAAGAAAAATTTCAGGCTCCCCCCAGAGAATTTTTTCGATATCTACAGATAGGACACTGGGTCAAATCCCTCATTCGTGGAAAAGACCCCCCTTTTACTGCAACCCCCTACGAACACATCTGTTCCCATAGCCCTAACACTAAAGGCTTAATTTCTAGATTACACTGCTTCTTATCTCGCCCATCCCCCCCAGTGACACACCCTTACGCCTCAAAATGGGAAAAAGATCTTGCTAGCCCCAAGGACAGGGAGGACTGGCTGGACATCTGGAGTATAATCTCTAGTTGCTCAAATAATTTATATATAGTTGAGGCCGCCTATAAGGTCATGACCCGGTGGTATTTGGTCCCAGCCCGTTTGGTCAAAATATTTCCATCTGCTAACTCTTATTGCTTCCGAGGCTGTAGAGTGCTCGGCGATATGCTACACATCTGGTGGACTTGCCCACGACTGACACGCTTCTGGTGCCAGGTATACAAATTGCTTTCTTCTCTCTTCCACCAACCAATCGCGAAAGACCCTTGGCAAGCTTTACTACATGGGAAAATAGGACCCCTAACCTCTGCACAAAATAAATTGGCTTCCATAGTATTCTCAGCAGCCGCTATGACAATAGCACGGAACTGGAAGAAACCTTCTGTCACTATCAACGAAGTGAAATCAAGAATTAACTCAATAATGGTAAACGAACGCCTTACTAGTATCCTTAAAGATACCCAAAAGAAGTTTGAAAAAACCTGGGACCCCTGGATTCGCTTAGAACATCCAAATCTGGAGTGGTCTTCTCTCTCGAGACTGTGAGGTGGCCCCCATACCCTTGACCCCTCTCTTTTCTTTCTCCACTCATCCCTTCTCTTCCTTTCTTTCCTTATTCTTCTCTCTCAACTTTTCTTCGGATTAGACTACATTGGTAACCTCTCTTGGCCCGCCCGTCCATCACTGGATGACGGGCGCCCAAGGAGGCATTTATAATACCCAGCCTGAGCTGGCCCCTTCCCTGCCCTACCCCAAAGTCTTCCTAAGCATGCCCCAGATTGTTGGACTTAGTCCTCTGAGGGCTCACAGAATTTATTCCTGACAGTAGTAATCCCACTTCCAGCTGCTCCAACATTTGCCAAACTAACACTACTGGTTATCGTTCCTAACCCTCCCCGATCAAGTCTAGACACTAATGGAAGGTTCTGATATATGTTGTCCCCTGAATTCCTTTATTATTGTTCATTTCTTTATGTACAATCTGCATTGTTAAAACTTTTAAAACTTCAATAAAAACTTTGAAACAAAAAAAAAAAAATGTTTGGAATGATGTATGATTTTCGATCCACTTCTCACGTGTACACCACTTTGTATTGGTCTTTCACGTGGAATTCCAATAAAATTGATTCATGTTTGTGGCAGTAATGTGACAAAATGTGGAAAACTTCAAGGGGGCTGAATACTTTTGCAACCCACTGTATACTTACCTCGGTGTTCTAGAGACTCTTCAGACCCCTTGAGGCTACTTCTTATGTCTTGCCATCCCTCTGGGGCCGGACAAATTAATGGCCCATATTAAATTAACATTTTCTCCAAAGTTTTTTTCCTAGAAGATATGTTTTTATTTTCGGTTTAAAATAATAATAATAAGCAAAAGACGGAGACTCAATGGGACAAAATATTTGTGCTTATGCATGAAGGTTCCATGAATGCGCACTCTCAGGATCAAAGTTTTAAGTTTGTCTTTTACTGGTATTGAACCCCATACAAGTTACATAAAATATTCCCGTGAGTCTCTGACCAGTGCTGGCATTGCAATGCTCCTAGTGACTTGTTACATATTGCATGGGGATGCCCAGTGTCCAGGCCTACTGGAGGCAGGTAAGCCATACCACTACTTACCGGTTCATTACAGGTAGGACGTTGCCCTTTGAACCAAAAACCTTCCTCCTTCACTCCACGACTAAAGTGGATTGCGTAAGGGCCTTCATTGTCTATGCTCCTTGAACAATTGCCAAGTCAAAATCCTTGTAGGTGAGGACTTAGACAATAAAACAGTTCTGTTTATGATTGTTTTTTTGGTTGTCTTCACATTACATAATTTTGTTCTGTAGTGACTGAGTACCCCAAACAGCAATCTAGTCACTTAAACAATCTCTTCTCCTGTTACGTTGTAGTGCTTTAGCTGTATCCTTCGATACAGTCACATGCTGTATTCTTTCTTCCTAGGGATGTTCAGCCATCTCATAACTCTTCTCCAGTCACGTGACTCGTGTTTAGTGCTCATTGAAGGTCTTCCTTCTTTCATGCAGTAGACCTTGTTTTTGACACATTAAAGGCTTCTCTTCATTCAGACTCTTCGTTCACATCGGCGCGTATTTCCAAAACAAACCTTTGAGTGTATTTTCAGTGCGTGGCTGCATCTCTTTTTATCCATCTTTGAAGGCTTCAGGTTTATAGGAGAGATGACAGCTGATCTCAACACCCATGAGTGAAACGTGGACCTCCCAGGTCTCTCCCACCTGCCAATTATCACCCTTACTGGCTAGGGATGGCTTTCTCTCCTCACTCTGTAGGGTTAAATAAAGAAATCGTTTGTCGAACGGGGTCAGGATACCAAGTAAATTGCTTTGATCTCTTTTTCAGCACCTTTACGGACAGCTCCTGATGGAGGTGTCAACATGTCCAGCTCCTTAATTAAAGGTTAATTTGTTGGGCAGCTTGGAAGACATTGTATGAGGCTAGTGGTCAGCGGAAGCTCTTCAGATGAGCCAGCAACGCAAATATTGTTTGTCAAGTTGCTCTTGTCATCAAAGAACCTGGCAAGAGAGACTTCCAGACGGCGTCATTATAACCGAGCCGGTAAATTCAGGGACAGTTTACAGTGAAATGGACAGTTTCCCAGCTTTTTTCTACCTCTGTCTGCCCCACCGCATGAAGTAAATAAATAAATAAAATAAAAATGAGATCTAAATACAGTTTTTTGTTTAGTAAAATTGCCATTGCCTGGTCTTAGTTAAAGGACCACTATCGCAAAAAAAAATTATAAAATTGAAAATACATGTAACCACGTACAAATACAAAGTATGTTTCTTCCAAAACAATTCCTCAAAAGGATTTATTCAAAGATGCTGGCCAGCCTCCCTGCTTGCTGCATACTTGTTTGGCAGTTGGACGGAGTACTTTTAATAATAAAGAAACCCTGAAAAACCCTCTATGGATGGGCTATTTCAAAACCTTCACTACCTACTGTAAGTGACAGCAACACAGGAGAAAAGTAATTTATGGCTCAGCTTACTCTGGAAGAAGTAAAGATTTTCGTGATAGTGGTCCTTGAGAGTCACTTTAGGACTTTTTAAGACGGGTGGCGCACGACAGCTCATTTTGTTAAGGTAAAACGCATTTCTGCTGCCACCTTTAAAAGCGTTTGTTGTCGCATTTAGTGCCCTAGGGGAGTACAGTGTAACCACGAACGCAGTCGACCAAAGAGGCGTAGTATCCGGGAAAATCCGATTGACAACGGCGACTGACTGAACGATGGTAAACATGAGATGATTGCTCCCAGGGACAACCGCTGGCAACCATCCATCTAAAACTAGTCGGCAACATTCAATGATCTCTTCTCTTAGTGGCAGATTTGAGCATGAAATCTATTGAAAATCCATCGAACTGCAGCATTGCACTGCAAAGCTATGGGCAGCCAATCCACCGCCCCACCCACTGTGCCATCATGTGAACGAGATCTTCCTTCAGGTACAATTGATCCTTTAAATCAGACAGCCATGTTGGGGCATCCACCTCTGGTTGATTAGATGGAAAATCTGCAAGGGTATGGGTGCCTTAAAGTGTACCTATAGAGAAAAAAAGTGCCCCTACAGGGTACGGACCTTGGGAGGGGGAAGCCTATGGATCCTGGAGAGGCTTCCCACACCCTCCTCCTGTGTGGTCCAGTGTTGAGACCCCCAAATATCTTCTTGTTAGTTCGCAGTAACACGGACCCGCTCAGGGGGATAAAGCCTAGCCTGATTGTGGTAGCACCAACCTGAACAGGCTCATCTTTTTCAGCCTGAACCCAAGGGGGTCCGTGCTACTGGCCATGCTTTGGGGTCTCACTGCTGCATCGGCCTAGGTGAGGAGAATGAGGGAAGCCTCTATAACAGGGGTGTCAAACTCAAATACAAAGTGTGTTGAAATTGAACACTGGGACGTAGCCGTGGGCCAACCTCACTGTACACTGGCCACCTTATAAAGTTCCCTGGTGTCTAATTGCCCCTCTCCAACCCCTATACAGTTCCCTGGTGTCTAGTGAGCCTCCTCCCTCCCGTATACAATTCCCTGGTGTCTAATGGTCCTTCCTTCCCTATACAGAGCCCTGGTGTCTAGTAACCCCCCCCCCCCCCCCCCAATACAGTTCTCTAGTGTTTAGTGCTTTTGCCCCACCTCCCCCATATGGCTTCCCTGCTGTTCTAGGGCTTCACCTCCAATAGAGCTTCACTGATGCTCTAGAGTGGGCCAAACATAATGCAAAGTGGGGAAACCCCTTGAGGGTCAAATTTAATGGCTCTGAAGGCCAGATTTGGCCCGCAGCCAGAGTTTGGCATGTATGCTCTATAGCAGTGATGGCTAATCTTGGCACTCCAGCTGTGGTGGAACTACAAGTCCCATGAGGCATTGCAATACTCTGACAGCTCTAAGCATAACTTGGAGAGGCAGAGGCATGATGGGATTTGTAGTTTTGTCACAGCTGGAGTGCCAAGGTTAGCCATCACTGCTCTATAGGATCCAAAGGCTTCCCCCTCCTGATGTAAGTATTCCAAATTGCCTACGCAAACCTCACAGCTTTGCTTTAAAGGGATACTGTAGGGGGGTCGGGGGAAAATGAGTTGAACTTACCCAGGGCTTCTAATGGCCCCCCGCAGACATCCTATACCCACGGAGCCATTTACCGATGCTCCGGTCCCGCCTCCGGTTCACTTCTGGAATTTCAGACTTTAAAGTCAGAAAACCACTGCGCCTGCGCAGATGCATCCTCGCTCCCGCTGATGTCACCAGGAGCGTACTACACAGGCCCAGTATGGTCTGTGCCTGCGCAGTACGCTCCTGGTGACAACAGCGGGAGCTAGGACACGGCAATGCAGGCGCAGTGGTTTTCTGACTTTAAAGTCAGAAATTCCAGAAGTGAACTGGAGGTGGGGCCGGAGCATCGGTGAGTGGCTGCGCGGGCACAGGATGTCTGTGGGGAGCTATTAGAAGCCCCGGGTAACTTCAACTCATTTTCCCCCGACCCCCTACAGTATCCCTTTAAGTGACATGACTACGGACTCTGTAAAGTGCTGCAAAAGATGCCAGCACTATATAAATACACAATAATAATAACATCCTTGTGACAAGAGAAAAACACATCCGAGCAATTTATCAGAAGTGCGGCTTTGCGCACTCACTCTGGCCCCCTTTTGTTTCAGGGCTCAGCATGTGATGGGTTAATTCTCCCTCCGAGGATTACAAGTCCGAGGAAGTGGAAATCACGGTGTCTGAGGCAGAGAGGGGGGGCATTTAGATTAGCTGCGCTGGTTTTCGGAGGCATCCCAGCCGCTCCTGGCAACCTGATAGGGGACAGAAAGTCACAGACTATCTGCAGTAAATTGCCAGTGATGAAACTGATACTGGGGCACACAAAAGTGACTTGTCTTCAGATTAATGCATCCTGAATGCTGGCTTTTCACAGCAGATTGGGGCATGAATGAGTGAGCGTGTGCTGCCCTCTTAGTGTGCACTCACAGGCAGGGTGGGCTCCGGCAACCCCCCCACCCCTCCCGTTGTAGAGGATAATGGCCACTAATGAGCAAAAGTGATCCTCTCTGTGTTTACGCACAATAAGACGCCTTCCCTTTACAGAAGCAGCACACTGATTTTGGCATATAGATCTGGACAACACCTGACCCTCTGTGCTTTAAAGAGACACTGAAGCGAAAAAACATATATGATATAATGAATTGGTTGTGTACTATGAATAATTACTAGAAGATTAGCAGCAAAGAAAATATTCTCATATTTTTATTTTCAGGTATATGGTGTTTTTTCTAACATTGCATTATTCTATAATATGTGCAGATTACACAACACTCAGCATTCAAAATTAGTCTTTCAGAGCAGTCTGTGAAGTAATGAACTCTCCTCTAGCAGAGGAAAAGTAAACAGTTCAATTACAGTTGAGATAATAAAAGTCAGATAACAGCCCTCTCCACGACTAAGTTAGTCGGAGAGCTTAATAGCTTTTTTGCATAGAGATAACAACTGGAGTTTCTCAACTCTTCCTGTACTGGAAACAATTAGACTGATGTATCTGATCTTAATGTTTTATTTCTTAGCTGTACTACACATACAAATCATAATATCATCATTTTTTTTCTCGCTTCAGTGTCTCTTTAAATGCTCCACTACAGAGAAATACCTTCCTAAGTTAAAATATATTCTAAAATGCGCCCCCCGCCCCAACTATGTTGTCCTACGATGTCTAAAAAAACTACTTAGCTCACTGCCCTGTAAGGGATTCACAGTATCTGGCCTACCCTAACGCCAGGCACAGGTATGCCCACATTGGTGATCTGGGAGCTGTGCGGGTACAATATGTCAGTATGTCACTCCCCAGGACCAGGTCTGTGTATGTAAACACAGGTGTACAGTATAGATAGAACCAGCTTTAGATGATATTGCGTAATGATATTGTGATACACTATATGGATTGAACATGCAGATAAGTTAACTGTCATCCCCCTAAATTGTCCCTAGACTATGATACATGCACTACACGATACATACATAGACATATGACTATGGTAGGGATTAGATTGTGAGCCCCTCTGAGGGACAGTAAGTGACAAGACAATATACTCTGTACAGCGCTGCGTAATATGTTTATGGTATATAAATACTTAAATAAATAAGATAAATATTTTTTAACTTCTCACTTTGCAATGTATTGATCTATTTTGTTTCTCCTTATCGCTAAAGTTCCTCTTTAAAACTTCCCTGCTTGGAAGTAACAGGGCAAAGCTTCTTTGCAAAGGGGAACGCGAGTACCTGGCATTTAAGGGGACCCTGAACAGGTTGTAAAATCAGAATTTGCACTGACCTGGGGCTTCCTCTAGCCCACCATAGGCCGTGAGGTCCCCCGGGGTCCTTCTGGCTCCGAAGCCCCAGGTAAGTGCAAATTCTGATTTTACATCCTGCTCATGGTCCCTTTAACAAAATTCTAAATCAACAGCTGTGTGACTATGGAGATACATCTACAGCTCATGAGTGTAGAGATACCCTTATATAATGGGTAGCACATTATACAGCCTAATGGATAGTCCAGGGGGGGTGCCTGCTGCTCCCTCTGCCAATTTCTGTCCTTTTGGCCGGACGCTTATCTCTGTGCGGTCGTCTAAGCAGCTGAGAGCGGAAAGAGTCTGCCGTGTATCCTGTGTGAGTAGGAAGAGGCGGCATCTCCACGTTTATCTGCAACCCTCTCTCTCGCTCTTTCTCCGAGAAATCTCCCATCCAGAGACAGACGGGAATAAAAGCCCATTATGTCTGGAAGAGCCATACAAGTGCCTTGAACTTGTCAGAAGTTCAGGTGTGCACACAAGGCCTACCTGATGCAGGAATGTATAAGCTCAGCCGTGACCGCGTATACATCTGCCTGGCCCAGACCTCATAGGAAGAGTCTCGATTTCACCCGAATAACTGAGCTATTCAGGAACAATAAGGTTCAAATTGTACTTTCCTCAACACAACATTAGCTCTGAAAGGCCAGGAGATGCAGCGCTCAGATGAGGCCTCGAGATGGCTTACCCGTTCACAGGGAGCATTATCTGAACATTAATCCCATTAAATATATCATCTTGCAAATAGCTAAATCCAGTTAATTAACTTGTATGGCACGGGAGACCTCAGCCAGCGTTTGCAGTCAGCATCCATCGCTTATTAAAGTGCAAAAGGACATTTCAATTTCCTTGTTATATATCTTTAATGAGCTGAGGACACATGACGGGCGGCCTTACGGAACGCCGCTTCGCCTTCTAAACAGAACTAACGGCTTGATCTGCACAGTGTTACTGAGCTGTTCTGTTTACGTGTGTCCGGATTGCACGCTCTGCAGCCAACTATTGTCCTGGAGTCTCTATTGTGGATGGTGGTGGAATTAAAGAGGAACTTTACCAAAAGATAGTAGAAGGGGGAGGAAATAAATCAATGCATTGCAAAGTGAGAAGTTAAAAAATAAAAGAGAGATCACTAAATGATTGATACTCACTGTGTAATTCGTTCATGTTTAGATGATGACCAGCAGATTTAAGAAACCAACTTTATGGCGAGTTCGACCCGCCCCTATACTACATCATTGTGCTAAACTTTGACCCTCTACATCACAGTCAGCAGACACATGACAGCCAATTAGGCTGCACTCCCTCCTGCACTCCTTATATAAGGCAGCTGCATCGGCCATTATCTCACTCGGTGTGGCTGTAGTAATTAGAGAAGGGAGAGGAACCTGCTGTAGACATGGGGAAAGCTTAGTTAGGCTCTTGTAGCTTGCGCCTAGCTGATATTTGTTGTTGAAAAGCACCACAAAAAGAGCTCTTTTCAGAGCTAATGTTCTTGTGAAGTTTTGTGTGTGTGTGTGTGTGTGTGTGTGTGTGTGTGTGTGTGTGTGTGTGTGTGTGTGTGTGTGTGTGTGACTGTGTGTGTGTGTGTGTGTGTGTGTGTGACTGTGTGTGTGACTGTGTGTGTGTGTGTGTGTGTGTGTGTGTGTGTGTGTGTGTGTGTGTGTGTGTGTGTGTGTGGGCCATTGGCACTGCCTTATACAGCCCTGTGTGTCGCAGATGGCCCTTGCTAATTGCTATACTGTGCAAAGCCAAGCACATTCAGTGCCTACCTTTTCACTGCACCTGTGTGTGACAGACAGCTGCACATTTGTAATACTAGTCCGACCGTGCATACCTGTTCATGTGCGTGACAGCACGCAGTGTTATATAGTATACCAGTCACTGCATAACTGTTCACTGCACCTGTGTAACTGCACATTGTTGTACCAGCAGTCACCTGTTCACTGCACCTGTGTAACCACACATTGTTGTACCAGCAGTCACTGCAACCTGTTCACTGCACCTGTGTAACCACACAGTGTTGTACCAGCAGTCACTGCAACCTGTTCACTGCACCTGTGTAACCACACATTGTTGTACCAGCAGTCACTGCAACCTGTTCACTGCACCTGTGTAACCACACAGTGTTGTACCAGCAGTCACTGCTTCCTTTTCGCTGCCCCTATGTAACCACACATTGTTGTACCAGCAGTCACTGCAACCTGTTCACTGCACCTGTGTAACCACACATTGTTGTACCAGCAGTCACTGCAACCTGTTCACTGCACCTGTGTAACCACACATTGTTGTACCAGCAGTCACTGCAACATGTTCACTGCACCTGTGTAACCACACTTTGTTGTACCAGCAGTCACTGCAACCTGTTCACTGCACCTGTGTAACTGCACATTGTGGTACCAGCAGCCACTTTTTCACTGCACCTGTGTAACCACACATTGTTGTACCAGCAGTCACTGCAGCCTGACAGACATGTGCTCAAGGATGCACCAGAAATGAAAGCTAACAGAGGCAATGCAGAGCCCCTCTGGAACTAAATACATGTCCTGAATGCAAAACAGATGCAAATTGTGTGCTAATTCTAATCTAAAAATTTTGAAAGTGGATGTGAAGTAGTGAATGCAGCTAGCCACTAGTATACCTATGTTCAATTTGCACATTGGGAGACATGGCAGTGCTTTCAAACAAAACTTAAACCTGAATGATTTATGTGCATAGATGTGCAGAGCTCCAATAACTGGACTATAGTACACAACTAGCACTCACTACAGGCAAAGGGGGGTGTTAGCTTCAGTGATAATGTGTGCACAAATTATTACCTAATAGACTTCCCCACGGCGGTGACGTACCCCCTCGGGGAAGACCTAACATTAGTCTAACGATAAAAACATAATATTCCTTGTGCTGCTTATCATAAAACAAACACACAGACATGTGACAGTGCTCAAGGATGCACCAGAAATGCAAGCTAACAGAGGCAATGCAGAGTCCCTCTGGAACTAAATACATGCCCTTAATGTAAAACTGATGCAAATTATGTGCTAATTGTAATCTAAAAATTTTAAAAGTGGATGTGAAGCAGTGAATGCAGCTAGCCACTAGTATACTTACATTCAATTTGCACAGTGGGAGACATGGCAGCACTTTCAAACAAAACTTATACCTGAATGATTTATCTGCATGGATGTGCAGAGCTCCAATAACTGGACTATATTACACAACTAGCACTCACTACAGGCAAATAGGGGTTTTAGCTTCAGTGATAATGTGTGCACAAATTATTAGCTAATAGACTTCCCCACGGTGGTGGTGTACCCCCCGGGGAACCGCACATTGTTGTACCAGCAGTCACTGCAGCCTGTTCACTGCACCTGTGCAACTACAAATTGTTGTACCAGCAGTCACTGCAACCTTTTCACTGCACCACACATTGTTGTACCAGCAGTCACTGCAACCCGTTCACTGCACCTGTGTAACCACACATTGTTGTACCAGCAGTCACCTGTTAACTTCACCTGTGTGACTTCACATTGTATTAGTCAAGTCAGTGCATACTTTTCACTTCATCTCCCCCAATATAGACAAAACAAGAGGCAGAGCCAGAGGCAGGCCACCCGGCAGGTCTGTTCGAGGTCGAGGTGGCGTGATTTTGTGCGGCCCTGGACCAAAGTACAGTGTTCAGAAGAAGGCACGTGCCATTAACTCCCAAGATTTCCAGGACGTAGTTGACTATTTAACACAGAACACCTCATCTACCTCAGTTTCTGCACAGAACCGTGACATATCTTCCTCCGCAACCACCACTGCTACTACTAGCACCCCATCCGCCCCATTTGACACTTCGCAGGAGTTATTTGGTGGGGAATTAACTGATTCACTGCCATTCTTGTTACAAGGATGATGGCGCTAAGCATGTTACACCATTATCTCATATGTCTGAGTTAGGCGCCAGTATGGACGTAAGGTGTGAGGAGGATGATGAAGTACCTGTTGTTGGTGCAGTTATGGAGGTGTCGGATACAAGCGAAGCTTTGGAGGATGATTATAATGATGATGATAATATTGCCATGGATGCCACATGGGATCCTAATAGATAAGATGACCAGGGGGACAATTCAGAGGGGGAGTCAGAGAGGAGTAGGAGGAGATGACTGAGTTGCTGAAAGAAGCAGGGGGAGCTCACCATCATAAACAGCTGGTGGCAGTGTCCGGCAGCCACCTATGGACTGCCAGCCAACATGCTCTTCAAGTTCAGCTGCTGACGCCACCACCAAAGTGCCATCATTCCAGGGCTCAGCAGTGTGGAGTTTTTTTTGTGTGTGTCTGCCTCAGATGAGAGCAATGCCTTCTGTACTATCTGCGATCAAAGAATGAGTCGTGGAAAGACCATGACCCGCGTAGGGACAACTGCCTTACAAAGGCATATGGAGAAAAAGCACAAACGGCAATAGGAAGACCACCTGAAGAAAAGCTGCAAACAAACGCAAAGCCACCCTCCGCCTCCCCTTCAGATGCAACATCTTCTTCAGCCACTTTATCCCTTGCACCTTCACAGCCACCCTCCTCCACTCCGCCTCTCACCTTGAGCGCTTCCTGCTCCTCTGCCCACAGCAGCAGCCAGGTGTCCGTGAATGAAATCTTTGAGCGGAAGAAGCCAATGTCTGCCAGTCACCCCCTTGCCCGACGTCTGCCAACTGGCTTGGTGGAACTGTTATCTCGCCAGCTGTTACCATATCAGCTGGTGGACTCTGAGGCCTTCCGAAAATTTGTGCCGATTGGGACACCGCAGTGGAAGATACCAGGCCGCAATTACTTTTCTCAAAAGGTGATACCCAAACTGTACCGTGATGTAGAAAGACTAGTGGTGTCATCTCTGGCACACAGCATTGGGTCAAGGGTCCATTTGGCCACGGATGCCTGGTCTGCCAAGCACGGTCATGGCAGGTACATTACTTATACGGCACATTGGGTCAACCTGGTGACCGCTGGCAAGCAGGGAATACGTGGCTGTGTAGTGAACCTAGCTGTGACACCTCCGCGACTTGCAGGCAGGCTTGCTGCCACCTCCTCTCCTCCTCCTCCTACTCCTCCTGCTACATCCTCTCCAACTACACACCCCCAGCTCCACAGGGCCTATGCTGCATGCCAGGTATGACCGTGTCACGACATCTTTGACATGTCTTGCCTCAAAGCCCAGAGTCACAATGGAGCAGCTCTCCTGGTTGCTTTGAACAAACAGGTGGATCAGTGGCTGACCCCGCACCAACTGGAGATCGGCAATGGTGTGACAACGGCAGCAATCTCATTTCGGCTTTGAGTTTGGGAAAGTTGACACATGTACCCTGCATGGCATATGTGCTCAATCTCATAATACAAAGATTTGTGTGCAAGTACCCAGGTTTACAGGAGGTGCTGAAGCAGTCCAGGAAGGTGTGTGGGCATTTCAGGCGGTCCTACACGGCCATGGCGCGTTTGTCCGATATTCAGCGGAGAAACAACTTGCCGGTGAGGTGCTTGGTTTGCGATAGCCCGACTCACTGGAATTCAACGTTCCTGATGTTTGACCGCCTGCTACAACAGGAGAAAGCCGTCAAAGAGTATCTGTACAACTACAGTGAAAGGAATGCTCTGGAGAGCTGGGAATGTTATGGCCGAATTACTGGACACTCATGCGTAATGCCTGCAGGCTCATGCGTTCGTTTGAGGAGGTGACAAACCTGGTGAGTCGCAGTGAAGGTGCCATCAGCGACTTGATCCCATATTCTTTCTTCCTGGAGCGTGCGTAGAGTGGTGGATAAAGCTGTAGAGTGGTGGATCAAGCTGTAGAGGAGCATGACCAGGAGGAGAAGGAGAGTGTTTGGAAACATCACCTGCAGCATCATCAACACCTGCGGCATCACAGGGGAGGAGGAGGAGGACGAGTCGTGTGGGGAAGAGAAGTCAGATGAGGAAGGTGTTTTTTTTGAGGAGGAGGCGGAAAAACAACCGCAGCAGGCATCGCAGGGGGCTTGTGCTTCTCACCTTTCCCCTGGTATTTTTCGTGGCTGGGGGGAGGAGGAGAACTTACCTGAGATCACTGAGGAAGTGCAAGACGAGATGGCTAGGACGGCGGCATCTGACTTTGTGAAGATGGGGTCTTTCATGCTGTCTAGCCTGTTGAGGGACCCCCGTATAAAAAAATTTAAGGGGAATGACCATTAGTGGGGGGCAACACTACTAGACCCCTGGTATAAGCACAAAGTGGTGAAAATATTTCCAAATCACCAGAAGGCAGAAAGGCTGCAGCACTTGCAGAACAAGCTGGCAACTATGCTTTACAGTGCATTTAAGGGTGATGTCACAGCACAACGGAATAAAGGTGCCACTGCCAGTAATCTTTTTCCTCCTCCCATGTCCACGCAGGCAAGGACAGGATGCTCTAGCGATCTAATGGTGATGTCGGACATGCGGCCATTCTTTAGTCCAACGCCTCGCCTTAGCCATTCCGGATCCACCCTCCACCAACGCCTCGACCGGCAGGTAGCCGACTACCTGGCCTTAAGTGCGGATGTAGACACTCTGAGCAGCGATGAACTCCTGGACTACTGGGTGCGCAGGCTTGACCTGTGGCCAGAGCTGTCACAATTTGCCATCCAACTTCTGTCTTGCCCTGCTTCAAACGTCCTGTCAGAAAGGACCTTCAGCACAGCTGGAGGCATTGTCAGGGAGAAGTCGCCTAGGTCACAAAAGTGTTCAGTACCTCACCTTTATTAAAATTAATGAGGCATGGATCCTGGAGGGCTACTGCCTGCCCGAAGACTAAGTCAGTCCCCAACTCCCCACACACAGCATCGCTGCCTGCACGCCGTGTGACTGCCCCAAGACTAAGTCAGTCCCCACACAGCATCTCTGCTTGCAGGCCGCTTGACTGCCTTCTCCGCCACCACCAACAGGGTCCAGGACTCCAGGTGGATTCCTGAATTTTTAAGGCTGCTGCTAGCATCGGCCAGTATAATAATGTTTTATGGTGCGTGCACATGCCTGCCTATTTTTTCTGGCTGAACTGCGGCTGCAACAACAAAACAAAAGGCATGTACATGTGTCAATTCCCCTTCGTGATCGTTACCTTGCCGCGGTGAAGGGGCTTGCGTATCACAATGAAGCAATGACCGACGGCTAAATGAGTGTGTTGGGTTTGGGGGGCACACCTGACCCAAGAAGATAGATAATAAGGTCGTTGCTTCATTGTGGACAGACCAAATTGGATCAGCTGGACACTCAGCCACTGTTGTTCTGTCATTCAGCTACCTCAGTCCGGCGACCATATGGGCTTGAAAACCGCCATCGCTGCACTCTCGCCATGGTGCGCACCAGTCCAGCACAGCCGTCACTACACAAACAGCTGTTTGCGGTGCATTACACAG
Organism: Hyperolius riggenbachi; assembly: GCF_040937935.1. Taxonomy (NCBI): domain Eukaryota; kingdom Metazoa; phylum Chordata; class Amphibia; order Anura; family Hyperoliidae; genus Hyperolius; species Hyperolius riggenbachi. The sequence goes on along the minus strand of NC_090655.1, from coordinate 31,283,556 downwards.
TGAGTTTAGTCTGTCAGTGTAAAGCAGTACACTAATTACACTACCTGATTGATGTATACACATGCAAGATGTTTTAAAGCACTTTAGGCTTCCAATTTAGCAATAAAATGCGATTTCTGCCCCTAAACCCTGCTGTGCGTAAAATCCAGATTTTTCCTTGGGACTTTTGGCGTGTATCCCACTTCGCCATGCCCCCCTACAGGTGTTAGACCCTTTGAAACATCTTTTCCATCACTTTAGTGGCCACAATTAGTGTTTGTAGTTTTGAAGGTTCGCCTGCCCATTGAAGTCTATGGCGGTTCGAAAAGTTTGCATGTTCGCAAACTTTTTTCGCGTGTCCGCGGCTCACGACAACTCTAATCTAAAATGGGAGCCACAGAAATTTGGAGCTAGAAATATAAGTAACTATATTAAATTAACCAATATTCTACTATTAGACAGTGGTAATCCTGAACTCTATTCTCAAATACTGTAACCTTAACTGACCTTCCAACTGATGCCTTACTATAACTGACCCTCCACCAATGCCTAAAGGAGGCCTCACACTATACAATTAAAAGATCCAATTTTTTTACCAATAAGATAATTACGATCAGTTGTCCCGAAAAATTGTGAGCTTTTCTTTGTTTTTTTGAACGATAAATCCAATCGGATTTCCCGTTTTTTTCTCGATTTTTGGAAATTGGAATTTTCAGACCAACTTGATCAAGAATTATATGTGTCATACTCACGTGGCTCTGCTCCGTCCGCGGCGTCTTCCGTGTGTGGCTTCGTTCCCGCACTGGCGGCCGCTTGTCTCAACGTGTGCGCGTGTCGCTGGTCGTGGTTTAGCAATGGCGATCAGGGGCATGTGTATGTTCGTACGGAATGGCGTCAGGTCACGCGTACGCATGCTCGGGGTTATGGCGGACATTCGTACGCATGCGTGGCGTTCGAGATTGTGCGCTAAGTGCTGTCCTGCCCCGATAAAAGGCAGTCCTTTCCCAGCGTCCTGTGCTGCTCGTTCTGACAGCTAGTTGGGTGTTCTGCGGATTGCTCCTGACCAAGCCTGATTCCTGTCTGATCTTCTGCTGTGACCCGGCCTGCTTGACTATCCTCGTCTGACTCGAATAGTTCACTGGATTCTGCTATTGCCTGCTGCCTGCCCTGACTCGGATTGTTTACTGGACTCTATTGCCTGCTGCCTGCCCTGACTCGGATTGTTTATTGAATACTTTAACAAAAGTTTGGGCAAGCACCATCAACCATGCCACTAATAATGTAAGTTGCCGGAGTGTGCAGAAAGGAATATAAAACAATATTCTCAAACTGAAAAAAGATTATTCCCTAAAAACACCGCACAACTCCACATAGGTAATGTTCAATTAGACCATCTTTATTAAAGTACAAAAACAAGATAAAAACACTTAAAAACACATATGGTAATAGCGGGTAGCCATGCAAGTCATCACAAATGGCCATGAGGAATAAATAATAATCAAAAAAAATATATTATATATGATCAATTCCACATGTCTCAAAATAGCGGTAAGCCTTTATATAAAGTGGCTAAGTGTTATGGTAAATTACAAAATCAATAAAACAAAGGGCATCCCCCATTCAATGTGCAAAAAATGGCGATGATAAAGTGCATATAAACACACAAAAAGTGGAGAAAGCAGTGCCTAAATAGGTCCCTGTGAGGGGAAAAAAATAAGAAGTGAATGAATTAAAGAAAGAGGAATAGGAATAAGTGATGAGTGAAAAGAGTGGTGTGAAGCAGGTGTCCATGGAAAGAGACAGTGCAGTAGCACTGACAGAGAGAGAAGTTGGGCTTATACAGGAGAAGAGAGGCATGTAGGGCATGGTGTCCCCCTGTGTGATTGTTTACTGGACTCTGCTATTGCCTGCCGCCTGCCCTGACTCATATTGTTTACTGGACTCTGTTATTGCCTGCCGCCTGCCCTGACTTAGATTGTCTACTGGACTCTGCTATTGCCTGCCGCCTGCCCTGACTCATATTGTTTACTGGACTCTGTTATTGCCTGCCGCCTGCCCTGACTCGGATTGTTTACTGGACTCTGTTATTGCCTGCCGCCTGCCCTGACTCATATTGTTTACTGGACTCTGCTATTGCCTGCTGCCTGCCCTGACTCATATTGTTTACTGGACTCTGTTATTTCCTGCCGCCTGCCCTGACTCGAATTGTTTACTGGATTCTGCTATTTGTTTACTAACTTGGATTTATTACTGGACCTATCTTCCTGGAAACTCCACTGTGAGGCTTCACTGTTCTCTCAACCACCAGCTGAGATTATCCCAGTAGTGACCTGGTACACTCTAGACAACTAAGTCCAGCATTCCCTTTGGGGTTTGTTGGTGAACACCCGTGGATGCTTAGATTCCACTACTGGGTAACATCTCTTCCTTCGGTGGAAGAGTCAACAGTGTCCGAAGACATAACAGTATGGTGTGTGATGGTTTGTTCATTACTTGATGTACAGTTCCTATCATTTTTTTCTAAGCTTTCAATTATTTTATTCATGACTTGATGAAAAAAATAACATAGGTGTGTGGTACATTGGTCAGATTTTTGAATTGTTACAATCAGTCAGAAAAATTGATTGCTATTTTTGAATTGAACAGATATTTAAAAAATTGTATGGTGTGTGGCCACCTTAACCCTATTATTAATTACATTGGCCTCGATTCATAAAAGTGCTGTCGAGCGGGGAAACACCGCTGTCGGTATTTCCGCCTTCAGGGTGGTAATTCATAAAAATGTAGCTAGATGTGACAGGCGTGCGGAGATATTCCGCTGTAGGCAGGCGTTAGGCTGTCCTACGCATGCGGAAACAGGAGAAGCAGGCGGAATCCCTCCGTGCGGTGTTCTCTCTGCAGCTGCTTGGGAGGTCTGTCCCATTCACTGCACTGTATTCCGCACGCTTCTCGCCACATCAGAGGTAGCGGTAATACCCATCCGCATACCGCTACCTCTAATCTTTATGAATTGACTACTTGTTACTTTTGCTATGATAATCACCGCGCAAGGCGGTGATTGATCACTCTGCTCGCGAATGTCGGCTTTTCATGCGGAAAAAGACTTTATGAATACAGATTTTGCTGTGTGGTCGGTAAAGTGAGCCGTTTTCAGCATTTCCGAATGCGGGAATGCTTTATGAATCGAGGCCAATATGTTGCATAGAGATTGGTATTAATGACATCACTGAGTATAATGTTTAATGAAAGCGTGGTTACACTTTAATATAATCTCTGGTGTTACTGGAGGCAGGATATGAGGTAACAATAGTCAGCAAGGACAACTTGTCTCTTTCTACCCCCAAAAAAGTTTCTGGTTAAAATCTGAGCCTGTGCTATGATTGGAGAGATATTCTTACTTCCTGTTAGAACAGGAAGTATTTCTGAATGAAGTCTGACTAGATTAGCCACATGCTTGTTTCAGGTGTGTGATTTAGACACTACTACAGCCAAAGAGATAAACAAAAATAAACAAAACTTCCAGGCAACTGGCATTGTTTATAAGTTTATACATATGGCAGCCACCATATCCCGTCATATCAGGTTTCCTTTAAACCATACATGTTTAAACTCTTACCCGTGTGCCAAATCTGGCCGTCTGAGCCATCAGATTTGGCCCTCAGGTGGTTTCTTCACTTTGTATTATGTTTGGCCCACTGTAGACCACCAGATAAGCTATATTGGAGGGTAAGCCCTAGATCACTAGGGAAGCCATATGAAGAGAAGGACAGCACTAGATACCAGAGAACTGTATAGGAGAGGGAGGGAGGCCACTAGACACCAGGGAGCTATATAGGGGAAGGAGGGGGCCACTAAAGACCAGGAAACTGTATAGGGGAGGGAGGACCACTAAACTTCAGTGAATTGTATAGATGAGGGAGGAGGACCACTAAATATTAGGGAACTGTATAGGGGATGGAGAGGTGCTATTAGACACCAGGGAGCTTTATAAGGGAGAGAGGTGGCCAGTGGCCACTAGACATTGAGGTTGGCCCGCAACTTGGTACCAGAGCTCATTTTTTGCCCACTTTGCATTTGAGCTCGACACCCCTGCTTTAAACAATACCAGATGCCTGACAGTTCTGTTGTAGCAGTGTTGGAATCACACACCTGAAACAAGCATGGCTAATCCAGTCAGACTTGAGTCAGAGCACCTGATCTGCATGCTTGTTCAGGGTCTATTTCTAAAAGTATTAGAGGCAGAAGATCAGCAGAACAGGCAACTTGCATTGTTCAAAAGGAAATAAATATGTCAGCCTCCATATCCCTCTCACCTAGGGTTCCCTTTAAAGCCTATAGTATATAGTTTTATATATATTCCTGGAGTTGGACTCTTTGCACATTGCCTTGAATTTTTGGGTCCTAAATCCAGAGCAGAAAGTTGGATCTGTTCAATGAAAGGCGTCTTTCAGCTTCTGCTTGGCGGGATCAGGTTTCTGTATCTCAGATCTGCTGTAAGTGCCGTGTTTCACCAAGATAGACTTCCACGGTTTGACCTAATCAGCCGGTCCTCCATGAGAAGCCATGTAAATGGCTCTGACATCAGGATCTGCATCACCAAACATAATAACATGATCCTAGATTGGCCCGGCTGAAAGCGACCAAAGTGGCCGAGGAGTTTGGTGATGAATGGGCCCGGAGATTACAGACGCTGATTAGCCCGCTCCTAGGCAGGACGCGCACCCGGCCATCTGCTCAGCCCAGAAGTGGTTAAAAGCTGCAGGTACAAATATTGCTGCTGTTTAATGACTCAGAATGTTCACTCTTCATCTAGCTAAAGATATTTCCTTGGCTGAATGACTCCGATTAATGAAATAGACAAAGGCCCTGTTGTCAGCCTACAATCGCTTGGTCTCAGTTCAGTGGGCGGGCACATCTAAATTTAGTCTCTCCGCATTTGTACGTGGAAATCAGTAGGAGAAAAAAAATAACAAATGTCTTTTCCAAACTTTCTTCTCTTATCTGATCTGCTGCGCAGGAGACACACAAGCACCTGCAAGGCTTTATGGAGATTGAGTTGAGTTGTGTTGATGCCGAGGCCAGGCCTGGCCTGACTGCAGTAACAAATGTTCCCGGTAAATGCAGCACACATGACGAGAAAGTAACCTTACCCATATAGCCCAAATTGTGCACCAATGTATATGCAGGAAATTTAAAATGCTGAATATGGGTTCTGTGACCAATTAGTCACAAAAGTTAAACCATGATCACTCTACCTACTTTACCTGTTCTATTTCCATTCAAGACAGTGGTGTAGCTATGATTCATGGGGCCATATTCTATTGCTGAACTCGCCAGCGCTAAGCACTGGCGAGTTCTTAACTTAGGCGATGGGGGTATCGCCTAATCTAATTAAACTTTAGACCCCCCCAGGCGGAAAAGAACTCGCTTGGGCGATATAATCGCCCAGCGAGTTCTTAACACGGAATCCAATTACCCTTATCATGTCTCCGGGAAGCGATGCTTCCCGGCAGACATGAGCGTTAGCTTAGACCTGCAAAAAGCAGGTCTAAACTAGCTAACGCACGTCGCCGACGCAGCATCTGGGGGTCTCCTTTAATAAGGAGACCCCCAGAGCTCCCCGTCGGGTCGCCGCACAGTTTAGAAGCCAGCGCGCAGCTCTGCCAGGCTCCTCTGTCATACGTACCGCCGCCGATCACCCGCCGCCTCTCGCCGCAAAATCCGTCACGTAATTACAGTGTATCTAACACTGTAATTACTGTGCGCATAGAAGGAGCCCGGGCAAAGCATCTTTGAATCTGCAGCCGGGCTCCCCATTGGTCTGCTGTGTGAGCCATTTTATTGGTTCAGACAGCAGACCAATGGGGAGCCCGGCTGCAGATTCAAAGATGCTTTGCCCGGGCTCCTTCTATGCGCACAGTAATTACAGTGTTAGATACACTGTAATTACGTGACGGATTTTGCGGCGAGAGGCGGCGGGTGATCGGCGGCGGTACGTATGACAGAGGAGCCCGGCAGAGCTGCGCGCTGGCTTCTAAACTGTGCGGCGACCCGACGGGGAGCTCTGGGGGTCTCCTTATTAAAGGAGACCCCCAGATGCTGCGGCGGAAGATGTCGGCGATGTTCGGCGGACGAGTGCGCATGTGTGGGGAGTGAGGCCGTGGTGCTGATGGACAGCACCACAGCGTAAACCTCACTCCCCATCGCTCGGTAACAGGGAGCATCGCTCAGGCTTTCGCCTGAGTAATGCTCCCTAACGATCGGCCATCGCGCGAAGGATATGGGCAATAGGATTTGCCGGTAATCCTCGCGCGATGGCAAGGTGATAAGTAGCTCGCATCTGCAAGCTACTTATCACCTTGAATAGGATATGGCCCATGGAGTCTTATAATAAACTATTGAACCTGGGCCAGGACACTATCTGCAAGGAGTTTGTTAGTTCTCCCCGTGTTCATGAGAGTTTACTCCGGGCACTCCGGTTGCCTCCCACACTTCCAAAATATACAGGTAAGTTAAATAATTCTCCCCAAATTGCCCTTAAAACGGGATTGTCATCATAAAAATCAAATTTCAACAGCAACTGGTCTGAGTGTATTAAGTGATAAAGATGTTAATCCTGCATTCAAAACTTTCAAAACCCATCAAACCATTTATCATACAGGGACAAAGACTGCTTCCCATTGTCTCAGCATAATGTATGGACTAAACATATCTTATGTTATCGATTTCATATCATTTAATGATACAACTGTTTCCTGGTACGTTTTGTAGTTTATGATACAAATGCCTTCCTTGTATTGTTCTAAAAATTCAAATAAAAAATTAAATTGGAGAAAAAAAACAACTTTCAAAACCTTTTCTGATGTTATGGTTTGGAGTTATCACACACAGTGGGATGCGAAAGTTTAGGCAACCTTGTTAATCGTCATGATTTTCCTGTATAAATCGTTGGTTGTTACGATAAAAAATGTCAGTTAAATATATCATATAGGAGACACACACAGTGATATTTGAGAAGTGAAATTAAGTTTATTGGATTTACAAAGTGTGCAATAATTGTTTAAGCAAAATTAGGCAGGTGCGTACATTTGGGCACCACAAAAAAGAAATGAAATCAATATTTAGTAGATCCTCCTTTTGCAGACATTACAGCCTCTAAACGCTTTCTGTAGGTTCCAATGAGAGTCTGAATTCTGGTTGAAGGTATTTTGGACCATTCCGCTTTACAAAACATCTAGTTTATTCAGGTTTGATGGCTTCCGAGCATGGACAGCTCTCTTTAACACTACTGGCGGTCTATTAAAAACCGCCAGGGGGCAGCGCAGCAGTTTGTTTTTTTTGTTTTAAATCACGTAGCAAGCCTACGGCTCGCTACATGATAGCCGCTGTGCAGCGGCATCCCCCCACCCGCTTCGATCGCCTCCGGCGATCTGCGATCAGGAAATCCCGTTCAAAGAACGGGATTTCCTGGAGGGCTTCCCCCGTCTCCATGGCGATGGGCAGGATGACGTCACCGACGTCGTGACGTCAAAGGGAGTCCCGATACATCCCTCAGCGCTGCCTGGCACTGATTGGCCAGGCAGCGCATGGGGTCTGGGGGGGCGGTGCGGCGGGTAGTGGCGAATTGGCGCGGAGTGGCGGCGATTGGTGTGCACTCGCAGCTAGCAAAGTGCTAGCTGCGTGTAGCAAAAGAAAATATGCAAATTGGTCCAGTGGGGCCTGAGAAATCCTCCTGCGCGGCTTACCCTGAAGTACGTCAGATGGCCATTCTAGAATGTTGTTCTTGTTCCTCTGCATGAATGCCTTAGTGGATTTTGAGCAGTGTTTAGGGTTGTTGTCTTGTTAAAAGATCCAGCCTTGGCACAGCTTCAGCTTTGTCACTGATTCCTGGACATTGGTCTCCAGATTCTGCTAATACTGAATGGAATCCATGGGTCCCTCAACTTTGACAAGATTCCTGGTCCCTGCACTGGCCACACAGCCCCACAGCATGATGGAAACACCACCATATTTTACTGTAGGTAGCAGGGGTTTTTCTTTGAATTCTGTGTTCTTTTTCCTCCATGCATAACTCCCCTTCTTATGCCCAAATAACTCATCAGTCCACAGCACCTTATTACAAAATGAAGCTGGCTTGTCCAAATGTGCTTTAGCATACCTCAAGCGGCTCTGTTTGTGCTGTGGGCTTCCTCTGCATCACTCTCGCATACAGCATCTCCTTGTGTAAAGTGCGCCAAATGGTTAAACACAAACGATGCACAGTGACTCCATCTGCAGCAAGATGATGTTGTAGGTCTGTGGTGCTGGTCTGTATGTTGACCCTGACTGTTCTCACCATTCGTTGCTTCTGTCTATCCAAGATTTTTTCTGGTCTGCCACTTCGAGCCTTAACTTGAACTAAGCCTGTGGTCTTCCATTTCCTCAATATGTTCCTAACTGTGGAAATCTCTGAGGTAGCTTTATGTATCCTTCCCCTAAACCATGATGGTGAACAATCTTTGTCATCAGGTCATTTGAGAGTTGTTTTGAGACCCCCATGTTGCTAAACTTCAGATAAAATTAAGAGAGGGGGGGAATCTTGAGAATGACCCCCTTAAATACTCTTTCTCATAATTGGATTCACCTGTGTATGTAGGTCAGGGGTCATTGAGCTTACCAAGCCAATTTGAGTTCCAATAATTAGTTCTAAAGGTTTTGGAATTAATAAAATGACAACAGTGCCTTAATTTATGCACCTGCCTAATTTTGTTTAAACAATTATTGCACACTTTTTGTAAATCCAATAAACTTTATTTCACTTCTCAAATATCACTGTATGTGTCTCCTATATGATATTTTTAACTGACATTTTTTATTGTAACCACCAACAATTTATACAGGAAAATCACAACAATTAACAAGGTTGCCCAAACTTTCGCATCCCACTGTACTTAAGGTGCACTGGCCCTTTAACAGTCAGTGCCAAACAGTTGCATGCTGGGGGTTCTTTTTATGTATAATATATTCCTCCTCTTCCACTTATTTCCCTGCCTAGCTGCCTATCTGAAACACGATCCTCTGCTCACTTGTGTTCACAAGAAATGCTGAGGTGACTCAGCGATTGGAGGAGAAAATAAAAAAAAGTTAAGGGCAAAAATTACATCAGGATTTAGCCTCAAACTGTGGGCAAAAGACGTGGCCCCCACCAGGAAGAGAATTCTCTTCATTTACTATAAAAAATCAAAACGTGGACAGTACAATACATGTGTTATGTAAGTAGATCAAGTATTTATCTACTTATAGATGTGTTTTTCCCTGCCACAGTATGGCTAATTCTCCTGCTTTAAAGGATTCATGAGTTCCTCAGTTACCAAAACTCACGCTTCCGTGGCCCGGGAGCATTCTGCGCAGGGGAGACAGCAGGACACTTGGTGGCTACGGAACTCTGCCGAGAAACGCAAAGACTTCTAAGGGCTGGTAGAATCCCCGGGTAAGTAAAAATGCATTTATCATTGTCACCTCATGTATCCTTTATGCCAGCCAGCCAGCCAGCCATACAGTGGTCAATTTTTTTCCATTGATATCCAACTGATTTGTTCAAACCTGCTGGAAATCGATACCACAACATGGCAGCACGATCAGTCAGTCATTCAATTTTATGCCAAAAGCCATCAAATCCGTCGATCATAAACGATCGGCGACAGGACGTTAGCAGCAGCAGATGAACGGCCCAATGTTGTGATTAGATCGATTTTAATAGATTTCATGCTGAACTGGGGAAATGAATTGCAGAGCCTGCAGGGACGCAGTGCTAAATATTTCAAAACCTCATCTGGATAGTCTGACAGAATAGTAAGAAGTTTTCCCCTGAAGTACACCACTGGTCAAAGGATCCTGCAAGTGACGTAATGGTACTTCCTGTAGACTCTGAACCGCACCCTGTTATAGTGCACAAGACTCCTTACAACGCAACATGTTAGTGTGAAAGTACCCTGAATCTCTGTATAGGATGGACACTGTCACATTCCACCGTCGCTGCTGCCACTGCCACTTGGGTCATCTGCAGGACACAAGCGCTGGCATGCAGATAGGAGCCCAAAGCATTATGGGACTCCCCATTTGGATAGCAACAGACCAAATAGGAATCCTCCCACTTTTGAGAGAGAGAGGATTCTCACTGGTCTGTTGCAATCCCATGGGGGAGCACCATGCTTCTGCCGGGGGTCTGATCAGTATACCAGCACTTGTCCCATGTAGTGGACCCCAGTGGCAGCGGCGGCTGTGAACCTGAGGTGACAGAAGAAAGGTGAGTAAAAAAAGTGGCGAACCGTCTGTGGCAACCAGCCTGGTGTGAACAAGCACTGTCTGTTCTCTTAGGCTTCCATTGATTCCGTCTGCATCTCTGGCGTTGACCATCCGCATCCACAAGAATTTCATACCACAGAGCCTTTAGCCTGAACGAATGGATCCGTACCAAATGGGCAGATGTGAACAGATCCTATTGATTTCATTGTGATTAGTAGTGATTAAGCTATTGGCAAATGAAAGGGATGAGCACTGAAAGGTGAAAATCGCTCTTGTCTGTTAGGGTAAAAACCGCTTTGGGGTGAAGTGGTTAAAAGTCCATAAGACGCCCCTGCACCATAGACACACCTAGGTTTAGTTTATTTTTTCCTCTGGCTTTTGCCCTCTAAAACTAGGTGTGTCTTACATGCCGGAGTGTTTTACATATTCTGAAAAACACGGTAAATATCCAGCATCCATATTCTTCTCACTATAGTTGTCCTTTCAGTGTCTGTGGCTAAACGTATTAGAGGCAGAGGATTATTCATGGCTGCCAGGCAACTGGTAAAGAGAACCTGAGGTGGGCAGATGGGACACAGAGACATGTTGTCTTCCTCATAATATGCCTCTGTGTCCCTTCACTGGCGCTCTCTTACCACCGCGCTATCGATATCTCGGAGGTAAACACAGGGAGTGGGATGTTCAAAACGCCCACCAGGGGTATTCCTGCAGAGTTTCTAGAGCTGCCATTGGCCAGCTCTCTCTCCCTGGCCACGCCCCCTGATGCTCCCCTGCCTCCTTGCACACTGTGAGAGACACACAGTCTCTCTGTGCAGCGTCGTGACCCAGAGGTCGGGAAAGTTAAAGTGGGCCATTGCTGCCCATAGTAGCGGCAGTTTTTAAGGCTAACTGATCCGCTCAGCCCCCCGGATCAGGTAGCCTACTTATTTTTTTGAGCCCACCTTGGGCTCTCTTTAAAAGGAAATACATTTGGCAGCCTCCATATACCTCTTACTTCATCTGTCCTTTAATAAGGGGTACATGCTGTAATGATGTTGAGAAGTCCTGGTCTAGCAGGCTCTAGTCCGGCATAATCTTAGTCAATATGGGACAATGGCCTCAATTCACTAAACTTATCTCCTGTCTTTAATAACTCTTCTAGAGTTGTTACCATGGTGATAAGGCATGTAGTATTCAGGAAACATTTTACCTCAGGCAAGCCTAAAGTTAACTCTTCTGTCTTTAAATTAACTCTCCAATCCTTAAAATAACTCCAGAGTTAAAGACAGGCTGTTAATTAGCTGCATGTGAAAATAACTACAGAGGAGGTAAATTAACTACAGAGGAGGTAAATTAACTACAGAGGAGGTAAATTAACTACAGGAGAGGTAACTTAAGGAATGAAGAGGTAAGATAACTCTCTCACGTGTGGAGGTAAGTTTTCTCTTGCCTTATTATCTCCAGCATGATCTTAGTGAATTGAGGCCAATGTGTTTTCATTTTGGTGGCTTCACAAGCTGATACTTTGCATTGCTATTGTACATTTCTGGCAGTGCCCAGCTACAGCGAATTGCGGAGTGATGGAACTGTCTCTGCCATATAGTGGCTCGTAAGACAAGGACTAAAATGTTGTTGTTCTGTAGCCTTCCTGACACCTGGTGACAGTCACCTCCATCCTCACGAGCCATCTATAGCAACCCGAGACCTTAACAGCACACTTCATACCCCATCAATGAGCCAATGTTTCCACCGAAACCTTCAATTAATTTCTGAATAAAGTCACCGGTGGCATTTCTTGTAGGTTTAATAGCTAACGTTCCATCCGTCTTCGGAATGGGCTGCTAATGACCCGCTTGTGAGTGCCCTTCACACCCATCCACTGGGAACGGTCAGCCAATTAAGTTTAATGAGTGAAGCAACTGTGAGGCCATCAGAGTTCTCTCCCCTGATTGCTTGACTTAGTGGCCAACGTACACGGGAACGATGAGCGCATTTTGTCAGTTCTCTCTCGCAGGTTCTGCCTCACCTGAAAGCGGCCTCAATATATGTCATCTGCGTATCACTTAATTACTGCTGAGCGCACAGAGGAGAGGAATGCCGTTCCAGATATAACAACTATCTCTATATAATAAGTATCCACTCTAGACCGTGAGTCCAAAAATTACCGGGAAGGGAAATGGCAACTCTCACTGTAGTAGGGTCATGTCACCGACAAGCTGTAATTAATGATAAAATCCAGCCTCCTCCATACAAAACTACCTATGCAGAAATAGCCTGCAGACACAGAGTGTTAAGGTGGCAACACGTGACAATTTGTTTTAATTTGTTTTCGATTTGACAAAACCGATCCAATTTTTCGGTTGATTGAAAGTTCCAAGGAAGTTGTTCAAGGCACCACACACACAGGTTTCTGAGATTGCTGCGGTTTCATGGAAACAGATTGTATATGGCAAATAGTTAGTTCGATTGAAAAACATTTTAGTCAATAATCAACTTTTTATCTTTTGGACTTTTAATATTTTTTTTTTACATTTTTTTAATTACAGATTTTGTAAATTTAACATATATAAATAAGACACACGTAAAAATACTAAATAAAATAAATAACATTTCTGTACATCTATCAATATCTCATGGCATCATCGTTTTCTGTGTAGCATTACAATTACCACCGATCACCACATTGCTACTTAAAGGAGGATGTAACATCTCTGTAGCTATCAGTATCTCATGCCATCATCATTCTGTGTGTAGCATTACAATTACCACCGATCACCATATTGCTACTTACAGGGGGATGTAACATCTCTGTATACCTATCAGTATCTCCTGTCATCATCATTCTGTGTGTAGCATTACAATTACCACCGATCACCATATTGCTACTTACAGGGGGATGTAACATCTCTGTATACCTATCAGTATCTCCTGCCATCATCATTCTGTGTGTAGCATTACAATTACCACCGATCACCATATTGCTACTTACAGGGGGATGTAACATCTCTGTATACCTATCAGTATCTCCTGTCATCATCATTCTGTGTGTAGCATTACAATTACCACCGATCACCATATTGCTACTTACAGGGGGATGTAACATCTCTGTATACCTATCAGTATCTCATGCCATCATCATTCTATGTGTAGCATTACAATTACCACTGATCACCATATTGCTACTTATGGGGGATGTAACATCTCTGTATATCTATCAGTATCTCCTGCCATCATCATTCTCTGTGTAGCATTACAATTACCACCGATCACCACATTGCTACTTACAGGGGGATGTAACATCTCTGTATACCTATCAGTATCTCAAGCCATCATCATTCTGTGTGTAGCATTACAATTACCACCGATCACCATATTGCTACTTATGGGGGATGTAACATCTCTGTATATCTATCAGTATCTCCTGCCATCATCATTCTCTGTGTAGCATTATAATTACCACCGATCACCACATTGCTTACTCAAACCTTCATTATGCATACTTCGGCAACCACCAATTGATTTCTTTTTATTAATAATAATAATAATCCGAACACTTGTATAGCGCTTTTCTCCTTTCGGACTCAAAGCGCTCAAGAGCTGCAGCCACTGGGACGTGCTCAGGAGGCCACCCTGCAGTGTTAGGGAGTCTTGCCTTGAACTCCTTACTGAATAGGTACTTGACCTAGCCAGGATTCGAACCCTGGTCTCCCATGTCAAAGGCAGAGCCCTTAACCAGTACTCTATCCAGCCAATAAATAAAGCAACAACAATAAAGTTACATGCTATTATAATTCTACTTAAAGAGACACTGAAGCGAAAACAAAATTATGATATTATGATTTGTATGTGTAGTACAGATAAGAAATAAAACATTAAGATCAGATACATCAGTCCAATTGTTTCCAGTACAGGAAGAGTTAAGCAACTCCAGTTGTTATCTCTATGCAAAAAAGCCATTAAGCTCTACGACTTTCAAAGTCGTGGAGAGGGCTGTCTTCTGACTTTTATTATCTCAAGTGTGAGTCAATTTAGTGTTAGAACAATTTTCTTTTTTTCTGCCAGAGGAGAGGTCATTAGTTCACAGACTGCTCTGAAAGAATCATTTTGAATGCTGAGTGTTGTGTAATCTGCACATATTAGAGAATGATGCAATGTTATAAAAAACACTATATACCTGAAAATAAAAACATGAGAATATTTTCTTTGCTGCTAATCTTCTAGTAATTATTCATAGTACACAACCAATTCATTATATCATATATATTTTTTCGCTTCAGTGTCTCTTTAATAATCACTTTTTCATACTGTAATTACCAATTCTGTATTTTGTACCAATTCTGTTTTTTGTATATTGGTGTATACCATTGTCTGTATTATTTTATACCTCATGTTTGTTTCTTACTTTGTACAGTGCCACGGAATATGATGGCGCTTTATAAAACAATAATAATTATAATGACAACAACAACAGAGTACTCACTTAAAGGGACTCCGAGCTCAGAAAAAAAAGGAAAGTTGTACTCACCAGGGGCTTTTTCCAGCCCAGTGCTGGTCGGGAGGTCCCACGCCGGCGTCCTGGCTCCTCTCCTTCTCCCCGCTCCGGAATGGCTGGCAGGCCGCAGCCCGGGCGACATCCTCCCGAGTGTCGGGCTGCTTCTTCCGCATATGACGCGGATTACGTCACACGCCGGCCGCCTCGCGTCATCACGGCGGCCGGCGTGAAAGTACTGCGCATGCACGCTTTGTTCGCGCATGCGCAGTACTTTCACGCCGGCCGCCGTGATGACGCGAGGCGGCCGGCGTGTGACGTAATCCGCGTCATATGCGGAAGGAGCACTGCGGCCTGTCAGCCATTCCGGAGCGGGGAGAAGGAGAGGAGCCAGGATGCCGGCGTGGGACCTCCCGACCAGCACTGGGCTGGAGAAAGCCCCTGGTGAGTACAACTTTCCTTTTTTTTCTGAGCTCGGAGTCCCTTTAACTTATGGAGGTCCAGAACTTCTAGAATTTTTGTAGAGGAGCAAAGGGAACCCAAACCCTCTACACTAAGAAAATAACTGCAAGGTTGGATTTGTGGTGGAGTCAGGCATCCTACGTCCATTTCAATGTTCATCCCAAAATGGAACTAACTCTATTTTCGGCAATACCGGTAGTTACTGGCCAGAATGTATTCTTATCTTACATGAACTGAGGTTTTCTACTTTGTCTGATCACACACACAATTTCACCAAAATACTTGATTTTTCTGTTTTTCCAATAAAAACTATAAATTGTACAAAAGAAAAAAATTAGAACATCATTTTTTTTGTTTTTTTTGATCGAGAAAAATCAATCACGTTTTCCAAATTTTCTATGTTTTGATCGGCTGTGGTTACATATGCTGAACAATTTTAATTTTTTGTGAGAAAAATGTGACTAATAGATTAATTAGATTTTCCAAACAATACAAATCAATCAAGAAAATTGATTGAATGTAATAGCTGTAAAGAGAAACTAAAAGAATTGTACAGTGATTGTACAGCCACCTGGAGGAAAACTTATAACATACACAGCATGAAGACCATGTTTCTCAAGAACTTACTGAGCAATTTTATGTATAAAAAGTTTCACTAACCATCTGTGAGAATTTTCATCATTTCCTGTCCAAACAGGAAGTGGGGAAATCTCTCTAAAAGCGACAGACAGCAGCAGATAATAATTTTTTTTTCTATGGCAGGTGGGGATAAAGGTGGACATAAACTTATCGATTTTTGCATTTAATTCCTGTCAGATTTGATCATCCTGATTGAGTTTGACAGAAAATGATTGCACCTACATGTCTGAGTGATCAAATTTCGATGGATTTTTGGATTTTGATCTACAATTGAACGACAGGCCATCTCATTCCATTGCATCAAACAGTGAAATGGTGCCATTTGACAGACTGAGAGGGACCGGTCCTTTTGCCATATTGGGAGTCAATCTGTAAGGGTATGGCACCTTAAAGAGACTCCGTAACAAAAATTGCATCCTGTTTTTTATCATCCTACAACTTCCAAAAGCTATTCTAATGTGTTCTGGCTTACTGCAGCACGTTCTACTATCACCATCTCTGTAATAAATCAACTTATCTCTCTCTTGTCAGACTTGTCGGCCTGTGTCTGGAAGGCTGCCAAGTTCTTCAGTGTTGTGGTTCTGTGATGCATCTCCCCCCTCCAGGCCCCTCTCTGCACACTGCCTGTGTGATATTTAGAGTAGGGCAGCTTCTCTCTTCTCTCTTATCTTTTACAAGCTGGATAAATCCTCCTCTGAGCTGGCTGGGCTTTCACATACTGAGGAATTACATACAGGCACAGCTGTCTGCACTCTGCAGGAAGAAACAGCCTGACACTTCAGTGGAAGATAGCTGCAGGGGGAAAGAAACACACAAATGATCTCTTGAGATTCAAAAGGAAGGGTGTATACAGCCTGCTTGTGTATGGATGTATTTTCTATGTGTGGACATGCTGTGCATCAACCTACTTCCTGTTTTGGTGGCCATTTTGTTTGTTTATAAACAAACTTTTTAAAACTGTTTTTACCCACTTTTAATGCGGCAAGGAGCGGTGAAATTGTGTCAGAGGGTAATAGGGGATGTCCCCTAACGCACTGGTATGTTTACTTTTGTGCGATTTTAACAATACAGATTCTCTTTAACGTCTCCTGACTAGTTTTTGTTATTGTTCCTCATTTCCTGTCCAGTGTACTGCCAGTTTTCATATTAGAGACACAAAGCACCATGGAGGTTCCCTGGGGACAGGATATTAGGAAAGTGATCTGCAATGGGGACCTAGACAGCCATAAAATAACAAACACATTTCCCAACGATTCACAGGTGAAACTCAAAAAATAAAAATATTGTGCAAAAGTCCATTTTTTTCAGTAATTTAACTTAAAAGACTACTACCGCGAATTACGAGGACCAAGACCGGCTCATTGCGTCATCACTGGCAGACCCGCAGGCGAAACAATGGAGAGGGAGAGCGGCTCATTGCGCAATAGAGTCTGTGCTGACAGCTGCCTCCTTCAGGCAGAGGTCACACTTACCGGTTTTCGTACGCGTTTTCTGCACAGAAAAACTGACTTCAACTGAGAACTCATGTTAATCAATAAGCAAGGTCACATTTTAATGCAGATTTCGCATGCAGAAAAAAAACTGACATCTTGCGCAATTTGTCAGTTTTCTCTATAAATTACGTTAGCTGCTGTAAGGCAGGGGTCACACTTGTCTTTCAGTTTACTGCAAAGTGTAGAAAACTGAGACAAGTGTGACCCCTGCCTCAAAGCCTGCGGGATGCCTAAGTGCGGGGGTCCTTCACTGTAACGGCTCCTGATGGAGGGAAGACTGGCAACAGGTGTTCTTGTGCAGTACAGTTTTGTCAGTTGGGAAAACAGGGCTAAACCATCAGTCTTTTTTTCCCCAAAACCTGACAAGGCTCCTCCTGCTATGTTTTTTTAGTTACAAAAGTCCGTCAGCGTTATATCAGGGACTGACAATCCAATAAATACAGTGAGATATGTAAAATTAAAGGGCCATCATAAAAAAAAAGACACAGCGAGGCTTCTGTAT
This sequence comes from Hyperolius riggenbachi, assembly GCF_040937935.1. NCBI lineage: Eukaryota > Metazoa > Chordata > Amphibia > Anura > Hyperoliidae > Hyperolius > Hyperolius riggenbachi. The sequence goes on along the minus strand of NC_090655.1, from coordinate 31,265,729 downwards.
ACTTGTTATATCTACTTTGGGATGGTTAAAAATGTAATGATGGGCAAATTGAAGCTATAGGAGAGCTACCTTTAACAAAATATATGTATGAATTTTGCAGGAATCTACTTCAATTCAATTTTTCTTATAGTTTGAAATGAGATGGAGATGGGGGAGGGGGGATTAGGGGGGGGTGGGGTAGGGTAGTCCTTGGTGGAAAAAAAAGGGGGATTGTGATGAAACCTTTTCCTATATCTATAGGGGGCAAAAGGATTAAGTATTATATGTGAGTTTAATGTGACCATTATTCCATAAGATTTGGAATCTGTCTTTCGCCTCCTGCGTGAGGACCTCTGCTTCACTCTTCACAATCTAAATAGTTTGTTTAAAAAAAAAAAAATGATTCGTGGTATTGGTTGTAACGATCGGTGTAACACAGAGAGAATCTGATTATTGGTGATCTGCAGTATCACCAAAAATGCAGATATATACCTGATTATTGATGATCTGCAGTATCACCGATAATCAGATATATCACTAACCTCTGGATACCTGAGTAATATGAGTGTTTGGTGCAACAGTAATACTTTGAGGAGAATACCTGGGGAACAGGTATCAGGGCAGTAGGCAATACTGTCCTGGAGAACACGTACCTTGTAACCTGTAACGTACCAGTTACCTGGGACTCTCCCGCAGGGAGGAGCCAGGCTAGGGGTAGGAAGGGCCAGAGCATGAGTGACACCAAAGGCAGGATGTCACTGACTGATCTGTGAACTATCTCTTAACTGAGAAGATAGTTCTCGAGGTCGGACAAGTCAGGTCGGCAACACACGGACAGACAAAGTATAAAGACAGGAGACTGATTCGGTAATCCTAAGGCACGCAAGGTTTGGCAACAGAGTATCAGATATAGCGAGGTACCGAATCAGTGATCAGAAGAGTGGTCAGGAAAGCAGAAAGTCATAACAGATAATAAACAATGCCTAGTCTTGGGTGTGAGCTCCGTGATCATCAACACCCTGGAACTAGTCTGATATATAACAGAATGGTAACACAAGTCTCTAGACTTGGGTGTGAGGTCCTTGATCATCAACACCCTGGAACTAGTCTGAATAATAACAGAATGGTAATACAAGTCCCTAGGCTTGGGTGTGAGGTCCTTGATCATCAACACCCTGGAACCAGTCTGAATAATAACAGAATGGTAATACAAGTCCATAGGCTTGGGTGTGAGATCCTTGATCATCAACACCCTGGAACTAGTCTGAATAATAACAGAATGGTAATACAAGTCCCTAGACTTGGGTGTGAGGTCCTTGATCATCAACACCTTGGAACTAGTCTGAAGTAATAACAGAATAACAACACAGATTCTGACAAAAGGTCTGAGTGCTTCCACGTAGTGATCGCAACGGCAGACAACCAGTGAATGACCAGCACCCAGTATATATAGTACAGCGCTAACCAGCGCCTCCCCTAAGTGCTGGACCAATGGGAACTGGTTGCAACGTCAGCTGACCGGCTTGGTCAGCTGACTCGCTTCTGGCTGTCATAAAAGTTCTGCCTCTCAGCGCGTCCGCGCGTCCTTCTGAGCCTGTGTGGACTATCAGTCCCAGCCACACCAGACGTGTTGTGAACCACCCGCCGCGCTGGACGCGGAACCAGCCACACCGCTATCAAAGCATGCAGCGGTTTCTCCGCATCTAGCCATACTATCAGATGTAGGCCCACGCTTGCAAACCGCCGCGTTGGACGCGGAATCAGCCGCCTTGTTCTGAGCACACGCGGCGGCTTTTCCGCGTTTTCTCACAGTGGTCCTTTAAAAGGTGAAACTAAGATATGAGATTGGAACCCTCTGCAGGTGTTTTGGATGAATTAGCTGATTAGACACTCTGAGCTTGGAATATTGAACCTTTTCATAATATTCTAATGGGCTGAGATTTTGATTTTGGGGTTCTCATAAGCTGTAACCATAATCATCAAAATTATAACAAATAAAGGCTTAAAGTATCTGGCTTTGCATGTAATGAGTCTGTTTCATACATTTGCTTCACCTTTAAGTTGAATCACCGAAATAAATGGACTTTTGTACGATATTATTCCAATTTTTCGCGTTTCATCTGTACAATAGATAAATCCCAGTGTAGCGCTTTAAGGTTTTCTCTGCAGAAAGAATAGTCACTAGCCTTGCTGTGGGTACACCCTGTGTAATCCTATAAACCTCCTACTTGGGAAATGCTTTGAAAAAGGGGTTAATACCACTTATAAGACAAGTTTTGTAACAGATTACCTACAAGAAGCTGACAGAAACATGATCTGCTCTGTAGCGCAGGTGGTCCATCTCCTCTGATCTTTTCCAATCATCTTCAATAGATAACTCGAGTCAAGTGTCCTCATTGTTACAGGATCAAACTCTGCTACCTGGAACTGATTAAAACCTGGGGCTGACCCCGTGTCTGATGAGACACCTGCCAGTATGTGTGCCATCAGTGACCCCTCATCACAGCTATGGCAGATATGGCATACCTGCAAGTGGGGGATGCGCACACGTAAAGGATGATACCGTGTTCCGGAGTATAAGGAAGGCTCTATGTTACACATATGTACAAGTCTGCTGAGGTCTATTTGCATAGCTCCCAAATGTCCCTTTTGGGACAGTCCCACTTTAGGAACAAAATCCCTGTCTCTTTATTCTATGTTTGTCCTTTTGCCTTTTTCATCCTTATTTTTCCCCTTTTTCAGGACTGATGTCGGAACAAGTTATTTGGGCAGGGGAATAGCAGGCGGCTAATAGAGGCAGTCATTGGGCACCCAAACAGTGAGTTGGGTGCCCAAAGGTGGCTGGATAGTGTACTGGTTAAGGGCTCTGCCTCTGACACAGGAGATGAGGGTTAAAATCTTTGCTCTTCCTGTTAAAGGAGTTATTAGGGGTATTTAATGAAAATAAGTGCTACTAACTCGGAGCTTCCTCCAGCCCCAAGCTCCCAGCATGAGCCGTTCGCCGCCGCTGCTTCCCGGTCCCCGGCAATGATGTCAGGTGCGAGCGGCTCTGTCAGTCAATGCCACGTGGACCGGAGCTTACTGCGCAGGCGCAGAACTACTGCGTCTGCACAGCAAATTATTGGTAATTTTACCGATATTCCAGTAGCAGCTTTTTACAGCGCGCAAATTACTGCGGCACCCTTTTTAAATGTACGCATTTCTCTCCTCTTAACATACTAGTCATTAATGACCATTTCAGATTAAGACTATCTTGCATGTGAATCAGGCTGAAAACTATTTTAGGCTGCGTCCACACTAGGTCCGGAAACGTATCCGTGGCTGCGTTTTTCAAACCTGATGAAAAACGGAGTCCCGGATACTAATGTTTAAAATAGCAGCCAGCCTCACCCAAGTAAAAAACGGATCAGTCTGCGTTTGCGGGGATCCGTTTTCAAAACCTGAACGGAAGGTCCGGATCTGCTGCATTTTCACGCAACGGATCAGGACCACGGATACACGCAGGGGTAGTGAAAAGCAATGCATCTCCAGCTCCACAGGCAAAAAACTGATGTGAAAACGGATAGCCTGAGCTTTATGATTGGCCCAAAAAATCCTCCCACTCCTTCCTAATGATAGAGACGTTTTCTGTCAGGGAAAAACCTGAACGGAAACTGATACAAAACTGATGCAAAACTGATGCACTTTCATCAGTTTGCAGTACGGTGGGTACTTCCCCTGATCCGGACTGCAGTGTCCGTCCTGCAACCGGGTCTAGTGTGGACCCAGCCTTACACTGATCAGCTTGGTTGCTAGGAGTGTTTATCTTGGTCAGTTTTGAGATTAGTTGAACTGTAAAACAAACCTAAAGTGAAAATAAACTTATGAGATAATGAATTTTATGTGTAGTATGGCTAAGAAATAGAACATCAGTAGCAAAGAAAAGAGTCTCATATTGTTTCTAGTACAGGAAAAATCTTTAGTTATGTATGCAAAAGAGCTTCTCTGAGCTATTTGACCCACTGGGTCAAATACAGTCCTGTTTGCAGCCTAGAAACAATCATCAACAGCTTTAGATCAAGTTTTACTGCAGGAAAGATCAAAGTGTCATTATTTCTGCTTTGCTTTATAGCTTAAAAGCCAGAGGGCCCATATGCAATTCACTTTTTTACCTGAGTTATCTCCTAGGAGATCATTTTCATCTTCTCTTTAAACAGGGGTGTTGCTAGGATCCTATGAGATCCGGGGCACTTCTGCCGGAAAATGGGTGTGGTCATGCACCATAATGTGGGTGTGGTCATGGGTGGAGCAAATTTTGCATGAACTTAACAGCAATCTAAGTAGGCCTGCCCAGCAATATGTCGGATGAAGCCCCCTCTCTATTAATACAAAAAAACCCTAAAATGCTGCATATCAGATAAATAGGCAGTGTTACTTAAATATAACTTGGCAGAGTTACCTGGCTTCTGTGCTGGCTTGTCTGTCTTTCTGTTGGGTGGGCTGGCCTGCTGCCAGGTTATCTGGCAGTCCATCCATAGCATTCCCTGACCTTCTAGTAGACCCCCTCCCATGCTCCCACAGGACTCCCGTTGAGGCACCACAACTCCCAGCATGCACCCATAGAAGAACCACAGCTCTCTGCAGGCCCCCATAAGGCACCACAGCACCCAGCAAGGCACTACAGCACCCAGTATCCCTACATAGAGGCACCACAGCAACCAACATACCCCCTATTGATGCACCACAACTCCCAGCGTTCCCGCCATTAAGGCACCACAGCTGAATCTGCCTGGGGGACATTCGGGGCACCCCAGAATAGATCCGGGGCACGTGCCACTGATCTTTGGGTCTAGCAACGCCCCTGTCTTTAGATTACATTTTCTGCATTTTACAATTGAAAAAGTAACCCAAAAATGGAGGAAAATTACTATAAAGTTTTATTTTGGGTATTTTCTTGCTTGCTGGTGGCTTAAAATGCATTTTATGTCCAGTTGTGAAAATATCACCCTAGGAGAAAACTCAAGAGAAAAACCTAATTGCATATGGGCCAAAGTGTGCATTGTAAATTGCAAATATGACAGAATGATGCAATATTATAATGAAAAAAAGCTATATAAGTGAAAATAGAAATATGAGACTCTTTTTTGCTGCTAATGTTCTATTCATTATCCATACTACACATACAATGTATTATATCATAAGTATTTTTTTTTCCCGCTTTAGGTTTAGGTAAGAGCAACATTCATTCATAATGGTCTGATTCAAAAGAAGGAAAACTGCAAAAGGAGAAAAATGTGATTCCAAAAAAAGAGAAACAGTCGGGATCTATGCAGCTCTTTGCTGACATGAATCTACTGATAGCTGCATTTATCACCCACCCAGTGTGTGGACAGCAGTTCACCTGCAGCACCTACAGTCCACAAGTGGTAGTATCAGCACCTTCCCCGCAGAGGGTTCAGCTTGCAATGGGCCTGAGGCTGAAAGTGATCAGGCTGCATGAATGTTTAAATGTCCCAGACAACTTTCAGGGTTTGTGTCGATCCTTCTAGGTGTCACTTATTGTCATCACACACGGCACGTGGCAAATAAAAGAAAAGAAAACACAAAAGGTGCAAACTTGAGCCAGCACGTGCTGAGACAGTCACTTTCCTCCTGTATACAACTCGGAGGAGATCAGGTGACCTCGCTGTCACCCCCAGGCCATGGCCCGGCATCTGCCTTGCGCTCCAGCAATTCATAATGCACACGGTGGGACCTACAATTCAGAGAGATTTCTCGGCACGCGTCTGCGAGACTTCTCTCAATTAACAAACAATAACAGACAAATTCAATCCGGCGCAGGGCTTGTATGTACTCTGCCCTTATTTGGGGAGGGTTAGGTTACAACTGTGACCTTCTAACAAGAAAAGGTGACAAAATGTGAATTAAGCATGTTGTCGCATTGTCTGGTGAAGTGTGCTGACCTGAGGCCTCTCATTCATCTGGATCACCGCCATATGCTGACTATTGCGGATAAATATTTCAGTTCTCCATCAATGCATGGACATGACCCAGATCACTTAACTTGATGGACCAGACAGTAGATATAAAAATCCTTTGTAGATTAGGTTCATTACGAGCTCCTCATTCAAGTCTTCACTTGTAATGATAACCCATTTACCTTATTGCCAAGTTTATTTATTTGCTTTATTAATGTACATAGATGCCCCTAAGCAATACAATCATCCGCTGAATATTGTATAGAGATCTTCCCTGCTAAGCAGGTAATTTTAGCGACAAAGCTGGGTCGTGGCGCCAGAGCTGGGACAAGGTCCTCCATTACCCAAGGCTGAGACACCAGAGTGCACTCCTCCATCCCTCCCACCCCAGCCGTCACACACTGATTGCTATTGGACTAAGAGGAGCCCCAGGGTCCCCTATGCCTTAACCTCTAGTTATCTGGCTTGCAGTCACTGTATCCCCGGGAGTCCTGTGGGAGCATGGGAGGGGGTCCATGTATCCCCTTTTCTAATTTATCACATTTGTCAAACACAATAGCAGAATGATAACTAAGTGAGTTGTGCGCCCCCTCCTACACTGCGCCGTGAGGCTGGAGACCCTCTCTCCTCTGCCTTGGCCCAGCCTTGGGTGAGGCTATAGCACCAGTGCTATGTTGCGCGCCCCACGCAAGAGTAATTTGGGGATCTGGTGATCGGTCAGACCCCAAATTACTTCTCCCTCCAGGTTGTTACAACTCGTAGGGGGAACAGTATTTAACGCTATCGGGGATTTGAGCAGCAGCAGGATGAGCCGTCATTCAGCATGCACCCAGCTCGGCGGCGCCATAATACGTACGCCTCCTTTGTGCCAACAAAGCAATACTCACCTGTGGAGGCATAAACTCCCCAAAACTTCCAAAGGTTTCCTGACACAGTGTTTTTCAACATAATTACAGCATGTACCCCTTTTATGAAATATGGTGTTTGCAGAGAACCCCTTATTTTAAAAAAACAATAAGTACTTACATATTTGCCCATCTGGAAAGTTTGGCAGCTTTTTGTTAAAGAAAACCTGAACTGAAAATTAAAAGTCAAAATAAGCATACACAAGTAATACTTACCTCCTGTGTAGTCTACTCCTCAATCTCTTTCTTCTGTCCTGCGTTCTTTTTGTCCACTGTGATCAATGGAATTCTCCGTCCTCCATTTTGAAAATGGCCATTACACCATAACAGCTTTCTGGTCAGGACACAGTTAAACTGTAACATCGCCCACTTGAGCCATAGGGAAGCATGGACACATCAGTTCTCCTCTCAGCTGTAACTGACAGCAACTGATATATTTCAGTTCTGACAAAATCTTGTCAGAACTGGCAGGGATCATTGTCAGAAGAACATGGTGAGTTTCTGTGAGGAACTGATGGCAAGGTAACTATTTAATGTTCATTTGAAGCTACCTCGTGTGTTTATTTTAAATAATTTTACTCAGTACAGGTTCTCTTTAAAGTTCTGTTTGATCCCCTAGCCAGATCCAACCATTTTTGGAAAGCTGCAAGTCCCACCTTTCCTTTGCACTGGGTCCTGAGTTAATATGATGCCCCATTCCCAAGTGTGTGTGTGTGTGGGGGGGGGGGGGGTGTCCCCTGCACTTTGCTGCAGAGAGCACAGTGGAATTGAGTCTCCTGCCCATGCCAGTAAGGCGGACAGGAGATGAGGGTGCCTAGCTGCGCTGCTCCTTCATCTGTAATGAGAGACCAAGAACACTTGACATAAGTTTTGAAGACACAGATTTATGCTGCAAAGGAAGAGGACCTACCAGGTGTGCTGCTTATCATCATGTCGGGTTTGTCCTGTACTTATATAATTGTACTTTCTGCAGCCAAGTTCAGAGGACACCCCTCCTTCAAAACCATATAACTTGGGAACTGAGCATCATACCGACTTGGGACCCGATGCAATAGAAAGCCGGGACTTTCAGCTTTCTAAAAATGGTCAGTTGGTGGTTCCTGGGGGAGCAAACAGAACTTACACAAAAATCTGCCAAACTTCCCAGACAGGATAATACGTAAGTACCAACCAATATTTTAAAGAACTTTAACCAAGGATTTAGCTTCATCCAAATACGTAGCTGATACCCCTATTCCCACGAGAAATCTTTACCTTTTCTCAAATAGATCATCGGGGGGTCTGTATGGCTAATATTGTGGTGAAACCCCTCCCACAGTGTGATGTCATGACAGATTCCTTTCTGTGAACCTCATTGTATTATGGGAAATAACAGCTGTTTCCAACTGAAACAACAGAAACAAATGACATGGTGAATATACATTTTTCGTGATCTCTCTTCTATTTTTTTTAATTTCTCACTTTGCAATGTATTGATTTATTTTTCCCCCCGCTTATTTTTTTTTGGTAAAGTTCCTCTTTACCAAAAAAGAGACTGTGTGACAAAAAAGTGCCCCCTGGGGGGTACTTACCTCAGGAGGGGTAAGCCTCTGGATGCTATCTAGGTTTTCCCCATCCTCCTCAGTCCCACGGTGGTCTCGCTGGGCCCCTCCGAAGCCACAGCCATCAATTTGTCAAGCTGTGGTGCAGACGCAGTAGCGCCTGCAACATTTACCTTTCCTGGCTCCCCGATGGGCTAAGGTGGAAATAGCCAATCCCAATCTGGTCCGCCCTACTACGCAGGCGACTTGCGCCTGCCCAGTAGAGCAAACCCGACTGAGATCGCGTATTTCCACCTGATCCCAAACTGAGAGCCACTACTTTGCCTGCGCTGGAGCAGGGAAGGTAATTACTTACATGGCTGCTGTTCGGAGGGGCCCAGCGAGACCACCGTGGGACAGAGGAGGACGGCGGAGGTCTTTATAGGATACAGATGCTTTCCCTTCCTGAGGTAAGTACTTTTTTCTGTTACAGGTTTTCTTTAAGTACACCTTGACGCATGTATTGTTAGGAATACTCAATATTTGTGTATACATGTTTGTTAAACATTCATTGATGTTTTTAATGAACCAAAAAATAAGAAATTCAATCAGTCTAATGGTGCCAACACACAAGGTACAATTAAAATGTTCAATTTTCCCGTTTTAATGGACCAAAACGATCAAATAGAATGAAAATTTAAAAGAAAAAGACAAGTGTATGGTAGGTTGTATAAGATTATACTATTAGATAAGGATTGAAAGAAATGTTTCAAAGAATGGAAACTTTATATGTATTGTGAATTATAACAATTAGTAGTTATGGATTTTTTTTCTTTATTTGGAGCCCTGAAATGATTGTTGATTTTTCATAAAATAGGTGTGTTCTGCAAAAGTAAAGTTCAATGTTAAATTAGTATCTATATATATAATAGACTAAGTGCCTCAACCTTCAAACAAGAAGAAGAAGTACTTTGCATGAGGAAATTTATGCGTGCTCAAACACCAAATTTAAGGCCTCTTTTCCACGGACTGTTGAGGTGTGTGCTCAGCAAGCAGTTACCAGGCAGCAGTGAGCAGATACCAGGCAGCAACAAGCAGTTACCAGGCAGCAGCAAGCAGTTACCAGGCAACAGTGAGCAGTTACCAGGCAGCAGCAAGCAGTTACCAGGCAGCAGTGAGCAGTTACCAGGCAGCAGCAAGCAGTTACCAGGCAGCAGCAAGCAGTTACCAGGCAGCAGTGAGCAGATACCAGGCAGCAACAAGCAGTTACCAGGCAGCAACAAGCAGTTACCAGGCATCAGTGAGCAGATACCAGGCAGCAGCAAGCAGTTACCAGGCAGCAGCAAGCAGTTACCAGGCAGCAGCAAGCAGTTACAAGGCAGCAGCAAGCAGTTACCAGGCAGCAGCAAGCAGTTACCAGGCAGCAGTGAGCAGTTACCAGGCAGCAGTGAGCAGTTGTGAGAGTTTGAGAGCCATTTCACTGCCTATTCACAGTCCATGGAAAAGAGGCCTTACCCTAGCAAGTCTGACATTGCAAATCTGGCCTAATTGGCTATTCATGAGGCAATGCTCATGCAAATGCATGCACAAACCAATACCACAAAGCAGTCACCCTGCTACATGCTACATTAGCACTATCCGGCTTAGTGCACACCAGAGCGGTTCGGCAGCGTTTTGTGATCCACTTGCGGCTGCGGATACGCTTGGGTAATGTATTTCAATGGGCTGGTGCACACCAGAGCGGGAGACGTTTTGCTGAAACACATACTCCCGAGGTGAGGCATTTTTTGGATTGCGGAGGGGTTTCTGCCTCCAATGTAAAGTATAGGAAAAACGCAAACCGCTCTGAAAAACGGCAGTTCAGAGCGGTTTTGCAGGCGTTTTTGTTACAGAAGCTGTTCAGTAACAGCTTTACTGTAACAATATATGAAATCTACTACACCAAAAACGCTGTACAAAACCGCAAAATGCTAGGTGAAATGCTACAGAAAAATAAGAAAAAGCGTTTCAAAATCTGCTAGCATTTTGCGGATCTGCTAGCAGTTTTTGGTGTGCTCCAGGCCTCCAGGACCGCCACGGGGAGGATTCCCAATGCCCCCTTTTTATACAACTGGGGGGACCGCAGGGTCCCAGGCTCTCTCACTGCCTGAAAACCACAGCGGCACCCCGGAGGGGGAGGCTGGGTGGCGTGGACGACCCCCCCCCCAAGTGTGGCCAGCGCCGGGGAGAGCCGTCTGCACCCACCTCCCAATATTAAAAACAGGCACTTACCTTAACGTCCATTGCGTTCTGCTACATGCGCATTAATTTGGGGGCACCACATGAGAAAGGAGAGAAGCATGGGTCACCCCGAGCTTTAGAGCTCAGGGCTGGCTCACATACAGCACTCCAGAGGGGGGGGGGGGGGAGGACAGGCGCACTCACTCCAGGGTTCACACCACCGGAGCAAGCCATCCACCACCTGCCTCCAAAGGATACAAACTGCACAAAATGCTTTCCATGAGAAAATTAATGCGCATGTAGCAGAACCCAATGGACGTTAAGGTAAGTGGCTGTTTTTAATATTAGGAGGTGGGTGCGGACGGCTCTCCCCAGCGCTGGCCACGCTTGTGGGGGGGGGCGGCTGCGCCACCCAGCCTCCCACTCCGGGGTGCCGCTGTGGTTCCCAGGCAGCGAGAGAGCACTTTGCAGTATTGGTTTTTTGACCCTGCATAGTTTGGCATGCGAAAGCAAATGCATATTTGCATGAGCATTGCCTCATGAATAGCCAATTAGGCCGGATTTGCAAAGCCAGACTTGCTAGGGTTAAACTTGGTGTTTGAGCACGCATACATTTTCTCATGGAAAGCCTACTTCTTCTTGCTTCAAGGTTGAGGCACGTACTCTATTAGATAGATAGATGCGGCGTATGCTACGACGCGGGTTGGCTAGTTTTAATTATTCAAGATATAGCAGTAGTGGAGGTAGGTGAGTACATGTGTATTGTCAGTGAGGTTGCAGGAGGTATGGTGTAATTGAACTTATAATTCATGTTTGCATATTTGCATCTTGTTTTTCCTCCAAAGTTTTAACTCTTTCAAGTAAAAGCCTAAAAGTATAATTCATTCTCAAATACTATAATACTCAGAATACTTGTCTGTATTCTTTGCCCACAGTCTGTTTGGTTTCGGTTTCTCCTCGTCCAGTAGGATCTATAGATGAAGCGCAAAAGCTATATTAGCTTTCTTCTTATTACCCGCATATTCCGGCGTATAAGACGACTGGGCGTATAAGACGACCCCCCAACTTTTCCAGTTAAAATATAGAGTTTGGGATATACTCGCCGTATAAGACTACCCCTCTTCCAACACACACCAAATTAAAATAAAAATTAAAAAATCATGTACTGGTGCTGTGTATGAACAGATACTGGTGCTGTACTGTATGTGTTACCCAGTATATAACAGTATATAGTCAATTGACTTGTTGCATTGGTCAACTCTTCTTAAGTAGACTGGTCAGCTCTCCTTGTCTACCTGTTCAGAGCGGTATGGAAGAATAGATTGCGCTCCCTCTGCAGGGAGATCAGAGAGGCGGTAACAGGATAGGGCGTATCACCCGGCATCAATGACACCCGGCGTATGAGACGACCCTCAACTTTTCAGAAGATTTTCAAGGGTTAAAAAGTAGTCTTATACACAGGAATATACAGTACTTATTACAGCCATTTCTTCTTCCTGTTCTGTCTGAAGAAAAAGTGTGGGAAATGCCACAAACACGTCATTTCCGAGCAAATACAACATTTTGTTTAAACTTCTTTTTTTACTTTAGATTATTTTTTCCAACCAATTTTTTTCTTCCTATTCAATCAATTTTCTCGGATTTTCTGAAAAATCAAAAGTTAGTGTTTGGTACCTCAAAAAGAATTTTAAAAACTATTTGAACCAAACAGAATAATCAAATGAATTTCTGTAAAAAAAAAAAAAAATGTTCTGTATATGGACACCATAAAAGTGACCACACAGCAAGTAATTTTTTAATTATTTATGTAATTCATTATTTACAATCTATTTTTCTAATTAATTGTAACATTTGAAAAATCTTATCCATGTACCACAGAGGTTTGTTAAATTTTTCCACCCAAAAAAGATTGAAAACTCTGAAAAAAAAAATTGCTTGGTTCCATACTGTACATTAAGAAACTGACAATCTACTCCACACCATTAAGTTTTCATAAAGATTGATCAGAAAGATCCACCCTTCCTGATCGACATATCAGAAATGTTTTTTTTTTTTTTTTAACAAACAATTGTTTTTATCAAATTGCTGTAAAATCAGATGTGGCCACCTTAAAGGGAAGGTTCAAGCAAAATAAAAAAATGAGTTTCACTTACCTGGGGCTTCTACCAGCCCCATGCAGCCATCCTGTGCCCTCGTAGTCACTCACTGCTGCTCCAGTCCCCGGCTGGCAGCTTCCTGACCTCGGAGGTCGGCGGGACGCATTGCGTACATTTTTACGCATTCCCGCTAATGCAGGAACATTAACACATACATTTTTACGCATTGAACCAGTAATGCGTACAAATGTATGTGTTAATGTTCCTGCATTAGCGGGAATGCGTAAAAATGTACGCAATGCGTCCCGCCGACCTCTGAGGTCGACAAGCTGCCAGCGGGGGACTGGAGCAGCAGTGAGTGACTACGAGGGCACAGGATGGCTGCATGGGGCTGGTAGAAGCCCCAGGTAAGTGAAACTCATTTTTTTATTTTGCTTGGACATTCCCTTTAACCCATTATTAAAAATTGTGTTCTTTAGAGACTGCAAATATAGTTCAGGAATCATTGTAGCGCCTGATTCCTTTATGAACACATTGGCCTCAATTCTTGTAGCTATGTGAGGTAAATAGCCTTGGGCAATCTGGGGTTTAATGATCGTAACAAAATTTCAGCTTTTTGTAGATAGTATGGTTTTATCTAAATAGAATTGTATGTGTGTACTGCCCTTCCTCGCATGGGTTAATGGTGTCACCATTACCTGAGGGCTGTAGGCCCACCCCTAAGTCTAGGTATATAGGTGGGTGGGGATAAGGATTGGGCAGGTCTGGGTGTCCTGACGACACAGACTTTTGTTACCTTTTGTAACCTGCTCTTGCATCGTGCTTAAATAAAAGAATCCTGTTTCTGAGTTCCGGAATCCGTATCTCTTTTGTGATATGTAAATATGTTTTTGTAGGTAAAATACCTCATGAGGCATTTACCTCTTTATATAGCAATTCTGAAAGATTTTTCTCCATTTCCGAACATGAGGTAAAACATGCGGTAAAACATGAGGTAAATGCATAAAGTGAGGTAAAACATGAGGTGTTAAGAATGCAGTAAATAAATAATAGTAGTCTTTAATTGTCTTCCATAAGTTGTGTATTTGATTATGTAGCAACCTATGAAAAGTATAATTATAGACATCCCTTAGGGCCCGTTTCCACTAGTGCGACTCGATTTCGCCGGCATTCCGACGCTTGTAAAACGCATGCGGGTGCGTTTCCGCATGCGTTTTACCCGCGATTTCGCGTGCGATTTCGCATGGCAGGGTGCCATGCGAAATTAACCATGACACTGCCAGGACAAAATAACATTGGGAAGGGTGCGAAATCGCACGCGAAATCGCGGGTAAAAACGCATGTACCAAACGCATGCGTTTTTACTATTAAATACATTAGCGGCGATTCGCACGGATTCCCGACGCAGGCGAAAACTGTGGGTCCCGCCGTGCAGATTTGGCCCGCTGCCAAATCGCTCCCGCACGCCGCACAGGTGGAAACAGCCCCATCCACTAACATTAGCTATGCGAATCCGCATGCAGTGCCCGCATGCGGATTCGCCCTAGTGGAAACGAGCCCTTATTAAAAAAAAATCAGTAAATATTTGGAGTTTTATTTCCACGATTCTTTTCTATTACACAGCCTGAATAGGAACGACACTAAAACAGCAATAGGAACTCCACTAAAAACTGCAAAATGCATGCAAAGTAAATTTAACTCCAGGTACAGGCAGGTCTTAAACTGATCGGTAAATTATGTGCTAACATACCCCCTAATTTCCATGAGAATAGCTATTTTTGGTAAATTACCTCATGAATTACCTCATAATTTACCTCATGAGGTAAAACATGACTAAAACCAGACCAACCAGAATTGCTAAATGTCATTACCTCACTAGGTAATTTGTTTGATAACCCTACCTGAATTGAGGCCAATTAAGTCAGAGAAATGCCCTCTAGAGTAATATGTGGCCCAGTGCACACCAAAACCGCTAGCAGATCCGCAATACGCTAGCGGTTTTGGGAGCTGATTTCAGAGCGATTCTAGGTATGTTTAGAGAGGTTTTCTAAACATACCTAGCGGTTTTGCGTGCGTTTTTGTGTAGCAGATTACACATATTGTTACAGTAAAAGCTGTTACTGAACAGCTACTGTAACAAAAATGCCTGGCAAACCGCTCTGAACTAGCGTTTTTCAGAGCGGTTTGTGTTTTTCCTATACTTTACATTGAGGACGAAACGCTTCCGAAAACCGCAAACGCGCAGCAGGAGGCGCGTTTGCGGCTTGGCAAAAACCGCAAACCGCCGGTGTGCACCATCCCATTGCAATACATTAGACAAGCGTTTTTAGAGGCGGATGCGGCCGGCGGATCGCTCCAAAAACCGCTCGGTGTGCACTGGGCCTGTGAGTGTGCTCAACTCTTGTGGAGTGTTGTCTCCTCAGTAACTGCTAAGATGCAGTGACGTAG
This sequence comes from Hyperolius riggenbachi, assembly GCF_040937935.1. Classification (NCBI taxonomy): domain Eukaryota; kingdom Metazoa; phylum Chordata; class Amphibia; order Anura; family Hyperoliidae; genus Hyperolius; species Hyperolius riggenbachi. The sequence goes on along the minus strand of NC_090655.1, from coordinate 31,250,604 downwards.
CTAGACTATGGGGCCTTTAAATCTAGGCAATCTTGAGCAATGCCACCTGCCCCTACCCTATGGATGTGAGTTTACTGAGCAATTTACATATCCATGCAATGTGCATTGTGTATAGTCCATGATCACTGAAATAAAGTAAGAGAATAGAGGGAAAAAAAAGGAAAGTTATTAGTGAACGCATCAAAAACCAACTGGTCCCCCTCATCTCCAGGGACCCATAGCAGTTGCTATGGCTATTGCTATGCCCTTGCTCAGATGATTACCTTTTGAATAAAGCTGAGTGAAAAAAGGCACTAATCAGTAAAGTTGTTTTTTTGTTTTGTTTTGTACCTCCCTAGCAGTATTGGCGGTTATGCAGGTCAATACAAAACATGCTGTGAACAGTACTGACATGCATACACGTCAGTACTTTCCTGCACTGTATACTTGACCCTTGCTTGACACATTTCAGCAAGTTACAGGGAAAATAGGTTATGAAAATTAATTGGATCACTTTTCGCTCAGAAATCCTGGGGAAATTTAACACCAGAGAGGTTAAGATCATTTGTGATAAAATATGTACACTCCTAAACAGAAGCTTTGGTAATGTCACAATTGGCAATATTAAAGGGGTTTCTCTGGGGAGGGGGGGTCTGAGGATAAAAACCGCCACTTACCTAGGGCTTCTATCTGCCCCATGTAGCAGTAATGGCCCACGCCGTCCTCCTCCGATCCGCCGCTCCCCGCCGCCGGCCCTGGTCTAGCGCGACACGTCGTCCAACTGCGGCTGTGCGGCCGTGGCCTGCTCGCTCCCGCCCGCGTCATCAGAGGCTTACTAAATAGGCACAGTACAAGAAAACTTTGTACTGCGCCTGTGCAGTAAGCTTCCGAGGACGCGAACGGCAGCGCGCATTATTCAGCTATGTCAGACGAATAATTGCCAGGTGCCGGCGGCGGGCAAAGGCGGATTGGAGGAGGACGGCGTGGGACATTACTGCTACATGGGGCAGACAGAAGCCCCAGGTAAGTGGCAGTTTTTGTCCTCAGGTTCCCCCTACAGAACCCCTTTAAGTAACGAAAACAATTATTTAGACTTTGCTTTATTTATCAAATACATTCCAGTAATCTAATGTCAGGGCGAAGGATGCAGAAAAGATTAAATTGTGCAATTTCAACAGCAGGTTTGTACACAAAATGTACACATTAATGACAGTGGGTATTGCCGTGTGTAACGATGTTCTGTGTATTTAACAGAAACACACTATATGAAGGCAGAAAAGGAAGCTGTGGTGAAGTTCTGTGTATTCAGGAGGAACACAAAATATGAAGGCAGAAAAGGAAGCTGACAGTCTTCACTGTAAATCAGTCAAGGGACAAACACTCCAGGCCATGGCTGCTATGTAGATCTTCTCATAGGTAATACATGCATTTACACAACAGCCCACAAGGGGGACTAATCTCTAGCAACAGGTTCTTGTATAGGTTTTGCCAGATGCATTCTTTTCTAGGCAAGTCCGACTTCATAACAGTGTTGTTCTTGTGTATCAGAGCCCATGGGGAGGCACGTGATCCAATGGATCAGCTGACCAGGTTGTTTTAGGCTCTTATTTGATGTGTTCACATCCTACTTGAGCACATGATCATGGCCATCAAATCAGAGCCTCAAAAATCATCACCTGGTAAAACTGGTTATATGATTTTCTTAACACTAGTCCCGTCCCCCCCCCCCCCAAAAAAAAAAAACGCTCTGATCAAGCGGGGCGGGGCAGAAGCCATGTGTACAAGGATCCTGTTAAAGGAGTACTGTAAGGGAGGGAAAAAAAGAGTTGAACTTACCCAGGGCTTCTAATGGTCTCCCGCAGACATCCTGAGCCCACGCAGCCACTCACCGATGCTCCAGTCCTCGACTCCGGTTCACTTCAGGAATTTGCGATTTCAAAGTCAGAAAACCACTGTGCCGGTGCGGCCGCGTCCTTGCTCCTGCTGATATTGTCGGGAGCGTACTGCGCAGGCCCAGTACAATCTGCACCTGTGCAGTACGCTCCTGGTGACGTCAGCGGGAGCGATTACACGGCCGCACAGGCACAGTGGTTTTCAGACTTTAACGTTGGAAATTCCAGAAGTGAACCGGAGGCGGGGACCAGAGCGTCGGTGAGTGGCTGCGCGGGGACAGGATGTCTGCGGGGGACCATTAGAAGCCCCGGGTAAGTTCAACTCTTTTTCCTCCTACCCCCCTTACAGTAGTCCTTTAAGCGTAGAGTTAATTTACACTTGCCAGTTACAACAACACAAAGCGGAATGCATGAATTTTCCGGAACCCACATAATCTGCGGATGCTCACAGAATCAGTAGTGCAAACCTATGGGAATGGATAGTATCCGTTCCCACTAAGCTGTTTTTCCCCTAAAGGTGGCCATACACTGGTCGATTTGCCATCAGATTCGACCAACAGATAGATCCCTCTCTGATCGAATCTGATCAGAGAGGGATCGTATGGCTGCCTTTACTGCAAACAGATTGTGAACCGATTTCAGCCTGAAACCGTTCACAATCTGTGGTGGTGGTGGTGCTGCTGCTGCCCCCGCCCGCCCGCATACATTACCTGCTCCGCCGGCGCGACTCCAGTCTCCCGGTCACCGCTGCTCTGTCTGCGCTCTGGTCTCCAGGTCCGGCATGCCTCACTTCTTCTAGCCCGGCAGGAAGTTTAAACAGTAGAGGGCGCTCTACTGTTTAAACTTCCTGCCGGGCTAGAAGAAGTGAGGCATGCCGGACCTGGAGACCAGAGCGCAGACAGAGCAGCGGTGACCGGGAGACTGGAGTCGCGCTGGCGGAGCAGGTAATGTATGCGGGCTCTATTGCGTCGGTCGTCGTGCACTCGAACGCCGCTAGCGATGCGCTCTTTACCCGCGGGGGCTCGACGGTTATTTTCCGCACGGCACGATCGACGGGATCGGACGAAATGGATCGAAATTCGGCGTGTAGCGTGTGAACGATTGGCAGCAGATTCGATCCCAGTGATCGAATCTGCTGTCGAAACGGGCGCAAATCGGGCCAGTGTATGGCCAGCTTAAGTTTACAGATTTACTCTTCTGTCTTCTGTGTCTTCGGTCGGTCATCATTCGGGTCCTCCGAGCGCACTGACTGCTGCTGGGCTCAGGCACAAGCACCGGTATCGGAGTCCTGGTAGAACCATGGGGCTATCATTGGTTTGCTAAAAGCCAATGGGAATCCTCCCTAGCACCAGGGAGGATTTTCATTAGTTCATTAAGTGGTGGATCAATGAGAACCCTCCCTGTTGCTAGGTAGCTCCCCTTTATCTATCCAATGGTAGCCCTATGTTTCTGCCAGAGCTCTGAGCCAACCAGCGCTTGTCCCTGAAGCCAGCAGCATTGTCAGCAGTGGGAGGATCTGAATGGCACTGGTGATAACGGTAGAAGTGGGCCAGATGCATAGTGGTGAGTGTTAATATTGGTGCGCAGTGTAAATGTTCAGGGTACACTGTAAACACACCGTTGTGCATCGGCTGTGTCAATCTAGCCTAACTTCTTGGAGCTTGACTGTGGTCAATTGGTTGAATTGTCGACCTGGCATGTCCTTGATTGTCCACTGATTTTCAATAGATTTAATAATAATTATTGAATATGATGGCCAATCTTCACCAAGTCTACAGATGTATGGCCACCTGAAAGGCTATAACCAATTATGTTTGTTTGTTTTTTCCTTTAGCTGGGAGGAGATTAATAACTAAGAGGTTATTAATCCACTACGTGTTGTTCATGCGGTAACAATGGAAGCTTAGTTTCCTTTAGTCAACTATGTGGTTCTTGTCATAGCAGCCAGAGAAAACTTAGGTTTCCTTTAAAGATAATCTTTACTCTAATATTCTTACACTAAAAAGCATACCATTCTATTCTTTATTTTCTCCTGGGCCCCTCTGTGCTGTTTCTGCCACTCTCTGCTGCAATCCTGGTTTGTAATTAACAGTTTTAGGCAGTGTTTACAAACAAACTAACTAGCTTGTGATAGGCTCACATAAACAGAGTGTGTGAGTCATACAGAGTGTGCAGGGGGCCTGCAGAGGGTGTGTATCGCTTCTATCCAATCACAAGCAGCCCTGCACATTCCACACATTCAAGCCTTAGCCCGACAGACACCGCAGAGGAAAGGCGATAAGATTTATTACAGAGACAGTGCAATTAGGAAAGGCTGCAGTAAGCCAGAGCACATTAGAACAGGCATAGGAACTTATAGGATAGAAGAACTAAGGCTGAAAAATTTGTTACAGAGTCACTTTAACCCAAAATATGGGCTCCTAGTGGCAGTAGCCAATGAAAGCTTAGGTTCCTTTTCTTTTAGGCCACCACATGGGGCTGGTTTGGTAAAAAGAGAAAGTATAATTTATTTGGGAGAAAACCTGGAAAAGTCAACTCAATAGGGTGACCCACAACACCAAACTAGTACACATATTATGCTTGGGAGAATAATGAAGCTGGATAGAAACCACAAGAGATATATTTGCAGTCCAAAAATGAATTTCTTTTATTGTATAAAAAGTTTCAAAAATTATTTGGTCATCAGTAAATCTTAAAAGAAATCACATTCGTGAAGGTCACCTTGGGACTGGTGGGAAAGGCGTCTCATTATGTCTATGCAATTGAACTTTATTTCCCCATATTTGGCCGGAAAATAATTTTTGGACTTTTAAGGCCGGATGAAGAGCTTCCGTAGCTCGAAACAAACTAGTGCCTGAAATGTTACCTGTATTACTGCAAACCATGCTATATGTGATCTTCATGTATACTCTGATTGGCCTGTTCTTTTGATACATCATGAATGTGATTTCTATGAAGATTTACTGATGACCCAAAAAACTTTAGAAACTTTTTGTATAATAAAAGTTTAAAATGCATTTTTGGACTGCAATGATATCTCTTGTGGTTTCTATTCAGCATCATTATCCTCAGTCATAACCATAACATATGTGGTAAAAAGAGGAAGACACCCCAAGCATATGTTTTCAAGAAGGGCCTGTGCAATCTTTACAGCCACAGGGTGAGTAGATATAGAAAGCAAATTATCTGAAATATCGTTCCGGCAGAAGCTCCAGCGCTAGTAAATTAATTTGATGTTTTATTTGTAATTGTAATCAGCTTGAAGGTTTATGACGATTATCCATTTTCAGCATTATTATGCTACCTGCAGGTTACTTCATTATACATTTGTATAGTGCTAATTCATTTTTCACAGTGATTTGCAGAGAACATCAAACAAGTGACATCATTCAGACTACTTCAGGAAGGCTCACATTACCTTCTACATTGTTGGGTCAGTTTAGTTTTTTTGAGAATTCAGATAGTCTTTAACAGCTTGACATGGACCAATCAAATCCCACATAATCTCGGGTGACATTTTCAGACTTTAGCTGCCCAAAATGCAAAGTAACATGACTTGTGCGGCCAAATCCTGAGGAAGGCATTCATAGAGCAGGCACAGCTGTTTGTCTCAAGTCCTGGCTCTGTACCTCTGGCACCTTTGCTCCTTGTCCTTCTGTCCCTCCTGCTCAGCTATCAGAGCAGGATTTATGACAATGACTACCTTGCCCAATTTCAGGTAGCCATACTTCTCAGCCAGCTGTGCTGCTACCTCCTCTCCTCTCTTGCATAGCCCAGTGGTTGGAGTAGATCGGGCATGGAAGAAGCGCCAGGCAGCTGTTATGAAGAGTGTTCCAGTCGAAAGTAGAATCTTTGAGGAAGCAAGGCGCAGCTTGTCCTCAGCTCTGTGTGTGGCTGGCTTTTCCTCCCGTCTCTGTTCTACCTCTGGCTTCTCTGCTTTGTCCTCCTCGTCTCCTTTCTACTACTACTGCTCTCACCATCATCTTCGGGCCAGCTGGGTCCCGTCATCTTGCATTGTGGCCCCTCCAAATAAAGAGCCCAGAAATGTGCATTCTTCATGTATTGGCTGCATCAGTCAGCCACTTCATACATTGGCCAGCCAGATCCCAAAGTGGGTGGACTTTGTGGAGCTGGGAAAAAAGGGCGCAGGCAGCTAGTGGACAAAAAGGGCGCCGCCATTCACTCCCATAATAAATAACGTTTAATGGGCGCCGAGCAGGAAAAAAGGGCGCCGGAGCTAAATAAAGTTTACAAACGGCGCCCGGAGCTAAATAACGTTTACAAACGGCGCCCGGAGCTAAATAAAGTTTACAAATGGCGCCTGGAGATGTTTAATGATTTATAACTGAGCTTGTGGTGATTTACGTTTATAAAATGCACCCGTGCCGAATTAACGTTTATGAAAATACTAAACATATTTATCTTATTTAAATAATTAAAACATTATTTAAAGTTGTATCCCTTACTGTTTTTAAAACATTATTCACAAAATAAAGCGATCAGTACGTAATGTAAATTGCAATATATTTTTTTATTTAAAGTTTTATCCCTTACTGTTTTTAAAACATTATTCACAAAATAAAGCGATCAGTAGGTAATGTAAATTGGAATATATTTACACAATTTGTAAAACATTATTATCCACATAATAAAGTGATGACTAAGGGGGGTGGTTAGGGTTAGGCATCACCAGGGGGGTCTTAGGTTTAGGCACCACCAGGGGGGTCTTAGGTTTAGGCACCACCAGGGGGGTCTTAGGTTTAGGCACCACCAGGGAGGTCTTAGGGTTAGGCACCACCAGGGGGGTCTTAGGTTTAGGCACCACCAGGGGTTCTAGGGGATAGGGATAGGTACAGGGAGGGCTTTGGGGTGGTTAGTTTTAAGCACCTCCAGGGGGGTCTTAGGTTTAGGCATCACCAGGGGGGTCTTAGGTTTAGGCACCACCAGGGGGGTCTTAGGTTTAGGCACCACCAGGGGGGTCTTAGGTTTATGCACCACCAGGGGGGTCTTAGGTTTAGGCACCACCAGGGGGGTCTAGGGGTTAGGGATAGGTACAGGGAGGGTTCTGTGTGAGAGTAGGCTTAGGTATAGTTTTACTACAATTTTAGTAATATTTACTAATGTTTTACAACACTTATTACGAACGTAGTTATATTTATATCATCGTTATAAAGAATATTTTCATATTTTATTATAAGAACAAACCATAAATGAAGGTTATTCACAATAATATACAATTATAACAATTAATCATATATTATCGTTATTTTAATAAACGTAATTATAAGTTTCACTTTTGAAACAGGGAAGATTAAAGTTTTCACAATTGCCGATTTCATAAACATTATTTAATGATTTATAAATTTGTTAAACATTATTTGTAAACGAAATATAGCACACTATTTTTATAAACGCTATTAAAGATTAATTGTTAATTAGCGTTTACACCCCGCGCCCTTTTTGTCCAGGCGCCCTTTTTGTACGTACACGGACTTTGTGTTCTGTCCCTAACGCATATAATGTACATACTCGTGGATATGCCGTCCCCCCAACTCTAACTTTAAAAACTGGAAAAAATGATTGACTTGTGTATAAGCTGGAGGTAGGAAATGCAGCAGCTACTGGTGGGTTTATGTAGTCAAAACAAATGACAGAAGAATAAGCACAGGATGTAACAACTTATGCCTGCCAGCTGTAGTTTACTGTCATGTGGGTGGTATCCATCACCCCCCTGCTAAAGGCAGAGCAAGCTGAACCCCCCAAACCCCCTCTTGAGTGCACCCCCATCTGACATAGGCACAACACAGCTGATCAGTGACTACTGTGGTGAAGTTGTGCATGCAGAAGAGGAGGTTGTGTGCCACCTCCCACCCCCAGAGCAGAGCGGCATGTAGTGCTGATTTGTAACGTGCACCTGATGGGCAGATAGTGGAATGATGGCCCATAGTCCGCTCATCTGTATGCATCACTCAGTATTGTCAAGTGTATAAGCTGAGACCCCCACTTTTGGGCCCAAAAACTTGGCTTATACACAAGCATATAAGGTAATTACCCGAACTGGATCGCCTATGTGGCAAATCAAGGGAGCGAATGCTGCTACCATGCCTAGGGCCATATTTTGCCCTAAAGGACAACTGAAGTGAGAGGGATATGGAGGCTGCCATATGTATTTCCTTTTAAACAATACCAGTTGCCTGGCAGCCCAGCTGATCTATCAGAAACAGCCATGCAGCTAATCTTGTCAGATCTGACAATGATGTCAGATACACCTGATCTGCTGCATGCTTGTTCAGGGTTTATAGCTAAATGTATTAGAGGCAGAGGATCAGCAGGATAGCCAGGCAACTGGTATTGCTTAAAAGCAAATAAATATGGCAGCCTCCATATCCCTCTTGCTGCAGGTTAACCCTTTCAGTACCAGTGGTCTCTGGCCCTTTAAAGAAGTCTCTGAAGTCTCTTTTTTTTACCTTCATTTATTATCCAGTCAGCACTAGCATTAAAGAGAACCAGAGACGAAGCATCCTCATGTATTTTATTACATTTATCAGTGGGAACATGACAATAAACACCTACCCTGCTTTTAGTTTCATTCTTATCTGCTTAATTAGTCTATTAGCAGCTGTGATAAGAATCCCCGACTGGCTCAGTCTAGGTTTGACCTGGAATCATTATAGCTGAGTCACTCTTCTGTGGAGTCTTTTCAAGCCCAAGCCTTCCCCCTCCTGGCTCAGATTTCCTGCTTTGCATACTGAGAGCTGTGATGACATGGGAGGGGCTGCTCCTGCTGAGAGAGAATCTCTGAAACAGACAAGTGTGGCTGCAATATGATCTGTGTGCACTCTGTTTGCATAGATAATGATGATGACTGCAGTTTCATTCGTATGGGAAACACTTCCTACAGGCAGCTGCACATCATACCAAAATGAAAGCACACAGATGAAAGGCTGCAGCAGCCTTTCTCATATAGCCTAGATAGCAGCCTATTCTCATATAGCCTAGACAGCACATCCAGAACAACTCATAACCCGGAAGCAGAAGGGATTTGAGCCGGCGGCCATATTTGATTTTTCCTGGAGCAATAATGGATAAAAACCACTAAAAAAGGCACACCAGAGCAGCGAAATTATCAGGTAGAGCATTTATTCTTTACAAGCTATCGACTGATATGTTTACTTTGTGTGAAACGTTCATCTCTGGTTCCCTTTAAATCCTAAGCAGATTTGCAGCATCCCCCAGCAAAACAAGTCATTTATGGCTTAGAAATAGACTTGCAAAGTATCACGACTTTGCAGGTCGCAGATTTGTGCTGCCCTGGGGAGGCAGAGCTTTGCGCTGTAGCTCTGCCTCCTATCCAATCTCCGCCCCTCTCGGTGAAAGAAGACTGAGAGGGGCAGGGAGAGGCGGCGATCAGCAGAGATTGACTGGAGAGGAGGCAGAGCTATGGCACACAGCTCTGCCTCTTACAGGAAGAAGAAGGATGCGTGCCCTGGAACTTTGCAGGGCTATTTTTAAGCCATAAATCACTTGTTTTGCCGCGGGGATGCGGCGAATTTGCTTAGGATTTAATGGTGATGTTGACTGGATAATAAATTAAGGTAAAAAAAGAGACTTCAGTATCTCTTTAAAGCAGTTTTAAACTCTGCCAAAAGATTCAATAAAAATGTGTTTTCCTACTTTTTGTAACCCATACAATTATATTTGCTTTTGTGCACAAGTATTATTCATTTAGAAATTATATGTTTCCAAAGTTCAGTTTACTTTGAAAGCTGCTGGTGCATTTTATTCATAACTGGTGTATTTACAGTATATTGTAATGTATCTAGTAATGATTTCTGAGCAGTGTTTCAGTTCAGGACTCATTAGCAGAAGTTTCTGCACTTAATTGTGAAGAATGTAATAACAAGATAAGGTTATCACCAGTTCAGATGTGGCTGCCCCTGCAGGAGAATAAGTCAGTCCTGTGATTTAACCCTTTGATTGCTGTTTTACTACAAAAAAAAAATGTGTTAGTATATTATATGCTGTAAATAATCTTTTAGAGAAAAGAAGAAATGCTTGGTTTTATTCCACTTTAAAGGAAACCTGTACTGAGTAAAATGATTTAAAATAAACACATGATGTAGCTGCAAATGAATATTACATATTTACCTCACCGTCAGTTCCCATCAGAAGCTCACAATCTTCTTCTTACAGCGCGATCCCTTTCATTTCTGACAAGATTTTGTCAGAACTGAACTAAACCAGTTGCTGTCAGTTATGTATCAGCTGCCGTCAGTTACAACTGAATGTGCAAGGTAATGTCCATGTTTCCCTATGGCTCAAGTGGGCAATATTACAGTTTAACAGTGTGCTGACCAGGAAGTTATAATGGGGTAACGGCCATTTTCAAAATGGAGGACAGGAAATTCCATCGATCACAGTGGACAAACAGGACACAGGAGAGAAGAAAGAGATTGATGAGTAGACTACATGGAAGGTAAGTATGACGTGTTTATGTTTATTTTGACTTTTAATTTTCAGTTATGGTTCTCTTTAAGGACCAGATACCACCAAACTGAAATGGAAAGATATTTGATAAATGAAATTCAGTAATTCATCACCGGTATGTGTCATAGCAATTTTCCCAAAAAAAATAATCTGGAATCCTACTTTACAGCAAACAGTTCTGAATGTCGTCTTCCCATCTTGGCTGTAAACCTGCTCCGGTACAATAAATTGACACTGAAGCGGAAAAAAATTATGATATAATGGTTGTGCAGTACGGATAGTTAATAGAAGATTAGTAGCAAAGAAAATAGTCTCATAATTTTATTTTCAGTAATATAGTTTTTTTTTTTTTTTTTTTATAACATTGCATCATTCTAATATTTGCAGTTCACAGACTACACTCAGCATTCTAAATGATTTCACAGAGCAGGCTACTGAACTTTTGAACTTTCTTCTGCAGAATAAACAAAATACAGTGACAGGAATTTGAGATAATAAGCTTCAGAAGACAGAGCTCTCTGCATCTTTGAAAGTCGGAGAGATCAGTGGTTCTTTTGCATAGATAACAACTGGAGTTTCTTAACTCTTCCTGCACTGGAAACAATATGAGACTCATATCCGTGCTTCTAATGTTTTATTTCTTAGCTGTACTCAGGGCCGGCCCGCTCATGAGGCGGGGTGAAACATTTGCCTTAGGCAGCAGATCTGGGGGGGCGGCACCCGCCTGTCTATGCGCTGGGGGCCGCCCGCCGAGCTGGAGGGGTAGCGTGCAGAAAGGGGGTCGGACCCCTCCCTCGCCTGGGTCCCCCGATCTGCGCTCCGCTCCAGCGTTAAGTACAAGCCTGCATATGATGAAGAGGCAACGGGCGGGGGAATCACTCATCTCTTCCGCGTTCCATTGTGCGCTCCACTGACATCACTTCCTGCAAGGCCGCCCACTTACAATGCAGTGGGCGGCGTTGCAGGAAGTGACGTCAGTGGAGCACGCGATGGAACGCGGAAGAGGTGAGTGATTCCCCCGCCCGTTGCCTCTTCATCATATGCATAATGCAGGCTTGTACTTAACGCTGGAGGGGAGCGCAGATCGGGGGACCCAGGCGAGGGAGGGGGGGTCCGACCCCCCTCCCCGCCACTAGGCCCAATACCCCTCCAGCTCGGCGCTCTCCCCTCCCCCCACGGCTTGGGGGGAGGGGGCGGCGATTTTTTTCTATTTTTGCCTCAGGCGGCAAAAAGTCTACGGCCGGCCCTGGCTGTACTGCACATACTAATCATTATATTATACGTTTATTTTCACTTCAGATTCCCTTTAAGGATAAGATTTTGTGAACACGCTGGGAGTATCGCAGCCATGGTAATCATAATACTGCCCTCACCCAATCTGGAGGAGAATCCCTCGTGTTACACCAGTTGAGAATCACGTATACAGTATTCAAAACCAAGAAAAAGCTTGCCATATATTAGACTCCAGCAGAAGCGTCTCAGTATTTTCCGTCTCACAATTAGTCACTGCTGCGTTTGACATTTTTTTTCTGTAACTTTTAAGTCTCCCTGAAGAAGAGAACGGCTGCGACGGAAAGCGGCGACGTGGGAAAGACAAGTTAGTGACAGATGTGTCCCTTCTCTGCCGGGCAGGTTTACGAGGGCTTCCCATTACCGAGCTTGTGACAGGACAGGACAGACAATGAACTGTGCAGCGTAATGCCTCCCCTTGTATTGCTGGTAACTGAACCCGGCTACAATTAGACCGTACTTAATATTACAAAGTGTAGCTGAGGCTGATGACAGAGGACATTCTGTTATTTAGCTCCAAAGATTATTAGGAGTAATACAGAGATTCTGAACTAGAGACATATATACCGTAAAGGTATTGGGTGCTGCGCGATTAGATGTACTCCTTTACTTGAAAATAAAATATCATCTTGTGGTTGTTTGTTAGAAGTTTGCAGACTGGACATGTTACTGATCCAGCATGCTGACAGATCGGCTTCTCGCTGCCATGACATCACTTCCTGCAGCTGAAGATACAGTATAATGCCATTATATAAATTCTGATATAGTAAAACTTTGGGTATAGTACACTAAATGTCTTGGTCCCGGCTAAGCATCATTATAAGTAAATGGAAGTAACCACTGGTATACTAAACTCTGTTTTTTTTGGCCCTTGTGATATTCTGTATCCGACTATGTTGGAAAGTAGGTGGGCAAATGCGTCATATTTCAGTCGGAGAGCTATGGGCGGGTTGGCAGCCACTTTTAGCCTGCTCGCTATCAGCATGGTACTCTGGGCTTGTGTGGATGACCTCAAAAGCACCAGACCTATGCTTTCTGTGTAAGCTGCTGAATGATTACTGAGGGAATTGCCTGTCATCTGTGACTGGCTTGTGCATGGCTGCAATGCTACAGTATCATCCATGCTGCACAGAAATGTGGACAGAGGCACACACTATCAGTACTGTCACTGCATTACCAGGCAAGACCTATGCTTCCTGTGTAAGCTGCTGCATGATTACTGAGAGAATTGCCTTTCATCTGTGACTGGCTTGTGCATGGCTGCAATGCTACAGTATCATCCGTGCTGCACAGAAATGTGGACAGAGGAGCACACTATCAGTACTGTCCCTGCATTACCTGGCAAGACCTATGCTTCCTGTGTAAGCTGCTGTCTGATTACTGAGGGAATTACCGATCATCTGTGGCTGAGTTGTGCATGGCTGCAACATTAAAGTATCATTCAGGCTGCACAGAAATGTGGACAGAGGAGCACACTATCAGTACTGTTCCTGCATTACCTGGCAAGACCTATGCTTCCTGTGTAAGCTGCTGTCTGATTACTGAGGGAATTGCCTGTCAACTGTGACTTGCTTGTGCATGGCTCCAACACTACAGCATCATCCAGGAAGCACAGAAATATGGACAGAGGAGCACACTATCAGTACTGTCCCTGCATTACCTGGCAAGACCTATGCTTCCTGTGTAAGCTGCTGTCTGATTACTGAGGGAATTGCCTGTCATCTGTGACTGACTTGTGCATGGCTGCAGCACTACAGCATCATCCAGGCTGCACAGTAATGTGAACAGAGGAGCACACTATCAATACTGTCCCTGCATTAAGTGGTGAGACCTATGCTTCCTGTGCAAGCTGCTGCATGATTACTGAGATAATTGCCTGTCATCTGTGACTGGGTTGTGCATGGCTGCAACACTACAGCATCATCCAGGCTGCACAAAAATGTGAACAGAGGAGCATTAAGTGGTGAGACCTGAGCAAGCTGTTGTGTGATTATAGCATGCAAATCCCTGCATATTAAGCACTGAGTTCTTTGATATAGCTCAGACACTGTCTGTGCTCGCTTGAAACAGAAAAAACGACTCACAAATATTGACTGAACTAAGATACAATAAGATAGTATACTTCATGTGCTTAAAGGATATCCGAGGCGATGGCTAAAAACTGGCTTTACTTACCTGCAGGTTCTTCCAGCCCCTAGAAGTCACGTGAGTCTTTCGCCACAGCTTCACTCTTCTCCCGGGTCTTGCTTACAGCCTCTGAAGTATCCTTGACTAGTGCTGGTCGTAATGGAAAAAACTACGCTTACGGATCATTACGCGTAATTTTACGCTATTACGCATTACGGAATTACGCTTATGGCGTAGACATTTATCGACGGTTCAGGTCTGTAATTACGCATGGCCCTTACGCAATTACGCGTAAGAATACGTAATGCAGGTTGTTACGTTATTGCCTTACGCATAATTTCCTTTTTTTTTTAACAAATCATTTTATTGATTTTAATACAACAAAACAGTGCCGAGAGGCCACAACAGGACAGAATTAAGCTTAGATACAATCAGAGGTCAACAATATCATAAATCATAATACAGGATATTCTAGTACATAGTGGCTCCTTCCTAGAGATTCTTTTAAGAATTGTTCATAGAGTCCAGGGAGCCCAAATTGTATCAGGAGCATTAGATACTTCGTCCGAACTTAATTATAGTCCCATCAAATTATAACCTCTGTATTAATGCAGGGTATATAGCTTAAAAAGAGAGAAGAGAAGATAAACAGAGGAAGGGAAGAACAGGTTAGTTAGGTCGCCTCCACCCCCGCCGCCCAGCACCACACCACCAGGCATTACAACCAGATTAAAGTTATTAATATTAAAGATTATTACTTTCGTTTAGGAAGGAGTGTCAGAAGTAATATCTGGATTACCAGTCCATGGAGACCAAATTTTTTCAAATTTATTTGGACAATTTCTACTCAAATAGGTCAGTTTATATAATGTCAAAGATTGGTTCACTGTTTTCTTCCAATGATTGATCGAGGGGCCCCCAGCGCCCTTCCATACTCTTAGTATTTCTTTGCGGCCATAAAAAGTAAGTAGTTGGATTAAATACTGAGCATGCTTATTGAGGGAGGTTTCGCCTAGTATCCCCAGGAGCGCCAACTTGGGATCAGGAACAAGTTGGACGGTTAAAATGGCGTTAATTATCTGGAAAACTTCAGTCCAAAACGTAGCGATGACAGGGCATTGCCAAAATACATGAAAAAAGGTACCGTCTTGTTGATTGCATTTAGGGCAAGTAGCACTGTTTGCACGTGAAATGCTGTTCATTCATACTGGGGTCATGTACGTCCTATGCAGGAACTTAACTTGAATCAGTCTATCTCTAGAACATATCGGAAGCTTGATAAAGTTCTCCAAGATATCCTCCCAGTCTTGGCTATCGATTCCTACAATATCCTCATTCCACTTATGTTTACATTTATCCCACCCTTTAGTTTCAGTATACAGTAGCTCATAATATATTGTGGATAGTGTTTTTTCTATGATTCGCGTCATTGGTGTAGTTTCTAAGTGGCAGGAGCCTAGGTTGAGTATTCTGCCTCCGGGAAATTGTGAGCGGAAGGCATGGCTGACCTGGAGATAACGGAAGAACATATTATTTTTAAGGGAGTAGAGCTGTTTAAGTTGATTAAATGACATGAGTTTCCCATCCTCTACTATATGATGTATTGCTTTAATTCCATACGCGTAGTTTCCTACTAGCAATTAATGCGTAAGGCAATGCTCCCAAGCGGAAAAGTTGACGCATGGATCAATGTTAGGTAGCCGCCGACTTTAAGGGTTAATAGCAAAGCCCCCTTAATTGCTGAGAGCCTCAAATTTGGAGAATATATTAAGGAGATCAGAAGAAATAAGAGGAAATTTTTTTTTCAAAAAGACCTTATAGTTTTTGAGAAAATCGATGTTAGTTTCAAAGGAAAAATATATACATTTAAAAACCCGCCGACTTTAACGGTTAATAGCAAAGCCTGCTTAAAATATAGGAACACCAAATTCCCAGGGTATATTAAGGGGATCAGTGGGAATAAGATTTTTTCAAAAAGACCTTATAGTTTTTGAGAAAATCGATTTTTAAGTTTCAAGGGCAAAAATGTCTTTTAAATGCGGAAAATGTCAGTTTTTTTTGCACAGGTAACAATAGTGTATTATTTTCATAGATTCCCCCAAGTGGGAAGAGTTTTACTTACTTCGTTCTGAGTGTGGGAAATATAAAAAAAAAAACGACGTGGGGTCCACCCTCCCAGACCTCTTTAACCCCTTGTCCCCCATCCAGGCTGGGATAGCCAGAATGCGGAGCACCGGCCGCGTGGGGCTCCGCACCCTGACTATACCAGCCCGCATGGTCCATGGATTGGGGGGTCTCGGAAGGGGAGGGGCAGCCAAGCTTTCCCCTCCCCCTCCGAGCCCTTGTCCAATCCAAGGACAAGGGGCTCTTCTCCACCTCCGATGGGCGGTGGAGGTGGAGGCCGCAATTTCCTGGGGGGGGGGGGGTTCATGGTGGCATCTGGGAGTCCCCTTTAAAAAGGGGTCCCCCAGATGCCCCCCCCCCCCCCAGGAGAAATGAGTATAGGGGTACTTGTACCTCTTACCCATTTCCTTTAAGAGTTAAAAGTAAATAAACACACAAACACTTACAAAAAGTATTTTAATTGAACTAAAAAGAATACCACGAAAAAAGTCCTTTAATATTCTTAATTAACCATTAATACTTACCTGTCCCTTTAAATAAATGATCTCTCGCAATAGCCTCGGAAATGTTCTATCAGTTACAATGTAACAAAGTTATTACAATGTAACAACTTTGTTACATTGTAACTACGCCGCACCCGACGTCACTCGCCGCTCAGCCGCCGCATACATTTACGCGTCCTTGCAGGACGCTAAGTCCCCGCCGGCTCCCGCTGTCCACCCCAATTTTTTCCTCTTATTCCCACTGGTCCCCTTAATATACCCTGGGAATTTGGTGTTCCTAAATTTTAAGCAGGCTTTGCTATTAACCGTTAAAGTCGGCGGGTTTTTAAATGGATATATTTTTCCTTTGAAACTTTAAAATCGATTTTCTCAAAAACTATAAGGTCTTTTTGAAAAAAAAATTTCTCTTATTCCTTCTGATCTCCTTAATATATTCTCCAAATTTGAGGCTCTTAGCACTTAAGGGGGCTTTGCTATTAACCCTTAAAGTCGGCGGCTTTTTTATATTATACGGGAGCGTAATATTACGCGATTACGGCAGACTGTGTAATTTCAATAGGAGTTTACGGCCTTACGCGTAATTTGTTACGCGTAATAACGTAACCTACGGTCTACGCGTAATTAATTACGTGTAATACCGTAACCTTACACGTAACGCTTACGGTGCATTTGTAGTGAATTACGATGCGTAATTACGCTAATGCGTAATTTCGGCCCAGCACTGTCCTTGACCCCTAATGGATTGGCGTCTTCTGCTCATCACTGGGAGTGTACTGCTCCTGATGACGTGGGTGAGTTTGCGCTTGCACAAGCAGAAGACGCTGACCCATCGGGGTCTGTGATACTTCAGAGGCTGTCCCAGGACCTGGGAGAAGTTGCGGCAAGGGAGACAAGTGACTTCGAGGAGCTGCAAGAAGCCTCAGGTAAGCAAACCTAGTTTTTATCTATTGCCTTGGATATCCTGTAAATATCACAAGGTCTGATAAAGTAAACTACTCTGGCCGGTCCCTTGGACTTTACTCTAAAAGGATTCTACAGTATTAACTGAGAGTGGAATTGTGTAGGGAGAAGATGCAATGTTCACAGTATTGGAGACCATAGTGTACCAAGACCCAGAAGAATGACAGCTCAGATTTGGTTGCTTTGGGCTTTTCTCTTACTAGCATTCCGTTTGCACCCCCTCCTCGTGACTGAGAATGCAATGTATTTAAAGAGAACCAGAGACGAAGCACCCTCATATTTTACCATATACAGTTCAGACCAAAAGTTTGGACACACCTTCTCATTCAAAGAGTTTTTTTTTTATTTTCATGACTATGAACATTGTAGATTCACACTGAAGACATCCAAACTATGAATTAACACATGTGGAAGTATAGTACATAACCAAAAAGTGTGAAACAACTGAAAATATGTCATATTCTAGGTTCTTCAAAGCAGCCACCTTTTGCTTTGATTACTGTTTTGCACACTCTTGGCCTTCTCAGTCAGTCCGAAAAATTGGGCAAACTTTGAAAGTGTCCCCAAATGCAGTCTCAAAAACCATCAAACGCTATAAAGAAACTGGCTCACATGCGGACCGCTAGTCTAGTCTAACCGGAAGGTTAGTCTAGCTTCGCCTGCCCGTATTGATTATAGCTGAGTCAGTCTTCTGTGATGTCTTTTCAAGCCCAAGCCTGCCCCCTCCTGGCTCTGCTTTCCTGCTACAAGGATACATAGCAGGAAAGCAGAGCCAGGAGGGAGTAGGCTTGGGCTTGAAAAGGCATCACAGAAGACTGACTCAGCTATAATCATTTAGAGCAAAGCTAGACTGAATGCTCAGTCGGGGATTCTTATCAGAGCTGATAACAGGCAAAATGAGCAGTGAAAAAGGAAACAAAGAGCAGTGTAGGTGTTTACTGTCATGTTCCAATTGATATATAGGATAAAATACATGAGGGAGTGTGCTTCGTCTCTGGTTCTCTTTAAAGAGGAACTGTAATCAAAATAACATAATGAATAAAATGTTTTCCTTTTTTTATTACTGCTTTTTTTTTTTTTTTTACATTATTCATTTATAAATTATTTTCTCATTGTTTGCCCATTGTAAATATCTCTCCTTTCCCCGATTTACACTCTTACATTTACCACATGCGGCAATATCTTTAACACTGGCAGATGATCTCTGCAGAATGTTTTTCACTGAGAGTTTTAAAGCCAGTAGAAAAAAAATCTCTAGTCTCACAGAATTCTCTGGGGGAGAATTACGCATAATAAACAACCTAGGTTTAGTGGGAGAGCGAAGCTACATACCAATATAGGAAGTGTTTCTGATGCTGAAATCAGGATATTTAAAGTAAAAGTGGGTGTCCTGAATTATTTACTGCATTCTACTATATGCCGTTACAGTGCCTCTTTATTGCTAAAGAGAACTTGTAAATGACTAATAATTTCAGGTTAACAAAGTTCGTGGATGAGAGTCCAAGGAGCTCTTAATTTGTGCCAGGGCTGTGAAATATAGATTTGAAATTCTGCATCATTTATATAATGCAGGTCAAGCTGTATTGAGAAACGTGGAGATGAGCTGCCGACACCCTCTAAAAATTCAGGTTAAACTCCCGATCGGAGTACCAGATCTCAAAGAATCCATACAGGGTGTAAAACCTCAGTCAATCTAGACCAATAAAACAGAGCAAATCTCTTTTAGAGCACCTCCTTAAAGGAAACTAGAGACGATGATTAGTCAGTTTTATACATACCTGGGGCTACCTCCAGCCCCATTCACACAGGTCGCTCGCACGTCACCTTCCTCAGCCTTCTCCGTCTTCATTAACAGGTCCCGTAAGCTTGGCCAGCCACGGCAAGTCTGTGCAAGCGCTCTCGCAGGTGGAAAATAGTAATTGCGCAGGCGCAGTACTATTCTCCACCAGAGTGACGGAGGGAGCGCACTGCGTTTGCTCAGACTGGCCGAACTTGCGGGACCCGGTGCAGAAAACGGAGAACGGTGTGGGAGTGATCCGTGTGGATGGGGCTGGAGGAAGCCCCAGGTATGTATAAAACTTTGACTAATCGTCGTCTCCAGGACATTTTAATCCTTTCCTTATCAGTAACGTTCATGAAGCTCTCACGTCGCTGCAACCCACTCACTTTGCTGTTGGTATGAAAGCAGAGCTTCGTAAGACAGTCAGGGGACGATTTTCTTGGCTCCTGACCCTGTGACTGGATCACACTGTTTAAAAAAAAAAAGATCTCTGGTGACCAGACTGAGTTCACTCTATTTGCACAGGATTAATGGCAACATACTCTCTGGAGAACTAATAAGGATTTTTGGGTACTTCAGTGGGCGCTGGGAACCTCTAATTTTACCCTTGAAGTGTTAGGTACTTCTTCACCAGAGATCCTAAGAACTCTGAGGACTCAGTGCGATGAAATGTGTAGGTTAGAGCCTAATGGGAGTTCAATTCACTTTAGGTTTGATGCTTACCTGGAGTAGAAGGGATGCTATGGATAGTATAGAGCCTTCCTGTTCCATTGCTGACAGACGGTAAAGCTGTTCAACCTACTCGGTCAACAGCTCTTTGGAACTACTGGTGTCCCAGAGAAGTTCTGAGGACAAGTACAGCGCTACCGTGCATGTGCGAGATAGGACTCCCACACATGCAGTAGCAATGCACTCATCCTCAGAATTACCCTGGGTCATGAGTAGTTCCAAAGAGCTGTTTGGTCAAACAGCTTTACCGGCTGACAGTAGAGGGACAAAGAGCCGCACGGAAGGCCCTATACTATCAAGCGCAGTGGTGTATAGAGGGGTGCAGGCATGGCTCTTGCCATGGGTGGCACAGCGCTATGGGCACCATGCCTGCCCCTGTGCTGCACCACCATACCTGCCCCCATGCCTCCCCCTCATTTAGACCTCAAATCAGCGGTGACTTAAGAGAGAGAGAGAGGGTGCCAGTGACCACAGACATGGAGCACTTCTTATGCTGAAGTGACATCACTGGTCACATGAACTGTGCCACACGGGTACTGTGTGTCCTCTCTTTTGTTGCCAGTGACACATTTGTAATGCTTAATGGGGGAGGGAGGGCGGCTACCTATACTAAGAGGGGGGGGGGGGGGGCTACTGGGGACAAATCTCATAACCTACACTGGGGTAGGGGTACTTATACTGGGGAGGATACCTCTGGATAATTATACTGGAGGGACACCTCTGTCCTAATTGGGGGCGCCTCTGGATACAGAGTACTGGTGGGCACATCTGGCTACCTATTAGTACTGGGGGGGGGGGGGGGGGGAATTCAGTGCTTGCCATGGGTGCTATATTGCTCAGATACACCCGATCCAGAGCCTTCCCTCTAGGCCTGAAAGATAAATGGAATTTAAATCAAAATCGCCATCACCAAGATCACAATTTTGGAATCGGCAAAGTGGCAATTATCGTGATCACGTAATTTCCACATGGGGAAAGTTTGAAGAAGTGGCTTCAAACTTTCCCAAAGTGACGGCGCGTGCGGCCCGCAGCGTTGGACATATCTTTCACACGAGTCCAATGCTGTCCGTCCTCTATCACCGTCTGCCGACTCTTGTGCTTGGCAGAACTCCAGGTTCCTGTATGTCACATGACATACAGGAAGTATTCCATGCATTAGAGTCTGCAGGAGGTGAAGTGGATAGACGGGCATCCCTGGACTCTTGCTTGAAGTAATGTCCAGAACTGATGCAGCTTAAGGGACAGGAGAGACACATAGTGGCCACAGAGACAGAACGGGCACAGAGAGAGAGACAGAGCGGGCATAGAGAAACAAAGGGGGCAAGAGAGAGACCCAGAGGAAGCATAAAGAGGCAAAGGGGGCACAAAGAGAGACAGAGGGGGAACAAACAGGCACAGGAAGGGGGGACAAAGCTTGATTTGAAGCAAGTCGTGAATCAAATGGAAATTTAAGACTGAAATCGCTCAATTCAATTTTTTTCTAAAATCGTTCAGGCCTACTTCCCTCTACTTAGGTAAGTTTCAAATCTGAAGGGTTTTTTTTTTTTTTTAAAGGTCTCTATAAGGTGCTCAAAATGTACAACCCTCACCTGAGTCATATCAGATTATAGCAAGGATTGCTGAAAGACCAGGGAATCGGAGCTTGTGCCTTTGCAACAATATACAGCACAGATATATTAACCACTTTGTCCACTGCTACAGTATATCTACGTCATCTCTGGCACCTTCCAAGCCACAATGATGTAGATATACTGACTTTCTTGCAGCCCTGCTGTGCACGATCGGGTGCGCTTCAGCGCGCACCCTCCGACACTGTCAGCTGCCTTACTAATTAGTGAAAGGGAAAATGTTCCCTTGTAGCCAATTAGTGACCCCCCCCCCCCCCCCCCCCCCCTGCGGATGAACGATCACCGCTGTAGCAAACAGCAGTGATCCTTCATCTCTCCCCCTCCGCGCCAGATCGATAAAAAAGTGCCCCTGCAAGGATAATATCTCACCTTACCTGGTTCCTGCGATCATCCTTCAGCCCCAGCTTCCATTCACCGCGGTGCATGCTGCCCTGTGATGCCGAACATCTGGGTCCCGGCTTGATGACGTCATCAAGCCGTGACCCGGTATCACAGGGCTGAGTGCAGCGCGGTGAATGGAAGCTGGGGCTGAAGGATGATCGCAGGAACCAGGTAAGGTGAGATATTCTGCTTGCAGGGGCATGTTTTTATTGATCTGGCAACGGAGGGGGCAGAGTAGTAAGGGGGGGGGGCACATTTGGCTACCCATAACGGAGGGTGGGGGTAATGTTCCGAAAGGGGGGGGGGGGTTGAAATGTATTTTGGGACTCAGGGTGTGGGGAATTAATAATGGGGGGCACATCTGATGGTCCTGGGGGCCATAACCTAACACTGGGGGCACATTTGGCTATAATGGGGAGGGGGCACTAATCCTGGGGGCACATCTGGCTACAATGGGGAACATTGATCCCGGGGACACATCTTGCTATAATGGTGGGCCCTATTCCGGGGGGGGGCGCATCTGTCTATATGGGAAGCTAGCAAATACGGGGGACAGATCTGGCTATACTGGGGGGCTGATACTGGGGACACGCCTGGCTATCTATCCTTGGGGGACGTAATACTGGTGGCATGTTTGTTATCTACTGTAGCATTTTTTATTTTTGACTAGAATTGGCGAAACCTAAGGATTAATGCAATTTTTCATTTCCCCCCTCTTTTTCCCATTAAAATGCATAGAATTTTTTTTTCTTGGGTCAAAATACCCCCCCCCCCCCCCCGAAAGTCCAGTGTGTCTTGAAAAAAACGATACCTAGATCATTTAGGTGTCGTGAGTAGGGATAAAGTTATGGCTGTTTAAATAGGGACATGGCTAAAGCGTCAAAACTGCTCTGGTCCATAAGGGGAAAAGAAGGTCTGGATGCGAAGTGGTTGAAGAAAACCTGTAATGAAGAAAACCTCCCCTGGGGGGTACTCACCTCGGGTGGGGGAAGCCTCCGGATCCTATTGAGACTTCCCCCGTCCTCTTCGGTCCCACGGCGGTGGCGAAAATACTCCCGGAATGGCTGTGATGTAAATATTTAGCTCCAGCGCAGAATCGGCTCTCCACAAGGAGATAGGCGAAAATAACCGATCTCCGTTGGGCCGCTCTACTGCACAGGCGCAAGTCTCCTGTGCAGTAGAGTGGACCTGACGGAGATCGGCTATTTTCACCTATCTCCGCGCGGCGAGCCGCAACAGCGCCCCCACTGGAGCCAGGAGAGGTAAATAAATCAGCGGTTATCAGCGCTTGTCGAGGGAGAATTCCGGGACACTTCGGGGGAGCCAGCGCTGGACTGCCTGCAGCTACAGGGGAGGGGGAAGCCTCATTGGGACCCTGAGGCTTCCCCCTCCCAAGGTGAGTACCCCCCAAGGGAACTTTTTTTTTTGTTACAGGTTCTCTTTAAGTAAAAAAAGTTCTTCCTGTATTCTCCAGTGTTCCACAACCCCATTGTCTTGTGATTGCACCATACAATTACACACGTAGTCCATCACATTCTTTAATTTGTCAGTTATAACACTAAAAAGTGACCCCCTAAAAACTGCAGCATTTCTTAGATTCAGTGTGACATTGGTACCGTAATACAATCATCAGTAAGCCCTGTAGTGTATAAATATAATACTATGAGCGGAAGACCAGCAGAACTGGCCAGGGAAGGTGAAAGGATAGTCCAGCAGAATAGATACATCGGCGTGGATATTGCACAAAGTGACTGTCACTGGAAATGAAGTCTCCGCCACCAGCAAGTTCTTATTCTTACCTTTACGTTTAGTCCTCATAAATAACGGAATCAACTGAACCCCCCTCCCCCCAAACATACACTCAAAAACACACAAAGCTGTCATGTCTATGAAGAACAAAGTCCTTCTCCAGCAGGTAGCACCACGTAACAGAGGCTGTGCTCACAGGACCCCCCTGGGGGTTTATAATGCAGCGAAGAGAATTTTCTCTGTCCCCTATTCTTCATTCCACCGGAGGATTTGACCAGCGAACTACTTTTTTTATTTTTCATGGCTCAATTTAATGCAAGTCACTGACCATTGTCCAGAGACTGGGCAGTGAGAACTGTGGGCGCCTTCAGGAGCTCAGGGAAGACTTGGCAGCTTCTCAGCTTGACCATAATGGCAGCTGGCTAACTCTGGTTGAATTTTCCAGCTTTCCTGGAAGGCACGTAGGGCACCCGCAAAATGCTGGGTGTCTCCTCCATCACCCGTACCAACAAGTTGTCAATGTAGTCCTCTAGCTCCCGAATGTGGCTGTCTTTCTTCTTCACAAGCTCCTTGTGCTTGAGCAGCTCCCGCTCCACCTCGGAGCGAGTCAGATGATCATAAGGCCCGGAACCATCAAATGGATTCTGATCCTGGGGGAACAAGAGGGAATAATGTTACAGGCAGCGTGCAAACCTGTTGTATCATCCTATCTTCCCTGCAATGTGCTGCATTATGTAAAACAAATTGAAATAAAAAGTGAAACATTTGACTGACCACCATGCATGAAGCCTTGTACACACACTAAAGTCGTTTAATACGTCCAAAAAGCAACAGATTTTGCCATGTTGGATGACAACTGTGTGCAAAAACGTTGCTAAACGACAAGCGACTGACATCAGGCATTTTGCCCAATCCATCTGGCCGATAAACTCACACGACTGTTGGGTGGATATCATGTAGTCACCCACGTGTGTACAAATGTCGTTTTATTGACATTTTCCGTTTTAACTACATTGTTCTACTGACTATCATACTTAATGTCGTTTTCCGCTTGCAGTATTTAAATTGTTGGTAGTTTGCAATATGGGTGTGCAGAAAACAACAAGTCTTTTGAATGCCCTTGTCAGTACAGTCATTTCTGCGGCGGTGGTCATCTGTTTTCCGCGACTTTTGTTGGGCCGTGTTTACAAACCATAAATGTCAGACTCCTTCCACCATCATAGTACTTTTTCACCAACTTTGGGGTACTTTTTCAATTGTAAAGTGCTGAAAAGTTAGTTTGAAGAAAAGATAGGAGATCACTCAGGTGAAAAATGTAATTGCATATGGGCCATAGTCTCTAATGTGCTAAACGTCTCTCAAGAGTTATCATTTCATTTCTTATCCTTTTCTCACCTTTTTTTATGTAAGACCTTTCCAGAGCAAGCCTAAATGCACTGGAAATTATTTTTCCTGAATTAATTACAGTTTCAGAACTTGGGACCTAAAGGGCTATTTCTTGAAAATTGCTTGGTTGTTCTGCGATCTAGTGAGCCCCCAGTTAAAACAAAAAAGAGACGGCACACCACTGGCTCTGCAAACTTGCTGTGTATTAAGCGAATCAAACACTACATGTTACGGATCATTGATCCTTCATCAGGTTATACACCTGATGAAGGATCAATGATCCGTAACATGTAGTGTTTGATTCGCTTAATACACAGCAAGTTTGCAGAGCCAGTGGTGTGCCGTCTCTTTTTTGTTTTGATGCTACATGAGCTGTACGAGCAGTCCAGCTGAGGCTAGGCACCGGCCAGTGTTCAGGTAATTATAGACCTGAGAAACCGTCTTTTCCATACAATTTGCTTTACAATTGAGCCCCCAGTTAGTTGAGAAACCATTGACAGACTCGCCTACAAAGCCTCTCCTCATGTGACGGCTACCTGGAGGGCAGTGGCGTACCTACCGGCCATAATCCCCCTTTCCAGAACTGTATGTACAATAATCACATAAAACAGACTACCATTGTGTAAGAGTTAGCAGAGGAAAGGGGATGATTTGTTAATAATTACCACTACTCAAAGCACATATATGTAAGTAATTATTAAAACTACAGCGCCAATAAAGAGCTAATGCAGAGACTAAAAGAGGGCATGATGTGATCCTCTGGTGTGGTCGCCACCTATGCACCCAACTGTTGCTACACCACTGCTAGAAAGGGTGTGGCCGGTGTTAAAGGTGCTTGGTTGGGTATGTGGAGACATGACACGGGGTGGTAGAGGCCAAAGTTGGGGGGTGCTCCCCCCATACTTACTTCATTCCCAGTTACAACATCTAACCTGAAGAAATCAGCCCTCAACTCCTGTGAAGTTTATAGCCAAGAGCGTGGCCTAGGACAGCAGACAGAGCAGTTTATCTCAGCCACTAGAACACATGGATTCTGGTAAGGCAGGCTTATTTCTGTTCTGAGAGCTGGTTATAGAAGAACATCCTGAACAGAAACATAAAGACTGCATGTAACATTTCACGTCCTGATAATGGAGCGCGGAGGCCGAGGGGTTGCAGGTGAAGTCAATCTTTACTGTTTACAGAGATGGAGAATTTGGGCTCCCGTTCCCCTCGCAGATAACTCATCTCTCTCTCCCCCTCACATCCTCCTCTCCCGCTCTGCAGCACATCATTAAAAGCTGCAGGTGCTTACACTTTCCATGCCAGGGAGGGCCAATTAAAACTGATGATTCACACTAATTCTTTGGCACAAGGACACAATTATTTACCTAATTGCTCCCTGCCACCACTTTTGATCAGAGAATTGGATGAAGGCAGGGAAGACCCGGCCCGGCACGAGTACAAAAATATGGTTAGAAGGGCTAAACTTTACTGGGCCTCCAGCCTTTACTCACACATAGGGATTACCAGTAAAGAAACCACTGTGAGACTGCGTTAAATATTCCATATCTCGCAACAGATTTTTCACAAACTACAGCAAACAATGGGAAAGGGACGACTTTATGGGGTTTACAAAAATACTTGGCAACTAATCTTCAAGACGAGGTTTAAAATTGGAAAATTGGATCCCCTTGCTACACGCCCTAAACTCGAAATTGCTTTTGACATGTTATATCACTCCTCATAAAGTCAGAATTATAAACTCTCTCTCTGCTTTCTTGGGGATGTGGCCACAAAATAGGCAAGTTTATTCATCTCTGGTGAAACAGAGAATACTGTTCAGCCTTCCTGGAGGGAGAGTTTGGAATTTATTGACCTCAGACTGAGGGACTTGTAATCACTTTTTTAGAATCCTCTAATTCCAGGAAAATATGTTTTATTTTTGTGTAGGAGGGAGTTAGAATCTCCTCAGGGTTTGTATTGCTGTCCTGTATCCCCATCTGTGAGAATTTCTATCCCTTCCTGTCAAGGCAGGAAGTAGGAAGGCCTCTTCAAGGTAAAAAGAGATTTTTGGTACTTATGTATTATCTTGTCTACTGACATTTGACTGCCCCTTTTCAGGGCCGGTTCTTGCTGCAATGTGGCCCTAGGGCAAAAGTAACTTGGGGCGCAATGCCCCTCTTCCAGACAAATCACCCTCAGGGCCCCTGAGCCACCTGCCAGGCCTGATCCAATCCCGCCCACCCCTTGTCACACAATATCATTAGGGGCTTGATTCACTCCAGTTATGGTGACCCATGAGTGTGGGGATGCTGTGTGGACACTCTGTATAGTAAAAGGGGAGGTGAATAATGGGAATATATGATGGACACCTAGAGCTTGGTTTGAGCAGCGCAAGTTAAATCCTCAGCGCACGCTACGAGCTGTGCACTGCTAACTTATGCGCGCTCCCTTGTATTTAGTGGCCGCTCCTTTCCACCCTTTCGCTGTGACGAGGTGGGCAATAGGTTAAAAGGTGAAACTAATATATGAAATAGGAACCCTTTGCAGGTGTTTTGGATGAATTAGCTAATTAGAGTCTGACACTTTGAGCCTAGAATATTGAACCTTTTCACTATATTCTAATGGTCCGAGATTTTGATTTTTGGGCTTTTCAGAAGCTGTAAGCCATAATTATAACAAATAAATGCTTGAATATCTCGCTTTGCATGTAATGAGCCTATTTCATTTATTAGTTTCACCTTTTAAGTTGAATGACTGAAATACATAGGCTTTTTTACGATATTGTAATTTTTTCGAGTTTCACCTGTAAATACCTTTATAAACGGGGCAGTGAAATTTGGTAGACAGTATAATATGTAAGCAGGGCTGTGGAGTCGGTACAAAAAACCTTCCAACTCCGACTCCTCAGTTTATGAAACCACCGACTCCAACTCCGACTCCAGGTACCCAAAATGACTCCGACTCCTTGACTCCGACTCCTTAGTCTAATACTTACCAAGGCTGTGAATTTTGTACAAAATCATCCAACTCCCGACTCCTCAGTTTATGAAGTCTCCAACTCTGACTCCGGGTGCCAAAATTGCTCCGACTTCAACTCAGACTCCACAGCCCTGTATGTAAGCACCTATTTTTTATTTTTTTCTGTAGGGTGATTAGCTGCTTAGCTGCTCTGCTGTGGCAGCCAGCTGACAGAGATCAAATTGCAACTTCTGATTAGTCACAGATGAGGGGGAATTAGAGAGGCTAAACTCTCTAAATACATACATTGTGCATTTCTCTATGTTTTCCTTCTGCCCTGTGCAAGAGTTCAGGTCCACTTTAAAACACATGCTTTTCTGTACAGACAAGTGTGCTCCCTGTCTTAAAGGGTACCTGAACTAACATGTGACATGACGACGTACATGATTAACGTGTATGTACAGTGTCATTCCTGCATATCTGAGAGGAAAAAGGCATGAATGTCTGGCACTGTAGCTTTTAATGCAAAAATAGCAAGTGTACAAGCATGTATAGTAGTCGCATAAACATGTTCCCGTGAAGTGAAAGTACTTATCATGCTCTGCTGGAGTGAGGGAGGTTGACTAGGTTGCCATAGTGACACATCTGTCCTCCAGTTCCGTGAGCGTCATTTATACGTGGTGACGTGGTTACATCGCCTGTCATGACACGCACCACGCTTTCTCCCAATGGTTTGGCCCCACGCCATTCTAGGCAGGTAGGCGGGGACTTCATACTGAAGTAGGCTATTTTAATGGCCTCTCCCATCCAGCACATAGTGCACGTTAGCCTCCAAGGAAGCAAGGCTCACCATATTGCGAAACGGTCGGGCGCCCACAGCTGCCTCCCTCACTCTGGCAGAGCACGATAAGTACTTTCACTTCACGGGAACATGTCTTTGTATACATGCTTGTACACTTGCTATTTTTGCATTAAAAGCTACAGTGCCAGACATCCATGCCTTTTTCCTCTCAGAGATTCCTGCAATGTCTTGTCTACTTTTGTCTTGAGCACGTAGCTTCTGCTGGAGATCCACACCAATAGCCAGCCACACTCACAACATCCACAGATTTTTACTGAGTGCCTGCCTTTTTTCTCCTAGTTTTAATTCCTGCATATAACAAAGCTGTGTTCATTTTTCCTTTTTTTCCCCCCTTGAAAGTGTTAAACATTTAGGTATGCCAGTGACAGTTTCTCTCAAGTCAGGATCTAGGCCTTGATTCATCAAGACTTATCGAATTGGTTAACTACAGTTCGGTAAAATACCGAATTCGTTAAGTTGATTTCAGGATTCATCAAATTTATTTACAGCTGTTAGCAAGCATTCGGTAATAATTCGGTAATCATTCGTTAGTGATGCGTTAAAACAGAAGAAAGTGCAATTCATGAAAATGAAAGTGGGCGTGGTTTAGCGTTACATTTAGGATTAGTTATCTCCTTCACTGCTTTGTCGTTATTCCTGTCAGATCATTGCTGACAGAGAAGATGGAGCCATTTGAAGTGGTTATGTATCAGCTGAGAGTGATTCAAAGGCGTAGAAGAGGAAGAATAAGGTCTAGAACTACCAATTTGCAAGAGAACACAGGCAGTTCCAGGGATAACTAATTTGCTAGCTGCACTATATTTTTTTTAGAAAAGGCTCCTATCAAGCCGTAGCTGGCGAAATTGTGGGATTGTCCCAAGCCACTTCCAGAATCCTGGTCCAGGTGTTAAGCCCTATTCAGAATGTTGCTACGTAGTGTTCAAAGGACTGCCTTTTACCCACAATTCCATGGGAATCTTATGGCCTTGTGTTAAATTACCTCTGTAAAATGAAAATATCGACACGTTACCGAATGGTTACCGAATTGTTATCGATATTTTATCGAATTCACACCGAATGCGGAAAAACCTTGATGAATACAACTAGAAATCGATAAACTTCAAATTTGGTAATTTAACGAACTGGAAAAAGTTATCTTAAAGACAATGATGAATCGAGGCCCTAGACGGAATATAGCGTAACCCTCACTACTTACAGCCTAAACTCTTTCCTGCAGAGAACAGCTTCTGATTGCAGGGAATAGATAAAAAAAGGTGAAAAGTTCATAGATTGGGACCGTGAACTGTGCAGACTGTGTGAAAGACTGGGTCATTAGGCAGAGACAGTTAATTTTCTGTTTAAAAGCTAAAGATGCTGGTTAAATATTTCACTGAGATTTAAAGCTATGTTTCCACTCTAGCATTGCGTTTTCACATCAGGAAAATCATATGCAAATTTTCTGAAAATCAAAATAAAAGCATGGCATTTTACATGCGTTTTTATGTGAATTTTTGCGCAGCTCTGAGTCCTCTTCCAGCCCCGTCATGGCTCGTGAAGGCAACCTGAGGGATGGGGTCAGGACCCCACCGGAGCATGTCTATGCCCTTCTGCCGTTCTTGCGTTTCAGCACATCATACGCGCTTCCAAATGCGCACGGAAGCGCGTATGATGTGAACGAGGCCTTAGTCCTTTAAAAAGTTTTTTCCCGGAGTAGGAGGCTAGATACAGTTGTTTCTATCATTAGTTTATTTCCAGTTCAGGTTCCCTTTAAAGAGACTCTTCTTTTGACAACTTAGGAAATCTTTTGATCGGGTCAGATTACAATTCAGCTGCTTTGAGGAGTGAGTAACTATTTTGTTATTAAATAAAACAGGTCAGATCAAACCGGCACCTGAATAGATTGGAATACCTGTCGCTAATTACAACTCTTTTCAGAGTGTCCTTATCCGGGAAGTTCACATCCATTTTCCATCAATGAACTTCATTGTTTTAACTGTAAGTTCAATAAAGACATGACAGCACAGAATGATGAGTGTGTTGTTTAACAAGATCACCTCTGTTTATTATTACACACAAGCCAAAAATATTGCCAGAGGCAGAACAGCTTTTTCTTAAAGGGAACCTGAGGTGAGAGGGATTTGAAGGCGGAAATATTTATTTCCTTTTAAACAATGCATGTTGCCTGGCTGTCCCGAAGATCCTCTGCCTCTAATACATTTAGCCACAGAACCTGGATGAGTATGCATATCAGGTGCTCTGACTGGATTAGCCCCCTGCTTGTTTCAGGAGCGTGATTCAGACACTACTGGTGCCAGAAAGGTCAACAGGACTGCCAGGTAACTGGTATTGGTTAAAGGAAATAAATGTGGTAGCGTATTCGCATCACCCCCCCCCCCCCCTCACCGCACACACATAGCATCGATTACCAAATCAATTAAGGACTAAGGTATCTGCATTGCATATTATGTTGGTGCTTTATGAATACAATTAATACATAAATAAAAAGTCTGTTTCCAAACTCCTTGTTATCTACACATCTAGCTATCTGCCTTTGTCCCGACATAATGCTGTCTGCATAGAAAGCAATATTAACTGTCTGAGATATGCCGATGATCCCACTGAAACTGAGGAAGAATTGAAGAGCTTAATCATGAATGTCAAACAAGAAAGTGCCAAAGTTGGTCTAGAAAACTCAAGTCATGTCATTTGCTCCAATGAACCATCTGCAAATACAGGTGAAACATGAAAAATTAGAATATCGTGCAAAAGTTCATTTATTTTAGTAATTCAACCTAAAAGCTGAAGCTAATGCTGCATACACACTTGAGATAAAAGTCTTTGGAAAATGCAAGATCACAGACCAATTTTACCCCATTCCATGTAGTATGAGAGCCATACCTACACCATCTATTCTATGGAGCTGCACTCCCCAACAACTAAAGTCTTTGCAGGATGCTGCACACACAGATGCCCGTACACATTCAAAAGATCAGTATCTGCAAAAGATCTCTTCCTGCAATAGATCCATTCCTGCAAAATGCATTCATAGTCTATGAGATCTGCAGATCATCATACACACCTTGTTTAACAGACTTCATCTGCATATCTGGCAATCATCTGCAGATCTGAAAATCCATCCTGGTGGATCTGATCTGCAGATGATTGCCTGTTAAACAAGGTGTGTATGATGATCTGCAGATCTCATAGACTATGAATGCATTTTGCAGGAATGGATCTATTGCAGGAAGAGATCTTTTGCAGATACTGATCTTTTAAATGTGTACGGGCATCTGTGTGTGCAGCATCCTGCAAAGATTTTATCTGATGGGGAGTTCAGCTCCATAGAATAGACTGTGTAGAGCAGGCTTTCTCAACCAGGGTTCCTTGAGTACTCTGCAGGGGTTCCTTGGCATTTTCCCCCATCGTGGCGGAAGGATATAAAGCACACTATAATAGGTGGTACTGTAACAATAAGCACTAATTTGGGGGGTCAGAAGACAGTATAATGAGGGGCAGTGTAATAGGGGGTAGTGAAATAAACAGCCACGCATACTTTTAAAGACCACGCCTCCTGCAAAATATATGCACGGGTTCCTCGAGACCAAAACATTGTTTGCAGGGGTTCCTTGAGATCCAAAAGTTATTTGCAGGGTTCCTCCAGGGTAGAAAGGTTGAGAAAGGCTGGTGTAGAGCATGGCTCTCATACTACATGGAATGGGGTAACATTGGTCTGTGATCTTGCATTTTCCAAAGACTTTTATCTCAAGTGTGTATGCAGCATAATGTATGAAATAGGAACCCTTTGCAGGTGTTTTTAATTAATTAGCCGATTAGAGTGACATTTTGAGCCTGGAATATTGAACATTTTCACAATATAATAATGTTCTGAGACTTTGATTTTGGGTTTTTCACAAGCCATAATTATCAAAATTATAACAAATAAAGGCTTGATTTTTCTCACTTTGCATGATATTCTAACTTTTTAAGTTTCACCTGTAGATGGGGAAAAAGTAGAAATTTTAACAAATGTAATCTCCCTGGATTCGAAGACCTCTGCAGATGGTGACTGCAGCCATGGTACACACCATCAATTGTTATTGCCCAGTTTTTCCATATCCATGCTGTATGAAGGGCAACAGAATTTAAATTATAATGCAATACTCAGTGCACCATTCTTCAGGGTACAGATACAGGAGATGCACCGCAAGTGCTTAACCACTTGAGGACCGCAGTGTTAACCCCCCCCCCCCCCCCCCCAAAGAATAGGCCATTTTTTTCAATTGGGCCACTGGAGCTTTAAGGCATAGCTGCAACTCAGCACATAAGTGATTCCCCCACCCTTTTCTCCCCACCAACAGAGCTCTCTGTTGGTGGGGTCTGATCGCTTCTTTTTTTTTTTTTTTGTAAATAATTTTGGTATTTTTTTATAAAAATGTTTATTTCTTTAATTATTTTCCCTCCCTACCCCAGTCAGCCTATCACTGCGATCTGCTGTGATAGGCTTCAGCCTATCACTGCCGATCGCTTCTGTGTCCCCCAGGGGGACAGCAGTGTCACACGGCTGTCCCCAGTACAGCGCTGCCTTAGACCGCAGCACTGTACAGGTATTTTAGACGGCGGTTTTGCCATCTAACAGTCTCTGAGCGGCGACCGCCGCTGGGAGACGGAAGGCGGAGCTCCGCCTTCTAAGCAGAGATGCGCGCGCTCTCCTGCTAGCCCCATAGAAGGCCGTTCACGCCAATTGGCGTGGAGCGCTCATGAAGAAGTACGCCACAAGTGCCCACCTTCTAGTATACCATTATGCCTAACAAATTGCAACTGACCAAAATGACAAAGTCTCAGCACATGTTTCATTTCATAGGGGTTAAGCAGCATGCCGAATACCCTCTTCACCTGAACACTGACAGTATATCCTCCATAGCACATGTCCCAGTGTGCAGATGTAAAAATAATCTAAGTACATAATTCCCAATTCTACACTCCTTTATTCTCCTTAAAAAACACTTCAAATCAAGTCCACTAAATCCCATAAGCATTCAAATATGTAAAACTCACATCTGGGTTCCACACAACATGGACCCGTAAAAGTTGTCCAGCTTATTGTACATAAGCCGCATCAGCAGCGTCTCCTCACTTAATTTGGTCCGCTAATTGCTTCCTTAGGTGAGTGAGCCAGGGCCACCACTGCTAAGCTTTTATAATCTCAACTCATTCACCGCCAAGAGTGGTGTATCCGATGCCTGGGGCAATACTTCTCTTGTACTTAACATTATTCTTTCCACTCCTGTGCCATTAACCTCAATACTTATGTGCCTAATATTAACTTCTCTGCCTAACTCTAACCTGCTCCTCTCCAATGCATAACACTAACCTCTCCTCTGCCGAACACTAACCTCCTCTTTCCTCTGCCTAACACTAACCTCCTCTCTCCTCTGCCTAACACTATCCTCCCCTCTGCCTAACACTAACCTGCTCCTCCCAAATGCTTAACACTTTCCTCCTCTCTCCTCTTCCCAACACTAACCTCCCCTCTCCTCTACCTAACACCAACCTCCCCTCTCCAATACCTAACACCAACCTCCCCTCTCCAATACCTAACACCAACCTCCCTTCACCTCTGCCTAACACTAACCTGCCCCTCTCCAATGCCTAACACTACCACCTCCCCTCATATCTAATCACTGATTTAGGCATCAGCTCTCCTCAACACTAACCTCCCCTCACCTGTGCCAATGACTAACCTTCCCCCTTTCCTCTGCCTAGTACCTCCTCCCTCTCTGCCTAACACTAACCTCCTCTCTCCTCTGCCTAACACTAACCACCCCCTCTCCTGTACCTAATCACTCTCCTCACACTAACACAATTAACACTAACCTCCTCCTCTCCTCTGCCTAACACTAACCTACCCCTTATGTGCCCAACACTAACCTCTCTTCTTAGATTCCTAACACAGACTTTCCCTCTCCTCTGCCTAACCTCTCCTCCCTGATGCTGCCTAACACTAACCTTTGCCCTCTGATGCCTAACGCTAAAGTCCCCAGCCACGTCAAATCAGCCGTTAGCTGATCTACTGTTAGGTGGAAGGGCTAATACACAAGTACTATAAAACCAAGTACTGTAACCATGGTTGCAGTGAAGGTCCAATGGAATTTGTTAATAAGAGAAGTTCAGAGTTGCCGCAAGTTGAAATAGTAAGATTATTTTTGCGACAACCGTGTAATTTACCAGCACTACAAACTTCAGTCTCCGGTTCCAGCAGCTCCCGCTGATTCGTGATAAGAAAGTTTTGCCTCTGGCAAAATCTTGTCTCATTTCTTTATTCTTGCTGTTTAGATGAAGATCAGGTCGCCGTAAAGGTGTCCGGATTTCTGTGACGCAATGGTTTCTATCAGACGATACCGGTCTCGGCTCGAAGGTAAGCTGAGAACAGTTTAGGCATCAGCTCACACTTTGTGTAAATGTTATTACTCTAGTTATAGTGCTAATGATGCCCTAACGATGCTCCAGCTGTACAGAGCATTACTCCATCTCACAGGTGTGTAGAAAGATATGTAAACTCCCACCGACTAGCAGAAACATCACAACAGTAATTATGCAGCTGTGAGATTTATCAGCGGAGAGAAGAAAGCGCTGTACCATCACCAGGAGTCTCTCCTCTTCCAACCTCTGATTAGGGCTGGCTGTGTTCTGCACAGCGACTTCACACACATCGCTTCTAATTGAAGAGCAGTTACCTTGTTACGGCACATTGCTAACGATGTAAAAATGAAGACAGAATGTCAGTTCTGTGGGGTTTTTTGTTGTTGTAAGTAACTTCCATCAAAAGTATGATGATTGTAGCTGGGTTAGTGCATTCCTGGCATCGAGAAAAGGTTGCCTGCTGCATGTGATGCTCTGGCTAGACAGTGTAATGGTTAAGGGCTCTACCTCTGACATAGTAGACCAGGGTTCGGATCTCTGCTCTCCCTGTTCAGTGAACTAGCACCTATTCAGTGGACAAGACCCCCTAACGCTTCTGCTGCCTACTGAATGTGCCCTAGTGGCTGCAGCTCTGGTGCTTTGAATCTGTCAGGAGAAAAGTGCTATATAAATATTCTTTGTATTGTTTTTGTATCCATGCTAACCAAAGGTTTTAGGGAGTCTAATGCTTCTTTTATAAAGCAAACCGCAAAAAATGCTGTAACTCTAAGCAGAACAGGCCCATTGCTGGTGGTGTTGACCAACAGTACATCACTTCTGGGAGGAGTGCTTCCAGCTGGTTTCAGAAGTTCGAGGCCCAGTTGCCAGTCTAGACCCATGGGTTGCTCATTTCCGTAGGAAAGCCTCTTCATAAGATAAATACCAAAATGCCCTAATGACCCAATTTTGTAATTTCACCAAAGCTTTTATAGCTAAAAAATGGAAGTCCTTCTGCCTTAGTATTGAAGCCCTCAAGAATAAGGACCAGGAAATATATCTGCTGGAAAGGATCACCTTTTCCCTTAATGAAAGAGAAGACTACTTTCTCAAGGTCTGGTCTCCTTGGTCAGAGTGTTGACTATCCCCCTAGCTTCGTATGGAAATTGTTCGATACCTGGCCCTAGGATTTTGACTGTTTTTCTATGCAGTATAACTTATACAATGGACCATGCTAATTTTGGACAGATGCTGGCTCAAGTGGAAATGTAGCCTTAGTGTCTTGTTTATTCGTAGGCATGCATTGCAGGCTGTCACCGGTGATAGTGGTTAGCGAGATTTCATAAAAGGGCACAGAGGCACACTGATGCAAATTGCAGATCGAGAGGAAACTGAAGGGCCTGTAAGGTTATGGGGGCTAAAAGAAGCCACAGGTAAGTTAAATAGAACTTGTTCCCCTGTCGCTTTATTTGAAAGAGTAACTGTCAGGCATAAAACCCATAATCAATTCTCTATTACAAACCAGATGCTAACAAGGCAATACAAAAGTTTTAAATCAATTTCACTTTTTTTTCAATGGATTTTTAGTCCCCATACTCCTACGCTCTTTTCTCGTACGCTTGCCGCAGAAGAGAAGTTGTAATGCATGCTAATTAAGCCTGATTGGCTGAAGCCTCTGTCCCTCACCACTGTTCCTCTCCGATTGGCCGGCTGTTTTTGGTCACTTGCAGCCAGGGTCGGACTGGGACACCAAGGGCCCACCGAGGAAGTTTCAGCCAGGGGCCCACCCCCCTCTCCTCCTCCTCCCTCCCCCCCCCCCCCCCCCCATTTTGGGCTCACATACACATGTACTCTAGAAATTTTGCATGACTTTATGGTAGGGAATAGATTGTGAGCAATTCTGAGGACAGTCTCCAATAGGGATATGTCTAAATGCGAAACTAAATGGGTGTCACCATGCACTGGAACATCGGCGTGGTCATGATGAGTCATGGGCAGACTTAAAAAAAAAAAATACAAAACACAAAATAAGTAGCGGCGTTATTCACAGAGATTAGGTCCGACCAGATACATTGTATATTCAAGTAGTTACATGCCTCATGATAATTCATCAAGTAGTCAAATTGCAGCAGATACCCCCACAAAATGCAATCAGGTTGACGGCAGATACCCCCACACAATGCAATCAGGTTGGTGGCAGATACCCCCACAAAATGCAATCAGGTTGACGGCAGATACCCCCACAAAATGCAATCAGGTTGACGGCAGATACCCCCACACAATGCAATCAGGTTAACGGCAGATACCCCCACAAAATGCAATCAGGTTGATGGCAGATACCCCCACAAAATGCAATCAGTTTGGCTGCAGATACCCCCACAAAATGCAATCAGTTTGGCTGCAGATACCCCCACAAAATGCAATCAGTTTGGCTGCAGATACCCCCACACAATGCAATCAGGTTGGCTGCAGATACCCCCACACAATGCAATCAGGTTGGTGGCAGAGATACCCCCACACAATGCAAGTCCCCCCCAGCTTGGAAGGGGGGGCAGAGGGCACAGATCAGCGGGGAAGCCTCCCCCCCTCCCTCACCTAGGGCCCCCCTTCCGCGCACCCCCCTCCTCGAGAAGTGCAGCCAGCAGCGAGCGGAGTATAGCTTACCAGCTTCAGATGATGCTATCTCCGCTCCGCTCCGCATGCCGCTGCTGCCCTGCTGGTCTCTGTCTCCTGTAGTGACGCTGTCCAATCACGCTCTAGCAGGAAGTACTGCGAGAACGTGATTGGACAGCGTCACACACTACAGTCAGAGACCAGCAGGGCAGCGGCATGCGGACTCGGAGCGGAGATAGCATCATCTCTGTAGCTATTCTCCGCTCGCTGCTGGCTGCACTTCTTGAGGAGGGGGGTGCGCGGAAGGGGGGGGCCCTAGGTGAGGGAGGGGGGGACGCTTCCCCCCCTCCCCGCCGCTCTGTGCCCAATTCCCCCCCTTCCAAGCTGTGCCCCCCTCCAGTGGCGTAGCTAGGGTGTTTGACACCCGGTGCGGATAATTTACCAACACCCCCCCCCCCCCCCCCAAAAAGCAAAGCGCGCAGCGACAAAAAAAATGGGTGTGGACATGACATCACATGGGTGGGGGGTAATTGTAATGTAACTGTAACAGTAAGGCAGTGGGCTAATATAGGTAGCCAGAATAGTTTCCCTCAGCATAGGTTAGATATGACAAATATGACAACATGACAAATTCAGCAATCTTGAGGCCCCCAACAAGACAAATTCAGCAATCATGAGGCCCCCAACAAGACATTCAGTAACCATGAGGCCCCCAACAAGACAAATTCAGTAACCATGAGGCCCCCAACAAGACAAATTCAGCAGTCATGAGGCACATAAATAAACAGCATTTCACATAAATAGGCAGAATGCCCACTTAATATGGTAGACACCTCTCACCTGGCTTCTGAATTCTCCTCTACTGGCTGCTGTGCCAGGCAATACTGTTTTTGGCTGGATTGGGGATGATGTGTGGGCTGAAAGGCCTGGCGGTGATGCTGTGGCCGGCCTGGCGGTGATGCTGGGCTGTACTTGGCTGGTTGAAGTAAATGTTGGCCTGACTGTTGGTGGTGATGCTGTGGCCTTTTTGACAGTGATTCTGGGCTGGTTGGCTGGTGGTGATGCTGGGCTGGCCTGGATAGTTTAGGTAGTGACAGGTGCACCCTAGTTTAGGTAGCACCAGGAGCCTCCCAGCTTAGGTAGTGACAGGACCCCCAAGTTTAGGTAGCGACAGGAGCCCCCCAGTTTAGTTAGTGACAGATACCCCCCAGTTTAGGTAGTGACAGGAGCCCCCAGTGTTTGTAGTGACAGGTGCCCCCCAGTTAAGGTAGTAACAGGTGCCCCCCAGGGTATGTAGTGACAGGAGCCCCCAGTGTTTGTAGTGACAGGTGCCCCCCAGGGTATGTAGTGACAGGTGCCCCCAGTTTAGGTAGTGACAGTGCCCCCCAGTTCAGGTAGTGACAGGTGCCCCCAGTTCAGGTATTGACAGGCGCCCCCCCAGTTCAGTTAGTGACAGGTACCCCCAGTTTAGGTATGACAGGAGCCCCCCAGTGTATGCAGTGACAGGGACCCCCCCCCAGTGTATATAGTGACAGGAGCCCCTAGTTTAGGTAGTGACAGGGCCCCCCAGTATAGATAGACAGGTCTATAGGTGTCCCCAGTTTAAATAGCCAGATCTATAGGTGTCCTCAGTGGCAGCGGAGAGAGAAGAGAAGCGGTGGGGAAGGGAGGACGTTTCCCCCTCCCCCTTCCCTCACCTTGGGGCTCCCCCTCTCTCGCTCCCCCCTTTAGAATTAAGTGATGCGGCAGGCAGCGCCGCTGTGCCTGCCGCTTCTTTTCTCTCTCCGCTGCCACCCCAGGGCGGGCGGGCCAGCCACGTCCGGGTAGCTAGGGGGGGGGGCAGCAGCTAGCCAGGGGAGTGTGCATGCCCCATTTTGCCCTATGTAGGGACGCCCATGGCATGGTAGGCAGATAGGTAGCCGGGTAGGCAGTTATGTAGCCGGGTGGGAGGGTAGGCAGATAGGTAGCTGGGTGGGCAGTTAGGTAGCCGGGTGGGAGGGTAGGCAGTTAGGTAGCCAGGTGGGCAGATAGGTAGCTGGGTGGGCAGTTAGGTAGCCGGGTGGGCAGTTAGGTAGCCAGGTGGGAGGGTAGGCAGATAGGTAGCCGGGTGGGTAGATAGGTAGCCAGGTGGGCAGATAGGTAGCCGGGTGGGAGGGTAGGCAGATAGGTAGCTGGGTGGGTAGATAGGTA
The DNA here is from genome assembly GCF_040937935.1 of Hyperolius riggenbachi. Lineage (NCBI taxonomy): Eukaryota > Metazoa > Chordata > Amphibia > Anura > Hyperoliidae > Hyperolius > Hyperolius riggenbachi. The sequence goes on along the minus strand of NC_090655.1, from coordinate 31,210,606 downwards.
GCCGGGTGGGCAGTTAGGTAGCCAGGTGGGAGGGTAGGCAGTTAGGTAGCCGGGTGGGCAGATAGGTAGCTGGGTGGGTAGATAGGTATCCAGGTGGGCAGATAGGTAGCCGGGTGGGCAGATAGGTAGCCGGGTGGGAGGGTAGGCAGTTAGGTAGCCGGGTGGGCAATTAGGTAGCCGGGTGGGAGGGTAGGCAGATAGGTAGCTGGGTGGGTAGATAGGTAGCCGGGTGGGAGGGTAGGCAGTTAGGTAGCCGGGTGGGAGGGTAGGCAGAAGGGTAGCCGGGTGGGAGGGTAGGCAGTTAGGTAGCCGGGTGGGCAGTTAGGTAGCCGGGTGGGAGGGTAGGCAGATAGGTAGCTGGGTGGGTAGATAGGTAGCCGGGTGGGCAGCCAGTTAGGTAGCCGGGTGGGTAGATAGGTAGCCGGGTGGGAAGGTAGGCAGTTAGGTAGCCGGGTGGGCAGTTAGGTAGCCGGGTGGGAGGGTAGGCAGATAGGTAGCTGGGTGGGTAGATAGGTAGCCGGGTGGGCAGATAGGTAGCCGGGTGGGAGGGTAGGCAGATAGGTAGCTGGGTGGGTAGATAGGTAGCCGGGTGGGTAGATAGGTAGCCGGGTGGGCAGATAGGTAGCCGGGTGGGAGGGTAGGCAGATAGGTAGCTGGGTGGGTAGATAGGTAGCCGGGTGGGCAGTTAGGTAGCCAGGTGGGAGGGTGGGCAGTTAGGTAGCCGAGTGGGTAGCCAGTGGGGGCCCCGACTCCTATGCTCCCCCTCACCTGGGTGTCCCCCCTCCTTACAAGCCGCGGGGAGGGCAGCCCGACTGTTTTTTTTCCCTTAAAAAAAACTATTTTCCCCGGGGGCCCCCTCCTATCCTCCCCCTCCCTCACCTCGGACTCTCGGAGGGCCCCCTCCTGTTACGAGCGGCGCCGGCGGGTACAGCAAACTTCCGGGGAGGTAAAGCAGAAGATAGAGGTCCAGCTGCCTCCCAGTCGCTGTCTCCTCTATGCCGCTCGCACTAAACCAGGAAGCAGTGCGAGCGGCATAGAGGAGGAGACAGCGTAGCCCGGGAGGCAGCTGGACCTCTATCTTCTGCTATACCTCGCAGGAACTTTGCTGTAACCGCCGCCGCCGCTCGTAACAGGAGGGGGGCCCTCCGAGGTGAGGGAGGGGGAGGATAGGAGGGGGCCCCCCCGGGGAAAATAGTTTTTTTTAAGGGACATAAAAAAAAAAAAAACAGTCGGGCTGCCCTCCCCGGCTCTCCCATGCAGCGCACGCCTTCTAGGGGCCCCCAGGAGGAGGGGCAGTCGGGGCCCACCGATGGGACCGTCGGTGGTTCGGCGGCTCTGTCCGAGCCTGCTTGCAGCTGCTAGGACGCAGGGAGGGGGGCCAGAAGCTGTCCTTCGCCACGGATCTCGCCCCGCCCCCCTGTTGTGTGCCCCTCTCCGCACTCCTGCCGTATCCGCCCTTGCCCCATATCCCCCCTCGCATCTCCCCTCGCATCTCCTCTCCTCCCTGCACTATTACTCAGTGAGCGGCAGAACTGCAGAGTATATAGACGGGAACTCCAATGCCACCATGAGCAGATGAGTCTGCGTCCACTGCCTTTATTCCTCCCCGCTAAGCTCTATAATAGTGCGGGGAGGAGAGGAGATGCAAGGGGGGATGCGGGGGAGGTGGATGCCGAAGCCTATAGGACCCAAGATGGCCCCTGACATGGACAGAATTCTGGCCATTTCACTATATAAAATACACTGAAATCAAAACCTGGACAGTGCAATACATCTGTTATGCAAGTAGAGCAAGTATCTACTTATATATGTGTTTTTTCCTGGCATAGTATGGCTAATAGTTGCAATTTAAAGAAACACTGAAGTGAGTCTAAATTTCCTTTTTTACCATGCAGTTATGTGACGACTGTTGGCTGGAGGAAATAGAGCTTGGACATAAGAGCGTTTGGGTATTTCCTTCACCTCAACAGAAGTGAGGTTGTTCCCATGGGCTTCATATAATACAACAATTGTGGACAAGCACCATCATAAATACTAATAAAAGGAATAAATTATATTACAAGGTGAGGTATGTGCTATATGGGCAATGAACAATATACAGCAACCAAAAAAGAAAAGGTACCTACTAGTAGCAGCACCAAACCACTCCAAAAGATTTTGTCAAAAATCTGTATAAACTTTATTGGTGAACAATAAACAATTATGTTAAAAAAATATTTTATTATTAATTTATAAAATTATTATTTTTACATAATTGTTTATTGTTCAGCAATAAAGTTTATACAGATTTTTCACAACATCTTTTGGAGTGGTTTGGTGCTGCTACTAGTGGGTACCTTTTCTTTTTTTTGGTTCCCATGGGCTTCATAGACAAGATTTTATCTTGCAGATTGAATAAAAGTTTTGAGAGATAAAATTGTTCTTTGGCAACACTGCAGGAGGCGTCCCGGACATTAGTCTCATGAGATTAATCTCCTAGGGATAGCCCTAAAATGGGAAATATCCTGTATAATCTTCTTTCGCATTCAAATCTATGGAGTTAAGCAGAGAGCAATAATTGCTTACACTTTGATTGAATGAGGGAGATAATCACTTCATTGTGCAACTGATAATTGCGCATGTAGCAGCTCTCATTTTCATTTATGGGATTCAAACCAAGTGATCGATTACATGAGAATAAAATAGCTAATGTAGTCCTAAACTTAGAGGGACGAGATGTCTGGTATAACATTAATCTTATTATTGATTCATAAAGTGCCAACATATTCCGTGGCGGTGTACAAAGTAAGAAAAACAAACATGGGGTACATGATACAGACAATGATCTACATCAAATATGGACACTGGTACAGATACAGAATTGGTGGTTACGACATGTAATGTGATGAATAAAATATAAACCGGAGTGCAAGCGAGAGAGCCCTGATCCTTCCGAGCTTATAATCTAAAGGAATGTGAGGAGCAAGAGGTGTGGAAGTCTGCAGTATACATACAGGCAATATGTATTTAGGTTATCTAGTAAGGAGTGCAACTTGGCAAGAGGTCAAATGGGGAATGGCCTAAGGTAGAGTGTATGCTTGTCAGAAAAAAGTGATTTTTGAGGGAGAATTTAAAGATTTCAAAGGTTGGAGACCGACGAATGTGCTGTGGAAGGGCATTCCAGGGGATGGGTGAAGCATATAAGAAATCTTATTTATGAAATTGTGAGGTGTTTCTAAAGGAGGACAAAAGAAGCTTGGGCAGAACTGAGTTTGCGGTTTGGTTAGTATATGGAAACTAGCGAGTAGATGTACAGGGGTGAGGGATTGTGGAGAGCTTTGTTTGAACTGGATACTCTCGCTAACTGGCAGACAATGAAAAGCTTGGCAGAGAGGAGCAGGAGAGGAAGAGCAAGAAGAGAGATGAATGAGATGAGCAGCCGTTTCATTCTGTACTTTACATATACCATCTGATACCTGGATACATAAGAACTTTTACAGAGTGTGATATTGTTTGCAAAGTAAGTCTATGGCCAAGCTATCCCACAATGCTTTGCACTTACCGCTGATCCCAGACGCACAGAATACACATCTGAACCTCTGGCACTTCCTAAATGTGCTGGAACAGAAACATCAGATGAGGACAGCCTCGGGTGAGAGCTGGGGGAGATAATAGAAGGATTCAGAATTAGTGACTGGTGACACTGTAGATCCAGAATACATTATAGAAAGGACAATTTGCATTAAAAATAGGCAACCCAGTGCAATAGTGCAAACATATAACATTTCTAATTTGTTGCGTTTTGACCAGGGTTCGAAAATCAGGTCAAGCCAGTACGTAAAACAGTAAAACAGTAAGGACTCTTAGGGCAAGGCTCCCTAGTGCTCCTGGTGGAGCGAACCCTTGGGTCCCGTTTCCACTTGTGCGTTGTGATACCGTTGCGGAAAACGCATCAACGAATCCGCATGCGGGTGCGGATTCGTTTGCGTTTCCATGCGTTTTTTCACGCGATTTCGCTTGCGGTTTGCTCTATGCGATTTCAACCATGTCAATGCCGGAAAGCATTGACATGGGTTTTTAAAGGGAACCAGAGACGCCGGAATCGTAAAAAGAAAAAAAAAGATTTTATACATACCTGGGGCTTCTTCCAGCCCCATAAGCCTGCATCGCTCCCACGCCGCCAGCCTCCGCTTCCTGGATCGCCGGTACCGGGTCCCGTCACTTCCGGCGGACGTGGCCAAATGTCCGCATGAGCAGGGGCTCCCTCCATACCCTTACGCGTGCAGCTGCGCAGTATGCAGCTGCACGCGTACGGATATGCCGGGAGCCCCTGTGATGCAGACAATTGTCCGCGTGCTGCCGCCGACTGGCCGAAACTGCGGGACCCGTTACCGCCGGATACAGGAAGCGGAGGAGGGCGGCGTGGGAGCGATCCGTGCGTATGGGGTTGGAGGAAGCCCCAGGTATGTATAAAATCTTCTTTCTGGGGCCTCTGGTTCCCTTTAAGCGACAATGTACACGAAAACGCATGTAAAATCGCAAGACAAAAACGCTTGCGGTTTTCCTATTAAATTATATTACCGGCGATTCGCGTGCGGGTGTGCGGCATGTGAATTCTGACGGCTCTGCCGTGCAGATTTTTTCTGCACAGCAGACCGCACAGAATTCCTGACAAGTGGAACCAGCCCCATCCACTTGTATTGGTTATGCGAATCTGCATGCAGAAACCGCATGCAGATTCGCTCTAGTGGAAACGGGCCCTTACTGCAGCCCTGAACGCTTTGAGTCCACTAGGAGAAAAGGGTGATATGAATGTTGTGTGTCTTGTCTTCTACTAGTATCTACTTCATTCAGCAATACATTAATGATACTGTTATCCTATTCTACTATGTAGCGGTGACACCAGTATCTTTGTATGATCCATATATAGTAAAGACCACTTATAATAATAATAAAAGTTTTATACTGCCTCTACTTGTGCTCAGGGGCTCTGATGCACACAACAGCAGACAAATGCTGCTCTAGGTCCTCTATGTGTTAAATAAAAAAACACCCTCATATGCGGTGACATAGCATTATTCCTATCAAATACAGTGTCCAGTGCTACAAACTGCCTTAATTACCTAAACTCCATCTCCCAGGGTCCGTCTAATTACCCATTCCCTGTCCCCAGCGACCTTGCTAATAACTTTTCTAGGTTCTCCATCGCAGCTCTGACGACACATTCAAATTAAAGGCACTTTCTACATTCACACCTGTCGCCAGTTGCAAATTGAGAAATTTTCACATCAGCTGATTAGTTGTGCGGATCGTCTTGTAGCGCACAATAACCCATTACTGGAGGCTGAGGGGGCCCGAGACAGTAAATCCCGTCACGTACAACAGGGCGGTGTGTCTATATGCAGAATGCCTTCTCATTGTGTTGTGTGAGAGGCGATTGGCAAGTCAGACAGGAAGATAATATAGTTACCGGAGCTCCGGCGGATGGCTCCCCACCCGGAAGGGATTGGTGGACTCATAGGTGACCGACTGTGCTTGGCTGTCCAGACTCCAATCAGAAATCTCTTGACTGTTTCTATCTGACCTTTTGGCATCTTTTTTCCCGGTTACTCTGTCAAACAGGCTGAATTTGTCTTTCTTCTTCCCATCTTTCCTGCCCTCTAGTGTTTTAGCGTAAACTCCTGCTGCTGTACCGCTGCCAGAGTTGTCCCAGGCCTCTGCGCGATCATCGCCGGGAGCCCACTGCCTGGGAAGGGTGGCGAATTTCTGAGGAATAGAGCCAGTCAGAACTGCCTCAGGAATGGCTCTGGCGCTGTGCTCCTTTTTGGGCTCGCTGCTCTCTGGTTGGCCATCTTTGGAGGTGTCTACACTCATTGTTCTTCTGTGGGGTGACTTGAGTCCTAGAAGACAGAAATGGCTTTTGAGAAAGGAAGGTGATGGTATCTACAGTCATAATGACATACATAAAAGAACATAACACCTGTCCTTCAACACATCAGTGCCTCTGTTCAGAGCTCTCCTATGTGACTTCCTGTGGTAACCAGGCATACGGAGAATGTTTTCTATATGCGGCAAGAAACAAAGACTACTTGGCTAAGAAGACTGTGGTTTGGTAACACTGGCATGAACTATTAGTTCTTCTGAAGTGTGATTGTGCAGACAGGTTCAACTATAAAATGTTGGTGTTCTTAGAGAGAACCCAAAACTTATTTAAGGAGAGGTAAGCCTCTGGATCTTAGAGGCTGAGGCTTTCTGGGACCTCCTCACTTCTCCTGCCACTTGCCAGGACCCGCCAGCAGCACTCTTCTTCTGGTACAAGTGGCTTCGGCTTACTGGGCAGGCGCAGAAGTACCTGCACATAAACAGTATGGCCGCGCTCATGCTTGAAGAGGAGTGCGGCCCCAATCAAATTACCAATAGGCCCTTGTCGGTAATCTTTAGAGGGTCCGCAAGCGGCAACGGGGGACCGGAGGACGCCGCTAGAAGCCTCTATAGCAGGGGTCCCCAACCTTTTCCGGCCCGGGGACCACTTACTGACCACATTTTTCTCCGAGGCCAGGGGGGGGGGGGGGGTGTGTGTTATTGCGTGCGCGACCTAGTCGACAGTGTCGTGCGCAGCGGGTGAAGGGGGGAGGGGCTGGGGTGCGGCGGCATAGCTAGGATAGTTGCCTCAGTATAGGGAGTTTAGTTGCCCCAGTATGGCTAGTATAGTTACCCCAGTGTAGCTAGTATAGTGCCCCAGTATAGCTAGTATAGTGCCCCAGTATAGCTAGTATAGTGCCCCAGTATAGCTAGTATTGTGACCAGTATAGCTAGTATAGTCCCAGTATGGATCGGTAGTGCCCTAGTATAGCGCCCAGTATAGCTAATATAGTGTCCAGTATGGGTAGGTAGTGCCCCAGTATAGCTAGTAAAGTGCCCAGTATAGCTAGTAAAGTGCCCAGTATAGTGCCCCAGTATGGCTAGTAAAGTGCCCAGCATGGCTAGGCTAGTATAGTTACCCCAGTATAGCTAGTATAGTGCCCCAGTATGGCTAGTAAAGTGATCAGCATGGCTAGTATGGTTACCCCAGCATGGCTAGTATAGTGCCCCAGCATGGCTAGTATAGTGCCCCAGCATGGCTAGTATAGTGCCCCAGCATGGCTAGTATAGTGCCCCAGCATGGCTAGTATAGTGCCCCAGCATGGCTAGTATAGTGCCCAGCATGGCTAGTATAGTGCCCAGCATGGCTAGTATAGTGCCCAGCATGGCTAGTATAGTGCCCAGCATGGCTAGTATAGTGCCCAGTATGCGTAGGTGGTGCCCAGCGGCCGCCGCTTCTGTTACCTTATGAGCGGGCGGGCGGCCGCTTCCGGATTCCCCCATGCGCCGCTCTCCTTCATGAAGTACTATCTCCTCCTATAACAGCAGCGCGTCTTGCGTCTGCTGTAAGGAGGGAAGGAGGCGGGGCAGCAACTTCCTGTATGCTACCATGGGAACCGCTGCCCCGCCTCCTTCCCTCCTTACAGCAGACGCAAGACGCGCTGTTGTAATAGGAGGAGATAGTACTTCATGAAGGAGAGCGGCGCATGGGGGAATCCGGAAGCGGCCGCCCGCTCATAAAGTAACAGAAGTGGCGGCCGCGGGGGGCAAGATGACAGACCCGCCGCGGCCCAGCTGGAAACTGCCAACGGACCGGCAGTGGGCCGCGGCCCGGTGGTTGGGGACCCCTGCTCTATAGGATCCAGGGGCTTCTCTCTTCTTAGGCAAGTACAGTTAGGTCCATGCGACACAGTACAAAAGCAGCCAAATTAATTTCGAGGTGTTCAGAGACATACTGTCTGCTCAATTCCAGCTAAATGCAGTCAAATTGATTGGATGGCGATGAAAACAAACAAACACCAGTACTGCAGACCAAAGTGAGATCAACTCGTGCATCATTAAAATGATGTAATTTAGGTACATGGAATATCATAGGGCGAAGTCTGTGCAGAGAAAGGTTTATTTCAAGTTTGCGTTAAAAAATACTTAGCCTTTCTTATAAAATACCACCATCCTTCACAGCGCTTAAAGTGACCCTGAAGTGAGATTTAAACAAATGTCAGATACAATCATTTTTAGAGAGAAGGATCCCATAAAGCCTTCCCGGTCCTCTGTACAGCCTCCCATTCCAATGCTGTCCCCCATCTTCAGGACTTTTTGTTAAGGTTTTGGAGAAGTACCTGTGTCCTTCCAAGTACTTCCAACGATGAGCAGCTTTGTACTCCACCTGCGCAGTATGGAGCCGCCCGCCGAGGAGTCTCGCATGTGCCAGATTTGAACGGGGGACAGCAGTGGAATAAGGTATTGGAGAAGGGACTCACTTCATGTTTGCTTTAATGAGCATTTTCAGTGTCGGGATTGTTGGGAAATAATCTGAGGACCAGCAATGAAGATGATGTAAAGAAAGTGCACTCACCGGTCTCTTCTGCTGAGCTGATGGAGTCTAACGTCTGTTTGCCAGAGCTCAGCCTCGAGGAAGGAGGAACAATTAAATCAGACATGGAATGGGCAGAAGACAGGCGCTGAGGCCCCAGGAGGAATGGTTTCTTGGGTTTACTCTTGGTCTGGATTTCGGAGCCATCTGAGAATCGCGTGCCGTGAAGATCACTTGTGCTGGGTACGATGGCTGAAGAGGTGTCCGATCCATCCGCCTTCCTACCTTTCATCTTGTCCTTCAGACGGGAGAACGGAGAGCGTGTTTTATCTTTCATGGAGAGGTCAAACATGCTGGCCGTCATATTGTTTCTCATGAACTGGATGTTGACTTTCAGGTCTCCTCTCGGTTTGTTTCTCTTTCCTTGCTTGGATTCCAGTTTGTACCATCTAGAAGTGCAAGAAGAAAGGAAGAATTAGCAGGGAACATATACAGTCTATGTTCTCAACATGTGCAATTAGTTTCCCAGGGGCTTCTTACATAGGACTTTGTACTTTTGTATTGGAGCGCAAACTTGATTTGGGGTAAATCGCAATGCTGTTATGACCTTTATCAGGCAGCGTTCTCCCACCTCCAAGTAGCTAGTGATCCTTAATAGTCATCAGCCCCCCTCCAAGAAGCCGGTAAGCACCCCCCCCCCAGGTAGCTAGTGATGCTGATCAGGCCACATTTTCCCTTCAAGTAGTCAGTGACCCCCATAAAGTCGCATCCCCCTTCCAATTGCTCACTGACCTCATTGATTGTATTTATTATCCAGCGCTGCGTAATAAGTTGGCGCTTTATGAATGCAATAAATATTAATAATAATAATCAGTTGAAGGTGCATTATCTGATGGGGATGAATGCCGAGGCACCCCTGGGAGTTGCTTGACGCGCACATGGGTGCCCAAGCACCCAGTTAAAAAAAAACTGGCCTAGTGTTTTTGGAATCGCTGGTGATTGCAAAGCAGGGCTGAAACAACTCCTGCGGGCCCCAGGCCTATGGATTTCAAAAACTAAAACAACGGTTTGAACACCGACACTCCTGACACTCCCATATGATGTTACACGCTGCTGGGGTGCCTGGAAAATACTGTCTTTCATAAAGGGGAACATATTGTGATAATGTTGAAAAAAGTTGGTTATCAATGAGAATTCTGTAAACTGTCCATTTTGCATACCTTTCCTTTTTATTGGTAATAAACATTTGCGTGCATGTCTACAACTGGTCAGGTTTTTGTCGAAACCCTCCACATACTCGGGAGTGGACCTACCATGAATCCCCTTGAATCATGCTAATTAGGCAGCAAAATCTAGGGGGCGGTGTTTGGTCAAACAGGTTGGACCACCTGGTGCCTGCCTCCTTTCTGCTCTTTCGCCCACCTTCCTTGTACACACACTACCCTTCCTCATCCATGCATCCCCGTCATCATTCGGCCGGTGGCATCTGCTGCCCTTCCCTATAACATCATTGGGCATGTTTCCTGGATACAACCCCATTAACAGCAAAAGATCACCATTGCCACTCAGAGGGGTAGCTTTGGCACATGACCAATCAGGCAGGGGTGCTGGCATCAGACCAGCCAATCAAAGCCACCTGCTGCTACTTTTGCTAACTGGTGCCGATGGTCTCATGGGCGGGACATGGAGGATAACAAATGATGATACAGAGGACCAGTGTGCTCTGACTTTTAAAACTTTGTCTTTTGCTTCTGAATTCTGTTATCAGTGACAGTGTGGCATGGGCGTGATTAGAGGTGAGGCAGGGGTGTGCCTTAAATTGTCCCTCTTTCTTATCTCAAAAAGTTGGGCGGTACGTAACAGTTTAAGTACAATACAGATAACAGTGGTGGACCATAAATACATATATAGTTTGCATATAGTACAATTGGACGATCCAGCAAATTATAAGTATTACCGCTGCAAATCACAGTCACAAACCATTGTTTTAGCTGAGTAAAATCTAACAAGTGTATGAGGCTTTACTCAGTGACTATAGAGAAAACCTCTAAAGACTTGAAAACAATCACTAGAGACACATCCGTCCTTAGAACCATATAACCAGCACCCTGTGGACATATTCAAGCGGAACCAAACATTTAATTCAAAATATTTAGTTGCACCACTCTGACACATACAAAGATAAATAAACACTCCTTCAAGCCTATGAGCATTTCAGTGCATGTTTTTCACCCTTCTCTTTTCATAACTAGGGCTATACAGGTGGCAGCCATTACTTCTGAGCTTAGTAAGAGGTTTTAGATGATGGGTGTGTTTGTCATCAGCTACCCTCCCTCACAGGGGCGTCATCTATGTGAAATCTCACACAAGCTGAGATCACCTCCCCTGTGACATCATCAGTAGCAGCCTGTGTTTTGTTTTTGTTTTTTTATCTCCTCCACCAGTTTGCCAGAAAAATCTCAGCAATATGAAAGGAAGGGAGGGGTTCCTCCAATACATTTTTATATATTATATTTGTCATCATGCAGCTGAAAAAGGCTGCTATTTATGATTAGAATTTAGAAAATATATTTTATTTCTGAAATCTTGTATTTTTAATTTGGGTCCACTTTAAGAGTCAAACTTCTGGGCATTTCCTTCTGATGATAGGGTTTATGAACTTCAGTAGTAGAGTATAGAGCTGCCTATAGAAAGTCTGCTGGCAGGAAAGTGTGAAAGAGGAACTGTAGCCAAGGATTAAAATTCATCCAAATCTGTAGCAAATACCCCTTTTACATGAGAAATCTATTCCTTTTCTCGAATAGATCATCAGGGGGGGGGGGTCTGTACCGCTGATATTGTGGCGTAACCCCTCCCACAGTGTGATGTCAGAACCTAGGTCCTAACATCACACTGTGGGAGCCTTGTTGCATTGTGGGAAATATGTAGATCTGTTTAAAAAAAATCCAACTATTTCTGCTAGGTACACACGATTTTTCAGCCGATTTTCCGTACGATCGATTTTAGATTTGATTTCTCACTCGATTCTCTTATCTTTTCTTATCTATTTCTACTCACTTCTATGAGAAATCGACCAGAAAAACGATCGAAAATCATATCGCAACATATGCTCATATCTACTGGTTTTGTCCTGTTATTAAAAACTTTTAGTTAAAAATGTCTACCTTTATAAATCCAGCACTGGACAAATCTATCCCTCCAGACCCATTAATGCTCCTTTTGGGAAATAAACCCCTTGGCTGGAAATACCCGCAGCATAGATTGGCTCAGCACATAGCCAAGGCTGCCAGGCTCCATATAGCGAGACGATGGAAACAACCTACCCGATCTATAAATTCAACTAAAACTATCATTACAGATAAACTCATAGCAATTACCAATGATTCCTTTGAAGTTTTTTCAAAAACCAGACAGCCTTGGCTTACTACACATGGGCCCATATGCAATTCACTTTTTCTCCTGAGTTTTCTCCTTGGTGATATTTTCACAACTTGTCATAAAATGCCTTTTAAGCCACCAGCAAGTAAGAAGATACTCAAGATAAATTTGATAGTAACTTTTCACTAACTTTTGGGTACTTTGTCAATTTTAAAATGCTGTAAAGTTAGTTTAAAGAGAAGATGAAAATTATCTCCTAGGAGATAACTCAGGTGAAAAAGTTAATTGCATATGGGCCATGGTGAGGGAGGCCTAGAGGCTATATCCCTATCTATTTAATCCCCCTTCTATCCAAGAGAACTTTTTGACCATTTATGTCCACTAGGTATAATGTCTAAGGTTGTACTGTGTCTGGAATATACTGATCTTTACCTAACTATGTACTTTGCCATATTCTGGCTATGCACCATATGATAATAATGTATTTTTTTTTACATGTATTATTTACCTGTTTACTAGATAATGTCCCACTGGGACGTGTCTTTGCCGTTTGTATGTTTATATTCTGACTTTTTGTCAATAAAACTATTTGAAACTAGAAAATAATATCGAACCATCTATCTAATGCTAGGTACACACCATACAATTTGTATGGTGTGTACCTAGCATAAAGCCCCCTCTATACCATTCAATTGCAGGCGCGATCGATCAAATTCGATTGGATCAAATTCAATCAGATCGATTAAATCCGACATGTCCGATCAGGATTCGATTGATCGTGTGATAGATTTGCATTGAAAACTAGCCAAAATCGGTCGAATCCCGATTGGGATTAAATTTGATCTAATCGAATTTGATCGATGACGCCTGGAATTGAATGGTGTAGAGGGGGCTTTATGCTAGGTACACACCATACAATTTTCTGTTAAGGTGGCCATACACTGGTCGATATGCCATCAGATTCGACAGATAGAGCCCTCTCTGATCGAATCTGATCAGAGAGGGATTGTATGGACACCTTTACTGCAAACAGATTGTGAATCGATTTCAGCCTGAAACCGATCACAATCTGTGGAGCTGCTGCCTACAACCCCCCCCCCCCCCCCCCCCCGGCGAGTCCCCTGGTCTCTGCGGTTTTCTTCTCGCTCCGGGCTCCGGAACTTCCTGTCCAGGGGAAGTTTAAACAGTAGAGGGCGCTCTACTGTTTAAACTTCCTGCCGGGAAAGGAAGTTCTGTGTAGCAGGAACGGCCCGGAGCGAGAAGAAGACCACAGAGACCAGGGGACTCGCGCCGGCCGGAGCAGGTAATGTATGCCCGCTGCATTGCGTAGGTCGTCGGGCATTCGAATGCCGCTAACGACGCACTACCGACCCGCCAGAGACCGAGGAAAATCTTCCGCACGGATGGGGCGACGGGAATCGACGGGAACGATCGACTGCGGACGGAAATCGATCGTTCTGTCAGCGGCGTGCGGGGCGATTTTACAGCCGTTTCGATCACTGTGATCGAAACGGCTGTATATCGGCGGGAAAATCGTTAGGTGTATGGGCCCCTTTAGATTTACCTGCCAGATAGATTTTTTCCAACATGTTGGAAAGTATCTATCTAACCCTCTATCTGCCGAGCAATTAGGCATTGTTCTACTCAGCAGGAGATGACCAGAAGACAATGCACCAGAGATAATGACCAGTCTCTACAGAAAATAATCTAATGCTGGGCATACTCGGCTCGATTTTGCCGCTCTATTCACCCGCTCGATTCTGCAGGCGATTCTCTTATCTTCCGCTCGTTTTTCTTATCTTTTTCCATTGTCCTCAATGCAGAATCGAGCGGCGAAACGATTGGGCGGGAGATCGGAGTGTCGGAAATTACTGTATTGTTTTGACTACAAGACTCACTTTTTCTCCCCCAAAACTGGTTGTTCCTAACTTGTGAACGCCAATATGAACTTCCATCCCACCGCAATGTCGCCCATGCAGAGGAGGACACACGGGGGGACAAAAACGGAGGACACGGGGACACAAAGGGGCATAGAGGAGGACACAAGGAGGACTAAGGAGGACACAAGGAGACACAAGAGGTACAAAAGGGGGCATAATCCGCAAGATGTCCCTTCATCATAGATGCACCAGGTTTAGTATATATTGTTTCCCTGGTTTTTGTCCTCTAAATCTAGGTGCTTCTCATGGTAAGGAGCATCTTATAGTCCAAAAAAACGGTATCTATCGAGCCATCTAAATAGCTCAGAATTGGGCCGTGTATTCCCAGCATAACACAATATTGTACGGTGTGTATTTAGTCTATGGTACTGTTTTTTTTTTCATGTCTGCCAGTAGTAAAGAGGATGACGTGCAGGCTGAATGTGGATCAAACAACATGAACATATAACAAATAACATGGCCAAAATCAATCATTTCCTGATCTCTCTTCTATTTAACTACTCACTTTGCAATGTATTTATTTTTTGTTTGCCCTTTTGGCTACAGTTCCTCTTTAAGTTTGCCACCAGCAGAACCTGGATATGGTGCAAAGAGGTCATGCGCTGCCACGATGAGAGGAGTTTACACTGTACTTTTCCAGGTCTGTCGCCGTTACAACAATTTACACTCTGCTGGCTGCAGGCACAGAGCTGCTCTGCCAGCGTGATAGCTGCTATCACACCCACTGATTTGTAGAAGCAGTTGCCACGCAAGTCCTTCAGGCCGCAGTGACCTGCTTGATAATCTGATTGAAAACTCTGATTCCTCAGCATTCTGTATGTTATAAACACCAGAAAAGAGTGCAAGCTCTCGAGATAGCGTGATAGCAAGACGGGTGCGGATGATAGAGAGGTTAGATGCAGAGGTGTAACTACTGGGGCAAAGCCATGGAGGTCATCACAGGAGGAGGAGGGGGATGGGGGTGTTGGGGGCCCCTTGACTTGCAGTTGCACCCCTGGTTAAAAAATGCAGTCCTATAACTTTGGTGGTTCTTCACACTTGCTTATTTCAGAATGTACATTATCGCACAAGTCCCTGTGCATTCTTAAAGGACACCAGAGGAGAAAATAAACTAATGAAGTAAACGATTGTATCTATCTTCCTTCTCCTAAAAATGATGTTTTTTTAAAGCTATTCCACAGTTTTATTTTATGTTTAAATCTACTTTTAAGTTTTAACTGTTTTATTGTTTTTGCTCAATGACACATTCATTGAAGTATGCCAGAGCTAAAAATCGATGAACTATTGACCCTTTTTATCTCAGAAGCCATTTTCTGCTAGGAAAGTGTTTTATAGGTGGGATTTCTTATCAGTGAGGGTCACACTGTTGTCAATTCCTGTCAGGACTGAGTCAGCCACTTACATACCTGATATTTAACTCTTTCAGGCAGAGAAAGTAAAAAAAGGAACACAGCATAGTTATTTGTGTGCTAGGCACTGTACATACCCATTTCTATCTCATCATGCCACGTCACCTCCGGTATCCTTTAAGTTGCACAATATAGTTACAATATAGTTATGAAGGAGGCACTCCACAGAGGAATTGTGAACTAGCAGACCAGGTGTGGGAAGCCTGGTAGTGGCTACTCCAGCACACTTGACTACTGCCAGTCTTAAGTTGCACTGTGATAACCAAACTATAGACAAAGTTAAAAGGGCCCTAATCTGCACCCCTATTCATTACTAAAACATTTCAGCCCGCGGGGATTTTTCACTTTATTTAACAGAGCAATTTTCACCTCCTATTCATTCGCCAATAACTTTATCCCTACTTATCACAATGAATTGATCTATATCTTGTTTTTTCTGCCACCAATTAGGCTTTCTTTGTGTGGTACATTTTGCTAAAAATTATTTTTTTGTAAATGTATTTTCACAAGAATATTGAGAAAAATATGGAAAAAAATCAATATTTCTCAGTTTTCGGCAATTATAGCTTTAAAATAATACATGCTACCATAATTAAAACCTATGTTTTTTATTTGCCCATTTGTCTCGGTTATTACACCATTTAAATTTTGTCCCTATCACAGTGTATGGCGCCAATATTTTATTTAGAAATAAAAGTGCATTTTTTTTCCATTTTGCATCCATCACTATTTACAAGCTTATAATAATAAAAAAAAAAAATAGAAATATTTCATCTTTACATAGATATTTAAAAAGTTTAGCTTCTTAGAAATAAAGCTTCATTTTTTTCAGTTTTGCATCCATCACTATTTACAAGCTTATGATTTAAAAAATGTTCGTAATATACCCTCTTCACAGGCATATTTAAAAAGTTCAGACCCTTAGGTAACTATTTATGCTTTTGGTTTTATTTTTATTGTATTTTTTTCCATTAAAAATGTAATAATGTGGGTTTGTTTTATTAAAAAATGTATGTAGATGTAGTTTTACTATTTGGCCACAAGATGGCCACAGTGAGATTTGTTTTTTGTCACCAACCTCTTTTCATTGTTTGCTATTGAAGGAGGTACAGACAGGAAGCATGACAATGCAGTGGAGGAGAGGTAGCAGCCAGTAGGAAGGAGGGAGGGGATTGGGTTAGCATCCTGACAGCATAAAGCTGATGTAGAGAAGAGCAGAGTGATTAGCTCAAGAGAGGATGCTATATAGCTGTGAACTCCATATAAGGGGATTTTGAGGGGTGTCAGGAACCTTAGATTGTGTAGGTGTGTAAGCATGTGTGTCTGTGAAGTGGTGTTAAAGAACAACTGAAGTGAGAAGAATAATATGGAGGATGCCATATTTGTTTCCATCTAAACAATACCAGTTGCCTGGCAGCCCTGCTGATCTATTTGGTTGCAGTTGTGTCTGAATAACACCAGAAACAAGCATGCAGCTAATCTTGTCAACTCTGACAATAATGGCAGAAACACCTGATCTGCTGCATGCTTGTTCAGTGTCTATGGCTAAAAGTATTAGAAGCAGAGGGTCAGCAAGGCTGCCAGGCAAGTGGTATTGTTTAAAAGGAAGTTAATATGTCAGCTTTCATATCCCTCTCGCTTCAGTCGTCCTTTAACCACTTTCTCCTCCTGGACGTAGAGCTACGTCCAGGAGGCCATGTGCGCTCCTGCGGCCGAACGGGTGCATGCACGCGCGCTCCCGGCCGCGGATCGTTAGCCCAGGAATCAATGAATTGGGCCATGGTGCCCGATCACTGATTCCTCTTACCCGCAAAAAAAGCGACAGCTTCTCTCGGAAGCCTTGCTTTTTCTGCCTCCTACGTCCCCCTAAGCGTACATGTCCCGCTTAGAGTGACATCATGTAAACAAACCTAAGGTTGCCATCTTGTGGCCAAAAAGTAAAACTACATCTACATTAAAAAAAAAAAATAAACATATATTTATGTTAAAAAAATTACTATTTACATGCCCCCCTCCCAAAAATACCCAAATAAAATGTTTAATAATAAAAAAAAATACAATAAAAAAAACCCCACAAATATTTACCTAAGGGGCTAAACTTTTTAAATATCTATGTAAAGATGAAATATTTCTATTTTTTTTTTTTATTATTATTATTATGAGCTTGTAAATAGTGATGGATGCAAAACGGAAAAAATTCACTTTTATTTCCAAATAAAATATTGTCGCTATACATTGTGATAGGGACATAATTTAAACGGTGTAATAACCGGGACAAATGGGCAAATACAATACGTGGGTTTTAATTATAGAGGCATGTATCATTTTAAAACTATAATGGCCGAACACTGAGAACTAATGATTTTTTTCAGTTTTTTCTTATTCTTACTGTTAAAATGAATTAACAGTAAGATAACACTTAGCAAAAGAAAGCCTAATTGGTGGCGGAAAAAAACAAGATGTAGATCAGTTCATTATCATAAGTAGTGATAAAGTTATAGGCTAATGAATGGGAGGTGAACATTGCTCGGATTCATAAAGTGAAAACGACTGAGGGCTGAAGTGGTTAAACGGGAAAAAAAAAGAGTTTTTAAGACTTTAGTTAAACTTAGGGAAAACTCTTTAGAGGAATACATGGTGGATGCGATTGAGGCCTGGAACCCACTAGAGCGTTTTTTTTTTGAGTGTTTAGGGATTGCTTTAACCACTTGCCGACCGCACGCTTATACCGTGCGTCGGCAAAGTGGCAGCTGCAGGACCAGCGACGCAGTACTGCGTCGCCGGCTGCAGCCTAATTAACGAGCGATCGCGCGGCTGTAGCCGCGCGATCGCTACGTCACACTCTTCGGCCCCCATGTGACTTCAGCCCGCTGGCCAATCAGCAGCACCGGCGGGCTGTAAAAATTCAAATCGGCCAATAGAACAGGTATAATACAGTTTGTTTACGTAACAAACTGTATTATACTGCCTGCCTCCCGCTGGTGGTCACACTTAGCGATCGACCACCAGCGAGGAGAGCAGGCACAGTAAGCACACACACACGCACACATTAGGAGCCCCACAGACCCCCCGATCACCCGCAGCACCCATCAGACACCCCCCTGTACCCCCCTGCAGCCCGCAGATCAGACCCAACCAACCCCCATATCACCCATCAATCAATCCCTGTCACCACCTGTCACTCCTATCCATCAGAGCAGACCCCCAACTACCCCTTAGGGGTATCTGATCACCCCCCACACCTCCAGATCTGCCCCCGACCCCCCCCCCCCCTGTATACTGAACCTATCTATCTCCCCTGCATCTGTCTATCTCCCCAGTGATCAGCTGCCAATCACCTATCAGTCACCTGTCAATCATCCCTTGTCACCACCTGTCACTGCCCCCCATTAGATCAGACCCCCAACTGCCCCTTAGGGGTATCTGATCACCCCCCACCCCTTCAGATCCCCCCCCCCTCCCCCCGTATACTGCATCTATCTTCCCTGTAATTGCCCGCTGATCAGCTGTCAATCACCTATCCGTCACCTGTCAATCATCCCTTGTCACCACCTGCCACTGCCCCCCATCAGATCAGACCCCCAACTGCCCATTAGGGGCTTCTGATCACACACCCACCCTTTCAGATCCCTCCGAGACACCCCCCCCTGATCACATCAGCAGTCCATTGTTTACATCTGTTTTTCCCTGTAAACACCCACTTATCACCCGTCAATAACCCATCTATCACCACCTGTCACTCCTATCCATCAGATTAGACCCCCAACTACCCCTTAGGGGTATCTGATCACCCCCCACCCCTTCCGATCCTCCCCACACCGTCCTAGTTCATTGATTGCGTATATTCTCCCCCCTGCCATTGTGTATCTTATCTCCTGTCTGTAAGGCTTGATTGTGCTTTGTTTGGCTACAATTGTCTCAATTGCACTGTGATTGGCATCGATTGTCGTGTGATTGGCTTCGATTGTCACGTAATTGGGCTTCGATTGTCGCGTGATTGGCTTCAATTGCCCGTAATTGGTTTTGATTGTGCCAATTGCCCACTGATTGGCTGTTTTGCCCTGTGATTAGCATCGATTGTCGTGTGATTGGCTTCAATTGTCACGTAATTGGTTTTTGATTGTCACGTTATTGGATTCAATTGGTCCGTGATTGGCTTTGATTGCGCCGATTGCTGTAATTGTGTTGTAATTGTCTCGTGATTGTTTTTGATTATTTGTGATTGCTCTCTGATCCCCAACCCCCCCCCCCCCCCCCCCCCCTCACCATCACTATCCTAGTGATCTAAAAACTTTTTTAGTATCACTAGTGGTAACAAACAGTTAGGCCAGTTATCTAAGCAAAAGGGTTGTTAGTGTCAGTTAGTGCTCAGCCCACTGCACCACAGTCACTAATTAGCGTCATCACTGTCGCTAATCAGCATTGGTACTATATAGTATCTGTAAGTGATTATTAGTGATCACAGTCAGATCTATATTAGGGTCTCTAGGATCCACAAAAAAACGCAGTGTTTGCCCGATCAGACCTGATCGTTCGCCTGCACTGCGTTCAGCCCGCCCCACCGCAGTGACAGAAATTTCTTTTTTCTGATCACTGCAAAAAACACTACACAAGCTGTGGCACTGTAAACATCAGTTTTGATTTTTTTTATCTAAACTCAGTGACCACAGCTTTCTACCTCTCAAGTACTCCCTTTCGCTAGGTAGGTGCTCTTTTCCTGGGTAGTCTCAGAGGAATACCTCCTAAATTTAGCAGGCCACCATGGCAAAAAAGAGGTTTTCCAATGAAGACATCTACAGGTACATGGACCAGTCGGATGAGGATGATTGGGTCGACTTATTCGACGAATCTTCGGGTTCAGAGTACGATCCTGTAGACAGCAGTGGCTCTCAGACCGATAGTTCCGATGACGAGGTTGAGGTCCCGGCTAGAGCCAGGCGTACCACACCCCATGTCACTGGACTGCAGGTGGCGGAAGATCAGTCTCAAGGGCAGCAGAGTGGTGCTGATCTGATTTTTCTTGGTGAGGCATGCACCAGCAGCGCAGCATCTCCTGGGCCTATCAACACCAGTACTTCCGCAGAAGACCCTGATGAAGTGGCGGACACCATCCTGGAAGTAGAAACTGGTTCGGTGGTACGTGAATTAAGATCCGATCCGCAGCCACCAAGTAGACGGGCCCGTACTCCCATTGGTTTTCCAGAGGTGCTGGCAAACCCTGATTGGCATTCCCCTGATCCCGCCGCACCCATACTGCCCCCTTTCACCGCCCAGTCTGGAGTCCAGGTGGAGACAGTTGAACTAGGATCGGCCCTAGACTTTTTTGAACTGTTCCTCACCCAGGATCTCCTTGACTTAATTGTGGCTGAGACCAACCTATATGCCACACAATTTATAACCGCCCATCCGAAAAGCTGCCACGCCCAGCCTTTTCGGTGGAAACCACTCCAAGTTTCCGAACTTAAAATTTTTTTGGGCCTTCTCCTCAACATGGGTATTACTAAAAAAAATGTATTGCGCTCTTATTGGTCTACACGCCAAATACATAACATGCCCGTGTTCTCTGCTGCCATGTCCAGGACGCGATTTGAGATCATCCTGCGCTTCCTGCATTTCAATGACAACGACACCTGTCATGAAAGAGACCACCCAGCTTATGACCGTCTCCACAAAATTCGGCCCCTCATAGACCACCTGTCATCCACATTTGCAGATGCTTATACCCCTGAACAGAACATCTGTGTAGATGAGTCCCTCGTACATTTTACCGGGCGCCTTGGCATCAAACAGTACATCCCAAGCAAGCGCGCCCGGTATGGGGTGAAACTGTATAAGCTCTGATAGGGCCACAGGCTATACATCTCGTTTTAGGGTCTATGAGGGAAAAGACTCAAAATTGGAGCCGGTCGGATGTCCTGACTACCTGGGGAGCAGTGGAAAGATTGTGTGGGACTTGGTGTCACCCTTGTTCCAGAAGGGGTACCATCTTTATGTGGACAACTTTTACACAAGTGTGGCCCTCTTTCAGCACTTAAAGTTAGAAGGAATCCGATGCTGTGGCACCGTGCGGCCTAGTCGCCGGGGCTTCCCCCAACAGCTCGTTAACACCAGACTTCAACGGGGGGAGAGGGCCGCCTTGTGTACCGATGACTTGCTCTCGGTGAAATGGAAGGACAAGAGGGACGTTTACCTTCTGTCTACCATTCACACAGACACGACAGTACAAATTACACGGGCAACAGAGGTCATTGAAAAGCCCCTCGCCGTCCACAGCTATAATGCCAACATGGGAGGGGTGGACTTCAATGACCAGATGTTAGGGCCCTATTTAATTTCCCGGAAAACCAGACGCTGGTATAAGAAAGTGTCTGTGTATTTAATTCAATTGGCGATGTACAACAGCTTTGTTCTCTACAGTAAGGCTGGGAGAACTGGATCTTTCCTTCAATTCCAGGAAGACATTGTTTCGGCACTCCTCTATCCAGAAGGTGACAGAGCCCAACCCCCAAATGCAACTAGCCGGCTGCATGGAAGGCATTACGCCTACCCGATTCCCAGTACCCCAACTCAACGCAACCCCAGAAAAAGATGTCGTGTCTGCAGCAAGGCTGGAATAAGGCATGACACCCCCGTTTACTGTCCCCGCTGTCCTGACCAGCCTGGCCTATGCCTAGGGGAGTGTTATGAGAGGTACCATGAGAAGGCACACTTTTAGAACCTAGGGAACTACAGACACAGCAGTAGGCACACAAGGGTCTCTCAGTGCTATTTCACACTGGCGCGATGCGTTAGGGCAAATTGCCTAGCAAAAGTCACACTTTGCGGTCCCCCCCTACGCCGGAAGTGCTTGACTTAACGCTAGTGCATGCCTACGTTACTGCGTGGCTTCTGCGGCAATTTGGGTCGGCCCGGAAGTCATGTTAGTCTACGGCGACGCAGTTAATTACTAGGCCGAATGCTACTCTTGTGGTATTCCCTGAAGATCTATTTTGGGCGAGACGGTGCGGCGGGCTCGACCGACCGGATAGGCCAGTATGCAGTGTGAACCCAAACATCAGGTTTTGAGAGATCCAAATACACTGGCCTGCCAGAAACCTCTCCTTTCACTTGGGACAGAATGCATAATGTACTTCGCCACATATCTGTGCGATTTGCACTTTGCACATTGACCCATGGGGGAGGAGAAGTTTATCCTCAGCTCGCAGGTAAAAAAAAACAAAAAAAAAAAAAAAACAGGTAAGCAAAAAAGTTAATATTTGGTTACCAATGTTATTGTTTGGTTTGAACATATTTAATAAAGTTTAAAAAGTTAATGTTATTGAAGTGCTTTGCTGCTTGCTTGCTTTTTTTTTTTTCTTTTTTTTTTTTTTTCTTCTTCTCTCTTTTTTTCCAACCGACCAATCAGCTGCAGCACTGATGATGCATCCTGACAGAAGCATTGCGCTTCTGTCAGGTTACACAAAATCGGTGCATGCAGCGCTGTAGGACGAGATTTCTCCTCCACAGTAAAAAAGATACGTTTGCCGAGGCATATGGGCCAAGGTGTGGTGTTGGGGATTCATATGCTTTGGCAAGCACTTTGTATCAAAAAAGAACTCAAGCAATGATTTCTCCATTCACATCGATCAATGTGGATGAATAAATCAGGATTGCCTGGGCATACGAGCTGGTGGGTTTGGATTTTTGGGGTGGCAGCTCCTATGTCCAGGCGGACGCCTTCCCCTCCTTTTTGTTTTGTTTTTTTCGTTTTTCTTCTCTCTTTTTTCTATCCAGACCGACCGACCGACCGACCAATCAGCTGCAGCACTGATGGTGCATCCTGACAGAAGCATTGCGCTTCTGTCAGGTTACACAAAATCGGTGCATGCAGCGCTGTAGGACGAGATTTCTCCTCCACAGTAAAAAAGATACGTTTGCCGAGGCATATGGGCCAAGGTGTGGTGTTGGGGATTCATATGCTTTGGCAAGCACTTTGTATCAAAAAAGAACTCAAGCAATGATTTCTCCATTCACATCGATCAATGTGGATGAATAAATCAGGATTGCCTGGGCATACGAGCTGGTGGGTTTGGATTTTTGGGGTGGCAGCTCCTATGTCCAGGCGGACGCCTTCCCCTCCTTTTTGTTTTGTTTTTTTCGTTTTTCTTCTCTCTTTTTTCTATCCAGACCGACCGACCGACCAATCAGCTGCAGCACTGATGGTGCATCCTGACAGAAGCATTGCGCTTCTGTCAGGTTACACAAAATCGGTGCATGCAGCGCTGTAGGACGAGATTTCTCCTCCACAGTAAAAAAGATACGTTTGCCGAGGCATATGGGCCAAGGTGTGGTGTTGGGGATTCATATGCTTTGGCAAGCACTTTGTATCAAAAAAGAACTCAAGCAATGATTTCTCCATTCACATCGATCAATGTGGATGAATAAATCAGGATTGCCTGGGCATACGAGCTGGTGGGTTTGGATTTTTGGGGTGGCAGCTCCTATGTCCAGGCGGACGCCTTCCCCTCCTTTTTGTTTTGTTTTTTTCGTTTTTCTTCTCTCTTTTTTCTATCCAGACCGACCGACCGACCAATCAGCTGCAGCACTGATGGTGCATCCTGACAGAAGCATTGCGCTTCTGTCAGGTTACACAAAATCGGTGCATGCAGCGCTGTAGGACGAGATTTCTCCTCCACAGTAAAAAAGATACGTTTGCCGAGGCATATGGGCCAAGGTGTGGTGTTGGGGATTCATATGCTTTGGCAAGCACTTTGTATCAAAAAAGAACTCAAGCAATGATTTCTCCATTCACATCGATCAATGTGGATGAATAAATCAGGATTGCCTGGGCATACGAGCTGGTGGGTTTGGATTTTTGGGGTGGCAGCTCCTATGTCCAGGCGGACGCCTTCCCCTCCTTTTGTTTTGTTTTTTTCGTTTTTCTTCTCTCTTTTTTCTATCCAGACCGACCGACCGACCGACCGACCAATCAGCTGCAGCACTGATGGTGCATCCTGACAGAAGCATTGCGCTTCTGTCAGGTTACACAAAATCGGTGCATGCAGCGCTGTAGGACGAGATTTCTCCTCCACAGTAAAAAAGATACGTTTGCCGAGGCATATGGGCCAAGGTGTGGTGTTGGGGATTCATATGCTTTGGCAAGCACTTTGTATCAAAAAAGAACTCAAGCAATGATTTCTCCATTCACATCGATCAATGTGGATGAATAAATCAGGATTGCCTGGGCATACGAGCTGGTGGGTTTGGATTTTTGGGGTGGCAGCTCCTATGTCTCTCTTTCTTTTCTTTTTGTTTCACATTTTTTGGCAGATATTTGTTCATCCACATTGATCGATGCGAATGAAGGGATGTTTGCCGTTCATTTTTCCTTTCAGCCCAGAATGCACTACCTGTATGCCCAATATAAGGAGTATAGCAGAAATACTGGCCATACATGTAATGATTGCAGAGGCCCTAAAATGCCAGGACAGACCCCACAAATGACCCCATTTTGGAAAGAGGACACCCCAAAGTATTCCGTGAGGTGCATGGTGAGTTCATAGAAGATTTTGTTTTTTGTCACAAGTTAGCATAAATTGTTGTTTTTTGTTTTTTTTCACAAAGTATCCTTTTCTGCTAACTTGTGACAAAAAAGAATTTTTTTTATAAACTCACCATGCCCCTCATGGAATACTTTGTGGTGTCTTATTTTTAAAATGGGGTCATTTGTGGGGTTTGTTAACTGTCCTGTCATGTGGGGGGGGGGGGCTAAATTGTGAGCACCCCTGTAAAGCCCAAAGGTAGTCATTGCACGTTGGGCCCCTTAGCGCAGTTAGGCTGCAAAAAAGTGCCACACGTGCTATCGCCGTACCCGGGAGAAGTAGACCAATGTGTTTTAGGGTGTATTTTTACACATACCCATGATGGGTAGAAGAAATCACTCTGTAAATGACAATTTTTTGATTTTTTTTACACACATTTGTCCATTTACAGAGATATTTCTCCCACCCAATATGGGTATGTGTAAAAATACACCCCAAAACACATTGTACTACTTCTCCCGAGTACGGCAATACCACATGTGTGGCCCTTTTTTGCACCCTAACTGCGCTAAGGGGCCCAGAGTCCAATGAGTACCGTTAGCATTTCACAGGTCATTTTGAGAAATTTGGTTTCAAGACTACTCCTCACGGTTTAGGGCCCCTAAAATGCCAGAGCAGTATAGGAACCCCACAAATGACCCCATTTTAGAAAGAAGACACCCCAAGGTACTCAATTAGGAGTATGGTGAGTTCATAGAAGATTTTACTTTTTGTCACAAGTTAGCGGAAAATGATTGTTAATGGGTTTTTTTTACCAAGTGTCATTTTCCGCTAACTTGTGACAAAAAATAAAATCTTCTATGAACTCACCATACTCCTAACGGAATACCTTGGGATGTCCTCTTTGTAAAATGGGGTCATTTGTGGGGTTCCTATACTGCTCTGGCATTTTAGGGGCCCTAAACCGTGAGGAGTAGTCTTGAAACCAAATTTCTCAAAATGACCTGTGAAATGGTAACGGTACTCATTGGACTCTGGGCCCCTTAGCGCAGTTAGGGTGCAAAAAAGTGCCACATATGTGGTATCGCTGTACTCGGGAGAAGTAGTACAATGTGTTTTGGGGTGTATTTTTACACATACCCATATTGGGTGGGAGAAATATCTCTGTAAATGGACAATTGTGTGTAAAGAAATCAAAAAATTGTCATTTACAGAGATATTTCTCCCACCCAATATGGGTATGTGTAAAAATACACCCCAAAACACATTGTACTACTTCTCCCGAGTACGGCGATACCACATGTGTGGCCCTTTTTTGCACCCTAACTGCGCTAAGGGGCCCAGAGTCCAATGAGTACCTTTAGCATTTCACAGGTCATTTTGAAACATTTGGTTTCAAGACTACTCCTCACGGTTTAGGGCCCCTAAAATGCCAGAGCAGTATAGGAACCCCACAAATGACCCCATTTTAGAAAGAAGACACCCCAAGGTACTCAATTAGGAGTATGGTGAGTTCATAGAAGATTTAGCTTTTTGTCACAAGTTAGCGGAAAATGATTTTTATTGGGTTTTGTTTACCAAGTGTCATTTTCCACTAACTTGTGACAAAAAAAAAATCTTCTATGAACTCACCATACTCCTAACGGAATACCTTAGGATGTCCTCTTTGTAAAATGGGGTCATTTGTGGGGTTCCTATACTGTCCTGGCATTTTAGGGGCCCTAAACCGTGAGGAGTAGTCTTGAAACCAAACTTCTCAAAATGACCTGTGAAATGCTAACGGTACTCATTGGACTCTGGGCCCCTTAGCGCAGTTAGGATGCAAAAAAGTGCCACACATGTGGTACCGCCGTACTCAGGAGAAGTAGTATTATGTGTTTTGGGGTGTATTTTTACACAAACCCATATTGGGTGGGAGAAATATCTCTGTAAATTGACAATTGTGTGTAAAGAAATCAAAAAATTGTCATTTACAGAGGTATTTCTCCCACCCAATATGGGTATGTGTAAAAATACACCCCAAAACACATTGTACTACTTCTCCCGAGTACGGCGATACCACATGTGTGGCCCTTTTTTGCACCCTAACTGCGCTAAGGGGCCCAGAGTCCAATGAGTACCTTTAGCATTTCACAGGTCATTTTGAAACATTTGGTTTCAAGACTACTCCTCACGGTTTAGGGCCCCTAAAATGCCAGAGCAGTATAGGAACCCCACAAATGACCCCATTTTACAAAGAGGACATCCCAAGGTATTCCGTTAGGAGTATGGTGAGTTCATAGAAGATTTTATTTTTTGTCACAAGTTAGCGGAAAATGACACTTGGTAAAAAAAACCAATAACAATCATTTTCCGCTAACTTGTGACAAAAAGTAAAATCTTCTATGAACTCACCATACTCCTAATTGAGTACCTTGGGGTGTCTTCTTTCTAAAATGGGGTCATTTGTGGGGTTCCTATACTGCCCTGGCATTTTAGGGGCCCTAAACCGTGAGGAGTAGTCTTGAAACCAAATTTCTCAAAATGACCTGTGAAATGCTAACGGTACTCATTGGACTCTGGGCCCCTTAGCGCAGTTAGGATGCAAAAAAGTGCCACACATGTGGTACCGCCGTACTCAGGAGAAGTAGTATTATGTGTTTTGGGGTGTATTTTTACACATACCCATATTGGGTGGGAGAAATATCTCTGTAAATTGACAATTGTGTGTAAAGAAATCAAAAAAATGTCATTTACAGAGAGATTTCTCCCACCCAATATGGGTATGTGTAAAAATACACCCCAAAACACATTGTACTACTTCTCCCGAGTACGGCGATACCACATGTGTGGCACTTTTTTGCACCCTAACTGCGCTAAGGGGCCCAGAGTCCAATGAGTACCTTTAGCATTTCACAGGTCATTTTGAAACATTTGGTTTCAAGACTACTCCTCACGGTTTAGGGCCCCTAAAATGCCAGAGCAGTATAGGAACCCCACAAATGACCCCATTTTACAAAGAGGACATCCCAAGGTATTCCGTTAGGAGTATGGTGAGTTCATAGAAGATTTTATTTTTTGTCACAAGTTAGCGGAAAATGACACTTGGTAAAAAAAAACCAATAACAATCATTTTCCGCTAACTTGTGACAAAAAGTAAAATCTTCTATGAACTCACCATACTCCTAATTGAGTACCTTGGGGTGTCTTCTTTGTAAAATGGGGTCATTTGTGGGGTTCCTATACTGCCCTGGCATTTTAGGGGCCCTAAACCGTGAGGAGTAGTCTTGAAACCAAATGTCTCAAAATGACCTGTGAAATCCTAAAGGTACTCATTGGACTTTGGGCCCCTTAGCGCAGTTAGGGTGCAAAAAAGTGCCACACATGTGGTATCGCCGTACTCAGGAGAAGTAGTACAATGTGTTTTGGGGTGTATTTTTATACATACCCATGCTGAGTGGGAGAAATAACTCTGTAAATGGACAATTGTGTGTAAAAAAATCAAAAAATTGTCATTTGCAGAGATATTTCTCCCACCCAGCATGGGTATGTGTAAAAATACACCCCAAAACACATTGTACTACTTCTCCCGAGTATAGCGATACCATATGTGTGACACTTTTTTGCAGCCAAACTGCGCTAAGAGGCCCACAGTGCAATGACTACTTTTAGGCTTTACAGGGGTGCTTACAATTCCGCACCCCCCAAAATGCCAGGACAGTAAACACACCCCATAAATGACCCCATTTTGAAAAATAGACACTTCAAGGTATTCATTGAGGGGCATGTTGAGTCCATGGCAGATTTCATTTTTTTTTGTTACAAGTTAGCAGAAATGGAAACCTTTTTTTTTTTTTTTTTTTGTGACAAACTGTCATTTTCCGCTAACTTGTGACAAAAAATAAAATCTTCTATGAACTCACTATGCCTCTCAGTGAATACTTTGGGATGTCTTCTTTCCAAAATGGG
Organism: Hyperolius riggenbachi; assembly: GCF_040937935.1. Taxonomy (NCBI): domain Eukaryota; kingdom Metazoa; phylum Chordata; class Amphibia; order Anura; family Hyperoliidae; genus Hyperolius; species Hyperolius riggenbachi. The sequence goes on along the minus strand of NC_090655.1, from coordinate 31,182,036 downwards.
GTTATTTGTGGGGTATTTATACTATCCTGGAATTTTAGCACCTCATGAAACATGACAGGTAGTCAGGAAAGTCAGAGATGCTTAAAAATGGGAAAATTCACTTTTTGCACCATAGTTTGTAAACGCTATAACTTTTACCCAAACCAATAAATATACACTGAATGGGTTTTTTTTCATCAAAAACATGTTTGTCCACATTTTTCGCGCTGCATGTATACAGAAATTTTACTTTATTTGAAAAATGTCAGCACAGAAAGTTAAAAAAATCATTTTTTTGCCAAAATTCATGTCTTTTTTGATGAATATAATAAAAAGTAAAACTCGCAGCAGCAATCAAATAGCATCAAAAGAAAGCTGTATTAGTGAGAAGAAAAGGAGCCAAAATTCATTTAGGTGGTAGGTTGTATGAGCGAGCAATAAACCGTTAAATCAGAAAACCAATGTATCAGTGCGCTCACTCAAAAAACAATCCCAAAAAGGAAGGAAGTCCTTGTTACTTAACAAGCAAACAGTTCTTCTGGGTCGCAGCGTCAGTCATCAAGCATAAGATGTAGTCCAAAAATATTTCACCAAGACACTGCGCTCACAGATTCAATACGTCCTCATTCCATAAGTGTAGCTCGGGAAAAAGGAGACATAAAAAACATAGCATAATACTGTTTTAAATGTGTTATCCTTCCCACAACACCCAGTGCTGCAAGCAATGATCTCGTGTATGAATATCACAGAAAGGTCTCACAGGTCCTCACCATTTAGCGTGGCTGCCAAGTCACAGACAGCTATATAAGCCTTATAGTGTCACCAGACAAACAGGTGTTGCCCCTCATCAACCAAGTGACACTCCCAGAATCCCAACACCATCACACATGGACTCTCACCTACTCAAAATGCCATCCAGATTATAAGACAGCATAAGCGCTTAGGGTATTACATCAAAAGAAGGCCACTTCTTGTCAGATAGGATCCACAATTGCCTAATGAACTGAAGAGCTTCACATAGCGTAAAAAAGTACTTTAATTTTAAAAGTTTAAAATCACTGCACTCACATGTTCCAGGTAAATACAAGCATAAAACAATGTCCTCCACGCCCGCTCTGCACGTCTGTAGCTCCGCCCTACGCGTTTCGTGCATGCGCACTCATCAGGGGCGCATGCACGAAACGCGTAGGGCGGAGCTACAGACGTGCAGAGCGGGCGTGGAGGACATTGTTTTATGCTTGTATTTACCTGGAACATGTGAGTGCAGTGATTTTAAACTTTTAAAATTAAAGTACTTTTTTACGCTATGTGAAGCTCTTCAGTTCATTAGGCAATTGTGGATCCTATCTGACAAGAAGTGGCCTTCTTTTGATGTAATACCCTAAGCGCTTATGCTGTCTTATAATCTGGATGGCATTTTGAGTAGGTGAGAGTCCATGTGTGATGGTGTTGGGATTCTGGGAGTGTCACTTGGTTGATGAGGGGCAACACCTGTTTGTCTGGTGACACTATAAGGCTTATATAGCTGTCTGTGACTTGGCAGCCACGCTAAATGGTGAGGACCTGTGAGACCTTTCTGTGATATTCATACACGAGATCATTGCTTGCAGCACTGGGTGTTGTGGGAAGGATAACACATTTAAAACAGTATTATGCTATGTTTTTTATGTCTCCTTTTTCCCGAGCTACACTTATGGAATGAGGACGTATTGAATCTGTGAGCGCAGTGTCTTGGTGAAATATTTTTTAATAAACCGTTAAAGCTGCAGTGGTCTGAATGGAAAAAACAGCGCTGGTCCTTAAGGGGGGGTAAAGGCTGAGTCCTCAAGTGGTTAAATCACTAGTAATTTCCCTAAACGCTCCGCCAATGTAAATGGATGGGACAAATTCCACTAGAACAATTGTGATTAGGGAAATCACAATCACAGGACATGCAGCATTTTGGGAGCATTTCCATTTGAAATAACTCTGAAAAATCGCTTGCAAAATCGCTATCACAGATCACTAGTGACTGAGATAGCGCTCTCTAGTGGGTCCCAGGCCGGATACATTTCTGGCAAAAAATAAATATGTTTTACGGCTTTCATTCTTTGCTTTCATTTAGTAGTCACTATTATAGACTAAATATACAGATCAGGCGTTCTGCCTTTGTTGTGGAAAAAAAAATTGATTATTAAAAAAGCATTGATAAAATATTCATTTAACCAGAGACCTCCTCCGTGTGGAGAGTTGTGGGACGTTTTCTGAAGTCAAGCTGCTACCTGTATAACAACAACAACCAGTTCTCTATATGGCGCCGGCAGCAGCTAATCAGAGATATCTGCAGAGATTCCAAGCGGGAAGTCATGTTTACCGGCTCACTGGGAACCTGTTTAGCCGAAGAGGAAGCATGAAGAACTTCCTGAGGAACGCAATGTCCCATTAAACTCCTCTGGAGAACATACCGAAACAGGCCAATATTTTATCAGAACTTTGAGGATCAGTCACTGGCAGGCTGGATAAAGGGTCCCGCTTACATCTGGGAGAGGACTCCATACAGGTGGCCAATAAGACCACCACATTAAAATTCACTCATCTTCTTAAAGTGGACCTGAACACTTGCACAGGACACAAGGGAAACAGAGAGAAATGCACCCTGTGTGTTTTTAAAGAGAAGAGCCTGACTAATTCCCCCTCATCTTCAAGTAATCACTAGTGTAATTTAATCTCTCAACTGTGTCACCTCAGAAATTTGGCAGTCCTTGGCAAACACAGCTAATATATAAACACAGGATGTTAATAATAATAATAATAATCCGAACATTTATATAGCGCTTTTCTCCTGTCGGACTTAAAGCGCTCAAGAGCTGCAGCCACTGGGATGTGCTCAGGAGGCCACCCTGCAGTGTTAGGGAGTCTTGCCTTGAACTCCTTACTGAATAGGTACTGACCCTAGCCAGGATTCGAACCCTGGTCTCCCATGTCAAAGGCAGAGCCCTTTACCAGTACTCTATTCAGCCACTGCTATGTTAACCCTTTGTCTGCTTTCATGAAAGTAGGAAGTAGAAACACTGCAGATTTAAAGGTTATTATGCTGTCTTTTAGAGCAGAGAGTTCAGGTCTGCTTTAAAAAAAAAAGAAAAAAAGATACAAGTACTGTATATGCAAGAAAAGAGGGTTTGCTTTTACAGGCTGTCACTTACTTAAAAACAGTTTCCCGTGTGATTATAAATTAAATTTGTTTGCAAGTTGAGTTTGCATTAAAACACGGCAACATGCGGATAACTGATCTACTTTTGGACAACTGTGGATTTGGAAATGTAGCATGAACAATGTTCTTTGGGATGTTTTCTATGTGCTTTTAAAGTGTTTTAACCTTTTCCCTGCCAGCCGATTAGTCCTAAACGGGAACATCTACTGCCAAGCAGTTTCTAGACATGTTGCACTCATTAGGTTTACTTAGGATGTTTCTCTTTTTTTTCAAATAAGTATTACATTTACTCACTCAAATGTTACTGTTTGTAAAAGCCCTGATTCTGCTGAATCCAACAATATCAGATATGTATTAGTATCACACTATTCTGTCCTGGAATAGGTGCCGCCAGTACAAGTAGCCAGATATAGGTGCAGCCAGTATAGGGAGCCAGAAATAGGTGCCCCAATATAGGTAGTAGATATAGGTGCCCCCAGTACTGTATAGGTAACACATATAGGTGCCACTGCGGGGAGGGGCAACATCATCATCCCTTCCTCCACATGGGCCCCCCTCCTATGGCCCCCTGCAGAGTTGGAGCGCAGAGGTGCAGTGTGTAATTACTCACCTTGGAATTCTTTTACTCTGTACAAAGAGTTACAGAAAAGTCTTTAACTCTGTACAAAGTAGCTGTCGAAGGTAATAGAGTGTGCATTGAATATCGTTCAATATCGGTACATTGATGGTTGAATAGCGTTGATGGTTGAATATCGGTACATTTACCGATATTCTACTATTTAAAGCGTTCATTTTTTTTGTAATATATCTGAATAGATCGCTAAACCTTACCCTACTCTCACACAGAACCCTCCAGTACCGAAACCTAACCCTAGCCACCCCCCCCCCACACACACACCCTTCCTGATGCCTAACCCTAATTTACTTTCTAACCCCCCTCACCTCGCACAAACACCCTTCCTAACCCTAACTGCCCCCCACACACAAACTCCCTACCGGACACCTAACCCTAATGCCCCCTGTACAAACATCCTAACGCCTAAGCCCCTCCCCCCACCACACACACACACTCACCATTCCTGATGCCTAACCCTACCCACCCCCAAACCCTTCCTGGCGCCTAAATCTCCCCCCCCCCCCAATCCCAGCACAAACAACCTTCCCAAACCTAACTGCCCCCCCCACCCCCAATCCCAGCACAAACACCCTTCGTGATGCCAAACCCTAGACCCCCCCCCCCCCACACACAAACAATCTTTCCTGATGCCTAACTCCTGCAAAGCAATAACTATCAAGCGCCGAATCGTGTGCTGCCAAATGCCTGAACTCTGCATCAAGAAACAAAAAAAGACCCCCAAAGAATGATAGACGGTGCCCAACCTTCCCCATTGGCGCCGGCTTGCCGACATTTCAATAAAAGTCAATGGCAGTGCCGATATGTCTGATAGAGTGTATACTCACCTCCTCTCTGGCCATCTCATTGTCACTAGCTCCTTCTATATCCATGTCCAAGGTACAGTTGGTGCTTAAATTTGGCATTAGGAATTAGAAACACGTGATTACTACTGAACACCACACTCCAGCACCATTTCAGTATCCCACAAGTGGACAGGGTTGCACCGTGAAACGCAAGCAGTGGACTCCCCCTGACCCTGTTCGATGCTGAAATGGGATTGGAGTGTGGTGTTCAGCAGTATTCAGATGTACCGGATTTGTTATGCCAAATTGAAAACCAACACTAATCCCAGGCCAAGTACGGCTGCCTGTGCTTTCACACTGCAGAAACCGTAGCTGAAATTTAGATTTCTGGACACTGGTCTACTTTATAAAAGAGTAAATAGTACAATTTCCCAAATTTGGGGCTGCAGAAGCGATTTCTCTCCACTAGTGGCACAGAGAGATGACAGTAGCCATTGTCAAAAGACAAGGGCATCAATATACCTACCAGCATTCAAACTACCAGGATAAAGATGTGTGCCCCTTAAGCTGGCACTAATAGACTTATAGATTGCCGCCTGATGTGGCAAAATGATTTATTCCTCTCTGATAGAAATCTGCTCGCAGAAGATTGGATTTTGATTCCTACCACACACAACACATAGCGGGGTTGTATATACATTGCCTGTCCTGAAGTCTTCAGGCAGAGAGAAATGCTCTGCCTCCCTCCTCGGCAATGTGACAGCCAGGTTTCCGTAGACTGCCGATGGTCTACGTAACCCTCTGTCCGCATGGCCATGGCCTGTATCCAGCTCGACAGCCACTCATCAGTGCCGCAGTCGCATCTTGATTGGTGGCTGCTGAGCTGGGGGCAGGCCGTGGCCATGCAAGTGGGTGTGCACAGAGCCCTGGCGGCAGTTTAAAAAAAAAAAAAAGGAGTGATCACCTTTCTGGATGGATAATGTCAGGACAGGGCAGCATTTTGCCCCGCGACACCCCCCATTCTCAATCATGCAAACAGAGCCAGTCCTTACACTTTAGGTGCTCTTTCAGGGAATCGTGTATTGCTCAACTTCAGCCCAGTTATGCAAATTATTCTGCCCAAATCTTACAGAAAATTGACCGACCTGCTACTTTTATATACTGTATTACAAACCAAACCTACGTAACTGTTGAGCAACTCCCTTTCTGATCGACTAACATAAACTGCTGATCCAATTCGATAAACTAAAATCTGACACGAATTCTCATATAGGTACTTGGGTCAAATAGGTACTTGCAGCTTCACTGACAGATTTGATTAAAGTGATTGAACCTGCTGGATACAAATGACCTGTACATGGCTACCTTCAAAACATATGCAAGGTTTTTATTGCTGTGCCCTAGATGGGAAGATTGTCTGAGACAAACGAGACAACATGCCTGAAACTTGAACATTTAATCAATTCTTAGCACCTATGGCTATATTTATCCTCACAGGCTCCTTTCCAACAGAAAGATTTCCTTGAAGCATGCTATGGAACCCATACCGTGCACTGATGAGGGCCAGATGAGCTGAAACAACTGAATGCAAGTTGAAGCCCATAGTTCTGTATCGGGGCTATTAACTAATGGGTCTAGATGCCTAAGTTTACCTGCAGGAGTATAAAGGAAAGCCTAATGCTAAGTACCCACAGACAAATGGATCGGGGAAATCTTAGCTGACAATCATTCCATGATCCATCTGTCCAAATTGCAGAAACTAAAAACAAATGACAGACCGTAAACGATCATTTAAACCATCGTTCTAATTTTCCTCAACAGTCCATTGACTTTAGCAGAGATCTGAACGATCGCCTTGCGCATGTTGAGTAGAGCCTGATGCATTGCGTTCTGATTGTTTTGCATTCTGCACTACCCATCGTGCGGTAAGACTTTACGCACATATTTCTGCTTATTGCATACACCCCAGTCACACTTCTTCTGATCCTTATGCAAATGATGCCATTTAGTGGGGGGCACTGTATGTAAACTGTCAACTGGCAAGTTCCACATGTGTTTCAAACTGGAGATAGGGCGAGTTTTTCAAGCCTCTGCATACTGTGAATGGCAACACTGGTCCCCGATTGCAGCTGCTGAGTTTATAAGGAACCACCCACTACTCTCTAGACCACGTCAAACACAAGGCCCATGGTCCTAATCTGGCCCTCCACACCATTTTATGTGGCCCGCAAGAATCTGCATGATTGTAAGCAGTAAAAGAAATGACAAAATGAATCCTTTCTGTACACTTGTGATTGTACTGGCGCTCTTTAAAGCAGTAGGATCAGCCATACTATGCCAGGGAAAAAACACACATATATAAGTAGATAAATACTTGATCTACTTACATAACACATGTATTGTACTGTCCACGTTTTGATTTCAGTAAACATTATCTAGTAAATGATGAGAATTATGTTAGTGGTGGGGGGGCCATGTCTTTTGCCCACAGTTAAGGCTAACTCGTGATGTCATTTCTGCCCTTTACTTTTTTTCTTGTCTCCTCCAATCACTGAGTCGCCTCAGCCTTGCTTGTAAACACAAGTGATTAGGGGATTAGGTTTCAGATAAGCAGCTGGCAGGGAAATAAAGGGAAGAGGAGGAATATATTATAGATAAAAAGAACCCCCAGCATGCAATTCTTTGGCACCGACTACTAAAGGGCCAGTGCTCCTTAAGTATGTGATAACTCCAAATCATAACAGCAGAAAACAGTTTGAATTTTTTTTAATGCAGGCTTAGCATCTTTATCACTTAATACACTCAGACCAGTTGTTGTTGAAATTCCACTAACTTTCTGGTAGAGGGACAAAATATTTAAGCGACAGTGCCCATCTTTAACTTTTTTTTAGTTTTATCTCTAAATGCATGCACCCTTCCCACCTCCCATTGTGATTTGTTGTATAGGTCTACTTTTTGCACACATTACCGGTACGCATTTATTAGCATGGCATCTTTGCCATTCCCACCCAAACCGCCAAAATCTGCAATTAAGCATTTTTTTAAAGCAGCTGTTTGGAGCTCCCCCCATATGATGGCCTGGGTATCCCACAATACACATGCAACTTCTGCTGTGCAGGGCCACATTCTGGAATTGCACCTGACATTTTTAGGTTACCCATCAGAAACTCCCCTCAACCAAATTTTAATAAACTATGTGGCCCACAATTAGGACCGTGTTTCAGATTTTGGCCCCATATGTGATTGAGCTTGACACCCCTGCTCTAGATGCTCAACTCCCATCATGCTTTGCACTGTAACAACAGCAAGCCAAACCCCACTGTAGTAAATTCTCCACCATTCATTACTGGTGTCAGAAATCTAGATGTTTTGGACCAGGATTAGAGTTGAGACTCTAAGAAAACCTTCATGAAATTATTATTTACAACTTTTTATATTAAGAAATTTATAAGAAAACAAAAAGACGCGTCACACCGTTGACAACAACAGATTAACAGGTCATATTTTAGGTTTACTTTTTTTTTCGGGACATGAGCTTTTGAAAGATTAACGTGGCTCTGACTACTCTCCTGGAGCAATGAAATAACGTCTTACTTCTGGGATATTCGCGGGAAGGGAGGTCATGGAAACAGGTTTACGTCCAAGATGGCCAAATACAATTTCCATACTATATTACTTAGTACTTATATAGCGCAGACACCTTCCGCAGCCCTGTACAGAGTATATTGTCTTGTCACTTAACTGTCACTCGGAGGGGCTCACAATCTAATCCCCACCACAGTCATATGTATGTATCTTGTAGTGTATATATCATAGTCTAGGGACAATTTAGGTTGAAGCCAGTTAACTTATCTGTATGTTTTTGGGATGTGGGAGGAAACCGGAGTGCCTGGAAGAAAACCATGCAGACACAGGTAGAACATACAAGCTCTGTGCAGATTGTTCCCTGGCTAAGATTTGAAACGGGGACCCAGCACTGCAAGGCAAGCGTGCTAACCACTACACCACTGAGGTTCTCACAATTTCCCAGCTGAATACCTGCAGCGGAGGCTCACCAGCTGCCAGAGGCAACGGTTTGCTAATGTGAATGTCACAACATGGCCACCATAGAGTGGAGAACACAACTGCATCCACAAGGATCAATAAAACTAATGAATTCCAGAGGATATCAGTCCAGCAATCTGCAACACTGGGAGATACATCTACCTGCAGCAAGTGAGAGGGAATGTTTTGCTGTGGTCAGGCTTTGGCGATAATTAGGTGGATGAAAGAAAGATGTTAATGGACTGATGAGTAATGAATAGTAGATTAGAGGTCATCTGGAAGAGGGCCTAGGGAGATAACTTGAAAACTGGACTCGCAAGTTAAAGGGGAACTGAGGTGAGACTAATATGGAGGCTGCCATATTCATTTCCTTTTAAGCAATACCAGTTGCCTGGCTGCCCCTCTGCCTCTAATACTTTCATCCCTAGACACTGAACAAGCATGCAGCAGGTCAGGGGTTTAAGACATTATTGTCAGATCTGACTAGATTAGCTGCATGCTTGTTTCTGGTGTGATTCAGACACTACTGCAGCCAAATAGCCCAGCAGGGCTGGTAGGCAACTGGTATTGTTTAAAAGGAAATAAATATGGCAGCCTCCATATCACTCTCACCTCGGGTTCAATTTAAACAATTATGTTTTATATCGACCCTAGTATCGCCACAAACTGTACTTAAAGTGAATACAAAGAACCTGCCATCAGCTGATTTGGCTCATAAACAATATCCGGGTGTGCCTGTTACCTTGGATCTGAAAAACTCAAGTTTTCCTGAGCAGAAGTGTTTTAGAAAATCAAGTTTTTATTAATATTCTTTAATAAGACAAGTCGTTGCTGTGAATGTGCCGGTACTTGCAAAAGCAAAAACTCTAAAATGTGTTAATGCAGTAAAGTTCAGCAGGTGTATAGTTTTTGCACCCTATTGGATGCTTGATTCACTGTCGATACATACATTTTTATCTTATACTAGCTAATGGCCCGGCGTTGGCCGGGTATGTATTTGGCTGATGTTGGCTGCGCCCACTTTTTCTAACCCTAACAATTACTCAATGACCAAGTTTGTAAGCCTTGCAGTCTTTGGCATCAATCATTTGCATTGAAATGAAACAAATCTGATTGGCTGTTTGTGGCCCCACCCCCTTTTCTGAATTTGAACCCCAGTCACCCAATGACCAACTGTACCAGGTTTGAGGCTTGTGCCATTAGCAGTGCAAGAATGGCAGCAATTAAATATTCCCCTTGAAAATCAATAGGTGAATTTTGATTGGCTTTTGTAGGCTCCACCCACTTTTCTGAATATTACTCCCAGTCACCCAGTGACCAACTGTGCAAAGTTTAAGAACCCTACCATTAACAGTGTAAGAATGGCTGCCGTTTACATTCTCCCAGTGAAATTTGTATTTGTCTCCACCCACTTTTTGGTTATGGGGATAAAAAGTATCCTACAGGTTATTCCAGGTAATGTACTATGTGCGTGCCAAATTTCATTGAAATCCGTTCAGCCATTGCTGCGTGATCGAATAACAAACATCCAAACTTCCACATTTATAATATTAGTAAGATAAGATGTGAGCTCTGCACCGTTCATTTTCAAGTGTAGCTATCTAAAGGTGCGCATACACACATCAATTCCCCCATCTGATACCCCCACAATGTAATAAACGATTGAATTTTGACCCAACAAATATCAGAAGTGGCGGTAGACCGACGACCCATAACATTGCACTACATCGAACAGTGCAACATTGCGGTTTAATCAATTTTCAGTAGATTCCCTTCTGAAATCTACTGAAAATGAATGTGTTGTGTGTGGTAGGAATCGATTTCTCTCAGATTTGATAATTATGCTACATCAAATGGCAACCTTTAATTGTGCAGCCAGAACTACTGCGCCTGCGCAGTACACTCCGGACAACGTGGACTTGATTGACAGTTGCACTTGAGCAGGAGCAGTAGAGGACGACCTCGCGAGACGGGACTCTGCACCGGCGGGGACCCCTGGCCGGGGTCTGCGAGCAGAAATGCGGCGTAGGACATGTTGGCTGCAAGGGGCTGGAGGAAGCTCCGGGTAAGTAGATTTTTTTTTTTTTGCTCGGATATTCCCTTTCAGGAAAGAAAGTTATTGAAAAAAAAATGTGGGGGTTCTGCACCAGAGACATACCTTATCCTACCTCCCAGACTAGCAATGATCAGGGAGGGATCCTGACCTTCAGGTATAGTACCCGGTAATCTGTAATGAGTGCAACCCTATCCCAGATCAATTTACCAGCATCTTGTATCGGACAGCAGTCTGTGAATGTGTGTACAAGGTAACAATGTGGCGGTGGTGTTGGGGGGGGGGGGGGGGGGGGACGGACGACGACGACGGACGGAGGTGTTGCAGCAAAAAAAAAAACCCCACATGCTCACAGCCTCATGCTCACTCCTCCATGGACACGCTAGATTAAAGGCGCCAAAAACAAACGTTGTGCAATTCACATTAACTCATCACCGGCATAGGTACGTTTTTCAAATAACGTCTACAACATCAATGCTCCATACTGCACGTGCAAGCAGAGGTAACATTTCACACAACATGTGCGCATGCAGTGGAACAATGTAGTTCGAACAACATTGTACACATGTGGCTGACTGCACGATATCTGGCCAACAGTCATCTGCGTTGATCCGCCGGTTGGATCGGGCAAAATGCTGTATCGGTGGCTCGTCATTGTCATTTGTTCACCCTATGTGGTGAAATGTGTCCTTTGTGGGAATTTTCTAGCGACTTTTGTATAGCCTGTGAGTAGCTTTACACACAGGAGCTGTTCAGACATTCCTCTGACCTGCTGTGTGTGATAATGGAGGGGCAGAGGTTTATGGTGCTATTCAATCCCTCAAATAATAAAGCAATCAGGTAAACCTGGATCAGGAAATTACCTCTTGGTAGTTTAGCAGATAGGTAATTCATTAGCCATAAGCAGTGGGATGGCAATAGGGGGTGCAGAGGTTGTGACCACACCTGGGCCCATGGACCAGAGGGGCCCTCCTTCATATTAGTTTTTCATTGGTGCTATGCTGGTAGTGAACACCTCTGTATGTACCTTGAACAGTAGTAATCCTTAACTGTTTCCTTACTCTGATTACACGTCTCTGACACTGAAACGGTGATTGGCAGGTTTGAAGCTCCATATCAATAAAGTGCTTGGGGCCCCATGTAAAACTCACACTGGGGCCCCAAGCTCCATAGCTACGCCACTAGAATAGAATTAGTAAGAATTAGCAAACACACTGAATACTGCAGTATTCTCTTACTTCTTTATGTTGAATGAAATATATGACTGATCTTCTCTAGGATCCCCATCTTCATCAAAGCAAGATTATACTTAACTTTCCATTCTCATCTGTGGCACTTTCTACATGCTTAAATAACACTGTGTTACTAATATACCTTGCTGGCCAGAGCTGCAGAACGTGCTGTCTCCGTTTCTTGGGAGCTGGACATCAATGGATAACATAAGTGATCATTCTCAGCCATAAGACGTCAAGAGATTGCAACCCTTGCCAGGCCCGTACTGTACCACGGGGGGTTGTTGAGTGTTTAAAGAACTAGTGATAGCCTCATTGCAGCTGTGTGCATGCGCATTCAATGAAATATTTTCTAAATACCTCTGGGCTGTCTTGGACTACATCATCTTCTGTTCTTTATACTCTGTTCCTTATACACCCAGTGGAGCAAAGGGCAGCAGTGAAAGCTCTCCATTCAGATCTATTTGTTGCTATTTTCTTGATCTCGTTCCATGTTTTCCCCATCTTTCTAATTTCTTCTTCCACTGATCTCCTCCACATTTTTCAAGGTTGTCCAGTTCTTCTTGATCCCCGTGGATTGCATTTTTCGAAGCATGTGGTTTCAGAGCACGGTGCCCAGTGCTGAAGAGAACCCCCCCTAGGCAAGGAGCATTCAACGCATATGAAGTTGCAATTTTTACGAACTGCACAAGCGATGGAGGGAGCATTTCCACAGCTGCTGAATAGAACAGAGTGGAACAGCGAGGGACCAGGACTACAGGGGCCTGGAGAAAGCCCCAGGTAAGTTAAACTGGGCACATTACTTTCACTTCAGGTTTCCTTTAATTTAAGTTATATTGGTAGGTTGGTAGGTTTCTTTCCGCAGATCTTCATTTGTCACTTTCTACGGCCATTTTAGATTCATAAGTCTCCATAGGGACCCGTTTACAAAGGTTTGGCTTTTTGTGGTAATGGGTTGTGTGACCTTCCAAGTTTCACTTTGGACTGATTTTACATTAGTATTAAAACATCCCAAAAAGAACAACAAGTTTGCATTTTTTAATACTAATGTGTCTTGGAATTTCTGAGGGGACGGAAGGGAATGATTGAGCGTTTTCATGTAACTATAATCACGCAACCAATAACCATCTAATTTTTCAACAATCCTCACTTTGGCCTGACGTGACCAAGACAAAAGGCTGCAGACAGGTGTGCAGATCAGGTGTCCTTGCTTGCATGCTTTTCTGGTAGTAATACAGTATTGTTTGCATCTGAACGATGATGATGATAGGCAGCTATCTGGACAAATATGGCAGCCACCTTATTCCCTCATTGAAGGTTCTATTACACTTGAGCGAAAACCGGGCCGAATCCAAAGAGTTTCCCCACAGGCAAATCGCTCGGGGAAACTCTGCCGTAGGAAATAATGGCGCCGCCGGCCGAATCGCTTGCCCTAGCGATTTGGCCGGCATTGCCCGCAGTTTTCGCACGGGAGGCAGCGAATCCCATAACCGTGCATGGCACGGCTTCTGGGAGTCGTCTGCGTACCCACAGACCCGGATGTGCCGCCGTGCGTCGTGGCTAGTGGAACCGCCCCTTAAACAGAACATTTTTGAGCTGTAGGAGGAAACAAAGTGGTCTGAAAGTCAGCATTTCTACTTTGCTCTAAAAGATTCCTCACAGCTTGAAAGCTACTATCCCAGAATTTTTTTTTAGCAGAACATCACTGAAATGGTTAAAAAAAAGCTTTTTGTCCTGCTAGTCAGCTTCAATCTGCATCCAAACTGTAGATAACAGTATATTTATTTTCCAATCTTGTTACAATGGCCTCAATTCACTAAGCTTTAGCAAACACTTTATCAAACGTTTGATAATTTATCTCATGGGTAAAATCTAATTTTGAATTCACTAAGGTGTTATAGATTTATTGAACGTTTTATCGATAAAACATTTGATAAATACTTTAGTGAATTTGAATTATCAAACGTTTCATTAAAGGAATACTTAAGTCAAAAAAAAAAAAAAAAAAAAGATATTTACTCACCTGGGGCATCCCTCAGCCCCCTGAAGCTGTATGGTGCCCTCGCAGCTCTGCTCCGATCGTCCTGTCCCCGCCGGCAGCTACTTCCGGGTTCGGCGACAGCTGCCGACAGGCTGGGAACGCGGGTGATTTTCCGCGTTCCCAGCCACTATATCAACCTCTATGCTGCTATAGCATATATGTTATACGCTATAGAAGCATAGAGGGTGATATAGCGGCTGGGAACGCGGAGAATCACTCGCATTCCCAGCCTGTGGGCGGCTGTCGCCGAACCCGGAAGTAGCCGCCGGCTGGGACAGGACGATCGGAGCAGGGCTGCGAGGGCACCATACAGCTTCAGGGGGCTGAGGGATGCCCCAGGTGAGTAAATATCTTTTTTTTTTAGACTTAAGTATTCATTTAAGTGTTTGATAAAGCTTAGTGAATTGAGGCCAATTTGTGTAAACACAGTCTAACAAGTGAAGGAACTCTGTGCTTCAGACACACACACACACAGTTCAGAAAAGCTCATTAGAAGATGTTCATATATAATAAAATGCAGTTTGAATAAAATGCAATGCCAGCTTTCAGGGTACAATAAACGACACTTTGGAAACGTGTAATTTGTAAACAGACAATATTACTTATGCACAAAAGCAAATATGAAAACTGTCTGAGTAATAAAAAGTAGGAAAACACATTTTTATTGAATGTCAGAATTGCAGACCACTTTAACTACTTGATGACCGCCCCACACCAATGGGCGTGGCCACGGCGGCAGCCCCAGGACCGCCTAATTGCAATTGGCGTCAAGTCCTGGGGCTCTAATTTGCATGCGATCGCGAGCACGCTGCGCGCGCATCTCATGCCCGGGGGGCGGAGCTGCGCCCCCTCTTCAGTCTCCGAGCGGCTATTGACGCACAGGAGACTGTTAGATGGCGAGGTCGCTGTCTATTTACACAGCGCAGAGCTGCGATCAGCAGGCCCATGGGGGACAAGAGAGCGATCGGCAGTGATAGGCTGAAGCCTATCACAGTCGATCGCTGTGATAGGCTGGCTGGGGGAGGCAGAGGAAAAGGTTTAAAAAAAAAAAAAAGCAAACAAATATTTATTACAAAAAATAAATAAACAACTGGGGGGGCGATCAGACCCCATTAACAGAGAGCTCTGTTGGTGGGGGGGGGGGGGGGAAATCACTCGTGTTCTGTGTTGTGTGGCCCTGCAGCTGTGCCTTAAAGCTGCAATGGCCATTTTAGCCAAAATGTGCCTGGTCTTTAGGGGGGTTTACCACTGTGGTCCTCAAGCGGTTAAGCATCTGTAGGACATCCAAGGACATTGCATAGGTTCTGCATGCAGATTAGATTCATCCACTGCTTTGACTGCATTGAAAGAGAAACCAAGGTGGCATAAAATGAAAATAAAAAAACTATATAATTACTTAAGAAGAGGGAAGCCTCTGGAACCCCCAGAGGCTTTCCACATCCTTCTCCAAGACCACTGCTGCTGCTGCCGAGACCCTATTGAAGTTCACACCCACGCTCAGCGTCATGTGCCTGCATGAGTATGGCTGTGTCTGTCACTTTGCAATAAGCCGTATAGGAGCGGCTTTGGCTTTATGTGCAGGGTGGCCACCCTCATATACAACTAAGAGTGTGGCCACGTGAACATATCTGACATGTTCTTGTCGGCTAGGTCCTGGGGTTCAATTCCCGGAAACGGTGGGGGACAGGAGGTCATGGGAAGCCTCTGCAGGATCCAAAGGCTTACTTCTTCTTAGGTAAGTGTATCTATGTCGAGCCTCAGGTACACTTTAAGGCCCCTTTTACACTTGCATTGCAAGTGTGCGTTGCATTACCCCGTTTTACTGCTGGGTATCGCAACGTCAATGCAAGTGTATGGAGCCTAGCACACTTGACGCGTTGTGCCGGAAGCTTCTAAATCAGCGCCGAGCTGACGCAAAGTCTGCAGTGTGTTACCACATGACTTCCGCGGCAACACTGCTGTGACGAAAGTCATTGGAGTCAATGGGCAATGCAGGACTTTAATTGATGGAAGCGCAGTGCATCACCGCATGTGCGCGGACCGAGAAAGTCCCAGTGACATACCTTTTCCTAGCACGTTACTATCAGTATGTTTGTCATATTTAGCATCGCATCTCCACCGCAACACCAAAAATATGCCAAAAACCGGCCTAAAGCAAACCTGAGGGGAGTAGTTACGTCAGCAGCTGGAAGCCTCTGGGTGGTTCACAGGCTTCTTGGATCCTTGTAGAGCCCACCATTCCAGAGCAGTGTCCATCTTCACCTTCTGGATGATCTCTTGGCCATGGAAGTGCGCATCCTACTGGGAATGTGCGATTAGAGTCCATGGGGTTCATTCACTAAACTGTGCTATGACAAATAGCACACCTAATCAGAGATAACACGCTTAATCAGAGATAACACGCCTTATCAGAGATAACACGTCTTATTAGAGTAGCATAGCGAGCACTACAAACTTATATAAGCCTGCTAATTGGCAATGGCACTCGTCCTACCCTGAACCCCTGCGGGTTCGTAGCGCTCGCTATACTACTCTGATAAGGCATGTTATCTCTGATAAGGCATGCTATTTGACATAGCACTGTTTGTTGTATTTGAGATCCATGGGGTTAATTCACTAAAGTCTTGTCCATGTTTTTTTCCCCTCTTTGCGCAAGCACTTCGTTGTACTGGGCATGCACCCGCTGAATGCACTCTTGCATGGCCTACTCACGGCCAGAAGATACCTATTTAACAAGTTTTTTTGTCAAATAGGTATAAAAGGTCCCTGCCCTTGAACAGTGGTCTGTAGGACCATCCAGAGGTTTCTCACTACTGATGTAAGCATCCTTTTCTTTATACCTGCATTTAAAGAGACACTGAAGTGAAAAAAATATATATGATATAATGAATTGGTTGTGTACTATGAATAATTACTAGAAGATTAGCAGCAAAGAAAATACCGGTACTCTCATATTTTTATTTTCAGGTATATAGTGTTTTTTCTAACATTGCATCATTCTATAATATGTGCAGATTACACAACATTCAGCATTCAAAATGATTATTTCAGAGCAGTCTGTGAACTAATGACCTCTCCTCTGGCAGAGAAAAATAAAATTGTTCACTAACACTTGAGATAATAAAAGTCAGAAGACAGCCCTCTCCACGGCTTTGAAAGTCATAGAGCTTAAAGAGACTCTGAAGCGAGAATAAATCTCGCTACAGAGCTCATAGTTAGCAGGGGCATGTGTGCCCCTGCTAAACCGCTGCTATCGCGCCGCTAAACGGGGGTCCCTTCACCCCCAAACCCACCCCCACAAACCTTGGTCGTAGAATTGGTCGTTCCAGCCCTGCCTCCAGTCGCGTCTATCAGCGGCGCATCGCCGCCTCTCCCCCGCCCCTCCCCCACCCCTCTCAGTGAAGGAAGACTGAGAGGGGCGGGGGAGAGGCGGAGATACGCGCTGACAGACGCGCGTGGGGCAGGGCTGCGGCGGTTAGCCCTGCCCCAACCAGGAAGAGGGGATGCGCTGCACGGAGGGGGATTTGGGGGTGAAGGGACCCCCCGTTTAGCGGCGCGATAGCAGCGGTTTAGCAGGGGCACACATGCCCCTGCTATCTATGAGGTCTGAAGCGAGATTTATTCTCGCTTCAGACTCTCTTTAATGGCTTTTTTGCATAGAGATAACAACTGGAGTTTCTTAACTCTTCCTGTACTGGAAACAATTAGACCGATGTATCTGATCTTAATGTTTTATTTCTTATCTGTACTACATATACAAATCATAATATATTTTTTTTTTCGCTTCAGTGTCGCTTTTATGGAGGCTTAGATGCTTTCCTTGCGTTGAAAGACATCCATGGCTACAATTACTAGGTAATGCCCAGTGGTGTTGATCCAGGGATTTTATCTGATTGCCATCTGGAGTCGGGAAGGAATTTTTCTCTTTTGGGGCTAATTGGACCATGCCTTGTAAGGGTTTTTCGCCATCCTCTGGATCAACAGGGATATGTGAGGGAGCAGGCTGGTGTTGTACTTTGTTCTCTGGTTGAACTCGATGGACGTATGTCTTTTTTCAACCAAAATAACTATGTAACTCACTTCAGGTGTCCTTTAATACATGCCATTGCCAGCACAAGTCTGATGAATCAGGTGACAGTCCTGGCTTCTCCTGTCTCTTAAAGTGGACCTGAACTCTTGCACAGGACAGAAGGAAGACATAGAGAAATCCACCCCGTATGTATTTAGAGAGTTTAGCCTGATTCCCCCTCATCTGTGAATAATCACAGTGTAATTTGATCACTCAGCTGTGTCAGCTTGCTGCCGCTGCAGAGCAGCTAATTGGTAAACACAGGACGTTATTCCTAGGTCTGCTTCCATGAAAGCAGGAAGTAGACACACTGCAGATTTATTGCCAGACTAGTAAAGAAGCCCACTCCAACAGCCCCCCCTCCCCCCAAGAAACGCAAGCGCAAGCACAGATGCGCCCCACTCGTCTGTTCTCTACTATCTTTCAAGGTTATTATGCTGTTGATTATCTTTTAGAGCAGAGAGGAAGTTCAGAGTTCAGGTACACTTTAAACCAGGGGTCTCAAACTCAATTTACCTGGGGGGCCGCAGGAGGCAAAGTCAGGATGAGGCTGGGCCGCATAAGGAAGTTCACAATCGCGGCGCATCGCCGCTTCTGCCCGCCTCTCTCACTCTTCCTTCACAGAGAGGAGCGGGGAGAGGCGGCGATCCGTGCGGCGATTGACATCAGGAGGGGCAGAGCTGAAGCTGAAAGCTCTGCCCCTTCCAGGAAATGCCGGCGGATTGCCCCCCGGGCGATTTGGGGGCTCTGCAGCCCTCGTTTAGCGGCGGGGATGCGGCGGATTACTTGGGAGCACTGAAGCGAACTATAAGGAAGCTTTTGCCGGCGAGGGCCACAAAATATTGTATCGAGGGCCGCAAATGGCCCACGGGCCGCGAGTTTGAGACCCCTGCTTTAAACAAACAGCAGGGTGTACAGATGTGACTTCTCCTCACATGAGTTGTAGAGCTGCACCATGTAACAGAAACTGTTTAGCAACGTACGTTTTTCTACCAACGTTATAAAATATTTGTTTGGGGACTTTCCCAGTGACGGGGATAAAAACATCTCAGTGTGTGGCCTCTCATTACACCAGTCTGTGCTCCTGCATCAAGTCTCTATTCACCAGCACAATACACCCAAACGCTCTTCATTGTGTTCCTCTATAAGGGGTTAAACTCCAGCCCATTGTAATGGAAAATAAACAGAATGTAGCTGACAGAAAAATAATTCTTTATTCAGGAACATGAGTGACTCTCCAGTCCGCTCTTTGTAGTGCTAAGAATACAGCTGTGTTGGAAAGAGGAATCTATTAAATATATTAAAGTTGGGATTTGTTACCCATAAAAAACACTTCATCAAAATAGCTGGAGAGCCCTCCACACCCCCATTCCAAGTCACAGCTCAGCCTAGATCAGCTTCATCTGGAAACAAGAACCTAAATGGATGGAATCAACTATAATGGGGATGACCATTCTCAGGGAACAGGTCTTCGCCAGGGTTGGACTTTTGAGGGCAATCTGCAATGTCTCCGACACATAAGCAGGACCTGCGCTTGTCTGCAAACTCCTAAGGGCAGCACGGTGGTGTAGTAGTTAGCACTCTTGCCTTGCAGCGCTGGGTCCCTAGTTCGAATCCCAGCCAGGGCACTATCTATATGGAGTTTGTACGTTCTCCCTAGGTCTGGGTGGGTTTCCTCTGGGCACTCTGGTTTCCTCCCACATCCCAAAAACATACAGATAAGTTAATTGGCTTTGCCTGAAAGTTGCTAGATTGTGAGCTCCTTTGAGGGACAGTTAGGTGACAGGTTAAAGGGACACTTAAGTCAAACAAAAAAAATTAGTTTGACTCACCTAGGGCTTCCAATAGCCCCCCTGCAGCTGTCCGGTGCCCTCGCCGCCCCCCTCCGATCCTCCTGGCCCAGCCGGCAGCCACTTCCTGTTTTGGTGACAGGAGCTGACAGGCTGAGGACGCGAGTGATTCTTCGCGTTCCCAGACACATTAGCACCCTCTATGCTGCTATATGGTATATGATATATGCTATAGCAGCATAGATGGCACTATTGTGGCCAGGAACACGAAGAATCACTCGCGTCCCCAGCCTGTCAGCTCCTGTCACCGAAACAGGAAGTGGCTGCCGGCGGGGCCAGGAGGATCGGAGGGAGATGGCGAGGGCACCGCCGGACAGCTGCAGCGGGCTATTGGAAGCCCCAGGTGAGTCAAACTCATTTTTTTTGTTTGACTTAAGTGTCCCTTTAAGACAGGAAGTAGACACAGGCTCCTATTCTATCACCGTTTCCCCTGTATTCTCTTTTCAAGTGCAGAACACTGCTGGCCACAGGATCGAGGAGGTGCGTGGGGAACACGCATGCCGCTTTCACAGGGTACAGCGGCTAAAAAGAGCAGTGCGGAATGATGATGAGGGGCCAGGAGGACTACACGGGGCTAGAAGAAGGCCCACGTAAGTTTAAAATGGTGAAAAAATTGTATTTAACATTTCCTTTAAAATATCGTTTCAGCACTTTGTAATTGAAAAAGAAGGTAAAAGTTCTGTCAAAGTTATTTGTTTGCTGGTGGCATAAAGGGCATTTTATTGATAGGGTGTGAAAATATTATCTAAGAGAAAAAGTGAAATGAGCCAGAGGCAGAGGCCCATATGAAATTCTCTTTTTCTCCTAAGTTTACTCCTAGGACCTAGGTGAGATTTTCACAAGTTGTCAATAAAATGTCTTTTAAAGAGACACTGAAGCGAGAATAAATCTCGCCTCAGTGCTTATATTCAGCAGGGGCATGTGTGCCCCTGCTAAATCGCCGCTATCCCGCGGCTAAACGGGGGTCCCTTACCCCCCAAACCCACCCCTGCAAAATGTACGACCAACTTGGTCGTAGATTTTGCTGCTGTTGAGGCAGGGCTAACGGCTGCAGCCCTGCCTCTCAGCGCCGTCTATCAGCGGCGCATCGCCGCCTCTCCACCGCCTCTCTCATTGAAGGAAGACTGAGAGGGGCGGGGGAGAGGCAGAGATACGCGCTGACAGACGCGCGTGAGGCAGGGCTGCGGCCATTAGCCATACCTCAATGCGGAAGAGATTCCCCGCTGCACAGAGGGGATTTGGGAGATAAGGGACCCCCGTTTAGCCGCGGGATAGCGGCGTTTTAGCAGGGGCACGCATGCCCCTGCTGAATATAAGCACTGAAGCGAGATTTATTCTCGCTTCAGTGTCTCTAAGTCACCAGAAGGCAAGAAAATAATTCTGACAGTACTTTTTCATCTACTTTTCAGTCGTTTTTTTTAAATTACAAATTGCTGAAATGTTATTTTAAAGTGAAGATGAAACATTATCTCCAAGGAGAAAAAGCTAATTGCATATGGCCCCACATGTCCGTTCTAACCGCCACAAACTACAGTATAGAAATAACCAAGGAGGAAGACTGAGGTGCCTCATTATGAGCAATTGAGGACACCTTCTAAGGGTTACAGAAGATGAAAAGGTCATACTGTGGAGGTCAGAGAAGACGGGTAAGAAAAATATAAAATACGTAGTGTTTCCATTTTTTTTTTTGAGATCGGAGTGAAAGATTGAGTGGGTAAAAAAAAAAAAAAGGTAGACAGAAGTCACAATCTGATATCCCGGGCATGACCTCTTAGATTTTTCCCAAGAGAGGAAAAAGATGGTGGGAAGAAAGTCTAGGAGTAGGAGAAGAGGACAACACTCACAAATGTTGAAACTAAAACAGAAGAAAAGCAGAGGAGATGGACTGTGGAAGAAAAGACATAAAATAAAAAAAAATAAAAACACAAAACAGGCTTAATATTTTTGCATCTTATAGCATTGATCTGTGGGTTCCAAGCTCGCTACTTACTCGTGGTGGGGCCTGGGCAATGCGAAGTAAGGGATTGCCTGCTGGGGTGAAGTATGTTGGGGACCTTTGTTGGCCCCATACCGATACAGTAGCTATGAAGGCCTGATGGAAACCTAAACATGATGGCTAAAGCGAAGCGAAGACTGTATGGAGTTGCTGGTCTTCCTTCAGAAGCCTCCTCGGCTGGTGGAACAAGGAATGCTAACTAGATATATTAAGTACTGAAGAAACCCAGGGCCAACCAAAACTAGCACCACTGCATTCCGCAGGCTAAGGGAAGAAAACAGGACAGAAAACCGGTGAGCCTGGAAGCTTTAGGTGGCAGCCCCACCACCAGGATCGGGTGCTGCAGGTTAATAACCTACACACCTTAAATAAAAATTATTACTGAAACTAAAGTGAAGGAAATCCGGACATGTCACTGATGCCCTATGCTCCACTAGGAGCTAAAGGAACAGAAGAAGACAGCATTGACCACCATTTCTTTATACCGCCACTCAGTATCTTTTTCATTTATTTCCTGAGGAGGACACCCTCCAAAGAAAGGCAGAGAAGAAAAGGATGGTAAAAACTACACTGTGGAGATGAGAAAAAGATGGAAGCTACACGTTGGATCTCAATCAGTGGCAGCACTACTTTTCTGCCTCTTTGACACACAAAGTCAAACTTACAGCAATTTTCACAGAGATAAATTACTATGATGGTGATGCATCTATATAGTACTGCCATTTTCTGTGGCTGTTTACATTGAAAGCAGTATAAAACCCTGACATAATATTGAATAAAAACATGTTTACCTACTTTTTATATGCCATACGGTTATCATATTTGCATTTGTGCATAAGTATTATTATTAATTTAGAAGTTATAGCAGTGATGGCTAACCTTGGCACTCCAGCTGTGACAAAACTACAAATCCCATCATGCCTCTGCCTCCCCGAGTTATGCTTAGAGCTGTCAGAGTATTGCAATGCCTCATGGGACTTGTAGTTCCACCACAGCTGGCGTGCCAAGGTTAGCCATCACTGAGTTATAGGTTTCCAAAAGTACAGTTTTTTGCTTTGTGAGCTGACTTTGCATTTTATTAATAACTGGTTTCACTTGTTTCTGTTTTGCAGGCAGACATGATTTCAGTGTCTCTCAGTCTCCAGCAGGCTCCTGCACAGTCAGAGAATGTGTCACATTCCTCACTTGATACATTTAAAGGACTTACGAGGCGAATTTACAAAAAAAAGTCAATTACCTGCCTCATCTTTTAACCAGCTGAGCGGTCTGGACGAGCTCAGCTCGTCCAACACCGCCAGCGGCTGCCGCTCAGGCCCTGCTGGGCCGATTTTAATGAAATAAAAAGCAGCACACGCAGCCGGCACTTTGCCAGCCGCGTGTGCTGCCTGATCGCCGCCGCTCTGCGGCGATTCGCCGCGAGCAGCGGCGAAAGAGGGTCCCCCCAGCCGCCTGAGCCCAGCGTAGCCGGAACAAAAAGTTCCGGCCAGCGCTAAGGGCTGGATCGGAGGCGGCTGACGTCACGACGTCGGCTGACGTCGATGACGTCACTCCGCTCGTCGCTATGGCGACGATATAAGCAAAACAAGGAAGGCCGCTCATTGCGGCCTTCCTTGTTTATTCTGGGCGCCGGAGGCGATCGGAAGATCGCCTCCGGAGCGCCCTCTAGTGGGCTTTCATGCAGCCAACTCTCAGTTGGCTGCATGAAATAGTTTTTTTTTTATTTAAAAAAAACCCTCCCGCAGCCACCCTGGCGATTTAATCAGAACGCCAGGGTGGTTAAGGCACAGGGGACGCCGTCCGCGCCCAGCCGCCGGGTCCCCCCCCCCCCGCTCATTAGCCCCCCCCCCCGGGCCGGCTGCCGACCCCACGGCCTGGGTCGGGCTCTCCTGCCTCTCGCAACAAGGCCGCTTCCTCTGGCCGCGGCTGCGCAGTCCGCCTGGCCGAGAGTGCGGCTGCGCAGCTCTAGGGCCAACCCCCCTGATCCACGCTACGTAGTGTCCAGTGCTGCGTAATATGTTGGATCATTATAATTACAATAAATTATAATTAAGTAGGGTGGGGGACAACTGCTCTCCTAGGTGAAGACATGCCCAACTACTGACTGACACCTATGCAATGCAGTCCCCCCCCCCCCCATACCTTATGTCACTGCAGGTGGCTGGCTAAGGTAGGGCAGAGAAGAAGGTAGCAGAGCAAATGAAAAATCTGCAGTAAGGAGGCCAACAACAGTCAGCTGCTGCACCAAGTACTTTACATTTTCGTCTCCAGCACATTTGAATCAAGGCCATTACCCACTATGTGATTTTTTTTTACGTTTATTCTGACGTCCGGCAATTTTTTGATCGACAAGCAATTGCTTCCCCGACCTCCTGACGTGGGTACAGACGTGAGATTGCGCAAATGACGTGTAGCAACGTCCAGGGTCAACAACTGTCACGGTGGATCAGATCTTTAAGATCCCTGACGACTCCGCGCAAAGTACTTGCAAAAGCTTGACTTCCTGTTTGGCCCCTTCGTGTGACATCGTGTAATGTTGTGTGTACCCGACGGCCAGAAGATGGATCGTGGAACACTCATCGGTCAGGGGGACGTTGCTGTATCCATCTTTCTCCATCGGGTGGTGAATATGACCACATGCTTACACTTCTCACCACCTACACTATGAAACTGGGGTTGGGCGAGGGACTCACTTAGAAATAACATATCACATGACTGGAATCACATGATTGGCTATGAACACATTCCATGATGAAATGTAAAACTTCTACTGAAGGTAAAAACACACCTTTGGATGGATAGAATGACAATTTCTTGCCTTTTGTTACACCAAACATCCCCTGGCAAGAGATCTTGGGTGACAGAGTGACCAGACAGGTTTGAAATTCTTTGTAAGTTTTCCCAAGGTGAGCTGGGCCTTGTGGTCTTCGTCTGTCCACTCCCCTCCAAACATCAGTCTCAATGGAATTAATGGTGTCCAAGTTAAAGTGAAGCATGGCCTGTTAGAGTATCACAATAGGCCAGCCTATACATATCCACCAAATAACAGTTGAGCAGCTTGTCCCCCTAAAGATGTAACCAGGTTGCAGAATGTCACCCAGATAACAACTAGAATCTGTATGGAGAACAACAAGAATCCTACACTGCAGCGCCCCCAGTAAAATGTGCCCTTGGCACAAGCCATGTCTGCACCGCTGTAGATACGCCTTTGACGTTACATGTGGTGGAGGTAATTACATTTTTGAATACTGTCCCGCTCAGTAATTTGCTCTTTCTAGTGGGTCCCTTGCTGCGACTTTGCTACTTGCTTTCTCTATTTATAATCAAGTTTATCAGAAAAGTGAAGCTACTAAAAAAAAAATAAAAAAAAAAATCAACCAACATTCTATTGTATAGTGGAGGAAGGGTGCCAGGATTTTACAGCTGTCTGTGTTTTGTCCAGAAAGTAGTCTATGCATAACTCATACTAGTGCTGAGGAGAAGCTTCTCCTAACAGGCAAACGTCAACTGATCTAGGGAAGGAGAGAAATCAGCTGTTGATCGATTTTCTGGATTTCTTTCAGTGGAGATTTGCATATTAGGAGAATTTTCTGTTCCGCATTCATCACTTGCCGGCGGCAGCAGCAGCTTTTAGTCAGCTTTTTATGCAGCCACTTTTCTCACCCTCCAGGCTGGGTTTACACTGATGTTAGTACAAACTCTTGTAAAACTGCATTTATGTGTTTTCTAGGCATCTGCAAAGTGGCTGTCAGTGATTACGAGTTAGCTAAAGTAGGCATTTAGACACACTTATAACTTTGCCGCTGCAATGAGCTCCACAGCTCACTGCAGACAACTGAAGAAAACAACTGTAGCCAGTACTCACCTGGACTCCGCAAGTTGTGTGTGGTTTTTTTTTCAGACAACCTCAACCTGCAGTAACTGCATATGGGCCTATAGGTTTAAAGGACCACAATTGTGAAAATGTAACATGCATGTAAACCCATACAAATAACAAGTATGCTTCTTACAGAGTAAAATAAGCCATAAATTATCTCCTATTTTGTTGTCAATTACAGTAGGTACCGGAAATCTTACAGAACCCACAGGTTTTGGACTAGCCTATCTCCTCATTGGTGGTGGTGGTGGGGGGGGGGGGGCAGGGGGGGTTCTCAGGGTCTTTATTTTTAAAAGTACTTAGTGAATGGCAGTTGCTCCGTCCAACTGTCAAAAATGTGTGCAGCGAGCAGGGAGGCTGGCCAGCATCTTTATAGAAATCTTTTTCAGGGAATGTCTTTATAAAGAATAAAGTCCATGCTGAGAATCCCCGAAGAAGAGATGTACCAGTCCAAAACTTGTTGGCTCTGTCAGATTTCTACTACCTATTGTAAGTGATTGCATCATAGAAGAAAAGTAATGTATGGCTCATTTTACTCTGGAAGAAATCTTTTTATTGGTATGTGTTGAGATGTATTTTAATTTTTTTTGCCATAGTGCTCCTTCAAATAGGCTTATGTCTTGTTGTTCATTCGTTATTAAGGCCCCGTTTCCACTATCGCGAATCCGCATGCGTCTTGCGTATTCGCATAGACAATATAAGTGAATGTTCCTGTTTCCACTTATGCGTCTGCAGGAGCGTTTAATTGTGCAGAGAAAATCTGCACGGAACACCCTGCAGAATTCGCCTGCGTGTGGAATGCAGGCGAATCGCACATAATGTATTTAATAGGGAAATCGCATGCGTTTTCCCCATGCGTTTTTTGCCGCGAACTCGCATAGGTACCAATGTAAATTCACACAGGCAGTGACATAGTTAAAATCGCATAGACCCTCACCTATGCGAATTCGCATGCAAATTCGCGGCAAAAAACGCATGCGGAATCGCATCCGCATGCGATTTCATCAGCGGTGGAATCCAGGCGATTCTGCACCGCAATAGTGGAAACGAGCCCTCAGTCATATCTGACTCTTTGCGACCGCATGGACCACAGCACGCTAGGCCCCTCTATCCTCTACTGAAGTGATGTTGAACTCCAGTCTAAAGTATGAGGACCTACGCAGTCCACCTTACTGTTTAAAGAGACTCCGTAACAAAAATTGCATCCTGTTTTTTATCATCCTACAAGTTCAAAAAGCTATTCTAATGTGTTCTGGCTTACTGCAGCACTTTATACTATCACTGTCTCTGTAATAAATCAACTTATCTCTATCTTGTCAGACTTGTCAGCCTGTGTCTGGAAGGCTGCCAAGTTCTTCAGTGTTGTGGTTCTGCTATGAACTCCCCCCTCCAGGCCCCTCTCTGCACACTGCCTGTGTGTTATTTAGAATTAGAGCAGCTTCTCTCTTCTCCCTTATCTTTTACAAGCTGGATAAATCGTCCTCTGAGCTGGCTGGGCTTTCACATACTGAAGAATTACAGACAAGGGCAAAGCTGTTTGCAAGAAGAAACAAGCAGCCTGTCACTTCAGTGCATGAGAACAGGGGGAAAGAAACACACAAATGATCTCTTGAGACTCAAAAGGAATGCTGTATACAGCCTGCTTGTGTATGGATGTATTTTCTATGTGTGGACATACTGTACATCAATCTACTTCCTGTTTTGGTGGCCATTTTGTTTGTTTATAAACAAACTTTTTAAAACTGGTTTTAACCACTTTTAATGCGGCGAGGAGCGGCGAAATTGTGTCAGAGGGTAATAGGAGATGTCCCCTAACGAACTGGTATGTTTACTTTTGTGCGATTTTAACAATACAGATTCTCTTTAACGTCAGTCCTCAAGGGCTCCTCAAGGGCTGAGGTCCTCACACATTTTTGTACAGCTCAAATTAATTGATGGAACTGAATGAGGTGCGCTTTATCAAGTAGAAAACATTTCTCCATTTCTCTGTCCATCCTAAACTCTGGCATTCATATGACCCATGAGGACTGGAGTTCAACACACCTGTGCTCTACTGCCTTTCGAAGCCTGTCCAAGCTCATGTTTGTATGCTTCCATACAATTTAACTATCTCATTTGTTGATGTCCCCTTATCCTTTTGGCCTCAATCTTTCCCAGCATCAGGGTTTTCTCCAGTGAATCCTACCTTCTCATTATGTGTATCATAGACTACAGTGTTAAACACGAACAATGTTTTACTAGCATGTATTTATTTTACTTGTCCTGCCAGCTTGCTACCTGCCTTTCGATCAGTGCCCCACGACTCTCCACCATGCTGCCTCACTTAATGTTCCCAATGGCGTGATAATATAAGTAAGCCAGTGAAACCACTAAGTCATTCCCAATGGTGTGATATTATAAGCAAGCCAGTGAAACTACTAAGTGATGCCGCCCATCAGTAAACCATTTGAGGCCTAAACACTTAACTGGATGGGAAGGCTTTTGCCAGCAGGATACATAAGAAACGAAAAACGGCCCCATGCTCCACTGCCATTTTGCTGCTTTGTAGGCAGGACTGTAGAGTCGAGGAGTCGGAGCAATTTTGGATACCTGGAGTCAGAGTTGGTGGTTTCATAGTCGGATGATTTCTGTACTGACTCCACAGCCCTGGTTGAAGGAGGAGTTGGATTTGCGCCTTCTGAGCAGGGCTGTGGAGTCGGAGCAATTTTGGGTACCCGGTGTCGGAGTTGGAGTCTGTGGTTTCATAAACTGGGGAGTCGGAGTCAGACTATTTTTGTACCAAATCCACAGTCCTGGTAAGTATTAGACTAAGGAGTCAAAGAGTCGTAACTATTTTGGGTACCTGGAGTCGGAGGTTTCATAAACTGAGGAGTTGGATGATTTTTGTACCGACTCCACAGCCCTGCTTCTGGGAGTACCTTTTTGTGGTCTTTCATTCTTAACGTCAACTTGACTTAAATGACCTATAAATAAATATTGTAAAAAATAGGCAATTTTATTAATTGTGTTATTTTCACTACAGTTCCTCTTTAACCACTTCTGGACCGCAGTAATTGAAATCCTCGCCCTGTTTGTTGATGCTTATTCCTGCCAGGGCGTAGATTTCCATTACTGCACCGCACAGACCCACTGCTACTGCAGATTGTGCCGCTTTCATGACGGTGAAGGCCCCTTGCTCTACCGTTGCTATGACGGCAGAACTCTGTGAGCCAGTCAGGAGCCAATTTCATTGGCTGCTGGCCCCGTGATCACTGTGAGCCAATCTCATTGCTCAAGTCAGGTGTTCTGACTTCCCAGGCTACATGCCTTTTTTTTTTTTAGGCACCATTTCAATAATTATTGCTGAACAGACATCCTGCTTAGTTTTCTGTGACGCAGAATGTTCTGTATAAAGCTTTTCACACACGCTAGATGGTTGTTGGCCAAGGAAGGCGGTCTAGTGTGCAGGGCTGTGGAGTCGGAGCCGAGGAGTCGGGGCAATTTTGGGTGCATGGAGTTGGAGGTTTCATAAATTGATAAGTCAGAGTCGGATGATTTTTGTAGCAAATCCAGAGACCTGGTAAGTATTAGACTAAGGAGTTGAGGAGTCAGAGTCATTTTGGGTACCTGGAGTCCAAGTCGGTGGTTTCATAAACTGTGGAGTCGGAGTTGGATGATTTTTGTACCGACTCCACAGCCCTGCTAGTGTGTGTACAGTAGCCTGAGAGTTCCGTCCTGCTGCAGTCTGAGCATCGGCTATTGTTCTCCTCCTTACCCCTCTTGCTTCATAGCCCTCCCCTCCCCCCATAGCAACAGAACACGTAGAATGGCAATGTGCCTGTACAGCACTTGTCTTGGAACTGTTGCTTGAGGGATCCAGTCCTAATCCCTACAGACTCAATTACTTATATCTGTGCACTAGGCTAAAATGTGAATACACACGCTAGAATTTAGTGTGTGTACAGCTGCCCCTTGTGCTCGTTTAAAGATCCGAAATGCCAAACCTTTAAAGCTTGAGTAAAAGAAATGGAACGATTCATGTATCAAAGATCAGCAGAAGAACAGGCACTTAAAGAGACACTGAAGCGAAAAAAATTATGATTAATGATTTGTATGTGTAGTACAGCTAAGAAATAAAACATTATGAGCAGAGACATAAGTCTAGTATTGTTTACAGTACAGAAAGAGTTAAAGCGGACCCAAACCAAACTTTTTTTTAATTAAAAGTATTTAGTTGCACCACTCTGACACATACAAAGATAAATAAACACTCCTTCAAACCTATGATCATTTCAGTGCATGCTTTTCACCCTTCTCTTTTCATAACTAGGGTCATACTGGGGGCAGCCATTAGCAATTCCTCCATTGCTGGACACCACTTACTCCACCAGTTTGCCGGATTTTGTCCCGGCAATATGAAAGGAAGGGAGGGGTTCCTCCAATAAACGTAAAATATTTTATATTTGTCATCATGCAGCTGAAAAAAGGCTGCTATTTATTATTATAATTTAGAAAATAGATTTTATTTCTGAAATCTTGTATTTTTAATTTGGGTCCACTTTAAGAAACTCCAGTTTTCTATGCAAAAGAGCAATTGAGCTCCAATACTTTCAAAGTTGCAGAGAGCTCTGTCTTCTAAAGCTTATTATCTCAACTGTCAGTTATTGTATTTTCTTTATCTCTGCAGAGGACAGGTAAAAAGATCACTGGCCTGCTCGGTAAAATCATTTAGAATGCTGAGTTTTCTTTGCTACTAATGTTCTAGTAATTATCCGTACTACGCAAACAATTCATTATAACTTTTTTTTTTATTTTTTACGCTTCAGTGTCTCTTTAACCTCTCTAGCGTTCTGGACGAGCTGAGCTCGCCCAGTAACGCCGCTGTGCACCGCTCCAGCCCTGGTGGGCCGATTTGCACAATTTTTTTTTCAAACACGCAGCTAGCACTTTTGCTAGCTGCACATTTGTTTCGATCGCCGCTGCTCCGTCGCGAAAGAGCTCCCCCCCGCACACACCTTGCGCAGCCTGCCCAATCACGCTTTGGGGTGGATCGGAACTCCCTGTGATGTCAATAACGTCACTCCGCTCGTCGCCATGGCAACGGGGGAAGCCCTGAAGGAAATCCCATTCAGAACGATATTTCCTGATGGTTATGATCGCCGGCGGCGATCGGAAGGGTGGGAGGGAGGGAGCAGGGAGGGGGGAATCAATTAGCTAACGATAGGCTAGCTACATGATAAAAAAAAAAATTTGGGCGAAAAAAAACCTCCCGCGGTCGCGGGAATCAGAACGCCCAGCAGGTTAAGCAGATCCCATGTTAAGAATAGGAACTGATTACATTTGTATGCGAAAACAGACCCATTCGTTATAGTACGCTTAGTGCAAGGCAAAGTCCCGACCTGCACAAATTTTACTGATGTGGATACAGATCCACCACGAAGCTGACATGTAAGTTCTCACCAGGTTGGTTGCTGCATACGTTAAGCCAATAACTCACCTGTCTATTGTAAATTCTATCCAGGGAATAGAACGACTCATTGGACATGACCACAACATATCCTGACTGTAAATGCACCATTCTGTATCTGGCACAGGGTGTCCCGATTTTAAATGACAGTGACCCCCGAGAGCATTGTTGTCCCCCCTACTCCTCCCAAAGTGCGCCAGCCTTACCTCTCTTCCCGCAGAAACAGGCGCATTGCTCTGCTATAGCAGATGAAGCGTCTGTACAGCGCTCTACCCCTTAACTGTCATCCAAGTGAATCCTTATTGAGAAGAAGACTTCCTGCTATGAGCTGTAACAGGAAATACAACATCAGATAGCCAAATGTTATCCAACCCGCTAGATTTAATGGGGCCACCAATGTCAGGAGACCCCTGGACACATACTAAATCATCACCTGAGACAATCACAAAAAAAAAAAAATCACTGCACAATTAAAATCTGCACAATTTGTTTGTAGCTTTGAAAGCCATTAAAGCCAAAGGATCATCATGACAGCCAGGCAAGTGGCATTTACAAAAGAGAGGATTAGCAATGGCAGGCCCTCTATTTCTCCTAGTGCTTGTTCCCTATAAGTATCTGTTTTCAGATCTCATAGAATGTAACCAATTATCATGAGTGTCTAGGCCTGCCAGATAAGATGAAGCCATGTGTACTTGGCACGATAAAGGAATGCAGATAATTGAGAGTTGAGGGACATTTGCACACATTCCTCCAGGCAGATACTCTATTGAATGTCAGACCTGTTCTTCTGGTCCTGCATGGTGGGATGGTCAAGGTAAACAAGATAGGTTCCTACATTTATTGCAGAGGGAGGGGGGGGGGGGGGATAGGGGGTTGAAGACCACTGATAATGACATACCACATAAGTACATCTACAACATGAATGAGATAGGTATGACTTACTCTGTCTTCTGTCTCTGCTTGTTCTCGAATATGCTGTTGAGGTTGATGGTCACCTGGCCCAGGAACTTGTCCAAGCCCACCAGGGAGCGATGCATGACCATCAGCTGCAGCTGGTACTGCTCAGGGCTGTCCTGGACCAGAAGGCCCGGCAGTTCAAAGGATGCTTCTTCCTTCCAGACTGGACTGAGGTTCTTCTCCACCACCGAAGTGGAGTATTTCTCCTTCCCAAGCTGGATGATGGTGTAGGCATCATTGGTACCATGCTTGCCTTTTGGATGCAGATCACGAGCCTGTAATACTGTCACCTGGACATGGGTGGGGTGCCACTTCTGCTCTGTCTCTTCCAACATGGCTGTGCGAGAATGGAAGCAGCAATGTGCTCAGGAGGGGAGGGAGGGTGGGGGGGAACACTTCAGTGCATGGAAGAGGTGACACAGCTAGCTGACCATCGCTACAGCCTTCAGACCGCCGGCATCATCCATTCAGGGCCGCAGCCTGGAAACACAAAGAGCCTGCACTGACAGCACCATAGCATTAACATGTCAAGCCCTGCACAGCCACACACAAAGCATGACAGACAGATGGGACTCCTCCCAGCAATCAATCTCTTGTCAGTGCAGATCAATTCATTCCGGCAGTGTGAGGTGACTTGTGTCACCAGCTCTGCAAATCACTTCCTGGTCTGCCATGCAGCTGAAGCCCTGACACTGGATAAAAGCTCAGCTTGGATTGGGTTTTCCAGGCTTCTCCCAGGAAAGGAATATGCAGAGATCAGCTATTGGCTGCTGATGAATCAGTGAACTACCCTGACTCTATGGAGTCCCGGTGTCAGTCAGAGGAGTCCTGGGCTGTGATTGGTGCGGTCTGACGTTGCTGTGTGTGCAGAACACCTCCCTGCAACCAAACGCTGGTACAGCCCAAACACTGCTCACTGCTGTATCCTGGGTGGCAGCATACAAATCACTGCTCCCCAAACAATATAGGCTACAGCTTTCATTCCCTTGCATGGAGAATACATTACTTTAAAGGTGGCCATACATGGTACAATTTTTCATTTTATTGCATTACATAATTTAGTTCGATTATTCCGTTAGATCGAATATAAAGATTTTTCCTGCATGTCCTATCTAATTTTTCTCAAAAAAAAAAAAAAAAAAAAAAGGGATAATCGTTGGATTTTCTTGATCGAAAAAAAAATATTTTCAACTTTCATTCGCTTCGATCATTTAGATCGAATAAACGGGATAATCGAACATTTTTATTGTACCATGTATGGCCACCATAAGACCTCTTTTCCACGGACAGTTGATAGGCAGTGAAATGCCTCTCAAACTACCACAACTGCTCACTGCTGCCTGGTAACTGCTCGCTGCTGCCAGATAACTGCCTACTGCTGCCTGGTAACTGCTCACTGCTGCCTGGTAACTTGCTGAGCTCACAGGTCAGCAGTCCCTGGAAAAGAGGCCTAGAGTAATACCTTCTATCTGTGCTAATATGTATATATTATAATATATATTATGTACATATAATAATAACAGTATAAAACACAGGGACAGTATTGTCTAGTACTAAACAGAACGTTTAATGATTCTCTGTTCTATACTGCATCTTTTCTGTGATTTGCAATTTAAACGACAAGTGAAGGGAGAGGGATATGGAGGCTGCCATATTTATTTCCTGCTAATCAATACCAGTTGCCTGGCAGCTCTGCTGATCTATTTGGCTGCAGTAGTGTCTGAATAATAACAGAAACAAGCATGCAGCTAATCTTGTCAGATCTGACAATAATGTCAGAAACACCTGATCTGCTGCATGCTTGTTCAGGGGCTATGGCTAAAAGTATTAGCGGCAGAGGATCAGCAGGGCTGCCAGGCAACTGGTATTGTTTAAAAGGAAATAAATATGGAAGTCTCCATATCCCTCTCACGTCAGTTGTCCTTTAGGCCTCGTTCACATCGAAAATCGAAATCGCTGACCCAGCGATTTAAGATTTTGTGGGCGATTTTTTTTCTCATCCCGGCGCTCGGGTGAGCGCTGCGGTTTTTGTAAAGTGCTTTCAATAAGTGCTTTTGCAGAGTGATTGCATTTTTTCCATCCCTGACGCAAGTCAGGAAGTGAACTCTTTGCATCAAAAATGGTACAGGCACCGCTTTGCTGAGCGGATCGGAAACGGACCTCTCAGATATGAATTCTCTCTCATAGGGAGTCATTGCACAAGCGCTTTCAGGGCGATTCTGAAAATCGCCTGCGCTTGAAAAAAAGGGCAAAAATGCCCCTAGTGTGAACGACCACTTAAAGTGCCTGTAATGTTATTGGTGAATGAATGAGAGGAATGCTGATGTGTGAAAACTGCTTTGGTCCATAAAGGGAAAACAGCTTGTAGTGGTCGATTGGTTAAAGTTAGCTACCCAAGCTAGATGACACTTGGCTAAAGCGGCCATTAAGGACCGCCTAACGCCATTCAGAGTATCTTGCAGGAGATCGCGCGTGCATCTCCGCTATCAGTCTCCCAGCGGCGACCGCCGCTAGGAGACTGTTAGACAGCGAAGCGCCGTCTATTTACTCCGTACAGCGCTGCGATCTAAGGCAGCGTTGTACTGGGGACAGCCGTGTGACACTTTGTATAGCGATTTCCCCAGCGCTTTCATGAATAAATACATTGGATTTATTCACTTCCGGGTGAAAGAGTTCACTTCCTGACTGATGTCAGGAAGTGAAAAAACAAATCGCTCTGCAAAAGTGCTTAGAAAAGCACAAAGCTCAGAAAAAAACGCT
Source organism: Hyperolius riggenbachi (assembly GCF_040937935.1). Taxonomy (NCBI): domain Eukaryota; kingdom Metazoa; phylum Chordata; class Amphibia; order Anura; family Hyperoliidae; genus Hyperolius; species Hyperolius riggenbachi. The sequence continues at coordinate 31,147,126 of NC_090655.1, read as the reverse complement.
CAATAAATCGATCAGCGCTTGTGATGGCGCTGGCGATTTATAATGTGAACAAAACCTTCCTGTACTGGAAACAATCTGAGACTCGTATCTGTGCTAATAATGCAGTGTTCTCCCCAGAATTTTTTTCCAGCCGGGTGGCATGAAATAGTAGCCGGGTGGCATGAAAAAGTAGCCGGGTGGGGCGAGTTGAAAATGCAGGACAACTGTGCTTACAGCATAGGAGGAGGTAAGGAGGTGAGCCGATGACAGCCGGGTGGTCACCAAATCTAGCCGGGTGGAGCACCCGGCTAAAAGAGCCTGGGGAGAACACTGTAATGTTTCATTTCTTAGCTGTACTACACATACATTTCATTATATCATAAATTTATTTTCACTTCAGATTCCAAAGAGACTCTGAAGAGAGTCTAAATTCACGTTTTTCACTTCTATTTATGTAAAGCACTAGAACTAGTGCTGAACCACCGCATCCCCACTGCAAAACGAGGGGTTTATAGCCCCCCAAATCCCCTGTGCAAAATCCACTACTTTCTTGGTTGTGGATTTTGCTGCTCATGGAGGCAGAGCTATGAGCTGCAGCTCTGCCTCCATTCCCGTCAATCTGCCCACGAACCTCCGCCTCTCCCTGTAAAGGAAGACTGAGAGGGGCACGGAGAGGCGGCGATCAGCCGGGATTGACTCACGAAGAGGCAGAGCTAAAGCCCTAAGCTCTGCCTCAAGCAGGAAGCGCTCCCCGGATTTAGCAGAGGGGATATGGGGGGTATAAACCCCTCATTTTGTTGCGGGGATGCAGCATTTTAGCACTAGCTATAGTGCTTTACATAAATAGAAGTTAAAAACACAAATTTAGACTCACTTCAGAGTCTCTTTAAGTCTGCTCTCTTCTGTAGCATAATGAGCTACATACCTTTTTTTCATCTCTGTGAAATCCCATTCCTCACGGTATTTTCACTTCCTGCCAGCAGATTTGCTTCCAGTCTACAGACAGGAAATATCTGAGAAATGGTATTAGTATTTCAGCGATACAAAGTTTAGGTATTTATCCTAATATTATTTCAGATGAAAACAAATAGCATTTATTTAAGAAACAAAACAGAAAATAATCCATACTTCAAGTAGCAACACTGAATCCACCGCACCAGGCATAAGACAGGAAGGCCACAACTGTAAAGAAGACAGCATAGCACCAGGCATAAGACAGGAAGGCCACAACTGTAAAGAAGACAGCATAGCACCAGGCACAAGACAGGAAGCCCACAACTGTAAATAAGACAGCATAGCACCAGGCACAAGACAGGAAGGCCACAACTGTAAAGAAGACAGCATAGCACCAGGCACAAGACAGGAAGGCCACAGCTGTAAAGAAGACAGCATAGCACCAGGCACAAGACAGGAAGGCCACCACTGTAAAGAAGACAGCATATCACCAGGCACAAGACAGGAAGGCCACAACTGTAAAGACGCCAGCATATCACCAGGCACAAGGCAGGAAGTAGAGTTGGGCGAACTGTTAGCTGAACTTCAGCCGAACTGTTCGGCTGCCCAACCTGTCATGTCGCTGTGTCTCTTACTGCTTCCGGGTCGCAATGACCCGGAGTAGTACGTCTGCGCTGGCCCGGCGGAGCGCGTCCTAGATCGCGCTCCCGTTGCCGGGCACTCTCTGCGCATGTGTATGACGTCACTCATGACACAAGACACAAAGACAGGAAGGCCACAACTGTAAAGAAGACAGCATATCACCAGGCACAAGACAGGAAGGCCACAACTGTAAAGACGACAGCATATCACCAGGCACAAGACAGGAAGGCCACAACTGTAAAGAAGACAGCATAGCACCAGGCACAATACAGGAAGGCCACAACTGTAAAGAAGACAGCATAGCACCAGGCACAAGACATGAAGGCCACAACTGTAAAGACGCCAGCATATCACCAGGCACAAGACAGGAAGGCCACAACTGTAAAGAAGAAAGCATATCACCAGGCACAAGACAGGAAGGCCACAACTGTAAAGAAGACAGCATAGCACCAGGCACAATACAGGAAGGCCACAACTGTAAAGAAGACAGCATATCACCAGGCACAAGACAGGAAGCCCACAACTGTAAAGAAGACAGCATAGCACCAGGCACAAGACAGGAAGGCCACAACTGTAAAGACGCCAGCATATCACCAGGCACAAGACAGGAAGGCCACAACTGTAAAGAAGACAGCATATCACCAGGCACAAGACAGGAAGGCCACAACTGTAAAGAAGACAGCATAGCACCAGGCACAAGACAGGAAGGCCACAACTGTAAAGAAGACAGCATAGCACCAGGCACAATACAGGAAGGCCACAACTGTAAAGAAGACAGCATAGCACCAGGCACAAGACAGGAAGCCCACAACTGTAAAGAAGACAGCATAGCACCAGGCACAAGACAGGAAGGCCACAACTGTAAAGACGCCAGCATATCACCAGGCACAAGACAGGAAGGCCACAACTGTAAAGAAGACAGCATATCACCAGGCACAAGACAGGAAGGCCACAACTGTAAAGACGACAGCATATCACCAGGCACAAGACAGGAAGGCCACAACTGTAAAGAAGACAGCATATCACCAGGCACAAGACAGGAAGGCCACAACTGTAAAGAAGACAGCATATCACCAGGCACAAGACATGAAGGCCACAACTGTAAAGACGCCAGCATATCACCAGGCACAAGACAGGAAGGCCACAACTGTAAAGAAGACAGCATAGCACCAGGCATAAGACAGGAAGCCCACAACTGTAAAGAAGACAGCATAGCACCAGGCACAAGACAGGAAGGCCACAACTGTAAAGAAGACAGCATAGCACCAGGCACAAGACAGGAAGGCCACAACTGTAAAGAAGACAGCATAGCACCAGGCACAATACAGGAAGGCCACAACTGTAAAGAAGACAGCATAGCACCAGGCACAAGACAGGAAGCCCACAACTGTAAAGAAGACAGCATAGCACCAGGCACAAGACAGGAAGGCCACAACTGTAAAGACAACAGCATATTACCAGGCACAAGACAGGAAGGCCACAACTGTAAAGAAGACAGCATATCACCAGGCACAAGACAGGAAGGCCACAACTGTAAAGAAGACAGCATAGCACCAGGCACAAGACAGGAAGGCCACAACTGTAAAGAAGACAGCATAGCACCAGGCACAATACAGGAAGGCCACAACTGTAAAGAAGACAGCATAGCACCAGGCACAAGACAGGAAGCCCACAACTGTAAAGAAGACAGCATAGCACCAGGCACAAGACAGGAAGGCCACAACTGTAAAGACGCCAGCATATCACCAGGCACAAGACAGGAAGGCCACAACTGTAAAGAAGACAGCATATCACCAGGCACAAGACAGGAAGGCCACAACTGTAAAGACGACAGCATATCACCAGGCACAAGACAGGAAGGCCACAACTGTAAAGAAGACAGCATATCACCAGGCACAAGACAGGAAGGCCACAACTGTAAAGAAGACAGCATATCACCAGGCACAAGACAGGAAGGCCACAACTGTAAAGACGCCAGCATATCACCAGGCACAAGACAGGAAGGCCACAACTGTAAAGAAGACAGCATAGCACCAGGCACAAGACAGGAAGGCCACAACTGTAAAGAAGACAGCATAGCACCAGGCACAAGACAGGAAGCCCACAACTGTAAAGAAGACAGCATAGCACCAGGCACAAGACAGGAAGGCCACAACTGTAAAGACGCCAGCATATCACCAGGCACAAGACAGGAAGGCCACAACTGTAAAGAAGACAGCATATCACCAGGCACAAGACAGGAAGGCCACAACTGTAAAGACGACAGCATATCACCAGGCACAAGACAGGAAGGCCACAACTGTAAAGAAGACAGCATATCACCAGGCACAAGACAGGAAGGCCACAACTGTAAAGAAGACAGCATATCACCAGGCACAAGACAGGAAGGCCTCAACTGTAAAGAAGACAGCATAGCACCAGGCACAAGACAGGAAGGCCACAACTGTAAAGAAGACAGCATAGCACTAGGCACAAGACAGGAAGGCCACAACTGTAAAGAAGACAGCATATCACCAGGCACAAGACAGGAAGGCCACAACTGTAAAGACGCCAGCATATCACCAGGCACAAGACAGGAAGGCCACAACTGTAAAGAAGACAGCATAGCACCAGGCACAAGACAGGAAGGCCACAACTGTAAAGAAGACAGCATAGCACCAGGCACAATACAGGAAGGCCACAACTGTAAAGAAGACAGCATAGCACCAGGCACAAGACAGGAAGCCCACAACTGTAAAGAAGACAGCATAGCACCAGGCACAAGACAGGAAGGCCACAACTGTAAAGACGCCAGCATATCACCAGGCACAAGACAGGAAGGCCACAACTGTAAAGAAGACAGCATATCACCAGGCACAAGACAGGAAGGCCACAACTGTAAAGACGACAGCATATCACCAGGCACAAGACAGGAAGGCCACAACTGTAAAGAAGACAGCATATCACCAGGCACAAGACAGGAAGGCCACAACTGTAAAGAAGACAGCATATCACCAGGCACAAGACAGGAAGGCCACAACTGTAAAGACGCCAGCATATCACCAGGCACAAGACAGGAAGGCCACAACTGTAAAGAAGACAGCATAGCACCAGGCACAAGACAGGAAGGCCACAACTGTAAAGAAGACAGCATAGCACCAGGCACAAGACAGGAAGCCCACAACTGTAAAGAAGACAGCATAGCACCAGGCACAAGACAGGAAGGCCACAACTGTAAAGACGCCAGCATATCACCAGGCACAAGACAGGAAGGCCACAACTGTAAAGAAGACAGCATATCACCAGGCACAAGACAGGAAGGCCACAACTGTAAAGACGACAGCATATCACCAGGCACAAGACAGGAAGGCCACAACTGTAAAGAAGACAGCATATCACCAGGCACAAGACAGGAAGGCCACAACTGTAAAGAAGACAGCATATCACCAGGCACAAGACAGGAAGGCCTCAACTGTAAAGAAGACAGCATAGCACCAGGCACAAGACAGGAAGGCCACAACTGTAAAGAAGACAGCATAGCACTAGGCACAAGACAGGAAGGCCACAACTGTAAAGAAGACAGCATATCACCAGGCACAAGACAGGAAGGCCACAACTGTAAAGACGCCAGCATATCACCAGGCACAAGACAGGAAGGCCACAACTGTAAAGAAGACAGCATAGCACCAGGCACAAGACAGGAAGGCCACAACTGTAAAGAAGACAGCATAGCACCAGGCACAAGACAGGAAGCCCACAACTGTAAAGAAGACAGCATATCACCAGGCACAAGACAGGAAGGCCACAACTGTAAAGAAGACAGCATATCACCAGGCACAAGACAGGAAGGCCACAACTGTAAAGACGCCAGCATATCACCAGGCACAAGACAGGAAGGCCACAACTGTAAAGAAGACCGCATAGCACCAGGCACAAGACAGGAAGGCCACAACTGTAAAGAAGACAGCATAGCACCAGGCACAAGACAGGAAGGCCACAACTGTAAAGAAGACAGCATAGCACCAGGCACAAGACAGGAAGGCTACAACTGTAAAGAAGACAGCATAGCACCAGGCACAAGACAGGAAGGCCACAACTGTAAAGAAGACAGCATAGCACCAGGCACAAGACAGGAAGGCCACAACTGTAAAGAAGAAAGCATAGTTTTTATAGCGCTTTCTCTCAGGATGTCAATTTGCCAAACGATTGATTAGTGACGATTCTTTGTATGAACCATCATGATCGTTTGGGATCACTAACAGACAAAAATGTCCTAACGAATCTGATCAGATTGACGGGATCTATCAGAAAATCAGAACTATTTCATTAATCTCATCAGATTGGTTAAACTCAACACACACAATACAATCTTGGTTGAACAGATTTACCAAATCTATGTAGTATAAGGGCCAACAGATTGAAAATACCTTGAATGATTGATTGGATAAGCTCTTATACTACATGAAAGTGGTAAGATTGAACAACCAAGATTGTATGGTGTGTGTTGAGCCTTAGATTTTTTTTCCATTAGTGGTCCAAAGCTATCATTTCTGATTGTTCGTACAAAGAATTCTTAAACAATCGTTTGGCAAATTGTATCATTAGTAGCCACCGTAAAGGAACCTGAGATGGGATTAATGGTTGTATATGTCAACTGTAGTGAGACGTATATGGAGGCTGCCATGTTTATTTCCTTTTAAAAAGAGACACTGAAGTGAAAAAAAAATATGATATAACGAATTTGTTGTGTACTATGAATAATTACTAGAATATTAGCAGCAAAGAAAATATTCTCATATTTTTATTTTCAGGTATATAGTGTGTTTTCTAACATTGCATCATTCTATAATATGTGCAGATTACACAACACTCTGCATTCAAAATGATTATTTCAGAGCAGTCTGTGAACTAATGACCTCTACTCTGGCAGAGAAAAAGAAAACTGTTCACTTATAGTTGAGATAATAAAAGTCAGAAGACAGCCCTCTCCACGACTTTGAAAGTCGTAGAGATTAATGGCTTTTTTGCATAGAGATAACAACTGGAGTTTCTTAACTCTTCCTGTACTGGAAACAATTATACTGATGTATCTGATCTTAAAGGGAAGGTTCAGGGAGGGTGGTTAAAAAATAAAAATCAATTTCCACTTACCTGGGGCTTCCTCCAGCCCGTGGCAAGCAGGAGGTGCCCTCGCCGCCGCTCCGCGGGCTCCGGTGGCCGACCCGACCTGGCCAGGCCGGGCTCTTCTGCGCTCCAAGGCCCGGCACTTCTGCGTCCCACGCCGACGCGCTGACGTCATCGGACGTCCGCCGGGCTGTACTGCGCAGGCGCAGAACTACTGCGCCTGCGCAGTATAGCCCAGAGGACGTCCGATGACGTCAGCGTGCCGGCGTGGGACGCAGAAGTGCCGGGCCTTGGAGCGCAGAAGAGCCCGACCTGGCAGCCGGCCTGGCTAGGTCGGCCACCGGAGCCCGCGGAGCGGCGGCGAGGGCACCTCCTGCCTGCCACGGGCTGGAGGAAGCCCCAGGTAAGTGGAAATTGATTTTTATTTTTTAACCACCCTCCCTGAACCTTTGCTTTAATGTTTTATTTCTTAGCTGTACTACACATACAAATCATTATTTTTTTTTTCGCTTCAGTGTCTCTTTAAGCAATACAAGTTGCCTGGCAGCCTTGCTAGTCCATTTAGCTGCAGTAGTGTCCAAATCACAGCAGAAACAAGCATGCAGCTAATCTTGACATATTAAACAAAAATGTCAGAAACCCCTTATCTGCTGCATGCTAGTTCAGGGTCTGTGGCTTAAAGTGTTAGAGACAACGGCTCAGAAGTATAGCCAGGTAACTAGTATTGCTTAGAAGTAAATAAACATGGCAGCCTCCATATACCTCTCACTAAAGTTGTCCTTTACCTGGGGTTTCCTCCAGCCCCTTGAGGTGCATGGAGTCCCTCACCGTTCTCTGTTCACTTGATATAACCCTCGGTAATCTGGCTGGCAATGTAAGCACCCCTCATTATGCTCCCGCAGCTGTGAGCGTGGCAGAGGCGCGGCCGATCATGCGCACTGCGCACGACTGGCCAGATTACTGGGGGTATATCAAGTGAATGTAGCAGCCACGCACGGCTGGACGAAGCCCCAAGTAAGTATAAATAGACCCATATCAGAGACCCTTTAAGAAAACTACAGCAAAACTTACTGTAAACTGAATCCAATACCGCATATCTAGGCAACCAATCATATTTCAGACACAAGCCTGAAGTGAGAAGGATATGGAGGTTGTCACACCCATTTCCATTTAAACAATGCAGATGGCCTGGCTGTCCTGCTGATCCTCTGCCTCTAATACCTTTATCCGTAGACTCTGAAAGAACATAGAGATGAGATGCTTTGACTGAAGTCTGACTAGTTTAGCCACATGCTTGTTTCAGGTGGGTGATTCAGACAGTACTGATGCATAAAAGATCAGGACAGCCAAGCATGTTGTTTAAAAGAAAATACAAATGGCAGCCTCCATATTCCTCTCACTTCAGCTGTCCTTTTATGGATTTTAATTAGAAAAGTAGCTAATTTTTCCACACTACAGGAACGTTCCCCCTCCTAGCTCCCGTTTCCCCAGACCCCGGCGCGATGTCCCCCAGTATACCTCGCAGGCTGGCTCTGTCTTCCCCGCCCAGATCTCCGATCACGTGCTCCTTTCCCGCGGCTGGCAGCATTGCTCTCTGTGAGCGCCATGATGCAGCCCAACAGAGCAGCGTCGGGACTGTACCACCTGCACGACGGGGGAGGCTGTCTCTGAGGAGCTGTCCCGGCTGCTGCATTCGGAGGGAAATAGAGAAGCCTGGGAGTGTGCAGTGTAGTATCTGCTGTCTGTGCGTCTGATAGAGGAAGGGCTGCTGTGGTTGCATGGAGGCCACATACATGGCCTCCAATTACCTGTGGGAGAGAAGGGGCTGTACCGAGGTGAGGGGTGCAGTATAGGGGGTGCTCAATGGAGGTGACTGCTGAGAGGATTGTGTACAGGTGAGGGGTACATTGTAGAGTGTGTGTGTGTGTGGGGGGGGGGGGGGGGGTACTGTGCAGAGAAAAAGGGGTGCTTTACTGCAGTGAAGGCAGCTTTGTTAAGAGGAGGGCCACACTGTGGAAGACGGATACTGTTTAGGGGAGGGGGGCGTTATAGAGAAGAGAGCGTGGGGCCCTTATACTGTGGTGAGAGGTGTTTTGCGGAGAGACGGGGGAGGGGGGCGGGGGCAGTGTCATATTAAAAGGGGATGCAGAGGTTGCAAAATAATCAGTCTGCTGGACCAGAGGGGCCTGCCTTCATCCATCTTATGTGCTTGTCATTGGTGCTATTCTGGTAATGAATACCTCTATATGTGCATTGCATAATGGTACTCCTTCAAGGGTTACTTAAAGAGACACTGTAGCGAGAAAAACGTCCCCTGGGGGTTACTCCCCTCGGAAGGGGGGATGCCTCAGGATCCTAATGAGGCTTCCCCCGTCCTCCTTTGTCCCACGGGGGTCTCGCTGTAGCCCTTCAAAGCCGGCGCAACAAATCAGACAGCCTATTCAATATTTACCTTTCCAGGCTCCGCTCTGACGGAGATAGGCAGAAATAGCCGATCTCTGTCGGGTCTGCCTGCGCAGTAGAGCGGCCCGACGGAGATTGGCTATTTCCGCCTATCTCCGTGGGAAGAGCGGATACTTCGGCGCCACCGTGGCATCGAGGAGGAAGGGGGAAGCCTCAATAGGATCCGGAGGCTTCCCCCACCCGAGGTGAGTACACCCCCCCCCCCCCCCGGGGACGTTTTTTCGTTACAGATTTTCTTTAAAGTGTACCTGAGCTGACAACTTATGAAAAATCAATACTTACCCGGGGGTTCCTCCAGCCCCATAAGCACGTCTGAGTCCAACGCCATCCTCCTGCGGTCTGCCGTTCAGCCGTGGTAACTTTCTCAGTCACGTCCAGCCTGTGTTTTTTGCGCATGTGCAGTAGACCCAGACTGATGCGACTGAGCAAGTTACCGTGAAAAATTCAGGTTCGGCTAGCACACCAATATCAGTATTCCAGGATGTTTACGTGTATGTCTGCACTTATCTGATGAAGGGGACCCTCCGTGGCCCCGAAACAATTGTCATGTTGTGCATACAATAAGGAATACACATCCTGGAATACTGATATTGGTGTGCTAGCCGAACCTGAATTTTTCATGTTGGACTGATGTGGCTTTTGCATCCAGGGTACGCACTCAACCAACCAACCACACACTGTGAGGTGTGCCTCTCCAAAACTCGATATTGCACGTGAGCAAGTTACCGGGGCTGATCGGCAGACCGCGTGAGGACGGCGTGGGACTCACATGCTTATGGGGCTGGAGGAAGCCCCGGGTAAGTATTTTTTTTTCGTAGGTCGTCAGCTCTGGTTTACTATAAATAAAAAAAACGGATCATTTTAACTTACCTGACACTTTTTGCAGCCCCCTGGAGTCATCCTGTGCTATCCTTCCACAATTCTCCAGCCAGCAGTGGCAACCCCCTGAAAGCTGGCCATTTGGAGACTACACGTGTGTGGCCCCAAGCCGCACGCACCCTGATCGCACTCGCATTGCCGATTACACCTCTCTGACACTGTTGCTGTCCTTGGTAGGTTTAGGGGCTCCATATCAATAGAGTGCTTAGGGCCCCATGTAATAATCGCACTGGGGCCCTAAGCTCCTTGGTTACGCCACTGGTGGTGCTGAATTGATGCAAAGGTGTTTAGTTAAGGTGAGGGAGTGCTGATAAAGAGATTTGAAACCACACTGTGGTGAGGGGTGCATTATGAAGAACGGGGTGTTGTATGGGGGGGAGGGTGTTATACAGAAATTGAGTTATAGTGAAGGGTGTTTTGTGAGTAGGAGTGGATGCTGTTTTGGGTTGAGGGTTATGACAGAGGTGCTATACTACGGTAGGGGGTGCATTGTGCAGAAAAGAGGTGCTGAGGTCAACAGTGTTATATAAAGAGGGGGCTGTACTGAGGTAAGGGCTACATTGTGCAGGAGTGCAGTGCAATGTGAACCAACAGGAATCTCAGTGACATACTGGCCAGCATGGATTAAGTCACCTGCTAGGGGGCAGTGCTATGCATATGACCCAGTCGCCGTGCCTTTTTGCAGTGTGACCGCTATTATTAGGTGTGCAACCAGCTTCAAGGCCTATTAGGATAAGGCTGCCCACGCTGTGTAAAGACGGATCCGTTTTCCATTTGAAACTAATAAGTTTGTTACATCAGCCACTCGGTATACCTGTTGCTGTCTAATTTGCATTTCTCCGCTGGCACCGCCCCTCGGGTCTACCGCACGGGAGAAGCCGATATATGGATTTGAGCTCCGCCAAAAGCATTGAGGCTATTGGATTGCATCAGACCAATGGGAAACCTCCCTCAAACCAGTGAACATTCTCATTGGTCTGTTGCAATCCAATAGGAGTGTGACGCTTCTGATGGATCTCTGATCTGTTTATAACGGCTTTTCTCCCATGCAGTGGACAAAGCAGTAATGGAGGATCCGAATGTAAACGTGGCTGGTGAGTAAACATTTGCAAACTGCGACCAGCCTAGAGAGAACGGACTCGCGTCTGTTCTCATAGGCCACCATTGATTCCGTCGCATCTGCTTCGTCCGTCCGATCTGGAATTTCTGCACTTGATACCCATACTTGTGTTCCACTCAGAATGGATCTGTTCCATGCTTTGCATGGAATCATTTCATCTGTGTGTCGATCTCTCCCGTTGAGTTCCGCTAAACTGAACCTTTTTTTGTGCAGTGTTAACCCAACCTAACTTTTGATACTGATGCATGAAAGATCGGCAGGACAGCCAGGCAACTTGCATTGTTTACAATTAATGGGAATTGATATTAATAAAAAAAAAAAAAGCCAGATACTTGCCTAAGGAGAGGGAAGTCTCTGGGTCCTATAGAGCCTTCCGCTCCTCTCTCGGTCCCCGTTCCAGCGCTGGCTCCTGTCAGCATTATTCAACCAATTTTGTCAAATACTGTTCTCTCTGACACCGAAGGAGGCTTCAAAAATCTTCGAGAGCCGAGTGCTCCATACTGCGCACGCGCGAGCACCCTCTCTCGCACTCACGCGTGCGCACTATGGAGACGCCTGTCTTTGGGAGGACTCAGCTTCTGGAGACTTCTGAAGTCCCTCACAGTGGGGGATTCAAACGGGAGCCAGCGATTAACGAAGGGGACCAGGAGAGGAGCTGGAAGGCTCTATAGGAAAGCTATAGAGCTTTCCCTCTCCTTAGGTAAGTATCTGGTTTATTTTTTTTGATATTGATACCCATTGACTTTAAAATGAAATAAATATGGCAGCCTCTTGTTTCAGGTGTCCTTTAAGAGGAACTGTAGTCACTGATTGCTCATTTTTCCCCAAGTGGTGTTTGATGTTCTTCGGCTCAAATCAGTGTACATGAATAGTGAAATGAATGCACTGTGTATTTACACTGTGGTGGGTGGGGCTAAGTGGCAGTCTCCTCCTCCATTACCATGGTGAAAGTATTGTGTACAGAGAACGCATGAGTGACCCACACACTTCTGTGTAAGTCTTCCTGTCTGTGACATGCATTGCTATCTTCTCTCCTTCTTATTATATCTGTGATTTTGTGTGTGTGTGTGTGTGTGTGTGTGTGTGTGTGTGTGTGTGTGTGTGTGTGTGTGTGTGTGTGTGTGTTTATAACTATAAAAAAAAATCTCTGTAAGTACCATATATTCATAGATAAATAGTGTGTATGTGTCCACCTAGGTTTCTGTGTACAGTACTGTGGAGCGACTATACTTGCCTGTGTAAAGAATAAATGTACTCTGCACTGAAGAAAATGTCAATGAAGTTTTATTGTATCCATAGTCCCTACTGTGTGTGTGTGTGTTTACAGGGGGGAGTGTGTAGATTAATGTGTTTATCTATGCACCTCTGTATGTACTGTATTTTCATAGATAAATGTGCTTAAATGCCTGTTGACTGTCCACCTAGTTTCCTGTGTACTGAGGAGTGTCTGTTTATTTATGCCTATGTAAAAGGATAAAGGTATTCTGCACTGGAGAAAATGTGAAACCATTTCTGGGTACGTTTTATTGTATCCATATTGCTTACTATGGTTCTAGCTAACTGTTCACGGTTGCATTATGAAATCAGTATAGAAATTCAGTGCAGGCAATGCATATACTGTATTTTTATCAAGCATGTTAATGCTGGGTGTAGTTTGATAAAAGGACCAGGATACAGTTGAATCTCGTGTGTATGTGTATATGTGTGTGTATGTATGTACAGTGGGTTGCAAAAGTATTCGGCCCCCTTGAAGTTTTCCACATTTTGTCACATTACTGCCACAAACATGCATCGATTTTATTGGAATTCCACGTGAAAGACCAATGCAAAGTGGTGTACATGTGAGAAGTGGATCGAAAATCATACATCAATCCAAACATTTTTTTTACAAATAAATAACTGCAAAGTAGGGTGTGCGTAATTATTCAGCCCCGAGTCAATACTTTGTAGAACCACCTTTTGCTGCAATTACAGCTGACAGTCTTTTAGGGTATGTCTCTACCAGCTTTGCACATCTAGAGACTGAAATCCTTGCCCATTCTTCTTTGCAAAACAGCTCCAGCTCAGTCAGATTAGATGGACAGCGTTTGTGAACGGCAGTTTTCAGATATGGCCACAGATTCTCGATTGGATTTAGATCTGGACTTTGACTGGGCCATTCTAACACATAGATATGTTTTGTTTTAAACCATTCCATTGTTACCCTGGCTTTATGTTTAGGGTCATTGTCCTGCTGGAAGGTGAACCTCCGCCCCAGTCTCAAGTCTTTTGCAAACTCCAAGAGGTTTTCTTCCAAGATTACCCTGTATTTGGCTCCATCCATCTTCCCATCAACTCTGACCAGCTTCCCTGTCTCTGCTGAAGAGATGCACACCGCGAGCATGATGCTGCCACCACCATATTGGACAGGGGGGATGGTGTGTTCAGAGTGATGTGCAGTGTTAGTTTTCCGCCACACATAGCGTTTTGCATTTTGGCCAAAAAGTTCCATTTTGGTCTCATCTGACCAGAGCACCTTCTTCCGCATGTTTGCTGTGTCCCCCACATGGCATGTGGCAAACTGCAAATGGGACTTCTTATGCTTTCTGTTAACAATGCCTTTCTTCTTGCCACTCTTCCATAAAGGCCAACTTTGTACAGTGCATGACTAATAGTTGTCCTATGGACAGAGTCTCCCACCTGAGCTGTAGATCTCTGCAGCTCGTCCAGAGTCACCATGGGCCTCTTGACTGCATTTCTGATCAGCGCTCTACTTGTTCGGCCTGTGAGTTTAGGTGGATGGCCTTGTCTTGGTAGGTTTACAGTTGTGCCATCTCTGAATGATTGCTTGAACAATGCTCCATGGGATGTTCAAGGCTTTGGAAATCTTTTTGTAGCCTAAGCCTGCTTTAAATTTCTCAATTACTTGATCCCTGACCTGTCTTGTGTGTTATTTGAACTTGTTGCTCCCAATATTCTCTTAGACAACCTCTGGGGCCCTCACAGAGCAGCTGTATTTGTACAGACATTAGATTACACACAGGTGCACTCTATTCAGTCATTAGCACTCATCAGGCAATGTCTATAGGCAACTGACTGCACTCAGATCAAAGGGGGCCAAATAATTATGCACACACCACTTTGCAGTTATTTATTTGTAAAAAATGTTTGGAATCATGTATGATTTTTCGTTCCACTTCTCATGTGTACACCACTTTGTGTTGGTCTTTCATGTGGAATTCCAATAAAATTGATTCATGTTTGTGGCAGTAATATGACAAACTGTGGAAAACTTCAAGGGGGCCGATTACTTTAGCAAGCCACTGTGTGTGTGTGTGTGTGTGTGTGTGTGTGTGTGTGTGTGTGTATATATATATATATATATATATAATGTGTGTGTGTATATGTATATATATATATATATATATATATATATTTATTATACCTCTAGATTGTAAGCCTTTGGGCAGGGTCCTCCTCCTTTTGTGTCCTACCTGATCATGTACCTCCATTACTGTGAACCCATGCTATGCATCTGAGTGAACCTAACTTGCCTAATCTCCATGCTCCATCCAGTGACTGACTAAGCATCACCTTGTACTCATACTGTGCTGTGTGATCTCCATGCTCCCCTCCAGTGACTGACTAAGCATTACCTGGTACTCATACTGTGCTATGTGATCTCCATGCTCCATCCAGTGACTGACTAAGCATTACCTTGTACTCATACTGTGCTGTGTGATCTCCATGCTCCTATCCAGTGACTAAGCATTACCTTGTACTCATACTGTGCTGTGTGATCTCCATGCTCCTATCCAGTGACTAAGCATTACCTTGTACTCATACTGTGCTGTGTGATCTCCATGCTCCTATCCAGTGACTAAGCATTACCTGGTACTCATACTGTGCTGTGTGATCTGGTTTTCTTGTATTCCTGTATTGTCATATTGCTGTATGTCACCCCATATCTATATCTATATCTATATCTATATCTATATATATATATATATATATATATATATCAGTAGAATCTCGTTATAGTAAACGCTGGAATAGTACATCTGTATTAAAGACAGGTCCCAGCCAAGCACCTGTTTGATTATACAGTATATAATCAATTCTGATATAGTAAACTTGTGATATAGTAGTAAACTAAAGCCCCCTCTACACCATGCAATTTCATGTGCGATCGATCGAATTCGATTGGATCAATTAAATCTGACATGTCCGATCGGGATTTGATCAATCGTGTGATTGATTTTGGTTAGTTTTCATTGCTAAATCTATCACACGATCGATCGAATTCGATCTATCGCACGTGGAATTGCATGGTGTAGAGGGGGCTTAAAGGTTGCCGTACATCAGACGACTTGGCCGATAGACCATCTGATTTAATTATTATAAGTGGATGAAAATCGGTGCCGACAAGAGCATGCCAGATCGACCTATGCAAGCAATTCTGGGCCGAAATTGGTTGCATGTATCGATTAGACATGCTGCAAGATGTCGTGCTGATTGCTTGATTGCGTGCACGGCGGTAACATCGTACGATATCGTGATGAGCGACTGAACCTCCGGTGCTGTCCCCCATAGTGTAAAAGATGCCCTGTGAAGTATACTTTACCTGTCTGTGTCCGCTGCTGCCTCCGTCTCTGGACTCTTCCACACATACATGTGCCCCACTTGGATGCCGGTGTATACATGGGTGCCTGTGTGATGTTGCACTGGTAACTATGAGGGGCATGAGTATGTGCGGAAGAGTCCAGAGACGGAGTCAGCAGGCCAATTCCCAAGAGATCTCATGCTGAAATTGATTAGGAATTGGCCTGCGGTGTATGGGGGGGGGGCAACAGATCGCTCTCTGATCAGTGAGAGCGAGAGATCTGTCTCTTGGTCGATTTGCCCATACATCGTGTGATGTAGAGGCACCTTAAAGGGAACCTAAACTGCGAAGGGGCGCCAATAGAGTAAAAGTAGTACCAATTAAAATTCAATAAAATATGTGGGTGGTAAGGGTGGGCTCACACACCCCATAAGAACCATAAGTACTAATTTGCATATAATACAAAAATTGTTAATTTGAATACTGCCAATAAAAACAATTTGCAACGCGTTTCGCGGGTCCCAAGCCCGCTTTCTCAGCCAAGAAAAACATATACAAGCAGGAACAACAATGTCCTTGTGTAGACGAGTGTGCTTGTATATGTTTTTCTTGCCTGAGAAAGCGGGCTTGGGACCCGCGAAACGCGTTGCAAATTGTTTTTATTGGCAGTATTCAAATTAACAATTTTTGTATTATATGCAAATTGGTACTTATGGTTCTTATGGGGTGTGTGAGCCCACCCTTACCACCCACATATTTTATTGAATTTAATTGGTACTACTTTTACTCTATTGGCGCCTCTGTATATTATACTACAATGTGATCCACCTGGTGGATGGGTGTTGATACTCTTATTTTTCCTTCTACGGAGAGCGACTTTTTAACCTGAGCGAGGACAGGTCTAATCTCCTCGTCTGCGATTGAAGTGGTTGCCCTATATCGGCAACCCAGACTTGTGAGTATAATTCCAATCGTCCTTTCATTCATTTATGTCATTTATACAACAGTAATACACTATCGGGGGCTCTCTATTGTCTTCTCTCTTTTTTGTTACTAAACTGAGAATGATATGGATTTGTTTCTTATAAAATAATACCAGTTGCCTGACTCCCCTGCTGATCCTGTAACTCTAATCTCTAATACTTTTAGCCACAGCCCCTCAACAAGCATGCACATCAGGTGCTCTGACTGAAGTCAGTCTGGATTAACTGCATGCTTGTTTCAGGGTTGTGATTCAGCCACTACTGCAGCCAAAGAGATCAGCAGGACTGCCAGGCGACTGGTATTGTTTAAAAAAAAAAATCCATATCTCTTTCAGTTAAGTTTCCTTTAATGTCATTGGAAATCGAGCTGAAAAAAAAAAAAAGCCAGAGGGAAGGCTGTGGGTCCTAATGAGCCTTCCCTCTCCTCTCCCGGTGCAGCGCAGGATCTCCCGTTTGAAGCCTCCCTTCGGTGGCAGAGACAGCAGCATTTGACCAAATTGGTCCAATACTGCTACAGGGGATCCTCCGCTGGAACGGGCAGCGGGGGAGGAGAGGGAAGGCTCAGTAGGACCCAGAGCCTTCCATCTGGCTTTTTTTTTTCAAGCTCGATTCCTAATGACTAATTGGTGATGTCCCTTGAAGTTTACTATAAAGGGATATAAGGGCTGTTGTGTATATGAGTACAGTAAGCCTCAGCCAGAAATGATTTTACTTTCCCTGGACTGAGTGGCGGTGTTGTAGTGGCAGACGGAGCTAGTCCAAACAGCGGGAAATGTGAGGGACGATGTGGACGTGTGCTTCCTGAGTGGATGCACGTTTACTGTGCTGTTTTGCATCTGCTCACATGGGAACAGAGTCTAATGCTGGGGATACACGGGTCGACCAGGAGCTCGATTAGCCGCCGGATCGACCCGAGCCGCGTCCGCGCGGATCGATTCCCGCTCGTCCCCGCAGGCGGTCCTTATCAGCTGCTCGATTCCCTGCCATTGTCCGCAGACGGGAATCGAGCGGGGCGGAGGTCGAGCTGCATGAACGGGCCAGCTGAATATTATGAGCTGGCCGGATCAGCTGGTCGATACACGGTACAGAAATGTACCGTGTATCCCCAGCATATGGCTGGGGTCACAGTGGGGCGCTGTGTTACGTTCCCTGTATAACAGGAACTCAATGGAACGAAAAATTCGCACTGCACATTACGGCCGTGTTGTCCCATACAGTGAAGCATAGAGTCAATGTAAAGTATGCTTCACCATACCTGTTAATGCACGCGTGAAGCTGTATTGTACTGCTCAGGGCTGTAGAGTTGATACAAAAATCATCCGACTTCTCATCTCTGACCCCACAGCCCTGGCACTGCCTGCAGTGCGTTACTATACCTCAATGCTACCACCGCACTGTAAACATTGCATAGATGGTGCATTGCAGTGTGGCAAGCCGTGCGGCCGTTACACCGCACTGCACCACTGTGAACCTTTATTAGTAGTTGTGTGATGTGGTGCAAGCGCTGCAGAGACCAGCCTTTATATGATACTGTGCCATTGTGCGGCAACAGGGTCATATGCATGGTGCCGACCCCTGCTCAGTGACGTAACTGCTGAAAAAAGAAGGTAAAACGTATTCTAGGAGAAAACTCACATCAATAAAATGCCTTTTAAGCCACCAGCAAGCTATTAAATAGCCAGAATAAGTTTGACAGTACTTTTTCTCCTACTTGTTGGTTCCTCCTTCAAGTGCAGAGCACTTAAGTCATATTAATAAAGGACCGGGGCTGTTCTTTCAGATCTGTGCTGCGTGGGCTCTCCAGCCCGCAGCGCAGATCGTGTGCACGGCAGGGCGATCAGACTACCCCCCCCCCCCCCTTTTTCCCCACTAGGGGGATGACCTGCTGGGGGGGTCTGATTGCCGCTGCTCCGTGTGGCCGAGCGGGGGGGGCTCTTCAAAGCCCCCCTCCGCAGCGTTTTCCGCGCTCCCTCCTTCCCCTTACCTCCCTCTTCCTTATTAGGCTGCGCAAGACGGATATCCGTCCTGCTCCATGTAGGATAGGCTTCAGCCTATCAAATGACGGCGATCCCCGGCCAATCAGAGGCCGGGGATCGCCGATCTGCCTTAAGCCGCGCCGTATTGATGTAAACAGCGGGAATTTCTTCCCCGCGTGTTTACATCAGGCGTGCGAGCCGCGATCGGCGGCTTGCACACTGTTCACGGAGACAGTCTCCGTGAACTGACATAGAAAGGCCGCTTGAACGGGCGGCCGTTTCCATATAATAACCACTTAAACCCGCCGCCGCCTGTCGGCGTTAGGCGGTCCTTAAGTGGTTTAAATAGGAAATTAAAAATTATCTGCTTGGAGAAAAAGTGTATTGAATAATATGTGTTTTGGACAGATTATTTCATGTAGCTGAGTGGATGATATACAGCTGATTGCCCATCCTGCACCACTTTACCCAATTACTAATCAAGTTTTCTCACGCAGACTAATAATCCTGGTTGTCAGCCTGCTAGAGCTGAGACATGTCAACTGCTGGAAGTTCCAGTGTCTCCCTGGATATCATTGAAGCAAAATCACCAGGTAGGAGATAAAGGCTAGTTATAAGCCTTTAGCTGGGTTATAGACTTGGCAGGTGCTCTTAAAATGCAGGTAAAATCCAACTAACCTCAAGGCATGCAGCTTGCCTGCACCTTTACCAGGCTACTAACCCAGGTGAGACATTGAGAAGGGAAATTGGGGGGGGGGGGGGGACACACCTTTTTCATGGTACACATGAACTGCAATGCAGCTTGCTTCCTGCCCTCTGTAGATATGACCGGTGGCAGGAGGTTCCATTTTGTTTCTTTCACAGAGATTTGTAATGAAAAAATTACGGACAGCGGCAATTCCACATTCACAAAAATTTTCCAGAGTTGGGAGTAAAGGTCTGTAAAATAGTGTCTGAACAGTGGTAAAAAGTTGTTAAGCTTTGTTCACAATTAAAATCGAAATGGCTGACGCCAGCCATTTTCAAATTTTTTTTATTTTTGCGCGATTTTTTCCCCCTCCGAGCGCTTACTTGCACGTTGCGAATTTTTTTTTTTTTTTTTTTTGTGCTTTTGCAGAGCAATTTGTTTTTTCACTTCCTGACACAAGTCAGGAAGTGAACACTTTGACCCAGAAAATAATAAATACAATGTATTTCTTAAAAGCGCTGGGGAAATCACTATACCAAGCCCTTTTTTTTCAAGTGATTTTCGATTTTCCTATACTTGCCATTATAGGGAAATCACTTCATTTTTTTGCGGAATTTAAATCTTAAGTTGTTTTTTTGTTTTGTTTTTTTTACCGACATGTTACCGCACTTTTGTCCCTTTTTATTACTGCACTTTTACCACACATGGTAATTTCAGGCGGCATTCATTGTGAATGTGAACTTGGTCATACTTCAGTTGTTAATTTCCCGTCATTTGAGGACTGACTACATTTTCAGCAATAATTGCAGCAGAAAACAAGCGGGTGAAGGTGGTGGCAAAGGGGCGGTAATAGTTATTGATAAGGGTGGAGCTAGGAAACACTTTTTTACCTGGAAGTTAAAAAAAGGTCACATACTCACAGTCAGGGCTGTGGAGTCGGAGTCATTGAGTCGGAGTCGGGGCAATTTTGGGTGCCTGGAGTCAGAGTCGGGGAAGAAATGCACCGACTCCTAATGAATTTAAACTGTAATTAAAATAGAAAATATGATAAAATGTTCTATTTCTCAGATAATAGTCATCATAAATAATTTATACATACAGTAATAGCTGTGCTTAGTCCACAAAAATGAAATAAACCAATCAAAATCAGTTACTTGTGCTGCTTCAATAAAGCAGTCCCCGTATTTTTAAAGTCAGATATACACATCTGATTGTGACTGTATATATGATGTGTACACAGGAATCTCTTATATATGTTACGGCCAGAACCCGAAGTTTGGCCAGAACTAGAAGTGGCCGGCCACTTCGGGTTCTGGCCGGCCAATGCGCGAACTGGCCGCTGCGCTGCGGCCAATGTGAGAAATGAAACAATTCCTGTAAGGTTTAATGTGATGTTGTGGCCGCAGCGCAGCGGGGGGCAAAAAATGTATCACACATCTTTACTTTATTCAATGGCATTAAGCCGCCCGGCTTTTTCCTCTGCCTCTCTCTCCTCCCCCCCCCCCCCCGCCTCTCTCTCCCCCCTTCTCTTATGGGCACAGCCGGGCGGGGACACGCGTGTCCAGGAGAGTCGTTCCTCGCGGCAGGAGAGCAGAGCGGGGGAGGCTGCAGACATTGCTTCTGCCAGCACCCGCTCTGCAAGAACGGCAGGATTCCCCTGCCGCGACGAACGACTCCGGAGGGACACGCGTGTCCCCGCCCGGCTGTGCCCATAAAGAGAAGGAGAGAGAGAGGCGGGGGGGGGGGAGGAGAGAGAGGCAGAGGAAAAAGCCGGGCGGCTTAATGCCATTGAATAAAGTAAAGATGTGTGATACATTTTTTGCCCCCCGCTGCGCTGCGGCCACAACATCACATTAAACCTTACAGGAATTGTTTCATTTCTCACATTGGCCGCAGCGCAGCGGCCAGTTCGCGCATTGGCCGGCCAGAACCCGAAGTGGCCGGCCACTTCTAGTTCTGGCCAAACTTCGGGTTCTGGCCGTAACATATATACGAAATAACATCTATGCTATAAGTATAAAGCCTTTGGTTTGGTGACTACGAATTAAATGGTACCTGAGAAGGATGAAAAGAAAAGTTTTATACATACCTGGGGCTTCTTCCAGCCCCCTTCAGGCTAATCAGTCCCTCGCTGTCCACCTCCACCACCCGGATCTTCTGCTAGGAGTCCTGGTAATTCAGCCAGTCAGCGCAGTCCGGCCGCATGCCACTTCCACAGCCAGGAGTGTTCTGCGCCTGCGCAACAGTGCTGTGCAGGTGTAGTACGCTCCCGGTGGCGGAGTGTGTGCATGCGCACTACGCCAGACTGGCTCAAGTACCTGGACTCATAGCAGAAGATCCAGGTGCCGGAGGACAGCGAGGGACTGATTAGCCTGAACGGGGCTGGAAGAAGCCCCAGGTATGTATAAAACTTTAATTTCATCTGTCTCAGGTTTACTTTGTTACACAGTAGTACTATACTCTACATATACACTCTCCAGAGAGCTGCAGGCAATCCACTGAGAATGTGCACATTTAACACAGAGGTGTTGTCTATCACCCATAAACCTGGTTCAGATTGTGCATGAAGAATGTGTAATAGAGGAAGAATCTCCTTATTCCCCTGCAGAGTACCTGCACATCATTCTTACATGTACCCACACTTACATTGCCTAGGGCCTGATAGATGTTCTTTGTTCCGGCCTGTACCGTTTACAAGTACTCTTACCAAGGACTAGTTTTAGTCTCCATATCCTTCTCACTTCAGTTGTCTTAAAATTCCTAAGCATTGGCAGTTAAGAGACGAATTTCATGTTACATACTTTCAATCAACAAGATTGTAATATGCAACTTAGAGGAGTCTGAGTCGGTGGAATCCTAAACTGAGGAGTCGGAGTCGGTGGATTTTTGTACCGACTCCACAGCCCTGCTTACAGTACCTCGTTAGAGGTAATCCTCTGATCTTCCTGTACCCCAAGGATGCTCACTGGGACCCTATCCTCTTTTTTTTTTTTTTTTTTTTTTTTTTTCCCAGGTGCGTTTTCATCTGTGTACAAGCACAGGCACACTGAAGGCTTGCGCAGTAGCACAGAGCCTCTTGTGCACTGAAGAAAAGGCTATGCAGGGGCGGCTCTGTGCTACTGCACAGGCGCAAGTTCTTTTGTGTCTGCCCAGTGTGGCCACGCTCTTACATGTGAACCTATATAACAAGCCTTTATCGATTAGGTTCAGGGTCCTGGCGCATGGGGGAAGCCTCTTTTCTGGAATGGAGGATCAGCAAATCTCTGGGGTCTTCAAACACTGGCAGCTCCTGTGGAACCCGGCTGACTTATACAGGAGAAACATAAACTGTGAAGGAGCTCTGGTCGTGTGAGGCGTACAAGTGAAATCGGCGCGAGAGACTTGGGCGCAAGATACAGCCGGTATATGGCTGATCCTGCTGCTGCACAAGTCCTGGCCATGTTAAATACTATTCCCTCTCCAGGCCACCATGGATGGTGGGGAATGAAATAATTTGGCTTACAGCAATTGCTGGAAGCCGGATGATTGTGTTTTAAGGCTGCTTTCACAGTGGGACGTTACAGGCGCACGTTAGAGCAGCCTGTAACGCAGCCCACCGCACAGTAATGAAAAATCAATGGGCTGTTCACAGTGCCCACGTTCCGTTGAAAGTGCTGCATGCTACGGCGTTATGCGCGGCTAAGCCACGTTAGACTGTGCGCACATGCTCAGTAGTGTTGGAGGAGGTCTTCCCTCCTCCTCGGCCAGCCACATGGCTAATAAATATTCACTGCACGGTGTGACGTGCAGCGTTTGCTTCCTGGAGCGCCGCTCTGTGCGGCGATTGGCTGGCGGGACCACGTGATGCCGCATGCGTCCAAGAGTAGGCATCACGGACGCCAGAGTGAGCTGCACAACGTGGCTCACTCTGACCTCCACATCTAAGAGCACCAGGCGTTGCATTAGGGGCACGTTATGCGACCATAACGTCCCCTAAACGCAACGTCTTGGTGTGTAAGTAGCCTGAAAGTAACTTCAGCACAACTTCTGACGGTGCCGAAGTTGCTCCCTGGGCGTCCAAGTCTCCTGCGCTGGATTCACTGTGTTCACATGTGAGAGGCAAGTCTCTAAACTACACAGAGATTTGGCAGTACCAAATGATCCAGTTTGTAGATGGCAGTTTCCTCATACTTATAATTGAGCCTCAATTGAGGCTTATTGAGGCTCAATTATAACTAGGAGGAAACTGCTGTCTACAAACTGGATTGTTTGGTACTGCAAACTTTCTGTGTAGATTGGAGACTTGGCTCTCACACCACGGAGCTCTCATCCTCTGTTCATATTTGTTTTTTCCCTTCAGGTACACTTTAACCACTTCACCCCGAAGCGGTTTTTACCATAACGGACAAGAGCGATTTTCACCTTTCAGTGCTCATCCCTTTCATTTGCCATTAGCTTAATCACTACTAATCACAAGGAAATGATCTATATCTTGTTTCTTTCACCACCAATTAGGCTTTTTGGAGTTGATATTTGTCTTTGTAATTACTTTATTTTCTATGCATTTTAAAGGGAAAAACAAAATGAAGAAAAAAACTACACTTTCTCCAATTTCATCCCCTATAGTTTTAATATAAACACTGCTATTGTGCATAAAACCCACACATATTATCTGCATATTTGTCTTGGTTATCACAAGATTTTAATTATGTCCCTAGTACAAAGTATGGTGACAATATATTATTTGGATATAAAGGTGTATTTTTTTGGTATGGTTTTTTTTTTTCCAGTAATCGCAACTGCGCGGGAACACAGGTGCAAGCACAGGAGAGCGCATGCCGGCAGCAGCACTGTTTGACTTATAAAACCGTCCTGGAGCCATTAAGGGGCTCTAGCAGGAGGTTTTTATGTCTGCTTGTCAAGTGGTTAAACTAGTAGTGTGCGCACACATTTCTACACACACTTCCCTCCAAAGTGCTGCTGTTACTTGCATATAAGCTATAATTAAGAGCATATTTTACTTCATGGATGGTACTGAGTTTCTTGAAAAAGTTTTGTAAAAAAAATGTTTGCCTAGCTTTCCACTCACTGAGGCCTAGTGCACACCGGAGCGTTTCCACTGCGGTTTGCGATCCGCTTGCGGGTGCGGATCCGCTTGGGTAATGTATTTCAATGGGCTGGTGCACACCAGAGCGGGAGGCGTTTTGCAGAAACGCATACTCCCGGGCTGCTGCAGATTTTGGATTGCGGAGGTGTTTCTGCCTCAATGTTAAGTATAGGAAAACTGCAAACCGCTCTGAAAAACGGCACTTCAGTGCGGTTTGCCAGGCGTTTTTTGTTACAGTGGCTGTTCAGTAACAGCTTTACTGTAACAATACAGGAAATCTACTACACCAAAACCGCTACACAAAACCGCAAAACGCTAGCTGAAACGCTGCAGAAAAAGAAGAAAAAGCGTTTCAAAATCTGCTAGCATTTTGCGGATCTGCTAGTGGTTTTTGGTGTGCACCAGGCCTAACACTCCACCAATCTCCTGACACGGGTCTATTTACTGATGCTCTGCTATTTTCCCGATCTTCCAGCCAATAAGTACCTGGTCCGGTTACTTGAAGACAAAGGAACGGTGAGCTTCCAACCTCTGACCGCAGAGAGGACGCAGTTGGTCTTCCAGATTTTGGACAAGGTGATCCCACAGCTAGGTGTCTTCTCCCGCCTTATAGGTCTTATCCGAGCAGAACTATATGGTAAGTGGAAGTCTCTTCTGTTGCCCTCCTATTTATCTCTACTGTATAAATTAGAAATAGCATGGTTGTTTAAAAAAAGAAACAAAAAAAACCTATGAATGATGTCTGTACCTGGATTTATGCCCTTTGCACCAGATTAGGATCAGAGTCCACTTAAAAACCTTTCGAGACCGAGCCTTCTGTCATTCTGCTCCTACACTTTGCAACTTCCTGCCACACCCAATCATGACATTTCCATCCCTGGAAGCATTTAAAGGACAACTGAAGTGAGGAGTATATGGAGGCTGCCATATTTATTTCCTTTTAAACAATACCAGTTGCTTGGCAGCCCTGCTGGTTGATTTGGCTACAGTAGTGTCTAAATCACAGCAGAAACAAGCATGCAGCTAATCTTGTCAGGTCTGACAATAATGTCAGAAACGGCTGATCTGCTGCATGCTTGTTCAGGGTCTATGGATAAAACTGTTAGAGGCAGATGATCAGCAGGACAGCCAGGCAACTGGTATTGGTTGAAAGGAAATAAATATGTCAGCCTCCATATATCTCTCACTTCGGTTGTCCTTTAAGTCCGAACTGGCAAGCCACCTGTTTAGCATGGCTTTTATGACCACCTGACTATTTCCTCTGTAAGACAGGCCAGCCCGCACCCCTGTATTGATCTGAGACCTATCTATGCGCTTTGATTGCTATGGCAGAAAAGCACTTTACAAATGTTGTTGTGTTGTATTATATAGTGTGTTTGATTATGTAACATGCTCCATGTATGGACTGCTACATTTTCTTGTGACCGTTCTTCTGATGTAACTCACACTTAATTATATTTGCAGTGATCTAGTGTGTTGTGTAATGACATCTGCCAAGGGCTACAGAGGGAGTGATGGTTATGAAGTATCATAGCACTGAGCCTAGGGTAAGGGTGGTGCTTGACCTTTCCACATATGTAGGCCAGTATAAATGGATGTCTGCAGAAACATGTTCAGGTGGGGCAGAACGTTGGTGCATGATATTTATCATGTGATGTGGTCTCACTTTGCCTGTACTGTATGATATTTTTCCAGCCAGCTAAAACACACTCAGTAGGTTGTGTGTAATTAAAAGCCCAGCTAGATCCGTAACAAAAGAAGGTAGATTCTCAAAGCAATTCTGTTCATTCATTAGAAGTGAACTTTAGCTGCTCTTGCCTTCAACTGTGCACCTATTGTAAGCAAAAGCTATGGGAGAGCTCCCCTCACAAAAGACTTGTTTGCACATGCTGCTCTGGAGAAGAAACCATTTAAACTACTGTGCAGTTGACACTTGTTTTTAAAGAGAACCTGTACTGAGTAAAAATATTTAAAATAAACACATGAGGTAACTTCAAATGAACATTACATCGTTACCTTGTCATCAGTTCCTCTCAGAAGCTCACCATTTTCTTCTGACAATTATCCCTTCCAGTTCTGACAATATTTTGTCAGATCTGAAATACATCAGTTGCTGTCAGTAAAATATCAGTTGCTGTCAGTTATAGCTGAGAGGAAAACTGATGTACCAGGTAATGTCCATGTTTCCCTATGGCTCAAGTGGGCGATGTTACAGTTTAACTGTGTGCTGACCAGAAAGCTGTTATGGGTAATGGCCATTTTCAAAATGGAGGACGGAAAATTCCCCTGATCACAGTGAACAAACAGGACGCGGGACAGGAGAAAGACACTGAGGAGTAGACTACATGGAAGGTAAGTATGACTTGTGTATGCTTATTTTGACTTTTAATTTTCAGTTCAGGTTTTCTTTAATGCAGTTCTAATGCCTGGTACACACAATGCAATTTCCTGCCAGATTGGCAGTTGGATCAATCATTTCTAACAGGTCCAATCTGATTTCCAATCCTTTTTTCTGAATTTTTTTTTAGAAGGGATCAGAAAAGCAATAAAAAAAAAGAAATAAAAAAAAAAGAAATCTGAAATCAGATCTTTGACCGTCAGAGAAGCTCACAATCTAATCCCTGCCATAGTCATATGCCTATGTATATATTGTGTAGTGTATGTATCACAGTCTAGGGCAAATTTAGTGGGAAGCCAACTAACTTATCTGTATGTTTTTCTGATGTGGGAGGAAACTGGAGTAACCGGAGGAAACACACAGACACGGGGAGAATAAACTCCTTGCAGATAGAGCCCTGGCTGGGATAGGAACCGGGGACTGAGCGCTGCAAGACAACAGTGCTATCCACTACATCACCGTTCCCCGATGTCTCATAGACCCCCTCCATCCCCTGTGCAGTTCTGTAATGGTTAGCGGTCCTCCCTTCCATATACAGTTTCCTGGTGTTTAGTGCCGCCCTCTTTCCCTATACAGTTCCCTGGTGTCTAGTGCTTTCTTCCTCCTCATGTGCTTCCCTGGTGACCCTCAAATATAGATTCTCTGGTGGTCTAGAGTGGTCCAAACATAATACAAAGTGGGGAAACCACCTGAGGGCCAAATCTGAAGGTTCTGAGGGCCAGATGTAGCCCAGGAGCTGGAGTTTGACATGTTTGCTATAGAGCAGGGATGTCAAACCGGTCCTTCAAGGGCCGAGGTCCTCACACATTTTTTTTTACAAAACTCATATTAATTGATGGGTCTGAATCGGGAAAGGTGGGGTCCATCAGGTAGAACACATTCCTCTTTCTCAGTCCATCCTAAACACTGGCATGGCTCTGGTACTCCAGGCCTGGAGCTCGACACCTGTGTTATAGAGCCTTCTCGTTCCTCTCACGCTCCATGTGTTCCAGCACTGTCACTGGCTCAAATTTGCCACCTCCAGGAGCCCTCGGAAAGCTTCAGAAGCACTCCTGTCCCGGGGTGCTTCTAAAGACAGGCGGCTCCGTACTGCACATGCGGGAGTGCACGCTTTCGCATGCGCAGTACAGACTTCTGAAGATCCCCAAAGTCTTGTGGAATGTGGGGACTGAGAGAAACGTGAAGACTTTAGAATCCAGAGCCTTCACTCTCTGTAGGTGAGTTTGGGTAATTGGAGAGATGTGATCTAGTGAAAGGATATTTAGTTCAGGTTTCCTTAACCTTTTGCCGCCAGTGTCCCGCCAGTGGGCGTGATCACGGTGGCAGCCCCAGGACCACCTGAAGCCGATCGATGTGGAGTCCTGGGGGCGTTTTGCATCTCCGCTTGGATGACGGAGCTCCACCATCAGTCTCCCAGCGGGGTCACCACTAGGAGACTGTTAGACGGTGAAACCGCCATCTATTTACTCTGTACGATCTATAGCAGCGCTGTACTGGGGACAGCCGTGTCACACAGCTGTCCCCCTGGCAGGCTCAGGCGTGATCCTCTGTCATAGGCTGATGCCTATGACGGCCGATCAGTGATTGGCTGGCGGGGGGAAGGAGGGTTAGGAAAGAAAAGATTGCTAAAAAATAAATATTTAAAAATAAACATCCTGGAGCTATCACAGGCCACCAACAGAAATCTCTGTTGGTGGGAAGAAAAAGGGGGGGGGGGGTCACTCCACTCGTGTGCTGAGTTGTGCGGCCCTGCAGCGATGCCTTAAAGCTGCAGTGGCCTAATCTGTGAAAAATGGCCTGGTTCTTAAGTGGTTAAAATAAACAATACCCACAGAGTTGAATTGGCATGCAAAATGTTAACGCCATGCAATCAAGATAGTTTCCAACGTTTCAAGACAAGCAGCATTTCTTTATCAAGGTTAGGCATCCAAGAAATATCTACAAAAATAACATCAGAAAACAACCCGTTAACAAAAATGTGCAGTCCGCACAAAACACCAACACCAAGATATCACCTCCGTGAACCCGTGTCACTCTTGCTGTGACCTACATGTGAGTAAACTTATCAGCTCACAACGTGCTAAACAAATGCTAACATTCCCAGAAATACAGAGTGGACATCAACCACCAAACGTTTGCAGTATGGCACCCTGTAGATTACTGATAAAGGACCGTATCGCTAATCAAAGCCCTCCACAAGACGTGATGGAACCCTGAATACAACTACCATCCAAAAACCTCACACAGTCAGCAGTGGATGAACAGCAGTAAGCACTGTGATAAAATGAGCATACAGAATGTTAGTGTAAAAAGGCGATCTTATTTTTGCAGACACAGAGGGGAAGTGCGAGTATTGTGAACATGCCTGTGCGCTTCAATTTAATTGAAAAAAATCACTTCAGGTACTCTTAAAAAAAAAAAAAGCACAGACCTGGCCTTATATCTTACTTGTATTCTGAATTGGGGTATTGTAGCTTTGCCGAGTTTTCCACTACAATGCTGATTTGGCAAGCCCATTTAGGTATGGCTTTGAGTTTGGAGGAATGGGACTCTATCTTCCTAAGCATGGCTAAAGCCTCTATAATCTGTGTTTTAAAGGGGAACTGAAGAGAGAGGTATATGGAGGCTGTCATGTTTATTTCCTTTTAATCAATACCAGTTGCCTGGCAGCCCTGCTGGTCTATTTCTCTGCAGTAGTATCTGATTAAAACCAGAAACAAGCATGCAGCTAGTCTTGTCAGATCAGACTTATAAGTCTGAACCACTGAAACACCTGATCTGCTGCATGCTTGTTCATGGGCTATGGCTAATAGTATTAGAGGCAGAGGATCAGCAGGGCTGCCAGGCAACTGGTATTGCTTAAAAGGAAATAAACATGACAGCCTCCATATACCTCTCTCTTCAGTTCCCCTTTAAGGAGAGAACAGGCCTGTAGAGTTGGTACAAAAATCATCCAACTTTGACTCCTCAGTTTATGAAATCTCCGACTCCAAGTACCCCAAAGACCAGGGTTGTGGATTTTGTACAAAAATCCGACTTCTCAGTTTATGAAGCCTCCAACTCCGATTTGAAGTACCCAAAATTGCTCCTACGCCACAGCCCTGGGAGAGAAGCTACAAAATGTTTGATGACTAATGTAGAACCCCTTGGTGCTGCAACTTTTGGTGGTTTGAGCTTTAGGGCAATCCTTATTCCTTTTTATAGAATTCCTTGCCAACTGAATAAGTTGAAATGTATGAATGCAGATGAGTTTCAGAGGGTGTGGCCTTACGGGGCCTAGTGTTGGTGATTCTGCCCCACAATAACTGCCATATGGAGAGCGTGCTTGCAGCTAGCCTCTAGAGTTCTTGACACATCTATCCCTCCGGACTCCTGGAAAGGATTCTGTTATCAAGGGCCCAAAATAGTATCTATGTGCAATTTTATAATGCTACTAAAGAGCTACCGTAATTTCTAGAATTGGAGGTCCTCTATTATCTCTGGCTCGGGCATCACCCACAACTTGGAATTTATCTTATAAAACAGATCCTGAATGAACTGTCCAATTGACAGTGAAAGTTTCAGAAAAGTTGGGCTCCTTGGTCTGTGTGGAAGCTCCTACACACCCATCCCTGATCCTTCAGCTTAAAATTGTGATTATTTATCATGGTACAGTACTCCTGCGTTATCTAGGGGCACCTGTAAAGACTTTTTTTTTTGGGGGGGGGGGGGGGGGGAGGTGTCAGAGCCCTCAGCAAATTGTACTGCACTGTATTCTGTTATGTTTCTGTTTATATGCCACCCGTATACTGGATATTTATCTTGCTTTTTTGGATTTCCTATTATTATTTGCATTTCTTTAGATAGTTTTCAATAAAATATTGAAGAAATACACTAGAACTCAGTGAGTCACGCTTGTTTGCATCAGTATGATATATACAGCTTATATAATACTTTGTGTTCTCGTCGCTTATGCTGGGAATACACGGTTCGTTTTTGCCTTCGTTTAAACCTTCGATTCGTTCGGTAAACGAATCGAGTGTTGAAAACGTATGTGAAAATAGTCATAATCTCATTATAGTTTCGATTAATAGACCCCAAAAACGAACGACTAGTGATCGAACATGTTTGATATTATCTCTCTTTATCCATCTAATCGAGCCATTGGTAGGCTTGATGGCTGTTCAGATCGATTATATATTCGTTTATGCTAGTCCGTCCCTGTAAAAAGGGATTTTCGTTTCGTTTCTTTGCAGCCTTCGATCATTGGAAAAACGAAACCATCAGAATCGGAAAAAAAAACGAAACCGTGGGTGGTGATATGAACCGTATGACTGATTATTTCGGGATCGAAAAGGACAAAAGGCACAATCGAAACGAAGGTTTAAACGAAGGCAAAAACGAACCGTGTATTCCCAGCATAACATGCCAAAAATGATTTGTACAAAGAAAATATAACATGAAGGTATTTGTAAGTTGCATAATTTCGTAATGCCAAAGGGGAAATAGGTAATGAACTGGCACTCCATTGACACGTAATGTAATTTCAACTTCTAATAAACAAAGTCATTGTTTATAATGTTGTCGTTGGCCCATTTATATAAGGGGGGTCGGCCATCTGCTATGCCATCACCACTTTCAAGTTAAGGAGCATATAAATGAGGGAAATGGGTGGCACAGTGGCTTAGTGGCTTGCCAGGGCACTATCTGCACAGACTCTGTGTCTGCGTGGGTTTCCTCTGGGAACTCAGGTTTCCTCCCCATGCCAAAAACATGCAGATAAGTTAAAGAGTACTTCCAGTATGGTGATAGTGGGGGGGATCTCAGGGCTAATTACCCACCTGTTCGCCTGTAATTAGTTACACAGGTGACACTTTCCGCCCCCCCCCCCCTTCCTTTGACAACGCAGTCAAGGCCATTTTCCCAGTCTTCCGAATCTCTTTGGCCACTCCCGCCTGCATTGCCGTGGCCTGCCCCCAGCTTGGCAGCTGCCATTTAGGCCAAGCTGGGCGCGGGCAGCGGTAATGCAGATGGGGGTAGAAAGACCTTTGGCAGAGTTTTGAAGAAAAAAAAAAAAGCGGAGTGATTAACGGTGTAATGAATTATGGCCATGCAGGTAAGTAACCCTGATGACTATTCTGAATGACATTCTGCTCTGAACTGATACCCAATCCCTGCGGGTGGCTGTATATATTTGTATGTACAAAACTTAAGGCTCAGTTCACACTTCACGGTTCAAAAACTGATCCTGTAAAAACGTCTCTGTTTTCACACCTTGTTACATGTGGGCATCAGTTTTTCACCTCTGTGCTCCATCTCCCAGCGCCACCAGCTTGGTATACCTGTTGGCATTCGCTTCAGCTGTTCGCTCTGGAATTATTGCAGACAACCCAAGCTTGCATTCCATTTGTCGGAATGGAACAAACGGATCTGTTCTGAACGTACTGATGTGAGATGATCCTATTCTTTAGCATGGGATCTGTTCAAACCCGTTCTGTTAAATTGAACTTTTTCATTGTGCAAATGTGAACCCATCTTTAGTCTGTTTCTATAACATTATACACCCTTGACCATATTGGTACATTGCAGATGCTGTGTACAGCCACCCAGGCAGCCAGCTCTGGAAAGACTTGCAGGGACCGGCTGCAGCCCCATACTTCAGCCTGGTGCGGCAGATGCAGAATGATAGGTACGTCTTCACTTGCTACTTGTTATTCCTCTGTATGAGTGAGATTTACTAACTTTCTCCAAAGATGTAGGAGTGTGAAGAACGTAAAGCTTAAAGTGTACCTGACTGCACCAATAAGAAAGATTTTATTACACAGCAAGGAAATGAGCAGCGCTACTTAAAAACAGACTAGTGCCTACCTGCAAAAGAGTGCAAGCCCCACTTGTGGGGTCGAATACACACCGACATACACATGACCTGTCTACCACTAGAGGAGGATGTTGGTTTCCATTAACAGCTTGCATGCAACCTATTAAAGAGACACTGAAGCGAAAAAAAAATGATGATGATATGATTTGTATGTGTAGTACAGCTAAGAAAAAAAACATTAAGATCAGATACATCAGTCTAATTGTTTCCAGTGCAGGAAGAGTTGAGAAACTCCAGTTGTTATCTCTATGCAAAAAAGCTATTAAGCTCTCCTACCAACTTGGTTGTGGAGAGGGCTGTTATTTGACTTTTATTATCTGAACTGTAATTGAACTGTTTACTTTTCCTCTAGCAGAGAAGAGTTTATTACTTCACAGACTGCTCTGAAAGACTCATTTTGAATGCTGAGTGTTGTGTAATCTGGACATATTATAGAGTGATGCAATGTTAGAAAAAACACTATATACCTGAAAATAAAAATATGAGAATATTTTCTTTGCTGCTAATCTTCTAGTAATTATTCATAGTACACAACCAATTCATTATATCATATATTTTTTTTCGCTTCAGTGTCTCTTTAAGTACTCGTCCCTCCCACTGCGAAGAAGTCAATCCTCCATGGGAGGGGCCTAACACTAACTAAATCCTAACCTATGTATATGCATAGCCTGGGTGCGGCTAATCAAATAAAATCGAAAATTGAAAATTGCGCAAAAGGTGGATCAGCGCAACACCAGGCCGCCTCCTAATGGCCTCCATCAGAGATGCGCTGAGCCCCCCCCCCCCCCCCCACAGGAACTACAAACGCACCTTGAACCCAAACAGAAGCTATGCATATACACCAAAAGCATGGCTGTTAAGTGGGAGCAGCTGACCAAAAACGTTTTTGGTCAGCTGCTCCCACTTAACAGCCATGCTTTTGGTGTATATGCAGAGCTTCTGTTTGGGTTCAAGGTGCGTTTGTAGTTCCTGGGGGGGGGCTCAGCGCATCTCTGATGGAGGCCATTCGGAGGCGGCCTGGTGTTGCGCTGATCCACCTTTTGCGCAAGAAAGATTTTATACTTACCCGGGGCTTCCTCCAGCCCCATGAGCACCGCTGCATCCCTCGCCGCCCTCCCGGGTGGCTCCGTTCAACTGCAATCAGCCCCATTAATCTGGCTTGGTCGCACCAGTACAGCTCTCCTGCGCACTTGTTAGGCTCAGTTCCCCCATGTGCGGATGCAAAATGGACACGGTAAGCGCATTAAGGCCGTTCATTTTGCATCTGCTCTGCATGTCCAAATCGACCGCCCCTCACCTGTCCCGCTGCCACTCGGTTCCTCTCTGTACACAGCCTGGAGGCTGGCGGGAGCATGGGGCTCTCCATAGGCTGCACTAGACCAATTCTCCCTAGCAACGGAGAATTTTCATTGGTCCGCCGTGAACCAATGAGAATGCTCCCTGTTCCTGAATATTTCCCTGTGTACAGGGACCAAGGGAAGGCAGTCGGCGTTGGGACAGGTAGCTCTGGACTTACCCCCTCAGGCTGCATGGGGAAGGCATCTGCCTGCCTGGGATTATCGCAGACTGCACAGAAGTGCGGCCCGCTTACTGCAATGGATCCGCAGGAGTAGTGACAAGTGTGAACGGCTCCTATTTATAAAATATGAGCAGAACGGACGACAAATGTCCATTCTTTCGCTTAAGTGGGAACTCAGCCCAGCACCTGCACTGGTGTATTCTTTGTTATAACTCCAGAGAATCTATATGTATTGCAGAAACTTTAGGTGTGCACACAACTTCAAATGAACAGCCAATCCTTTACATTTCACTTATCTTCACTATAGTTTCATGTGATTCAAGAGAGGTTTGGAATCTTTCACTACATAGTAACAGATCATTTAAAGGAAAAATCAGTCCAGGTTTGCTGGAACATTTGCATTCTCTAGCCTTGGAGAAACTTAATCCCTTTGGGACCAATGCGTTACAGTTACGTCCTGTATGTGGCTGTCTGTGTGGCTGTCCCAACGTAATCCCGGAACTTACCCACAGTACAATTCTGGATGTCGGGAGGAGGAGGAGGAGAGAGCTGCTCCTCCCTGGATCTGTGGAGGTGGGTAATGGCTGCTACCTATACTGGGGACACCCATCTATAAGGGGGACACCAATGCTTGACTATCTGTACTGGGAATACCTATTGCTATCTAAATTGGGGATACCTAAACCAGGCAAACTGCTCTGGTCCTGAAGGGGGTTTTAATGCCGGTTCTCAAGTGATTAAAGAGCAACTCAAGTGAAAATTATGTAATTAAATAAAATTGCTTATTTTTTACTAATATTCATTTATAAATTAGTTAGTCAGTGTTTGTCCATTGTAACATCTTTCCTCTTCTTGATTTACTTTTTGAAATGGCCACATCTTTAGCCGCGTCAGGCAATCTCTGCAGAATGTTTGTTTAGTGAGATTTCCGAAGCCAGTACAAAAAATACCTGGTCTCCAAGAATTCATTTTGGGAGGTTAGAATCCCGCATAGCTAAACAGCCTAGGCTAAACATCACTGGGTGGGCGGGCGTGCGGGGCTAGAGTACATAAAAATATACAGCAATATATAGCTATAGGAAGTGTTTCTGATGCTGAAACCAGAAAAATAAATGTAATAGAGGATATCCTGAAAAAAATGCACTGCATTCTATTGCATGTCACTACAGGGCCTGTCAGGAACCGGCCCGCGGCACGCCTTCGTATACTTCCCGACTGCGGGTTTGACCAGATCAAGCGGGGAGCAGCCTTATTCAAGCTAAAACAAGGCTGTGACCCCTCAGAACACTTCTCACTGCCACCACTAGCTGCCGCTAGACACTTCCACTCTGCTGTCGAGTGATCTGCACTCAATCCGCGGTTCCGTATCCGGGTCAGCTTTGCGCTTTAGGCCAAATATGGGAACACCACGCACGCACACACACTATACAATCGTACAGTAGCACGGCACAATCAGGCACGGAACTTGTAATGCAAGTTACACTGCAGTCTCTCCTTCTAGGCTATGAGTGTTAGTTTAGTGCAGCAGAAGTCAAACTTGTTAAATAACGATTTAATATTCCAGGAAAAAGTGGAACAATGCAGAAAATAATATATACAAAAGATTTACAAAAACAAAGTAAAAAGTTACAAAATAAAAGTTACAAGGATACACAGCAAGACAAGTTGCAAAAATAAAAGGGAAATAAAAAACGTTACCAGCGTATAGATCTGGGTGTTGTTGCAAGGGGCACGCGGTTCTGGTCTGACCAGGATAGTCCTAGCGTTTGGTTGCTAGCCCCAGAGAACTACTAGTTGTGACTATCCTAGCTGAGGTTATATAGCCCGATTTGGGGCCTGGGGCATTTAAGGGTCCATCCCAAATTGTTTGCACAGTACGCTTGTCATATCCCTTCTGTGATATGCAAACTTCAAAGGGTTCCTGTGTCCGCTTCTGAAGTTTACCGATTTCAAACACTCGAACGCCTCCAGACCAATATTCAGACCACAGGTAAAATTGTATCAAAAGGGACTTCAAACACTTCACCCACTTCCAGTAGGCTGTCATATGTAAACTTCAAACATTCCTGTGTTAGCTTCCACTGTCCCCAGACTCTGGTAGTCTTGATTTGTATATCGGGACAATGGGCTGTCTCCAGGGTTCAAAAGCCATGCAGACCAGCCTATTCTTCCTCAAGTGGCTGCTAATTAGCAGTTCCCTGCTACCCCAGGAACTTAATGCAAACATAGTTTCACAGACACTCACATCTGAGACAGTAGATCAAAGGTGACTGGCTAGTGGCCTAATGAGCCATTTCCTTGCCTGAAGCTAGTAACTCAAGGTAGCAGCTTCCTTTTAGCAGACATACACATGCAGAAAACACAGGCAGAAAAATGGGGAAAATATGGCTTCTGTATTATCCCAACATCATAACTAGCTGCGATATAATGACAGGGCCTATTTAAAGGACAACTGAAGCGAGAGGGATATGGAGGCTGCCGTATTTACTTCCTTTTAAGCAATACCAGTTTCCTGGCAGTCCTGCTGAACATCTGCCTCTAATACTTTTAGCCATAGACCCTGAACAAGCATGCAGCACATCAGGTGTTTCTGACATTGTTAGATCTGACAAGCTTGCATGCTTGTTTCTGGTATGATTCAGACACTACTACAGCCAAATAGATCAGCAGGGCTGCTGGGCAACTGGTATTGTTTAAAAGGAAAAAATATGGCAGCCTTCATATTCACTTCAGGTGTCCTTTTAAAGCAGAGTTCCCCAACCCTGTCCTCAAGGCCCACCAACAGTACATGTCTTGCAGGAATCCACAAAATGCAGAGCTGATTAACTACCTCTGTGGATTTCCACAAAACGTGCACTGTTGGTGGGCCTTGAGGACTGAGTTAGGGAACACTGCTAAAGGTCTCACGAGACTAACAAATAGTTTTGCTTACCTGGGGCATCTTCCAACCTCTAGAAGTAATTTGGGTCCCTTGCCGCAGCTCAGGTCCTTTCTGGAGTCTTGCTGGCAGTCTGTAAAGATCGCAGACCCCCGATGGGTCATCGACTTCTGCGCAGGTGCGTGTGAACGTGCCTACATCATGGGGAGTGATGTGGGATAACTGCCTCGGCCCAGTACGCTCCCAGTGACGCAAGTGTGACACAGGTGGCGCCGACCCTACAGGCTGCCAGCTCTACCCCAGAGATGACGGGAGCTGGGAGAGGGACCCAGATTACTTCTAGAGGATGGAAGAAGCCCCAGGTGAGTAAAACTACATTTTATTTTTTTGGGCCTGGTGAGGTGAAAATAAACGAATGGATTAAACAATTGTATCTATCCTCCTCCTTCTCCTAAAAATGACTTAAGATATTCCACCGTTTTATTTTATGTTTAAATCTACTTTTTACATTTTTACTGTTTTGTTTTTGCTCATTGACACATTCATTGAAGTATGCCAGAGCTAAAATCTATGAACTATTGACCCTTTTTATCTCTTTCCTGCTCTCAGAAGACATTTTCTGCTAGGAAAGTGTTTTATAGTTGGAGTTCCTTATCAGTGAGGGTCACACTGTAGTCTGACCCATTCCTGACGTCTACATACCTGATGTTTAACTCTTTCAGGCAGAGAAAGACAAAAAGGAACACAGCACAGTTATTTGTGTGCTAGGCACTGTACATACACATGTCTATCTCATCATGTCACATGTCACTTCGGGTATCCTTACCATCTTGTTTTTGCATACAGTATGTGCACAAGCCTTTTGTGCACATATGCAAAAACAAGATGGTTTAAAATCTTTTTATGCACCTTTTCCATGTGTGTACAGGTGTCCCCCGACAGCTCATTAGCGATCAAACAATTTGGAAAAACCATGCCCCACTGCATATCTACCACCTTGCTCTCCTGCACATGATCCCCTCTCCTTTCCATAGAGGGGAACAGGATGGTCGGTGTAGAGCAGCTTGTTTATATGGAATATAGCTGTGCGCAATGATCAAGAATAATACTTTTACGGGACTGCTATGGCATGTGTGTATTTGTCTTAAGTAAATGAGCACCTAAATCACATGGAAATAATCTGATGTTGCCCTTTTCTCTATTTCCAGGAATGAAGAAGCGGAAAGAGTGATGTCTGAGCTGCAGCAGGTGACTGCCGTGTGAGTAATTGTTTGTTAGGCAGAGTTGTAGCTGTTGCCAATACTATTACTTCTACTCCTCCATGACACTTTGGCACCTGAAGAGCCCTGTCTTTACCGGGTCTTCCACCAAGATTCACCATCCATTCCCATTGCGGGATTACAGCCTGCAGACCCTCATTTCACCCCAAACCCACTCAAGCAGCCCTCTGTTTCATCACTCCATCTCTTGTCTGGCTGGCCATTGAGTTGGGTTTAGCACGGACCGATTTTTAGGCATTTGCAGCACACTTCAGTTATACAGGAGAAATCTTCATATAGGCATTTGCCCCGAAATCGCCATCGCCCATCATCCTGTATAGCGCCACTGATTTTTTGCAACTTATTTTCCAACAAGCGGAGATCTCTTCTTCATAAATCTTCATAAATTTGCCTTCATAAAACAGAAGGTATTTGCGAATATTCAGGTTGGGGTGAGCATATAAGGTGTCCCACAATGCATCACTGCTGAGTATGCAAATCATCCCTTTGATGCTCTGGTGGTGTGAGTAGCTTTCAGGAACAACACATGGATGATTTGCATGTTCAGCAGTGATGAATTGTGAGAAACATCATATGCTCACTCCAACCTGAATAATCACAATACCTTCTGTTGTAAGAAGACAAACTGTAGTAAGGAGACTTTTTGTTGTTGTTTTTGTTGTACTTCTTAGCCCCTTACACACTCCTAGGAGTTCTAGTACGCCATGAGCTTGCTGGGCAATCTGTAATTCTTCTTCTTTCTCTGTGGGACTCCAGGTTTCACTGACATAGGGGGCAACTGGATAAGTAAATGGTTCTGTAACTTATTTCTACTTGTTGACAGGCAACAGGGCTATAAGAGATGCAGCAGACTAAAATAGCATCTATTAGCAGTGAATGCATAGCCTTGGATCTCTTGGTTAAGTTTATTTCGTTCAGTGATGGAGCCATTCCCTATGCCTTCTAATTTTGTATTTGTTCTCCTCCAATTTTGTATGCAGTCCTTCTTGCCATTTTACTCTCTGGAGCTTTAAATGTGCCTTGTTGTAAGCCAGGTCCCGGATTTACCATTAGGCACTGTAGGCATGTGCCTACAGGCAGCCCATATATGAAAGGTGGCCCTTTTCCCACCCCAAAGTGCCCCCACTGCTCCCCCCCCCCCCCGCTGAGCGCGAGCAGAGCGGTAATAAGAAGAGTGACTCACCAGCTCCCGTTCCAGCAATGACGTCCATTCAGCACCTCCTGCAGCGTCTCTATAGCTACAGCGGGTCTCTGTGCATGCTGGCACATCTGACTGGGGGTAAGCACATTTGAATGTCCCTAGGGTTGTGAGGGTGTGGCCTGTGCCATGGGGCAGGGTTTAGGGCGCAGGTGCTTATGTGTCTATAGACTCCTCAGCTGTAAATCTGGCCAAGTTGTAAGCAGTAAAATGACAGTGTAATGTCTTCTTATCTAAAGATGAACACCAATGATTGTGGTTGAAGCTGTCAGTTTGAGCCGGGGGAGCAGCAACAGCCGACAGTACACCCTAGGAAAATTAGAATGAGGCCCTCTTGAATACAAACTCCCCATGTGGCTGGTAAAACACACGCACTTGTACACCAAATTATCCTCCCCCAGCCCCCCCCCCCCCCCCCCCCCAGCACGTATGCACCCGTGAGCTGGATGCAGGTTGAGCCGTATGGCTGCTCACCCTGCTGCCGCTCAAATTCTCCCTCCGAGTCGTCGCAACTCGGAGGGAAATGTAATTCAGGGTCTGCCGAATGCCGGAACCCCGACTTACCCTTTCAAGCCCCACACAGTATAACGGTACCACTATGGCGTTGCCTATTTTTGGGCAAAACCACCTGCTTTGCCCGCAACAGTGTAACATTATCTGCTCCAGTGCAGAGTTGAATATCTCCTGTTCTTTCTATCAGCTGCACACTCCATGCTTGAATACTTCCAGCCCCCAATCAAGCGAGCATGTTAATTGCAGTGCAGGAGATGTGGGCGCAGCCGGCGCCACCATAGACTGTAATAGGAATTACGGCTATAGCGGCGCACACTGAGTAACTTCGGCGTCGTCAGAAGACTGAGCTGAAGTTACTTTTAAAACACTGTAATTCGGCCGCCAGCAATATCTGGAAGCCGAATTATATTATTCCCTACATCATTCCCTACCATCCATGTGGCCCTGGAGGGGGAATAATAATTAACGTGAACGGGACTTGTGCAGGAGCAGGGTAAGCCGTATATCGGCATGTATCCAGCGCCCAAGTCTGCCAGCGATGATTTATCGTGTGCAGCTGACCCAATGAAGCATTGGAGCAGGTAAAAAAAACTGCTACAACAACGACCAAACATTTGTACAGTGGTTTTCCCCTGTAGGATTTAATGTCCTCCACTGCACTACTCTGCATATTGCCATCCCCCCCCCCCCCATCTCCAGGGTCACTATAGTTGTGCCACTTAGTTAGACACTATTCAATAATTGTTCCATATTAATAAATAATTTGGCCTGCGACTGTTTTACATTTTGGCCCCTTACCTGATTGTGTGACACCCCTGTGGTAGATGGACTGCAGCGTGGCGCACAACGGAGCAGCTTAGACTCTGTGTTTAGTAAAGTAACCAGGGGCGTGACTTAAACACTAAACACTTCAGTGTTACCGCACTGTGTAGCCTATCAACTTGTGGCTCCCGACACTGCCTGTCATGTTACATTAGGACCCGCAAAGTGATAGGCTGCACAAAGGAGTGAGGAGGACCTGTCCTGCCACTGAAACAAAGGTTGAAGTGGATCTGAGCTAAGACCTTCCCCTCTGCTCTAAGGGCCTTTTTCCACTGTGAAACGCAATCGCGTTTCAATTTCCACCATGCGATTGCGATTGCAATTGAGCTACTATACTCATTATAGTACAGCTCACTCGCATACAAAACGCGGCAGGACGACGATTGCGCTTTGACCAAAATCGCATCGCAATCGGATCGCACTAATGGAAATTGCTGCTGCAGTTTCCATTAGTTTAATGCACCTTGCGATTTGCAAATCGCAAATCGCAGGCTAGTGGAAAAAGGCCCTAAAAGATTAGGCACAGTATGAAAATGGGGGGGGGGGGGGGGGGTAAATATTTGTTACATTGCACAGAAATCCCCCAAAAAGTCCTGAAAATGTACTAGATGATCTTTCAGGGAGCAAAGAAGGGTTAAAGCATCTCTTTTCCTCTACAGCCAGTACTGCCATCACCTGGGCACTGTGAGTCATGCCTACTGATTACACACTTGTTACACTCAACTGTAGTTAAATAAACAAACACAGCTCAGTGCAGCTGATTTCTACATGTGGAATGAACACTTTAGTCTGTTCTTCGCAAGAGCTTGGGTCCACTTTAAGTATGAATCTCCACTGGGACTGCTCTGCACTGCACTCCAGGACCCGAGCCCCCTTAGCCTCCAGGCCCCCATGTGGTGGCAGGGGTTGAAGGGTATATTTTTACACCCCTGAGGGTAACACTGAGCTCAGCCAAGATGATTTGGCAATCCGGATCTCTTGGTAACGCATCAGAGCCATAGTACATACTCTAGGTTCTCGGCAGTGATAGTCCAAGAACCCACCAGTGTGTGTACAAGGTAGCGTATTTACAAACCGGTTACCTGATCCCTGCTTCTCCTTGGGTTCTGCTATCCAACTCTACTAGAGAGTGCTGATGGATCCAGGAAGGGACATCTGCCTGCATCTGCTCAACTTTTATAAACAGAACCCTGAGTATGCAGGGAAAGCATCTGTCACACGGGGGTTAATTTGACGCCACAGAGCG
Source organism: Hyperolius riggenbachi (assembly GCF_040937935.1). Taxonomy (NCBI): domain Eukaryota; kingdom Metazoa; phylum Chordata; class Amphibia; order Anura; family Hyperoliidae; genus Hyperolius; species Hyperolius riggenbachi. Next base: position 31,104,960 of record NC_090655.1, on the reverse strand, counting down.
ATTCATACCCTCCCGTGTAGCTGAGGTTGGAGCGCCAATGGTCTGGAGCGCCTCTCAGGAATATTTCCTATTTACCGTGTCTTTGTACATCAGGCGCCTGGAGAAGGAAGGACGCTCCTGCAGACGGTTCTCATTTCTCTTTTACACACATTGGGGTGAAAAGCAATCTTCAGAAACACAAAGTAAAGTCTTTTGATCTTTTGTTGGGACAGCAGGGTAGAGCGCGGCACAGACAGGGCTGCCAGGAGCCAGGCTGGGACGCGGCGCATAAAAGGAAGGCTTTACCCAGTACCCTGCTGGCCCATTCAGGCTTAGGCCGGAGGGGGTTCTGGATGAACTTTGATCTGGGAATAAAAGTAGAAACTAATCCTGGAAGTGTATTGGAGGAGAGACTTGTCTGCCGTTAACCTGTTCCCCACTGCTATAACACACACTGCTATTCAGAGTTTAACCTCTGACCCCGCCAAGGGCCCTTTACTAATTGTAAACCACACCCCCTGCTGGGAAACATCTTAACACCTCCGCTGATGGCTGTAATAATGTCATCAGGACTGCAGACGCCTCCACCCCCATCACCATGCCCAGGTGGATTAGTGTGCATGTATGGAGAATAGTGATGTCACTGCTTACTTCAAAAAAAAACTAAAAAAATTAAGACAAATCAAGAGCTCTTGATAGTGCAGTATGTTAGAAACCATGAAATGTAAATAAAACAATGGAAAGGTACTCACAAAGGTGGGTAACCACTAAGGCAACCACTCTATCGGCAGGTGGGGAGTTTAAATTAAACTAAACCCCACTCGGGTCAAAAAGTTACTCTGTAGAGAGGAAAGAAGATGGGGTGACAGCCCTCCACCAAGGGTGGACAAAGTTTAAAAGTAGAATTTATTTAACACAGGCACCAGTGTAGGTTAAAATAATTAAAAACTGTTTAAAAAGGGAGGTAGTGATGGACTTTCCTCCCCGGAAGTCAAGACTTTCGATTATGTCCGCAAAATACTCTATTTGTGACACCCAAGTATTGCAACAAGTTTCGTGGGTCATAGCCCACTTCCATCAGGAGCTCTGCTGTAGAACTTTAGCGAGTATAAGCGCCTCTGTCACTGCTTACTGTATACACTAGACATTCCTCATTTTTGTGTACAGAATCCCTACCAAAGTCATATGTATGTATTGTAGTATAGGGCCAATTTTAAGGGGAAGCCTATTAATTTATCTGTATGTTTTTGGGATATGGGAGGAAACCGGAGTGCCTGGGGGAAACCCACACAGACACTGGGAGAACATACAAACCAGTGCCTTGACAAAGATTCTAACCAAGGACCCAGTGCTGCAAGGCGAGAACACCAACCACCACGCCACGGTGTTGCCCAGTATTTTACAGGACAGTTATTGCTTACCAGAGGGATAGCACCCTTTGCAGAGATGTTATCTTTTACAGGAGGGACAACGCTTTTCTCCAGATATTTATTTTATTTTACAGGAGGGACAACAATCTTTTTCAGATACAGGTTATATTTTTCGGGCATCCTAACCTTTCGTTGAGAGACCAGATATATTTTACAGACTGGACAGTACTCTGGTCTCTGCCAATACCACCCAAAGTTCCTAAACAACTAATGCTTTTCCCTACCCTACAATGCACATCAAATTCCAATAGGGCTATTACACTGTCCTATTACAGGTAGTCCCCGACTTACTAATGACCTGCCAATAAAAATGGCCTGAATTCTGTCATTCTGTGGAAACAAGTCAAGCATTTTTTTTTCAAACGGCCGTTGTAGTTTTTGAGAAATTTTTTTTTTAAAAATGTAAAGAAAAATGTTTTTTAAGCTTGGTAAAATGACATTTTGCTGAGGTACGCTATAGTATAAAGTCCTTTCTGAGTTCTGCATTTACGTTTTACAGCAAATCTGGGACCCTCTGGATTATGGGTGGATTACATAAAATCATTTGTTTCAAAATCTTAATTATGTATAATAATAATTGCGCAATTTTATGTGAAATTTTCCATAAGTGAAATTGACACATTGCGATCATAACTAGGACAGAAACAGGCACAAGAGAGGCAGAGGTGGCACAGAGGGACACAGTGAAGGCAGAGATGGTACAGGGGGATACAGTGAAGGCAGAGGTGGCACAGAGGGACACAGTGAAGGCAGAGATGGTACAGGGGGACACAGTGGAAGCAGAGGTGGCACAGAGGGACACAGTGAAGGCAGAGGTGGTACAGAGGGACGCAGTGGAGGCAGAGGTGGTACAGAGGGACACAGTGGAGGCAGAGGTGGTGCAGGGGGACGCAGTGAAGGCAGAGGGACGCAGTGAAGGCAGAGGTGGTGCAGAGGGACGCGGTGAAGGCAGAGGTGGTGCAGAGGGACGCAGTGAAGGCAGAGGTGGTGCAGAGGGACGCGGTGAAGACAGAGGCGGTGCAGAGGGACGCGGTGAAGGCGGAGGCGGTGCAGAGGGACGCGGTGAAGGCGGAGGCGGTGCAGAGGGACGCGGTGAAGGCAGAGGCGGTGCAGAGGGACGCGGTGAAGGCAGAGGCGGTGCAGAGGGACGCGGTGAAGGCAGAGGCGGTGCAGAGGGACGCGGTGAAGGCAGAGGCGGTGCAGAGGGACGCGGTGAAGGCAGAGGCGGTGCAGAGGGACGCGGTGAAGGCAGAGGCGGTGCAGAGGGACGCGGTGAAGGCAGAGGCGGTGCAGAGGGACGCGGTGAAGGCAGAGGCGGTGCAGAGGGACGCGGTGAAGGCAGAGGCGGTGCAGAGGGACGCGGTGAAGGCAGAGGCGGTGCAGAGGGACGCGGTGAAGGCAGAGGCGGTGCAGAGGGACGCGGTGAAGGCAGAGGCGGTGCAGAGGGACGCGGTGAAGGCAGAGGCGGTGCAGAGGGACGCGGTGAAGGCAGAGGCGGTGCAGAGGGACGCGGTGAAGGCAGAGGCGGTGCAGAGGGACGCGGTGAAGGCAGAGGCGGTGCAGAGGGACGCGGTGAAGGCAGAGGCGGTGCAGAGGGACGCGGTGAAGGCAGAGGCGGTGCAGAGGGACGCGGTGAAGGCAGAGGCGGTGCAGAGGGACGCGGTGAAGGCAGAGGCGGTGCAGAGGGACGCGGTGAAGGCAGAGGCGGTGCAGAGGGACGCGGTGAAGGCAGAGGCGGTGCAGAGGGACGCGGTGAAGGCAGAGGCGGTGCAGAGGGACGCGGTGAAGGCAGAGGCGGTGCAGAGGGACGCGGTGAAGGCAGAGGCGGTGCAGAGGGACGCGGTGAAGGCAGAGGCGGCGCAGAGGGACGCGGTGAAGGCAGAGGCGGCGCAGAGGGACGCGGTGAAGGCAGAGGCGGCGCAGAGGGACGCGGTGAAGGCAGAGGCGGCGCAGAGGGACGCGGTGAAGGCAGAGGCGGCGCAGAGGGACGCGGTGAAGGCAGAGGCGGCGCAGAGGGACGCGGTGAAGGCAGAGGCGGCGCAGAGGGACGCGGTGAAGGCAGAGGCGGCGCAGAGGGACGCGGTGAAGGCAGAGGCGGCGCAGAGGGACGCGGTGAAGGCAGAGGCGGCGCAGAGGGACGCGGTGAAGGCAGAGGCGGCGCAGAGGGACGCGGTGAAGGCAGAGGCGGCGCAGAGGGACGCGGTGAAGGCAGAGGCGGCGCAGAGGGACGCGGCGGAGGCAGAGGCGGCGCAGCGGGACGCGGCGGAGGCAGAGGGACGCGGCGGAGGCAGAGGCGGCGCAGAGGGACGCGGCGAAGGCAGAGGCGGCGCAGAGGGACGCGGCGAAGGCAGAGGCGGCGCAGAGGGACGCGGTGAAGGCAGAGGCGGCGCAGAGGGACGAGGCAGAGGCGGCGCAGAGGGACGAGGCAGAGGCGGCGCAGAGGGACGCGGCGGAGGCAGAGGCGGCGCAGCGGGACGCGGCGGAGGCAGAGGCGGCGCAGCGGGACGCGGCGGAGGCAGAGGGACGCGGCGGAGGCAGAGGCGGCGCAGAGGGACGCGGCGGAGGCAGAGGCGGCGCAGAGGGACGCGGCGGAGGCAGAGGCGGCGCAGAGGGACGCGGCGAAGGCAGAGGCGGCGCAGAGGGACGCGGCGAAGGCAGAGGCGGCGCAGAGGGACGCGGCGAAGGCAGAGGCGGCGCAGAGGGACGCGGCGAAGGCAGAGGCGGCGCAGAGGGACGCGGCGAAGGCAGAGGCGGCGCAGAGGGACGCGGCGAAGGCAGAGGCGGCGCAGAGGGACGAGGCAGAGGCGGCGCAGAGGGACGCGGCGGAGGCAGAGGCGGCGCAGCGGGACGCGGCGGAGGCAGAGGGACGCGGCGGAGGCAGAGGCGGCGCAGAGGGACGCGGCGGAGGCAGAGGCGGCGCAGAGGAACGCGGCGAAGGCAGAGGCGGCGCAGAGGGACGCGGCGAAGGCAGAGGCGGCGCAGAGGGACGCGGCGAAGGCAGAGGCGGCGCAGAGGGACGCGGCGAAGGCAGAGGCGGCGCAGAGGGACGCGGCGTAGGCAGAGGCGGCGCAGAGGGACGCGGCGAAGGCAGAGGCGGCGCAGAGGGACGCGGCGAAGGCAGAGGCGGCGCAGAGGGACGCGGCGAAGGCAGAGGCGGCGCAGAGGGACGCGGCGAAGGCAGAGGCGGCGCAGAGGGACGCGGCGAAGGCAGAGGCGGCGCAGAGGGACGCGGCGAAGGCAGAGGCGGCGCAGAGGGACGCGGCGAAGGCAGAGGCGGCGCAGAGGGACGCGGCGAAGGCAGAGGCGGCGCAGAGGGACGCGGCGAAGGCAGAGGCGGCGCAGAGGGACGCGGCGAAGGCAGAGGCGGCGCAGAGGGACGCGGCGAAGGCAGAGGCGGCGCAGAGGGACGCGGCGAAGGCAGAGGCGGCGCAGAGGGACGAGGCAGAGGCGGCGCAGAGGGACGCGGCGGAGGCAGAGGCGGCGCAGAGGGACGCGGCGGAGGCAGAGGTGGCGCAGAGGGACGAGGCAGAGGTGGCGCAGAGGGACGAGGCAGAGGTGGCGCAGAGGGACGAGGCAGAGGTGGCGCAGAGGGACGAGGCGGAGGCAGAGGCGGCGCAGAGGGACGAGGCAGAGGCGGCGCAGAGGGACGCGGCGGAGGCAGAGAGACGCGGCGGAGGCAGAGGCGGTGCAGAGGGATGCGGCGAAGGCAGAGGCGGCGCAGAGGGACGCGGCGAAGGCTGAGGCGGCGCAGAGGGACGCGGCGGAGGCAGAGGCGGCGCAGAGGGACGCGGCGGAGGCAGAGGCGGCGCAGAGGGACGCGGCGGAGGCAGAGGCGGCGCAGAGGGACGCGGCGGAGGCAGAGGCGGCGCAGAGGGACGCGGCGGAGGCAGAGGCGGCGCAGAGGGACGAGGCGGAGGCAGAGGCGGCGCAGAGGGACGAGGCGGAGGCAGAGGCGGCGCAGAGGGACGAGGCGGCGGCAGAGGCGGCGCAGAGGGACGAGGCGGAGGCAGAGGCGGCGCAGAGGGACGAGGCGGAGGCAGAGGCGGCGCAGAGGGACGAGGCGGAGGCAGAGGCGGCGCAGAGGGACGAGGCGGAGGCAGAGGCGGCGCAGAGGGACGAGGCAGAGGCGGCGCAGAGGGACGAGGCGGAGGCAGAGGCGGCGCAGAGGGACGAGGCGGAAGCAGAGGCGGCGCAGAGGGACGAGGCGGAGGCAGAGGCGGCGCAGAGGGACGAGGCGGAGGCGGCGCAGAGGGACGAGGCGGAGGCGGCGCAGAGGGACGAGGCGGAGGCGGCGCAGAGGGACGAGGCGGAGGCGGCGCAGAGGGACGAGGCGGAGGCGGCGCAGAGGGACGAGGCAGAGGCGGCGCAGAGGGACGAGGCAGATTGTAAATAAAACAATGGAAAGGTACTCACAAAGGTGGGTAACCACTAAGGCAACCACTCTATCGGCAGGTGGGGAGTTTAAATTAAACTAAACCCCACTCGGGTCAAAAAGTTACTCTGTAGAGAGGAAAGAAGATGGGGGTGACAGCCCTCCACCAAGGGTGGACAAAGTTTAAAAGTAGAATTTATTTAACACAGGCACCAGTGTAGGTTAAAATAATTAAAAACTGTTTAAAAAGGGAGGTAGTGATGGACTTTCCTCCCCGGAAGTCAAGACTTTCGATTATGTCCGCAAAATACTCTATTTGTGACACCCAAGTATTGCAACAAGTTTCGTGGGTCATAGCCCACTTCCATCAGGAGCTCTGCTGTAGAACTTTAGCGAGTATAAGCGCCTCTGTCACTGCTTACTGTATACACTAGACATTCCTCATTTTTGTGTACAGAATCCCTACCAAAGTCATATGTATGTATCGTAGTATAGGGCCAATTTTAAGGGGAAGCCTATTAATTTATCTGTATGTTTTTGGGATATGGGAGGAAACCGGAGTGCCTGGGGGAAACCCACACAGACACTGGGAGAACATACAAACCAGTGCCTTGACAAAGATTCTAACCAAGGACCCAGTGCTGCAAGGCGAGAACACCAACCACCACGCCACGGTGTTGCATAGTATTTTACAGGACAGTTATTGCTTACCAGAGGGATAGCACCCTTTGCAGAGATGTTATCTTTTACAGGAGGGACAACGCTTTTCTCCAGATATTTATTTTATTTTACAGGAGGGACAACAATCTTTTTCAGATACAGGTTATATTTTTCGGGCATCCTAACCTTTCGTTGAGAGACCAGATATATTTTACAGACTGGACAGTACTCTGGTCTCTGCCAATACCACCCAAAGTTCCTAAACAACTAATGCTTTTCCCTACCCTACAATGCACATCAAATTCCAATAGGGCTATTACACTGTCCTATTACAGGTAGTCCCCGACTTACTAATGACCTGCCAATAAAAATGGCCTGAATTCTGTCATTCTGTGGAAACAAGTCAAGCATTTTTTTTTCAAACGGCCGTTGTAGTTTTTGAGAAATTTTTTTTTTAAAAATGTAAAGAAAAATGTTTTTTAAGCTTGGTAAAATGACATTTTGCTGAGGTACGCTATAGTATAAAGTCCTTTCTGAGTTCTGCATTTACGTTTTACAGCAAATCTGGGACCCTCTGGATTATGGGTGGATTACATAAAATCATTTGTTTCAAAATCTTAATTATGTATAATAATAATTGCGCAATTTTATGTGAAATTTTCCATAAGTGAAATTGACACATTGCGATCATAACTAGGACAGAAACAGGCACAAGAGAGGCAGAGGTGGCACAGAGGGACACAGTGAAGGCAGAGATGGTACAGGGGGATACAGTGAAGGCAGAGGTGGCACAGAGGGACACAGTGAAGGCAGAGATGGTACAGGGGGACACAGTGGAAGCAGAGGTGGCACAGAGGGACACAGTGAAGGCAGAGGTGGTACAGAGGGACGCAGTGGAGGCAGAGGTGGTACAGAGGGACGCAGTGGAGGCAGAGGTGGTACAGAGGGACACAGTGGAGGCAGAGGTGGTGCAGAGGGACGCAGTGAAGGCAGAGTGACGCAGTGAAGGCAGAGGTGGTGCAGAGGGACGCAGTGAAGGCAGAGGTGGTGCAGAGGGACGCAGTGAAGGCAGAGGTGGTGCAGAGGGACGCGGTGAAGGCAGAGGTGGTGCAGAGGGACGCGGTGAAGGCAGAGGTGGTGCAGAGGGACGCGGTGAAGGCAGAGGCGGTGCAGAGGGACGCGGTGAAGACAGAGGCGGTGCAGAGGGACGCGGTGAAGGCAGAGGCGGTGCAGAGGGACGCGGTGAAGGCAGAGGCGGTGCAGAGGGACGCGGTGAAGACAGAGGCGGTGCAGAGGGACGCGGTGAAGGCAGAGGCGGTGCAGAGGGACGCGGTGAAGGCGGAGGCGGTGCAGAGGGACGCGGTGAAGGCAGAGGCGGTGCAGAGGGACGCGGTGAAGGCAGAGGCGGTGCAGAGGGACGCGGTGAAGGCAGAGGCGGTGCAGAGGGACGCGGTGAAGGCAGAGGCGGTGCAGAGGGACGCGGTGAAGGCAGAGGCGGTGCAGAGGGACGCGGTGAAGGCAGAGGCGGTGCAGAGGGACGCGGTGAAGGCAGAGGCGGTGCAGAGGGACGCGGTGAAGGCAGAGGCGGTGCAGAGGGACGCGGTGAAGGCAGAGGCGGTGCAGAGGGACGCGGTGAAGGCAGAGGCGGTGCAGAGGGACGCGGTGAAGGCAGAGGCGGTGCAGAGGGACGCGGTGAAGGCAGAGGCGGTGCAGAGGGACGCGGTGAAGGCAGAGGCGGTGCAGAGGGACGCGGTGAAGGCAGAGGCGGTGCAGAGGGACGCGGTGAAGGCAGAGGCGGTGCAGAGGGACGCGGTGAAGGCAGAGGCGGTGCAGAGGGACGCGGTGAAGGCAGAGGCGGTGCAGAGGGACGCGGTGAAGGCAGAGGCGGTGCAGAGGGACGCGGTGAAGGCAGAGGCGGCGCAGAGGGACGCGGTGAAGGCAGAGGCGGCGCAGAGGGACGCGGTGAAGGCAGAGGCGGCGCAGAGGGACGCGGTGAAGGCAGAGGCGGCGCAGAGGGACGCGGCAGAGGCGGCGCAGAGGGACGCGGCAGAGGCGGCGCAGAGGGACGCGGCGGAGGCAGAGGCGGCGCAGAGGGACGCGGCGGAGGCAGAGGCGGCGCAGAGGGACGCGGCGGAGGCAGAGGCGGCGCAGAGGGACGCGGCGGAGGCAGAGGCGGCGCAGAGGGACGCGGCGGAGGCAGAGGCGGCGCAGAGGGACGCGGCGGAGGCAGAGGCGGCGCAGAGGGACGCGGCGGAGGCAGAGGCGGCGCAGAGGGACGCGGCGGAGGCAGAGGCGGCGCAGAGGGACGCGGCGGAGGCAGAGGCGGCGCAGAGGGACGCGGCGGAGGCAGAGGCGGCGCAGAGGGACGCGGCGGAGGCAGAGGCGGCGCAGAGGGACGCGGCGAAGGCAGAGGCGGCGCAGAGGGACGCGGCGAAGGCAGAGGCGGCGCAGAGGGACGCGGCGAAGGCAGAGGCGGCGCAGAGGGACGCGGCGAAGGCAGAGGCGGCGCAGAGGGACGCGGCGAAGGCAGAGGCGGCGCAGAGGGACGAGGCAGAGGCGGCGCAGAGGGACGAGGCAGAGGCGGCGCAGAGGGACGCGGCGGAGGCAGAGGCGGCGCAGCGGGACGAGGCAGAGGCGGCGCAGAGGGACGAGGCAGAGGCGGCGCAGAGGGACGAGGCGGAGGCAGAGGCGGCGCAGAGGGACGAGGCGGAGGCAGAGGCGGCGCAGAGGGACGAGGCGGAAGCAGAGGCGGCGCAGAGGGACGAGGCGGAGGCGGCGCAGAGGGACGAGGCGGAGGCGGCGCAGAGGGACGAGGCGGAGGCGGCGCAGAGGGACGAGGCGGAGGCGGCGCAGAGGGACGAGGCGGAGGCGGCGCAGAGGGACGAGGCGGAGGCGGCGCAGAGGGACGAGGCAGAGGCAGAGGGACGCGGCGAAGGCAGAGGCGGCGCAGAGGGACGCGGCGAAGGCAGAGGCGGCGCAGAGGGACGCGGCGAAGGCAGAGGCGGCGCAGAGGGACGCGGCGAAGGCAGAGGCGGCGCAGAGGGACGCGGCGAAGGCAGAGGCGGCGCAGAGGGACGAGGCAGAGGCGGCGCAGAGGGACGCGGCGGAGGCAGAGGCGGCGCAGCGGGACGCGGCGGAGGCAGAGGCGGCGCAGAGGGACGAGGCAGAGGCGGCGCAGAGGGACGAGGCGGAGGCAGAGGCGGCGCAGAGGGACGAGGCGGAGGCAGAGGCGGCGCAGAGGGACGAGGCGGAAGCAGAGGCGGCGCAGAGGGACGAGGCGGAGGCGGCGCAGAGGGACGAGGCGGAGGCGGCGCAGAGGGACGAGGCGGAGGCGGCGCAGAGGGACGAGGCGGAGGCGGCGCAGAGGGACGAGGCGGAGGCGGCGCAGAGGGACGAGGCGGAGGCGGCGCAGAGGGACGAGGCAGAGGCAGAGGGACGAGGCAGAGGCAGAGGGACGCGGCAGAGGCAGAGGGACGCGGCGGAGGCAGAGGCGGCGCAGGGGGACGCGGCGGAGGCAGAGGGGGCGCAGGGGGACGGGGCGGAGGCAGAGGCGGCGCAGCGGGACGCGGCGGAGGCAGAGGGACGCGGCGGAGGCAGAGGCGGCGCAGAGGGACGCGGCAGAGGCAGAGGCGGCGCAGAGGGACGAGGCAGAGGCGGCGCAGCGGGACGCTGTGGAGGCAGAGGCGGGACGCTGTGGAGGCAGAGGCGGCGCATCGGGACGCTGTGGAGGCAGAGGCGGCGCAGCGGGACGCTGTGGAGGCGCAGCGGGACGCTGTGGAGGCAGAGGCGGCGCAGCGGGACGCTGTGGAGGCACAGCAGGACGCAGCGGGAGGCAGAGGTGGTACAGCAGGACGCAGCGGGAGGCAGAGGTGGTACAGCAGGACGCAGCGGGAGGCAGAGGTGGTACAGCAGGACGCAGCGGGAGGCAGAGGTGGTACAGCAGGACGCAGTGGAGGCAGAGGGGAACACAGAGGGGGTCATTGAATGCACAGGGGAACAGAGGTAACACATAGGGGGCTCGGGTCATAGAGGAGGTTTAGGGGACAGAGATGGAACATCGTTCCAACTTAAAGGGGAACTGAAGTAAGGGGTATACGGAGGCTGCCATATTTGTTTCCTTTTAATCAATACCAGCTGCCTGGCAGCCCTGCTGGTCTATTTCTCTGCAGTAGTATCTGAATAACACCAGGAACAAGCATGCAGCTAGTCTTGTCAGATCTGACTTTAAAGTCTGAAACACCTGAACTGCTGCATGCTTGTTCAGGGGCTATGGCTAATAGTATTAGAGGCAGAGGATCAGCAGGGCTGTCAGGCAACTGGTATAGCTTAACCTCCTTGCCGGTTATCCCGAGCTGAGCTCTGGGTAACCCGCCGCTGAGGATTTCTCAGGCTCTGGTGGGCCGATTTACATAATTTTTTTTTAGTTGCACGCAGCTAGCACTTTGCTAGCTGCATGTATCACGCGATCGCCGCTGATTCGCTGCTACCCGCCGCGTTATAGGGCCCGCTGAGACCCCGTGCGCAGCCTGGCCAATCAGTGCCAGTCAGCGCTGAGGGGTGGATCGGGACTCCTGCTGAAGTCACGACGTCATCGCTATCGTCGCTATGTCAGAATGGGATTTCCTTATGGGCATACGCGCCGGCAGCGATCGGAGGGGTGGGAGGGATGCCGCAGGGAGGGGGGCATCATGTAGCTAGCGCTAGGCTAGCTAAATGATAGGGGGAAAAAAAACAAACCTTCCCGCGGCAGAACGGCAGGGGGGTTAAAAAGGAAATAAACATGGCAGCCTCCATATACCTCTCTTCAGTTGTCCTTTAAGAATGGATTCCGGTTCAAGGGAACCAGAGACGAAGCACCCTCATAGTTTTTACCACATATATCAGTGGGAACATTAGAGAAAACGCCTACCTTGCTTTCTGTTTCATTCTGCACTGCACAGCTTGCTTTTAATCAGCTCTTATAAAATCCCCTACTGAGCATTCAGTCTGGCTTTGCTCAGGAATATCTATAGCTCAGTCTGTGTTCTCTCATGTCTTCAAGTCCAAGCCTGCCCCCTGCTGGCTCTGCTCTGGAATCATTATAGCTGAGTCATTATAGCAAAGCCAGCCTGAATGCTCAGTCTGGGATTTTATCAGGTCTGATAAGAAGCAGGCTGAGCAGTGCAGAATGAGTGTTTTCTCTAATGTTCCCACTGATCTATATGGTAAAATACACGAGGGTGCTTAGTCTCTGGTTCACTTTAAGAATGAACCTACAGTCCCTGTCACGCTAGTTAATCGGGGACTACTCGTACTGGTAAAGTGTTTTTTGTTGTTTTGTTTTTTTGTTTTTACTGATTTGTATAAACTTTAAAGGTAATTTGTTTTTGGGTTTTTTTTCGGTGGTGGTGGGGGGGGGGGTTGTTTCGTTTTTATCAACAAACACTGTTTATTGTGTAAATATTTTTTTTGATTTTGATCTGACATATTGTATTTCCTTCTTAAGCAACACCATTTTTCTGGTTGTCCTGCTATGCCTCTGCCTCTAAGGCTAGGTCCACACTTCAGGATCGGATCGTTTTTTGTTTATTTATTTTTCTCCGTTATCAGAGAAATAAAACAGAGCCTATGCGGGATTACAGCCTATGTTTCCAGTCTGTGGAAACGTCTCCAGCCCTGGCCGTGGGTGGGTTGGGGGGGGGGGGGGGGGTTTGGCCACCATGCTGGAAGGGGAAGCAGGCAGTAAAGGGGACGGCGGTGAGGGTCCCCTCATCTGGGTCTCCTTTCCTTGCTCTCATTTCAGCTAGTTTAATTAATTAAAATCAATTTAAAGCAAAGTATAATGTATAAAGGCAAGCAGTTAGCGGGGAACTTACTTCCTTGCACTCCACTGCTCCCCGAGTCACTTCCTGTAATGCCACCCAATGAAGTACAGAGGGCGGCCTTCAGGAAGTGACGCGGCGAGCGGTGGAGTACAAGGATGTAAGTTCCCCGCTCACCGCTTGCCTTTATATATTATACATTGCTTTAAATTGATTTTAATTAAGGAAACTAGCTGGAGGGGGAGCAGTGAAGGGGGGGGGGGGGGGACCCAGGTAATGGGGGGTGGGGTCTATTAATAGGAAATAAATATGTTGGCCTCATATACCTATCAGTTCAGGTGTGCTTTAAAACAGAGATGTCTGAGTTGAAGTTCAAATCAAGAGTGGGAGGTACCTAAACAACCTGAGTTGGAGTTGGATTCATGCACCAACTTCAAACTGTGTTATTAGGGCATTTCAGCTGATGTGTATACAGTGTTCTCCCTAGAAAATGTTTCCAGCTGGGTGGCAAGCAAAACTAGCCGGGTGGGGCACAGTGGGAGAAAGCAGGGCCTGTGCTTCTCTGTGCAAGGAGGTGGATGAAGAGGTGAGCCGATGATAGCCGGGTGGTCACCAAAATTAGCCGGGTGGAGCACCCAGCAAAAAGAGCCTGGGGGAACACAGGTATAGATCATGGCTGTGTTCATCTCAGGTGGTAAACAGATTAAGGCTGGTTTCACAGTGGGACGTTAAAGTCCCACGTTACAGCAGCCAGTAACGCAGCCCAACTCACAGCACTGTAAAATCAATGTGCTTGTTTACAGTGCACACGTTGGGTTACATTGTAATGCTGTACGTTATACTGGGCTAAGCCGCGTTAGACTGTTTGCACATACTCAGTAATGTTGGAGGAGGAGGTCTCCCCTCCTCTCCAGCGGCCAGCCACATGGCTAATTAATATTCACCACTGCACTGTGGAGACTCTTGGTGGGACTGTAGTGTTGTCCGGATCATGAACGAATCGTTCATTTGATCTGGATCTTTTTGTGAGTCGAATCATCCGGATCATCACAATGAAAGATTCGGTTCTCAGTGGATGTCTGTCTGGAAGAAACAGGAACATACAGAATGTACAGTGCAGGGAAAGTCCTGTCCTGCTAGTCATTTCACCCAGTCTGCTTCCCTTGTAAAATGGTTCAAATGATTCGGTTCAAAGATCCGGATCTTTTCAATGATCCGATTTAAATGATCCGAATCCTTAAAAATATCCGGACTTCCTATCACTAACCTGGAGCGGCTGCTTTGAGAGCTGTATAACGCAGCTCAATTTGACGTCCAACCTCAACACCACCATGCGTTGTGTTAGGGGCACGTTATGCGACCATAACGTCCCCTAAAACGCAACGTCTTGGTGGGAAAGTAGCCTAAATCTGAAACCAAAAAGCAGCTCCCTAAACAGTAATGTCACATTATTGCACTTCATATATGCCGTTATCTTCAGCTGTTGTCATGTCCCCCCCCCCCCCCCCCTTCAGTTTTTTTACACACTGCTCCCCCCTCCTCTGCCTGAGAATAAGATTTCTCTTTCCATAAACATTGTCAAAACTTTTCCTCTTAAGCTGCGTGAAAGTCATTTTTTATTTGTGTCATGTCAGTAATTTGATGGTAAGCTTTCCAGGGAAGCCACGGCTTTGCGTCTGTATTTCCCCCCTGGGCCTGTTGTTATTATGACATCACGTCCGCCTGCGCGAGCTGCGGCTTTAATCATAAGCGCAGGCGGCTTCCTCACCTCTGGCTCTGCCCCCTGGGGGGGGTTAACATGGCCCTGTGAATCCGGTCAGAGGAGAGCCTGCCTTGGCCTCGAACACTTGCAACATTTTGACAATTTGTAGTTGATATTCTTGTATTACCCTTTTAAGACCCTAATAATAGGTTTTTCTCCAGCCTTGTATTAAAACATTAAAGGCGGTGAATTCCTGAGTCACCTGCGTTCATTTATAACTAATTTATTATGGAACATATCATAAACTGCTCCTGACATCCAGGCCTCTTCTTGCTCATAAATCTGTTTCCACGTGTTTACATAACTTGCGCTGAAGTTCAGGAAGGGACCTCCAGTACTTGGTGGGGGGGGGGGGGGGGGGGAATTAACCCCTCACGCTGACCCAGCGCAGGTATGAGAGCCAACTTGTGAACGTAGCTTTATATAAACCACAGACAGATGGACCGGCTGGCCTGCAGCCTGTGGGGAATTAGCTCTCCATCGGAAATTGTGCAGGAACCTGTAATGTAGTCAATGACGTCAGGAGGAGCTGCAGGTCTATAAAAGGGCTATGTGTGCGATTGCTCAGCACCCCTCGGGTCTGTTTTGTTTGTCTGTATTGTTAGGAAATTCTTTTGTCAACCTGTGTAAGGCCCAGTGCACACCGAAACCGCTAGCAGATCCGCAAAACGCTAGTTTTTGGAGCAGATTTCAGAGGGATTCTAGGCATGTTTAGAGAGGTTTTCTAAACATGCCTAGCGTTTTCTGGAGCGTTTTTGTGTAACAGATTTCATTTATTGTTACAGTAAAGCTGTTACTGAACAGCTTCTGTAACAAAAATGCCTGGAAAACCGCTGTGATCTAGCGGTTTTCCGAGTGGTTTGCGCTTTTCCTATACTTTACATTGAGGTAGAAACGCTTCTGCAAACCGCAAAAGTGTTGCAGGACCCACGTTTGCGGTTTGCTAAAAACCACAAACGGCCGGTGTGCACCATCCCATTGAAATACATTAGCCAAGCGTTTTCACAGACGGAAGCGGTTTGCAAAACGCTTCAAAAACCGCTCGGTGTGCACCAGGCCTAAGAGATGACGAGCAAGGGCCTGTAATTATAGCGGCTTTCCTAATTTGTGCGCAATAAGACCATCAAAGGGTCTCTTGTAAATAACATTTTGTTGAACAGCAAGGAGAACGCCAGCGCATACCACTAAGGCTGCATCTGAAATGACCACCAGCTCAGTGTGAAGCACCTAAATAGATTTTCTGCACACTTTGCATTCAATTTAAATGCAAATCATTTGCAAATCTGCTACTACTTATTATGCAAACAGGAAACTCAGGAGGAGGGGCTGGGAGCAGCTAACCTGACAGTTCCATAGTTACAAAGTTAAAAAAAGGTGGGGGAAAGGCTGCGCGTCCCTAAACACATGTTGCAATTGAATGGTTAATCGCACAGGCATACACCGCCACTGTCAGACTGAAAAATGCATGCCCTGCATCCTAGACAAGTGCTAACATTTATTAAACTAGGAGGAACTTTAGCTTCCAATATGGTTTGCATGCAAAGTATAATATACTAGACACTTGCGCCACGGTGAGGCAAACCTCCGGGCAAGTGACCTAACCTAAATTTAAAACCTTAGGAGCAGCTAAGCAAAAAAAATGTGTAACTTACATTTTGTTGAACAGTGAGGAGAACGCCAGCGCATACCACTAAGGCTGCATCTGAATTGACCACCAGCTCGGTGTGCAGCACCTAAATAAATTTTCTGCGCACTTTGCATTCAATTCCGATGCAAATCATTTGCAAATCTGCTACTACTTATTATGCAAACAGGAAACTCAGGAGGAGGGGCTGGGAGCAGCTAACCTGACAGTTATAGTTACAATATTGGAAGCTAAAGTTCCTCCTAGTTTAATAAATGTTAGCACTTGTCTAGGATGCAGGGCATGCATTTTTCAGTCTGACAGAGGCGGTGTATGCCTGTGCGATTAACCATTCAATTGCAACATTTGTTTAGGGATGCGCAGCCTTTCCCCCACCTTTTTTTAACTTTGTAACTATGCAACTGTCAGGTTAGCTGCTCCCAGCCCCGCCTCCTGATTGCTGACAATTCAGAATGTAGTACATGTTAGGGAGTGAGTGCGTACTTCAACTTAAAGAGGAATTTTACCAAAAGATAGTAGTATGGGTGGAAATTGCAACATGATCAGTTAAAAATAGAAGTTAGATCAAGGAATGATTGATTTTTGCCCTGTAATACGTTCATGTTGTTTGCTCCATCTTGAGCCTGCAGGTCATCGTCTTTATTACTGGCAGACAAGGGGAAAAAAACACAGCACCAACTGGGTGGATTCACCTCCCCCAAATATACAAATGACCAGGCTAAATTCAGCCGTTAAATGTACAACTGTATTTAAAATAATTCCCCCGAATATGATGCAACGCGTTTCACGGGCCAACATCCCGCTTCATCAGGCAATTAAACAAAGAGAACACAATTGTGGATCAATGAAAAGCCAGAGCGCCTCATTGATCCACAGTTGTGTTCTCCTTGTTCAATTGCCTGATGAAGCGGGATGTTGGCCCGTGAAACGCGTTGCATCATATTCGGAGAATTGTTTTAAATAAATACAGTTGTGGCTGGATGGTGTAAGTGGTGGCTGGATGGTGTAATGGTTAAGGGCTCTGACACAGGAGACCAGGGTTCGAATCTTGGCTCTGCCTGTTCAGTAAGCCAGCACCTATTCAGTAGGAGACCTTGGGCAAGTCTCCCTAACACTACTACTGCCTATAGAGCGCGTCCTAGTGGCTGCAGCCCTGGCACCTTCAGTCTGCCAGGAGAAAAGCGTGATATAAATGTTATTTGTCTTGTCTTACATTTAACGGCTGAATTTAGCCTGGTCATTAGTATATTTGGTGGAGATGAATCCACCCATTTCCCTCCTTTTAAACGGTTTTTAACTCCTTTTATCCTTGTTTGGCGCCTCTGTTATCCTTGTTTATTCACTTACTTAATCCACGCTTGGTGGAGGGGTGTATCCCCATATCCCCATATCTTCCTATCTATAGAGAGTGACTTTTTAAACCTGAGTGGGGTCAGGTGAAAATTCTCCCCACCTGCTGTTCCAGTGGTCGCCTATGTGGTGACCCTTACTTGGGAGTATAATCATAATTTCATAAAATTTCCAAATTTTTAGAAAATACTACACCAAATTGGGCTCTCGAGTTTTAATTTTAATTTTTCAATTTTTTGTCTTCCAAGCATCTTACCTTCAAGGGGGTTCTGTTTAGCTTTTAAAAAAAAAAAAAACTGCCACTTACCTGGGGCTTTTATCGGCCCCCTGCAGCCGGAATGTCCCGCACCGTCCTCTTCCGATGCGCTGTTCCCCGCCGCTGGCACCGGTGTAATTATTCGGGTGTGGCAGTGCGCGCACACTCTCGCGCGCATCAATGGGTGCTTACTGCGCAGGCGCAGTACAGGAAAACTTCGTATTGTGCCTGCGCAGGAGCGAGCATGCGCCCAGCCACGCAGCTATTTGGCTAGTTAGATGAATAATTACACCCGTGCCGGCGGTGGGGACCAGCGTATCGGAAGAGGACAGCGCGGGACATTTCCGGCTGCAGGGGGGCTGATAGAAGCCCCAGGTAAGTGGCAGTTTTTTGTTTTTAAAAAGCTAAGCAGTACCCCTTTAACCTCTCTAGTGCCTAACACTAACCTCCCCTCTGCCTAACCCTAAGCTTCCCACCTCTCTCTAGATTCTGTCATGTTCAAGAAAGTGACACAGCATCAGGCAAATAGTGAAATGGCAGGAAAGCCATTTTGCCCATTGGCTGGCGATTACATTTCAAAGGAGATACTGCCTGCAAGGCATTGTCACATGACGCTGATGTTGAGTCCGCTAGGTCAGGAGTGTGGAGTAGAGCTTTAGGTCAGTTTGGGGGAAGAAGGGTTAATTAGAAAAATGTTGGAAATTGGCTTTAAATTACGTTATATTCTGCAAAGTGCAGTAAGAGGAGCGGTGGTACACAAGTAATTCAGGAACACTCCAGACTCCGAAGTAAGCAGAATCCTTATCGGGTACTATATCACTGCTGAAACAGGCCATATCTCGGACGATAAGACGCTCCTGACCATAAGACGCACCCAGGTTTAGATGACAAAAGCCAGGGGAAAAATAAATATACTAAACTTGGTGTATCCATTATGGATTATGCCATCTTTGTACCTAATGCCTACTTGTACCTCTTGTGTCTCCCTGTGTCCGCATCTGTCCTCCTTGTGTCCTCCTATTTGCCTCTTTTCTTCCCCCTTGTGTCCTCCTCTATGCCCCTTTGTGTGCCCCTTGTGCCCTCCTCTATGCCCCCTTCTGTCCTTCTCTATGCCCCTTGGTGTCCCCCTTGTGTCCTCTATGCAGCCTTGTGTCCTTCTCTATTCCCCTTGTGTCATCCTCCATGCCCCTTGGTGTCCCTCAGTGTCCTCAGTTTGTCCCCCTGTGTCGTCCTCTGCATGGGTACAGTACAGGGAGTCCCCGACATTGCGGTGGGTTGTAGGTTTGTATTGGCAAGCATACACAAATTAGAAACACCCTGCATTTGGATTATAAGACGCAGTGACTTTTTACCTCCACTTTTGGGGGAGAAAAAGTGAGTCTTATAGTTCAAAAAATAACGTAAGTTGCAAACACTAGCCCACTCAGTCCAGCAGAATGTGCATTGTAAGTGAAAAAATTTTTTGCAGGCACTGAACAATTTTTGTCCATAATGATTATTCAGCTGTTTGAACTCCTTACTGTTTTTTTCCCTCTAATATATTCTTGTTGCTGGATATTGCATTTGACACTTTATTTATTTTTATTTTTTTTACGGAATATTGACCCTCAGCCTGGAGCAATCAGAACAAGGTACTTATTGCCTTAATGGCAGACAATCTGAACAGTACTTACAGCGCCACCTAGATGTGAAATAGGCTTAAAGGACAACTGTTGTCCTGCTTATCTGCAGTAGTGTCTGAATCGTACCAGAAACAACCACGCAGCTCTGACAATGTCAAACACCTCATCTGCTGCATGCTTGTTCATGGTGTATGGCTAAAAGTATTAGAGGCAGAGGATCAGCAGGACAGCCATGTAACTGCTATTGCTTAAAAGGAAATAAATGTGGCAGCCTCCATATACCTCTCACTACAGTTGTCCTTTAAAGTGGACCTGACCTCAGAAGTTATCTCTGCTCTAAAAGATTCACAACAGCATAATAACCTTTAAACAGAAAAAAACATTTTGTTACAGCTGATACAAATCTTTAAATAAATCTGCACAGTTTCTACTTCCTGATTCATGGAAGCAGACATATTGTTAACAGCCTGTGCTTTCACATGGGCTTATCTGCCATAGGCAGTCGTGTGACACAGGGGAGCGGTCAGCTTACAACTAGGGATTATACACAAATGGAGGGGGGAATTAAACAGGCTAAACTCTATAAATACTGTACATACAGGCTGTATTTCTCTCCGTTTTCCTTCTGTCCTGTGCAAGAGTTCAGGTCCACTTTAAACTCCAGCTGCAGCCAAAACACGGCATTTCAATTTTGCCTTATGTAGAAAAGCGTTTGATTCTCCATAGAATTTCACTGCTTTCTGGGGCACATACATTGCTCTAGTCTATAGGGATTGTGTTGGTGTCAGTGAACGTACATTTAAGTGGCTTTAATGTCTTTAAATGGGGCCTTGATTATTTATGCAGTATGCTTGCATTACAGATTTTAGCCACAGTTTACAATACTTACATGTTAACAGATATTGTACAAAACAAGCTGTGACACGGTTTATTATACTGATAGCGTCCTGCCTGCAGTGTGTGCTGATCTGTGCTTCTCTATTGTTGTTCATTGCTTATTATTTGTTTTGTTTTCTTTATAGTTTATCATCCTTCTGCATCTCTTAGTAGCACTTCAGCACACATAGGGCTTGATTCACAAAGCGGTGCAAACTGTTTAGCACGGGTGTTCTAAACAGTTAGCACGTGAAGTGCCATTCGCGGACTTTTGCGCGCGCAATTTGCTGCAATTCGCGGTATCGTGGTCTTTTGCGCGCGCAATTTGCGGCAAATTGCACGCGCAAAAGTCAGCGATTTCGCGAATCCCAGAAAATTGCGCGCGCAAAAGTCTGCAAACGGCACTTCACGGGCTAACTGTTTCGCACGCTCGTGCTAAACAGTTTGCACCGCTTTGTGAATCAAGCCCCTAGTAGGTTGAGCATGGCTGATGAGGGTGATTATTCGTCTAACTAGACGAATAGAAGTGCATCCGTAAGCGTGCACGCTCCTGGTCCTCTGTATCAGGAGCCCAGCTGTGGCTGCCACCTTTACAACCCCAACTTCTATTCAGTTGGAACTGGGAACTTGATGGTTTGTGCCAATAAGTTATATGGAAAGAGTGTACAATTGCTTTCAGAGGTGTAAACTGGGCTGTTACTGAGGGTTCTGTTACTGAGGGTTCCAAGCCCCTTAGCAGCCTTCAAGTCAAAATAACAATATTAGTACAGTACTAAAATGTCAGGGGCCCACTTTCATCTCCGTGCAGGGCCCCTTTTAATTAAAACCATCCGTGATTGTAGAAAGGATTTTATAATGGAAAAACTTCCTCTCTCTTTTTAGGTAAGTGTGATGTGTTATGTTCTGACCTGGGTTCTCGGTTTAGGTTGTTACAGAGAGAAGAGGAAATTCTGGCGCTCAGAAATGACATTTCCAATGCTCAGGAGAAGAACCAAACTTTGGAGGCTGCAATCTCTGCTCTGAGACTAGAAGCTGAGAAGAACCAAAGAAAGATAGAGCGGTACTTTATTTTATTATTTTTTCCATGCAATGAGGCACGAGGTGTATACAGTACTAAAGATACAATTTCCTGCTCCTATAACCTCTTAATGACCGTGGGCTTACACCCCCCCACCCCCCTAGTGACCAGGTCATTTTTTTCTAATTAGGCCACTGCAGCTTTAAGGCCTTGCTGCAGGGCTGCACAACTCAGCACACAAGTGATTTCCCCCCTCCCTCCCTTCTTCTGCCCACCAACAGAGCTTTCTGTTGGTGGGCTGTGATCGCTCCCAGGATGTTTATTTATTTTTTAATAAATATTTCCATTTTTTAACGATACTTTTTTTTTTTTTTTTTTCGAAACCTTCCTCCCTCCCTCCCTCCACCAGCCTATCAGTGCGACCGGCTGTCATAGGCCAGCAGATCGCTTCCCTGCCTCCAGTACAGCGCTGTCGTAGATTGCAGCTCTGTACACAGTGAATAGACAGCGATTTTACTGTCTCCTAGCAGCGATCGCCGCTGGGAGACTGATGACGGTGCGAAGATGCGTGCACATTGGCGCGCGCGATAGCCTGCGAAACCCCACCTCAGGACTTGATGCCAATTGGCATTGGGCAGTCCTGGGGCCCATCGGCGTGACGCGGTCGTCTAGTGGTTAAAATTCTTCGGTCCTGATTATGTTGGTTGGAAGTAAAATAAATCTATGTACAGTCCTCGGGGGTCCAGTGCTGGCAGCCCTCGAACAGCCAGTGCCAATCCACGCTCCTGTGCATGCGCAGAACAAGCTACACAATCGGGCTCCAGCGGAAATGGCCAAGCTCAGTCAGGTCCGCTCTACTGTGCTGTAGAGCCGACCTGATCATCCTCGGCTATTTCTGCCACAGTCCTAGAGGAAGCTTGTACTGCGCATGCAGAGGAGTGTGGATTGGTAAACATTGTCTCATGCTGAAAGCCCCTACTGTGCCGCCAATTTTCGGGGGGGGGGGGGGGGGGGCTGCCAGCGCTAAATCCCTGAGACTGAAGAGTCATTAGGATCCATAGTCTTCCCCCCCCCCCCCCCCCCCCAAGGTAAGTACCCCATAGGGAATGTCTAAATTTGTGTAATATCTACAGTAAATTGTTCTTTAAAATCTTAAAATGGATGACTATTCGCTTGGGGAAAATTGAGATATTTTGAGTAGTAAAAGTTCACAATTTTTTTTTTTATAACAGTGATGTCAAGAAGAAATCACTTATTTCTAGAGTTCCACGTTAAAGCCTTTTCTCCTCCCCTCCCCATCTTTAAGTCAAGGTGTGTACTGTAATGCATTGTGTCACAGAGCTGTTACCATCCTCAATTTAGGACAACACGCGGCTATATTGCAGCTCTAATAAACTCGTCTCAGGCACCTCTGACCACATCAACACCTCTGTCCTGGGGGAAAGTCTGAGAAATGTTGGAGTTTAGGTGAAAGTGCGTGCAGAGTTCACACGGAGGCCGGGGGTGGGGGGCGGGGAGTGGTGCTAATCCTGGTTCAACCCGTCATATCTCTGGAGAGCTATTTGTGAGGGATTTCAAGGTGTTTAACAATTACCGGAAGATTATGGAGCCCTCAGATCTGGCCTTGTGTAGAATGTAACAGGAGAGGAATGTAAGCAGCACATCGCGCTGGTTATTGATCGGGAAGTGCAAATCTCAAATCGTTTCCACATTATTATCCTCGGCCTGCTCTTAAGTGTCACCGGCGTACAGAGTATAAACAGAGCACTGATACCGTTGTGCAATGAACTGCGTACCTTGCTGACCGAGGGGAGAGAAATGTGCTTCTAATCAACTGAGAGCGATGTGGAAAAATTAAATGCAAGTCAAGGCAAAGCTGTTTTTTTTTTCCAGCTTTTAGTAGTGTTGGGAAGAGTTAAAATCTGTCGTCAATTTCCGTCCGTCTGTGTTGCTGGAGAAATTGTATTTAGCTTTTTGTCCCAGAGACATGCCAGGAAGTCCTTATCAAATGGAGGAGAATCCCATCTTTCGCAGTCCTTGCTGGAACAGGTGCTTCCATTGGCTGATTTATGCCCGAAATGGATGTACAGGAGTTTCCTATAGTAGATTGGTAATTTAAATTACCAGTACTTTGCCACAGTATAGTCTCATTGTAGAACACTCTAATAAAATAAACATTTGTATATAGTAAACTAAATGTACAGATCCTGGCCAAACACCATTATAAGTATATGGGAGTTACACCTGGTAAAATAAACCCTGATATAATAGAACTGTTTTTCGATACCTGCTGTATTCTGTATCATGCTATAGTGGAAAGTGGGCGTATGCATGTGTGTCATGTCAGTCGGATTCTGAGGAAGTGATTGACCAATGCAGAGTCAATCACTAGAGGCAGACTGTACATTCCATTGGCTGGCTGGCTGACTGAGTGGTGCCTCCTGATTGGCTGCTGTCAGTATTTAAACCTGGGTAGGATGTTTGCTAGTGGCCTGTGATAATGTAAGGACTGGCAGATACTTAGACAATGTAAGGACTGGCAGGTCTTGCTTCAGTCCCTATGCTACAATCTGACACCACGCTCCTCTCCTAAAGACAAAAATAGCGCTATTGCAGACGGGAATGAGATACTAAGGTACGCCCGGCAGCGAGCTCTATTTAACGCCATCACAGGCAACTAACGTGTGCCACCCAGGTTTAAATACTGACGGCAACCAATGGGGAAGCATCAGCCAGCCAGCCAATGGAACGCACAGCCGACATTGAGTGATTGATTTAGTTAGTCAATCATTTCCTGGTTCAGTGATTTGTGCTGGAGAGTGTATGCCAGGCATCCTAACATGTCACCTAGCAACGACAGAGGAAACCCGTCCGCGGAAGCCCGCTGGACGTTTGGAGATGCCATTTGCATGCTGGGAGCCGAGTGTCTGTCTGCACCGGAGACCTATGACACACCTCTGGTACCTGGCTGAGGTGAGATCATGACAACATCCTTTAGTACATATGTACTAAATTGGCCACGGGTCTACTTTGTACGCCCAGTCCTTATATTTACGTAGCCTAAAAATCAGAGAAAACAAATTTACTAAATAAAAAAAATAATACTGTGGAATAGTTAATGAACCTGAACTCTTGCACTGGACAGAAGGAAAACATATAGAAATGTACCCTGTATGTACTGAGTTTAGCCTGTCTAATTCCCCCTCATCTGTGACTTGGCACAAGTTGTATTTTGATCCCTCAGTCTCGTCAGCTGGATGCCACGGCAGAGCGCTCATTTGTAAGCACAGGATTTTTACAATATTTTTATGCAACTACTTCCATGAAAGCAGGAAGTAGACAAACTGCAGATTTATTGCAGGATTTGTATCAGCTGTAACAAAGAAATGTCTTTCTTTAAAGGTTATTATGCTGTTGATCATCTTTTAGAGCTGAGATGAAGTTCTGAGTTTAGGTCCACTTTAAGGGTGTATACTGTCTGATTTCAAGGGCTACAGAAAATGTCCTTGCATTTATTTAAGTGAATGATAATAAAACGACAATGGCTGTACTTTAAAGTTTTCTTTACGGCACATTTTCCACGTTACACGATTTCACAGTGTTAGTCTACTCATAACTTATTGTCTTTTCATTTTAAAACGTCTGAAAATGAGGCCATGATGCAGCATACTTGATTTTAGCCCATTTTATAATACAGACCTGTCACCTCCTGTGTGTATAGTACAGGGGTGTCAAACTCAAATGCAAAGTGTTGCGAAATTCTACACAGGGACCTAGTCGCGAGCCAACCTCAATGTCTACTGGCAACCTTCCTACCTTATAAAGTTGAAGAGAAATCGGGAGCCCAATATGGTGTAGGATGTCAAAATTGATTGGATAAATGAAACAGTGAGATGGTAATACTCACAAACACGGGTTACCACCTAGGTTACCACTCATTAGGCAGGTGAGGAGATTAGACCTGTCCTCACTCAGGATTAAGAAGTCGCTCTCTGTAGATAGGAAGAAAGGGGGTAGATCACCCCTCCTCCTGAGGTGGACTCAAATATATTGGTAGGTGAAAAGAGGCACCAGAAGGATAAAAGTACATAAAATTTTAATAGCTGGGAGGAAGTGGTGGACTCGCCTCCATTAACCTCCTTGGCGGTAACCCCGTGTGTGACATGGGGTAAGCCGCCGGAGGGTGCCGCTCAGGCCCTGCTGGGCCGATTTAAATAATTTGTTTTTTCAAACACGCAGCTAGCACTTTGCTAGCTGCGTGTTTGCTCTGATCGCTGCCGCGCCGCTACCCGCCGCGGAAACAGCCCATACCCCTTGCGCAGCCTGGCCAATCGCCGCCAGGCTGCACTATGGGGTGGATCGGGACTCCCTGTGACGTCATGACGTCCGTGACGTCACTCCATTCGTCGCCATGGCGACGGGGGAAGCCCTCAAGGAAATCGCGATCAGAACGGGATTTCCGTATGGGCAAGCGGCGATCAGAGGGGACGGGCGGACGCCACGGGGAGGGGGGAAGCATGTAGCTAGCGCTAGGCTAGCTACATGCTAAAAAAAAAAAAAATGGCGAAAAAAAACCCCTCCCGCGGCTGCGCAGCCGCACATTTCATACCGCCAGGGGGGTTAAAGCAGACACCAAGGACTGTAAATATATAGCTATACACATTTATTGAAAATACCCCAAAGATGCAACGCGTTTCGTGGGCAGAGCCCACTTCTTCAGGCAATAAGCAGGGGATAAACAGCAATTCAGTTATAGCAAACAGAGGCGCTCCCTTATAAAGTTCCCTGGTGTCTAATGGCCTCCTGCAACCCCTATACAGTTCCCTTGTGCCTAGTGGTCCTCCCTCTCCTACACAGTTCCCTGGTGCCTAGAGGCTACAACTTTCCCCTATACAGTTCCCTGGTGTTTAGTTTTTTCCCTCTACCACCTCCATATTGCTACCCTGGTGTTCTAGGGCTTCACCTCTAATATAGCTTCCCTGGTGGTCCAGAGAGGGCCAAACATAATGCAAAGTGGGGAAACCACTTGAGGGCCAAATTTAATGGCTCTGAGGGCCAGATTGGGACCGCAGGCCGGAGTTTGACATGTATGATATAGTAAAAGCTGTTACCAAGATAGTAAAATATCACATGGGTTGATCCCTGGTTAAAATAACGAGCTTCAGAAAAGTTTCACACCGCTTGTAAATGATTCCTTCCCTTTTTACTTGATAATTGTCTCATTGCTCTTCCTTCCCATACCTGCACAGATCTTGGGTACTTTTTATAAAATGAGCTCTTCATGTGTTAAAATTGATGTAAACAGGTTGGAATTGGAAATGAAGAACTTGGAGAAACATCTGAAGGAGGAGAGACTGAAGCACACACAGTCCATGTCTGATCTTCAGGATCAGCTCGATTCTTCCCACGGCCAGATACAAAAGATGGAGGAACGCACCACGTCCTACCAGGCCCTACAGAGAGGTGAAAGCCGGATGCCTCTTTAGCACTATGGGCTTGATGCAGCAGGCATTTCTTATAAGTGAGGCAGGGCTCACGCATGACTGTCATTGATGCACGTTTCCTGTATGTGAATTAGCATTACAGTTTGCAACCAATATAAAGGTGCGTACACGTCTTTCATGGATGTTGCCTGTTGGGGATCGGGAACTTATCCCCTTGGGTGACATCGCTGGGCCAAGCTGCACAGATGCAAAACAACTGTGTAGCTGACAACGTTGCGTTGCTATGTGGGGGGCGGAGGGACGACAGAGCGGCCCATGTCTGACGTCACATGGGGGAGCAGTGTGAACAATGCAGTAGGCCGTTGCGGGGGGTAAGTTGATCCACCAGGTGGATCGCTTGAGGGTCAGTGACTGCTGTACATGCTCCTGATTATCAGTTGAGGCAGGCATCAGCCAACTTTAGTCAGGTGTGTGTATGAGTCTTTAGTCAATGGGCTTGTTCACATCTAAATGCAATTTTCACATGTGGGGGAACAAATTTACTAGCAGCATGATTTTGCACACTCTGCCCATTTTTCTGATTAACCTTCCTGGCGGTATGGACGAGCTCAGCTCGTCCATAGCCGCCGAGGCTGATATCTCTGGCCCTGCTGGGCTGATTTACTTCCAATAAAGTATGCCACACGCAGCTAGCACTTTGCTAGCTGCGTGTGGTCTTCGATCAGCGGCGATCGCACGCAGTGGCGGAAGAGACCCCCCCGCCAGAGTCCTGCGCTGCCCGGACCAAGCACTTTCGGGCAGCGCAAAGGGCTGGATCGGAAGCGTCTGACGTCCATGACGTCATCCTGATCGTTGCCATGGCGACGGGGTAAGCCTAACAAGAAATCCCGCTCTCCGCGGGATTTCTTTTTACTGGTGATCGCCGAAAGTGATCAGAAGTGCGCCCTCTAGTGGGCTTTCATGCTGCCAACTTTCAGTTGGCAGCATGAACAAAACAAAAAATGACATGAAAAAAAACCTGCCGCCGCCACCACTTTAAATAGAACGCCAGGGTGGTTAACATTCATTTGTTACTCTGGCAAAACACGCACGTTGTAATTCAAACTCACCCACTGTCTGACAATTTGCATGCACAGACAGTGCAGACAAGTGTGAATCCTGCCTTATTGTTTATCTGTCAAAGTGACCCTGAGCCAAAACTTTGGCTGCAAAATCACATACTTGCCTATGAAGAGGAAACCTTCTGGATCCTACAGAGGCTTCCTGTGCCGTCCTCCGGTCCCCCGTTGCCACTCACCGACCCTCTAAAGATTACAGACAAGTGCTTGTTGGTAATCTGGTCGGGGCCGCACTCATCTTCAAGCATGATCATGGCAGTACTGCATCTGCGCGAGTACGACCCCGCCTGCACACTAAGCCAGAGCTTGCGTGGCTGCAGCATGGTTGTGCTCATGCCAGAAGAGGAGTGTGGCCCCGATGTTAACCACTTTTTCCACCACTACAGTATATCTACGTCCTCTGTGACTTCATGTAAGCCACAAGTCAGTAGAGATACGTCTTGTAGCAGAAGCAGTGCTGTGCAGGACTGGCCATGTTCCTGTGCACATCTCTGGCACTATCTGATGCAGCACTAATTGGTGAACGGGAATATATGTTTCCTGACCTAATGAGATTGATTTTTACCATTAAAAATACTTTTATTTTCTCAGTTCATAGTGAAAAATACACTCTGTGGCATTATTTCAGAATCCAATATCTTCACCATAAATTGTGACAGGAACATAATCTAAGTTTTGTGATAAGCGGTAAGAATAGCCAAACAAAACTTTTGTTTATCTACAGCAGTTTTTAAACTGGAATTGGTAAAACTAAAAAATGTTTTTTCTATTTTTTTTCTTGTTTTCCCATTAAAATTCATAGAAAGCAAAAGTATTCGAGGGAAAAAGTGGCATACAATAAAAGCCTAGTTTGTCTTGAAAAAAACAATATATATTTCATTTCTGTGTCATAAGTAGGAATAAAGTTATTTCTGATTAAATAAGGACATAGCTAAACTGTTAAAACTGCTCTGGTCCATAAGTGGGAAACAAGGTCTGGATGCGAAGTGGTTAAAGGGATACTTACGTCTTAGAAAAAAAATGACTTTTACTCAGCCGAGGCTCCCCTCAGCCTCCTGCAGCTGAACTGTGCCCTCGCCGGGTCCCTCCGATACACCTGGACTCGCAGGCGGCCACTTCCGGTTTGGCCGTCACCGGCCAACAGGCTGGGAACGCGGCTGATTATCCGCGTCCCCGGCCGCAATAGCATTGTAGAGGGCGCTATTGCGGCCAGGGACGTGGATAATCAGCCGCGTTCCCAGCCTGTTGGCTGGTGACGGCCAAACCGGAAGTGGCCTCCGGCGAGTCCAGGTGTATCGGAGGTACCCGGCTAGGGCACAGTTCAGCTGCAGGAGGCTGAGGGGAGCCTCGGCTGAGTAAAAGTCATTTTTTTTCTAAGACTTAAGTATCCCTTTAAGGAGGGTCCCAGGTAATGGCAGAGTACTGCTTAGGAAGCTTCTGGAGGACCCAGAGGCTTTCCTCTCATTAGATAAGGTTTTACATTTCAACCTCTATCAAGCTAAAATAAGGCAAGAAAAGTTCTGTTCTAGTTTAGTAAGTTAGCTCAACTTATTTTGAGTACTTGTTATTCCTTTCTATGCTCTGTAAAAGTTATTTACAAATGGCTCATATAAAAAGTTTAGAGTACCCCAGAGCCTTTCTTGCTTACCTGGTGGATGAAGCCTAATGATGCTGCCCCGCGTTTCAGTTTTCCAGTCTGCAATGATGCATAAGAAGGAGAACGTGCTGTCCGCTCCGGGGAAGGTTCCTGCAGACCGGACCGCAGTCACTCCGGTATGTCCAGTCACATGTCTGTTATCATCACATCATCTTTATCATATGTCAGAGGTGCCTTCACTTTTTCAACTTGTGAGCGACTTCAAGAATTAGGAATTGAAAATGATCTACAAGCTAGAATCTACCTACATATAAACACATACACAATGCATTACCCATCATTTATGAAATGTACACATTAATATACAACATACATAATCTTGACAGATGCTTATTGGATTAACCAGTTTAGTCTTATTTATACATTGTTTACATCTCGTAAATGATGTTCATGTAGTGCTCCTTGACTGTTGGGTGTGTAAATGTAGATTCTAACATATCTACTCTGGATCATGCGTGACATTTTTAGCAATTCTGTGACTTTTTTTTTTTTTTTTTTAATGAGGCCCTCTTCACAGTGGGTAGTTATGTTGCAGAATAATTCTGCATGTCAGCTCACTGCCCATATAACTCTTATGGGGCTGTTCATAGTAACTGATTGCGTTATTCTAACTCACTGCATGCAGACTTTGTATTAAAGTCAATAGCCAATTTCCATTGCAGTTCACACTCATTATGACGTGTCTTATGCAACTGACCACTGTCACCCTAGCCTCAAAAGATTACATTTTTGATGTTTTAAACCAATCGAACAAGTGCAACGGGTCAGATTACTGCCTCCATAAATGCCCCAAAACTGCACAGATTGACATCTGTTGGTGTTCATCTAAAATAAGTGGTGTCACATTTATTTATACATTCAGTGGTGTAGCAATAGGGGAGGCAGAGGTTGCGACTGCACAGGGACCCCTTTACCAGAGAGGCTCTTCCTCAACCACAATATTAGCTGTCTGTTGGTCCTGTGCTGCTAATAAGCACTTCTATTTATGCGTTGAATAGTGGTAATCCCAGAGAACCCGAGGTGTGTTTAAAGAATGTTATCTGCATACAGAGGCTGGATCTGCCTATACAGCCCAGCCTCTGTTGCTATCCCAAACCCCACTAAGGTCCCCCTGCACTCTGCAATCCCTCATAAATCACAGCCGTGCTGTGAGGCTATGTTTACATCTGTAGTGTCAGTCTCAGCTGCTCCCCCGCCTCCTGCATAGCTCCGGTCCCTGCCCCCGTCCCTTCCCTCCAATCAGTAGGGAGGGAAGGGATGCTGGCGGGGACTGGAGTTCTGCAGGAGGCGGGGAGAGCAGCAGACTGACACTATAGAGATAAACACAGCCAGCTCTGACTAGCTGTTTGTCTGCAGCGCTGGCTGTGATTTATGGAGGGATTGCAGAGTGCAGGGGGACCTTAGGGGGGTTTGGGATAGCAACAGAGGCTGGGCTGTATAGGCAGATCCAGCCTCTGTATGCAGATAATATTCTTCAAACCCACCTCGGGTTCTCTTTAAGCTGTTTCCCGTCCCCTTCTTGCATCTCTGACACGCTGTAGTTGCCATTGGCAGGTTTTAGTGGGGTTCCCTATCAATTGTTATGTATAGAGTGCTTGGAGGGGCTCAATGTAAAACTTGCAGTGGGGCCCATAGCTCCTTAGCTAAGCCACTGTATACATGTCTGCTTGTACTGTAAAAGGAACCTGAAATGAAAGGAATACGGAGGCTGCCATCTTCATTCTGTAATAAACAATGCCAGTTGCCAAGTGCTGATGCTAATACGTCCCTGGCCCAGAATCTGAGTAGATCAGATGCTGTGATGCTGGTTGCAGGGGTGTGACTCAAACCCAATTAAAGCCTAAAGCTCAGCATGACAGCTAGGGAACTGCCATTGTTTAAAAAGGAAAGATGGCAGCCTCCATAATTTTATCACTTCAGGTTTTCTTTAATTCTTATCCATTGTTTGAAATGTGTGTTCAGCTACCTGCTGGGGCAGTGACACTGGGGAGAGGAAGTAATCAATCCTGGGGTCTTCCCAGCCCTCTGTCTGTTCCTCCGACTGGGCAAGTACTTACCTGCCCTTTGCATTGGGGTAGAGCGCAGCGCAGACGTTCCCCAGTAGCTGGGCTTTCCCTTTTGTACATACAGTTGTGCTCATAAATTTACATACCCAGGCAGAATTTATGAATTCATAAACATTTTTTTTTATAGAATATGAATGATAACCTAAAGACTTTTCGCTCATGGTTAGTGGTTGGCTGAAGTCATTTATTGTCAAACTACTGTTTACTCCACAAGCTACCCAAATTGGCCCTGATCAAAAAGCTAACCTACCACAGTTCTTAATACCATATATAGCTACCTTTAACCTCCTGGGGGCCGCTGATCATAAATGTTACGTCGCACTTGTGGCTGTCTTACTCTGATGCGGCGTTGGATTTATGCCATCTGCTGCTTCTGCTCCCAACGCGAACGTGCGCACCCGAGAGGAGATTAAGCTGTCATATGACAGCTGACATCTCCCCTCAGTGATCAGGAGACATTGCTATTGGGCAGCAGCGGTTGGAGGGGAAGGAGAAGACGCGACTCACCTTCCCGACGTTCCCCCGGCGATCGTCGCATGCCTTTACTCTGCCCAGTATCGCTGCTCGCTCTGACTTAAGTGTCGGGTCCCGGCTTGATGACGTCATCAAGTTGGGACCCTGAACATAGAGTCAGTGCAAGCAGGGATGCCGACCAGAGCGGAGGGGGCTAAAGCTGCTCCTCACAGGACCCAGGAAGGTAAGTTAAGGCTGCTGGCTATGCGGGGGACATGTGGCTATACTGGGGACACTATCTGTCCTAGGGATCCGGCTGCTGACCAACCCCCCCCCCCCCCCCCCCCAATGCGCCCCTCCGCAGGCAAAGTGCCCTGGTTCTTTAGGGGGGTTAGGCAGCCGGTCCCCAGAGGGTTAAAATCAATGATGGCTTGAAGTCTTTTGTGGTAGTTCTGGATGAGTTGAGGGGACAGTTGTCGTGGTCCAGTATTCTATGAAAAATGGTTAAGAAATCATAAATTCTGCCAGGGTTCTGATTGGTTTTTTAGCAAATTACTACTTTATCCCCAATTACTTTGATTCTGACAACTGTCAGCTTTTAATTTATCATGCTTTTTGACCTAGCGCGTACTGTCTCAGGACCAGGAAGTGAGGAGTGATCCTCTCAATGGGTGTGAAAACCATAAAGAGCTGACAGTCCTAATCCCTCCTTACGCTACTCATACCTAGATAGTCTGGCTTAATTTCCACCTATGAAAACGCAGCTGTTACTTGTTACGTTGTCCTGCAGGATGGTAAATAATGCCCTGATAATGTGGATTAATGTCTAATAAACCTGTTCTAACCTTGCAGACATTCGTATCATCATACCTTCAGGCCAACAAACATTTGTACCAGCAGCTGCTCTATGTGCAGAATGCCGTCATGGATGGTGAGACCAAACTTCTGACTTTATCCTTTTGCGTAACCCTAGTAAATCTGCCACATTGCTGGGTTCATGCAGAATCTGCTGTGTTCCCATTGGCCTTACACCTGACTTCCCTCAGGGATTCAAGAACAGGCCAAGCTAGATTTATGGGAAATTAGTCATTGCCCATGCATTTAAGCCCAACTCCAGTAAAATATTTATTTTAGTTTTAGGCAGAGCAGAAAATGGCCACAACCTCTGGTGGGTCTTCAACACAGTTTGTTTTAAGTCCTCTTCCATAAGGATTGGTGTAATGGTCGGAGTGATGTAGTTTGAAGGTGTGTCAAAAGTTGCAGGAGCGCTACACGCAAGTTTGTCAGCCTTCACACTGTACAGCTTAAAGAGACTCAGAGATGAGTCAAGTGGCCGTTTTTTACTTACCCGGGGCTTACTCCAGCTCCATGAGCATGGATGCGTCCCTCAGTGTCCTTCCGCAGTCCTTACGGATTCCTCCGTTCAACCGCAATCAACCCCCGTTAGTCAGCTCAGTCTGACTGAGTGACATCAGCCGCCAGGGTCTTCTGCGCTTGTGCAGAAGGCCCCCACTGACGTCACTGAGCTGAATACCAGAGAAGATTGCGGCTTAACGGAGGCACTCGGGAGGATGGCGAGGGAAACATCCATGCTTATGGCGCTGGAGGAAGCCCTGGGTAAGTAAAAAAAAACAGCCACTTCACTCATCTCTGAGTCTCTCTAAAGGTGGCCATACATGGTACAATTTTTCAATTAGATAATTTAGTTCGATTATTCCGTTAGATCGAATATAAAGATTTTTCCAGAATGTCCGATCATTTTTCCTGAAAAAACGGGATAATCGTTCGAATTTCTTGATCGAAAAAAAAAAATATTTTCAACTTTCATTCAATTCGATCATTTAGATCGAATAAACAGGAAAATCGAATGTTTTTATTGTACCGTGTATGGCCACCATAAGGGGGACCTGAACGCAGGACGTCCTCTCTGCTCTAAAAGATAAGCATCACCCTTAACGAAAAACATTTCCTTGTTACATCTTATAGAACTCCTACTGAAATTCTGCAGAGTGGTTACTCCCTGGGAGCACAGAATGGGTTAATCTCGTGTGTTTACATATTAGCTCAGAATTCTGCTGAGTCGGTTGACCGCTCAAATTACACTAGCTCATTACTTGCAGGTGAGAGAGAATTAGACAGGCTGTTCTCTATAAACACACACCGGGGATTACTCTGTGCTATCCTTGTCTCCTGTGCAAGAGTTCAGGTCCGCATTAACACTTTTAACCTCCTTGGCGGTAATGACGAGCTCCGCTCGTCCATTACCGCCGGTGGGCGCCGCTCAGGCCTCGCTGGACCGATTTTGACAACTTTTTTTTTTTTTTTTATTAAACACGCAGCAAGCACTTTGCTTGCTGCGTGTTTACACCGCTCGCCGCCGATGCGCTGCTACCCGCTGTGTTATAGGCCCCACCGAGACCCCGTGCGCAGCCTGGCCAATCAGTGCTAGGCAGCGCTGAGGGGTGGCGACGGGGGAAGCCCTAAAGAAAATCCCGTTCAGAACGGGATTTCCTTATGAGAAGACGCGCCAGTGGCGATCGAAAGGGTGGTAGGGACGCCACAGAGAGGAGGGAATCGTGTAGCTAGCCTAGCTACATGATTTAAAACAAAACAAAAAAACCCCACAAAAAATAGTGCTGCGCCGCCACCCTGGCGCATTTAATAGAACGCCAGGGTGGTTAATGCATTTCAGATTTACAATACGGCAGATGTGCCTGTGCATTATTACCATATTTCAGATTATCTCGGTATCTTTACTGAGTTGTTCATCCTGGTTTCACTCATTGGTTTTTCTAAGTGGCTACACTGTTTTTTTTTTTTTTGTTTTTTTTAAACAAATGATAAATTCCCACTGATTGATGGCATTGGTGATCAAAATGAAAAAAGATAAATCTATCAAATTATGATTTTGATATATTTTTGAATAGTATAAGAATAAATAATTCAATGTCTATTTAAAAAGAATGTATACTTTGTGTTGCATTTGATCATTTTATCAAACCATTTAAGCTATCAAAATATAAGATTGTATCGTATGTGGCCAACTTACTGCTGACCTAAACTTACTTTAGTCAAATACCATGTTTTGATTGCAATCTAGGTTATAATAATTTTTTTCAGAGCATATTCAGCCTCAATATCATCCACCTGATTAGTCGAAGCATTCTGATGTATAAACTAACATTTTTTTGTTTCTCTTCTCAGACTTTGATGCCTTTCTGGAGAGTCAAGATGACACATCAGGAACTGGACATTCACAGACTCGGCAAGATGAAGAGGTGCCAGAAACTAAATGTATTCCATAAAGCTATTCCATAACAACCAATCAGATTTGACTTTACTGTAGTCAAAAGAACGAGAGCTGATTGGTTGCCGTGGGTTGGAACACTGCATGGGTGTGTTTTCTTATCCCATTTTGACCTCAGTAATCAGGGTCTATGTTAAAGAAAACACAAGGTGAAAATAAATTGATGGGGTCTTTTTATGGCTGTAAGGGCCTATTCAGACTATGCGCGTTCCTAGCCGTTTTCAGGGAACGTGTCCGGGTACCAAAAACGCATAGAAACGGCTCCTAATGCTTTTGAATGGGCTAGTTCACATGTATGCGTATAAGACGCATACGTTTCTTATCCGCATTGCTGCATGCAGTTCTGTGCGTCACGCATAGAAACGGACGCAATGAAAGTCTATGGACGCGTATCAAAAACGCGTACTATTGCGTTTTTAGCGTAAGTTTCCCTCTGCGGTTCCCATAATTCTTTTTTTTCCCCCTGGGTCACGTGTGTGTGCAAAACGCAATAGAAAACGCATTAGAACGCAAGAAAAACGCATGCGTTTTTGAACTTGCGTTTCTTTGATTTTTCTTTGATTTTATACGCATTCTTCATACGCTGACAGTCTGAACAGGTCCTAATTTCAGTGAAGGTTACGCTACAGGCCGGGTGCACACATGGCAGAAACACTTGCAGAGCGGGAAACGCTGCGTTTTATGCAGCAATTTTAGTCTCCGGGATGCAGAAGGAGCTTCGTTGCACTTGCAATTTACAGTAAGCGTTCTGCAGACGCATGTAGTGTTGCATAATATGCAGGCTGGCTGCCAAAACGCACCTAATGAAAGTCTTTGGTGATGCATATGCGTTGCATTTTATTGCATTTTTCATGCGTTTTTTTGCTGCATTTTTTGTTGCGTTTTTTAAATTAAAAAGTAAAAATCTCTGTTTCCGCTTCCTGTTGTCTTCCTAGTGATTTACATAAATAAAAAAAACACATGCGGTCCATTAGCGAACCACAAACGCATTAAAACGCATGAACAACGCAACGCATGAACAGCGCTTCTGCGTAAAAAAACCCCTGCAAATGCACCAAAAAAAACGCAGTAAAACGCAATGAAGATCTTAAAGCGGACCCAAACCAAACATTTTTTTAATTAAAAATATTTAGTTGCACCACTCTGACACATACAGAGATAAATAAACACTCCTACAAGCCTATAAGCATTTCAGTGCATGCTTTTCACCCTTCTCTTTTTATAGCTAGGGTTATACTGGGGGCAGCCATTAGCAATTCCTCCATTGCCAGACACCATCTACTCCACCAGTTTGCCGGAAAAATCCCGGCAATTTGAAAGGAAGGGAGGGGTTCCTCCAATAAATGTATTATATTTTATATTTGGCATCATGCAGCTGAAAAAAGGCTGCTATTTATTATTATAATTTAGAAAATAGATTTTGTATTTTTAATTTGGGTCCACTTTAAACGCACCTGTGAAAAACGCCACATTTTCACGTTATGTCATATGTGTACCTAGCCATAGTCCGACCCAGTACTGACCAGGACAGAAACTTGCATACTTTGATGTTTAAGGAATACAGCATAGTTATTTGTGTGCTTGGCACTGTCCTTAAACATCTATCTCATCATGTCACCTTGTGTATGCTTGAAAGAGGCTATATCCATTCAGGGTATAAAGAGCAAATAGAAGTCACTGGTTTCTTCTGGTGGGGGGAGGAAAAGGGGCACTTGCTGCTGGGGGTGGGGGTTATAGGGAGCATTATTGGGTGGTAAGGGGAGTAAGAAAGAGGTTCCTTGTTATTGATATGAGGGGTGGGCCTTGTTTGGATGATGGGTGGAGCTTAGCTCAGGCTATGGGTGGGGCTTATGCAAAACTAAAAAAGAAGCAAAAGACATAATTACCCATTCACAACTATTGCTCTGCTTCTCTGCACTTAGCAGCTCTTCACAGACGAACAGTGATGATGCAGTTTCCTGCATGTAGTGGGCATGTGCAAGATTTACATAACACTGCCCCTACTAAGGAGTACTCTATAGTGATGTTGTCCACATCCCTGTGCAAAATGTCCTCTCCCACAGCGTGCCACATCACAGGGCCAATACTAAGGGCAACAAGGCACTATTTATATCATGTCTATGCCTCTATAGTTGATCTCTGGGTTCAGTTGGCATAGCATTTTGTTACTGATGGTTTTTAACACTATGGCTATCATTCATAAAAGTGTGGTCGGTAAAGTAAATCTATGCGGGAAAACACTGCTTTCGATATTAGACTTCTGACTGCTCAGTCATAAAAATGTATCCAGTTGCGATAGCAGTGCGGAGATTTCCCGAACTAGGCTGTCGGTAGGCAGGCGGTAGGAACACAGGAAGCTGCCAAGTTGATACATTTCTCCGTGTTCCGCTCTACTGCAGCTGCCTGGGAGGTCTGTGTCTCCATTAACTTAACATTGTTATCGCCACATCAGAGGGAGAGGTATTTCCCGTCCTCATACCGCTTGCGTAAATCTTTATGAATTGACATTTTGTTACATTTGTTACGATAGTCACCGCACCAGGCGGTGATTTATCGCTCTGCTCGGTAATGTCAGCTTTTCATGCGGAAAGAGCCTTTATGAATGCAGATTTTGCTATGTGTTCGGTAAAGTCGGCTGTTCTCAGCATTTCCGCATGCGGGAATGCTTTATGAATGATAGCTTATGCGAGCTAGACAGAAAAAGCCTAGATCTGCCCAGTGTTATGCTAATAATTGCAACTTGCATACAATTTTATATAATGTATATGGGGCTTGGAACTGGGCTGAGCAGACACTCCCTGTACATTTTGATTGGCCCAATTCCAAGCTGCATAAAATGTTGTATGCAGCACATACCTATTAGCATCTCCCTGACTATCTCTAAAGAGGACCAGAGGAGTTTGGATTGAAAATTTTAAACAGACATGTATGCAGTAGTTAGTGATACAAAAAATTAAAAAAGATTAATGATGTCAACAAAAAGTACAATATTTTATAGAAATGTAGATAAGTCCATAGGCCTGCCAAACCCACCCCCTCACACCTCATGCAGGTGTGCAGCCAGCCTCCCCCACCTCTCCCTACAGACACACATGACACATGACTCTCATTGGTTGTTTATTAAAAATCCTGGAACGGTTTCTTACCCTGCAAAAGTCTCTCTCCATCATAAATATAGCTAGTTGAAATCATACCATATCTCACTCCTGAAACCGCACTGAGCACAGAGAGCAGTTGTCTCGTCTCTGCACACTGTAGAGCAGACAGGATGACTCCTCAGTAGGGCTCCTCTAATGTTCACCCCCTTACCCCTGCCTCCCCTTGGCAAACTTCATGGCCCGAGGGTCCGTCTTACAGAGCTCATAAAACAAGTGTGACCATCATGATCTTCACACCAATAACAAGTGTAGCCACAAAACACCTGATCAGGAGGATAGTCCCCTGTATCAGAGGAAGGGAAGGTTTTGTAGTAGGGGCCCCCACAACTCTGCTTCTGTATAATTATGACCTGGCCTACATTTGAACCAGGGACCCAGTACTGCATGGCAAGAGTGCTCATTATTAAACCATGGAACTGCATCATGTCGTAGTTATTAATGTAAGCTGAACTCTTTTCACAGATGGAGCGATTTCTGCACACCTTTTCAGAGATTTCACTAGAGCTGGCACTGCTTAGTCAGCAGAGGAATAGTCTGGAGGAGCGGGAAACGTCCCATAACAAGGTAATTCTTCTCCTACTTCCTGGGAATCACCTGCTAGCAGGAAGTGGGATTATGCCTGCTTTCAGGCTGAAGGGAATATTCCCTGAATCCCATGACTGCCATCAAATCCTGTGTCTGCATGTCTGACCAAGGGATCCAGTTCCCTGACCTATAAATAGGGAATGATGTATGAGATGCAAATTATTATTATTTAGTATTTATATAGCGCTGACATCTTCCGCAGAGCTGTACACAGTATATTGTCTTGTCAGTTAGCTGTCCCTCAGAGGGGCTCACAATCTAATCCCTACTATAGTGATATTATGTATGTATCGTAGCCTAGGGCCAATTTAGGGGAAGCCAATTTACTGATCTGCATGTTTTTGGGGTGTGAGGAAATCGGAGTGCCCGGAGGAAACCCACACAGACACTGGGAGAAAATGCAAACTTTGCAGATAGGGCTTTGGTTGGGATTCAGACCGGGGACACATTGCAAAGTGAGAGAGCTAATCACTACGCCACCGTGCTGCAAATCCTTTCTCCTTGCATGTAAATTTCATGTAAGTATTAGACAACTTGATCTTTGACCAAGAAAAAGACAGGAAGTTATTATGAGCCAATTTCTTACAATTTGCATGACATTTGAATGCAGTGAGATGTTGTTTGCATCTCATTGTTCATTGATCATCCCTACCCATACAAAGTAGAAGAAAAATCTACAATTTGTAATTTGACTAAGCAGTAAATGGGTATAACACTTGTCCTTTGTATATGTTACGGCCAGAAAAAAAATAAAATTAAAAAAAAGTGCTGCGCTGCCTCCTTGCCGGCGGGAATTGGACCGGCAAGGAGGTTAAAGGGACCAGAGACGCCAGACTTATAAAAAGAAAAAAGATTTTATACATACCTGGGGCTTCTTCCAGCCCCATACGCACGGATCGCTCCCACGCCGCCATCCTCCGCTTCCTGGATCCGCCGGTACCGGGTCCCGTCACTTCCGGCGGACGCGGCCAATTGTCCACATAAGCAGGGGCTCCCTCCATACCCTTACGCGTGCGGCTGGGCAGTATGGAGCCGCACGCTTAAGGGTATGCCGGAAGCCCCTGTGATGCAGACAATTGGCCGCGTGCTCCCGCCGACTGGCTGAAACTATGGGACCCCGGTACCGCTGGATACAGGAATCGGAGGACGGCGGCGTGGGAGCGATCCGTGCGTATGGGGCTGGAAGAAGCCCCAGGTATGTATAAAATCTTTTTTCTGGGGCCTCTGGTTCCCTTTAAAGTATATCGAAAGTGACATGATGAGATAGACATGTGTTTGTACAGTGCCTAGCACACAAATAACTATGCTGTGTACCTTTTTTTTTCTTTCTTTACCTGAAAGAGTTAAATATCTGGTATGTAAGTGGCTGACTCAGTCCTGACTCAGACAGGAAGTGACTACAGTGTGACCCTCACTGATAAGAAATTCCTTTTTACCTCTTCCTTGCTCTCAGAAGCCATTTTCTGCAAGGAAAGAGTTTTATAGTTGGAATGTCTTATCAGTGAGGGTCACACTGTAGTCTCTTACTGTCTGAGTCAGGACTGAGTCAGCCACTTACATGCCTGATATTTAACTCTTTCAGGCAGAGAAGAAAAAAAAGGAACACAGCATAGCTATTTGTGCGCTTGGCACTGTACATAAACATGTCCGTCGCATCGTGTCAAATGTCACCTTGGGTCTCCTTTAAAGGCACAGCAAATGCACCAAAACCTTCAGTACCAGAATTAGCACAGGTAGAACCGTTTACACCATCTCCACTATACTACAAGGAGACCTTCAGTTTCACATAGCAATAACAACCGTGGACTGAATTGATGATATATAATTATTAGCTATCAGTATTACTAGTGTTTAATCTGTGCCTGTGGTATGTGACAGTAAAGCGTCCAGACGTCATTATGGCCTAAAGGGCCGGAACCCTTTTTTTGGGGGGTAGAGTTTTTGGATAGTGAACCATCACCGGGAATTAAAAAAAAAATGCTTTGCCAATGTATTATAATGGGACTGAACCCATTAGTGTGATTTGCGATTGGGGTAATCGCAAACACAGGACATGCAGCATTTTGAGGGCACAATGCTAAGTATAGAAGCGCTGCAAAATCTCATTGAAAAGCGATTTTGCAGCAATTTTATGTGAGCATTTGTAAATTTAAATAAGGTTAATCATACTTACCGTGTGTCTGAATGTCCAGCTTCTGCCCGTAGCCCCGCCCCTAGCAGAAGAGGTCACAGGCGCTTTTCTGATTGGTGCTATGGAAGCATCTATGACCTCTTCCTTTAGGGGGTGGGGCTACGAACAGAAGCCGGACACCTGGTGAGTAAATAATAATAAGTTAATTGAATAAAAAACCACACACGATCATAACTTCTGTATTGCCGGGAAACGCAATCACTCTAGGAATTGCTGCACACAGCGCTGCCACGATTCCTAGTTGGTTCCAGCCCTTAAGGTGGCCCACACGATACAATAAAATCATCTGATTGTACAGCAATTCGATAAAAACGATCGGATCTCCTGAAAAAATCTAAAGCTTTTTTTTATTCGACTGAAAAATACGATCGGATTTCCCGTTTTGTTCGATTTTTATCGATCTGGAATGCCAGATATTTTTCTTCAAATTTTCTAAAGATTGTATGGTGTGTTAGATTTGTCAATTTATTAATACACACACCCTAGCAATTTTGTCAGTTTCCAATCATTTTTATTATAATTTGGGAAAAATTTAACATACGTGTGTGGTACATTAGTCATATTTTTGAAATGCTACAATCAGTCAGAAAAATTGATTGCAATTCTTAACCACTTGAGGACCGTGGGCTTTACCGGCCACTTTTTTTCCATTCAGACCACTGCAGCTTTCACGGTTTATTGCTCGCTCATACAACCTACCACCTAAATGAATTTTGGCTCCTTTTCTTGTCACTAATAAAGCTTTCTTTTGGTGCTATTTGATGGCTGCTGCGATTTTTACTTTTTATTATATTCATCAAAAAAGACATGAATTTTGGCAAAAAATGATTTTTTTTAACTTTCTGTGCTGACATTTTTCAAATAAAGTAAAATTTCTGTATACTTGCAGCGCGAAAAATGTGGACAAACATGTTTTTGATAAAAAATAAAACCCATTCAGTGTATATTTATTGGTTTGGGTAAAAGTTATAGCGTTTACAAACTATGGTGCAAAAAGTGAATTTTCCCATTTTCAAGCATCTATGACTTTTCTGACCCCCTGTCATGTTTCATGAGGGGCTAGAATTCCAGAATAGTATAAATACCCCCCAAATGACCCCATTTTGGAAAGAAGACATCCCAAAGTATTCACTGAGAGGCATAGTGAGTTCATAGAAGATATTATTTTTTGTCACAAGTAAGCGGAAAATGACACTTTGTGACAAAAAACAAAAACAAAAAAAAGTTTCCATTTCTTCTAACTTGCGACAAAAAAAAAATAAAATCTGCCACGGACTCACCATGCCCCTCTCTGAATACCTTGAAGTGTCTACTTTCCAAAATGGGTTCATTTGTGGGGTGTGTTTACTGTCCTGGCATTTTGGGGGATGCCTAATTGTAAGCACCCCTGTAAAGCCTAAAGGTGCTCATTGGACTTTGGACCCCTTAGCGCAGTTAGGCTGCAAAAAAGTGCCACACATGTGGTATTGCCGTACTCAGGAGAAGTAGTACAATGTGTTTTGAGGTGTATTTTTACACATACCCATG
Source organism: Hyperolius riggenbachi (assembly GCF_040937935.1). NCBI lineage: Eukaryota > Metazoa > Chordata > Amphibia > Anura > Hyperoliidae > Hyperolius > Hyperolius riggenbachi. The sequence goes on along the minus strand of NC_090655.1, from coordinate 31,062,683 downwards.
CTGGGTGGGAGATATCTCTGTAAATGACAATTTTTTGATTTTTTTTTTTACACACAATTGTCCATTTACAGAGAGATTTCTCCCACCCAGCATGGGTATGTGTACAAATACACCCCAAAACACATTGTACTACTTCTCCCGAGTACGGCGATACCACATATGTGGCACTTTTTTGCACCCTAACTGTGCTAAGGGGCCCAAAGTCCAATGAGTACCTTTAGGATTTCACAGGTCATTTTGCGGAATTTGATTTCCAGACTACTCCTCACGGTTTAGGGCCCCTAAAATGCCAGGGCAGTCTAGGAACCCTGAAAATGACCCCATTTTAGAAAGAAGACACCCCAAGGTATTCCGTTAGGAGTATGGTGAGTTCATAGAAGATTTTATTTTTTGTCACAAGTTAGCGGAAATTGATTTGGTATTGTTTTTTTTCACAAAGTGTCACTTTCTGCTAACTTGTGACAAAAAATAAAATCTTCTATGAACTCACCATAGTCCTAACAGAATACCTTGGGGTGTCTTCTTTCTAAAATGGGGTCATTTGTGGGGTTCCTATACTGCCCTGGCATTTTAGGGGCCCTAAACCGTGAGGAGTAGTCTTGAAACCAACAATGTCGCAAAATGACCTGTGAAATCCTAAAGGTACTCATTGGACTTTGGGCCCCTTAGCGCACTTAGGGTGTAAAAAAAGTGCCACACATGTGGTACCGCCGTACTCAGGAGAAGTAGTATAATGTGTTTTGTGGTGTATTTTTACACATACCCATGCTGGGTGGAAGAAATATCTCTGTAAATGACCATCTTTTGATTTTTTTTACACACAATTGTCCAATAACAGAGAGATTTCTCCCACCCAGCATGGGTATGTGTAAAAATACACCCCAAAACACATAATACTACTTGTCCTGAGTACGGCGATACCACATGTGTGACACTTTTTTGCAGCCTAGGTGCGCTAAGGGGCCCAACGTCCTATTCACAGGTCATTTCGAGGCATTTGTTTTGTAGACTACTCCTCATGGTTTAGGGCCCCTAAAATGCCAGGGCAGTATAGGAACCCCACAAGTGACCCCATTTTAGAAAGAAGACACCCCAAGGTATTCCGTTAGTATGGTGAGTTCATAGAAGATTTTATTTTTTGTCACAAGTTAGTGAAAAATGACACTTTGTGCAAAAAAACAATAAAAATCAATTTCCGCTAACTTTTGACAAAAAAATAAAATCTTCTATGAACTCGTCATACACCTAACAGAATACCTTGGGGTGTCTTTTTTTCTAAAATGGGGTCAGTTGTGGGATTCCTATACCGCCCTGGCATTTTACGGGCCCAAAACCGTGAGTAGTCTGGAAACCAAATGTCTCAAAAGTATCTGAAAATTTTGATGACAGGTGGTCTATGAGGGGGCGAATTTTGTGGAACCGGTCATAAGCAGGGTGGCCTTTTAGATGACAGGTTGTATTGGGCCTGATCTGATGGATAGGAGTGCTAGGGGGTGACAGGAGGTGATTGATGGGTGTCTAAGGGGGTGGTATGAGGGGAAAATAGATGCAATGAATGCACTGGGGAGGTGATCGGAAGGGGGTCTGAGGGGGATCTGAGGGTTTGGCCGAGTGATCAGGAGCCCACACGGGGCAAATTAGGGCCTGATCTGATGGGTAGGTGTGCTAGGGGGTGACAGGAGGTGATTGATGGGCATCTCAAGGTGTGATTAGAGGGGGGAATAGATGCAAGCAATGCACTGGCGAGGTGATCAGGGCTGGGGTCTGAGGGCATTCTGAGGGTATGGGCGGGTGATTGAGTGCCCTAGGGGCAGATAGGGGTCTAATCTGATGGGTAGCAGTGACAGGGGATGATTGATGGGTAATTAGTGGGTGTTTGGAGGAGAGAACAGATGTAAACACTGCACTTGGGAGGTGATCTGATGTCGGATCTGCGGGCGATCTATTGGTGTGGGTGGGTGATCAGATTGCCCGCAAGGGGCAGGTTAGGGGTTGATTGATGGGTGGCAGTGACAGCGGGTGATTGATGGGTGGCAGTGACAGGGGGTGATTGATGGGTGATTGATAGGTGATCAGTGGGTTATTACAGGGAAGGACAGATGTAAATAATGCCCTGGCGAATTGATAAGGGGGGGTCTGAGGGCAATCTGAGCGTGTAGGCGGGTGATTGGGTGCCCGCAAGGGGCAGATTAGGGTCTGATCTGATGGGTAACAGTGACAGGTGGTGATAGGGGGGGTGATTAATGGGTGATTGATGGGTGATTGGTGGGTGTTTAGAGCAGAGAATAGATGTAAACACTGCGCTTGGGTGGTGATCTGATGTCGGATCTGCGGGCGATCTATTGGTGTGGGTGGGTGATCAGATTGCCCGCAAGGGGCAGGTTAGGGGCTGATTGATGGGTGGCAGTGACAGGGGGTGATTGACGGGTGATTGACAGGTGATCAGGGGGGATAGATGCATACAGTACATGGGGGGGGAGAGAATCTGAGGGGTGGGGGGTGATCAGGAGGGAGCAGGGGGCAGGGGGGGGGGATAAAAAAAAAATAGCGTTGACAGATAGTGACAGGGAGTGATTGATGGGTGATTAGGGGGGTGATTGGGTGCAAACAGGGGTCTGGGGGGTGGGCAGGGGGGGTCTGATGGGTGCTGTGGGCGATCTGGGGCGGGGGTGGGTAATGAGTGTGCTTGGTGCAGACTAGGGTGGCTGCAGCCTGCCCTGGTGGTCCCTCGGACACTGGGACCACCAGGGCAGGAGTCAGCCTGTATAATACACTTTGTAAACATTACAAAGTGTATTATACACTTTGTATGCGGCGATCGTCGGTTTAACATCCCGCCGGTGCTTCCGTATAGCCGGCGGGATGTTGCGGCATCAGGAGCCGGCGGAGGATCGCGTCACGGATGACGCGATCGCTCCGCCCATGCCCTTACAAGGACTGCCGCCTCTGTGGGTGAGCCGGTCCTTGCAGGGTACTCTTCCCGGCCGCCGCTGTGCGTTAGGCGGTCGGGAAGTGGTTAAATTGAGCAGATATTTACAAAATTGTAAGGTGTATGGCCACCTTTATCCTGTGTTAGAGGAGTTTTTGGACCTGGTCGTAGTCATGTGATCTGTCCTCAAGAACAATTACGTTTCTGCATCAAGGGGTTAAGTGATATGTGGCATCAGGCCCGACAGATGTTATAAATAAAGCTTTGTCCCTGTTCTGCCACAAATGGGCCGTGCAGCCGAGCTGTCGTTGTGTCCTCCCACCCCCCCTGCGAGCGTAGATTACACCTTGCGGGGCCGTACACACGGGAATACGCTGCGAGGATTAAACCGCTAGTTTGCGGGCGAGTCAGGACTTGTGCGGCGTGGGATGGGAAAGAGGCATCCGAACACATCCCGGTGTGTGAATGAGACCAGCGCAGCCCCACGAGACACCTTTGTAACACAATTTGCTTGTGTTCAGCTGTTAAAGAGCTTTTACAGGCTATTGAGCTGGTAATGTGTCAGTAATTGCCACATAGATTTTATACAGATGCAGCTTCGTTAACCCTTTGCCTTCTGCAGCCTATGCTGTTTCGGGAGGAGTTGTATGCCTCTCAGTACTACCCATTATCTGTCATTCATATGTTGTTTTTATCTTATGGTAAATATTACTCCTGTACATAAACAAGACAAATGGAAAGTTCTGACGTCAAAAAGTTAAAATGATTAAAAACACAGGAGACTTTTGGGAGAAGATGAAACTGCCAAAACAAGGTAGATGAGTCAGAAGTGTTAAGAGTTTGACTGTTTTTTCTTTTGTTTCCATGGGTGTCCTCTAGGTAATCTTGCTGACTCCTACAATATAGAAACCTTCTGATAGGTTAATGGGCTTCCCCAGTATATTGTCAGAATGATTGGTTGAGCGCTGATAAGTAGCAGTTAAGGTCCATGCCCATGGCAAGATTTAATCTGTCAAAATGACAGATGAATGGTCGTTCCAACCAACGTGTAATTTTATTTTTTTTTTAGTAAAAGTGCGAAACGTCGGTTACAGGCGGCAGATGTACGCCAACGCTAGTACACATGAAGAGATGGACTAGTCCAAAACCTGTCACTTCTGTCAGATTTCTACTGCCTACTGTAAGTGACAGCAACATAGGAGAAAAGTAATTTATGGCTCATTTTACTCTGGAAAAAGTGTACTTCTTATTTGTATATGTTTGCACATATTTGAAATTTTATAATTTTTCGCTGCAGTGCCCCTTTAAGTAAATAAACGCGTCTGTGTGCGTGTTTGTGTGTCTGTGTGCGTGTTTGTGTGTCTGTGTGCGTGTTTGTGTGTCTGTGTGCGTGTTTGTGTGTCTGTGCGTGTGTGTGTGTATATATATGTGTCTGTGCGTGTGTCTGTGCGTGTGTGTGTGTGTGTGTGTGTGTGTGTGTATATATATGTGTCTGTGCGTGTGTCTGTGCGTGTGTGTGTGTGTATGTATGTATATATGTATATATATGTATATATGTATATATATATATATATATATATATATATATATATATATATATATATTATACCTACAGCAAAACATCTAGTCAGTGTTTGCCCATTGTAAAATCTTTCCTCTCCCAGATTTACATTCTGTCATATCACATGGCGACATTTTTACTGCAGAAAGGTGATGTCAGTGGAAGTAGCTGCTGCTTTCTTTTTTGGGCAGTTGGAAACAGCTGTTATTTCCCACAATGCAAAAAGACTCCCATAGTGTGATTTCAGCACCTCAGTGCTGTGAGGCACTGACATCACACTGTGGGAGGGGTTTCACCACAATATCAGCCATACAGAGCCCAATGATGATCCGTTTGAGAAAAGGTAAAGATTTATTGTGGGAAAGGGGGTATCAGCTACTGATTGAGATGAAGTTCAATTCTTGGTTACGGTTTCTCTTAAAGCTAATAATAAGTTGCAAAGATATATAAAATCACACATGATAGTGTAATTTTCTCACCCCTAGGTCTGTATTCCACATATGGTCTTGAAATCCCCGCCCCCAGTGTAAAATTGGGCCCAACCTTTTTTTTGTTTTGTTTCCAAACCATAGGTGCAAAGGATGCTAGGGTATTGATGTCATAACTCCACCCCTCATGTCCATGTGATCTAATCTAGGCAGATAAACATATGAATTATAACAGACATAAGACAGGCTGCAGCAGTTTTTGTCTCTTCTCTCTTTTACACACTGTGAAAAGAGAAGTAATTTGATCCAGGCAGGCAGAGAGCAGGGGAGGGAGGGGCAGGGGAGTTAAGCAGGCTGAAGAGGAGGGCACAATGCTTTAGCAAGGTTTCAGCTTCAGGAGAAATAAGGAAGTGCTACTTACAGATATAAATATGAGTCTGTTCTATCCACTATGATGTACCAGATGTAAGCTTTATATGTTCATCTAACTGTACACAGTGCCTAGACTATATATATGTATTGCCATTCAGACCCTTTTTTTGGCTTGAGGTGGTCTTAAAGTCTGTCCTTTGTCTTAAAGGGATACTGTAGGGGGGTCGGAGGAAAATGAGTTGAAGTTACCCGGGGTTTCTAATGGTCCCCCACAGGCATCCTGTGCCCGCGCATCCACTAACCGATTCCCCCGGCCCCGCCTCCGGTTCACTTCTGGAATTTCAGACTTTAAAGTCTGAAAACCACTGCGCCTGCGTTGCCGTGTCCTTGCTTCCCCTGATGTCACCAGGAGCGTACTGCGGAGGCACAGACCATACTGGGCCTGCGCAGTGTACGCTCCTGGTGCCATCAGCGGTGAGGAAACGGCAACGCAGGCGCAGTGGTTTTCAGACTTTAAAGTCTGAAATTCCAGAAGTGAACCAGAGGCGGGGCCAGAGCATTGGGGAGTGGCTGCGCAGGCACAGGATGTCTGGGGGGGACCATTAGAATCCCCGGGTAACTTCAACTCATTTTCCCCTGACCCCCCCCCCTTACAGTTTCCCTTTAATTACTTTTTATTTACTGTATTTTAACATTAATACAGAGTTCATTGTACGTAAACAGTGTGGGGTATATTGTATTAGCTAGGCCTGTTTTTACTCTCAAACAACCAGAAACTACACTTATTTGGCATCAGCCAATCCCTGTTGGTGCCGAATAATGGGGTTTTACATACATACATACATACATACATACATACATACATTCATACATACATATATATAGGTAGTGCTGACCCACTCGTACGAAAGGCCTGAAAATGTCTAATTTGATTCTGTGGGAATCAAACAAAACAAAATTCAAAAAGACCTTGACATTTTTGAGAAATGCAATTTTTCGAGCGCCTCAAAAAAAAGTTTACTAAATTTTGGCTAAACGCCTCAGCCCACTGCTGTGTTTTTTATAATAACGCATGCGTTTTTGACACGCGTTTGATGCGTTTTAAGGCCTTAAAACTCATTTAAACGCCTGAAAATGCTTAAAAAGTGCAGCAGTGGGCTCAGACCCTGAGGGGTACTTTTTGGTGACTTTTTATTGACCTGATAAAGCGGGAGAAACGCGGTTTTTGACTCTTCTGCAATAAACTTGAAAATCTCAGTGGAGTTTTAGATTGCTACATTTGCTACTTCATCACAGGAGAGGCAAGTTTTCCAGACCTCTCCTTTTTATATTGTGATCGATTTATACTTTTTGGGCTCATCCACCATTTTGCATTTGTAAAATAGGTGACATCTCGGTCCATATGTCTTTAGGTCATGCTGAATTTGGAGCGCTCATAGGCCTCTTGATGAGTATCAGTCCTATGATGTGAACAGTTAAGAGAGCTAATGCGAAGAAGGTGGAGATGGAGAAGGGGGGCATGAGGTCATATACAAAAAGGGGAGCGTAGAAAGTATTAAGATTTCTACATTACAGGCTTGAGAAAAGGGGGGGGAGGAGCTTGGACACCTGCTGCATGAGCACAATCCAATCTCTCTGCAATTAGACAGCTTTTAGCATGCTAGGCCTTGCATTGTGACGAGCCAGAGTTTACCAATTAAATGAAGAAAGAAAAGCCTTCTCCGGGCTTCATAGCTAAGCATTGGCACAAACTTCAATGATCTTCTCATCTTTTCTGCGTTTGAATCTCTTCACCATTCACTGGTCTCCTCCTCCATCCTTAAGTGGGGTGGATGGTGTAACCCTGGCACATTTCCTCCTCTGGTCTCCTCTTCCATATTGAGACACTATTTGTGCACTTCCTTCGCTACCACTTTATCTGTCCTGAGGATTTACCATGGATTATATTGTATTTGGTCTACTCATTTGTCGAGATATCTCTTTCTACTCAGCCTTGAGGCTGTATTTTGCCACACAGCGTTGTACAGCTCATATAGACCATTTTCCTATGTTGTAGGGTTAGATGGACTTCCTTACCATATCTTCCTCATTGGTCTTTCTGCCCTGGGATTTGGCACATCTCCTTCATTGAGTTTCTTCACCCTGAGGCTAGTGGTTGTGACCTCATTCCTCATTACCAAAGACCATCTTCAACCATCTATTCCTTTGTCTTAAAACTGGGCTCACTACAGTTCATCTCCATTAATATTCTCCTCTTCTATCCGAAGATTAAATGCCCAGGGTTGAAGTATATCCAAATAAGCAGCCGTTACCTATTTTCCCGTGGAAATTCTTTGCTTTTTTTGAATAGATCATCAGGGGAGTATGTGTGGCTGATATTGTACTGGAACCTCTCCCACAGAGTGTGATGCCGTGGTCATGACAGTTTGCTGTCTGTGAACCTCCATTGCATTGTGGGAAATGACCTCTGTTTCCAACTGCTAAGCAAGTAGTATCTCCCTCTGCGCGCAAGCAAGTAGTATCTCCCTATTTTAGCATATCCATTTGATACATGCAACAAATTTCAGCCCGCAATTTGTAGCATCGTTGATCGGGCATAGTCTTGGCGGCAGAGGGATCTTGTATGGTATGGCAGGTGAGGGAGATCAGCAGAGGGATCTTGTATTGTATGGCAGGTGAGGGAGATCAGCAGAGGGATCTTGTATTGTATGGCAGGTGAGGGAGATCAGTAGAGGGATCTTGTATGGCAGGTGAGGGAGATAAGCATAGGGATCTTGTATTATATAACAGGTGAGGGAGATCAGCAGAGGGATCTTGTATGGTAGGTGAGGGAGATAAGCATAGGGATCTTGTATTATATAACAGGTGAGGGAGATCAGCAGAGGGATCTTGTATGACATGGCAGGTGAGGGAGATCAGCAGAGGGATCTTGTATGGTAGGTGAGGGAGATAAGCCGAGGGATCTTGTATTATATAACAGGTGAGGGAGATCAGCAGAGGGATCTTGTATGACATGACAGGTGAGGGAGATCAGCAGAGGGATCTTGTATGACATTACAGGTGAGGGAGATCAGCAGAGGGATCTTGTATGACATGACAGGTGAGGGAGATCAGCAGAGGGATCTTGTATGGTAGGTGAGGGAGATAAGCAGAGGGATCTTGTATGGCAGGTGAGGGAGATAAGCATAGAGATCTTGTATTATATAACAGGTGAGGGAGATCAGCAGAGGGATCTTGTATGGCAGGTGAGGGAGATAAGCATAGAGATCTTGTATTATATAACAGGTGAGGGAGATCAGCAGAGGGATCTTGTATGACATGACAGGTGAGGGAGATCAGCAGAGGGATCTTGTATGGTAGGTGAGGGAGATAAGCCGAGGGATCTTGTATTATATAACAGGTGCGGGAGATAAGCAGAGCGATCTTGTATGGCAGGTGAGGGAGATAAGCATAGAGATCTTGTATTATATAACAGGTGAGGGAGATAAGCAGAGGGATCTTGTATGACATGACAGGTGAGGGAGATCAGCAGAGGGATCTTGTATGGCAGGTGAGGGAGATCAGCAGAGGGATCTTGTATTATATAACAGGTGAGGGAGATCAGCAGAGGGATCTTGTATGACATGGCAGGTGAGGGAGATCAGCAGAGGGATCTTGTATGGTAGGTGAGGGAGATAAGCCGAGGGATCTTGTATTATATAACAGGTGAGGGAGATCAGCAGAGGGATCTTGTATGACATGACAGGTGAGGGAGATCAGCAGAGGGATCTTGTATGACATTACAGGTGAGGGAGATCAGCAGAGGGATCTTGTATGGTAGGTGAGGGAGATAAGCCGAGGGATCTTGTATTATATAACAGGTGAGGGAGATCAGCAGAGGGCTCTTGTATGACATGACAGGTGAGGGAGATCAGCAGAGGGATCTTGTATGACATTACAGGTGAGGGAGATCAGCAGAGGGATCTTGTATGGTAGGTGAGGGAGATAAGCCGAGGGATCTTGTATTATATAACAGGTGAGGGAGATCAGCAGAGGGCTCTTGTATGACATGACAGGTGAGGGAAATCAGCAGAGGGATCTTGTATGGTAGGTGCGGGAGATAAGCAGAGGGATCTTGTATGGCAGGTGAGGGAGATAAGCATAGAGATCTTGTATTATATAACAGGTGAGGGAGATAAGCAGAGGGATCTTGTATGACATGACAGGTGAGGGAGATCAGCAGAGGGATCTTGTATGACATGACAGGTGAGGGAGATCAGCAGAGGGATCTTGTATGGCAGGTGTGGGAGATAAGCCGAGGGATCTTGTATTATATAACAGGTGAGGGAGATCAGCAGAGGGATCTTGTATGACATGACAGGTGAGGGAGATCAGCAGAGGGATCTTGTATGACATTACAGGTGAGGGAGATCAGCAGAGGGATCTTGTATGGTAGGTGAGGGAGATAAGCCGAGGGATCTTGTATTATATAACAGGTGAGGGAGATCAGCAGAGGGCTCTTGTATGACATGACAGGTGAGGGAGATCAGCAGAGGGATCTTGTATGACATGACAGGTGAGGGAGATCAGCAGAGGGATCTTGTATGGCAGGTGAGGGAGATAAGCATAGAGATCTTGTATTATATAACAGGTGAGGGAGATAAGCATAGAGATCTTGTATTATATAACAGGTGAGGGAGATCAGCAGAGGGATCTTGTATGACATGACAGGTGAGGGAGATCAGCAGAGGGATCTTGTATGACATTACAGGTGAGGGAGATCAGCAGAGGGATCTTGTATGGTAGGTGAGGGAGATAAGCCGAGGGATCTTGTATTATATAACAGGTGAGGGAGATCAGCAGAGGGCTCTTGTATGACATGACAGGTGAGGGAGATCAGCAGAGGGATCTTGTATGACATGACAGGTGAGGGAGATCAGCAGAGGGATCTTGTATGGCAGGTGAGGGAGATAAGCATAGAGATCTTGTATTATATAACAGGTGAGGGAGATAAGCATAGAGATCTTGTATTATATAACAGGTGAGGGAGATCAGCAGAGGGATCTTGTATGACATGACAGGTGAGGGAGATCAGCAGAGGGATCTTGTATGACATGACAGGTGAGGGAGATCAGCAGAGGGATCTTGTATGGCAGGTGAGGGAGATAAGCATAGAGATCTTGTATTATATAACAGGTGAGGGAGATAAGCATAGAGATCTTGTATTATATAACAGGTGAGGGAGATCAGCAGAGGGATCTTGTATGACATGGCAGGTGAGGGAGATCAGCAGAGGGATCTTGTATGACATGACAGGTGAGGGAGATCAGCAGAGGGATCTTGTATGACATGGCAGGTGAGGGAGATCAGCAGAGGGATCTTGTATGGCAGGTGAGGGAGATCAGCAGAGGGATCTTGTATTATATAACAGGTGAGGGAGATCAGCAGAGGGATCTTGTATGACATGACAGGTGAGGGAGATCAGCAGAGGGATCTTGTATGACATGGCAGGTGAGGGAGATCAGCAGAGGGATCTTGTATGACATGGCAGGTGAGGGAGATCAGCAGAGGGATCTTGTATGACATGACAGGTGAGGGAGATCAGCAGAGGGATCTTGTATGACATGGCAGGTGAGGGAGATCAGCAGAGGGATCTTGTATGGCAGGTGAGGGAGATCAGCAGAGGGATCTTGTATTATATAACAGGTGAGGGAGATCAGCAGAGGGATCTTGTATGACATGACAGGTGAGGGAGATCAGCAGAGGGATCTTGTATGACATGGCAGGTGAGGGAGATCAGCAGAGGGATCTTGTATGGTAGGTGCGGGAGATAAGCAGAGGGATCTTGTATGGCAGGTGAGGGAGATAAGCATAGAGATCTTGTATTATATAACAGGTGAGGGAGATAAGCAGAGGGATCTTGTATGACATGACAGGTGAGGGAGATCAGCAGAGGGATCTTGTATGACATGACAGGTGAGGGAGATCAGCAGAGGGATCTTGTATGGCAGGTGAGGGAGATCAGCAGAGGGATCTTGTATTATATAACAGGTGAGGGAGATCAGCAGAGGGATCTTGTATGACATGGCAGGTGAGGGAGATCAGCAGAGGGATCTTGTATGGTAGGTGAGGGAGATAAGCCGAGGGATCTTGTATTATATAACAGGTGAGGGAGATCAGCAGAGGGATCTTGTATGACATGACAGGTGAGGGAGATCAGCAGAGGGATCTTGTATGACATGACAGGTGAGGGAGATCAGCAGAGGGATCTTGTATGGCAGGTGAGGGAGATAAGCATAGAGATCTTGTATTATATAACAGGTGAGGGAGATAAGCATAGAGATCTTGTATTATATAACAGGTGAGGGAGATAAGCATAGAGATCTTGTATTATATAACAGGTGAGGGAGATCAGCAGAGGGATCTTGTATGACATGGCAGGTGAGGGAGATCAGCAGAGGGATCTTGTATGACATGACAGGTGAGGGAGATCAGCAGAGGGATCTTGTATGACATGGCAGGTGAGGGAGATCAGCAGAGGGATCTTGTATGGCAGGTGAGGGAGATCAGCAGAGGGATCTTGTATTATATAACAGGTGAGGGAGATCAGCAGAGGGATCTTGTATGACATGACAGGTGAGGGAGATCAGCAGAGGGATCTTGTATGACATGGCAGGTGAGGGAGATCAGCAGAGGGATCTTGTATGACATGGCAGGTGAGGGAGATCAGCAGAGGGATCTTGTATGGTAGGTGAGGGAGATAAGCCGAGGGATCTTGTATTATATAACAGGTGAGGGAGATCAGCAGAGGGATCTTGTATGACATGACAGGTGAGGGAGATCAGCAGAGGGATCTTGTATGACATTACAGGTGAGGGAGATCAGCAGAGGGATCTTGTATGGCAGGTGAGGGAGATAAGCATAGAGATCTTGTATTATATAACAGGTGAGGGAGATAAGCATAGAGATCTTGTATTATATAACAGGTGAGGGAGATAAGCCGAGGGATCTTGTATGACATGACAGGTGAGGGAGATCAGCAGAGGGATCTTGTATGACATGACAGGTGAGGGAGATCAGCAGAGGGATCTTGTATGGCAGGTGAGGGAGATAAGCATAGAGATCTTGTATTATATAACAGGTGAGGGAGATAAGCATAGAGATCTTGTATTATATAACAGGTGAGGGAGATAAGCCGAGGGATCTTGTATTATATAACAGGTGAGGGAGATCAGCAGAGGGCTCTTGTATGACATGACAGGTGAGGGAGATCAGCAGAGGGATCTTGTATGACATTACAGGTGAGGGAGATCAGCAGAGGGATCTTGTATGGTAGGTGAGGGAGATAAGCCGAGGGATCTTGTATTATATAACAGGTGAGGGAGATCAGCAGAGGGCTCTTGTATGACATGACAGGTGAGGGAAATCAGCAGAGGGATCTTGTATGGTAGGTGCGGGAGATAAGCAGAGGGATCTTGTATGGCAGGTGAGGGAGATAAGCATAGAGATCTTGTATTATATAACAGGTGAGGGAGATAAGCAGAGGGATCTTGTATGACATGACAGGTGAGGGAGATCAGCAGAGGGATCTTGTATGACATGACAGGTGAGGGAGATCAGCAGAGGGATCTTGTATGGCAGGTGAGGGAGATAAGCATAGAGATCTTGTATTATATAACAGGTGAGGGAGATAAGCATAGAGATCTTGTATTATATAACAGGTGAGGGAGATCAGCAGAGGGATCTTGTATGACATGGCAGGTGAGGGAGATCAGCAGAGGGATCTTGTATGACATGACAGGTGAGGGAGATCAGCAGAGGGATCTTGTATGACATGGCAGGTGAGGGAGATCAGCAGAGGGATCTTGTATGGCAGGTGAGGGAGATCAGCAGAGGGATCTTGTATTATATAACAGGTGAGGGAGATCAGCAGAGGGATCTTGTATGACATGACAGGTGAGGGAGATCAGCAGAGGGATCTTGTATGACATGGCAGGTGAGGGAGATCAGCAGAGGGATCTTGTATGACATGGCAGGTGAGGGAGATCAGCAGAGGGATCTTGTATGACATGACAGGTGAGGGAGATCAGCAGAGGGATCTTGTATGACATGGCAGGTGAGGGAGATCAGCAGAGGGATCTTGTATGGCAGGTGAGGGAGATCAGCAGAGGGATCTTGTATTATATAACAGGTGAGGGAGATCAGCAGAGGGATCTTGTATGACATGACAGGTGAGGGAGATCAGCAGAGGGATCTTGTATGGTAGGTGCGGGAGATAAGCAGAGGGATCTTGTATGGCAGGTGAGGGAGATAAGCATAGAGATCTTGTATTATATAACAGGTGAGGGAGATAAGCAGAGGGATCTTGTATGACATGACAGGTGAGGGAGATCAGCAGAGGGATCTTGTATGACATGACAGGTGAGGGAGATCAGCAGAGGGATCTTGTATGGCAGGTGAGGGAGATCAGCAGAGGGATCTTGTATTATATAACAGGTGAGGGAGATCAGCAGAGGGATCTTGTATGACATGGCAGGTGAGGGAGATCAGCAGAGGGATCTTGTATGGTAGGTGAGGGAGATAAGCCGAGGGATCTTGTATTATATAACAGGTGAGGGAGATCAGCAGAGGGATCTTGTATGACATGACAGGTGAGGGAGATCAGCAGAGGGATCTTGTATGACATTACAGGTGAGGGAGATCAGCAGAGGGATCTTGTATGGTAGGTGAGGGAGATAAGCCGAGGGATCTTGTATTATATAACAGGTGAGGGAGATCAGCAGAGGGCTCTTGTATGACATGACAGGTGAGGGAGATCAGCAGAGGGATCTTGTATGACATGACAGGTGAGGGAGATCAGCAGAGGGATCTTGTATGGCAGGTGAGGGAGATAAGCATAGAGATCTTGTATTATATAACAGGTGAGGGAGATAAGCATAGAGATCTTGTATTATATAACAGGTGAGGGAGATAAGCATAGAGATCTTGTATTATATAACAGGTGAGGGAGATCAGCAGAGGGATCTTGTATGGTATGGCAGGTGAGGGAGATCAGCAGAGGGATCTTGTATGACATGACAGGTGAGGGAGATCAGCAGAGGGATCTTGTATGACATGGCAGGTGAGGGAGATCAGCAGAGGGATCTTGTATGGCAGGTGAGGGAGATCAGCAGAGGGATCTTGTATTATATAACAGGTGAGGGAGATAAGCATAGAGATCTTGTATTATATAACAGGTGAGGGAGATCAGCAGAGGGATCTTGTATGACATGACAGGTGAGGGAGATAAGCAGAGGGATCTTGTATGACATGACAGGTGAGGGAGATCAGCAGAGGGATCTTGTATGACATGACAGGTGAGGGAGATCAGCAGAGGGATCTTGTATGGCAGGTGAGGGAGATAAGCATAGAGATCTTGTATTATATAACAGGTGAGGGAGATAAGCATAGAGATCTTGTATTATATAACAGGTGAGGGAGATCAGCAGAGGGATCTTGTATGACATGGCAGGTGAGGGAGATCAGCAGAGGGATCTTGTATGACATGACAGGTGAGGGAGATCAGCAGAGGGATCTTGTATGACATGGCAGGTGAGGGAGATCAGCAGAGGGATCTTGTATGGCAGGTGAGGGAGATCAGCAGAGGGATCTTGTATTATATAACAGGTGAGGGAGATCAGCAGAGGGATCTTGTATGACATGACAGGTGAGGGAGATCAGCAGAGGGATCTTGTATGACATGGCAGGTGAGGGAGATCAGCAGAGGGATCTTGTATGACATGGCAGGTGAGGGAGATCAGCAGAGGGATCTTGTATGACATGACAGGTGAGGGAGATCAGCAGAGGGATCTTGTATGACATGGCAGGTGAGGGAGATCAGCAGAGGGATCTTGTATGGCAGGTGAGGGAGATCAGCAGAGGGATCTTGTATTATATAACAGGTGAGGGAGATCAGCAGAGGGATCTTGTATGACATGACAGGTGAGGGAGATCAGCAGAGGGATCTTGTATGACATGGCAGGTGAGGGAGATCAGCAGAGGGATCTTGTATGACATGGCAGGTGAGGGAGATCAGCAGATGGATCTTGTATGGCAGGTGAGGGAGATCAGCAGAGGGATCTTGTATGACATGGCAGGTGAGGGAGATCAGCAGAGGGATCTTGTATGACATGGCAGGTGAGGGAGATCAGCAGAGGGATCTTGTATGGCAGGTGAGGGAGATCAGCAGAGGGATCTTGTATTATATAACAGGTGAGGGAGATCAGCAGAGGGATCTTGTATGACATGACAGGTGAGGGAGATCAGCAGAGGGATCTTGTATGACATGGCAGGTGAGGGAGATCAGCAGAGGGATCTTGTATGACATGGCAGGTGAGGGAGATCAGCAGATGGATCTTGTATGGCAGGTGAGGGAGATCAGCAGAGGGATCTTGTATGACATGGCAGGTGAGGGAGATCAGCAGAGGGATCTTGTATGACATGGCAGGTGAGGGAGATCAGCAGAGGGATCTTGTATGACATGGCAGGTGAGGGAGATCAGCAGAGGGATCTTGTATGGTATGGCACGTGAGGGAGATCAGCAGAGGGATCTTGTATGACATGACAGGTGAGGGAGATCAGCAGAGGGATCTTGTATGGTAGGTGAGGGAGATAAGCAGAGGGATCTTGTATGGTATGGCACGTGAGGGTATCTTTTTAGGCATTGTATTTTTTTTTTTTTATAGGACAGGTGAGAAGTAACAGGTGAGGGATAACAACTGTAGTTTCACTCTAGTAATAGATACCACTGAATGATTTTGTTAATGTTAGCAAGTGAGAGGCTTAGCTTAGCAAATGTTAACCTCCAGACTAAAAATCTACTCTGCAGCACTGAAAGGCTTGGTGTTTCTTTAACAGTTTCACAGCATCAGAACTTTGTTTTTCTTACTCAAGCCTCATTTTTAGCTGCACAGAAGCTAAGCTCCACCCATCAAAATCTGCCTGGGTATTTTTCCCCTGATGCTGTGCAAAGCACAATAGGATTTCTAATGATGATGTTGTCGTTGCCTAGCACGCGCAGCTGGGATGGGTGATCAGAACAGTGGGAAATGTGTCTCATGCTCCCTGTCACCTCCTTTCAACCAAAAAGATGGCTGCCCCCATGAAATCACAAACATTTGCCTGTTCTTTTAAAACATCAGCCACACAGACACCCCCCCCCCCCCTCCTCCTGATTATTCAGGAAAACGTAAAGATTTCTTATGGGAAAGGGAGTATCAGCTACTGACATGGTTGAAGTTCAATCCTTGGTTAAAGTTCCTCTTTAAAGTTTTACAGGAGAGGGAATCTGTTATAGAATCCACTGAGAGATCTTGTTAAGCTTTACAGGTGGGGAGATTTCTTTTGCGATGTTTAGCATAACACAAGTTGGGGAGAACAACAGGTATCTGGTACAGTATTGCAGGTGAGGGGGATCTAGTGAGGAATCCTGCAGGTGAAATTGTGGCGATGATTATGTGTCTGTGAAACTTGCCGCCTCGCATGTGTTATTTATGACTATGGACTGTAAATATATTTTTTCAGAAATTGTGGTTTTGATTAGTCATTCAAAGCCGAAGGAGGCAGTAAGTGAAAAGCACGTATGGGATCAAGGCAAAGACTTGAAGAAAAACGCTCAGGAGGAGATGGGGGGTGGGGGGGGAGGCCATTTAACCCCTTTTGCTCCCCCGAGCCAGGCACTGTATTTGTACAGCGCCCCATGCTGGTCCTATCCAGCCTGGAAAGGGTTACTGGAAAAAACTGAAAGCAGATGTCTGAAATTAAAAAACATAAATTACTCACATAAATTCCAGCGATGAAAATCCATCATTTCGGAGTCGGAGCAGCCTGGAAGGGGTTACATATTTGGGTACTTAACGTTATTAAACAAAGTGTCAACTGAAGCCCCCGCTCTGAGTTCTGGGGGTTCAAATGAAAAGAGCGTTTGATGTGCTGGAGATGTGATTGAACTACTTGTATTTTTAGGCAGACCCCTCTGTGCCTGTCCCCTGCTGCTTGTGTTTGTGTAGGGGGGTGACCGGGGCAGGGCAGCATGACCCCGCGCAGTGACTGAAGCGACCCAGCAGAGGGCGCAGAAGCTGAGAGCTTGCGCATGCTGTTTCAAGTAGCTTCACAACTTCTGGCAAGTATTGCGCACATTCTCAGCCAGAGCTGTGTTATTTCTGTGTTGTCTGGCCGGGCTGAGGAAAACAAAGTCTGGCTTACTTGGCAGGATGCTGGGAAGACTTGTATAGTACACAGACAATCTGCTTGGGTGCAAAAGTGAAATTGGGAGGCGCAATTAGGCTGTAATCACAAATGTTTTTTTTCCAGGGGGTGCTGATTTTACACAGGTCTTCAGTCACATGAGTTTGATATATTGTGGTCTGCCACATCAGCTATTTTTATTGGTTTACAAGAGTAGTGTACACACCTGAGGAAGGGCTCCGCCCGAAACATGTTGTGTATGTGCCTCTATATGCTCACTAATACAGCTTGTCGCTAAAGCCCTTTGTGTGCAGTCTCCGTTTTTGAATTTGTACGTCAGTGGAGCAGGAGTGGTGTACCTGCAGGGGAAGTGCACCGGCACGAGGGTCTGTCTTAGGCCCAGAAGGTGGGTGACGTGTGAACTTTTGAAACTAGTGTACAAAGGAAGCCTGAATGTAGGGAGAAGCAATAATACACAGGACATGAAGGTCTTGTTTCTTTTTATCTTGCAGTATTTTTTTTTTTTGTGTTTTTTTTTTTTTTTTGGTTCACTAAGATTTTCACTGAGAATTGTTGCTCTTCAGAGGTTCACTGAGATTTGGTCCTGTACAAAAAATTGCTGAGATTTGTTGCCCCACAGGAATTTGAGATTTGGTTCAATACAGAGATTCATGGAAATTTTTGGTGCTTTTCAGAACTTAATTGAAATTTGTCGCTCTTCATGGATTCACTGAGATTTGTTGCTCTTCAGAGGTTCACAGGGATTTGGTCCTGTTCGGACATTTACCGAGATTTGGTGCCACACAGAGGTCCAGTGAGATTTGGTGCACTACAGAGGTTCATGGGAATGTTGGTGCTTTTCAGAGGTTTATTGAAATGTGGTTGTCTTCGTGGATTCACTGAAATTTGGTGCCTCACAGAAATTCACAGAGATGTGTTGCTCTTCAGAGGTTCACTGAGATTTGGTCCTTTACGGACATTTACAGAGATTTGGTGCCACACTGGGATTCATTAAAATTTGGTGCACTACAGAGATTCACATTTCAATGAACCTACACAAATTTACATGAATCTCTGTAGTGCACCAAATTTTAATGAATCCCAGTGTGGCACCAAATCTCAGTAAATGTCCGTAAAGGACCAAATCTCAGTGAACCTCTGAAGAGCAACAAATCTCAGTGAATTTCTGTGTGGCACCAAATATCAATGAATCAACAAAGATAACCACATTTCAATGAACCTTCAAAAATGTACATGGTTATCTTTGTGGATTCATTGATATTTGGTGCCACACAGAAATTCACTGAGATTTGTTGCTCTTCAGAGGTTCACTGGGATTTGGTCCTGTACATAAATTATTTGAGATTTTGTGCCCCACAGGGATTCATTGCGAATTGGTGCTCGATGCTTTTCAGTGGTTAACTGAGATTTGGCCCTCTTCATGGATTCACTGACATTTGATGTTTATAGGGACTCACTGAGATTAGGCGTCCCTTAGAAATTCAATGTGAATTGTTGTTCTGCAGAGATTCACTGAGATTTTGTGCCTTGCAGAGATTCACTGAGATTTGGTCCTCTTCATGAATTCATTGAGATTTGCTGCTCTGCAGAGATTCACTGATATTTGGTACTCTTCAGCCTAGGTTCTTAACAAATGGTACTCGCACCCCGGGGGGGGGGGGGGGGGGAGGTACTTTAATTAGGCCCAGAGTATACTTGAACTTGTCATAGTCAATCTACCATATTTATATTAAGTTTTGAAAATGCCAACACAGTCATTCAAGCAGGATAAAAATCAATCATTAAAATATTGGGGGGAAATATTGTACAACCCAAAAACTGTATTTTGAAAAGTGTTCATTACCTTAGAAATCAACTCGTTGTTCTGCCAGTTCTGTTATTTCCAAAGGAAGAGGGAGTAGATTTTTCCTGCGATTACAATTTTGGAGCTAAAGATGGACGCTCACTCAGAGTGAATGTAAAGAAAAGTATTTACAATGGTGCCAGGCTTAAAGAGAACCTGAACTGAAAATAAAAACTCAAAATAACCATACACATACTTACCTCCTGTGTAATCTACTCCTCAATCTCGTTCTCCTCTCCTGCGTCCTGTTTGTCCACTGTGATCAATGGAATTCTCCATCCTCCATTTTAAAAATGGCCATTACCCCATAACCGCTTCCTGGTCAGCACACTGTTAAACTGTAATATCACCCACTTGAGCCATAGGGAAACATGGACATTACCTTGCACATTCAGTTGTGACTGACAGCTGCTGATATATAACTGACAGCAACTGGTATATTTCAGTTCTGACAAAATCTTGTCAGAACTGGAAGGGATCACTGTAAGCAGAAAATGGTGAGCTTCTGAGAGGAACTGATGGTGAGGTTAGTATGTAATATTCATTTGCAGCTACATCATCTGTTTATTTCATATAATTTTACTCGCTTCAGGTTCCCTTTAAGACTCGGGAAAAGCTAAAGGCACATTTATTGTGAGGGTGCCAAATCATTTTTGTTTTGTTTTTAACGGTTTTTCAGAAGTCGGATCTTCAGCTAGTTAACTTTGCTTGGGCCCATAGATTATTATTATTATTATTATTATTATTATTATTATTATTATTATTATTATTATTATTATTATTCTTGATTTATAAAGCGCCAACATATTCCGTGGCGCTGTACAAAGTGAGAAACAAACATGGGGTACATAATACAGACAATGGTGTACACTAATATACAAGATACATAATTAGTGACAAAATACAAGAAATGATACAGCATACAGAATACAAGATACAGAAGTGGTAATGACAGTGATAAAAATAACATGATGAATAAAATGTATAATGATTTGCAAGACACAAAAGGGAGAGAGCCCTGCCCTTGCGAGTTTACAATCTAAAGGGATTATTTTTTTCTCACAGCACACTAACAACATCTTCATAATACGTGTTCCATGTATCAGTATGGGTCATATCATGGCATGCTGTTTGCACCCAGTGTGATGTATATAATATATTATGTGTACACACACACTCTGCTCATTATTGTGTCATGCTGTCAGCCCTCCCCTCATGCTCAGCGGCTGGGCACCTCTCTCAGTTGGAACTAATTTTATGAGGTCACATAAAAGCCCTTCAACCTTTGTGAGAGCGAGGGAAGATGGGGGGAGATATAACCAGAACCAGGTGAGGACCAAGTGTTTGTTCACCTGCTGGTGCAGGTTGGGAAACGGGATTAAATTCACTCATACGGTAAACACTGTGCAAAGCCAGTGGGGACCCTTCTCAGGCTCCCTTAATTCAGTATACTCAGCGCTCTTATTGGCCCCGGACAGTGCTAGATTTGTGCTAAGCCGCCACTTCCTTCTGCCAAGTGTCCGAGATACACGCAAGAATGTGAGGGACAGCTGGAGAAAACCCGCTAGCTAGGAATAGTTCCACCACTAGGGGTGCCCTACAGTAGTCTCGCCAGGCAGGAGGACAGTATGCGGTCTGGGCAAGATGGAGGCTGTACTGCTCTCCTAGTATCTCAGAAGAACCACAGGCATCTGAAATGATTTCATTTAAAGCAAACCTGAAGTGAAAATAAACTTATACGATAATGAATTGTATGTGTAGTACAGCTAAGAAATATAACATTAGTAGCAAAGAAAAGAGTCTCAAATTGTTATCCAGGAAAGGAAAAGTTAAGAATAAAAAAAAAAAAAAAAAAAAAAAAAACTTCATTTATCTTATGCAAGAAAAAAACAACTCTGTGAGCTCTTCAACCCACTGGGTCGCATACAGTCGTGTTTTCTGAAGCACTTATACAGTGAGACAAGAAACTGTAAGAGACAGCTTGAGAAGTATGACAGAAGTACCTGCGCAGAATGCTCCAGATCACGTGATCGCAAGTAGGGGGGCGCAACAGATGCCGACCTGGGGAGGTCGACATCTGCAATGGAGGGGTTCCTGGGACACCGGAGCTGCGACGAGGAACAGATAGGCTGCCAGGGACTGGAGGAAGCCCCAGGTAAGACATTTTTTTCGCACCTTGCATCTGTCCTTTAAAGTGGGCTAAAACTCTGACATAACATTCAAAACAATTTGTTTTCATACTGTTTTCCTACTTTTTGTTACCCATACAGTTATCATATTTGGTTTTGTGCACAAGTATTATTGTTAGTTTACAAATTCCGAAAGTACAGTTTATCTGCTCTTAACCCCTACAGGACCACAGGCCTTACACCCACCTCGTGACCAGGTGATATTTTTCAATTCAGCACTGCGCAGACATTGCATTTTATGACGGGTGATAGTGGACAGTGTCGTGCGCAGCGGGTTACAGGGGGTGGGGGTTTGGCTGGGGTACAGCGGCATAGCTACCCCAGTATAGGGAGTTTAGTTGCCCCAGTATGGCTAGTATAGTTACCCCAGTATAGCTAATATAGTGCCCCAGTATGTGTAGTATAGTGCCCCAGTATAGTGCCCAGTATAGCTAGTATAGTGCAAGAGGAAAGACCCGCGGCCCAGCTGCAAACGCCCCACGGAGCGGCAGTGGTCCGCGGACCGGGGGTTGGGGCCCCGTACATGTGAATGTACAACCGACCCTCCTGTAGATGTGAGTGGCGTCTCTCTCCTCTCCTGTTATGTCTGCAGCTCTCTTTCTCTTCCTTACTTTAGTTTTTTCAGTAGTGCTCTCTTGTCTGTGTCTCTGGCTTTTGCTTTGTCAGTCTCACCAATGGCTGGTCTCTTCTTTAGTCTCTGCCTTCTTTTTTTCTCACACACACAAAAAAAAAATCATGCTCATTTCTTGCTGCAAGTAGAGCATTGTATCATGACTCTAAGGGCCCGTTTCCACTAGTGCGGTGCGAATCACCGGGATTCCACCGCTGACGAAATCGCATGCGGATGCGATTCCGCGGGCGATTTTTGCCGCGATTTCGCATGCGATTTCGCATAGGCAGGGTATATGCGAATTTAACCATGTCACTGCCTGGTTCAATTTGCATTAGTTTTCATGCGAATTCGCACGCGAAAACGCGGCAAAAAACGCATGTACGTTTTCCCTATTAAATGCATTATGTGCGAATCGCCTGCATTCCTCACGCAGGCGAATTCTGCAGGCTCTACCGTGCAGAAAAATCCTGCACAGAAAAACGCTCAGAAATCCTGACAAGTGGAAACAGTCCCATCCACTTTCATTGCCTATGCGAATTCGCATGCAGGCCACGCATGCGAATTCGCCCTAGTGGAAACGGGCCCTAAACGTTTTTCTTTTCCCGCTGCATCATGGCTTTTCAGGCTCTTCCCCCTCACTAGCCCTCAACTGCCAAAAACCCAACTGCCACCCCCCCCCCCTTCTTCTTGCACATGATGTCCGCAGCTTTTTTCTCTCTACTAGCCCCCCCAAAAAACACACACACACACACACACACACACACACACACACACACACACACACACACACACACACACACACACACACACACACAGTAAATATCAGCATGCACGCACCCATCATCATCACTGACAGCAGGCATAGGTATTGCAGCAGCTGTTACAGTCAAAGTGTGCGCACACACACACTTCAGTCACACGCACACACACAGTCACATACACACACACAGTCACACACA
This sequence comes from Hyperolius riggenbachi, assembly GCF_040937935.1. Classification (NCBI taxonomy): domain Eukaryota; kingdom Metazoa; phylum Chordata; class Amphibia; order Anura; family Hyperoliidae; genus Hyperolius; species Hyperolius riggenbachi. The sequence goes on along the minus strand of NC_090655.1, from coordinate 31,039,564 downwards.
CACAGTCACACACACACAGTCACACACACAGTCACACACACACAGTCACACACACAGTCACACACACACAGTCACACACACAGTCTCACACACACACACACACACAGTCACACACACACAGTCACACACACACAGTCACACACACACAGTCACACACGCACACACACACAGTCTCACGCACACACACACAGTGTCACGCACACACACACACAGTCACGCACACACACACACAGACACACAGTCACGCACACACACACACAGTCACGCACACACACACAGTCACGCACACACGCACACACACAGTCACACACACACACACACAGACACACACACACACAGACACACACAGTCACACACACACACACACACAGTCACACACACACACAGTCACACACACACACACAGTCACACACACACAGTCACACACACACACAGTCACTCACACACAGTCACTCGCACACACTCACAGTCACACACACACACAGTCACACACAGTCACACACACACACACACACACAGTCACACACACACACACACACACACACAGTCACACACACACACAGTCACACACACACACACACACACAGACACACACACACACAGTCACACACACACACACACACACAGACACACACACACACACACACACACACACAGTCACTCACACATACACACACACACACAGTCACTCACACATACACACACACACACAGTCACTCACACACACAGTCACACACACAGTCACTCACACATACACACACACACATACACACACACACACACACAGTCACTCACACATACACACAGTCACTCACACATACACACAGTCACTCACACATACACACACACACACACACAGTCACTCACACACACAGAGTCACTCACACACACACACACACACACACAGTCACACACACACACACAGTCACACACACACACAGTCACTCTCTCACACACACACACAGTCACTCTCTCACACACACACAGTCACTCACACACACAGTCACTCACACACACAGTCACTCACACACACAGTCACACACACACACAGTCACACACACACATACACACACACACAGTCAGTCAGTCACACACACACACAGTCAGTCACACACACACACACACACACACACACACACACACACACACACACACACACACACACACACACACACACACACACACACAGTCACACACACACAGTCACACACACACAGTCACACACACAGTCTCACACACACACACACACAGTCACACACACACACACAGTCACACACGCACACACACACAGTCTGACGCACACACACACAGTGTCACGCACACACACACACACAGTCACGCACACACACACACAGACACACACACACACAGACACACACACACACACACACACACACACACACACACACAGTCACACACACACACACACACACACAGTCACACACACACACACACACACACAGTCACACACACACAGTCACACACACAGTCTCACACACACACACACACAGTCACACACACACACACAGTCACACACGCACACACACACAGTCTGACGCACACACACACAGTGTCACGCACACACACACACACAGTCACGCACACACACACACAGACACACACACACACAGACACACAGGCACGCACACACACACACACACACAGTCACACGCACACACACAGTCACACACACACACACAGACACACACAGTCACACACACACACAGTCACTCACACACACAGTCACTCGCACACACTCACAGTCACACACACACAGTCACACACACACAGTCACACACACACACACGCACACAGTCACACACACACACACACACAGTCACACACACAGACACACACACACACACACAGACACACACAGACACACACACAGACACACACACACACACACAGTCACTCACACATACACACACACACACAGTCACTCACACATACATACACACACACACACAGTCACTCACACACACACAGTCACACACACAGTCACTCACACATACACACACACACACAGTCACTCACACATACACACACACACAGTCACTCACACATACACACACACACATACACACACACACACACACACAGTCACTTACACATACACACAGTCACTCACACATACACACACGCACACACACACACACACACACACACACAGTCAGTCACTCACTCACACACACACACA